>NC_136433.1:63115394-64506227 GCF_052849685.1 Lactuca virosa
TCCCTAGTTTATATGGATTACATCAATAAGTTGTACGTATATATGTGGTCAACATTGTGTGTTTGTGTGTGTGTGTGTGTATATATATATATATATATATATATATATATATGTCAATATAAATGAGAAGGTGTAATGTCCCACAAACCATGGTAAAAATTTTCATTTTAAAATGAAATTTTCATAATATCCATAAAGTAATCAATCATTGTTTCAAAATAGAACCATAAAAATCAGAGTATAAATATCATCTCTCAAAACCTGAATAAGCATGAGGATATATATATAATCACGCCTTTACCTTCGCTCAATCATCTGAAGTACTTGAAAATTTTAAATCCACAACTGTAAGCCAAATCTTAGTGAGTTCCCCTAAAATACCCCACACAACAATACACATACATGAATGCACACATGAGGCAACAGTCTGCATGGATAGCCTTGCAAGGCCTATAGGATTTCTGGACCACTCTACTGAGGCTACACTCTAAATGGACTGCCTCACAAGGCCTAAACATAGTTAGATCGTTCGTTTGGCCTACAGTCAGAGTGGACCGCCTTGCAAGGCCTATAGTACACCTGTACCGCCCTGGTATGTCGGCCTAAACACAAATTAGGACCGCCTCAATCCACCCAACCACAGTATGTCGACATATGCAAACAGATAAACAGTAACCAACAAAGCTCAAGTTATCATAATAGATCTACCAATCTAGCACAATAACATACCAATATCCTAGACACATGGATACATACTGCAGGATAAAGTATAGTTACAAAACCCACCTCGCAGTCTAGCAGATAAAGAGTACGGTACATAAAATCGAAGAGTTGGTACAACAAGCATCTTATATAACAATCAGAGACCATTCCTCAATCTATAGTCCAACAACCCTCAAGTTGACCAAACTCAACTTAGTCAAAAAGTCAAAGATCAACGGTCAAAGTCAACGATCAAAAGTGCATCAGTCGGTCATCACATCATAGCCAAGCATTTACCATGCCATGGTGACCTCACGACATAAAAATCAAGAAGACCACGTATCACCATGTCGTGGGAGCTAAAGCTCCACTTCGTGGGAACTGTTCTTGGCACCATAATGCATTAAGCTCTTAATCATTCAAGCAACTCACTCATACTCTATAGAAGGCCTTATTAGACTCTAAACAACATCAAAACCATTGGTTCTTAAGCATGCATGTCCAACACATGCATTGAGCTCAAGCTAGGTCAAAAATAAAGGAAATGGGACACAAAGCTCTATGTATAACATCAAGACTCTATTAAACTTCATATCTAGAATATATGTCAATAAGGGCACCCAAAGGATCCATAATGTTGCTAACTTTATGGAGTCCAACCACTCAAACTATACCAATCTTGAAGAACAATGCAAAGAAACCTATATCTATAAGCATGAAACATAAAGGTTGGAAATTGAAGACTCATAATGTTCCAGAAGATGAACTAGAAAGTGGAGGAGGGCTTGTTTGGTGGATCTTCACACAATGGATGTCTTATTCTTCTTCTTCTCGCCAAAAATCACCATAAAACTTCAAAAACTGGACAATGGTGGCTATGGGTGCTTCTAGGTCGAAAGGGAGGTGATAGAGACTGAGGGTATGCAAACCTATCTATCACATCCCTTAATTAGGGCTTAAGGCCTGTAAAATTAGGGTTTTACATAGATGTGGCTTTCACGTCATGACCAACATATTTTCATGCCGTGGGATGCATGTTTCATCTAATGTCACCACGTCGTGGTGCTATAATCACCATGTTGTGGCTACCACATAAACTCTTGTTTTTCAAACATTAAATGTTCACACCCACAAAAGTAATTATACCTAGAACTTGGTGTTACAATTCTCCTCCACATGAACTACATTTCGTCCTTGAAGTCCGTAGCTAAAATTATATATGGGTAGTGCTCGTGTATCTTCGCCTCGGACTCCTAAGTCCTCTCTGAGCCCTTCTAGTGATGTCGCTACACCTTGACCAGGGGCATCACCTTTTTGCACAGGAAGATCTAATCAATAGGCCACCTTGCCCACACGGGCCACCAATCAAAAGGGTATGATGAACCTTGGGCTCAACTTGCCTCGCTTCCTGAAGCGTATAACACCCTTCCAAAGTAATACCTTCACCAGAACCATATCCCCAACGTGAAACTCCAACTTGGACCACCACCTATCAGCATAACTCTTCTAACGGCTCTACGCTGTCAGTAACCTCTGCCTAATCTACTGGATAAGCTCTATTATCTGGAGTACCACCTTAGTGCTCCCCATGACCCTATGTCTGACCTCTCCCCTTATCCGGAGTACCACCTTATCCGGAGTACCACCTTAGTGCTCCCCATGACCCTATGTCTGACCTCTCCCCTAATGTATTTTGAGCCTCATCAAGACAAACAAATTGGAAGTGGAAACAACAAACAATTTGATCTAACACTCAAAACATACAAATCTAAACTCAACTAATCTGTGCAACTTATTAGAACTCAATAGAACGAAAAACATACCTTTGACCTCTTCTTATGTTTCTTCTTATAAAGATCCAGTTGATTGAACTAGAGAACCGAATGAAGAGTTCCTCTCTTGTAATCGCACCCAAGACACAAAACTCTAGCAGATTTGAACAAGCCTCGAATTCCAACAACGAACAGATTCAAGAAACTCGAGACTGTTTCTCATCACGTCATAGCAAATCAATGCCCATGTCATGGGAACTAGGTTCTTTCGATTCAAGGGCTTTGTGAGGGTTCCAACGTTTGGTAATATAAATGTATTTTTCTCATTTGTCAAAACCGGATTTGGATCCCTCTAATTATAAGGAGGTGAATTGAAACCCTAGAGATAATTACCAAATATAATAATACTTATCTATGGTATTCAATTCATTCTAGAATATACCATATTCCTTTATTCACTATTTATTAATTAACAAAACAAGTCCCTCAAATAAATATCTTTTTAGTTCTACTTTATATTGTTCTTACGTGTAACCCAAAAGGACACACTATTTATAATAATATTATCGGGCTTGTTATGTATATGGGAACTATTCACCATCAACTCCCACGTGCACTTCGGCACTAACGATTGACCGGTCTAATACTTACTAGGGACAACCATGAGTGGCAGTCCAATGCAACTATTGTACTTATTGCAACAATGCTATAAACAGTCTTAAGACTAGTGATTTCAAATTCCTTTGATCTTATTGATATTTGTATGAATTCGAGACATGGATAATAGTTAATCTCTGAATTAAAGATTATATTTCCCAGAATAAATTTGTGACGATTGCCTCTAATTACTAAATTGAACACATCAATTTCAGCTAGAGCTTAACCGAGCACTTTAGATGTAAGCACCAAATCATCGAGGGGCCTAAAGATATCGACTTCTAATTTTTGGCAGAAAGATCAAATAAACTTTGACTATATAGGCCAATACTATTCCTCATGCAATATCTAGTCAAACCCTGTATAGCTTCCAGATACGGAAAAAGTTGGAGAAAAACCAAGACACAACAGAGTCTAGAACAAAAACACATGCATCACCATTTGAAGAATAAGAAATATAGTCTCCTTAATTTACTCATGATATGATCCATGAAGAAATATTTAAGCGTGTGTACTCCAATATTTTAAATATCCATTTTCAAGTACTCATCAGCATCGATCGCAAGACTTGGCTATGTTCATCTCTATAAACAATTGATCAATACTATCAAAATCTTAATTCACTACTATCTCCCAAGAGTAGGAATAGTTATGGAAGTTTGAATACTATATTATTCTGGAATTGGTTCTAGACATGCAAAAGTGGAACACATTGATGACCTAAATGAAATGACAGAATTCCATAAAATATTAAGTTCTCCACTTACTAATCACCATATGAAATAGAGACCACAACTACATTAGTTCCTAAATTAAAAAACAAACTAAAATAAAGCACTCAAGTTAATACACATGTAAATCTAATAACATTAGATCTTTATGTGACTATTAACCTTGATTAGAGCATTAGTTTAAAGAAATGAATCAACAAGATTCCTTTTAGTTGAGTATGATGTCCACACAATCGTGAAGGTACTTATTGAGTATTTACCATGTGATCTTGTATAACTTGGGATCTATACTCGAGGTAAAGTCACCTTTTAGTCACAAGAAACTTCAATGGAACCATCAATTATTGAATACAACACTGGGGCCACAAATGAATTTCTTTTAGTCTCAAAGTTTGTCGTTCCAATCAAACTTATTGCAATAGATTCTATGTCTTATTATGAAATCCACTTAGGTGTATTACTTGGTAGTCTTCCAAGCTAATACTTTATTATTCATTAAGAGCACAAACTAACAAGATTATGTCTTTCGTCCTTTTAGGATTCCAAATGATATTCTTGATTCTTGATTCTTTGATTATAGCCAAAATGATCTTATATGAATTATCATGCCCAAGGAATATGAATCATTACTTTTACAAACTTTATAAGTATTTTGCATCTCTAGATTCCTCAAGATTTTAAGTACTTTAAGTTAAATCAATGAATAACTTACATCTATCTCGATAGACTCTAAGTATGCTTTTCTTATTCTTCCCATGTGTTTCATAGCGAGACAATTCCTAAGATATATAAAGATTTTACATTTAGCAAAGTTAGGACATCGTTTCCTAGTTCAATAGAAGGGACAACATTACTCCCACTAGCTTTAACATTTATATGGACTATCTTTTGTTTCTCGTAATTTAAATTTTTGAATTTCTTGCTAAAGCAAATGATCTAACCATGATAATTCATCAATTAATTTCTCAAGCCTACATATCCTTCACAATCATCTTGGTTTGAATATATATGTATTCCTATCCATTCTTGTCATATTTCGAAGATCTATAAACACTCTGTGGCTTTAACACCAAGTGTTGGATCAATTCGAATTTTAAACCTAAATGGACTGAATCTCATTCCTCATAGCTTCCTCCAATTTTGTATAATAGGCCTTCCATAGCATTGGATAGTTGATAGACTCTAATCGTAATCTACCGGTGATTTGTTCCCTATGTGACATTGCGACGACAAGGTCACTGACACCTTCTATTATATCTATATAGAAGAGGTAGAGGGATGTCTTTTTCCTTAATAGGTTTTAACCACAAATTAAGTGGTAGTGTTTCTTTAGCCTCTTCGTTAATTGATTCTTAAGCCTTATCAAGATAAATATGTATCCCACTAGTTCTTTTTGATATCAGCTCTCTCTTTTGAAAGACTACCCTTAGAGAAACAAATACTTTGTTCTCAGAAGGTTTCCAAAAATATAGTTGGTACGTCCGGCAAAAAAACCTATCTTATAGATTGTTCGATAAGAACTTTCTTAGGTTGTACAAGACCAAAGACTCTTGTAACAGTCATTCATTATGCAATCCTTGAATTGTGTGTAAGCACAATATGACTCATCAATTACAAATCAAACAATGATTTTGTTTCTTTATGCAACAAGATTGTTATTCAATACTTTGGTTTGTGACGAGTTGTGAAATTGCTTCACAATTACATAAGATGATCGTTAAACTTTTGATTAAGATTCTCACTATCCTATTGGATCTAAGTTTCTTATCCTTTTGCCCAATTGACTCTAAACTTCATTTTGTGACCAGCTTGAACGGACAATTAGTGTGAACTAATTCCAACAAATGATAGCATCACGAAGTGATTTCTTCATCATTTATTTTGATACTATGAGAAATGTATCGGTCAGAAGACTTGTGGTCTAATGAATTCCAAAATTATGTCCAGTTGAATATTCAGTGATGCACTACTCATTTCAATATTTAGAACAATGATCTAAACATTTTTGATCAACATGCATCATGGTTAATCTGAACGACCAATTAGTATAAACTAATTGCAATAGATATTATCTCACTAGATTGTGTCCTTCTCATCATTCTTAACAGATAATATTTGCATTTATCTTAAAACTCAGGGTTAAATGAATTCGAAAATCCGATCCAACTGGATAATGCAACTCTTATTCAAGAAGATGATCCCACAATTGCATTTAATCCTATCAATGAATCCACATTGAACTATTGTTATTGTACTAGTTTCAAATATTTCATGACATGCTTTTAAATAGAAAGCATGCGAAATTTTCTATATTTAAATAAGTTAAAACTATCTTACGAAACAATGTATAAAAATTTTAATCAAAAGACAATAGACTTAACATTTAAAATAACAGGTCATCTTATGTTCCTATGGACTCAAATTGATAACCTTGATCATAATGACGTATCCATGTTATAGTCTATTACTTTCTTTTGGTCACTCCACAATCTTGCAAATGTCAGTACTTATCCTTTAGTAAAACACTCAAGGATTTAAAGTAACATACCAATGGTGTTATGGATTCAATATTCTAATTATAGGCTAAAAAATTGGAAGAACGAGTTGATTCTTAATCTTTAAAAAAAAGTTATTGTGGGTCCTTATTATCGATGATCAATCAACTCTTCTTTAGTTTTTACTCTGCATCAGATTACTTTGGGCATTTGTGTTTGTCTTAGTCCTTTTCTTAGTAATCATTTTAGCCTATCAAAATACGTCTCCGAATGGGCTGCTTATTGAAACACATCCTTTTGCCTATGGGCATTTGGCTTTCCTCTTCTTGAAACATCATTCATGACATATAACCATAGGAGCATTTGAAACGTTGATTTCTATGCTCAGTCGTGTTAATCACAAAAGGTTCTCAACATGTTGTGCAACTCCACGATGGATCTTTTCAAGTTGTCGATGATAAGTCAGAATCACCCAACCATAGACAATTCCAACAAGCTAAATTCCATGTTTCTTTAATCTTATCAATGGACTTAGTTATTTGAAGCTTGTAGTTTCTCTGCTTTGTCATGTTAGTTCCAAAGGTACTCAACATGCATTGTAGTTCCACAATGAATCCTTCCAAATAGCTTATATCATAATCATCTGATTATATGCACTAGTTGGCAAGTTGGTTATGTCACCATAGTCAACTCCCAAAATGATGGAATTACTTGTTGCTTCAGTTTGTACACTTAAAATTTTCTAAAATGAATCTTTCCAAGTTTCTCATATCAAATCAGAACCATCTGATTATATCCACAGGTTAGCGAGTTGATTATGTTTCCATAGTCAATTCCTATCTTGATGGATACATGTTATAATACTATACTATTTATTTTATAAATATTGCTAATTTTATCATATTAGTAATATAATTATGCCCAAAAACGTTAGGATAATATTATGTCTACTCTGCCAACTCTTAATAGATGATATTATGCCTAGTCATTACCGTAGTCAGCTTTTCAAGATAACATCGTACCTAGTCGTTACACTGACCAACTCACTAGGAAAGCATTATACTTATTCATTACCCTGAGAAACTTTTGAGATAGTATTGTACCTAGTATCTAGTCTACCAAACATTTAGGAATAATATTTTGTCTGGTAGATACTTTGCCCAACTCTTAGGAATAATGTCATTCCCTATCGTCACTCTGCCCAACATCATATAGATATTAGTATATTACGCCGTCACTATGCTCGACTTAAATGGATAACAGTACTATATTATGTCGTCACTACGCTCGATTTAAATGGATAATAGTAGTATATTATGCCGTCACAATGCCCGATTCAAATGAACGATAGTTGTACTTTATGTCGTCACTACGCTCGATTCAAAAGAATAATAGTAGTATCTTATGCCTTCACTACGCTCGATTTAAACGGATAATAATATTATATTATGTCGTCACTATGCTCGATCCAAACAGAAGATAGTAGTACTTTATGTCGTTACTACGCTTGATTCAAATGGAATATTGTAGTATGTTATGCCGTCGCTCAACTCTAGTAATGGTGATATCACCACTCCGCTGGTTTGGCTTTCCTAAGGATATATATTTAACATAATTATATATATATATATATATATATATATATATATATATATATATATATATATTAATTATAATTACACAATGAGACATTCAACCACAATTTACTTCATAAGTACACAATTATAGATAGGTTAAGATTGAACGGTATCCAACTATCCTATGAACCACAATTATAACCTTGAGAAAATTTTCCACTCCTAAGCTATAAACGTTCGTGATATTTGTTTTTACATTAAATCGTGCGCTTAATCGTTACTACTCGCATCTATAAAAAGGCGTCGTCGACTAACACTCTCTTTTTCACTAACTATAGGATCAAAACATGCCTCCAAGGAGAATCACCACTAGCAACCCTGGATCACAACCAAACTCAGAACCAACAACCATGGACGCAGCAGCCATCGAGGCACTGATCGCCCAACATGTTGCTGATACCCTAACTAGCTTTGAAACCAATAGCAATGCATGATCCAGACAAAGAGGACGAACCAGAGGAGATAGTAATCAAGGTAGTAACGGAGGTCACCCACGAGCCTGTACTTATAAGGAATTCATGAACTGCAATCCCAAGTCATTCTATGGAAATGAAGCACTAGTAGGATTGACTCACTGGATCGAGAAGATGGAGTCGGTATTCGAGATCAGCTTCTACGTTAAAGATTGTGAAGTTAGATTTGTTACCTTTACCTTCGAGGATACAACTTTATCATGGTGGAATAGCCATGCCAAAAGCGTGGGAATTAGCACAGCTAATGCCATCTCCTAGGAAGAACTGAACCAGTTGGTGATTGATGAGTATTGTCCTAGAGAGGAAATGCAAAAGCTAGAGCAAGAGCTCGAAAATCTTACCATGCAAAATGCAAACATTGCAGCTTATACCAACCACTTCAATTATCTTGCTATTTTCAGTCTCAGCCTTGTTACCCCAGAGTACAAGAGGGTAGAGAGGCACATATGAGGTTTAGTTCACCCTATTCAAGGATTGGTCACTGTTTCCAGACCAACTATGCACGATAGTGCCAAGAGACTGGCATTTAACCTAACTAATCAGGAAATCCGCCAGGGCACTATGATTCAAAAGGACGACCTTCCGAAATTAGGAAAGAGCAAGAGAAAGTATGATAGCGACTTAGAGCAACCAGCATGGAGGAAACAAGACTTAGGGAAAGTTTGGGTTCCACCGTCCCATCACCCACTCCAATAAGACAATATGTAGTAGATCTTCAGGTATGAAATGAGTGTCACTACCACCATGTAGGGGCATATAGAGAAACGATCTATAACAACTATGATAGGAAGGGCCGCACCACTAGGTTTTATAGAAACCGGACCCACACCATGAACCAGGGAACTAGTGTTGGTGGAAATCACAACAGTTATGAATATGGAGAAATTGGTCACTTCAAAACAGACTGCCCAAGATTAAGAAATCAAGGGGGTAATGCTCTGGGAATAGCATTTTTCATTGGTTCGAGAGACGTTGCTCATGATCCACCCATAGAAATTGGTAAGTCCTTATTAATAACCTACATACAAACTAAATGATGATATAGTTTTATGTACACGAGAATTAAGAACTTGTTAAAACATAAAAAAAGTAAAGGTTAAGAAACTCATGTTATTAATTAATGGGAGGATAAGTAAGACTTAAATGGTTTTAGAAAGTCAGATTTAGATCTATTATGTAGCTCTTGTATGAGTCCAACCATTATAAAGATGAATCTTTTGATCAAAGAACTACCAAATTTTAACGACATGTAATAGTACTCCCACAGGTAGTTATATAACAATAGTAAAGCTCTCCCTCCCCCCCCCCCCCCAGCGCCACTCTCTCTAAGAATAATGATTTAGAAGAGAAAGGAATCTTCGTTAGAACTCTCATCATAATACTTAGAATCTCTCGAAATTCTGGAAGGAATTGTTTTTGAAACCTTACAATTACTATATGGAATCACTACCACTCTATGTATCATAAAATACATATCTGATGACACTATCACTACCACTCTATGCATCGGAAGGTACTTGTTTGATGATACTATCACTACCACTCTATGTATCAGCAAGTACTTGTCTGATGGAACTATCACTACCATTCTATGTATCGGAAAGTAATTGTCTGATGGCGCTATCACTACAACTCTATGTATCAGAAGGTACTTGTCTGATGACACTATCACTACCACTCTATGTATAAAAAAATACTTATCTAATGATACTATCACTACCAGTCTACGTATCAAAAAGTACTTTTTCATATGACACTGTCACTACCACTCTATGTATCAGAAAGTACGTCTCTAATTAGACTATCACTACCACTCTATGTATCAGAAAGTACTTGTCTGATGACACTATCACTACCATTATATGTATCGGAAAGTACTTGTCTGATGACACTATTACCACCTCTCACAACAAAATCCATATCGGTTTTAATCCTCATTTCGAAGAAGAATCTTAAGAATTCATTTCACTCTCTATAAAACTAAACTATAATGATGATTCATACTATTCAAGAGTAAGCCCTAAAAATTCTATTTCACTAAGATTCTGCCAATAGTGCCTCGGTGTCGGGCACGATAAGTTGAATTTCGGGGAGGAAATTCCTTAAACGGTGAGAAAATGAAACAAATGCGAAAATTGTCACCAGTCGCTGACCGTTAAAAGTGACAAACATCAAGTATAATAGAGTTAATATGTGATATTTATCAATCCAAGTTAAAAAGAGGAGATTTCATATTAAGATACAATCAGCCAAACCATCTATAATCTATAAAAATAAGTGCACAAATTTTTTTGTTATTTTGAAGAAATAATAACATATTCCGAAAGTACATGTCTTCTCGATCTCGGAAATAGAAAATTTGTATAAATCCGGCTTCATATGAAGGAATTATGAATTTTATAAGATATAAAAGTCAACCGCGCTCAATGAATGTATGCATAAAAATTTAAAGAGAAATTGGTTAAGTTTTAGCCGAAACCCTCTAAAGGAGAATGAAAGTACTCTTCAACATAAAGTTGATGAGTCGAATAATACCAAAAAGGGAATCCGTACGAGATAGATATGAGTTACGCAAAATCATTTAAACGTATAAAAATAAACGGCTAAAAATATAGTCAGAATTAGCTAATGCAACCTAAAGGAAAGTCGTAGAGCTCGTCGATAGTCATGCATGGATATAAAGAATGACGAAAAATGAGCTCGTATGAGGAAGTTATGCTATTTACAAAAATCAACGTTCTGACGCGTGCATGCTGCCCATCGCGTGCTGTGCACATATTCTATAAGGGGGGAACGCGGACCTATAGAATTTTTACACATGTCAATACTCGGATGGAGCCAACGCACACATGCGTGGTGCGCAAACCGAGTTCCAAAATATTCTATAAATAGCAAGTTGTTGCAGATTCATTCTCCACACCTTCAACACACACAACTCTCTCTTTTTTTTCTCTCTCTCTCTCTCTCTCGCTCTCTCTCTAGAGCGCGGTGCCGTCACTATGGTCAATTACGGATAATAGTAGTCCCTTATGCCATCACTATGCTCGATTTAAATGGATAATAGTCGTATATTATGCCATCACTATGCTCGATTTAAACAGATAATATTGGTATATTATGCTGTCACTATGCCCGATTCAAACGAACGGTAGTAGTAGATTATGTCGTTACTACGCTCGATTCAAACGAATAATAATAGTATATTATGTCGTCACTACGCTCGATTTAAACAGATAAGAGTAGTATATTATGTCGTTACTACGCTCGATTTAAACAGATAATAGTAGTATATTATGCAGTCATTACGTCCCAATTCAAACGAACGATAGTAGTACTTTATGTCGTCACTACGATCGATTCAAATGGATAATAGTAGTATATTATGATGTCACTACACTCGATATAAACGGATAATAGTAGTATATTATGTTGTCACTACATTCGATTCAAACAGACGGTAGTAGTACTTTATGTCGTCACTATGCTCGATTCAAATGGATAATTGTAGTATGTTATGCCGTCACTCAACTCGAATAATAGTTATATCACCACTCAGCTAGTTTGGTTTTGCTAAGGATATCTATTTAACATATATATATATATATATATATATATATATATATATATATATATATATATATATATATATATATATATATATATATATATATATATATATAATGTGACATTGAAACACTATTTACGTCACAAGTATGCAGTTATATAGGTTAAGATTGGATGGTATCCAACTAACCTACATTAAGTTCACACTCGATCAGCCTCCTATTGAAATTACTCTTTTCCTGAAGTATACTCTTAAGATATTGGTACACCAACGGTACATAGGATAAATGAGAAGTATGGAAGCTATACACCAGCTGATCGAGTACTATAGCGGTCCAGTTAGAGTGTTGGATTAGAGATATTGAACATACTTCGAAACATATACGGATGTAATATATAATCCATAATGGAAGTGATATTTATATTATATATTGTTTTGTACTATTCAATGTATGTTCAATATCTCTAATCCAACACTCTAACGTCGCACAACACGACGTTTCCGCCGCCGGCCGGGGGTATGACATCTACCGAGCCTACACTCTAACTGGACCGCCTCACAAGGCCTACAATATTGCTGGACCGCTCCCTTGGGCCTACAGTTCTACTGGACCGCATCGCAAGGCCTACAGTACACCTGCACCCCCCCCCCCCCACCCCCCGAGTATCTTGTCCTACAACACAAAGCAAGACCGCCTCAACCCAACCAACCATAATATGTCGACATATGCAAATATATAAACAATAACTAGCAAAGCACAAGTAATCATAACAGATCTACTAAAGAGTACGACACACAATCCATGAACTGGTACTACGAGCCTCCTATACAACAAGTCAAAGGTTAAAGTCGACGATCAAAAGCCATCAGTCGATCACTACGTTGTGGCCAAGCATTTGCCATGTTGTGGTGACCTCATGACAAATCACTTGCAAAGACCACCTATTGCCACATCGTAGGAGCTAAACCTCCTCGTCGTGGGAACTGTTCTTGCCAGCTTAATGCATTAAGCTCTTAATCCTTCAAGCAACTCACTCATACCCTCCAGAAAGCCATATGACACTCCAAACAACATACAAATCGTTGCTTTTTAGGAATGCATGTCCAATGCATGCGTTGTGCTCAAGCTTGGTCAAAAATGGGGGAAATGGGACACAAATTTCCATGCATAACATCAAGACGCTATTAAACTTCAGAGATGGAACATATATTCATAAGGGGTCCCCAAGGATCAATAAGGTTTCCAAATTTATGGAGTCCAGCTACTCAGCCTATATCAATCTTGAAGAACAATACAAAGAAACCTAAATCTAGAAGCATAAAACATAAAGGTTGGAACTTGAAGACTCAAAATGGTCCAGAAGATGAGCTAGAGAGTGGAGGAGGGGCTTGCTTGCTAGATCTTCAAACAATGGATGCCTTCTTCTTCATCTTCTTCTCACCAAAAATCACCACAAACTTCAAAAACTCAACAATGGTGGCTATGGGTGCTTCAAGGTCGAAATGGAGGTGATGGAGTTTGATGGTATGCAAATCCTAGCCATCACATCCCCTAAATAGGGCTTAAGGCCCAAAAAAAAAGGGTTTTGCATACAGGTGGCTGTCATGTCGTGGCCAATATATTGTCAAGTCGTGGCACTCAAATGAGATGCGTGTTTCATCTGGTGCTGCCACATCGTGGTGTTATAATCACCATGCCATGGCCACTACACAATTTTTTTTTTCAAACTTTAAATGTTAACACCCACAAAATTAATTATAAGTGGAACTTAGTGTTACAGAAGGCATATAAACTATTGTCATTCTTTATTATTAATCAATATAAAAGATTTGTTCATCATTGATTTCCATTGAGAAAAATTAAATGACATTGAATATATTGACATTTATTTTCCATTTATATTAGAGGAGGTAAATGGTTTGTTGGCAAGTGATATAGATTAAAACAAACAAAGACTCGCATTTGAAAAAAAAAAAAGAAAAAAAAAAGAAGAAGATAAAGTGATTAAAGGTAATATGATAAAGTGGAAATTAAGTACATGCAAAGTCTCCATGATTCAAATTTTATATGCGATTGTTTTAGGATGTGGAAGATCTTGATCTATAAGATTGAATCTAGAGGAGAAAATCCTAGAAAAACTAATATCCAAATTATCTTGCAAGTTTTGTTTGTGGAGTCAATTTTAACTCCTTAAGTAAGGACCATAATTCTTGTAGTGATTAAATACAATAATTTTTTTTTCAAGTGGTAGATGTCCACATCCGTTACATTTTGGAGAGGAAAAAACTAACTTAAGCAGAAATAGAAAGTATAACTAAAAGCGTAAGATGATAAGGAGAGTAACATGTTGCCTAATTCACGATGAATATATAAATAAATGATTTTGAATGAGAGTTCTTATGACATGTGATGGTATGTGCTGGACAAATTTTGGAGCATCAACTTCATTTTTTTTTTCTAAAAGGAAGAAATTAATTTACATGGCTTTATTTTTCTCACGAAATTAGCATGTTTCTTATGCTATTCCAGTGGAATTAGAGTAATTGATACAGCAAGTAAAGGCTTTTGTGGTAAAACATATTCCAATCTAATTGTACTTATAAACAAAAATCAATATTTACTCTGATTTGGCTCATGAGGTGAAAATTATAGCCTTTACTTGTCATCATAGTAAATGAGAAAATGAATTAGAAAGGTAAAGAACTGTTATTTTTTATTTAATATTATTATTATTATTTTTTTTGCATAATTTATCAATACACTATGAATATGTACTCATAAAATACCCTTTGAGCAGCAATAACCCGTATTTTTAGTTTCATCTCCCAAAATCAAATTTTGATGTGGCTTATCACATAACTCATTAGACGTTAAGATAAAACCCCCAAACCTAATTCAGTTCCATAAAGGTAAATTAGGGTTCTAAATTCACGACATAATTCCATCAAAGGTTGAAATTGATAGATATTACTAAAAAACTTGACATTATGGGTTTGATTTCATCACAAGTTACTTGATCATGGACTGTTTGTGCTTATACCTCTAGTTTCCTTTGATCCCTATAAAAACGTTTGTAAAAATGTCAAATTAAGTTTTTTAGGTTTCTTGGAAATTGTGTGCTTTTTAAAAAAAATAACTAAAAAGAGTTGCAAGTATGTTTATTACTGCCTCATCAATGAATCATTGCCAAGTGTTTATAGGTATAAACAGAGTGGATAATGATGTTGATTACGGTCAATATCATGTAGATGTTTATGTTAATGACAATAAGATAAGGATGAACTATTAGAGGATGAAGTAACGAGGGTGAAGCATAGGACGTGGATAAATACACGTTTTTTTTTTAACGGGAGAAGATTTTATTAAAAGACTAACAAGAAGCTAGCAAAAAGAAAACATTACAACACAATAGAGGCTAAAAGCAAGGTTATGGAGCCAAATGTTCCAACCAAGTTTAGCTTTACTACCGCATCAAAGGCTTTTCGTTGACCTCCCCGCAACTCAATGGACTCAGACCAAGATAGAATCGAAGGAATGGAAAGCAAGTCATGTAATTAAACATTCTACCACATAGCAACCCGTCTCCAAATATCAACCAACTCAGCGCACCCTGAAAAAATGTCATCAATCATCTCCACACCGTTATGACAAACGGGGCAAAGGATATAATCCATTTCAATACCGCGATAAGAGAGCCTCTCCCTAGTAGGAATACTATAAAGTCTGATTCTCCATATAAGAATATTAATCTTAATGGGAACCCAATTATTCCACCTAGTCTCAACTCCACTCACATCCAACATACCATTATCGATACAAGCACGATCCGAGGAGACGGAGAAAGAATCAGAAATATCACCCAACCAACCCAATCTATATGGAGTAGACTGTAACTGAAAGTCATGTAAAAGAGCCATAAGATCTTCCCACTGAGACTGCTCAATTCCACCCCTTGGTAATCGCCAATTGTTGTCTGGACCCCACCCTAACGAAACCCGATCTCTAACATAAGCCAATATATGATTATCTAATGCAAAAATCCTATGGAAAGAAACGACAATAGGCGAATCGGTCATCCATTTGTCCTGCCAAAAGGACGTATTGGCCGTGTTCCCAACTCTGATAGGACATATATCCATAATATCAATCCCATGATCCCGAAGATTAGCAATCATACAAATCAGACTATTCCAAGGCCCTATGCTAGAAGTATTAGGAATCAAAGAAGAAAATCTACCATCCGAACCATAAATGGCTTTGACAACCCTCACCCAAAGCAAATATGGAGAATGAAAGAAATGCCATCTCCATCTGAAGATCATTACCCTATTGAAGTCAAACAAGCTTCCAACTCCCAGACCCCCAACTTGTTTTGAAGCCATAACTCTGCCCATTTAACCCAGTGCATCCGTCTCTCATCCAAGTCGGCTCCCCAGAAAAATCTAGCCCTCAATGATTCCAAAGATCTAAGAACCATAATCGGAGTGGGGAAAACATAAATCAAATAAATTCCCAGGGATCCCAGAACAGACTTAATCAAAGTAAGACGACCACCAACTGACAAACATTAAGCTTTCCACCCAGCAAGCCTAGAACGAAATCTATTAACAATGGGGGACCAAGCATTCACCATCACCATGTTTTGACCCACCAGTAACCCATACAATCGGCCATATTCGAAATATGAGAAGAAGAAACTCCAACTCTAATCAATTTACTTTTTTGCAAATTGATTTTCAGACCCAAATCCATGAAGAAGCACCTCAGAATACGAATAATGTTTTTTGCATTATCCCTACTCCAAGGCTTAAGCCAAACAACATCATCAGCATAAAGAAGATGCGAGATCACTATGCTACTAACAGAAATACCCCTAAGAACATTGGCCAACCGAGCCCTCTCCAAAGCCACATGTAAATTCTCCATCTCTAAAATGAAAAGGAAGGAGAAAGAGGATCCCCATGTCTCAAACCTCTCTGAATCAGGAGTTCCTGAGTAGGAGAACTATTAATTAGCATTGAAGCCCTCGCAAAACTCAATAACTCCATGATCCACCCATACCATTTCGGCCCAAAACCCATAATTTGCATCATTTTAATAAGGTAGTCCCACATAAGAGAATCCTAAGCCTTTTCAAAATCCAATTTAAACAACAAAAATGGGTTCTTTGAAGTCTTGCACCACGAAACCACCTCATTTAAAAGAAAGGCCCATCCAAAAAATTTCTACCTTTAATAAAACTAGACTGTTCCAAGATCACCATAAAACGAATAACCTCAGCAAGTCTATTAGCTAACAGTTTACCAATAATTTTATATTGACGCCCAACTAAACTAATAGGTCTAAAATCTTTAACATTTTTCGGGTCTCTAACTTTCGAAATAATAGTAAAAAAAGGAGGCATTGCACTCCACTGGAATACCCGTGTGGGAGTGAAAATGTGTAACATCACGTTTATTAAATAAATAAATGGATAAAGATTAATAAATGAATAGTAGCCCTAAATCCGTAATAAGTTACCAATGTTAGTCAAAAGGAGCTAAATGACATAATTTCTAGAAATTGGGGTCTTTATTGTAATAAAGTTTTGGAACCAAGGATTAAAGAGTAAAATAGGGATTTAAATTGTAATGTTTAGAGAAGGAACGGATGAATATGTCATAAGTTAGATTTTTGGAGGCGAAGTGTAATTTCCGGATTGATTTGTAAAGATTTTAGAAGTCAGTGAGTGTTTGGTAAATATTGGACTAAAATTTAAGGGATTTTGGAATGCTGAGGGCTGAATGGTAATATATGGACTTAAGTTGAAAGTATTTTGTAGAGGAGGGGCTACCTGGTTATATCTGGGCTTAAATTGAAAGGAAAAGAGAGGGATGGGTTGAAAGCGTAAATATGGTCACAAGTTTGAGTTTAGACAGATGCATATAACCTGTCACCCTCGTCCCATAACCCTAACCCTAGCAGTATTCATCAGCCGCCAACCTTATGACCCTCACCACCGGCCACCGCCTCCTTGCATGTTGAAGCTAGAGAACCACTGAGAAGCCGTCTTGCTGCCGCCAAAGATGAAGAGTCGTCATCCATCGTAGTTTCAGCCATGGAGGCCGCTATTGTTCAAAGTTGATTCGTTCACTCTTTCTCACTCCCATTCTTCTGGCGTTGCGCCGTCCCCATTGAAAATGAAGTCGCGGTCTTCCGCCGCCGCTAACGCCGATCGTAGCGCTGCCGTTGCCGCCATCTCAGACCATTGTCGTCGCCGTACGCCACCAAGTGGGTGGGTGGGTTCATTTTTTCCGAGCAAAAGACGTGTGCATGTGCTGCCACTAGTGAGCATGTCGTGCGTGGGGTTGCTTGGTCGGACATCACGAGAAAAGCCACCACCACCACCGTGAGGTGGTGGCTATCAACTCCAACCACCGCCTGCCACCGCAAGGGTGGCTGTGTGGGTGTGCGTATGTCATATTGTGTGTTTCCTTTAGATAACTGTTGTACAATGTAATGTTTTGGCCGGATTATTCAAGGAAACAACCCGTCACCACCACCATGAGGTGGTGGCTGCCACCTCACGCCGCCATTCTGCCGCCACCAGCAGGCACCTTGGGTGGCTGTGTGCATTTTTGTGTGATTGTTATTTGGGATGCTTGGACATATTTAGTCTAAAATCATAACCACCACCACGAGGTGGTGGCCGCCGCCGTGAGCCGTCGTTGACCTTCACTACCCGAGGTGGTAGTGGGTGGTGCCCGACTTAATTAACATTAATAAACCTAAAAACATAACCAATGGACTAATTGGTACGCGATTAGGTTGGAAACCCTAATTAGGGTTTAGAAAACCCTAATTTTGGATATGCTAGTTTTGGAATTTCCGGGACCCGCATTCTGGACCATTGGATTGGAATTATGAATTAAGCCCGACCACACTATATGATTGACCTAGTAGATTGATGGACTTAATGTTTTAAGTCCTTAATGGGTTAAGTGTTTCTAATTAGCCCTAAAAGTCATTTTATGTAAAAACCCTTATTGTGTTGGGTTTGGAGTTGGGCCTAGATGTTTGGATTCTTGATGGGCCAACTAATAACAAGTATATGGATTAGAGAATTTGGATGTGCTTTAGGGTAAGGCCCATGTGAAGGGTTTGGGCCCAATTTTGAAAATTAGGCTATATGTTGGGCTTTGGTTCATTGTTTGACTTTTGGGCCTTTAGAGTGTGAGTTTGGGCCTTGGGCTTGAACCAAGCTAGGTTGGGGGTAAAGTAGTCTTTTACCCCAAGCATGAACTTATGGTTATGTATTGGAACGCAGTTATTAATTGGGTGTCGTTTTGTTGTTGACAGTTCGGGAATCTGTCATCCAGCAACTAGGGGTTTGTCTGCGGGACTTCAACAATTCGAGGTGAGTTACCTTCCTATAGAAGTGGGTCGAAGGCACCAATGCCGGCCCACTAGTAGTTGATTATAGTAGAGATGATTATCTTTGTGATAATTTTCTGGTATGCCACTATCTGTTATGCTTTATGTGCTAGTATGCTATGATATTATGTGATAGTGGTAGGAGGGGTGGTGTAAGGTCCTTGAATTTTAGGATCTATACCAATGATCAATCAAGCACAAGAAAATAAAGAAGAAATCGAGTAGAAGATTAGATGAAACCGAGCTTGCATACAATAACACATAGAAATTGTCGGATACAACTCAGGAGGACCGGAAACTAGCAATGAACAACTGTAGATCAACAACATACAACTGACAACCTGACAAGACTATATATACCCAACTGGACCGAAAACAGGTTTCGGTCAGGCAGACCGAAAACCTGTTTTCGGTCACTTCCCAACCGAAAGCTTGCCTAGACCGAAAACATCAAACACACACAATAGACTCCAAAATACATTGTCAAATGCCCTAACTCATCTATACATTGTTGCCTAGCCCAAACCATATATATTGGCCCTTCAATCTCCCCCTTGGTTTGGTGCTAGCATGGACTCAGTCTTTATCTATCACCAGCACGTCTGACTTTCCCATGGCTCCATTCCACATCTCCTTTTGAATAATATCAGCAACCATGGCAGTGTACTCCTTAGCAGCAGACTCAAAAAGGTCTTCAGCCACCTTGATCTGATGATAAGAAAGCTGATGTATATCCCACTTTCCAAACTATAGCAGATCCCTCTTGTCATACAAACGAATACATCCATGTTCAAGTTTGATGACAGCGGAAGCTGTAGTTTCATCAAACACCCAGTATTGCATGGATTTTAGAGATCCATCTGGATGGTTCTGAAGGATAGGAATCTGCTTTACTTGATTAGTAGTAGGCCACATCACAGACCGAAGAGGCTGATTGGTTTTGGGATCAATGACACTTGGGTATATCTTGATGATAGACTCTGCAGTCTTCATTGAGGGAAAGCCCTTTGCCACTTGATCTTCCAAAAATAACTTGAACTGTGTCGCCTTGGGTTCATTTGATGGATTTGCAAACGGAGCCTTAGACAACTCCATAAGATCAACCCTGGTCCAAGAGTGGAAGTCGTGAGCATCTTTATACAATTCGGTATTTCCACTCTTCCTTCTCATGATCCACATGTTCAGAGTGTCGTGGAATCCCCATGAGATGATCCCTGACCTATCACCATATACGTCCCTGAAGCGATTTTCTCCAAGATCCGTAAAGGTGATGTTTGGTTGACCCCCGGGAGCATTCTGATCCGAGCTCCTCTTGAAAAAAAATTGACCCTTCTCAACAGACTTGGCTAGTTTAGCACGTTTTAACGCCACTACATTTGGAGCCTGCGCTGGTTCTTTGTCAAAACGATCGATAATCGTGGTTGTTCTTGTAGGAGGTGAAACTACGGGAGCGTCTTGATTGGGAAGATAGACCCTTGGCCCATCGACAGATGATTTGAATTTGTCACCAAGTTCTTCTTCCAGCTTCTTCTTCAAATTATAATAGCTGGCGGTCATCAAACCAAAATGCGTCTGAAGATCGGTGATCTCCTTTGTCTTCAGAGCTTTATCTTCAAGAAGATCAGCAACTTGAATATTGAGCTTGGCGTTCTTAGTTTGAAGGTCTGCAACCTTGATATCAAGCTCGATATTTTTCTAGTTCAGCACACCAATCTCCTTTCTCAGCTCAGGAACTGAGGCATCATCATCTCCAGATATACCTTCCTCAAAGGATATTCCTTTTCCGCGTGAGGAGTGAGTTGAACTTAATTGTTGGGCCAAATGAATGGATAGTCTCTCAGAGACAGCATCATGATAAGGCCTTGGAGGAGACGATCTCAGGCCAACAAACGAATCACCAGCTTCATGGATAGAGCTGGGATTCTCTTGAATGGGCACAAATGAGGAAGAAGCAAATGTTGTAGATGGAGGAGTCTCTGTGGTTTGAGTTTGATCAGGAAAAATTACTCCCACCCTTGGATCAATTCTGCGTCTTTTTATCGGGGGTTGGGAGGTCAGGACTGTCTGGGAATCACTTGTAACTGGATCGGATATAGGAACCACATTATCAAGGGGAGGAATCCCTGATGATGTGTCCATTTGAGTTGAAGAATCAGCCACTTGAACGGTAACCGGAGGCTCAACTTCTCGATCGTCAACTTTCTCCCTTATCTCCAGTGTTGAATTGGCACCATCATCGATATCTTTGAGGAAGTCATCGAGGTCTTCATTTGACAATAGGTGCTCAGGTCTAGTAAAATGCACCGAAATATCATCTCTGTTGTAACCGGACAGATCAAGATTCTCATACTCATCCTCTTCTTCTCCTTCGGTCTCAGTAAATTCTTCTGTAGTTCCCTCACTGAAGTCACTCTGAACCGCCACGTATGTGAGATCATGTTCTTTAGCAATAATGGAAGTTGGAGCAACATTTTCAATCTCATGGTCTGAAACGGTGATGACATCATCATTTACATTTGCATGATCTGACGATGCTTGATCTGTAGACTCTTGTTCCGGGGACCCATGAGATTCTGACGAGTCGGCCAGTTCCATAAACTTTCCAAATTTCACGAGAGGGTACTTCCCTTGGAACATGATTTTCCCTTTACGGTTCTGTTTGATTAGGCTCACAGTGTTTGGTCCGAAGGCTTTCATGTCAAGAATCTCTCCTGTCTTGACCAAATCGGGAAATAGGCTGTTGATGAAGATCTGTATAAATCTTGGATAGAGCAGGAATTGATCCTTTGACTTCTTGTTGAGATTTGTAACCATTTCCTCCAAGATGAACTTAGAAAAATTGAAGTCAATCCCTGCAGCCAATGCGACTATTTCCTGAGTATTTCTCGAGGATATTTCGTCTGAACCACCCTTTCGTCCAGATATGCAGTTCACGAACACGTGAGCTAGAAACCTCCAGTAAGGAGGTAACAGCTTCTTTAGGGTTGGTGGAAAGACTCCTTCGTATCCCATCTTCTCGAGATACTCATCAACAATTCTCAGATCGATGTCAGTCGGGTAAGCAACTTTGTCTTCAATCTTCAAGATATCTCTGATGAATTGCTCAAAGATAACAATTTTGCATCCCCTGACAGAAGCTTCAATTGTCACTGATCCATTTTCTCCATTCTTGACACTTGCAGATCTCCAGAATTCGTTGATCAGGTTTAGATAAATGATGGGGTTCCAGGTCAGTGCAGTTGAGATGCAGCATTCCCTTAGCATGTACATCATTGATTTGAACTCGTTGTGTGCTACTGGAGGATCATCAAGAAGAATGGACACGTTGTGACTGTCTGCAACTTTTAGACTTGCCATTTTTCCTGCACAAAACTGGCCAGGTGAGAAAACATTTGATAATAACAAATTAAATATTATTTTCTCAATTAATTCCATTAATTTTGGCCATTTCATTTGAATGTTATTAGTCAAACATGGGTTCTCGGTCAAGACAGTCAGACCGAAAGCCCTAGGACCGAACAGAGTGTAGACCGAAAGCCATATGGGACCGAATACAGCTCAACCGAAAGCCGTCTAAGCCGGTTTGACCGAAAACGGCTCGGCTTGACCGAAAGCCGGTTAGCCGGTGAACCGAAAACGGCTCGGCTCGACCGAAAGCTCCGACAGTCATGTTTTCGCGATTTTGCTTCGATTTCATGGTCGATTCTCGGTAAAAATTACATAGATGAGGTCGGAATCTTCATACCTTCGATTATGTGAGGTCGATTGAACAAAATAACACAAAAAAAATTTCGAGACTAAGAGAGGATTGAGAGGTTTTCGGTTTGCAGAGGAGAAAATGAGAAGGGAACCGAAATCGGTGTCCCCATTTCTTTATATACCCGGTTCAAAACTAGTGGGCTGCACCCGAAAATGATGAGGCCCAATACTCAAAACAATTTCAAAAACAAAACTCTTGGAGGATTAAAATAAAATAGTATAAAATTTTCTAAATTTTACCAATTCTAAAAATTTAAAGAATAAAAATAAAAATAAAATAAAACTAATTTTCTAAAAGACTAACTTTTATCAAACCTAAAAATAAAAATAAAAAATAAACATAAGACTAAAATTAAAATAGAATAAAACGAAAATTTATATGCGACCTATATCTCGCCTTAATTGAGATTGATAATCTTTTGTGATATGGGATCAAAGTTATTAGACAACCATTTTCCATTTGTCAGTACCTCTCCTTTCATGAATAGATCTGGTCGATCGCCGGTATTGTGGTCCACTTAAGCACGAAAAATTGTGACAATTTTTAGAAATTCTATCAGTGACAGGATAGATTGATCCTAAGTTAATAGATAAAAATACCTAAGGACCATTTATCTGACGACGACCAAGGATATTGTTGTCCACCTAAATTGAGCAGCGAGATCTTCAGACAATCTAGAATTGTTCAATTTTAGATGTACTAGAACATGTTTCCCGCTTCCTGACATACCCCAATAATCAAGAACTTCCGAGATACTCCTTACTTTAGGTGAGCAGACGATTATTCATAGAGAGGATAGATTTAGATTGCATATGTTGTACACTCAGGTCGGATCTTTCAATCACGCAGAGAGTGAAACATATGACTGACTAGAATTTTAGAGGGATTGAGAAGTAGAAGGTTGCATATGTTGTGTACCAGGTCGGATTGTTAATCACGCAAAGGAGACAGCATATGGCTAACAAATAGGAAGAATTGCATAGATAGGAGATGCAGATAGACAGAGTTGCATATGCTGCAATGCAGGTCGGATCATTCGATCACACAGAGGAGGCAACATATGACTAACAGTAAGAAAGAAAGAAAATAACTTTCTACAGACCTAATTTATCGGAATTCCCCAGTCGCCCCGTCAATATCGGAATTAAGGACATAATCTGTACATCGAGGAAAAGTTAAACCACAGTTCTAGATACAGGTTCTTTAAATGTGACCGGTAGATTCTCATGTATATCTCCCTGCTCAACCTACCCAAGCGTCATATTGTCAGGCTAAACGGAACTATCTAGGTCAAGATTTATCAAGTCTCTAGATTCCTTAAGTTCATCTGTACCTAGTCAAGTCCATTAAACTTTTCGTGCCTACCAGCGCATCGAACACAGAGCCTAGACAATTTAGCTTTGGTAATTTACACAGACTCAGATTGCCTGTTATCACAAGCTGATATCACTTCCCATCACATCACTTCTCAGCGATATTTTTGATTTTTCTGTTTTTCTAATGTTTTTGGATTTTCTGATTTTCTATTGTTTTTGGATTTTTAATTTTCTAATTTTTGTTTGGTTTTTGTTTATTTCTCCCCCTAAATTTGTGCATGGGTGAGAATGAAATTAAAATGCGCAAATTTAAACTAACCTAAACAAAAATTAATCCTCAAAGCGAATCATTTTCAAAAAGTTAACCAGCACATCGAATCGAGCTTTGTTAAACGGCTTGGTGAACATGTCCGCCACATTATTAGCAGTGGGAACCTGTTCTAGCCGAATGAGAGAGCGCTCATAACAATCTCTGATAAAATGAACTTTGATGTCGATGTGCTTGGTTTTTGATTGCTGGACCGGATTTTTAGCAATTTGGATCGCAGCCTCATTATCACAGAATATAGGGGTTTCTTGAAAGTTCAAACCGTAATCCAACAGCTGATGTTGGATCCATATGACTTGAGAGCAACAGGCAGATGCAGCCACATACTCCGCTTCTGCTTTTGAGATCGAGACAGTATTCTGCTTCTTGCACTGCCAGGACACCGGCCTATCTCCGAGAAATTGACATCCGCCTGAAGTTGATTTCCTGTCAAGCTCGCAGCCTCCGTAATTGCTGTCTGCAAAAGCATAAAGATCAAATTCGGAATTTTTCGGATACCAAAGACCCAGTTTTGGGCTGCCTTTGAGGTACCGAAAATTCCTTTTAACAGCAATAAGATGAGACAGTTTTGGATTAGCCTGGTAGCGCGCGCATTGACAGACCGCAAACATAATGTCTGGGCGACTTGCAGTTAGATACATCAGCGATCCGATCATCGATCTGTAGTACGTTTGATCTAAGGATTCGCCTTCAAGATCAGGAGTCAGTAGTTGTCTCTCCGTCATGGGCGTCAAGGCAGGTTTGGCGTCTCTGAACCCGAACTTCTCGAGCATATCGTCCACATATTTGGCTTGATGAATCAGGATTCCGGCTGAAGATTGTTTGACCTGAAGCCCCAAAAACGTGGTCATCAACCCCAAAGAACTCATCTCGAACCGTTTTTTCATAACGTCCTCGAACTCCTTGCATAGTTGTGGACACGTCGACCCGAAAATGATATCGTCCACGTATATTTAGACAAGAATCTGGTCTGCACCGACATGCTTGATGAATAGGGTCTGATCGATAGTGTCGCGGGAATAGCCATGGTCGAGCAAGTGCTGTGTTAGTGTAGCATACCAGGCTCTAGGAGCTTGATGCAGCCCATACAAAGCCTTGTCTAACTTGTAGACATGGTTGGGAAGTTTTG
This sequence comes from Lactuca virosa, assembly GCF_052849685.1. Classification (NCBI taxonomy): domain Eukaryota; kingdom Viridiplantae; phylum Streptophyta; class Magnoliopsida; order Asterales; family Asteraceae; genus Lactuca; species Lactuca virosa. Next base: position 63,141,374 of record NC_136433.1, read on the forward strand.
AGTTAACAAACCCAGGAGGTTGGTAAACATAAATCTCCTCCTTCACCTTGTCGTACAAGAAAGCCGTCTTGACGTCCATTTGATATACGGTGAACTTCATATAGGAAGCATAGGCGACGAAGATACGAATAGCCTCCAAGCGTGCCACCGGAGCATAGACCTCTGTATAATCAAGACCCTCAATTTGCCTGAACCCACGGACCACCAATCTCGCCTTATTACGGACAATGACACCCGAATCGTCTTGTTTGTTCCGAAACACCCATCTGGTGTCGAGAGATTTCTTGCCTTTAGGCAGCTCCACCAACTTCCAAACCCTAAGCTTTTCGAATTGATTTAGCTCGTCATGCATGGCGTCCACCCAGCTGGGCTCATTCAAAGCCATTTCTACGTTCTTGGGCTCTATTTGAGAGATAAAGCAAGAATAGAGACATGTGTTGACGTCTCCACTCTGGCTTCTAGTTCGAACTCCGTCACCCAGCTGGCCAATGACGTTTTCTATCGGATGATCGCGTTGTATGCGAGAGGGGATTGTGTGACTGATGTCATTGATTGAAACGGGAAGATTATGGATATTAATAGCCCCGTCATGTGCTGAAGAATCCACGGTAGATGTACTAGCTTCGTTTAGTGGATTTGCTACAAACTCATCAGCGATTCGTTCGGGAAAGAGAAATTCCATCACATTTTGAGTGACAGCGGAAGTATCTTGGTTCATGAACTCTCTTTCGACCGGAGTAAGAGGAGTAGCATCAGCATCTGGAGTAGGTTGTTGCGTTGATGACTCAGGAGAAGCGATTGGAACAGTAGACTCCACCGGAGGATCAGTAGCAGAAACCAATGGCGGTCTGTAGACAACCTCTTCATCTTCGTCTTCAATGATATTCTTCGTGCCAGAGGTAGACCCAGTTTGGTTATCAGTCGACACACTAAAATATTTGAATAGTGATGTGTAGTCAAATAGCCAATCAGGACCCACCCTAGCGTCCGTGTCATTCTCTTCAAGCCAGCGAACATCAAAAGCTTCCACGATTTGCTTTGTTTTCTTATTGTATACCCTATAAGCAGTACAAGCAGCGTATCCGAAAAAATAGCAGTCATCAGCTTTTGCATTGAATTTTGGGTTGGACGCCAAGTGAAGAAGGGTGCAAGGGCAACCAAATACTCGGAAATAGCTGACAGACAGCTTGTGTCCATATAGAATCTCGTATGGGGTTTTCATCTGGGCTTTGTTGATCAGGACACGATTTTGAACGTAGCAAGCCGTGTTAATCGCCTCCGCCCAAAAGAAAACTGGAAGTTTAGAATCACAAAGCATCGTCCTTGCGGCGTCTTGTAATGTCCAATTCCTCCGCTCAGCAACACCGTTTTGTTGTGGCGTCTGAACAGAGCTAAATTGACGCACGATCCCCTTCTCAGCGCAAAAATGATCAAGAACAACGTTCTTGAACTCTGTTCCATTGTCTGTACGAAGCGCTTTCACTCGGTTGTTGGTTTGGTTCTCGATCATTACAATGAACTTCTTCATGAGGTCAGCGATCCCAACTTTGTTGGACAGAAAGACGACCGACGTGAAACGAGAGAAATCGTCTATCACAACGAGACAATACGAATTTCGGTTGATGCTGAGGACGTTGACCGGACCAAACAAATCCATGTGCAACAACTGGAGCACCTGACCGATGGAGTTGACCTGCTTTGGCAGATGTGGCTTCTGATGATGTTTTCCTTGAGCACAGGAAACACATTTTTCAAAAGTAATAAAATCTCTGACAGGCAGACCGCGGACCATTTCGTTCTTGGCAAGACGGTTCAGATTCTTTGCATTTGCATGGCCGAGTCGACGATGCCACAGCATTGCGTTTTGCTCTGAGACCTTTGAAAAGAGACAAGTGACTTCATCGGTTACATTGCTATTCATGTCGATAATGTAGGCATTACCATCCCGCTTTGATTTTACGAGAATCCACTCCTCCGGGATGACAATGCCTGGCTTTAAGATTAGACATTCTTTATCAGTGAAGTGTGTCGAGTAACCCTTGTCGCAGATTTGAGAAACACTCAGCAGACTGTGCTTCAGCTCAGGAGCATAGTTGACATTCTCAAAACTGAGCACTCCGTTCGTCACCATTCCTTTCTGCGTTACCTTTCCGCCTTCTCCGCCCGCAAAGGAGACATATCCCCCATTAAATGTCTGAATGTCGCGCAGTTGGGAGATATCTCCAGTCATGTGTCGGGAGCAGCCGCTGTCGACATACCAGGGTCTGAAGACATTCCTACGCAACTGTCCCTGCACAATGAGCAGAATCATTTAGATTTGGGGACCCAGGTCATTAAAATCCTAGGTTGACCCTTAACTTTCACAGATTCATCTTTTAATTTCTCTTTTGATTTTTCTTTTTCAACAGATACAGAGGAGGATGATGACTGATCAAATTTTAATTTTGGCATCCATTGATATTTAGGTTTTGAAACAACTTTCTTTTCAGTTTGCTTTGAGCAGATGGATTTTCTACTTGAAGATTTTGAAGATCCACTTGGGATTTTCTACTCGTTGACGAAATCGACTTGGGCTTAGCTTGGGTCGATTTTGGCAAACTGTTTGGGATTTTATTAAAACCTGTTTGTTCTTATGAAAAACTGCCATTTTCTTGTTTGAATTTGCTTTCCAGTCATCATCTCGAGAGCGAGTTCTGGAGGATTTTCTAATTAAAGATCGTCCTCTAGACTCATTCTCTCCTCTTTGTGACAAATGGTGCACAAACATTCGATTTAAACAATTTCTGGCAATATGGCCAACAGTACCACAATTGAAGCAAATTTGTTTATTATCATTGGATTGGGTACTACTCTTGTCAGATTTATGGCTTTTATTAACATTTCTAGCATTTTCGCATTTGCAAGAACAAGCACAAGATTGTGTGGCAAACGTAGAAGATGTAGAAGCACTTGAATCAAACTTAGCAACTTTATCAAAAACGACATTATTATTTTCAATCTTATCATTCTGAAACATCACGCCACCAGAAACAAAAACATTAGTTTTAGAGTTCACAACAGACTCATCACAAAACTCAACACCAAATTTTGACACTGAATTATTCGATTCAGACTTTTCAGCTTCTTGCACCCCCTGAACTATGGACACATCTGCACTAGAGATAAAAATGTTAGTTTCCAAATTCTTATCACTAGGCCCAGTTGCTTGTTCAGCAGCTGGCCTTCCATAAACCATGAAAGGTTCTTTGTCAATTTCTTCTTGAGATAGAGGAATAGCAGTGTAAGTATGATTGAAAGGAGAAGGGACACTCTCAAAACCTAATCCTCCTTTTTTCTGGTTTCCACATGTAATGTCCTTCCACTGCATCTGTTCCTCTATCATTTTTGCAACTACTTCACTTGACCCATCGAATTTGTTAAAAATAAATTCAGCATTTTCAAGATAATTTTTCAATGAGTCAAGTTCAGCGGTCACAGCAGCAAATTTTCTTTTGAGATGATCATAGTTCTCGCATTTGTTGCTGTAATCCTCTTGCAGTTTCTTAAAGTCCTTTGTTTTATTCTCTAATTGTGTTTTTAAAGGCTTTTGATTTTTCCTAAGTGTGTAACCCTCATACTTAAGGTCCTCGTTCTCTCTCTTGATTAATTCAATTTGCTCACGTAAGAATTTAACAGTTTTCATGCAAGATTGAGAACAACCAAATTCACTGACCTCGGGTTTGGCTGGCTCAGGAGTAGTTTGCACCATGAATGCAAACTGAACATTCTATTGGATAAGGTGTCTAAGTCCATAACTATTTCTGGTATGTACTTGACCCGACCCGGCATGGTCCATTTGGGTTGCATGGCACCATGCAATTGGATAAACTAAAATGAGAGAAATAACACTTATGGTTTATTAATATATTATAAGTTCTAATATATTAATAATATTATTTAATTAGTTTGATCAAGAATTAATTTAGAATTAATTAAGTGATCAAAAGATAACTAATTAAATATATGGGTAGATTATGTAAATCTTCCATATCTTATATAGTGGGCTAAGAGGCTCCATGGATTATCAAGTTGGGTTCCACCCATAGGATGCTCCATGGATGCTCCATGGGAGTTACAAACCCATGGGTCATGGAAATGAAGAGTCATGACACATTAGGGTTTACATGGTGTAACCCTAGATGTGTCAACACTATATAAGAAACCCATTCTCCACCAAAATAGGCGACACATAAGAAACAAGAGGGCTAGAGCCGATTTTGCAAGTGTAAGATTCTCTCAAAGTTTACTCCTTTGCATTTGGTGTTGTGTGAAGCATTTGAGGCATCACACTTGGGGTGCTAGGCTCACAAGGTTTCAAGGATCATAATCAACAACAAGGTAAGTTATTCTATCTTTCATTCAAGTTAAAAATGTTCGCCATGTATGCTAGATAGGAATATAACCTTGGAATTCAACTTTGCATGATTATTAGAAAAACATAGATCCAAGGTTATTAGGGTTGCATGTACACTTAGGAAGTGTTAGAATGCTCAAAACCCATCAGTGGTATCAGAGCCTAGGTTTGTTTGTTGTTTTTTTTGTGTGCAAACTGCTTGAAAAAAAAATCGTTAAATTACAAGTTTTTTTAAGTGTAATTTTTGATTCTTGAAAGTGTTCATATTCATGTTCTTGAACTTATGAAGATTAGATGATCATAGGAATTGTTTGTAACCTTCATGGTAGTTTAATTCATGATCATAATGTGTTTTAATGGAGTCCATAACTTGTCCTCAAGTTATGGAAAACCAAAAGTCTCACTTTTATTAAAACCATTAAAAGAACACAAGAGTTATAAAAATGAAGAGTCTTCATTTTTATTACTCAATTAATTCATAAGTTATAAGAAATGAAAAGTTTTGGAAGTTTACAAAACTTGCCCTCAAGTTTTGGAACATGTAAAGTCTTGATTAAAACTTTAGTTCCAACCCTTAGAATTTTAAAAGTTAAAATTCAACCCTTATACTTTATAATATTATAAGTTACTAATATATATATGTATAACAACAAGTCGTCTTACCGCTAGTACGCCTCATTCACGAAGCCGGTCTATAAGGGGGGTATAAGGTTGTTGCCTATAAAATGGCAACTTAATGGGTGTCCACTCTCACCCACCGCTTCCTTGATCGGTGGAGGGTCGGTAGCCGAACGGGTAAGACAAGGACTTATAAATTCTCATTAAAAGTATGATGAATATTATAAAGTAACTAAATGCTTTTATTAAATTCCCAATCTTAGTTACTTTAGAAAAATGTGAATAAGGTGCTAATCCATGAAATTACACTTTACACTTTGTTTAAGTCGTTGGTGGAGCGTGTGTGGTTAACCGGCACACTAACTTGGACTTAACAAGGTAGGTAAAGGGTGACTTAAGGTTTACCATAGCATCGGTGGAGCGTGTGTGGTTTACTGGCTCATCGATTGAGTGATAAACCTTGAGGGTACCAAGTGATTTGCATGGTTACTTCACACCTCGTTTTGTGATCCTCGGTATCCCAGTCACAAAACTTGGAGGGCACACTCGAGATTGAAACATGCCTTTGAAAAGTTCATTGAATCTCAAAAGAATCTAGGAATTTCTAAGAACCAATTAAAAACCTAATATTTATATTTCGTTTTTCATGGTGGAAATTGGTGAATCGTCATTCACCTACCTTTCAAATATGTTATAGCTTGGATTACGGCATACCTCTTCTAAGTTATAATATATTGTGATTGGATCCTAGCCTTAATATTACATTTGGGTGTTTTATTAAGGACTCTCTTAATATCTAAACTAATCTTGTTCTCTTCTTTCAGATGTCTTCAAACAATGCTGCTTCTGGCTCTAATCCTAATGGCTCCTTTACCCTTATGAACTTGTGTGGGAAAGTCACTTTTGATGGATCCAACTTCAATGAATGGATCAGAAACATCAGGATGATTACCCGCTACGAGGACAAAGAATATGTCCTTGACAAGGAGCTTAAGGAGATTGATGAGACCACTGCAACTCCCCAGGAGATCCCTGACTTCCGGGCACATGAAAGGGATGCTACAAAAGTGGCATGCATCATGTTGGCCACCATGACAGCGGAACTCCAAAAGTCCTATGAGGACTTCTACCCTTTTGAAATGCACCAAGATCTGATGGAAAGATACCATCAAAGTGCACGACAAGAGAGGTATGAAATCATATGCTCTATCATAACAACCATGATGAAGGACGGGGAATCCGTCACGAGCCACATGCAGAAAATGCAAAGGTATGTGGATCGGTTGCTGAAGCTTAATGTGAACTTCCCTGAGGAGCTTGCAATAGATATCATTTTGCACTCCTTACCATCGTGCTATGATCAATTCCGCATGACATATCACATGAATAAGGAAGAGGTCACACTCAGCAAACTTCAGGGACTCCTCAAGACCGCAGAAACAGGTCTTAAGGGTAAGTCAGTTGTTAACACTCCTACTCCAAACTCCGCCCTGGTTTTGGCAATCGGGAAAGGTAGAGGGAAGAAGAGAAAGAGCTCTTCGAAGGGTACCAAGGCTAGGACCCTTGATGGCTCTTCTTCAAGTGGAACCAAGAAAGGTTTTGTCACTCCTTCTTCTGACCCTAAAGAGGCTGAATGCTTATATTGCCATGAAAAGTCACATTGGAAGCGGAACTGCCCAAAGTACCAGCAAGATCTGAAGGATGGGAAAGTTAAACCCAACCATGCAGGTATTTACACTATCTTATCTAATAACTCACCCCATTCTAACTCTTGGGTCCTTGATACCGGTTGTGGTATTCATATATGTTCTGATTTGCAGGGACTAAGAAGAAGTGAGAATGTGGAGCATGGAAGAATAAACTTAATCATGGGGAATAGGAAAGCTTTACCTGTCACCAAGATTGGAGTTTATACTTTATCGCTAAGTAGTGGGTTTAGTTTAGATTTGAATAAATGTTGTTATTCGCCAGAAATGGCAAGAAATATTATTTCCTTTCATGCATTGTATAAACAAGGTTTCACCTTTTCATTTGATAATGAAGTTGGTTCGATTAATGCTTTCTTTAATAATGTTCTTTATTTTAAAGCATTACCTTGTGATGGTGTGTATGAAACTGTATATGTGGTTGATAACTTAGGAAATAATGTATTGTGTATTGATTCTGTTAATGATAATAACTTGGATAAAGCATCATTATGGCATTGTCGTCTTGGACATATAAGCAAGAAACGCATAGGCCAACTCCAAAAGGATGGAGTATTGGAGTCATTTGACCTAAAGTCAGATGATAGTTGCGAATCATGCTTACTTGGAAAAATGACAAAGTCACCCTTCACAGGTTCTTGTGAGAGGGGTGAAGATTTGTTGGATCTTATACACACGGATGTGTGTGGGCCCTTCAAACATGCCACAAGGGATGCTAATCGTTATTATTTGACTTTTACTGATGATTACAGTAGATATGGATATGTCTACTTAATCAAGCATAAGTCAAAGACTTTTGAGAGGTTTAAAGAGTTTAAACAGGAAGTCGAGAATCAATTGGGCAGGAACATTAAGATGCTTCGATCCGATCGAGGTGGTGAGTATCTTAGTTCAGAGTTCCTCGACAATCTTAGGGAATGTGGGATTGTCTCACAATTGACACCTCCCAGGACACCGCAGTTGAATGGTGTAGCTGAGAGGCGTAATCGAACCTTGTTGGATATGGTTCGTTCCATGATGAGTCGAGCTTCGCTACCAATCTCATTTTGGGGGTATGCCTTAGAGACTGCGGCCCATATCCTTAATCTAGTTCCCACAAAGAAAGTTGCCAAAACTCCTCATGAGATGTGGACTGGTAAAGTACCCAAACTAGACCACATTAAGATTTGGGGTTGCGAGGCTTTCGTGAGACGCGAGACTCATGATAAGCTCGAACCTCGAAGTGAGAGGTGTATTTTCATCGGCTACCCACAGAAATCCTTTGGTTACCTCTTCTACAGACCTAGTGAGAATGTGGTCTTTGTAGCTAGGAGGGCTTTCTTTCGAGAGAGAGAGTTCATAAGCCAAGGAGACAGTGGGAGGCAAGTTGACCTTGAAGAAATTCAAGAGTCAAGTGGTGAAGGAACTTCAAACCCTAGCACTCAACTTGAGGAGGAAACTCCTGTTGAGCCAATTGACAAGTCTGTACCTCTGAGGCGTTCCACAAGGGTTAGGAATGCACCTGAGCATTACTATGGATTCCATATTACTGCGGAAGGTGATACACTTATCAGTGATGAGACACTGATAGGTCTGCATGAACCTAACAGTTACGCGGAAGCCATGGCAGGCCCTGAGTCAGCCAAGTGGAAAGAGGCAATGGACAGCGAGATACAGTCCATGTATGACAATCAAGTTTGGAACTTGGTTGAGAATGTACCAGGTCGTAAGACTATAGGGTGCAAATAGATCTTCAAGAAGAAGACCGACTTGGATGGTAATGTAAACACTTATAAGGCACGACTGGTTGCAAAGGGTTTCTCACAAACTCCGAGAGTTGATTATGATGAGACCTTTTCTCCAGTGGCCAAGATTAAGTCTATTAGGGTTCTGTTAGCCATAGCTGCATTTCATGACTATGAAATATGGCAAATGGATGTCAAAACCGCTTTCCTTAATGGAAAGTTGGCTGAGGATGTTTACATGAGTCAGCCAGAGGGTTTTGTCAATACAGAGTACCCTAATAAAGTGTGTAAGCTTGAGAAATCCATTTATGGGTTAAAGCAAGCACCTCGCAGATGGAATCTTTGCTTTGATGAGAAAGTCAAAGAATTTGGCTTTTCTAGGAGTGAAGATGAATCTTGTGTATATGTCAAGGCTAGTGGGAGTATAGTTAGCTTTTTGGTATTATATGTGGATGACATACTACTCATAGGAAATGACATCCCAACTCTGCAGGAAGTTAAGTCCTGGCTTGGGAAGTGTTTCTCTATGAAGGACCTAGGAGAAGCTGCCTATATTCTAGGGATAAGGATCTTGAGAGACCGGAGTGAAAGACTAATTGGACTTAGTCAGAGTACCTACTTGGATAAGGTGCTGAAGAGATTCGGCATGCAGGACTCCAAGAAAGGAGAGTTACCCATCCAGAGTAACGCCAGATTGAGTAAGACACAAAGCCCTAGTACTGAGGCTGAGATAGCAGAAATGAGTCGAATACCTTATGCTTCGGCTGTAGGATCGATCATGTATGCTATGACGTGTACTCGACCTGATGTAGCCTTTGCTTTGAGCATGGTTAGCAGGTATCAGGGGAACCCTGGCAAGGCACACTGGACTGCGGTAAAGAATATCCTAAAGTACCTACGGAGGACTAAGGACTGGGTCCTTACCCTCGGTGGGAGTGAAGACTTGAGAGTTGTAGGGTATAGTGATGCTAGCTTTCAGACTGATAGGGATAATTTCCGCTCTCAGTCAGGCTGGGTCTTTACGTTAAACGGAGGAGCAATTTCTTGGAAGAGTTCCAAGCAAGAGACAGTGGCTGATTCAACTTGTGAATCAGAGTATATAGCAGCTAGCGAGGCAGCAAAGGAGGCGATATGGCTGAAGAACTTCATTGGAAACCTTGGAGTTGTACCAGCTACTAAAGAGCCAATGGAAATTTTCTGTGATAGTGAAAGTGCAGTTGCCTTAGCCAAGGAACCAAGGGATCACGGGAGATCCAGACACATCGACAGAAAATACCATTTCATCAGACATCGAATAGAAGAAGGACTCCTCGTGGCAAAGAGGGTATCATCGGATGAGAATCCAGCAGATCCCCTCACGAAGGAACTGACTCGGGTTAAGCATCTCCAGCATGCTCGGAGCATAGGGCTGAAGGATGATATTAGATTTAGTAGTTAGATAACCTTGAAATTTGTAAAGTGTAATTGACATTAGATGATGAATAAAAGGTGTTTTATTTATGAGTAAAGTGTTGCTATCTCTTGTCGATCGTTTACTATATTTCTTTTGCATGTTTTGACTTCCAGAATAATTATGTTTGGTATATCATATTATTCGAACCTCCACAGTCGGTCATATGTCGGAAGTAGGTATGAATCAAGACTGTCATGATTGGTTGCAGAGGTCTAAGTTGTTGGACATGGCTACAACACTCATGAGTGCTCATAAGTTCTGAGCATTGGACTCAACCCACGCTCACTAGAATCACTTCATGGAATTTATCTCGAGTGATCGTGAGACGGTAATATCATATAAGTCTTCAAACCTAGATATATGATTTGTTACTTATGAGTTGGTTATGCATTGATTGTACGAAAACGCATTGGTAACTCGATGTTATAAAACGTGCTCTTGTGTATAATTCAATGAGTAGTAGAACAAACATATGAGTCGAAGTTTATCTGTTCCTTCTTGGATTAGAAGCTGATATCTGGGCCCCTCGATGATTTTGTTTTGACCTATGTACCGGGCCGGGTCAGAACTAAGTTGATGTGTTCAATTGAGTTCTATGTCAAACAAATCGGAAATCGGGAAACAAACTGCTGGACACAAAGTAAGACATTGTTCCATGTATTTGTCCGGCTGATATCTAGAACAGAGGATTATATGATCACTTATCTTAAATGGCGTATCATCATCTTCTCAGTTCCGAGAGACCTTGAAAGAGCTACGATTGCCGATCGGTTCCTGAAGTATTGCAGTTATAGTTATTAGACTTATCCAAGTGGGAGACTGTTGGATAAGATGTCTAAGTCCATAACTATTTCTGGTATGTACTTGACCCGACCCGGCATGGTCCATTTGGGTTGCATGGCACCATGCAATTGGATAAACTAAAATGAGAGAAATAACACTTATGGTTTATTAATATATTATAAGTTCTAATATATTAATAATATTATTTAATTAGTTTGATCAAGAATTAATTTAGAATTAATTAAGTGATCAAAAGATAACTAATTAAATATATGGGTAGATTATGTAAATCTTCCATATCTTATATAGTGGGCTAAGAGGCTCCATGGATTATCAAGTTGGGTTCCACCCATAGGATGCTCCATGGATGCTCCATGGGAGTTACAAACCCATGGGTCATGGAAATGAAGAGTCATGACACATTAGGGTTTACATGGGGTAACCCTAGATGTGTCAACACTATATAAGAAACCCATTCTCCACCAAAATAGGCGACACATAAGAAACAAGAGGGCTAGAGCCGATTTTGCAAGTGTAAGATTCTCTCAAAGTTTACTCCTTTGCATTTGGTGTTGTGTGAAGCATTTGAGGCATCACACTTGGGGTGCTAGGCTCACAAGGTTTCAAGGATCATAATCAACAATAAGGTAAGTTATTCTATCTTTCATTCAAGTTAAAAATGTTCCCCATGTATGCTAGATAGGAATATAACCTTGGAATTCAACTTTGCATAATTATTAGACAAACATAGATCCAAGGTTATTAGGGTTGCATGTACACTTAGGAAGTGTTAGAATGCTCAAAACCCATCAGATTCATCATCTCTTCTTTAGGGTCTTTCTCTGCTTCTTCCTCCATACAATCCTTTATTTGAGCAAGATGCGCATTTTCAGGTCCTGAAATATTCAGAGCCTGAATTTGATCTTCCCAATCAAAGGATTGAACCACCATCGCCAAGTTAGCAGTCTGATTGCTTGAAAATGATCCTCTGTTGACATTGTTCACCGGCACCATGGTTCGCTCAGAATTCTCTCTTCGGTCTGGCTTTGGACACTCCCTTGCAAAATGTCTAGGCTCATGGCAGTTGTAACATCACAGCTTCCCTTTGTTGAACCCCACTTTCTTGTCAGAGTTCACGCTCCAGTTGTTTTTCCCTGTTTTCTTGGAGAACTACTTTGCCCTAAAAACAGCCATGGCCATTTTCCAGGTGATGTCCATCTCTTCCACATCCTCTGGATGGATCTGGTCTAGGTCAGCAAAAGATAGTTGTGGGGAAAGCTCTCCGGCCACAAAAGCGTTGTAGCAGTTTACCAAACCAGTGGCGAGGGCCAGATTTTCTTCCTTCTCTTTTAAAGATGAAGCTTGAGAATTGATTCCATGAGATTGAATGGGTGCAGCTGTGGATGAACCAACATTAGAACCAACTTGTTGAGCTAAAGTTTGAGGTTGAGGAACTTGAATGTGTTGCATTTAAGGGATCACGTATGAGGTAGGATGATGAGTCACATAGGGTTGAACTTGTGGAACATGAGAAACTGGAGGAGCTTGAGGGGTAGAAAAGCTTGAGAAAGCAGTTTTGTTGGTGGTTTGGATCCCAAGATTTGTTGTGGAGTATGAATTAACATGATTAATCTCCCTTTGCTTATCATCGAGATCGCAAGCCTTAATGATTGCCATCGTTTCTGCCAAACTCAACCTGTTTAAATCTTTGGTCTTTTTGATCACTGAGACATTCATGTCCCAGGATTTTGGTAGAGAATTCAGCAGCTTCTTGTTTATTTCTGATCTTGTCACCATAACACCGGCAGAGCTCATTTCTGTGGTAAGTGTGATAAACCTCTGCAACTGATTCTCAAGTGTTTCTCCCAAGACATGGTTAAACATATTGAACGTTTGTCGCAGCATGTCTTGGCGACTCTGTTTCATGTCTTCATTGCCTTCATAGACTTCAATCAGTGCTTCCCATAAGGCCTTTGCTGATGTATACTCACGAAAACCTTGAGCAATTTCCGGAGATAATGCCATGGTAAGTGTGGCAAGAGCCTTTTCCTGCTCCTCGACTCTCTCAAAATCATCGTCCATGTAATTTTCAACCTGCTTGTCAGTTATGGTTCCATCTTCAAATGTGATTGTGATGCGGATTGGACCTCTAAGAATGCTTCGCCATATCTTGAAATCCTTCATTTTGATGTACTTCTCGATCCGATATTTCCATTCTGGAAATCCTTCTGCGGATAAAAGTCGTGGAATTCGAGAAGTGGTTCCCATAATGGCATCTAATTCGTGATGAGCTGACATGCTTTGAGATTCCATTTTTGTTTTTGATTTTTTTTTTGATAAAAATTAACTTGAAAAACAAGCAAAAAGGTCAAAGAAAAAGGTTTTTGGTTGAATTGTCTTGACCGAAAACAATGTTTTCGGTATGATGATGTTTGATAGATTTCGGTTTTTGAATGTTAAGGGAGGTTTTCGGTTTCTAAAGACTAAGGAGATTTCGGTTTCTGAATGATAAGGGGTTTTTGGTTTATGAAGGATCAAGGGTTTTCGGTTTATGAATGTTCAAGGATTTTCGGTTTAAGGATGTTCAAGGGTTTTCAGTTTAAGAAGGATCAAGGGTTTTCGGTTTCTGAAGATTTAAGGAATTTTGGATTTTCGGTTGAAGAACACAACAGATTTTGGTTGAAGAACAGTTTTCGGTTTTTGAAGATTCAAAGAAAAATGATTTTCGGTTGAAGAACTTGAAGTTTTCCTGATGAATAACAGTTTTCAGTTTCTGAAGAACTTGAAGAACAGTTTTCGGTTTCTGAAGATAGAACCGAAAACTAACAGTTTTCAATGAAAAACTTAGATTTTCGATCCTAAATTGATTTCCACACACTGAAACCTCAAACACAGCCTTCAAACAAGATAGATCTGGACAGAAAACGATTGAATATATGTTTTCGGTTTATGAAGATCCAACCGAAAACAATGAGAATTCAACCGAAAAGCTGAATTCCAAGCTGATTTCAATTCCACACGATGCAGATTCTGATCTGATCTTCAAAACTCGAGCAAATAATAAGCTCCTAGATACCGAGAACGTGAAGAACAAAGCTGTGAAAACCGAGAACTGAATAACAAGCTTGATTGACACCGGTTTTGCTCTGATACAAATTGTAAGGTCCTTGAATTTTAGGATCTATACCAATGATCAATCAAGCACAAGAAAATAAAGAAGAAATCGAGTAGAAGATTAGATGAAACCGAGCTTGCATACAATAACACACGAAAATTATCGGATACAACTCAGGAGGACCGAAAACTAGCAATGAACAACTGTAGATCAACAACATACTACTGACAACCTGACAAGACTATATATACCCAACTGGACCGAAAACAGGTTTCGGTCAGGCAGACCGAAAACCTGTTTTCGGTCACTTCCCAACTGAAAGCTTGCCTAGACCGAAAACGTCAAACACACACAATAGACTCCAAAATACATTGTCAAATGCCCTAACTCATCTATACATTGTTGCCTAGCCCAAACCATATATATTGGCCCTTCAGGTGGATTAGACCCCGTAACCGGTTGAGCTAAACCGAAGGGTAGGTTGGGCATAGAGATATGCCTGACAGTATGTTATGATATGTTATTTTGTGGTAGTGGTAGGGGTGAAATAGTCCCTATAACCGGTTGAAATAAACCGGAGGGTAGGTCGGGCACCCAGATATGCTTGGCAGGGTAGGTTAAGCAACCATATATGCTTGACAGGGTAGGTCAGGCACCCAAATATGCCTGACAGGGGTAGTTCGGGCATCCCGGTATGCCTGACATGGGTAGTTTGAGCACCCAGATATGCTCAGCAGGGTAGGTCGGGCACCCAGATATGCGTGGTAATATGTTTATCGTATGGTATGTGGTATGATGGGGGAACTCACTAAGCTTCGTGCTTACGGTTTTCAATTTTTGTTTTAGGTACTTATTCTTCAAAAGGAAAGGAGCTGGCATGGTCACAGCGCATCACACTATGATTTTCCGCATATGAGATCTTTTGGAGTTGTACTCTGATAATATTTTCTATGACATGTTTTGGTTATTTAACATACTGGTTTTGATATGGATTGGTACTAATGATGTTTCATACTACTGGTTTTTATATTTACTTATTTAAAAATGAAATTTGTGGTCTTGATTTTGGGATGTTATAAAATGAGTAACAAAATACACCACATCATCTTCAAGAAGATCCCAATACCGTTTAATAAATCTAAAGGAAAAACCATCCGGTCCAGACGCTTTAAAAGACCCACAATCCCAAACTGCTTGTTTAATTTCATCACGGGAAAAAAGGGGCATGAAGCAACTGCACTTGACAATCTGAAAAAGTGGAAAAACGAGACGCGTCAGTCTTAGGTCTCAGACCCATCTGACAAGAAAAGAGACGGTAACACTTGAATCATGGTATGTTCTTATATTGCCCTTTGTTATTAAAGTATTTGTATTTTGGTCCTTGAGCAGTACGTCGGGCGTACCACTTGGTATGCTTAGCATAAAAGCTGTAAAGCGAGTACGTGAGGCGTACCACTTGGTACGCTTAGCGTACTAATGCGAGGGTGGGACGGGACTCCGGGCACGTACGTTGGGCATATATCCTTGTACGCGGGGCGTACGTACGAGATGTTGAAACCCTAAATTAGGGTATTGTACCCTATATAAAGGCCTTAATTCCTCAAGGATGGCCTCTTTTCCAGCCTCCATTGCCATAAAAACCCAAAATCAAACCTTGAGCCTCTTTGGGGTGTTCTTGAGCTATTAAGAAGTCTTTGGTGCATTTTGTTCCTTTGTGAAGGAACTAGAGGAGTTGAAGTTAATTTGCTTGGTGAGAATACTTGGGATCCAGAACCATCTTCCATTTTCGGGTTGATGAGAAAGTTATCTCGTTTTAGGGCTTGTTATTCTAGATCTGAGATTGTTTTGGATTCTTTATGCATAAAGGTGCAAGCTTTAGAGGACTTTTGGTCTCATGCATGCATTAAGCCATTTATTAAGTTCTTTTAAGCCTAAGAGCTTCTTTCAGCCATGCATGAACGTAAAGTTAGCAACTTTACATGATATTCCAACTCAATGGAGTCAGATATATGTTTTGGAACCATGTCTTAAGATATTAAGTGCTGAAATTGATTTTTGGGCTGAATAGGTGAGTATGATGGGCGTAAAAGCAGGCATGTAACATCCCGACTCCCAGGTATAACATTTGAAAGCTTAATATCCATATTGTTAGACCTACTAGACGAGTTGGATGCCCTAACTCGTTGTGTAGAAGCATATCATGCCGCCTGAATTTTACAACCTACTCGACGAGTTGGAGGACCCAACTCGACGAGTAGGGGATGTGCTTGGAAACCCTAATTTTTAGGTTTTGCACCCTATTTAAAGCACCTTAAGTCCTTCCTCCAGCCTCCCTTACCACCTTCACGACCAGAAACAAACCCTAATCGAGCTAACCTTCTATTTGAGTGTGTGAGGCTAAAGTGTGTGTGTTTGGTGCATTTCTTGAAGTGACTAGATTGAGAAGCTTGGAACGAGAAGGAACTTGTAGATCCAGCATCTACTTCGTTTTGGCAACCATTTGGAGGTAAAAAGTCTTTACCTTGGCTTTCCATTTATTAGATCTTCCCTTATGCAAGAATATGGACATTCCTAGTGTAAAATAGATTGATTATCGGATTTGAGCTTGTCCAGAGGTGGTGGTTTCAGTTCTGGAAACCTTTAGGCCTCCATGAACATAAAGTGGTCGACTTTATCTAGTCTTGGCCCTCCTCCATGACCTAAACCTCCTATTAAGCTTAGTTTTAGTGTTTTAACCCCTTTGAAGCCTTGCATGCACATAAAGTTAGCAACTTTACGTGGTATCTTTGTCCTAAGAGGCCAGATCTGCAATTTGGGGCCTTGGAGTCGACTGGAAAGCGTTGAACACGTTAAGACAGGAAGAACTCGACGAGTTGTGTAGCCAACTCGACGAGTTGATTAGGGTTTCCCGAACTTTCTAGACACTACATGGACTCGACGAGTTGTTTGGTAACTCGGCGAGTTGACTCGAGTTTTCGGTCGATGAATTCTGAAGGAACCCGACGAGTCAATAGATGAACTCGATGAGTTGGTTCAGCATAGACTGTTGACCTTGACCGTTGAGTTTGACTCTGACTAATGGTTGACCAAGTTTGAATTCTGAGGGTACTTTGGTAATTTGGGTCATGATAGAATTGGTCCTATGATGATTTTAGGTGTTTGAGGTTGGAGTTGTGTTTGGGAGTTTGACATTATCATCCAGTGCTACTTGTGAGGTGAGTTCTTCTCACTATATCAAAAGGGTCTAAGGCACCAAGGCCGGCCCTTTTGGATTGTATCCTGGTTATAGGATGATGTTATGTTAGTGATATGTTAGATCTATATCCTGGTTATAGGATGATGCTATGTTAGTGATCTGTTAGATCTGTATCCTGGGTATAGGATGATGCTATGCTTAGTGATCTGTTAGATCGGTATCCTCGTATATAGGATGATGCTATGATTAGTGATATGTTATATCTGTATGATTATTTGTGCATGCTAGCTAGCGTATGATATTATGTGTTATTTGTATCATTGGAGGTGGATTGAGGCGGTCCTGCTTTGTGCTCTAGGCCAACATACCCATGACGGCCCAGATAGATTGCAGACCCGGTAAGGGCGTACTAGTCAGGCCGAAGGCCCGGAGAACGGTCCAGACAGGTTGAAGGCCCGAAAGGGCGGACCAAACATGCTGTAGGTTCTGAGAGTGGGCCAGATGGACTGAAGGCCCGATGAGGGTGGTCCAGTCATACTGAAGACTCTGAGAGTGGACTAGGTAGACTGAAGTCTCGGTGGGGGCGGAAAAGTCGTATTGTAGACTCTATATATGCATGTTGTTTGCTATGATATTGTTTTGATTGTATGGCATTGGTATTTTGGGGGAACTCACTAAGCTTCGGGCTTACAGTTGTTGATTTTGTTTCAGGTACTTCAGATGATCGCGGGAAGGCGAAGGCTTGATCATGCACCTCCTCGCATTTTTATGGTTTTGATTTCTGGGATACTCTGACATGAAACAATTTTGAAAACACTTTGTAATAATTAATGTTTTTAAATGGTTGAAAAAAGTTTTAAATTGGCTTGAATTTTATGGATGTTACAAGTTGGTATCAGAGCCTTGGTTTGAGTGAATTGGAACGAACACTCGTGTAAACCCAGCCTCAAACTAAGGACAAGATTTTTAAAATGATTTTCAAATGGGTTTCAAAATACTAAAGGAGGATGTAGATTGTACGATCAGCCGAAGCCAGTAAGTAGACCCCAAAATACCTTCCGGTTATTTGATATTGTGATATGTTAGAAAAACATGCTAGTGGTAGGCTAGGGATCTTTAGGAATTTCATGATAGAATTGCCTGATTATATGAAGCCTGATAGCCTTGGGTTTTCCTTATATAAAATTGACATCATTACTATAGTTGCTTAGTGTATGCATCATGGTTGTACATAACTAAGATCTTATAGTGTGAGAATGTTTGGTTTGGCCTTATTTCCTGTTCTTGTTTGATGAAGGGCTTAGGGTAGGATCAAGTATTCGAAAGTCTATAGGGTCCAGTGTTATGTATGGCTAGCATATACGAGTGTTGCAGGGTTGGTGGAAGTTTCATGGATGAGTTATGCGGGGTCAGTCGGCCAGTTATGAGATATGTAGCCTTCCTCTAGGAGTGAGGATTGAGCGCTCGCCTATGATTATGTATATTGTTAGGGCGTTGTGATGATACTTGAGACAAATATGGGTAGGTGTAGAAGGTTGTATGGGCCCATACTACTGAAAGGACATGATCCATACACGTAGCAAGGAAGTCACAACCCCCAGGGCTTTGTTGGGAGTTGGTTCCCCGTTGTTATATTGAGTATCTGATATCTTCTTGGTATATTTTCAGTATGGTGGTTACGAGGCGAATTGTGACCGGATCCGGATCCGGATCAGGGGATGGCAGTCAGGGTGCACCAGCAGAGCCCGAGACTATCGGCCAGATGAGTTGGACGCCAGGATTCGGGAGATCCTGTATGATGAGGTTTCTATGTTGTTCCGGGCTCAGTTGTCGGAGATGTTTGGGTCTATCAAGACCGCTATGGTGGAGTACTTTGATGATCGCTATGCAACCATTGCTGAGACGTTTGTCGTTGCAGCTTCTGCAGCCGTAACAGCTGCAGACAATGGGGCCAGTCAGGCTTTCCAGTATCGGGACTTCGATAACACGATGTCCCGACTTTTGATGGGATTCAGGACCCGATCGTAGCCATGAGGTGGCTATCTGACGTGGAGGGATGTTTCTTCACATGCTCATGTCCTGCTGAACAGAAGGTCAGGTGTGCTCTGAACCTGCTAAGGTACAGAACAAAGGACTGGTGGAGACTGATGACGGGGTTATATTCTGATGAGCATCGAGCAGCGGTTACTTGGGATCATTTCACAAAGATGTTCCGCTCTCGCTATATTCCGCGGGTGGAGCGGGAGCGGCTGGCACAGGAGTTTTTGGATTTGAGACAGGATGCGGAGTCGGTGACGGATATCACCCGTATGTTCATTGCGAGGGCGATGTTTTGCCCGGAGTTTGCTTCCGAGCTGGCTCAGATGACATGTTATCTGAGCATGCTCAAGACTGACATCCGGCAGTTTGTTGCTACCCAGCGTTGTGATACACTACTGGATTTACAGGAGGCCGCTAGGTGGCGTGAGCTTGAGATTGAATTACAGTTGTGAGAGCAGAGGCATGCCCCAACGCAGTCATAGCCGGCACCGAAGCGGTCTAAGACCGTCGATTCTAGGTCTGGAGGCCAGCGTGGCCGCACTTGTGGAAAGTGCGAGAAGGGTCATTCGGGAGCTTGTCGATCAGGTAGTGGGTGCCGTAAGTGCGGCAAGGAGGGGCACTTTGCGAGGGATTGACGCCAGTTAGCCCCGATTCAGGATATGAGTATTTGCTACCACTGCAATCAGGTTGGTCTTGTGAAGACCAACTGTCCAGTGCTCGCTGCCAGGCCGACACAGGCTCCAGCGCCGGCTACACTGAGGATTACTGACGGGAGTCAGGGTAGAGCAGGGCTCCCGAGGGCTCAGGGACGTGCCTTCCAGCTTACAGCCGAGGAGGCCAGGGCAGCACCAAATGTGGTTGCTGGTATGTTTCTATCCCTCATCTTGTTGATTATATTTGTTTTATGCTTATATGTGTTGTACCTATGTTAGGTACGTTCTTAGTGAACTCCTTACCTGCTTTGGTATTATTTGACTCGGGGGCGAGTCGGTATTTTGTCTCGTAATCTTTTAGTAGGGACTTCGGTTTGCCCTTAGGAGAGCTAGAGTGTCCGTTGTGAGTCTCCATCGCCAACGAACACGGGATTTCTGCTTCTTCAGTCTATCGTGGTAGCGTTCTAGAGATCTTCGAGGTATCATTCCCGGTTGATTTGATTCTGATTCCCATGGGGGAAGTTTGTGTGATAGTGGGTATGGAATGGCTGAGTCGATTGGGTGCCATGATCGATTGTGAGGGCCAGCGTATCGTAGTTCGAACCCCAAGTGGGGGAGAACTAGTTATCTACGACGATGACACGGGTTGGGTTTAGGATTCTTTTAGGACGTCAGGGCTCGGCAGTATATTCAGCATGGGTGTGCAGGTTATTTGGCATATGTGGTGGATACGCGGGTCAAGGATCAGGTCTCAGTGTCAGACGTTCCAGTCGTACGAGAATTTACTGATTTATTCCCGGAGGAGTTACCCGGAGTTACTCCGGAGAGGCAGTTCGAGTTCAGGATCGACCTTGTGCCAGTTGCGGCCCCTATCGCGAAGGGATCGTACCGTGGGGAGCGCCGATTCTCTTCGTCAAGAAGAAGGATGGTTCACAATGGATGTGCAATGACTACCGGGGGTTGAACAAGTTGACGGTAAAGAACCGTTATCCACTACCACGGATCGATGATCTCTTTGATCAGCTACAAGGAGCATCTTGGTTCTCCAAGATAGATTTGAGGTCTGGGTACCATCAAGTCAGGGTACAGGAGGAGGACATGGAGAGGACCGCGTTCTAGACTCGTTATGGACATTACGAATTCGTGGTGATGCCTTTCGGGCTTACCAACGCGCCAACTATATTTATGGACCTGATGAATCGGGTATGCAGGCCGATGCTCGATCGCTCGGTTATCATATTCATAGATGACATCTTGGTGTATTCTAACACCAGAGAGCAACATGAGGAGCATCTCCGAGAGCTGTTGGGAGTTTTGTAGCGGGAACGACTTTATGCCAAGTTCTCGAAGTGTGAGTTCTGGTTACGATAGGTTCGGTTCCTTGGACACCTCGTTAACCAAGAGGGTATTTTCGTCGATCCGACCAAGACCGAGGCGGTTATGCAGTGGGAGGTCCCTAAATCTCCCTCGGATATCAGAAGCTTCTTGGGATTGGCAGGGTACTACCGGAGATTCATAAAGGATTTCTCCAAGATTGCAGTACCCCTCACTCGTCTGACGGGGAAGGGGGTGGATTTCTGATGGGGCCCTGAGCAGCAGAGGGCGTTTGAGACCCTCAGACAGCGACTTTGCGAGGCTCCAGTCTTGGCTCTC
Organism: Lactuca virosa; assembly: GCF_052849685.1. Classification (NCBI taxonomy): domain Eukaryota; kingdom Viridiplantae; phylum Streptophyta; class Magnoliopsida; order Asterales; family Asteraceae; genus Lactuca; species Lactuca virosa. Next base: position 63,162,708 of record NC_136433.1, read on the forward strand.
CCGGAGGGAGTTGAGGATTTTGTAGTGTTCTATGATGCATCCATCACAGGACTAGTATCGGTCCTTATGCAGAGAGGATGAGTGATAGCCTACGCGTCATGGCAGTTGAAGTCGCATGAGACGAGATATCCTACACACAATTTAGAGTTGGAAGCGGTGGTATTCGCTGTCAAGATTTGGAGACATTATCTCTACGGGATCTATTGTACCATATACACGGACAAGAAGAGTCTGAGACATATCATGGATCAGCCAAACCTGAACACGAGGCAGCACAGGTGGCTGGACATAGTCAAGGATTATGACTGCGAGATCCTTTACCATCCGGGTAAAACGAACGTTGTGGTGGATGCCCTGAGCCGCAAGTTGGTTGGATCTTCTATTCCAGCTACATGTATGAGGATATCAGTGGATTCTCCACTCGTGAGCTTGATCAGGGAAGCTCAGGCTGAGGGTGTACGACAGGAGAACTAGAAGCTGGAGAGGATTAGAGTCAAGATCACCCGCTTTAAACAGGACAGTCGGGGATTGTTGACCCTCTGTGGTCGGGTATGGGTTCCAATGTCTGGTGGGGTCAGACAGATTGTACCGGAGGAGGCTCATAAGTCTCGCTTCTCTATTCACCCGAGAACCACCAAGATGTACCGAGATCTGAGTTTGAGTTAGTGGTAGCCATGCATGAAGCGGGAGATTGCTTGGTACGTCGAGAGGTGCTTGACCCGCAGGATGCTCAAGGCCGAGCACCAGAGGCCGCATGGCAAGTTGCAGCCTCTAGAGATTCCCATGTGGAAATGGGAGCAGATCACGATTGACTTCATCACCAAATTGCTGAGAACAACAAAGGGTTTCGACGCTATTTGGGTCATCGTGGACGGATTGACCAAGAGTGCCCATTTTCTGGCCATTCAGGAGAGCTCATCGGCCGAGAAGCCGACCGATGTGTATATACGCGAGATCGTTGCTCGCCATGGGGTTCCAGTCTCCATCGTTTCAGATCGTGATGTTCGGTTCACCTCCCGTTTCTGGTAGAAGTTCCACGAGGAACTGGGCACGCGACTGCATTTTAGTACAGCTTATCATTTGCAGACAGACGGCCAGAGCGAGCTGACCATTCAAACCTTCGAGGATATGTCGGGCCTACGTTATTGACTTCGGTGGGAGCTGGGACTCCTACCTACCCCTTGTAGAGTTCTCCTACAACAACAGCTTTCACTCCAGCATTGGTGCTCCACCTTATGAGTTGTTGTATGGATGGAGATGTCGTACCCCCGTCTGTTGAGGCGAGGTCGATCACAGGGTGATGGGTCGGACCGAGGTGGTTCTGCAGACTAGCGAGATGAGTGAGCAGATCAGGCAACGGCTACAGACCGCTCAGAGTTGACAGAAGAGTTACGCCGACCGGCGCCAATCTGAGTTGGAGTTTCAGGTTGGTGACATGGTACTACTGAAGGTCTCACCCTGGAAGGGTGTGATTCGCTTCAGGAACAGGGGGAAGTTGGGTCCCCGATACATCGGGCCATTCAGGATCATTGCTAGGGTATGAAAGGTGGCATATAAACTAGACCTTCCGGAGGAGATCAGTCAGATTCACAGCACTTTTCACGTCTCACAATTGCGGAAGTGCATCTTATATGTGGAGGGAGTGATGTCACTAGAGGATATACAGGTCGATGAGCGCCTGAATTACGTGGAGAGGCCAGTGGCCATTCTAGAGAGGAAAGTGAAGGTTCTACGGAATAAGGAGGTACATTTAGTAAAGATACAATGGGAGCATATGAGGGGATCCGAGTGGACTTGGGAGCCGGAGGCCGAGATGCGGGAGCATTATCCGGAGTTGCTCACCGTAGCAGACTTCGAGGATGAAGTCTAGTTCAAGTGGGGAAGAATTGTAACATCTGGACTCCCAAGTATAAAATTTAAAAGCTTTATATCCATATTTTTAGACCTACTCGACGAGTTGGATGCCCCAACTCATCGTGTAGAAGTGGATCAGGTCGCGTGAATTTTAGAACCTACTCGACAAGTTGGAGGACCCAACTCGACGAGTAGAGATTGTGCTTGGAAACCCTAATTTTTAGGGTTTGCATCCTCTTTAAAGGACCTTAAGTCCTTCTTCCATCCTCCCTTACCACCTTCACGTCTAGAAACAAACCCTAATCTAGCTAACCTTCTATTTGAGTGTGTGTGAGGCTAAAGTGTGTGTGTTTGGTGTATTTCTTGAAGAGAGTAGAAGATTGAGAAGCTTGGAACGAGAAGGAGCTTGTAGATCCATAATCTACTTCGTTTTGGCAACCATTTGGAGGTAAAAAGTCTTTACATTGGGTTTCCATTTCTTAGATCTTCCCTTATGCAAGAATATGGACGTTCCTAGTGTAAAATAGATTCATTATCGGATTTGAGCTTGTCCATAGGTGGTGGTTTCAGATCCGGAAACCTCTAGGCCTCCATGAATATAAAATGGTCGACTGTATCTAGTCTTGGCCCTCCTTCATTCCCTAAACCTCCTATTAATCTTAGTTTTAGTGTTTTAACCCCTTTGAAGCCTTGCATGCACGTAAAGTTAGCAACTTTACGTGGTATCTTTGTCCTAAGAGGCCAGATCTGCAATTTGGGGCCTTGGAGTCGACTGGAAAGGGCTGAACACGTTAATACAGGAAGAACTCGACGAGTTGCGTAGCAAACTCGACGAGTTGACTAGGGTTTCCCCCAACTTTCTGGACACTGTATGGACTCGAAGAGTTGATTGGTAACTCGGCGAGTTGACTAGAGTTTTTGGTCGATGAATTCTGAAGGAACTCGATGAGTCAGTAGATGAACTCGACGAGTTGGGTCAGCATGGACTATTGACCTTGACTGTTGACTTTGACTTTGACCAATGGTTGACCAAGTTTGATTTCTGAGGGTACTTTGGTAATTTGGGTCGTGATAGAATTGGTCCTATGATGATTGTAGGTGTTTGAGTTTGGAGCTGTGTTTGGGAGTTTGACATTATCATGCAGTGCTACTTGTGAGGTCAGTTCTTCTCAATATATCAACAGGGTCTAAGGCACCAAGGCCGGCCCTTTTGGATTGTATCCTGGTTATAGGATGATCTTATGTTAGTGATCTGTTAGATCTGTATCCTGGTTATAGGATAATGCTATGTTAGTGATCTGTTAGATCTGTATCCTGGTTATAGGATGATGTTATGCTTAGTGATCTGTTAGATCGGTATCCTGGTATATAGGATGATGTTATGATTAGTGATTTGTTAGATATGTATGATTATCTATGCATGCTAGCTAGCGTATGATATTATGTGTTATTTATATGATTGGAGGTGGGTTGAGGCGGTCCTGCTTTGTGCTCTAGGCTAACATACCCATGGCGGTCCGGATAGACTGCAGACCCGGTAAGGGCGTACTAGTCAGGCCAAAGGCCCGGAGAATGGTCCAGACAGGCTGAAGGCCCGAAAGGTCAGACCAGACATGTTGCAGGTTCTAAGAGTGGGCCAGATAGACTAAAAGCCTGGTGAGGGCGGTCCAGTCATACTGAAGACTCTGAGAGTGGACTAGGTAGACTGAAGGCCCGGTGAGGACGGACCAGTTGTACTGTAGACTCTATATATGAATGTTGTTTGCTATGATATTGTTTTGATTCTATGGCGTTGGTATTTTGGGGGAACTCACTAAGCTTCGGGCTTACAGTTGTTGATTTTGTTTCAAGTACTTCAGATGATCGCTGGAAGGCGAAGGTTTGATCGTGCACCTCCTCGTATTTTATGATTTTGATTTCCAGGATTCTCTGACATGAAATTATTTTGAAAACACTTTGTAATAATTAATGGTTTTTAAATGGTTGAACATAAGAAGATGTATCCATTCTTGTTGTAAAAAGAGATTGAGTAATAACATTATGAGCAACCACAAGAACATACCTGCTATCATGGATCAAGATTTGTTCCAACAGCTTGTATCACGATCCCATATTTCCTCACTGACATCATATCTCTCCAAAGTCCAAAACAAATTGTTAACAACAGATGAGATAACATTATTCAAACAAAGAAATTGTCTTACTATATAACAGTAGTTTACCTATAGTAAAAACAAAACATTAATCAAACCAACTAAACAAAAAGTTTATGAAACAGATAGACATTTAGTTTCTCAAAGTATAGTACCTTAATGACACAAAACTAAATGTACAATACATGTAAAGAAACCAAAACATAATGAAATTGTTAAATACATGATGGGAGTTGATTTTTCCAAGGAGGTTTTTGATACATCCACTTAATAATTAATGTTTGGACTATTATACCCCTTAATCAATTTTAATTTATGATAATAAAGAAAGAGACAAATTCTCTCAAACCATATATCTCCTTTTACGAATATATGATCAGCATCTCCTTTTACCATATATCTCTTTCCAAATACATGAACATATTGCTTGTGATTTATGGATAAGCTCTCAAATTCAAAAGCTTTGAATTTATTTGTGTCAAAGATCAAAATAAATAGTAATAAATATTAAATCGAGAGTAAATTAAAGATGAATTTTAGTTTGTAATTCTTTTACAGATTTTGAAACTGAACTAATTCAAGCTTAAATGTAGAGGTTCCACATGACTTTAACAGAATTAGAAGTGTAAAGTATGGTTACCCCAACAATTGATTAATGATCTTTTAAGGTAAGAAAATCAAAGTCTTGTAAATATTTTTGAAAATCAAATATTTAGTAAATATGCATAATGGTGTGAAATGTAAGGAAAAACGTGAAGTTTTTTGTTTGAAACCTTTGATTAGTTATGTGTGATTGTTATTATTCAAATAAGTTTTTTTTGGTCCGCCACTTGTAGTGGCGCCTGTGATGCACTGAAAGTTTTCTTATCCTTCCTTTGTGATTTGAAGATTTATTAATCTTGTTAAACATATACGGCAATATCAATTAACTATTGGCATCATTAACATGGACACAAATTTGAAAACACACAGTTTTAAAGAAATTAAACCCTAAATAAATGCCATCCTACACAGTTATAAAGAATGGATTAAAATACTTGAAGAAAAAGAATGCAAAGCATGAGAAAGAGAACAAGCAAGAACATTTTTTCTCCAACATCATCATCTTCTTCCGTTGCGCACAATGCTATTAGGTTTCATCTGCAATTTGTTCTTGAACAGCTACCAATTCCTTCAATTTTTTCAAATTAATGTTGTAGGTGAGGGTTGTGAAGTAAGAAGAGGCGGTTAGGGTTTGAGGCGGTGGAGGTTAGTGAGGGGTTGAGATGAATGAGGGGAGATATAAGAGAACTGATGGAAACGAAGGTAGAGGAGAAGCTCATGAGCAGTCGTAGTAGGTGGAGTAAGGTTGAGTGGAAGTGGATCCGGGATGCAATCGTCGATGTTGAGGAGTCGTAGTGACTGACGATGAGATGTAAGCCCGAAGTCCCCAATGAGATTAGGTGAGACGGAGCTTGCCGACGAGGTGAGGAAAGGATAATCAAATCTTCGATTGCAAAGCGATGTGGAAGGGGTGGTATTAAGTTATCTGTGAAGAAATCCCTAGTTTGATAAAAAAAAATGGACGCGCCTTTTCTAAAAAAATTATAAAGCGACACCTCTACACGACACACATATTTGTTAGGCGCCCTCCGTGTTTTCTTTTTTTCTTCTTTTTTTGACACTTATTTTAGGGCACGCAAAAATTTGTGTCCTAAATCCTTCAAATTATGAGAGATCTGACATTATATTTAGGACACACACTTTTGTGTATCGTAAATCCGTGCGTGTTGAAGGGTCCAGTTAATGGTTTGGTCTAGGCTTTCATTGTAATAGTTCATTATGAGTCTTTAGTGTGTTTTTGGTGTTGTTTAGCAGTTTACGGCCCAAGAGTGAGTTTACGGCCGTGAATAGGTTTACGACGGTAAACCCAGTTTGCCGCCCAAGTCAAGTATATATAGAGGAGTTGTAGGTCTTTGTCTAGTTGTTGATGCCATAGTATTCACGGTTCATTCTGTCGAGTTGTACCAGACGTTTTTTGCAATAAATGTGTGCAAGCTTGATTTCTTTTCTTCTTCTACTTATATTGTGATTGCTATTGATTGTTTGTTGCTTGATCATTGGTAAAGATCCGTTTCAGGACCTTACAATTGGTATCAGAGCGAAACCGGTGTCAAAGCTTCATTCAATCGAGTTTTCGGCTGTTTAGATTGATCATTCTTACTGTTCGAGATTGGTTTTGGTGTTTTCGTGGTTAAAGGGATTGAATCTACTCCAAAATCGCGTTTTCGAAGAACTTCTAGGAGTTTACTGTCGACCGTAAACTCAGTTTACGGCTGTAAACTCAAGAACTTTAATCAACCGTAAATTGTGAATCTTCATTAATCGTAAACTAAACTTCAATAACCGTAAACACTTAAACCGTAAACATCCAAACCGTAATCATCCGACCGTAAACTCAGTTTACGGTCGTAAACACATTAACCGTAAACGTCGTTTACGGTCGTAAACTCATTAACCGTAAACGCAGTTTACGGTCGTAATCACATCAACCGTAAACTTCTTTCTAACATTAATTTGCTTTAATTTCTGATGGAATCTCAAAGTCAAACTCATTTTCACGAACTTGATACTATCATGGGCACTACTACGCGTATTCCAAGATTAATGTCTGCAGATGGTTTTCCTGAGTGGAAATACAGGATTGAAAAGTACATTAAAATGAAGGACTTTAAAGTCTGGAGAAGCAATCTTAGAGGCCCTGTTAGAATCACTATGATGGTTGGAGGAAAAGTGATTGACAAAGCTGTTGAAAACTACACAGATGAAGAGTTTGAAAAAGTGGAAGAACAGGAAAGGGCTTTAGCCACTCTAACCATGGCATTATCTCTTGATATTGCTCAAGGTTTCCGAGAGTATACTTCAGCTAAAGATTTGTGGGAAGCCCTAATTGAGGTATATGAAGGCAATGAAGATATGAAGGAGAGTCGTCAGGACATGTTGCGACAAAAGTTCAATATGTTCAACTACATTCCCGGAGAGACTCTTGAGGCACAGCTGCAGCGGTTCACAACTCTCACCACTGACATGAATATATCTGGGATTTTCTTGACTAAGTCAGAGATTAACAAGAAGCTTCTGAATGCTCTTCCTAGGTCATGGGACATGAATGTTGCTGTGATTAAGAAGACCAAGGATCTGAATCGCCTCACTCTTGCTGAAATCATGGCGATCATCAAAGCTTGTGATATTGATGACAAACAGAGAGTGATTAACCATGTGAACTCGTACTCAACTGCAAATCTTGGAATCTCATCCAACAATGCTCTCTCATCAATCATGTCTTCCTCAGGTCAAGTATTTGCTGCTCAACAACCTCAGATTCAGACATTCGCTGCTGCATCATCCATTCCTCATTCTCAAAGCCAGCCATTTGTCACTCCACATGTTGTTCCCCCTCCAAATGTGCCAGTTGTAGCCTCTTCCTCAAACTCGAAAGACACTGATGAAATTCTGGCTCTAACCACTGGGCTTGTTAACTGCTACAATGCTTTTGTAGCTGGATAGCTTCCACCTCAGCTGTCATTTGCTGACCTGGATCAGATTCAACCAGAAGACGTGGAAGAGATGGACATTACATGGCAGATTGCTATGGCTGTTTTCAGGGCCAAGCAGTTTGCTAAAAAGACAGGGAAGAACAACTGGGGCATGAATGCTGACAAGAAGGTGGGATTCAACAAGGGCATGTTGTGATGTTTCAACTGTCACGAGCCGGGTCACTTTGCTCGTGAGTGTCCAAAACCAGATCGTAGGACGAACAACAACAGGACAATGGTTGCAGTGGGAAACAATCGTACAGGTGCTGCGGTTAATGGTGAGACAGCTATGGTCGCTCAATCCTTTGACTGGGAGGACCAAATTCAGGCTTTGATTATTTCAGGGCCAGAAAACGCTCACCTAGCTCAAATTGATGATGCTCCCCTGAAGAATGATGCAGCTGATCATGAAGCAGAAATGATGGAGCTGCAGTTTGCTATGATGGTGTCTTCTACTTCCGAGCCCAGGAAGAATGAGGTAAATCTACCTTCTTGCTCTCAGGCATGTAATGAATATGTTAAACTTCTTCATGATGAAATTCAATTATTACGTAGAGAAGTAGAGGACCTTAGATATGAGGGCTATCAACTCAGGAAAGGACAAAAACCCCTTAAGGCCCAGTTAGAGACAAAAATAAAAGATTTTAAAAGGATTCAGACAGAATACAGTGAAAAATGTGAACTTTTTGATTATGTTAAGAGACAAAATGATGAGTTAATTACTGAGCTTGATACATTAAAAAGACAATTTGAAACTGCAAATTTTGATTTTAGAAAATTTGATGGATCAAGCGAGGTAGTTGCCAACATGATTGATCACTGCATTCAGTTCAAATGAGACCAACAAAAGGGTTTAGGATATGATAGTGTACCTCCTCCTTATAATCATACATATCAGTATCAACCCCTATCCAAGGATGAGATTGCCAACGAACCATTCATGGTTTATGGCAAGCCATCTGGTTTCGTTTCAGGAGGATTTATAAATGTTGAAAGTACTAACGTTTCTACTTCCCCTGCAGATCAATCCTTAGATCAGGCAAAGCGTGAAGTTGGAGAATATGTTTCTGTTTCTGTTTCTGATTCTGATATTTTTGTTTCAAATGAAAAAGTTTTTGTTTCTGATATTAAAACTGAGAATGTTTCGTGTGATGCTTCCACATCTGCTACTGTTGAATTTGATTTCTTTGATATGTTTGATGAACTGTTTGGTAATTATGATGCTTGTGATTCTCATGAAAACCCATCAATTCCACAAGTCACACCATCTGAGGCACCCTCACTTATCTCACAACCTATTTCTCATGCATGTTCTTCTGAGAAGAGTAAGAGTGTCTGTCAAGTAAATAAATCTGAGAAATGCAGTACAAGTTCAAATAATGAACAGATTTGTTTTAATTGTGGTGTTGGTGGTCATATAGCTAGGAATTGTCAAAATAGGATCTTTGTGAACTATATGTCACCAAGAGGAGAGAACGAATCTCGAGGAAGGTCTTTAATTAGAAAATCCTCAAGAACTCGTTCTCGAAATGATGATTGGAAAGATGATCGAAGCAGAAAAAGGGTTGTTTTTCAAAAGAATAAAAAGGTTTTTCATAACAAAGCTCCAAATAGTTTGCCAAAACCGAACAAGGCTCCGCCAAGATCGGTTTCGTCAAAAAGCAGTTCTGGATCTTCAACCACTTCTAGTAGAACATCCAGAGGCTCAGTGCAAACTAATAAGAAACCTATTTCAAAACCACCTGAGAATGTTATAAAACCTAAATATCATTGGATGCCCAAATCAATTTCCAATCCATCATCATCATCCTCTGAAGTGATTAGAAATGAGGATCCTAAATTGAAAACATTAAAAGATAAATCAGAGAAAGCGAAAAGGAAACCCAGGACAGTGATGACCTGGGTTCCCAAATCTAAATGATCCCGCTCATTTTGCAGGGACAGTTGCGGAGGAATGTCGTCCGTCCTTGGTACGTCAACAACGGCTGCTCCCGGCATATGACAGGAGACATCTCCCAATTGAGCGACATTCAATCTTTTAATGGGGGGTATGTTTCCTTCACGGGCGGAGATGGTGGCAAGATCACTCAGAGATGAACCGTTACAAATGGAGTGCTAAGCTTTGAAAATGTCAACTTTGCTCCCGAGTTAAAGCATAGCTTGTTGAGTGTTTCCCAAATTTGCGACACAGGCTATTCTACCCATTTTACCGATAAAGAATGCATGATTCTCAAGCCAGGCATTGTCATCCCGGAAGAGTGGATTCTCGTCAAATCTAAGCGGGATGGGAATGCTTACATTATTGACATGAACAGTAACATACCTGAACAAGTCACTTGCCTATTTTCAAAAGTCTCCGAACAAAACGCAATGATGTGGCACCGACGACTCGCTCATGCTAACGCGAAAAACCTAAATCGCCTTGCTAAGAATGAGATGGTCCGAGGCTTATCTGTCAGAGACTTTATTACATTTGAGAAGTGTGTGTCATGTTCCCAAGGAAAACATCATAGAAAACCACACCTGCCAAAGCAAGTCAACTCAATCAGTCAGGTGCTCCAATTATTGCATATGGACTTATTTGGTCCGGTCAACGTCCTGAGCATCAACAGAAGTTCGTACTGTCTAGTTGTGATCGATGATTTCTCTCATTTTACATGGGTCTTCTTCTTATCCAACAAAGATGGGGTTGTTGATCTGATAAAGAAGTTCATTGTGATGATTGAGAATCAAACCAACAACCAGGTGAAGGCGCTTCGTACTAACAATGGCACTAAGTTCAAGAATGTGGTTCTTTACCATTTTTGCGCAAAAAAGGGGATCGTGCGTCAATACAGCTCTGCTCACACGCCTCAACAAAACGGTGTTGCTGAAAGGAGAAATAGAACTTTAAAAAACGCTGCAAGGACAATGCTTTGTGATTCTAAATTACCTGTTTTCTTTTGGGCTGAGGCGATTAACACTGCTTGCTACGTGCAGAATCGTGTTCTAATCAACAAAGCTCAGATGAAGACACCGTACAAGATTCTCTATGGACACAAGCCTTCAGTCAGCCATTTCCGTGTATTTGGCTGCCCTTGCACCCTTCTTCACTTGGAATCCAACCCTAAATTCAATGCCAAAGCCGATGATTGTTATTTCATAGGATATGCTACATGCACCACGTATAGGGTTTACAACAAGAAGACTAAACAGATTGTCGAATCCTATGACGTGCGCTGGTTGGAGGAGAATGAAACAAACGCTCGAGTGGGTCCTGACTGGTTATTTGATTACACATCGCTTTTCAAATCCTTAAATGTGTCTTCAGATGGTTCAAATGGATCCTCTTCTGGTTCGAAGATTGTTTCTGAAGACGAAGAAGTTGTTTACAGACCTCCAACGGTTGAGGGGGAGTCCTCTGCTCCATATGAGGGGGAGTCCTCTTCTCCATCTGAGGGGGAGTCCTCTGCTCCACCTGAATGGGAGTCATCTGTTCGAGTTGATAGTCCAGAGTCTAAAGTTCAAAAGGAAACTCCTGATGCTGACGCTACACCTCTTACTCCTATTGAAAGAGAGTTCATGTCTAAAGATGCTTCCGCTGTCACTCCAACTTTTATGGAACTACTCTTTCCTGAAGAAATTGCTAATGAGTTTGTAGCATATTCATCTAATCTGGATCAATCAGCAAATGATGGAGGTTTCAACATTCACACTCTTCCTGTTTCACTCAATGATATCAGCCAAGACATACCTTCAACAATTCAACGCGATCATCCGATCGAAAACGTCATTGGCCAGCTGGCTGATGGAGTTAAAACCAGAAGTCAGAGTGGAGATGTCAATGCATGTCTCTATTCTTGCTTTATATCTCAAATAGAGCCCAAGAACGTTGAAATGGCTTTGAATGAGCCTAGCTGGGTAGATGCGATGCATGAAGAGCTAAATCAGTTTGAAAAGCTCGGGGTTTGGAAATTGGTTGAGTTACCAAAGGGCAAAAGGTCTCTTGACACACGTTGGGTCTATCGAAACAAGCAGAATGATTCTGGTGTAATAGTGCGCAATAAAGCAAGGTTGGTGGTTCGCGGGTTTCGACAAGTTGAGGGTCTTGATTATACTGAGGTTTACGCACCAGTTGCTCGATTGGTGGCTATTCGTATCTTTCTCGCATATGCTTCCTACATGAACTTCACGGTCTACCAAATGGATGTCAAGACAGTCTTCTTGTATGGCAAGGTGAAGGAAGAAATCTACGTTAATCAACCTCCTGGGTTCGTCAACTCAAAGTTTCCTAATCATGTCTACAAGTTGGACAAGGCATTGTGTGGGTTGCATCAAGCTCCTCGAGCATGGTATGCGACACTAACAAAACACTTGCTCGAGCATGGATACTCTCGCGGCACCATTGATCAAACCTTATTCATCAAGCACGTTGGTAATGATCAGATTCTAGTACAGATCTACGTTGACGACATTATCTTCGGGTCTACCAGTCCACAGCTATACAGAGAGTTTCAAGGCGTGATGAAAAAGCGGTTTGAGATGAGTTCACTGGGCGACATGACCATGTTTTTGGGGCTTCAGGTCAAACAAAATTCAACCGGAATCCTGCTACATCAAGCTAAGTATGTGGAGGATATTCTTGAGAAGTTCGGGTTTCAAGACGCAAAACCTGCATCGACACCAATGGCTGAAAGACCCCTGCTGAATCCAGATATTGATGGCGAATCCGTAGATCAGACACACTACAGATCGATGATCGGATCGTTGATGTATCTTACTACAAGCCGTCCCGACATCATGTTTGCAGTTTGTCAATGCGCTCGCTATCAGGCTAATCCTAAACTTTCTCATCTTATTGCTGTCAAAAGGATTTTTCGGTATATCAAAGGCAGCCCAAAATTGGGTGTTTGGTATCCGAAGAATTCTGAATTTGATTTATATGCTTTTGCTGACAGTAATTATGGAGGCTGTGAGCTTGACAGGAAATCTACATCAGGAGGGTGTCAATTCCTTGGAGATAGGCTGGTGTCGTGGCAGTGCAAGAAACAACATACCGTCTCCACCTCAACAGCAGAAGCGGAATATGTTCCTGCATCTGCTTGTTGCTCTCAAGTTATCTGGATCCAACATCAGTTGTTGGACTACGGTTTGAATTATCTAGAAACCCCCATTCACTGTGATAATGAGGCCGCAATTCAAATTACTAAAAATCCTGTCCAACATTCCAAAACCAAGCACATTGACATCAAAATTCACTTTATCAGAGATTGTTATGAGCGCTCGCTCATCCGGCTGGAACAGGTTCCCACTGCTAATAATGTGGCGGATCTGTTCACCAAGCCTTTTAACAAAGCTCGATTCGATGTGCTTGTGGGATTTTTGAAAATGATTCGTTTTGAGGATTAAATTTTTGTTATTGGTTAGGTTAGTTTAAATTTGCGCATTCTAGTGATTTCATTCTCACCCATGCACAAATTTAGGGGGAGAAATAAACAAAAACCAAACAAAATTTTTTTTTTGAAAAATTAAAAAAATCCAAAAACCTTTTGTTTCTGTTTTATTTTTTTCAGAAAACATTCAAAAATCCAAAAACATTAAAAATTCAGAAAAATCAAAAATATTGTCGCTAACAGTTTTGCTTGTAGATATGGTACTGGGAAGTGATATTATCAAGTGATAACAGGCAATCTAAGTCTGCGCAACGTGCCCAAAATTATATTGTCTATGCTCTGTGTTTGATGCGCTGGTAGGCACGAAAGATTCTAAAAGGACTTGACTAGGCAGAGTTGAACTTAAGGAATTCATAGACTTGACAAATCTTGACCTAGTTAGATCTGTTTAGCCTGACAATACGACGCTTGGATAGGTTGAGCAGGGAGATAAATATGGGAATCTACTGGCCACATTAAAAGAACCTGTATCTGGAACCGTGGATTAACTTTTCCTCGATGTGCGGATTCTGTCCTTAATTCCGGTATTGATGGGGTGACTGGTGAATTCCGATAAATTAGGTCTGTAGAAAATTGTTTTCTCTCTATCTGTCTGTTAGTCATATGTTTCTTCCTTTGCGTGATCGAGAGATCTGACCTGGACTGTAACATATGCAACTCTATTTCTCTGCATCCTCTATCTATGCAATTCTTTCTATCTGTTAGCCATATATTGTCTCCTTTGCGTGACTCACAATCCGACCTGGTACACAGTATATGCATCATTCTTTTTCTCAATCCTTCTAAAACTTCAGTTAGTCATATGTTTCACCCTCTGTGTGATTGGAAGAGATCCGACCTGGGTGTATAGCATATGCATTCTAAATCTATCTTCTCTCTTAATAACTGTCTGCTCACCCGATGTAAGGAGTATTCTGGAAGTCCTTGATTACTGGAGCATATCAGGAAGCGGGAAACATGTTCTAGTACAATTAAAATTGAACACTTACAGATTGTCTATAGATCTCGCTGCTCAATTTAGGTGGACAACAATATCCCTGGTCATCATCAGCTGAATGGTCCTTAAGAAATATTATCTAGGAACTTAGGATCACTTTGTCTTGTAACTAATGGTATGTCCTAATTCTGTCACAATTTTTCGTGTTTAAGTGGACCACAATACCGGCGATTGACCAGACAAATACGTGAAGATAAAGGTACCGACAAGTGGATTAAGGCTGTCTAACAACTTTGATCCCAGTATCACAAAATTATTTTCAGTGACTTTTGAGAAAAAAAATTTGTCTGTATTTATTTTATCTCATTTTTATTTTTATTTTTATTTTTATTTTATTTTATTTTTATAATTGTCAAAATTTAATTTTTTAATTCTTAAATTTTAGAAATTATTTTATTTTATTTTTAGTTTAATTTTAATTTTACTTTAATTTTAAAATCCTCAAAAGGCTTTATTTTTGAAAAATTAATTGGGATTTGGACTGTGCCTTATATTGTGTGGGAGACAGGTAAAATTCAAAGGAGGTATAAAAGGTGGAGTTTACTGTTGGAAACCCTTTCCACCCTATTGTTCATCCTTCCGGCGGCAAACCCTCTCCACTCTCTCTCATCTCGAAAAAAATTTGTGTGTTTTTGCAAAATCGTTTAGTCCACATCAAAGGTATGCTAAAACCGACTAAGGAAATGGTGTTTGTTCATCGATTCGACTGATACTGGGGGATTAATCGAGGTTTTTCAGTTCGTCGGCGTTTACGGTTTAAGGAGGGCTTACGACCGTAAACGGTCTGAGCTTACGGCCTAGAAGCTTACGACCGTAAACTCCTTTTGGAGCTTACGACCATAAACTCCGTTTACGGTCAGGAGATTACTGCAGTGGGTTTACGGCCGTAAACCCAATCTGGACCGTAAACCCTATTTTGACCATTTTTGACCGTAAACCCAATCTGGACCGTAAACCCAATTTTGACCATGTTTGACCGTAAACTCAAAATTGTTGATCAAAATATTTCTTTTTAAGGCCAAAATGAAATTAATTAATTAAGAAAACTTAAAGCTTTAAGTGCTCAAATATTTTGTTTTTCTTACTTGGCCTGGTTTAGTGCAGATCAATGGCAAGTTTGAAATTTGCTGACATGCATAACTTGGCTATTGTACTGGATGATCCTCCTGCTGCTCATGGAGATTTCAGGTCGATGATCTACAGGCTGAGAGAATGTTGCCTAGCCTTTGCCATTACTGTGAACCCAGTCATCTATCAGAAAATTGTCAGGGAGTTCTGGCAGACTGCTAAGATGACAAGAGACAATGGAGCAGTTACCGTTGAAGCTATTGTGAAAGGATGCAAGATTATGATCACTGAGCAGTACATCAGAGAAACATTGCTGATTAATGATCAACCTAATTTTCCTACTGAAATCGGGATTGAAAATGTGCAAAAGATTCTCAAGAAGATGGGGTATGAAGGCAGCTATCCTCCCACTGTGAAAAAGCTTCTGCCACCCTACTGGAGATTCTTGGCTCATGTATTTGTGAGCTGTATCTCGGGCAGAAGATCAGGTGCTGATGAAATCTCGATCAGGAACACAGGGGCAATTGTTTCACTAGCTGCAGGAATCAACTTCAACTTCTCAAAGTTCATATTGGATGAGTTCATAGTAAACATCAATGCTATAAACCGGGAGACTAGAGATTCTTTCTTGTTGTATCCTAGGTTCATTCAGTTGTTCATTGACACCCAATTTCCGGAGATGGTCAAAAAGGGAGACACACTAGATATGAAGTCGTTAGGCCCCCACACTGTTGGTCTTATTAAGCAGAATCACAAGGGCAAGGTCTTCTTCCAAGGATTACATCCTCTTGTGAAATTCGGAAAATTTGTTGAGATAAATGAATCCTCCGAATCTCATGGAACGTCAGACAAAATGTCATCTGAGCCCACTTCTTCTGAGAGAGTCATTTCGGAAGATGATGTTATTACAGTGTCAGATCGTGCTGAAGAAGAAGAAACTCCAGCTCCTAATGCACAAGTAGCTGAGGAACATGAACTGACATCTGTTCAGGTCCAAAGTGATTATAATGAGGGGTCTTCAAAAAGCGGAACGGAGACTGATTTGTATGAAGACCTCGATCTCACTAGGTTTGATAAGGATGAGATTCCTTTAAATTTTGGTAGTAATGAAGACTTCATGACCGGTGAAAACCTCAACATGTTACTTGACAATATCGATGAAGTTGCTCATCCAGCAACAGAGATAAGGGAAAATGAAGACGTTCTCGAAGCCACGCGTCCTCTTACCAATCCAATGGCGGAAATAGCAATTCCTATGGTGACAGTGTCAGGGACTCCTCCCCTTGATGTTGTTCCATCTACATCTGAGCCATTGGAAAGTGATCGCACAACTACACAGGTCTCTCAACCTCCAATAAAAAGACGAAGACTTGACCCTAGACAGGGAATTTCTGATTCGGGTGTATTTCAAAGCTTTACAACTCCACCAACAACTACTCCTGCCATTGTTTCATCTGAACCCGTCAGTGAAGGTCCTAGCACCTTCTATGAAGCTGGTGGCTCTTCCTTCCCCACAGGTTTCTCTCCTCCCAGGCCAGACCATGATGCTGCTTCTGTGAAGCTAGCCAGGTTTTTGGCCAAAGAACAATTCACAACGCCTCCCTCACGTGTCAAAGGAATTTCTATTGGGGGTGGCAGCTCAGGAGAAGAGAATCCTTCAATACTTGGACTTCAGAAGGAGATCGATGCACTGAATCAGAAAAATAATGATTTAGATCAGAAAAATATTGAGCTGGATATCAAGGTTGCAGACCTTCAGACTGAAAATGCAAAGCTCAATATTCAAGTTGCCGAACTTATTGAAGATAAAGCTCTGAAGACGAAGCAGATTACTGATCTTCAGACGCATTTTGGCTTATTGACCGCCAGCTACTACGATCTAAAGAAGAAGCTGGAAGAAGATTTTGGCGACAAATTCAAGTCATCTGTCGATGAGCCAAAGATCTATCTTCCTAATCAAGATGCTCCCATAGTTCCACAACCTACAAGAACAACCACCGTTGTTGATCGTTTTGACAAGGAACCGGCGCAGGCTCCGAATGTAGTGGCATTGAAACGAGCTAAATTGGCCAAGTCAGCTGAAAAGGGTCAATTTTTATTCAAAAGGAGCTCAGATCAGAATGCTCCCTGGGATCAATCAAAGATCACCTTTACGGATCTGGGAGAAAATCGTTTCAGAGACATTTATGGTGATAGGTCAGGGATCATTTCGTGGGGATTCCATGACACTATGAACATGTGGATCGTGAGAATAAAGAGTGGCAATACTGAACTGTACAAAGATGCTCACGATTTTCACTCTTTGACTAGGATTGACCTTACGGAGTTGTGTAATGCTCCTTTCTCAAATCCATCAAATAATCCCATGGCGACTCAGTTCAAGACATTTTTGGAAGATCAAGTGGCTAAGAGATTTCCCTCAATGAAGACTGCAGAGTCTATTATCAAGATTTACCCGAGTGTCATTGATCCCAAAACAAGTCAGCCACTTCGGTCAGTGATGTGGCCCGCTACTGCTCAAGTAAAGCAGATTCCTGTCCTTCAAAATCATCCAGATGGATCTCTCAAATCCATGCAATACTGGGTGTTTGATGAAACTACAGCTTCTGCTGTCATCAAGCTTAAAGAGGGTTGTATCCGCTTGTATGACAAGAGGGATCTGCTTCAGTTTGGTAGGTAGGATATACATCAGCTCTCTATTCATCAGATCAAGGTGGCTGAAGACCTTTTTGAGTCCGCTGCTAAGGAGTACACTTCGATGGTTGCTGAGATTATTCAGAAGAAGATGTGGAACGGAGCTATGGGAAAATATGATGTGCTGGTGATTGACAAAGACTGAGTCCAAGCTAGCACCAAACCAAGGGGGAGATTGAAGGGTCCAGTTAATGGTTTGGTCTAGGCTTTCATTGTAATAGTTCATTATGAGTCTTTAGTGTGTTTTTCGTGTTATTTAGCAGTTTACGGCCCAAGAGTGAGTTTACGGCCGTAAACAGGTTTACGGCCGTAAACCCAGTTTGCGGCCCAAGTCAAGTATATATAGAGGAGTTGTAGGTATTTGTCTAGTTGTTGATGCCATAGTATTCACAGTTCATTCTGTCGAGT
This sequence comes from Lactuca virosa, assembly GCF_052849685.1. Lineage (NCBI taxonomy): Eukaryota > Viridiplantae > Streptophyta > Magnoliopsida > Asterales > Asteraceae > Lactuca > Lactuca virosa. Next base: position 63,180,889 of record NC_136433.1, read on the forward strand.
TGTAGCAGACGTTTTATGCAATAAACGTGTGCAAGCTTGATTTCTTTTCTTCTTCTACTTCTATTGTGATTGCTATTGATTGTTTGTTGCTTGATCATTGGTAAAGATCCGTTTTAGGACCTTACACGTGTCATGTTTTGCGTGTCATTAAAGGGTTATTTTCTAGTAGTGAATCTTATCACGAGTAGACAAATTCCAAACCTTGATGTTAGATTTAAAAAATTGTAATTTGTTGTTAAAAATAACCCCAAGGATTTTTTGAATCAACTCCCCTCGTCCAAGAACCCCTAACCACATCATCGAAACCCTCCATATCAAACCAAGAATGAAATAACCGAAAGGGATGAGGACAATAGTCAACTCTATGCTCCAAAAGAAGAATAGTACGATGATCGGGGAGCTTTTTCTCCAAAACCATGCTAGTGATATGAGGAAATGAACCTACAAATCCATTCGTAACCAAAATCTATCCATTTTACAAAACTTGGATCCCCCTATACCAAGTAAAACGAGGCCCTCCCAAAGGAATATCAATCAGCTCAGCTTGGTTAATAAACTAATTAAAAGAATTAAACGTGGCCTGGTGAAACTGAGACCCCGATCTTTCAAAATCATCCCGAACAACTTGGATAAATACGTTGATTCACAACATCATGATAATCTTTCTTATGCATGAATACAAAGAATAAGTTGCAACATTTGACAAGACAACTGAAATGCATTTTCGAACAAATTGTTTGTAAATTCTAGTGGGACAAAAGTTAAACCTAAAATTAATATTGATCTCGATAAATGTGAAGGTTGTGAAATTCATGTCTACCTTGTCCATGATGAGAATCATTACCATTTTAGGTACGAAGTTCAAAACCTTCGGTTTCACCAACATTATTCGAATTTAACTTTTTGTTTGAATCTTCTATACCCATTCCTAGAATTGTATTTTCTTTTTTCAAGGTAGTTATTGGTAATAAAATAGAAGGGTACAAAGAACATCGAAATTGTATAACTTGATTTACAATGGAGTTAGGATACACTTTTGCAAAGATTTTCAATTTGTCCTCAATTGATAAGGTAACCCACATTTGCAAGGATTTTCAATTTGCAATTCATGATTTTGTCTAGAAGAGTAAACAAAATAAAACATGGTTGATTTTGTGATTTTAAGGCAAAAAAAAGGGGAAAAGGTGAAGAATTACCATATATCATGTATCATCTAATATCAAATGCAATGCTAATGCAATATAGATAGCACATAGATCACAAGTGAGCTTTAATCTATTATTGTTAAAAGAATTAACAGTGGCATGGTGAAACTGAGAACCCAATCTTTCAGAGTCATCCCGAACAACTTGGATAAATACGTTGATTCACAACATTATGATAATCTTTCTTATGATCATGAAGATAAAGAATAAGTTGCAACATTTGACAAGACAATTGGGATGTATTTTTGAACAAATTGTTTGTAAATTCTAGTGAGACAAAAGTTAAACTTGAAATTAATATTGTTCTTGATAAAAGTGAAGGTTGTAAAATTCATGTCTACCATGTCCATGATGAGAATCATTCCCATTTTAGGTATGAAATTCAAAACCTTCGGTTTCAGCAACATTATTCGACTTTAACTTTTTGTTTGAATCTTCTATACCCATTCCTAGAATTGTATTTTTTTTCTAGGTAGTTATTGGTAATAAAGTAGAAGGGTACAAAGAACATCAAAATTATATAACTTGATTTACAATGGAGTTACAACACATTTTGCAAGGATTTTTAATTTGTCCTCAATTGAGAAGGTACCCCACATTTGCAAGGATTTTCAATTTGCAATTCATGAATTTTTCTAAAAGAGTAAACTGAAAAAGACATTGTTGATTTTGTGATTTTAAGGCAAAAAGGAGAAAAGGTGAAGAATTACCTTATATCATGTATCATCTAATATCAAATGCAATGTTAATGCAATATAGATGGCACATAGATCACAAGTGAGCTTTAATCTATTATTGTTAAAAACAAAACTAACTGTGACCTGGAGAAACTAAGACCCCGATCTTTCAGAATCATGCCGAACAACTTGGATAAATATGTTGATTCACAACATTATGATAATCTTTCTTATGATCATGAAGACTAAGAATAAGTTGCAACATTTGACAAGACAATTGAGATGTATTTTTGAACAAATTGTTTGTAAATTCTAGTGGAACAAAAGCTAAACCTGAAATTAATATTGATCTCGATAAAAGTGAAGGTTGTGAAATTCATGTCTACCATGTCCATGATGAGAATCATTCCCATATTAAGTACGATGTTCAAAACTTTTGGTTTCACCAATATTATTCGACTTTAACTTTTGTTTGAATCTTCTATACCCATTCTAGAATTGTATTTTTTTTCTTAGTAGTTATTGGTAATAAAATAGAAGGGTACAAAGAACATCAAAATTGTTTAACTTGATTTACAATGGAGTTAGGACAGCTTTGAAAGGATTTTCAATTTGTCCTCAATTGAGAAGGTAACCCACATTTGCAAGGATTTTCAATTTGTAATTCATGATTTTGTCTAGAAGAGTAAAAAGAAGAATATATGGTTGATTTTGTGATTTTAAGGCAAAAAAAGGGAAAATGTGAAGAATTATCTTATATCATGTATCATCTAATATCAAATGCAGTGTTAATGCAATATAAATGGCACATAGATCACAAGTGAGCTTTAATCTATTATTGTTGGTCATAAATGTATATTGTGAATAAACATTGATAGTTTACTTGTAATGGTGTACAAAAAATGACTATCTAAAATAATTAACAGTTCGTTACTTTTCTAAATCAGTTTCAAATACTAAATCTAAATCATGTGGTGTATTTACGGATTAAGTTTATTTTTTTTAGGAACAGAAAACAGACATACCATTTTCCCGTATGTGGAAACTCTTGTAATTCTAGTGTAGCGTTTTTTTGTAAGTTCTTTGTGTTCATAAAAAAGTTGTTAATAACAATAATAGAAGAAAGAAGAAAAATTCCATACAAAAAAATTGTTTACTGGTGGGTTTATAATACAAAACAGTCAATATATCCATCTAATGCGTGATTAGTATAAAAAATGTATATACGTAAAGTGTATTTGGGGTACGTGCAAGTATATGAATACAAGTATCGTGAGGGAAAAAGTAGTCTCGTCATCTTATCTAAACTCATATTTCATCAAAATCTTCTCTATTATTTGTTGATTCTTTCGGTACAAACCAATGAGAGTCGAGATAAACATCATCACACACATCCACACACAGAGAGAGAGAGAGAGAGACCATGCTTTTAGTCAGTAATACCATCAGCAAAGCTTGGGGGGGGATGCACTTAAAACTAGGTCCCCTCTCATGTGAATTCACCCATCCACTTGCACACCCTCATTCATCTCTCTCTGCACACTGTCTATACATACAGGTATTTGTATATAAATGTGCATGTATGCATATACATATTGTATTATCCATCAATAATTATAATGCAACTTGTATATGACAAGTAGCCATGAATCTTCCTGGTTTCTCACCATCTCCGAGTTGACCCACCTCACCTACATCTCTTCCGTATATTTTACGTATATCAACAAGCACGCACACACACATATATCGCCATGAGTAAAAACAAATAAGATTTTATTAGTTATTATTTGATAATCTTAATAAAACTATAATACATATGCACCATACACAACAAGCTTTTCAAGTGTTCCTATATATACTCAACCTTTCTCTTACACCCACTTCATAAACATCATATTTCTCTCTCTATATTGAACCTCATTCTTCTTCCTGTTTCTCTCTCCTTCAAGAAGACTAATTAGTAATTACAATGGATGGAAGTTCCACTGATGATCAAAGCACAACTACAGAAACAACTTCAACAGTTGCAGCACCGGTGACTACGCCTCCACTGATCGGCAGTGGGGGCAGCATGGTTCTCGACATGGAAGTTGGTTTGGAAGCCGAGTCAAGGAAGCTGCCTTCGTCAAGGTTCAAAGGGGTAGTCCCACAGCCAAACGGCCGTTGGGGTGCACAGATTTACGAGAAACACCAACGCGTGTGGCTTGGGACCTTCAACGAAGAACATGAAGCTGCTAAAGCGTATGATACTGCTGTTCAGCGCTTCCGTGGTCGCGATGCTGTCACCAACTTCAAGCCGCTTCCAGCCGACACAGAAGAAGCCGGGATGGAAGCCAGTTTCTTGAATTCCCATTCAAAAGCTGAGATCGTCGATATGTTGAGGAAACACACATACAATGATGAGCTAGAACAAAGTAAGAGAAGCTGCAACTTAAACAAAACCCCTTTTACAAACGGGTTTAGATCGGGTCAACAGTTGGTCAACGCCCGGGAACAACTCTTTGAGAAAACAGTCACCCCCAGCGACGTCGGAAAACTAAACCGGTTAGTGATACCAAAGCAGCACGCTGAGAAACACTTCCCGTTGCAAAGCGAAAGCACGTCCAAAGGAGTTCTTTTACATTTCGAAGACATCGGGATGAAAGTATGGAGATTTCGTTACTCATACTGGAATAGTAGCCAGAGCTACGTTTTGACCAAAGGGTGGAGCCGGTTCGTGAAGGAAAAGAACTTAAAAGCTGGTGACATTGTGAGCTTTCAGAGATCCACGGGTTCAGACAAGCAACTTTTCATCGACTGGAAGACCAAAAACGGGTCAGGTAGCTCCAATATTCCAGAACAAGTCCAACCTGTTCACATGTTTAGGCTGTTTGGAGTCAATATATCTAGTGCAAGTAGTCATGGCGTTGAAAGCACTTGCAATGGTAAGAGAAGTAACATAGAAATGGAGTTATTGGGGTTAGGGAACTGTAAGAAACAAAGAATTATTGACCCATTGTAACATTTTCTCTTTCTTAGGGGGTTTGTTTGATAATGTTTCGGACTAGCTACCTTTTTCCTAGCGATGATGATGAGGAACGAAGCTGGAAAGTGGTGGGAACGGAATAGAGCAGGGTGCAAGTTGCAAAAGTTTGTATATTTATATTAGAAACCCAAAATATAATTGAGCAAAAGAAAGCTCAATGTAGGGAACAAGTTGAACAATTGTAAAAAACGAACAAAAATAGAAACTCTTTGTTTTCCAAAATCCATCGCCTTGATTGGGTTGTTGATTAATATTTGATGTTCGAATATGCATGTTTATTATAACGTATATTTATTTTGGAAATCCAAAAGATAACTGAGCTAAATATTTTAGTTTGTTTGATTATGATCATCCATATTAAAAAAACACAGTGATGTATGGTGGTATAGATATACATGTGATGTAATGAATAATTCTTTATTTAAGAACCTTTCCAGTTTTGGTTGAAAATGTTTTGTAGTACTTGCTTGTTTGAGCATAACAACTGTTTAAATATCTGCTTATGTTTCATCATCACCAGTCCCACACACAAAGGGGTGTACAATACAGTACGTGTATTCTTATGCAATAGCCACCATTCAACACATTGTATATGGAGCAAACTTTTCACCTTTCCTGCTAAGATACTATAGCTTTACCTCATTTGGAATAAAAAGTTCTGTGGTTGTAACACTCCTATAAATATCTGAAACAGTTTTTCTTTTGAAACATATCTTGATCAAATCTATAATGTTAATTTTTTTGCTTATATATATAGCTAGCTCTAATCTCAAAATAGTTTCAAAGTTGACAACTCACATATATACTGTTGAATAAATTATAAGGATATATAAGAAAACGAGAGCAAAAATATTCATTCTTTCTTATTAATAAAATCTGGATATATTTCCTGGTATATATGTACATGCATGTCTTCTTTGCTACATATTTTGATGGTATTGATTTTATATTACATCTAATTCTATCTTCGATTTGGCTACAATGTCCAGTTGGCTTGTAGTGTTTGGCATCAATATATTGCTTATTTTTGTTAGGCGAAATAGAAGTTGAAGATAATGGGTTAAGGACGTAGAGTACAGACCCTAGAGAAAGCATATTTTCCAGATGAATAAAAAGGACACGCACACAGGTAAATCAGATATGATATGATGCTCACAATCTCGGGTACATAAGATATTTGAATAGTTCTTGGTCTTTACAATTATAAAATCAAATACTATATCCAGAAAGATATTACGCCAGATACTGTCCTACTTAATTAGATAATTACACATATATACAATGGATCTGGGCATAAACGTTTCTTTTAGAAGATTCAACAAAACTTTGACCGTTAAAATAGAGAAATTAAATATCCTCCTACAATTTTCTCCTACTTATCTTCCTACCCATGTTAAACGATGACAATTGGATTAAAATATTATTAAAAAAATTAAATATGACACATATCATCATTTGACATGGGTAGGAAAATGGTAGAAAGAAATTGTAAGAGGATATTTAATTTCTCGTTAAAATATATCAAACAATTTACACAAGTTGAAATTAGTTGGTTTATTAAAGTGAACTCCAAATGCTTACCAAGAGAGGCAAGAACAACGGAAAACTAAATTGACGGCCAAGAGAGAACCAAAAAACTATTTATCTACAATGAATTTGATTACCAGATTTAACATGTTCATGTTAATACAAATATTTAAGAGGTTTATAAAAAAAATTATATGCTTTATATATATATATATATATATATATATATATATATATATATATATATATATATATGCATAAAAAATATAAATATGCATTTAAAATGCATTTTTTTGAATTTTTTTTTAAATCTTATTTTCAAAATATAAGGCAAATTTTCATATATTTTAAATTTTTTTTAGTTATTATTTTTTTAATATTTTTTTATTTTTTATTTTTTTTAAATATGTGAAAATATTCCTTATATTTCAAAATTAATATTTGAAAAAACAATTTCAAAAAATGCATTTTTAATGCATATTCATATTTTTTTTGTGTATATGCATATATATATATATATATATATATATATATATATATATATATATATATATATATATATATATATGCAAATGCATATGCATATTTAAAAAAATATATTTTTAATGCCTCTATATGCATAAGAGTAAAGTATACATATGCATATCCATATCCATATGAATAAGTATATGTTTATCAATATGCATATGCATATGCTTATCAATATACATATGAATATGCATAAGAATAAGTATATGACATATGCATATGAATAAGCATATGTATATGCATATTAATAAGTATATGACATATGCATATGCTTATGCATATGAATAATAATAAGTATATAACATATGCATATTCATATTCATATGAATAAACATATGCATATACATATGTATATGAATAAGCATATACATATTCATAAGAATAAGTATATATATATGCATATGAACAAATATATGACATATGCATATAAGAATAAGTATATGATATATGCATATGCATCTTAATAAGTATTTGACATATGCATATGCCTATGCATATGAATAAGAATAAGTATATGACGTATGCATATTCATATTCATATGTATATGTATATGAATAAGCATATGCATATGCATATGTATATGAATAAGCATATGCATATGCATAATAATAAGTATATGTATATGCATATTAATGTGCATATAAATAAGTATATGACATATGCACATGCATAAGAATAAGTATATGACATATGTATATACATATGCATATGCTTATGCATATGAATAAGCATATGCATATGCAACCATGATAATGATAATAACATTAAGAGTAAGGTAGGAGAAAAGTTTGATAGGTCAAAAACAATGGCAACAACGGGGATGAAGAAGCTTAAAAATGGAATAACACGTAGATTTCATATTTGTTATTTATTTTTATTTTTTTTTTAAATTTTTTTATTTTTCTTTTTAAATTTATTTTTTTAAATATTTGAAAATATTCCTTAAATTTCGAAATAAATATATGAAAAAAGAATTTTTCAAAAATATGCAAAAGCAAAAGCAAGAGGTAGTGGTAAAATCAAGAGGTAGTGGCACTCGAGTAGACTGCATGTCAAATTTCATAACAAATTTTTTGATATTTGAAATAAGCTTCTAGTGATTTAGGTGGTGGTGGAAGAAACTCAATCTGTAATTAGACTTAATATGGAAGAGTTTACATAGAATTTACAGATTTATATAGAAAATAATATGGAACTTGAAGAAGGTGACATGTCATAGGCATTAGTGGCATTAACATCACATGTTGCTTCTATTGAAAAAATGAACAATTTTGGTTATATTTAACAAAATCAAAATCAAATGCATATTTAACCAGGAACATATGAACCCTAAAACATATATGCCCGAACAATCGTTTAAAATTTCCCCCAAAATCCTTGAGAGAATTAAATCAATGTAAATCAAAATCGAAGCAACTTACCTGAAATTCTTAATCCCATTTATTTCAATTTACCTTCATCCTGGATTCTTGGGAAACATCGCCTGAAAAAAAAATATCGATATTACCAACCACAAAACAGGGATCAACCAAGAAATCCAAACAGTATCAATATAGATATAAAATGAAAAGAGGCACTTATTACTTTGGTGTTCTAGAGAAGATAGAATGAAGAGAGTAGTTGTTGTGGCGATGCTTGATTGTGGTGGCAGAGGGGAGTTGGGTATTCATTGACTATGAAATAAGCGATTGGCTTAAATCTCAGCTTCAATTGACTCAATAGTTCAAGACCATGTCAAGACAAGGTAAAATAAGAAGGAAATATGAACGGATCAAAAGAACTACCCTCTGTATCTCGATTTCTTTCAACCAAATGCTCTCAATCTGTTTTTCTTGAATATGCATATTCATAAGTATATGCATATTCATAAGTATATGACATATGCATATACATATGAATAAGCATATACATGTGCAACCATGATAATGGAAATGACATTAAGAGTAAAGTATGAGAATGGTTTTATAGGCCAAAAGCAATAAGAGTATAAACGGAGGTAAGCCGACCCAATCAAGCCCTCTTGAGTTCAAGCCCACCATGTAAGTTTCAGATATTGAACTTCAGGATATTATTGGTCTGAACTCGGATGATGGAATTTTACAAGTCATTAATGAAACTGAGGATCCATCGGAATCTGTCAAGCTTGAAACTATGCAAGTTTCACATATTGAAGCCATGGATGAGTTGCTTGAGGTAGAAACTAAAGACATTACAAAGAGTGATGCAAAAGATTCAACGTGTCCAGAAACCATGCATACTTCAGATATTAAAATTACACAAGTTGCAAATGGGGATTTGGTAGAAGGGTTGCAAGATATGTACATGGAAGTTTCACCAATTTTAGATGAGGCAAGTCGAATTCAACTTGCTGATGTCAATCTTGAGGCAACAATGGAAGTTCTGACTACTAAAGGCATGGATGTTATGGATCTGGATGTAGAAGATAAGTTGCAACAAGTGAGCACACGTAATAATGATGAAAGTTATGTTTTATATGTGATGCCAACAGAACCAGTTCTAGAAGAGGAAGAAAAGAAGCCATGTTCAACCCCTGTTGATTTAGCATCCAAGTTTCAGATATTGAAGTTCAGGATACTAAAGATCGGATTCTAGTTAATGAGATTTTACAAATCATTGAAGAGGATGCATGTGACAATTACCTCAAGGATGTTGAGCGATCATTGCAGTGAACCATTGCATTGTACATTTGAACTATTTTTTCAAGAAAAAATATGCATCTGATTCATACATATGTTTTTTTCAAGAAAATAAATTAATCAGACATTCTGAACCTTACCATGACCTATAAAAATATAACACTAACTGTTTAAAAAAATAATAATGAAATATTGTCTTTCTTGATCTAAAAGTAATAAGTGACATGTATTTTTATAAAGTTAAGTGGCAAAATGACCAAAATCAAACCTCGTTAAGTAAGCAAAAGAAAAAATTTACAAGGAAATTACCACTTTGAGCTATGATGATCCAATGAATGGATGATAAGTATTGATTTTGTCCATCTGTAATTCTTGACCAATGATCGGACACTTGGTATGCATCACTGGCCAATCTTTAATCAAATCCATGGATAACTATAAACACATAAACCCAATGTGAACTTGATTTGAAACAAAGAAGCAAGAAATGAAGGAACAAAATCATTAACCTTATTTACCCCTTTGTATATCGATTTCTTTCAAATCAGTGTCATCGCCAGCGTCGACTACCCTCTGTATATCAATTTCTTTCAACCAAATGCCCTCAATTGGTTTTTCCTGCTTTGAATTCCTTCCGATCTCCTCGACTCTTCTGAGTTTTACGACCACACACACCCACACGAGATGATGAAAGAAAAGTGGTGTCAATCGATTGAAGAGGTTGGGATCGATTGGAGAGGCTGAGAAACTAGGGTGGGTGGCAATGGAAGCGAGGAAAGCGATTTAAAGTGGGGGAATGAAATCCACAGCTCGTTGGTTAACTCCTCCAATAAGAGTTTGATGTTGATCTTTATTATATATATATATATATATATATATATATATATATATATATATATATATATATATATATATATATATATATATTCTTAGGTTATTGTATTCTAACTAATTACTATGTGGATGTAGGAATGATTGTGAGCCAATCATTTTACTTATTTTAAGAAAGTGATCAATACATATTTTTAAATTAAATATAATTGAAATATACCATCTAATTTCATTCTAATGGTATTTTAGTCGATTAACATAAATTTAAAAAATGAAAATTGCATATTTAGGGAATAATTAATTCTCTAAACTTTAAAAATCTGATTTTTTTGGATAATAAATATATTATTTCGGACATGCTAAAAGAATGTGTTTATCATTATCTTGAAAAAAACATTAAATTTTGACACAATACTATAAACATATATTATCAAGATTAATAATTATTAATGAATACAAATTTTGTATGGAAAGAATTTTAATATCTTAAAATCAGTAATTACATTCATTCTTAACAAATACAACTATGAACATACATAAATGACATTCATTCTGAAAGAATACAAGTAATAATGGTTAGCAATTACATTTATTTTTAAAGAATACAACTGAGAATGGTTAAAAGTCAAATAAAAACATTGAAATCTAAGTAAAACAAAAATATATTCTGATAGAATATTGTTGCTAATCCATTCGGACAGAAAAACATGCTAATCCATTCTGAATGAATATTGTTGCCTTATTTTTCATTCTTCACCAGGCTTCAAATCAGTCTCTACTATATACACGTATGTACATGTTCATTACTCTGTTCATTACAAATAAAAATAATAAGAAGCATTTTGAGAGAAACATCTATGATAAATAAAAAGAATAATGGTATATTCCATAAGAAACATCTATTATAACAGAATAAAAATATTTTTAATTCAATGCAAGTAGTTGTTATTTCTTGATTTAAGCCCTTATTTCTTTTATAAAGACGATATGTCTTAAAAGGATGGCATCATGATATGTGATCATGCTACATAACAATATATCTTTTCATCTAATCATATTATCATATGTATCAATATTCAAGGCATGCCACAAATCATAAACAACAAGTAAAAAAGAACATACTAGAGCTTATTAGAACCCATTAAGAACATAATACCTCTTCACAATCTGATTCTATCATCAATTTTAAGGATTTGGTAACAAGTATTGTAGCTACAAAACAACTCTAAATGTTAATAGATCAATACACCATATCTAATTAAAAGATAAAAGCCCGGCCACAAATAAGGAATTACACAATTGATAATGTATTACACAATTAGATATATGAATATAATTGCCAATACCCAACATAATGTTATTTTCTTGTTTTCTGTTAAATAGAATTGAGACACATCCATATTGACCTTTAACAAGATTGCAACAAACAACATACATATCTTGATATGTAAGACCTCACAAAATCAAGATTCAAGAATATAGTATAAAAATGGTAAATAAAATTAGGGAAAGACAAACACTTACATATAGTGTTAGAACACCTGCAATGACAAAGCCCATGAATGCAGCTGACATAGGAAGATAGGATCAGAAAGACCCCAATACAAAGAGAAGGAAGGGGTATCGATCTCCCTGTGGTGATGATGAATATCCTAGGGAATAGAAGCAAAGAAGATATCTACCATAATTATAGGGTTAATTATATTAGATGTATATTTTATGAAAATAAATTGATTATAGAGAAACAAATACAAAGGGAAACAAAGAAAATGAAGGCAGCCATACCTCCTTCAACAATTGCTGCCTTCCCTTCCTTCAACCCTTCTCTGTCATTCCCACAACAACATTGTTCAGTCCAACGACCAGGAATTAAATGACTAAACATTCGAAATTATTTGATATTCATAAAAACAAAAAACCCAGAAAAAGACGTGAGTAAATGTTGACTTATAACCCTAGTAATCAAATAAAAACAATGATAACGCAGATGATCGTGTATTAGTAATTAGATACTTTTAACATACTTGTGAGCATATTCGATCCAAGGATCACTTTGAATGATACAGAGGATCTGAGATTTAAGTCATACGATTGTTCTTGATTCAAGAATTGTCGTTTTCTCACAATATTATTCAATGAGAAAAGATCTCAAAATCGGCTCTAAGATATGAAAACCACTCGAATGAAGAGGGATAGTTAAACCATTGCCTCGATTTACGCTGAAATATGGTAAACGATTATGTTGATGGTGGTAGAGAAATCGATCATGGTTGTTGTTGCTCTTAGCCTCTGTATCCCCAAGTTTCTTTCAATTTAAGAATCGTACACATATGAAATGGGTAGGGTTTCCTCGTATGTTGTGACGTCGTAATCACCGACAAAGGGTGTCGTCTCCGACCCTCTTCTATTTTTCAATCGTTGGAGGTTTGGAATGGTATAAAATGCTTGTTGACCGTGTTTTAAAGATGATATAACTAGGTTAAACGAGGTCAAATCTAATTACCTTAATTAAAGGGAGAGTATTTATGGAATTAACATAATTGATTAATTGATTAATATGCAAGATTACAAATTTACCCTTATTTAGGTTTTTGATTAGATTGGCTCACAATAATCCCTACATCCACACAATAGATAGTTAGAATACTTGAACCTATCTCTCTCTCTCTCTCTCTCTCTCTCTATATATATATATATATATATATATATATATATATATATATATATATATATATATGTTGGAAAAGTAATTGGTGAGTTGAAACTAATCACCAAAGTTGAAGGGTTGAATGGTGTATAATTGAAACATGATGTTCAATGTTCGGCTACAACTCGTAATTAAGAACGATATTAAATATAATGTCGGTTAAGAATTGTGTTTTAATGACAATTTAATTGTTTGGTAGTTATGGTTTGTAATATAAATACAACCATTCGTCAACCATTTGAGAAATACTAAGAATGCAATAAAAATCTATTCTTCTCCATTTTTGTCTTCTTCATTTTCTTGTTATATCTAAGGTGTAATGTAGGCCTATTGATGGTTCGGTGGTTTTGAAGAGCCACTTCAAACTGTTGTATCCTGGAAAACAAATACATGGAAGCGGACGAATTTGTTTTAAGGACAATGTGTTAAACACATGCCTCAGTTTTCAGTGTTCTTGTTTGTTTTCGTACATTAGTGGAATATTATTCGAACAATCTTAAAACAAATTCGTTTATACGAAACGAACAAAGAAAAAAAATCAGTTTATTATTAATATAATCTTGTGCTTGTCTACTACTAGTATTTGTAGTTTTTTTGTTATTGTTAGACTTTGATAGAAAAAAAAAGTGTTTTTATTTTTTATTTTTTCTTGGTCGATTTTGTCAAAAACAACATTGTTTTACTAAAAAACATCATCGTTTTGAGAAAAACAACTTTCTTTTATTAGTTTTTCGGAAAAACAGCTTTAATTGCTGGAAAATTGCTTCGTTTTTACGAAAAAACAACAATAAATTCTTCAAAGCAACATCAAAAATTGGTAAAACTGTTTGATTTTACAGGAAAAATAGCTTTTGAAACTGAAAACAACAATAAATTATGCAAAATAACATTGTTTTTTGAAAAACAGCTTTGTTTAGTCTAAAACAGCTTCAATTACATGTAAAACAACTTTAGAAATATGAAAATTGTACTAAATTTACTGAAAATCTGCATTTATAGCAGTTTTTGTTGAAAAACAACTCAAAATTTATTAAAAAACAGCTCAAAATTTGTTGAAAAACAATTTCAAAACAGCTTATGTTTTGTTAAAAACAACTTTGTTTTGTTAAAAACAACATTATTTAAAAAAAACATTGTTTTGTCAAAAACAGCTTTGTTTAGTATTAAACAACATCAAAATCAGTAAAACAACCTTGAAAACTTAAAAAACAGGATCATGTCTGCTGAAAAATAGTCATTTCTATAGTTTTAGTTGGAAAACAACGCAATTTTTATAGTTTTGCTGAAAAACTGCATCGGATTATGTAAAACAACATCATATTTGCTGAAAAAAAAATGGTTTTTATAGTTTTTTTTCTTAACTAAGGTTTCAGATTTCAGATTTCAGATTTCAGAATTCATGGTTTAAGATTTAAGCTTTGAGTGTTCTGAGATTGCAGATTTTTCAGAAATAGTTTGCTGATTATAGAATTTAAAACCAATTTCATTAGTTTTCTATCGGAAATCAGTTTACACTTCAGTTTTCCAGGAAAAATAATATCAGATTTCTGAAATCAGTTTAAGCGTCAGTTTTGCTTTAGAATCTAAGACCAGTTTCAGATATCATGATTTAAGCATTAGTTTTGATTCAGATTCAAAATTAGTTTATGTTTCGGATTCTTTTTGCATCAGAAATAAAGTTTCATAATTGTTGAAATACATATTTTGAATTCTATTGAATTTTGTCCAAGATAGGCAGAAATATTTTATGGAAATTATTAGTCTAAACACTTATATTCAGTGTATAAACGATTTTATACATGAAACCACCCATAGTGTCTATGATTTCCGAAGTGGACTCTATGTATTCTAACTCTTCTAAATGGTAGATTGATACGGGTGCTACCCGTCAGATGTGCTCAAAGAAGGATTGGTTCAAGAGCTTTAAACTATGTATATTTTTTGTTTCTATCCATGTTGAAACATAATATTATTTGAAAATTGAGATAAACACTTACAAGTTGGTGTTTAAAATATTCCATAAATGGTATCACCCATAAAAAAGCAAATACCTAATGATGTGTTGTATGTTCCATAGATTTGGAAGAAATTAATCATTGGATGGTTGTTGAACAATCATGGATTTTGCTTGGTGTTTGAATCCGATAAGTTTGTATTAACCAAAAAGGTATGTTGTAGGCAAGGGCTATGCGGATGGTGGAATGTTTAAAATTCCATGTAATGGCTAATAAGCCTAAAATCAATGAAATGATTAATTCTTCTGCTTACTTGCTTGAGTCTTCTAATGTGTGGCGTGCTAGACTAAGACATGCTAATTATGACACATTAACATGGTTAATCAAATTTGAATACATACATTTCAGTCAAAATATGGAAGCAACACATGTGTTGAATCAAAGTAAACATGCCAATCATTCAAGTTTGTTAACAAGACACCTAAACCCCATGGATTAATTCACACAAATGTGTGTGATATGAAATCGAATCCATTTAAATGTGGAAATAAGTACTTGATAACTTATATTGACATTTCCACTAAACTATGTTATGTCTATTTCCTTAAAAGTAATGATAAACAAGTTTAAAGTGTGTCAAAGTGAAGTTTAAAATTAATTCAACAAAAAGATTTAAGTACTAAGAAATGATTGTGGAGGTGAATATGTATATGACTATTTAATTTTTTTTTTTGCAAATCGTGGTATAGGAAATGAGATTATTGCATCTTATTCACCACAATAAAAATGGTATCACAGAAATGAAAAAAAAAACTGTATCTTAAATATATGTCATCTTTATAAGTTATGGTTTCCCCGATCAATGTGGGGGGTAGCTATATTGTAAGCTAATTGCCTTTTAAATAAGGTAACTGAAAGAAAACGAATAAAACACCATGCGAGTATGGTCGGGTATAAAACCATCTTACAAATACATTCGAATGTGGGGGTGTCTCGTTAAGGGAGTTATACCTCACCCAAAGGTTGTAAGGATTAGACACTAGATTTTTGGTTGCATCTTTATTGGTTATGCACAAAACAATAGTACTTATTGTTTTCTTGTACACTAATGGAATCAATAAATGCATCATACTTTGAAAATGTATTTCCATGTCTTGATAAATAAAATACAAGTCCTCCAAAACAATTGGGAACAATGAATTTTCTCATGAAGGAGAAATTAAGGAAGAAATATATCATTATGGAGTAAAATGTTACATGTCAAGAAATCATTTGCAGATGATTTCTACACATATATGGTTGAAAAAGAGCCTCAAACTTTCAAAGGAATTCACTTCGTCTAAAAGACCTCAATGACAAGAGGTAACTAAAAGTGTAATGGATTCTATCTTGCATGGGATCTATTTGATTTACCTCCATGATGTAAACCACTAGGCTATAAATGAATTTTCAAGAGGAAAATGAAAACCATATAGATACAAAGAAGATGAGAATGGTTTGGAACACAATTACTAGTGATTTCAATAGAAATATGTATCAATTTAATGTTTGGAAATTTAAAATTAAAATACTTCAAGAGATATTTCAATTAAATCCAATGATATTGGTTGGAATTCATTAAAACATGATAAAGGTTTTGATGAATTTTAAGACATTCGACACGGAGTTGAATGGACTGTGAATGGAAATATAAGTATTCTAAATTTGGAATTATGTGATCCTTTCTGAGAAGATCATCATGGATTAAGATTGTAAAAACTAATAATAGATCTATGAAATCACTAGTTGAGTGGATTTCCAAATGAGAAGTAAGAGTTGATGACATATTTGAAATTTATGTTTGGATTACAAACTTAAGAATGTCTTAATTAATTTCATTTGTATACTCTTATAATTACATGTGGTTGTAACTTCTCAAAATTTGGAAGTATAACATTTTGATATGAAACTAAAACTTCTAAACATAGATTTAGAAGTATAAATCTATATCGAATTACCAATCAACTATCTTACCCGAGGGAAAGCAACCAAATGTGTGAGTAGTAAAGTCATTATATGATTAAACCAAGATTTCGAACAACATGTATCAAAAGTTTTAATATGTAATCCACATCAATGGATGTGATGAAATAGATCCATATAAATGGCAATTCAAAGTGATATTCTATTTTATCACATAGTAGGATCCTTGAGATAGGATGCCTAAAGAATTTTACATGTAGATGATTAGAACAAGAAATTGCATGGAAAACTACGATATTTGCAAGGAAACTCATGTATGGAATATTCATAATTACATTTGGCCAATGTTATTGTGAATTCACAAATACATGTAACATATATGCTTATCATATTATGTTGACAGAATTATAGATATTCAGTAGTTGTAACTATGGTGTAATAATAACCATATTGATAATGGTCAACATTTGTTGGAAAATTTAGGAGAACAAATTTGAAAGTTTATCCAAGGTTGGATAATAAACTAAAGGGCTTTGTAAGTTCTTGGGAGACGTCCCATGACGAGCCAATAAATCCTATATATGTACATGATAATGTAAATAATTGTGAGTCTAGACATATTTGTAAAAGACATAACACCATTCAACAACGACTCTCAAGATGAATGACTACATAAAGTCAAAATTATAAGAGCTCTTAGAGAACCATGCAAGTCTCAATGCCCATAACATACACATCAATGAGAACCTAACTAGGTCAGGGAGAATCATGTGAGACACATATTGATTATTTAAAAAAACTGCAGAACAATTCAAGGACATCGAGTCTACTGGTCACCTAGTAAAATAAATATGTATCTTAAGGGAAGGTTCAAAGGATAACACCTACCTATCCGATTCATGATTCAACTACTAGATTTTATCTAAGTAACTTGAAAATGTTTGATCAAGTTCAATTCATGTGGGGGATTGTTGGAAAAATAATTGGTGAATTGAAACTAATCACCAAAGTTGAAGGGTTGAATGGTTTATAATCGAAACATGATGTTCAATATTCGGTTACAACTCGTAATTAAAAACGGTATTAAATATAATGTCGGATACGAATTGTGTTTTAATGACAATTTAACTGTTTGTTGGTTATGGTTTGTAGTATAAATACAACCATTCCTCAACCATTTGAGAAACACCAAGAATGCAATAAAAATCGATTCTTCTCTATTTTTGTCTTCTTCATTTTCTTGTTATATCGAATATATAATCTAGGTCTATTGAGGGTTCAGGCGGTCTTGAAGAGCTACTTCAAACTATCGTATCCTGGGAAACAAACACCCGAAAGCAGGTGAATTTGTTTTAGGGACAATGTGTTAAGCACATGCCTCAATTTTCTGTTTTCTTGTTTGTTTTCGTATATTACCGGAATATTATTCCTACAATATATATATATATATATATATATATATATATATATATATATATATATATATATATATATATATATATATATATATATATATATATATATATATATATAATTTCACATAGTGTTACAACACGAAGTCTACCATGTTCGTTTAGCAACATTCAACAACGGTATTACGGACATTAATGCTACCATGTTCCACCAGTCTTATCATATTAAAGCCTTTCTCACAATTCGGCAAAAACCAAATGAAAATATATCTAGTTACTAACCAACAAGATGGGAGACACACAATTACTAACCTTGTGAGATTATGCGTAGCTGAGTTCCCGTTCCCAGTTGTTCTCTAGCAGATTTTTGCCTCCAAAGAAGTTAAACAAAACATCGTGATTTAGTGTTAAAACTCACTAGCACACAAGTTTCCTAACACATGTTTATCTTCATAAACTTCATAATCATCTACACTCCTTTAAATCTTCCCTTACTACAACTTTAATTCAAATCAATTAATGAGTGCATACGCTTGTTTTGTTCCTAGAATGATACTCCATATTAGGGTTTAACCCGTCAGTCCCAGTTTCATCATAACAATAATTCTAAGCTTTTACTTGGAGGTTCTAAGCTATTAAACTAGTATTTTGTACTTTACTTGTTCCCGTCTAATAGAAATATTATTATTTAAGAACATATAGTAACTAGGATTCACAACCCTCCGTTCAATTTGACCCATCAAAATAAGAACCATAAATAAGATGAACAATCTTACCCTGATTCAAGTAGAGATAAACTAGTTCTTGTGTTCTCCTCAATTTACCTTATATTTTCATCTATATGTTGCTCAAGAGCCTTCTACCTCATTTACAAATATTATAAGACATCTTTGAGGTGTTTTTGGAGTACAAATGGCTGAAATAACCTACAATCAAGTTTATAAACTTTCGGTAGCATTACATGGCCCACGTAATTCAAAACATGATCTACATTTTTCTATATATACCCATAATAACATTGTACTTCATTAAACTAGTATACAATCATCTCGACCTATTACACGGTTTGTGTTAGGCATTACATGATCTGTGTTTTGCCATAATATCCATATTTAGACAATGTAATTTTATAGATTAATTCTAATTCAACCCCCAACTTGAAGTGTGCACATCTTTCTCATACAAATTTCGTTTTAGTTGGTTCTTTCATTTACGCATACTATATTTTTGTAGCTACATTTCAAGATCAATAATTAGTCATTTTCACTCCATTAAGTCTAGATTTTATACTCTCAAACAAAATCTATCATGCAAAAAGCTTATCGATACTACTCAACTTTTTTAAATAAGGTGGATTTTCATACATTATTTCACATATATTATGTGAGTTTTCTTTACATAATTAACTTTAAAAGAAAAAAATATACGTCCCTCCCTTTTGACATTGTTCTTGAGCAATAAAATAAGAACAAAACAAGTGATGTATCATTTATGAGAAGTCACTAAGAACTTGGCAAACAACAAAGGGGCTATCAAAACTTATTTTGAGAACATTTATATGCATTACTAAATTTGCGTGTTCCATTTACATATTTACTTACTTCCTTCAGTTTAAAATTCATAATCTCCACAATCTACCATTTTTCAAATGAAAGAAGTACTGAATTAAGATTTATGTGGGTGTCAATAGATTAACCATAGTGACGGATATAACATTTGGATGTGACCGACATCCATATCTACTTGATAAAGATAGATACATAGGATTTACTCATAGTATGTTGTTCCTTGACATCCTCTAAAGTCGTCTATAGCTAGCAATAATTATGAGTACTCTCAATTATGGCATGAAAAATGGATAAAGATCTTTAACGTCAAAGTTGATTTGTTTCTTATGACCTTAGATAGAAGTGATATAACAACATGATTTTCAAAAAACTTTTTCTTTATTTTTAAAACATATTTTAATAGAATTTAGCAATGGGTGATTTTATTTAAACATTTTCAATCAACCATCAACGGTACATGAAAATTTCAAAACCATTCAACTCGAAACGTAAAAGATATATGATAGTTTGAAAACACCATGATGACTAAGCTGGCATGTCCAAGTTGTATCAGCATAATAAAAACATAACTACCCAAAGAAAGCCCCAACCTCACCAAGCCTCACTCCTTATCAACCTGTACCATAGCAAGGCATAGCATGGGAAAACACAACAATACCAAGTGTTAACAACAAATTAGTGAGACAATCAAAAGTACAATAAGGAAGGAAACATACATCTCATATAATAGAAGTTAATCAACGAATCAACGCATATCATGTTTCCACACCACACATCCTAATTCTTAGTGCACATCACACGTATAATTCCTAATATATTTTGCATATTTTGTTAAGTCTAGCTTTTTGTAGTGTTGTGTTTGACTCAATATGCGAAAGGTTTCACAGTTATGTATCATTTATCTTGTACTAGTAATATGCGATACAAATGTTTAGTTTCATATGCTTTAGTTTCATAGTTATTAGACTAGGCTTCACAACTTTAGTTAATTTGTTTTGACAGGTTGTCCTAGCTTAGATGTCATGAACTCATTGGTCATTGCCTAACCGACTCCCTTTGGTCCACCTATATAAGGCATGTTAGTTAGAAAGAGATAGAGTATCATTTGAGAGAGGTTCTTACGTCAGTTTCGTTCATTCAGTTTCGTTCTAGCAATCAAGATTTATGTCTTTTACAATCTCAACAGTCCTAGAAGTGGTATCAAAGAAATGATTTCTCTAAGCTCTTTTCAAATCCCTAAATACGTTCGTTTTCTTCAAATTTTCTTTTATTACTTTGAATTTCTAGATTTGTTCAGCATTTTGCAATCATATTGCAATTTGATCTGGAAATTCAGATTCTAAATCTCGTTTGGATTTGAATTCTGTTTTTGCTTAGTGATTTTATTCTTACTCAAATTTTAATATGAAATCATGTCTAAATCCAGTTCTCACTCAATCACTTTCAATATGCTAAGTAACAATGGATCTAATACTAGAATTCCAATTCTCTTTCGCAAAGTTTATGAAGTTTGGGTTCTATAATTTGAAGACTATGTCACTAGAATTAAAAATCATGGTTTGTATATTTGGAAATCCATCATTGGTGATCCTTTTCAATGCACAAAGACAAAACAATTTGTTTATTCTCAAGTTGATTTGGATGACATCATTTCTAATAATTCTGATTTACTCAAAGATGAGAAAGAGAGACTTCAGAATGATTTAAGAGCAAAACAAGAGTTACGTTTTGCACTTCCACCTAACACTTTTGGACTCGTGAGCTCTTATAAAACTACAAATGAAATATGAAAACGTCTTAAGAAATTACATTCGATAGATGCTGATCTAATTCATTATGTTTAGACTTCTCTTTTGTTAGAGTTTGGTTTCTTTAAACAAAAAGCTAGAGAGGCAATCACTGAAGTTTCAGAGAGATACAATCATCTGTTAAGTAGAATGTTGAAATACACTTTACCAAGAGAGTTGATAGAAGATAATGTTAAATTCATGAATAGTTTGAGTTCTGAGTAAAAGATGATCACACTAATTGTGAAGGCATGCATGAACAGTTAAAAAAACTATTCATTGGAAGAAGGTGTTGGAATTTTGAAGAGTCATGAAGAAAATGTTATGTAGAATACAAAGTCAAATGTGGATGTTGTTTCATTAGCTCTTGTTGCAAAGGAATTGAGTGAAAAAAGAAATAAATCAAAAGAAATTATTTATAATTATGATTCAGATGCAACTGATGAAGAATTCACAAGCAAAGAGAAAGTTATCATGGCCAGTAATCCAAAGAAGTTTTTCAAGAAGAATTTCTCAAAGTTCAAAGGTAGTAATGTGAGGACTGATGGTAGATGGAATCGATACAAATGAGTAAACTCGTATTTTGAGGAAAACAAAAGTGAAGGATTCATGAGTTTTCAACAAGAGGAAGAGGAAAAAAAAAGGAAAATAATTTGTTAGGTGACTCAGGCTATAATTGCAACTATTGCAATGGAAAGAACCATTTTGCAAGGGAGTGCATACTATGAAATCAAAATGAGAAGAAGGAGAAAGATAAAGATGATGCTTATTATTTGAAGAAAATTGAAGATCTAAAAATTTCAAAAGCTCATGGAAAAGCCTTGGTGTTAGAGGAAGGTGATAGTGACGAGGGAAATATTGAGATCTGGTCAACATATTTTGAGAATGAGGTTCACAAACCAAATTATGGTGGCTACTTTGTTGCGAACACATCTAAAGAAGCAAAAGGAGGAAAGTGTTTCATGGTTTGGAGTACAAGTTCATAAAGTCAATGCTATTATAAGATAATGGAGGAAATTCTGATGTTTTCTTGTCAACAAAATCCATTCGAGATCACGTTGCAGCAAGTGAGAAGGTGATCGATAATGTATATTCTATCCTTAAATCTTTATATATTGCTACTTCTCGTTATGATTATGAACTAACTAAATTAAGAGAAACAATTTCTGAGTTTAGTGAAATTCTAAAGTGGAATCGCATAAGAGTTTCTAATCCTGATAATGATCTTAGCATAAGTACTTTTAAAAGTGAGGAAAGGAGGATTAAGATTGAGGAATTTCAGGTTGATATTTTTAGAGTTAAGGATGATTTAATCACTTTGAAAAATGATAATAGGTTGATCGTTAAACAAAGAAACATATTTTTTCAAATAGCAAAGCGGTTGTATTATAATATCACTCAACTCTATCTCAACTGCAAAATAACAAATGAAATGCAAAAGAAAATTTCGCCTTTCTTAGAGTTTTAGGAAGATTAAATAGATGTTCAATGTTATAAATGTGAATCTTTAATTTCTTCTGATGAATCCTTAAACGATGCTTATAGGGTTGGATTAGAAAAAGTAGAAGTGTTCTTGAAGTCAAAAGAAATTAAATGCATGATGAGAGATGTATTAACTAAAAATGATAAGAAACAAATTCAAAAGAACTCCAATGAAAAACATGTTTTGTTGTGTAATAAGCTAAAATCTATAGAATCTCGTATCGTTGATACTAATTAAGAATTTGATGAAAGTGAAATACGTGAAATATTTGTTGAAAAAGAGATTGATTGTTCAAAATTTGTGTAAAATGTTGAACCAAAAGGGAACTTGATTTTTGAAGATTTAATTGAATTTGAACAAATTTGTTGAGGGTAATGGAATTAAGAATTTGAAAGAAAAGATTGTTGTTTTCCAAAAGTCCAAGATACTCTAAATCAAGTATTTGTTACGAAAGGACCGGACAAAACTGGTACTACTGACCTGACTTCTATTTTAAGACTGATAATGACAATTCTTGCGAGAATCATTTTTGGTCTGTAACAATAGATAATGGTGAGGAAACAATAGGTCTTTCGGAGAAAACATCATGGAAAATGAATAATAGATACATTTATGAACCATTGAATGTAGATTGTAATTCACAAGTTGTTGTAGAAAATTATGATACTCAAAATGTGAAATCAATTTCAAAGGAAGTTTGTGACTCAAGTGATTTGAAAGGAAGGAAATCACATCACTTGACAGGAAGGAAATCACAATCAAGGGAGCTTCATAGCTTAAAGAATACAGGAACGGTGAAGTATAGAAACTTTGCGACGGTGGAAATAAAAGGATATGGGATGATTACGAATGGAGAGTTTACGACAAGAAAGGTAGCTATCTTGAAGGTTTACAACACAGTTTAATAAGTGGTTCTTAATTGGTTACCGGTATTGGGTTGAAAGTATCATTTAATGAAGAAGTATCAATGTTGAACACAAGGAGTCAAAGAATGTTATTTTGAATTAAAAAAGGAAGGGAGAGATGTATCCACTTAATATGAAGCCTATTGAAGAAAAACCATCTATATGTTTACTTGCAAAATCATCATCAGATGATAGTTAGTTGTGGTACCAAATACTTTTTTCACTTATATTTCATAGATATCAACAATCTTGTTATTGGTGATCTTGTACGAGGACTTCTACTACTCAGATATGATTAAGATCATTTATGTGTTTCATGTGAATTAGGAAATAAAAGTCGCAAAAGTCATTCATCAATCATGAATACCAAGATTGTTGAACCACCTAAATTAATTCATATTGATCTTTGTGGTCCATCATCAATTAAAAGCATCGACGGTAAAAAGTACAATCTTGTTATTGTTGATGATTTTTTCTTGTTTTACTTGGGTATGCTTTCTTAAATGGAAATTAGAAACTTCACAAAATATGATTAGTTTTGTGAAGAATATGGAACTTCAATTGAGAAAGTGTGAGGATTCACAAATTGTCTAGGTTGTGTTTGAGTTCGGATGTGAAATGCATTTTGGAGTTATTTCTATAATTTTCACTTGTATATGCAAACAACTTAGTCTGTGTTCAAATTTTTTGTATACTTACGTTTCGTAGTTTGTGTTAGATTATTTTGATAGTTGTGTTAGCATAGGTGTCCTGACCTCATTGGTGAGAGCCTAACTAACTTCCTTGTACTCACTATATAAGGGCATTTAGTGAGTGCTAGAAAGTATCTTTTGATAGGCGTCTTACTTCATTGTAATCATATTCCTCAAGATCAAGTGTAATACACTCTTATTTCTATGCCACAACGTGTAATCAGCAGTCACATTCCATTCTTATATCCTTCCAACAAATAAATCAATCAGGAGCTCCAACCATACATCGATGTAGAAAAGTCCTTAAAGTGTGCAAAAGTTCTCACTCCTGAAAACACAGTGGACGATCCTCCTCGGAATGAAGATGCTGCTAAAGGAGATGTTCCCGATGAAACCAATGTCTCAAATGATCCCCCTCTAAAGTTTGTAAGTGCAGATAATGTTCCCTCGCGTAATGTTGATGATGATTTCTCTAAGGAGATTATGTTTGAAGATGACAACACCACTGTCGATTTCATTCCAGTTCCCACATCCTTCAACCTGTTGCAAAAACCTTTTTCCTATAAGCCTCTCCATGACTTTGGACACTACTTTGGAAGGTTAAAGATTCTGAAGTGAATAAAGATAATGATTGGAACTCCGAGACAATGATAATGACTTTGGACATCAAGGGTAAAGATTCTGAAGTGAATAAAGATAATGATTGGAAGGTTAAAGATTCTGAAGTGAATAAAGATAATGACTTTGGACATCAAGGGTAAAGATTCTGAAGTGAATAAAGATAATGATCAGAAGTCTGAAAGTTCCACTTCGGACACAGGATCCTCTGAAGAGAACATTGTGGGTCTGTTTTCCTTATTGGAACTCCGAGACAATGTTGCCACTACCAAATCCAAAGATGATAAGGTCACAGCGCAGGTCGCAAGTCTTGATTCTCAACTCGATCTTGTAATTAAATCTCTTTCCGAGATCAAAGTTGTTGCTCCCTCAAAATTTGATCGAGAAAATCAGTTAGATCAACTTATTTCTCTTCGCTTGAAGCATACACTATAGCAAGCAGACGAACGTTACAAGGACAACCTCGATCATCACCTCACCACCATCAACCGCATGCTTAAGATCCATGATGAGATGATCTCTGCTACCAACGAACTAATCAAGCAGACTCATGTTCTTCATGAGAAGCAGATTCAGAGATTGGAGAAAGAGATTCTTCACAAGGATGCAATGAACATGGTAACGCATGAAGTACTAATCAAAGTCATCCGATCAGCTCAACACTTTGTGAATACTCTGAACTACAAATTTGATGAAATGCTAATTGTTCTTGACGAAACCTCCAATCATCTCAGAGCTCAAGCTCCTACAGTCGCTGCTTATGATTCGCTTTCCAAGAAAATCAACATGAGCTTTCATGAGTGTTTGGATGGTTGCACAAGCTCAATTCATATTCAATGCTTGCATCGGAAGCAGGGCCATCCCATGCAAGAGGGGAGAGATGAAGACAGTATAATGGAAAGTAGTCTCATAATTTGTACTCCGAGATGAAGACTCTGAAAAAGAAATTGTGGAGAAAGAAACTTATGAAGCAAAATCTGATAATGAAGAAGATGATTTAGTGAATGATGTGATTCTGGGACTTGAAGAAATCAAGGAACAACCTTCCTTCACAAAATTCCTTTCGGAAGAAGAGAACAAGAAATGGTCATCTGTTTCTTGGATGTAAACTCTAGAAGACACGTTTAGGAGGAGTCACGATATGGAAAAATTGAAAATAAAGCTAGAAATCAATGCATTACGAGCCACTCAACCAATGCCTCATCCCATTCCTGCTCCGAAGATCACGTCTATTGACGTAGGTTTTCTGACCAGGAAACCAGATGAGCTTCCCGAAGAACCTTTAGTCCCTCCTCCATCCAAAATCGTCATTACTCAATCAGGTCGTCAAATCATCTCTTCCATGATTTCTCAAGAAGCTAAAGACAAAGTAAAAAGGATTGCATGTGAATCGGACAGTCCAATGAAGTCGTCTAAAAAGTTCGAGGGATGGTCCAAAGAACAATTGCATCAAGTATTGGAAGAAAGCATCTGAATCCAAGCTCTAAAAGGCAATCCCAATCCGATGTTGGGCGTATCTCCTTTGTTCCGAGATGGAATCTTACACGACGTCAATTTTGTGCCCTTCATGTACTTTGATCTTCCAACAAATGATGCAGACCAACTTCACTTACCCATCTTGCCTCATGGATGCTACTACATCAAGTTCGCACCTTTGCATTCATCTGATGATCCTCAAACCATCATCCGAACTAAGCGTGAGAGATTGAGTGCCTTATATTCCACCAATGCACGACCCCAAAAGGAAGTGTGGTCTCGAAAAAGAATTACCAATATTGTTGGTCATGGTAGAAAGGTTTAAAGCAAGTTTGATCTCGATTGTCTTCTCTACAGATACTATGTACCTCGGAACAAGGAATCCACTATCACAATCACTGATTTTGGCTTTCCCTAAATCAATCCGGACGAAATTCTCACTATTGATGCTCTCCTTACGGATCGTCAAACAAATGAATCGAGCATTGGAGCCTTCAACACCACTATCAAATTTCTCAAGGACTACATTGTTTAATATTGTAGATCTGATATGGAGTTTGCTCATTTGTTCGGAACATAAAATCTCTTGGCCAAAATCTCTACGGAACTTCTAGAAGCTCAAATCCTAGCCGAAGGACCTGTTGAAGAACCAAAATTTGGTTATATCTACCTCATTAAAAAGACCAATCAAAATGAATTTTTCCGAGTTCTTGAAAAACATCTCGTTCCCACCAAGATTCTTCAGAATTTTATCAGGAATGCTGCCAAGAATGATTCCCCTAAACACATCAAGAAGTAATTTATTATGCATATCCAATGGTAAATTGAAGTACGAAGCTGGCTCCAGAGTGCCAATTTAATTAGGATTGATGAAGTCAAGTGACAAGTAAAAAGATTGTTAAGGTCACGTAGGGGAGATTGTTGGAACATGAAGTGATCCTTATGCAATCCGAGATGAACACTTCCGAAGCTACAAGTATTCCGAGATGTTGATCATTTCGAAGTGAAGACAAATCCGAGATACAATTTTCGAAGTGTAGAGCATGCATTAGTGAAGTCAATCATTCGAATTCAATCATTCTCTTACATTCTTCTTGTTCTTAAATCACTTTCATCTTTATTATAAGCATCAGAGCATTCATTGTGACTCTTAGAGTTTAGATTCCTGAAGACATATGGGAAAGGAGATCAGTTAGTACTGCAGGTATCTAATTGGTCTTGGCCTATTATCTTTATGATAGTAGTCATGCTGATTGATGTCTGATTTTCACTTTATGAGTTGACAAATCCTCGGTGGAAATCTAGGGCAAGACTTCAATTGTGGATTCAGATTTATTTGGTATTCTTTCCTCTGATTTGTTACAGGAATATTTTTGATGTCTCATTTGTGTTAGCATCTGGATAAGATTTTATGATTGCTCGAGTTTAGATTTTCGATACTTTAAAGACAAAGATTCTTTTGGCGATGCGACGTGGAACTGATTTTTGATCTTCCGATCAAATTTTTGGCATTGCTAGACCCTTCTTCAGATTCATATTATTTATTATTTGGACTTTTCTTTGGGATTCTTCACATATTCGGCAGGTTATTCTTCTGAAATTATTTGGTGCATTATGACTTAAGTTTGGAATATTGAAGATGTTGTGTGATTCAATATTGAGATCTTCGGCTCCACAGTTGAGGGGGAGACTGTGAACATGATTGGTTGTTGAGGACTGATCAGTTTCGAAGATTGGGATTTCATATTTTTATTCAGAGTTAGGTCCTCTGTATGTTCATTGATGCTAGAGATTCCATTGCCAGATTTTGAGATCACGACATCTTCAGATCTTTCGAGATACTTCAACACCAAATCCTACTCCTCGGATGTTCTGCCTATATCATTGCTTTTTACACTCACCATTTCCGAGCATTTAGGGGGAGATTGTTGGAGCATGGAAATGATCTACAATGATGAGTGATTTGTTAGGTTAGAATATTCCCTTGTGTGGAAAGCATATTCCATCCACTAGTATATAAAGTAGAGGTGAGTCGTCATTTGTTTATAAGAGTTCACTATGTAGACTTTAGTTAGAGTGTGTTTGGCTGGAAATTCTCTCTAGCCATGTGAGTTGTTCATGTACCATTTGATATCTTTCTATCTATCCATTATCAGTTTACCCACATATTTTCTTCTTCATCTTCATACATGATTATCTTCTTGATATTATCTTTCTGCACCAATCCAATTGAGAAAATGGGAACCTACACCCGTTTGTATGGTATATGGTATTTTGGTGAACTCATTAAGATTTGTGTTTACGGTTTTGCGGTTTGATTATTTTTAGGTACATCCAGTTCTAAAGGCAAGGACCCGACTTGACTACACAACTTTATCCCCTTATTGATTTTCCGCATTGATGATTGTTATTGTACTCTGGTGATTATGATACATTAGTTACTATGATTGGGTTTTGGACAAATACTATGTGATTTGACGAACTAAAAAAGTAAAAATTTATGTCAGTTATGGGACGTTACAAGTTGGTATCAGATCCTTGGTTTAAGGGATTCGGGTACACTCTCGGGTGTGCTTGAAGTCAAATTGAGGAATTGATAATTGTTTCAAAAGAAAATAAAGTTTCTAAATTTTTTTTTACAAAGAGAAGGGATGCAATGCGTGCGATCAGCCGATCTTAAGTAAGTGATTCCCAAAAAATGCATACATAAGTGTTATGATTTGTATGGTATTATGTGAACTACATGCTAGATTAGGGCTAAGAATACCTTCAGGAATAGCATGCTACAATTTCTTGATATGTGTGATGTCTTGTAGCCTAGGGAATGTTGATGCTATGTATTAATTGGAATCTATATTGGTAAAGTCAATTTTTAAGTGTATACTTTTGAAATTGTATATGATTAGGACCATATATCCTTAGAATGACTGATTTAGCATTATTTTCTGTTCCCCATCTGGTTGTGGCTTAGGGTAGGATCATTTATTCGACAATCTATGTGATTTCATTTTGTTTATAGTTTGCATGCATAAGGAAAACGGAGGTGGTACTAGAAGTTCCTTATAGTGTAGGAGCAAGTGAGATGAGGATTCCTACGAGAGCCTAGGAAGTGCGGTAGCAAGTTTGTATGCTGTTTAGAATAAGGGTTTGTGAAAATTTCCATGGTTAAATAACTTAGGGGATTCAGGATGATTCTTGAGGAAAATACAGATAGGTGTGGAAGGTAGTATCGGGCCCATACTAATGGATGCACATGATTTATACTTGAGTTAAGGATGGTCATGAAGATCCTAAGGATCTTGTAGTGTAAGAATTCCCTTAAGTATTTTCTGATCGTTTATATGTTTGTATTAAAGTATGGTGGTGACTACTCCAGGAGGGGGTTTTGGTTCAGGTTCTGGTTCTGACTCTGGTGCAGAACCTATTGATGAAGGGATATGTGAGTTCAACACATCTGAGATCACTTGTGGTATTACATAGGCCACCCATGTGATGTTCGGTACAATCAAGGATGTGACATCCCCATTTTCACGGCCAGAAAAGAACGATTTTGTTTATGCTTTATAAAAATCAGAGTACCTCTTTTAATAAAAATGTTGCGGAATTTGTTCCCAGAAAAACATGATAAATACGTTATCAAAGCATTTCCGAAGAAATGCATTTTTATTCATTTTAAAACATTGGGATGTCATCGTCAATACAGAAACATAAGCATAAACAGAACTTACATTCATTTACACTAGTGATCTACATCTCTTTTAAATCTTTCAGTGTAAAGTAGATTCATATCGACACCTGTGATACAAATAAGCTTGAGTAGGTCAGGTTGGGAAACCTGGTGAGTACATAGGGATTTCAATCCCACAATGTCATATCATATATACAATTTAGAACTCACAAAATATACCATTTCACCATATATATAATAGCAACTCTTACCCCACCCCGTTAATCCTCACAACGAGACTATCCATACTCTCGGACCTTAAATTTCACCTCTTACTTAATCCATACTCTCAGACCTAATTCATGCTCTCGTATCGATAATAGTGCCCATTCCATACTCTCGGATTTAGGGACAAGTGTCTATGTGTACATCCATTCTCCCGGATTAACGACGAATGACTATGTCCTATCCATACTCCCGGACTGAGGACGACTGACTATGTCTTAATCCATACTCCCGGACTAAGGACAACTGACTATGTCTTAATCCATACTCCCGGATTAATGACAGTTAACTATGTCCAATCCATACTCTCGGACTAGGGACAATGACTATGTCTAATCCATGCTCCCGGATCAGTGACATATACTAAAGTTCTATTCTCTGAGTATACTCACTCGTACTCGTAAGAAAATACTACCCAATATTCCTCATAATTAATTTAGGTGTACTCTTTATCCTAAATCATCTTATATAATCAGGTATGTTCTTTAACACGTATTTCAGGCAACATCAGTTAACTCGCACATAAACATATAATTAATACTTCAATCAATACTTGTATTAAAATCATGTTCATGAAAGGGACTATGCACTCACTTGAAAAGGTGGTGACTCGGCACTCGAACAGCACTTCGTTATCTCAAAATAATTTTCCCTCGACAAAACCTAGTATCAATACCACTAGGGTTTAGTCTAACGTTAACCGCGACTAATTAATAGTCTAGCTATTATTATTATTATATAAGCGTTAAACAACACTCTATATAACTCATAATAATAGCCCAAATAATTATTTTAAGGACCTAATAAAATTACTATAATTATTTAAAAGCTATATTAAAAATTTCATAGGCGTAGCTCACTTACAACAGATTTTAAAGAAAACCGGGCTTCGCTTGGAGCAGCGTTTCCGAACCGAAAGACCCTTTTTCTCGGGACTCCGGGAGCCTCGGGGCTTCCTTTGGGTGCTAGGGGTTTTTCCTAGGGTTTAGGGGGGTTAGAGGGGTAGTGAGAGAAAGTAAAGAGAGAAAGGAATGAAGAAATGAGTGAGAAATCCGGAACATTTCGCATGGTATTTATAGGCTGGAGCTGCTGGGAACGCGCTGCGCTCCTCGGACCTGCACTGGGCGCTCCTCGGACGCATGGCGTTCAGTAAGTCTACGCAGGGCGTAGCCTCGGATAAGACTGCCAGGTGGCGAGGTCTCGGTGGTGTTACGTGGGTGAAGTTGGACCGAGCAGAGGATGACGAACGTGGCGGGTACGAGAGCTCGGACGCAGGGCGTAGCGAAGGCGATGTGTCACGATCTGAAGTGATGCCCTAATCAGCGATGGACGACCCATATGCTGCCACGTCATCAACTCGTATCAGATCTCGCAAATCCAAGTTCAAATTTCAAAAATTCGTATCTTCCGCATACGAGCTCCGTTTTCGATGTTCTTTATATCCACGTGTAGGCGGGAACGCACTCTACAACTTTCTTTTAGACTTCGTCGGCTAATTTTGAATTTATTTTAAATTTATATTTTTTACAGGCCGGGACAGGATTGGTCCGTTAAAAATTCATAACTTCTTCATACGAGCTCCGTTTTCGTCTGTCTTTTTATCGATACGCTACTATTGACGAGATCTTCGATTCTCGTTTAGGTTGTTTCGGATAAAAACCGCTCGATCTAATATTCGAACTTCGGGCTGTACGCTGCTAAGCCGAAACTTCGAAAAATCATAACTTTCTCATACGAAGTCAGATTTGGGCGTTCTTTTTATGGACGCTCTCGGTTTAACGTATTCTATGACTTTCGTTTAGTTCGCTAAGTCTAAAAGTCTCTCTATCGTAAATTCACTATTTACGCTTCTCGGTGCCGTGCCGGTTCCGTCGCGAAACTTCGACGGGTCATAACTTCTTCGTTATAACTCGGATTTCGGCGTTCTTTATATGTACGGAAACCTCGAGACATATTCTACAACTTGGTTAAGATTATTTATTCTAAATAATATTCTATCAAAAAGTCATTTTTGACGCTCATTGTCTTTAAATTGACTAACCCGGATCTACGGGCGTTACAATTATCTCCCCCTTAGAATGATTACGTCCTGGAATCATCAACGAAGGTTGTATAATGACTCCATATGTTATCTCTTCATCCTAGGTAATAATTGTATCTTCTATGTTGCTTCAAACGAGTATCTAAGTCTTTGGACTCCTTGACTGCAAGCGGTGCTCGATCTTGCACCTGCTCCCTATCTCACGTTAGACTCCAAATTATGACCTTCAAGTCACAATCTCGATCCTCATTGGATACGAACTTAAGATAATTTCTTTTACTACTACACTGGACCGATGTGTCATATTCTAATGACCTATCATCGTGTGATGCAACGTTTAGACTCAGGTCTCTTAGAGTCACATTCCATAATGGAATATACCTTCCTTCATGTTCTAATGTGATATAATCACCTTTTAGCATGTAGTATTTCTAGCTACAAGTTTCTTACAACGATCACAACTGCTTTGATTATCTTTCACTTCAATCTTCTGGCTTAAGTCGGATGCTACATCAAACTTGGTTCTCTGAACCACGTAACATACCCATCTTAGTCGGACTCGATATGATATGACCACTAGGGTCGGAATATCAACAATCTTCTTAGTCATTACCGAAACGATGGTAACGACATACATGAACGGATTCAATTACTAGCTTCTTGGTAACCTTGTGACTTTCCCTGATCCAAGTGTGAGTCTTGTGCTTCCGGTAGTATAGGCCTCTACTACCATTCACACCTACTCATACTCATCCCAAGTATTGTCTCGCAGTTCTCCAAGTCATTATCACAAAAACAATTTTAACACATACGAATGTGTCCAAACAATCATATAAATTTCCCTAGACTTTACTAGGACTTCTTCCATGCGTATCTTCAATCATCAATTCTGCTTCAACTCGGTTGGTGATGGAAATGTTAGACGATGGGATAACTTCATGGATAATCTTTCTTTCTGCTAATCGAAAGTGTGCTTCTCCCGTACTAGACGTATTATTTATGAAACTCATTCTAAAGGCATGATGTCACTCTTACGATATCTTCCAATAGGTACCATTCAATATCGTAAGCCTTCTCATTTCCTCCATTTACTCAATTCACTACGAGCCTTCACCATGATGTTTTGCACACCAAAGCAGACATTTGGTGTACCGAGGCGAGAATTTAAGATAGGAAAGTTTTATTTACGGTAGACGTATAAATCTCCCTATTACTCCGAAAAGTTACATGCCGGTTCTAATATCGTAATTAAACGTTTAGAAATCTGAACACATAAAATTTCCAGATCCGGTCGGCAATATACCATAGATCCGAACAAATAATAGCATATATGGCATCTTTATAACTATAACATAAAACATTTAGCACATAAAACATTTTAGGCATCTTTCCTAAAATAAACTAGTGCTCGTGTCTAAAATATAGCAGACACTCATCTCACAATCATCGCTTAGAATTCTAAGTTTAAGTCTAGAAATTTCCTACAAATTCCTAGTTCGCTTAAACTAATGCTCTGATAACAACTGTGACATACCCATTTTCACGGCCAGAAAAGACCGATTTTGTTTATGCTTTATAAAAATCAGAGCACCTCTTTTAATAAAAATGTTGCGGAATTTGTTCCCAGAAAAACATGATAAATACGTTATCAAAGCATTTCCGAAGAAATTCATTTTTATTCATTTTAAAACATTGGGATGTCATCGTCAATACAGAAACATAAGCATAAACAGAACTTACATTCATTTACACTAGTGATCTACATCTCTTTTAAATCTCTCATTGTAAAGTATCTTCATATCGACACCTGTGATACAAATAAGCTTGAGTGGGTCAGGTTGGGAAACCTGGTGAGTACATAGGGATTTCAATCCCACAATGTCATATCATATATACAATTTAGAACTCACAAAATATACCATTTCACCATATATATAATAGCAACTCTTACCCCCACCCCGTTAATCCTCACAACGAGACTATCCATACTCTCGGACCTTAAATTTCACCTCTTAATTAATCCATACTCTCGGACCTAATTCATGCTCTCGTATCGATAATAGTGCCCATTCCGTACTCTCGGATTTAGGGACAAGTGTCTATGTGTAAATCCATTCTCCCGGATTAACGACGAATGACTATGTCCTATCCATACTCCCGGACTGAGGACGACTGACTATGTCTTAATCCATACTCCCGGACTAAGGACAACTGACTATGTCTTAATCCATACTCCCGGATTAATGACAGTTAACTATGTCCAATCCATACTCTCGGACTAGGGACAATGACTATGTCTAATCCATGCTCCCGGATCAATGACATATACTAAAGTTCTATTCTCTGAGTATACTCACTCGTACTCGTAAGAAAATACTACCCAATATTCCTCATAATTAATTTAGGTTTACTCTTTATCCTAAATCATCCTATATAATCAGGTATGTTCTTTAACACGTATTTCAGGCAACATCAGTTAACTCGCACATAAACATATAATTAATACTTCAATCAATACTTGTATTAAAATCATGTTCATGAAAGGGACTATGCACTCACTTGAAAAGGTGGTGACTCGGCACTCGAACAGCACTTCGTTATCTCAAAATAATTTTCCCTCGACAAAACCTAGTATCAATACCACTAGGGTTTAGTCTAACGTTAACCGCGACTAATTAATAGTCTAGCTATTATTATTATTATATAAGCGTTAAACAACACTCTATATAACTCATAATAATAGTCCAAATAATTATTTTAAGGACCTAATAACATTACTATAATTATTTAAAAGCTATATTAAAAATTTCATAGGCGTAGCTCACTTACAGCGGATTTTAAAGAAAACCGGGCTTCGCTTGGAGCAGCGTTTCCGAACCAAAATTCCCTTTTTCTCGGGACTCCAGGAGCCTCGGGGATTCCTTTGGGTGCTAGGGGTTTTTCCTAGGGTTTAGGGGGAGTTAGAGGGGTAGTGAGAGAAAGTAGAGAGAGAAAGGAATGAAGAAATGAGTGAGAAATCCGGAACATTTCGCATGGTATTTATAGGCTGGAGGTGCTGGGAATGCACTGCGCTCCTCGGACCTGCGCTGGGCGCTCCTCGGACGCATGGCGTTCAGTAGGTCTACGCAGGGCGTAGCCTCGGATAAGACTGCGAGGTGGCGAGGTCTCGGTGGTGTTACGTGGGTGAAGTTGGACCGAGCAGAGGCTGACGAACGTGGTGCGTATGAGAGCTCGGACGCAGGGCGTAGCGAAGGCGACGTGTCACGATCTGAAGTGATGCCCTGATCAGCGATGGACGGCCCATATGCTGCCACGTCATCAACTCGTATCAGATCTCACAAATCCAAGTTCAAACTTCAAAAATTCGTATCTTCCGCATACGAGATCCGTTTTCGACGTTCTTTATATCCACGTACAGGCGGGAACGCACTCTACAACTTTCGTTTAGACTTCGTCGGCTAATTTTGACTTTATTTTAAATTTATATTTTTACAGGCCGGGACAGGATTGGTCCGTTAAAAATTCATAACTTCTTCATACGAGCTCCGTTTTCGTCTGTCTTTTTATCGATACGCTACTATTGACGAGATATTCGATTCTCGTTTAGGTTGTGTCGGCTAAAAACCGCTCGATCTAATATTCAAACTTTGGGTTGTACACTGCTAAGCCGAAACTTCGAAAAATCATAACTTTCTCATACGAAGTCAGATTTGGGAGTTCTTTTTATGGACGCTCTTGGTTTAACGTATTCCATGATTTTCGTTTAGCTCGCTAAGTCTAAAAGTCTCTCTATCGTAAATTCACTGTTTACGCTTCTCGGTGTCGTGCCGGTTTCGTCGCGAAACTTCGACGCGTCATAACTTCTTCGTTATAACTCGAATTTCGGCGTTCTTTATATGTATGGAAACCTTGAGACATATTCTACAACTTGGTTAAGATTATTTATTCTAAATAATCTTCTATCAAAAAGTCATTTTTGACGCTCATTGTCTTTAAATTGACTAGCCCGGATCTACGGGCGTTACAAAGGATGGGATCATGGAGATTTTAGACGAGCGTTTACGGGATTTCCGTGCTAAGATGGCGCCGGGTCAGTTGGGGGTCAAACTCTCTCTTTTTAGGAGTTCAAGGCTTGTGGAGACCCGAAGTTCTTCTAGAATAAGGACAACATTGCTACCCGTCGTTCGATTGCTGACATGGAGAATGCTCAACAAATGAGTTTTTGCCATGAGGGGTCGAAGTTGGGATTCACATCATGCCTTCTGAGGGATGGAACCCATGATTAGGGGAGGAGGTTGGACACTCCTCGGGAGAAACGGTGGTGGCAGCTATGACTTGGTATGATTTTGTGATGAAATTTAAGGAAAAGTCGGCACCGACTATTGAGGTGATGTAACACTAGTCAAAATAGGTCAATAGACAATCACATGTGATTATGCCAATCATGTAATGTGATTTTGTTAAACTAGTAATATGATAAGAGTTATATGTAGTTCATGATAAATTCTAATACAAATATGAACTTTCTTTATAATACAACTCAAAGTATACGTCCACACGATTCCAAAAATATAGAGAATGTCTGAATCTGATTTCGCATGAAGAAGTTATGATAAACCGAACACTATAAATCTCTATAATAAGAGGAATTTAAAATAGACTTAGAATTAGCTATTGGAATCTAAAAGAGAGTTGTGGTACTTGTAAATACCTACGCGTGCATATAAAGAACGTCAAAAACGGAGTTCGTATGTGAAAGTTACGACCTTCCGAAGATTCACCTGTCAGAAACCCTAATCTGACTGAGCTCACGACGTGAGCACATAACTCACGAAGTGAGGAGTCATTTATCCACATCTCGGAATCTAGAAGGTGTGTGACGAGGCTGCGAGGGGATAAGATCCAAAATCACGACGTGAGCAAGGATATCTCACGACGTGAGGAGTCACATGGCCACCTTCCGAAGCTAGGGACGCAAATGGCAAGTCTACGAGGATAGGATCCAAAGTCACGACGTGAGCCTTATAAAACTCACGACGTAAGGGTCCAAAATCCTTACTATAAATATCAGGTCCGACTTCATCCATTCTTACACCTAAACTTCCTTCTCCTCTCTCCTTTGCTGAGACCATCTTGCATCCCGAGCCCCGACGACCTTGTATGCTGACCGTTTCTGTTTAGATTACATAAAATCATGCTACTAGGGTGAGTTTCACGGCCCCACTTTCTATTATTTCGGGTGAAAACGCATGCTAAATATTATATATACATTATTATTATGTCTATATGATAATATATAGTTATAATAGTCGGGGTATAGTTGTTCTAAATATAATATTTTGAATATATACAACTATTATCAACCTGTCGG
Organism: Lactuca virosa; assembly: GCF_052849685.1. Classification (NCBI taxonomy): domain Eukaryota; kingdom Viridiplantae; phylum Streptophyta; class Magnoliopsida; order Asterales; family Asteraceae; genus Lactuca; species Lactuca virosa. The sequence continues at coordinate 63,219,269 of NC_136433.1, forward strand.
CATGTTATTTTACTAATGTAGATCTTGAGTTATACTTAGGATTCTATATATATATATATATATATATATATATATATATATATATATATATATATATATATATATATATATATGTTGTGTGCGATATAGTTCCAAAGTTATATTCGGAAGTTCTATATGTTAAGTTATAAAGTATGTTGCTATTATTGGTTTTATGTCAAGATAAAACTTGGTATGTTATATGTTGTTATTGTTAGTTTTATGTCAAGATAAAACTTAGTATGTTATATATATTGTTATTGATAGTTTTATGTGAAGATAAAACTTGGAATGTTATATCTTGTTATTATTGGTTTTAGGTCAAGATAAAACCTGGTTTTACTTCAAGATATAGCTGTTATACTGCCTAAATGTTATGAAGTTAAGAGTAATGTTTAAAAGCATAGTCTAGTAACTTAGGGTTTTAGACATGAAAATGCTTTTGTTGTTAGAGCTATAGGAAGGCATCGAGGTCTACATGAGTAATTGTATTCATCAACTAAGATTGGGGATCTTAGCGGAAATCCTCTGAACTGTAACCGTTAATCACGTGTGAGCGAGGAAGTCGTGTATAATTAGTATACGGGTTGACCACCCCACTTGTGACTGTTAGCTACAGTCAACCAAAAGCGAGTGATGAACTATCCTTTTACTTGTTATTGTTCCGGCGTCGATGAAGCGTACGGTGTTGTTCTCATGGTAAATCATGAGTGTGTTTGTTTCTCATGGTAAATCATGAGTGTATTTTATCAGAGGTATTATATCACAGCCGCGGTTACAGGCTCACGGTAGCAAATTGTTAGAAGCATTATACTTTGTCGTATACAAGTATTAATGTTAAGTATAAGTTTCCCCCTACTTATACCTTAGGTTTAAGGAATGTTTAGGTATAACACTTAATTGATAAGTAAACTATTATACCTAATATACCTACTAAATGTTGGAGAGTCAAAATGATACTTTCAAAACTATACTTTTGAACGTGGAAAAATGTATTATTTTATGGAGTCAAAACCTGTGGACTCACCAACTTTATGTTGACGTATTTTAAAATGCATGTGTTTTCAGGAACTTGAAAAGCTGGTATGTATTCGAACCGAAGAAGTTTTACTATTACCTTTCTGTTCATTAAGAAGTATGCCATAGTCGGATATTATGTAATAGGTTCTAGAAAATAGCTATGTAACTTTCAATTATCAATAAAGGTATGTATTCTCTTAGTACTGTTCAATGTATGTTATATAACTGTGATACGAAGAATGACGTTACACTACCCGGTGTTTCCGCCGATGGTTGGGGGTGTGATAGAAATTGGTATCAGAGCTATTAACTATAGTGAACTAGTACTTTCTTAGGAAAGCACGACTATAGTTTAGGGCTTACTCTATTTGGTTTAGGTATATCCCTTAGCCTACAATAAAAATTATTATTAGTTATTCTACTGAAGGACTACTTACGGGAGCGGTGACAAGGATAGACATGTCGATTTGGGTTGCTGGATTCCAGAACGGCTATATGCTAAAATGATCCTGCCCTTTCGACTGTCCTGACTGGCCGGAGCCTTATCAGATAGACCTGAAGTAACAAACAATAGTTAAAACGTGAATACAATAAATAAGAATAAAGTGTCATATATAAAGACTCAGACCCCCGATGAGAATACACCTTAATACCCAGAATGTTTTTGATCTCAAGGATTTAGATCAAATATTTCAACTAAAGTTTATATGTGTGTATATCCTATCACAATTAGGTGTAGGTGCGCAACTACATTTTATTATGATCAGATCATATGAACTATTTAATTTGGGAGTAATATTTGATAGACTAAAACTCTTGATGATCCAAAACGTATAGGAATTCGACATGGCATATTCACGAGAGTGGATAATCATCGAGGATACAGATGAATAAGAGGAAGTTTCATTCCCCATGATGGTAGGCGATCCTTACTACCCTATAAATCCAACCACCTTTCATCCAATACCTTCTGACGATGGAGCACCTTTACCCTCCAACGAATGGGAAGAGAGTGAACCAATGGAAGAAAGCGAATCCATGGAGGGGACAGAGTCGGTGGCATCATCTTTACCACCACTGAACACTCTTTACCGTAAAGTTCCAGGAGGAGTAAAAATGAAACGCACGGCACGTAAATCCATACCGATATAGCAAAAGATTAAGAAGAATCAGAAGGCGACATCTTCAGGAAGTCATAGAGTTCAAGATGAACCTGCACGGATCGCACAAACCGTTGATAGGTGGGTGGCGGAAGAAAGAGCTGCTAAGATGTATGAGACTGGTCAATCATCTCGATCACATCTCCCACATTCTTCTGAAGATAACACTTTATCTCAATTGTTTGAGAAAAGTGTGAAAATTGAAGATGCGATTGAAATTGTAGAAGGAAGGGCTACTCATCTCTCTGGAAGAGTACGAAGGCTAGAAGGACAAAGGACGCGAGATCAGGAATCGGTGATGGATGTCCATCATCATATAAATTTCGCCTATAACGACATGATTACTCACGATGCAAGGATTGCAGAGTTAGAACTCTACTTTAAAACCTCAAGAAATGAAGAACACACGGGAAGTCTTGAGCAGAGAACTCAAACACTTGAGGAGCAAGTGGTTAATGTCACTGACGTGCTAGGTCATCATTTTGGTTTCTGGTAGATAAGCTAAAACTAGTGGTTGTGTAAATAGAGAAATCAGACTAGTTAAGGCGAAAAGAGGAAAGTTTATAGCAAGGATGTAGAAAACCTTGCAAATTTTGCAATGTTTATAGAAACTTTTCTCTTATAAACCTAAATAAACTGATGTAACCGCTGGTAATAATATGAAGCATATATTACAGTAATCATGGTGTTGTCCATTATGTTTTACACTTTGAAGAATAATTGAAGTATTTAGTACTCATGTCTTAAATAATTAACAAAACTTATAAAATTCTTATTATTTTAGGAACTAAAACAAAATGCCTAGAAGGAGTAATCGACTAAACCCTAACCGGCCATCAACACCACAACAACCACCAGAACCAAACCCCCCAATAGGTACAACACAACTGGAAGAAATCATAGCTCAAAGAATTGTTGCGGCTCTATCTAATGTCACAAGAGATGGAGTTAGAAATGAAGGTCATGTAGGGACCGCTAGAACTATTGGATTAATGTCTAAGTCCATAACTATAATTGGTAAGACTTGACCCGATCCGGCATGGCCCATTTGGGTTGCATGGCATCATGCATTTGGATAGACTATAATGAGAGAAATAACACTTAAGGTTGTTTAATATATTATAAGTTCTAATATATTAATAAGGTTATTTAATTAGTATTGATCAAGAATTAATTTGGAATTAATTAAGTGATCAAAAGGAGACTAATTAAATATATGAGTTGATTGTGTAAATCATTCATTCTTATATATGTGGGCTTGTGATCCAAGATTTCTTATGTTGGACTAAGTCCATGGGGTGACCCATGGATACTCCATGGAGGTTAAAATCCATGGAGCATAAGGAATGGGTAAAGTTATGAGTTACATGGTGTAACCCTAATAGCCACCATATAAAAGAATCCCATGGCTCAAGAAATCGTGCACTAATGTGTGAGTGTGAGGGCTAGACGATTTCAAGGAGTGTTCAAGTTTCTCTCAAGTTATTCCAAGTGTATTTGGTGTTGTGTGAACCATTTGAGGTGTCACACTTGGGGCACTAGGCACTCAAGCTTCATGAAGACATTCTACATCAAAGAGGTATGTATTCTATCTTGTTATATTTATTATTTTGTATGCTAGATTAGGATAATACCTTGGATGTTCATAATTGTATGTATAATAGAGAAAACATAGATCTAAGGTATTTAGGGTTGCATGTACACTTAGGAGTGTTAGAATGCTCATAACTCAACAAGAACGTGTACCTACAAAGATTTTATGAATTGCAGGCCAAAAATCTTTCATGGAAATGAAGGGGTAGTTAATTTGACGAGGTGGATAGAAAAGACAGAGTCCGTCTTTCAAATAAGCTTTTGTCCAAATGATTGTAAAGTACGATTTGCAGCATGTACTTTCGTTGATGCAACACTCACATGGTGGGACAACCATGTGAATACAATGGGAATTGATACTGCAAATTCCTTGAAATGGGAGGAGCTAAAAATGATGCTAGTGGAGGATTCTTGTCCTAGGGAGGAGATACATAAACTGGAACAAGAACTGTGGACCCTAAGCATGAAGGGTTCAGAGATAAAAGCTTATACCGCTAGATTTAATGATCTTGTTGTAATGTGTCCAACACTTGTAACCCCCAAATATAAGAAAATTGCGCAATATATTTGGGGTTTAGCATCGCAAATTAAAGGCATGGTGATCGCATCAAAGCCTACGACTTATGACATCACCAAAAGAATAGCTCATCAGCTAACCCTCACAGAGATCCAAGGAACAGAAGTGGTCTCAAAGGTTGAATCTCCCAAATCTGGAACAAACAAGCGCAAGTTTAATAGGAAGAATCCCAAACAATCATCTGAGAAAAGACAAGAAGTGGCAACCAATTATGCAGCCACGACAGCAATACCCACACAACCAAAATCTTCATGGTGCCCAAGTGTAACCGTCATCATCCACGTGACTGTTTTGTCTGCACGACATGTAAGAAAAAGGGGCATACTACTAGTTACTGCAGGAGCGCAACACCTGCAACAGTGAATCAGGGAACAAATACTGGAACAGGCCGTGGTGAAGGAAGAAGTGCTATGAGTCTGGGGAGGTTGGACACATCAAGAAAGAATGTCCAAAGTTAAGGAGTCAAGGATGGATAGGACGTGGCTGGGCGTTTGTGATCGGAAGCAGAGAGGCTATCTAGGACCCTTCGGTCGTATCTGGTACATTTGTTATAGATAATTTATATGCTACTATACTCTTCGACTCTGGAGCAGATCGAAGTTTTATAACTCCGACGTTTAGAAAATTGTTAAGTCATAATTCTAGTAAATTAAAAGAAATCTACGAAGTAGAAATCGCTAATGGTCAAACCAAGAGAACACATGAAATCCTAGAAAACTGTCTGTTAACTCTTAATAACTACCTTTTTCACGTAATTCTCATGCCAATGCCTATCGGTAGTTTTGATGTCATAATTGGCATGGATTGCTTATCTTCACACCGCGCCGAAATTCTATCTCATGAGAAAGCCATACGACTACCCTTACCAAACTGCGAAGCCCTGATTATCTATGGTGATAAATCTGGGAAGAACCTCAAAGTCATCTCTTATACTAAGACCCATAAATATCTACATAAGAAATGTAGTGCATTCTTAACCCACATTGTAGATAGGAAAAGAAAGACAAAAGAAATCAAGGACATACCTCAAGTATGTGATTTCCCTGACGTGTTTCCTGAAGATCTACCTGGAATACCTCCCGTCCGACAAGTCGAGTTTCAAATCGACTTAATTCCAGGAGTAGCACCAGTAGCGAAATCTCCTTATCGGTTGGCTCCATCAGAAATGCAAGAATTGTCTAGCCAACTACAAGAACTTCTTGACAAAGGCTTTATCCGACCAAGTTTTTCACCTTGGGGAGTACCAATCTTGTTTGTCAAGAAGAAGGATGGATCCTTTCGAATGTGTATTGATTATCGGGAGCTGAACTAGCTAACGATCAAGAATCGTTATCCGCTTCCGAGAATTAATGATCTATTAGATCAACTGCAAGGATCCAGCTACTACTCAAAGATAGATCTCAGATCAGGATACCATCAACTCAGAGTACAAGAAGACCACATTCCAAAAACAGCATTTAGAACTCGTTATAGTCATTATGAGTTCTTAGTTATGTCTTTTGGATTCACCAATGCCCCAGCAGTGTTTATGGATCTCATGAATCGTGTTTGCAAACCATACCTGGATAAATTCGTGATCGTATTTATCGATGATATATTTATATATTCACGAACCAAGGAAGAACATGGTCAACACCTGCAAATAATCTTGGAACTACTAAGAAAAGAAAAGTTGTACGCTAAATTCTCCAAATGTGAGTTTTGGATTAGAGAAGTACAATTCTTAGGTCATGTAGTTAGCAACGAAGGAATTCATGTTGACCCATCCAAAGCTGAACCAATCATGAATTGGGAAGCACCAAAGACGCCAACAGAGGTGCGTTAATTCCTAGGACTTGCTGGCTATTACCGTAGATTCATAGAGAATTTCTCCAAAATAGCCAAGCCGCTTACAACACTAACCCAGAAGGATACAAAGTTCAACTGGGAAGAAAAACAAGAAGCTACTTTTCATAAACTGAAGCAACTGTTGTGTAGTGCACCAATCCTATCCCTTCCAGATGGAACAGAAGATTTCGTTGTATACTGCGACGCATCAAATCAAGGATTGGGATGTGTGTTGATGCAAAGAGGAAAAGTTATCGCCTATGCATAAAGACAACTTAAGGTGCATGAGAATAATTACACTACCCATGATCTTGAATTGGGAGCTGTAATTTTTGCACTAAAAATTTGGAGACATTACTTATACGGTACTAAGTGTACTATTTTTACCGACCATAAGAGTCTCCAGCACATCTTCAACCAAAAAGATCTTAATATGAGACAACGAAGATGGGTCGAATTGTTGAATGATTACGAATGTGAGATTCGTTATCATCCCGGAAAGGCAAATGTGGTAGCAGATGCCTTGAGCTGGAAAGAATATATTAAAACCCGACGGGTACGAGCATTAACTATAACTATCCATTCTAACTTTACCGCACAAATAAGAGAAGCTCAATTTGAGGCTCTAAAAGAAGAAAACATCAAGAACGAAGCTTTGCGAGGAATGGAAAAGCAACTTATACAAAAAGATGACTGAACGCGACACTTTATGAACCGAATTTGGACGCCTAAGTTCGGTGGAGTTAGGGACTTGGTCTTAGAAGAAGCCCACAAGTCCAGATATTCCGTACATCCAGGCTCTGACAAAATGTACTTAGATTTAAAGGTACATTATTGGTGGCCAAACATGAAAGCAGAAATTGCTACTTATGTGAGCAAATGTTTGACTTGTTCTAGAGTAAAGGCAAAACATCAAAAGCCTTCAGGTTTACTTCAACAATCGGAAATACCTGAATGGAAATGGGAGCAGATATCAATGGACTTCATCACTAAGTTACCTAAAACTCCTAGTGGGTTCGACACTATTTGGGTAATAGTCGATAAGTTGACTAAGTCCGCCCATTTCTTACCAATTAAGGAGAACAACAAGATGGAGAAGCTGACTAGAGTTTATCTTAAGGAAATTGTCAGATTGCATGGAGTTCCAAATTCTATTATTTCTGACCGAGATAGTAGATTCACTTCACGATTTTGGCAATCTCTACAAAAATCCTTAGGAACACGTCTAGATATGAGTACAGCTTACCATCCACAGACTGATGGTCAGAGTGAGAGAACCATTCAGACTTTAGAAGATATGCTCCGAGCCTGTGTAATAGACTTTGGAAATGCGTGGGATACTCATTTACCGTTAATTGAGTTTTCCTACAACAATAGTCATCACACCAGCATAGGCTGCACCGTTTGAGGCTCTTTATGGAGGAAAATGTCGTTCCCTAGTGTGTTGGGCAGAAGTTAGAGATACATAGATGGCCAGAGAACGTACAGGTTATACCTTACGTACTGGAGCAAAAATAATCCACGAGACAACTGAAAAGATGGTGCAAATTAAGGATCGATTAAAGGCTACACGTGATCGTCAAAAGAGCTATGCTGATGTAAGACGTAAGCCTTTAGAATTCCAAGTTGGAGATAAAGTAATGTTGAAGGTCTCTCCTTGGAAAGGCGTAATTCGATTAGGGAAACGGGGCAAACTAAACCCATGGTATATAGGACCTTTTGAAATTCTAGCAAGAATTGGTTCTGTCGCATACCAACTGAAGTTACCTCAAGAGCTAAGTATGTGCACGACGTTTTTCACATATCAAATCTCAAAAGATGTCTTTCTGATGACACTCTTGTTATACCTCTCGAAGAGATACAAGTCAATACGAAACTCAACTTTGTAGAAGAACCTGTTGAGATCATGGATCGAGAAGTCAAACGATTAAAGCAAAGTCGTATTCCCATAGTGAAAGTTCGATGGAACTATTTACGAGGACCTGAATTTACTTGGGAACGTGAAGATCAGATGAAAGAAAAATACCCCTAACTGTTTGACAAAACCCCATCCATAAGATCAATTTCGGGACGAAATTATTCTAACGGGGGGAGAATGTAACACTAGTCAAAATAGGTCAATAGACAATCACATGTGATTATGCCAATCATGTAATGTGATTTTGTTAAACTAGTAATATGATAAGAGTGCTATGTAGTTCATGATAAATTCTAATACAAATATGAACTTTCTTTATGATACAACTCAAAGTATACGTCCATACGATTCCAAAAATATAGAGAATGTTTGAATCTGACTTCGCATGAAGAAGTTATGATAAACCGAACACTATAAATCTCTATAATAAGAGGAATTTAAAATAGACTTAGAATTAGCTATTGGAATCTAAAAGAGAGTTGTAGTACTTGTAAATACGTACGTGTGCATATAAAGAACGTCAAAAACGGAGTTCGTATGTGAAAGTTACGACCTTTCGAAGATTCAGCTGTCAGAAACCCTAATCTGACCGAGCATACGACGTGAGGAGTCATTTATCCACATCTCGGAATCTAGAAGGTGTGCAACAAGGCTGCGAGGGGATAAGATCCAAACTCATGATGTGAGCAAGGATATCTCACGACATGAGCAGTCACATGGCCACCTTCCGAAGCTAGGGACGCAAATGGCAAGTCTACGGGGATAGGATCCAAAGTCACGACGTGAGCCTTATAAAACTCACGACGTAAGGGTCCAAAATCCTTACTATAAATATCAGGTCCGACTTCATCCATTCTTACACCTAAACTTCCTTCTCCTCTCTCCTTTGCTGAGACCATCTTGCATCCCGAGCCCCGACGACCTTGTATGCTGACCGTTTCTGTTTAGATTACATAAAATCACGCTACTAGGGTGAGTTTCACGGCCCCACTTTCTATTATTTCGGGTGAAAACGCATGCTAAATATTATATATACATTATTATTATGTCTATATGATAATATATAGTTATAATAGTCGGGGTATAGTTGTTCTAAATATAATATTTTGAATATATACAACTATTATCAACCTGTCGGCATGTTATTTTACTAATGTAGATCTTGAGTTATACTTAGGATTCTATATAAATATGTTGTGTGCGATATAGTTTCGAAGTTATATTCGGAAGTTCTATATGTTAAGTTATAAAGTATCTTGTTATTATTGGTTTATGTCAAGATAAAACTTGGCATGTTATATGTTGTTATTGTTAGTTTTATGTCAAGATAAAACTTAGTATGTTATATATATTGTTATTGATAGTTTTATGTCAAGATAAAACTAGGAACGTTATATGTTGTTATTATTGGTTTTAGGTCAAGATAAAACCTGGTTTTACTTCAAGATATAGCTGTTATACTGCCTAAATGTTATGAAGTTAGGAGTAATGTTTAAAAGCATAGTCTAGTAACTTAGGGTTTTAGACATGAAAATGCTTTTGTTGTTAGAGCTATAGGAAGCCATCGAAGTCTACATGAGTAATTGTATTCATCAACTAAGATTAGGGATTTTAGTGGAAATCCTCTGAACTATAACCGTTACTCCCGTGTGAGCGAGGAAGTCGTGTATAATTAGTATATGGGTTGACCACCCCACTTGTGACTGTTAGCTACAGTCAACCAAAAGCGAGTGATGAACTATCCTTTTACTTGTTATTGTTCCAACTTCGATGAAGTGTACGGTGTTGTTTTCATGGTAAATCACGAGTGTGTTTGTTTCTCATGGTAAATCATGAGTGTATTTTATCAGAGGTATTATGTCACAGCCGCGGTTACAGTCTCATGGTAGCAAATTGTTATAAGCATTATACTTTGTCGTATACAAGTATTAATGTTAAGTATAAGTTTCCCCCTACTTATACCTTAGGTTTAAGGAATGTTTAGGTATAATACTTAATTGATAAGTAAACCATTATACCTAATATACCTACTAAATGTTGGAGAGTCAAAATGATACTTTCAAAACTATACTTTTGAACGTGGAAAAATGTATTATTTTATGGAGTCAAAACATGTGGACTCACTAACTTTATGTTGACGTATTTTAAAATGCATATGTTTTCAGGAACTTGAAAAGCTGGTATGTATTCGAACAGAAGAAGTTTTACTATTACCTTTCTGTTCATTAAGAAGTATGCCATAGTCGGATATTATGTAATAGGTTCTAGAAAAACATCTATGTAACTTTCAATTATCAATAAAGGTATGTATTCTCTTAGTACTGTTCAATGTATGTTATATAACTGTGATACGAAGAATGACGTTACACTACCCGGTGTTTCCGCCGATGGCTGGGGTGTGACAGGTGAATCAGTTGGCAAGTGAGTTTCAGGACCTCCACCATACTACGGAGACTATGGTGGATATCACCTCTAAGTTCTAGGAGAGAGAGTTGTTGGTTCCTCAGTATGTGGCGGACAAGAAGATGTAGAAGAGGAGATACCATGATATACTTATGGATGACATCTGGGAGTTTGTGAGTATCTACCACTGCAGTAATTGGAGTACATGATTTGTAGGGCCTCAGAACGGGAGATTGATTTGGATCTTCTAAAGAAGCGAAAGCCAGTTCGGATACATACGGCACAGGTCTCAACAAAGAAGCCCAAGACTTCGGATTCGAGATTGATAGGTTATCAGGGTCGGGCCATTGTGCCAAGTGTGGGAAGTATCATGAGGGGATCTATGGAGAGAATGGAGAGATCTGTTTCATATGTTGCTAGACGGGCCATTTTAGCAGGGATTGCGCTCGAGGAACATTGATATGTTTCCACTTCAATCCGATAGGCCGCAAGAAGGCTGATTGCCCAAGATTAACAGGGGGAGCGGTGGCGACCCCTGCACCAGCCACTTCGAGGATTACTGATGGCCGCCATGGCAAGGTGGAGGCTCCTGCGATGAAGATCCGGACGTTCCAATTGACAGCCGAGGAGGCGTGAGCAGCTCTATATGTGGTTACGGGTATGTATCTACAGCAGGTTGAACTAGTGGTGTACCCGTGCAAAGCAGCGCGGACATTCCTCTTGATGATGATCTTAGCAGGATTAACTTTAGAAAAGAGGAAAGACGAATAAGGATTAAGTATTACATGTTGAACTATTTGGAGCTAGGGACGATGTTATTTTGTCAAAACAATATAAGAGGATTGTAATGAAATAAACATTTTTTGGTCAAATAGCTCTTTGCTTGTATAATAACATTTTGCAACTTTATTTGAACTGTGATATTGCAAAAGAGATGCATAGAAAGATGTTTCCCTTTATATAATTTTAAGAAAAGGAAATAGATGTTGGGAGTTACAAATGTGAATCTTTAGTTTCATCTGATCAATCTTTGCGTAATTCATATAGGGTTGGATTAGAAAAGATTGAGGAATTTTTGAAATCAAAAGAAAATATATCCATGATGAAAGACGTGTTAATAGATGAAGACAAACAACAAACTAAAAACAATTAAATGGATAAATATAACTTCTTGTGCAAGATATTAAATTTAGAAGAAAATCATGATTCTAAAATTGATTCTGAATTTGATGAAAGCGAAATGAGTGAAATATCAGTTAAGGATAAAATTGATTGTTCTTATTTTGTGAAACTGATTGATGAACCAACGAGAAAATTGATTTTTTAAGACTCAATTGAATTTGAGCAATTTGTTGAAAACGGAAGTGTAACAAATTAAAAGGCATTTGATTTTCCGAAAGTTAAATGTACACCAAATCAATTATTTGTTAAGAACGGGCTAGACAATCAGAAACTAATGACTTTACATCTATAGTGAAAACTGATAATGATGCTTCTTGTGAAAATCACTTTTGGTCTGAACCTATTGATAACAGTGATGAAACAATAGGACTTTCTAGCTAGGAAAACTTCATGGAGAGTGAAGACTAGATATTTTTCTGAACCTTTGAATGCAATTTCTACTGATCAAAATGCTGTTGATAATCTCAAAAATCAAAACGTAAACTATATTTCTAAGAAACATTATGAAACAAATGATATGAAAGTAAAGTCAAGGGAAAGCATTGAATCTAATCACAAGAATATGGATAGAAAGAAAAGAATAAAGAATGTAAAGTAAGATTTAAAAAGATGATGAAAGAAAGAAAGAAATTTTGGAAACAAAAGAACAAATCATTAAATTCACTTAAATGTCAAGATGGGTCTTGTAATTGCACTTGTTCTTCATCTCATGTTCAAAATCAAAAGTATAATAAAACATTAAGGTATTTTAATCAAAGAAAATTATTCACTACAAGTTGCAAAATTAAAATCTCATTTTAGCCAAATTCATTTTTATTCAACAAGTGAAAAATTAAACAAAATTGTTGACAAACCAAGTTCTTCTTCAAAGAAAAGTGGTCCAAAACAAACATTTGTTCAAAAGAAAGTTGTTTCGGATCCAAATATTAATCTAAAGAATAATTTGGCAAAAAAATAATAAATTTTGAAAAGCTTAATTCTAAAAGCAAAAGCTTTCATTCAGAGAAAAACACCAATTGTTGAGATAAATTTCTGTGATAAACATACCCAAGTTTTCAAAAAGGTGCAAAATGTGAATTACAAAATCAAAATCTCACATGGGCCCAAGGTGGTTTGGGTTCCTAAATTGACTTAAATGTGCAAGTGATTCATGACATGCAATACGATTAAAAATGGGATATTGATAGTGGATATTCTCGTCATATGGTTAGGAGGATATCATAGTTGCCAGAGTTTTGAAGTTTGAAGGATGCTGGAAGAGTCAAGTATGGAAACAACGCAACAGGAGAAATAAAAGGATATGGCATGATAACTAATGAAGAATTCACAATTCACATGGTAACATACGTTGAAGGCTTACAATATAATTTACGTAGCGTTTTCAACTGGTTGTAGGTACTAGATTAAAACTGTCATTTGATGAGGAAGGTTCAAAAGTTATACATAAGGGATCAGAGAAAGTGATTTTGAAATCAAAGAGAAAAGGAGAAATGTATCACTTGGATATGAAGCCCATTAAAGGTAAAATATTAGTTTGTTTACTTACAAAAGCAAATTCGGATGAAAGTTGGTTGTGGCACAGGAGGCTCTCGCATCTTAATTTCGAAGATATCAAGAAACTAGTTTTGGGTGATCTTGGGTGAGGACTTCAACTTTTCAAATATGACAAGGATCACTTATATTCTGCATGCAAAATGGGAAAGCAAATTCTCAAAATTCATTCATCTATAATGAATACCAAGATTATTCAACAACCCGAATTACTTCACATTGATTTGTGTGGACCATCTTTAATTGATAGCATTGGTGGTAATAAGTATATATTTGTTATTGTTGATGATTTTTCTCGATTTACGTGGGTTTTATTTCTTAAATAAAAATCTGATACCCCACAAAAGATCATAGATTTTGTGAAGAATGTTGACTTAAAGTTGCGAAAACCTATAAGGAAGATTTGTAGTGACAACGACACCGAATTCAAGAATCAAGTATTTGAGGATTTTTTGAAAAACAAAGGAATTAGTCGTAATTACACCACAACAAAATGGTTTTGCTGAAAGGTGAAATCGTTCAATTTGTGAAGCTACGAGGACAATGTTTCCATTTGCAAATCTTCCACTCTATTTCTTCGCAGATGCAATCAGAACATGTTTTACACAAAAAAAATATTACATTAATAAACGATTTTTAATTACTCCTTACTAGATATTAAATAATCGTAAACCTAATTTGATATTCTTTCATGTGTTTCCTTACATGTGCTATTTGTACAACTCAAACGAAAATCAAAATAAGTTTGATGCGAAAGCGGATGAGGCTATATTGTTGGGATATTCTCTTACATCAAAAACTTATCGTGTTCTCAGTTAGAAATCAAAGAAAATTGGAGATAGCTACTATGATACTTTTGATGAAAAAATATCAAATCATCCCAAAAAGATATTAAACAATGTGAAGAAATTTTTCCTTCATCATGTTCTCATACTATTCAATCTAATACTTTTGATGATGATTTCTTATATTTCCTTGATAAACCTGTCAGGGCTATTTCTTCTGAGGAAAAATCAGTTTTATAATCAAGAAGATGAGTTTCTAAAGCTTGTTGATAATGTAATAAATAATGTTGAAGTTAGAGTAGGGGGAGCGATCTTTTTCAAATCATTATTAAGGAGTTCTAGTTGATGGGGAGAACATGGGAACTCCGATGTCTCACATATGAGAAATTAAGTGTACTTCTTGTTAAAATCAAAGTGTTGTAGCACCATTATAGGAGGAGAGTATAACAAATAAATATGATCAAACCCAACGGAGAATTCAAATCAAGGAGAGAATCAACAAACTGGAGATAATCGTGATTATTCAGAAAATTAAGAAGTTTATTCTGAAGTGATTCCTAAATATGAGTCTAATTATCCACCATTAGTCAAATGGACAAAAGATCATCAAAATCACAAGTTATTGGTGAAATTTCAATTGATATTCTTATTAGAGCTCAACAAAGGGAGAAGCATGGATTATTGAATACAAACCAAGATTTTTGTATGTTTAGTTCTTTTATATCCAAAACCGAACCAAATACTGTGAAAATTGAACTTAATCATTCTGATTGGGTTGAAGCAATGCAAACTGAGTTAACCATTTTTTAAAGAAATAAGGTTTGGAAATTAATTCGAACACCTCCAAATGCTTTATCCGTAGGTTTGAAATGGGTATTCGCAACAAGTTAGATAAAAAAAGGTAATGTTGTGTAATATAAGGAAAGTCTCATAGTGAAAGGATATTGCCAGGAAGAAGGAATTGACTATGAAGAGACATTTGCTCCAGTTGCGTGACTGGAATATGTTTGCATTTTCTTGGCATATATTGCTCACACGAATTTTGAATTTTTTCAAATGGACGTAAAATGTGCATTTCTCAATGGAGAACTTGAAGAGAATTTTTATATTGAACAACCACTACGTTTTGTTAATTAAAACTATCCATATCATTTGTATATACATGATAAAGTTATGTATGGTCTTAAACAAGCTCCTTGTCCGTGGAATGAAAATCTTGCTCGTTTTCTTAAGTAATCTAAGTTTAAAAAAAGTTTTTTTGACCCTACTTTCTTTCTCAAGAAGGATGGTGATCATTTGATGTTTGTCTAAATTTATGTTGATATTATTTTCGGTTCAACAAATCCTAAGTTGATTGCTGAATTTTGAAAATTAATGGAAACTAAATTTGAGATGAGCTCAATGGGTCCGATTAATCTTTTTTTATTGGACTGAATATTAGACAGAGAAAAGATGGGATTTTCATAAACCAGTAAGCTTTCACAAAGTCCTTTCTTACAAAATTTGGCATGGATAAAGATATGAAAATCAAAACACCAATGGCGTTCGAAATTTAGCTAACACATTCATTTGATAAAACTGCAGTTGATCTTACATTGTATCGACAAAATATTGGGTCATTACTTTATTTAACATCTAGTAGACCCAAAATAATTTCTGATGTTTGCTATTGTGAGAGATATTAAGAAAATCCAAGAGAACCTCACATGACTAAATAGAAGAACATTTTTAGATATCTTTACATAACCATTTCTTTAGGATTGTGGTATCCTTCTAATACCGTATTCTTTGTGCAGGTTTATTCTAATGCGGATCTTGGTGGGTGTGGACTTGATCATAAAAGTATGACTAGTGGATGTCAATTTCTTGATGAGAGACTTGTTACTTAGCAATCAGAGAAACAAACATGTGTTTCATTGTCTGCTGCAGAAGCTGAATATATTGTTGTTGCTACTTGCATGTTGCAAATTATTTTTATTAAAATCCAACTACAAGATTATGTTCTAAATATGAAAAAGATCTCATTATATTGCGATTCGAAGAGTACTATTCACATATGTCACAATCCTATACAACCTTCAAAGACAAATCATATCACTTTGCGATATCGTTTTATTAAGGATCATGTGGAAGATGGGAATGTAAAAGTTCACTTTGTTAGATATGTTGATCAATTAGCAGCAGTGTTGTAAAACTCGCTGAGTTGGCCGATTACTCATCCGAGTACTCGCTACTCGGCCCCTTACCGAGGCGAGTTACAGAATCCCGAGTAATCCCCGATCGGCCCCTTACTGACTGAGCAATATTGTAAAACTCGGTCAACTCAGTGATTAATATGTATAATATACTAAATGATTTATTATTTAACACACACACACATGTAATTATTAATACATAAATATCTTAAATTTTTAGTAATTACTCACGAAGTGAGACCATTATGTCTATTTCAATTTTTGTGTATTCAAATTTATCTAATTTTTTTGTATATTTCAATCAACTTATGGTTTTAACTTATGATTTTGACATATATAATTTCCCTAAAAATATTTCTACATGAATTACCAAATCCGAGTACTCCCTGAGTACTCGCTACTTAATAGTCGGCCGAACAGGTACCGAGTAACGAGTTCTACAACCTTGATTAGCAGACATATTCACAAAAGCTTTACCAAAAGCAACTTTCAATCGAATTATTCAAGTTTTGGGAATGATGGAAGAATAATCTCTTCCAAATTCTATCTCAAAATGAAACTACGAAGAGTTAATGTGTATATGCCATGGGATACGAGCACTGGCAGGGCATCGCAACAACTACTTGTTCTTATTTTCGTTATTCATAATTTTCTCATTTCTTATAGCTATTGTTCATCTGCGACTGACTGTGAACGTTCATAACTCTTCGTAGTCGTAGTTTGTTTGTTTTTTTACTTTTAGTTATTTTGATTAATGTTCAATTGTGATGACCTGCGATCAGTCATAGCCCATCGTAGTTAAATTTTTTGTTTCTTAAAAATTTTCAAAAATCCAAAAATATTTTTCTTTCTTAAAAAAATTTTAAAATCAAAAAGATTTTGTATTCCTAAATTTTTTTGAAAAATCCAAAAATATTTTCTTTTTCTTTAAATTTTGAAAAATGAAGAAGGGTTTCTTTGTAAACATTAATTTGTTCTATTCTATAACAAGGAATTGACGGTGAACGCATGTTCAAGTATGAAACTAAGGAATTCACGAGAACAATGTTTTGTTTTGCAATGACATGAACATTAAATGTCCCTATAATCATTTTGCAACACGTTGTCCTAAGTCTTATAGATTCTCTGTTTGTGAAGCCTTAATGAAATTTCTTGATTTAAAGAATTTCTTCCCAATACGCTGTATTAGCAGAAATTGTCGAGCTACCTTTCTCTACTCATGTTCAGAGTTTAGAGATGTTTTCTTGGTCACTAGAGGTACAATGATTCTTCTTAAGCAAAATTTGAAACCCTTGACCTCTCATTTTAAACCAACTTAAACATATGCTTCATAATTTCTAAACCATTATGAACTGACGGTGAATTGAAAAATTCTAGCGTGAAGCTAATGAATTGACGGTGAATTGCAAAATTCTAGCAAGAAACTATGGATTAACGGAGAAACGCTTTATGTTTCACTAAGCCTTAGTATAATGTTCAAAATCTCATAATTCATTCATTAACGAGATCTTAATGAGACTAATTTATTCCAAATCGTTTCTTCCAAATGGATCAATATTTTATTTTCTGAGTTATGAGATTTCGTTTGAACATTTTCAATCATTTTGTAAGTCATATCTTACTACTCATTTTTAATTGGTTACACTAATCATTCAAGGTTTTTCTTTCATATCACTACACTTATGTTAAGTTGCATATATGTTTCAACACTAGCCTACCTTTTAAACCAATTAAAAGAGGCTCTTTGTAACTTCTTCACAAGTTGACGATTGTAACTCAACAGGAAACCACATTGACACTTCAAGGTCTCTCTTGACTTTAAAGGAAGAAAAACTTTGCCCTAAATCACACTGTTTTCATATCAAAATTTATTTTTGATATCACACATTCCGATAATTTTTGTTTGGTTATATCTTTTTCTTTAGCACACTCTTGCACTTGAAATACTCAAGGTTTCAAGTACAAACAACTTAAACAAAGATTTCGTAGTTTTCGTTTATGATTCTAATCATTATTACCATGATTGTGATTAGACTCTTCTTTAACCTGTTCTGGTTACGATATCGAATTTTATTAAGGTAACACATGTTGTAATTCCAATGGATACTATTTCAATATAGTCAATATTGAAGGGTGGACTTAGTGCTTACGAAATTGATGCAAAGCGAATTGGCATGTTTCTATGTTGTGAGCAAATTTTTTTTTGTGATTATGCGAAGAATTTTCTATGAACATATTATTATACAATTTTTTTTATTTCAATTGAAGATATGCTGAGCTAGAAAGTTCTTATTGGACATCTTTAACGTGATGATGGGCTTGGTACTCAAGTCTGACGTGGGATTGGATGGGTAATTATGGCATGACTTTGGCAATTTCTCTTTTCTAGACTCCTAGACTTTTCAAATTCAAAATCGACGTTTTCCATTCCACTACGTATAAATACCCAAGTTGCTTACAGTTAATCTCTTTACGCTTTCAGACAATTGAGCATTGCAAGAAATTCTTCTCCATTCTTCAATTCTCTATGTATTTTCCTTAATTAATTCACAAATGGAGTCTTCTTCAGATCATATTTCCTTTATTGATCAATTTTCTTTTTCTATTCATCCCATTGTTAGGCATAATTAGAATATGATTGCTGATCTCGATACCTTTAAGTATTCAACTGATGTTCAATCGATAATTGAATGTCTTAATCATTCAATTTTGAAGATGGAATTAACTCATCACGAAGATGTTCCTCTTCATTCCCTAATTCTGGCTTACACTACTGCAAGCTAGAATAAGAAGATGAATGTGATGAATTTTAAAGTTTAAGGGCATAAGACTACAATTACCAAGATGGACTTCCTCAAACTGTTAAGATTGAAAACTGGTGATACGTATACAAACCCTTAATTGGTTTCTTCTTCAACCATACTTAGGGTATATCATTAGATGGGATATAAAGATAATTTGTTCATGTTTTAAAAGTACAAGAAGTCTTCTCTGCCACTAGTTTGGAATATCCTATTTACTTTATTATTTCGATGCTTTTCAGAAAGGGTTACATGTTCTGGTAATGAAAAAAAGTTAGTCCACACTCTATGATACACCTAGTATATAGACGAGAAGGTTGACTTAGGTCAAATTCTCTAGGTTCAGTTCACCGAAATTCCTTCTTCTTCTACAAAGGATTCAGACATCTCTTGTGCATGATTTTGTTCTATAGTAGTGAAAAATGCTCCTGGACATTTCAAAGTTCCTTAAATGGCGGATGTGAAAATCGCGAAGTTCCAGACGATGAATATTGTTACTTTTGTCACCATAGATGCGAAGAAATTTCACCACATTTGAGTATTCTAGATATGATGTAATCAAATAACTGCAACTTATAGGCAGATTTCCAAGCCTGGCGAACATTATATTTCACATGGTTTACAAGCTGCTCTGGATGCTGGCAATATTCAATGAAGGGCTAATAGAAAAAGAAAAGCTAAGGCCATTCATGAACATGTTCCTGCAAAGCAAAATCCTCAACGGAAGCTGAAAAATAAATCCAAAGTTTTTGTAGGCGATGATGATGAGGATGATGAGAACACGGTTAGTGATGTTTGCATTGAGGATGATGTCTCTGATGATGATACTGTGAGATACTCAAATCCACAAAACCTGGGGCAACCATCTAGATCAAGTGTACAAACTCAGAGTACGAACCCAAAGTCTTCGCACATTACAAAGGTATCTATTGTTTGTACGAATACTTCAACTCCGTTTCCTGTTCAGACTTAGAATGACATTTTTCAAAATATAATAAATGAGCCTATTGTGGATCTTTCTCAAACTCAATCACCACCTGTTCCACCACTTTCACAACCACCAAAAATTTCTTAACATCAAACCACTAAAATTCATATTCCCATTCCACCAATATCATCTACACTAACCACCATTCAAATTTAAACTCATATTTTGAAAGACTCCACTACTCAACCACAAACATCAAGAATTACAAATGAAACTAATCAAACTAATCATGTTCTCGAGGATGAAACACCATCAGATGATGATGATGATGATGAGATCGCATTTGAGGATGATTAAGAGGTTGAAGTTTCTGGTTCTTTTAAACCGTTTATTGAACCTGTTCTAGCTCCATCACTTTTGGATGATGAAAGCAATTTAGATGAGGTTCTACTACTTCTCCTCTTACCATGAATTAATATCAAATGTTGAACAGAAAGTTGAATGCTCTTGTTCACAGAGCAAATTCTTTTTCTCCGGCCAACTTTTCAGAATCTAATGATTGTGCATGAATCCAGGATGAAGACTATTATTTCGTCAAGCAAAGTGTATTTGATGCTCAGGAAAAGTGGATCAATGAAACTATTGAAAAGCCAATGAATCTCTTTCTATAGCTAATGTGCCTTTGGCAAAGGTTGATTCTGTTCTCACAAAGGTTCAAACTATGAAAGATTCGATTATACCTCAGAATACAAATCTTCATCAAACTATTATTGGTTCCCTAAAAAAAAAATTAACATTATGATTCATAAACAAAAATGGCAGATCTTTTGGCAGAAAAATAGAATAAAGTAAAATCTCATAAATTGGAGTTAAGGAAAATGAAAAGGGATTTTTAGAAAAACAATGAAGATTGCAACTTGATAAGTGTAGAAACTATGAAATTAACCATTGAATCATTCATATTTGTGGAAGAAAAAGATTTTCCTCATGTCAACTATATGTCTAAATGTCGGATGCAAAACTCAATCCTATCCATTCCCAACTACATGATTTAAAAGGTGTTACAAGTAGCGGGGAAACTTCGAATCAAAGAGGAGATGGATATGTTCAAGAAGATACTACTCAAGTCATTCTTACAAATCCATATGTTGCCCTTCTAGTAACCAAGAAGCATGATGCTCCAAAGGTTAATATTGTTGATAGATCACTTAGAAGGACACTAGAAGAGATCACTCTTGAATTTCCAGTCAATATGCAAGGAGATGTAGGAGCAAGTTCTATAAAGATTGTTTCGCATAATGAAGTTGATGTAACTGATGAGGAGGATGACAAGGCATCTCAATTGAAAAAGGACAAAGAACTGGAAAGAATGAAGTAATTACAAATCGAGTTAGACAGACATGGTGTTGAGAAAAGAGAAAAGAAAGCATCTGAAACTACTCTGAAAGCTTTATGGCCAAAATATACAGCTGATAGAATTTAAAATGAGGCAATAAAGAATGTTGAAAAATACTGGCTTGATTCCAATTCATCACTTGTTGTTGATAATACAAGTCACAGTTAACTAGATCTACCAATGACTGGTAGATAATTTCCCTTTAGAAGTTTTCAGCATATGAACGGAGTTCCATGTAACACCTGACTTGTAACTTCCCGACTTTAAACCCAAATTTTTTTATTTTTATATTGTTAAAATGTATTAGAGTATAATCACATTATGCTAAAAACATGATACAAATGCCCATATGTACAGTCGGTCCTTGCCCTTCTCACAAATCAATGAAGCACTAGGCTTAGTGATTTCCCCAAAATACCATATACCACAATACATATACATGTATACAAATAACGGGTCACGATATGCCTAACCATTTTGTCTTAACCATGGTTCTATGTGTACTTACGACTACATGCCATTTCATCAACATGAGTCTATGTGTATTTACAGCCCGCATGGTATATCGTTAACACGGTTCTATGTGTACTTACAGCCTACATGTCGTTTTGTCAACAAGAATCTATGCGCACTTACGGCCTACTTGTCATTTCGTTAACACATGTCTATGTGTTCTTATGACCTACTTTCCATTTCTTCAACATGGGTCTATGTGTACCTATGGCCTACTTTCAATTTCATCAACATAGGTCTATTTGTACTTACGAGATACCTGCCATGTTGTTAACACGGGTCTATGTGTACTTACGACCTACTTTCCATTTCATCAACATACGGGCCTATAGGCTACCGACCTTTTTTCGTTCCGCCATCATCCCCTAACTAAATTTGAATAGATAATTCAAATATTACAATAATTACGCACATAGAGACCGCACTTTAGACTCTACTAGAACATACATATTTATACTTTCCACTCTACCAGTTTCAAGTACATTAACATTTAAGCACATACAGATTATACATTCAACTCTACTCTACTAGCACTCTATCCTAACATACATGGACATATATTTTAATACATAGTATAGTGATACAACTCACCAGGATAATTACTCAGTTGACTATCAGTTATCCTTCGAGTGATCCAACTGACGGCAATCTGGTAGAAGTTATATTTGTCACTAGTTCAAATATACTTTCATGGTTATCAAATAAGGATTAGCTAGGCAAGAAAGTTGGGAGGCAAGACCATTTCGGCATATCGCCTTTCTAAAATCCAACAACCAAGCCAACGTGACCATTCTAGACACATTTCCAGTTAGTTAACCAATCAAAATATTTAACTAGAATTTGTAACGCCCCATTTCTGGTATGTGATTTAAATAAAGCAATTTTCATTTCTTAAGGGGTACTCGACGAGTCAGTAGCCCGACTCGTCGAGTAGAGACGGGATTTGCACACGGTTTAAGTTGGCGACTCGACGAGTCCATATTCTCGGACTCGGCGAGTCTGCCAGTCTGGATGAAACCCTAATTTCAAGGGTTTGCACCCTATTTAAACAACTTTATGCGCCCTAACCAGCCTCCATCACCCACAGAACGTCCCTTGCTAAACCCTAGCCTTCCCTTGAGCATTTTTGGAGTGTTTCTCACCTTGTGAAGGATTTTGGTGCATATTGGAGTTAGAAGAAGAAGAGAGGGGAGGAGCTTTCAAGAGGAGCATAGAAGATCCGAGTTTCTGGTGTCATTTCAGTTCCTATTGAGGTATAAAGCTTGAATCCTTGCTTATTATCATTTAGATCTCCTTATAAGCTTGCTATTGTTGTTGTTGAGCCATTTCTAGACATTGAGGTCGATTTAAGGGTAGTCAAGATAAATGGGCTTCAGATCTAAGCATTTCAGAGCTCCTTAAGCTCAAGGTTGCCACCTTTGTTGAGCTAAAATCCCATTCCAAACCTAGATCTCCTCTTTTAGCTCATTTTGGGTATTTAAGCTTCATAATGTCATGCATGCATGTAAAGTTGGAAACTTTACGTGTAAAACCAACCCTAGGAACCCAGATCTATCTTTTGGATGCTTTGGAATCGGGCAAAATCGTTTGTATAGTAATGGCATGCATGGGACTCGACGAGTTTTTCTTTAGACTCGACGAGTCGAGTCGCGAGTCCCTGATTTTTCCCCATTGAGAATTTAGGAGTGGAATCAGTGAGTGGGTTTTGGACTCGGTGAATTGAGTCACATATCTAGTAATGGAGGGACTCGGCGAGTCAACGCCCTGGCTCGGCGATTCCAAGGCAATCTTCTTACCCGCAAGAACAGACTCGACGAGTTGTTCATACAACTCGGCGAGTCGTAGACTGGACGTGTTCATATGATGAAGGAGGACTCGACGAGTTGTACATACATGTCGGCGAGTCAGATGAAGGTTGAATCATTGTTTTATAAAAGGAAAACTCGTCGAGTCTTTGCCAAACTCGACGAGTAGAGTCGGGTTGGGGAATAGAAGAAAGGATAGGGACTCGGCGAGTTGACAGCCCAACTCGACGAGTCAGGTCAACTGGCAGTTGACTTTGACCAGGAAGTTGACTTTGACCAGGGGTAAAATAGTCATTTTACCCTGAGATTAGTTATCAGTATCTGATTTAGTGTTTATGGGATTTGTAGCCGGGGAGTTCCGGAGCAGCAGTCAGACAGTTTCAGATTTAGCACATCAGCAGCCAGCGTTACGAGGTGAGTTTCCTTCCAGTAGGAACGGGTCTACGGCTACAATGTCAGCCCGTTTAGTCAGCAGTAGTTTCCGGACTTCGGTCTGATGCAGTAGTTCAGTGTGCTTGATGTCTTTGTGATTTAAGCATGTTTTGTGTTATGTGTTCCGGACTTCGGTCCGATGCAGTATGCAATATATGTGTTTATGCTAGTAGTTATGATTATGTTATGCTATGTTCAGTCAGTTTCCGGACTTCGGTCGGATGCAGAGGGCAAGGCCCTAGTTAGTTCCGGACTTCGGTCCGATGCAGTTTCCAGACTTCGGTCCGATGCAGAGGGCAAGGCCCTGGTTAGTTCCAAACTTCGGTCCGATGCAGTTTCCGGACTTCGGTCCGATGCAGTTTCCGGACTTCGGTCTGATGCAGTGGGCAAGGCCCAGTAGTTGCTTTATATGCTATTGTATGGTATGTGGTAGGTTGGGGGAGCTCACTAAACTTTGTGCTTACAGTTTCAGTTTTTGGTTTCAGGTACCTTCGCTAGTAAGGGGAAGAGCTCGGGATGATGACATGGCACACACCACAGTTTCAGTTTATCCTGGGAGTTTTATTCAGATATTTTCCACATGTTCATGATATCAGTTTTGATTTGATACATTGTTATGACTTTTTTGAGATACGCGACACATGGCTTGATTATATGATATTCGAAATTATGTTTTTAGTTAATGTTAAAACAAAAATTTTTGGATTGTATTTTTGGGATGTTTCAAGTTGGTATCAGAGCCTTGGTTTGAGGGATTCAGCCACACTTTCGAGTATGACTGGACTCAAACTAAGGAAATGGTGAAAGATTTTCAAAAGAAAAATGTTTTCGAAAGGACTTTTGAAAAAGAAACTTAAAAAGAAAAGAGTTTTGAGAAAAGGAAAAGGGTGTGGTGCATGCGATCAGTCGAGCTTAAGTAAGTACTCCCAAATTACCCATACAAGTTTATGTTATGATTATCAGTTTCAATTTCAGTAAGAACAGCATGCTAGAATAGGACTAAGGATCTAGGAGGATGCCTTATGTGCCTGCTATATGTGTTCCAGCTTCATGATAATTGCATGCTAGTATTGAGTAGACAGTAGTAGGATAGCCTGTTTAGGTTATGCCTGATAGTATGAGCTTAGCATTGTATGCTAGTACAGTTTCTCGTTATAAGAATAGATTTGCTTGAGTAGCTTCCTGTGTCCGAATGTTGCTTGCTTTGTGCTCTGTACGAATCTGAGTGATGGGAGTTAGCCATTAGGTGAATACGTCACGTCACATGTGATCAGGGTCGAATAATCTCAAAGTGCTGGATTTGGCCCTATTGCGCAGTTCTTGTTTGAGTCTAACCGTTGTAGGGATTCTCTGAGCCTCATCACATGTGATGGTGTTCAGGTGATGGCTAATTGGCATTACAAGGAGGCCTTCAGCAACTGAAGACTGGGTTGGGTGGAGTCATAGATTTCCCTAGGGCAAGCCTAGGACGAGAGTAGCAGAGATCAGTGGCAGTAGAAGTGACTTGGTGGAGTCGAGGCAATACTTGAGGAAAGTACGGATATATGTGGAAGGTAGTATGGGCCCGTACTACTGAAAGCAGAGGATCCGTACTTGAATCGAGTAAAGCTGAGATGAGACCAGGAGACTTGTAGTAATAGAGATCCCTCGAGATATATTAATGTTTCTGACGTTTTGTCATGATGTGTTTTCAGAATGGTGGTTTTACGCCCTAGACCAGCAGTCGGTAGTTCAGGTGTCGAGGAGGGATCAGGATCAGGCTCGGGGGCCGGGCAGTTGGACGAGCAGACTAGGGAGTTTCTCTCTTCATAGGTTACTCGCATCATACTAGAGCAGACTCCTGTGATCTTCGGTTCGATCAAGGAGGGTATTTTAGAGCTGATGGACGAGAGGTTGAGCACCTTCCGTGCCGAGGTGGCGGCTATGATGGGGTCGCGCACACTCACCTTCAGGGAGTTCCGGGCTTGTGGAGCTCCAGATTACCATGGAGCGCGGGATCCCATTGCAGGTACCAGGTGGTTGGCGGAGGTCGCTAATGCGTTCCGCACCAACAGATGTCCCGAGGGGGACAAGGTCAGACTAGCATCCTGTCTTCTGAAGGACAGGCCACGAGATTGGTGGGAGGAGATCGGACATGTCATCGGGGATGACGCAGCGCTTGATGCTATGACTTGGGTTGATTTTACTACCAGGTTCAGAGCCGAGTTTGCACCGGTTATTGAGGTGCAGCAGTTAGCCAGGGAGTTTCAGGATCTCACCCAGACTACAAAGACAGTGGCGGAGATTACCGCCAAGTTCAGGGAGAGGGCTCTTCTTGTTCCTCAGTACGCAGCTGATGAGGAAATGAAGAAGGCCCGTTATCACGAGATGTTGCGGAGTGATATCCGCCAGTTTGTGAGCCGGTCCAGCTGTAAAACGCTAGATGATATGATTGCGAGGGCTCGAGAGAGGGAGATAGATCTGGAGATGGAGAGGAAGAGGAAGCCAGAGGT
The DNA here is from genome assembly GCF_052849685.1 of Lactuca virosa. Taxonomy (NCBI): domain Eukaryota; kingdom Viridiplantae; phylum Streptophyta; class Magnoliopsida; order Asterales; family Asteraceae; genus Lactuca; species Lactuca virosa. The sequence continues at coordinate 63,245,865 of NC_136433.1, forward strand.
GGCTTCTGGTACAGGGAGTTCGGGCAAAAAGCCCAAGGTGTCAGATCACAGATCTAGAGGACAGCAGAGCCACAGTCGGTGTGGCAAGTATGGGAGATTGCACGATGGGGTGTGCAAGGCAGGTAGTGTCGGTTGCTATAAGTGCGGCCGGACCGGGCATATGAGTAGATATTGTACAGCTACTACCACTGCCACCGCATCAGCTGATCTGATTTGCTTCCATTGCAATCAGAGGGGACATAAAAAGTCCCAGTGCCCGAGTTTAGCAGCAGCAGGGAAGGTGGCAGCACCTACCCTTGCTACTTTGAGGATTACAGACGGCCGGCAGGGCCGGGATGAGACGCCAGTGGCGAAGAGTAGAGCTTTTCAGATGACAGCAGAGGAGGCGCGAGCGACTCCTGATGTGGTAACAGGTATATATATTTTTCCTCTTATCTCCTTATTGGTATTGATTGTTTCTCATGGTTATATGTTTTTGTATAGGGTCGTTCTTAGTGAACGACATTTCATCTACAGTATTGTTTGACTCGGGGGCTACCCGATCATTTGTGTCTCTTGCGCTTAGCAAGAGGTTCAGTAGAGCTCCGGGGGAGCTGGATTTCCCACTAGAGGTTGAGATAGCTGATGACAGGACCGTCAGGGTCGCGAGAGATCATAGGGCGTGTTCGCTGCAGTTATTTGATGAGCAGTTTTCAGTGGACTTGGTTCCCATTCCCCTACGAGGGAATAAGGTTATAGTGGGTATGGATTGGCTGATCCCCAATGGGGTAGTGATTGATTGTGAATTGCAGTTAGTGAGGGTTCGCACTCCCAGTAGGGAGAGTTAGTGATTCAGGGCGAGAGGCCACGGCGCGGACTAGTACTTTGTTCAGCAGCGAGAGCGAGGCGCTACGTTCAACAGGGTTGCGCAGGGTACATCGCCTATGTTATAGATGCCCGGGAGAAGGGTAAGGCGACAGTGGACGATGTACGAGTAGTGCGAGAGTACCCGGACGTATTCCCAGAGGATTTGCCTGGAATACCTCCGGAAAGACAGGTTGAGTTTCAGATTGACCTGGTTCCGGGTGCGGCTCCGATAGCCAAGGCACCATATCGGCTGGCTCCTCCAGAGATGCAGGAGTTGTCTACATAGCTGTAGGAGCTGCTAGACAAGGGTTTCATCAGGACGAGTAGTCTCCGATCTTGTTCGTGAGGAAGAAGGATAGGTCGCACCGTATGTGCATAGATTATCGGGAGCTGAACAGGGTAACGGTGAAGAACCGTTACCCGCTCCCGAGGATAGATGATTTGTTTGACTAGCTTCAGGGAGCATCTTGGTTCTCCAAGATTGATCTACGGTCAGGATATCACCAGATGCGGGTCAGGGATGAGGATGTGCAGAAGACCGCTTTTAGGACCCGCTATGGTTTATTCCAATACTCAGGAGCAGCATGAGGAGCACCTGAGGGAGGTGCTAGAGACCTTGAGGAGGGAGAGACTTTTAACGAAGTTCTCCAAGTGTGAGTTCTGGTTGCGCGAGGTGCAGTTCCTTGGTCACCTCGTCAACCAGAAGGGTGTTCTAGTAGATACGGCCAAGATAGAGGCCGTGATGCAGTGGGAGGTCCCGAGGTCTCCAACTGAGATTCGGAGCTTCCTAGGACTGGCAGGGTACTATCGGAGATTCATCCAGGATTTCTCCAAGATAGCAATTCCTCTCACCGGACTGACCAAGAAGTCGGTGGTGTTCCGTTGGGGGCCTAAGCAGCAGGCAGCATTTGAGACCCTCAGACAGAGATTGTGCAAGGCGTCGATTCTCAACCTGCCAGAGGGAGTAGAGGATTTTGTAGTTTACTGTGATGCTTCGATCACAGGGCTAGGAGCAGTGTTGATGCAGCGAGGGCACGTGATAGCTTACGCCTCTAGACAGTTGAAGCCTCATGAGGCTAACTATCCGACACATGACTTGGAGTTGGGGGCAGTAGTGTTTGCCCTCAAGATTTGGCGACATTACCTCTACGGGGTCCGCTGTACCATTTACACGGATCACAAGAGTTTGAGGTACCTCATGGATCAGTCGAATCTGAACATGAGGCAGGGCCGATGGTTGGACGTGGTAAAGGATTATCATTGTGAGATCCTTTATCATCCGGGCAAGGCCAACGTAGTGGCCGACGCCTTGAGCCGCAAGGCGGTAGCTGCTCCGATCAGAGATATTTGTCTGAGGATGACAGTGATTACTCCATTGTTGGAGCAGATCAAAGAGGCACAGGTTGAGGGCCTGAAGGAGGAGAGGCAGAAGTGTGAAATGATTGTTGGCCGAGTAGCTTCCTTTGACTTTGACAGTCGAGGACTGTTGACCCTTCATGGGAGAGTTTGGGTACCGTACTGGGGACGAGTATGACAAGTACTGATGGATGAGGCCCACAAGTCTCGGTTCTCCATCCATCCAGGGGCGACGAAGATGTATAGAGATCTTCGGCCCGATTATTGGTGGCCCTGCATGAAGCAGGACGTAGCTTGGTACGTGGAGAGATGCCTGACCTGCAGGAAGGTCAAGGCGGAGCATCAGAGATCCCACGGCAAGATGCAGCCGTTAGACATTCCCGTGTGGAAATGGGAGGATATCACCATGGATTTCATCACTAAGCTTCCCAGGACCGCACGTGGAGTTGATTCGATTTGGGTCATAGTGGATCGGCTGACTAAAAGCGTGCATTTCATACCGATTCAGCAGAGCATATTGGCCGAGAAGCTAGCCGATGTTTATGTGCGTGAGGTAGTGGCACGGCATGGAGTGCCTGTATCAGTAGTATCAGATCGAGACGTCTGGTTCACTTCCAGGTTTTGGAAGCGGTTTCATGACGAGATGTGGACTCGTCTTCACTTCAGCACCGCTTTCCACCCTCATACGAACGGGCAGAGCGAGAGGACGATTCAGACTCCTGAGGACATGTTGCGGGCATGTGTTCTAGATTTTGGTGGCAGTTGGGATACGTATCTTCCATTAGTGGAATTTTCATATAACAACAGTTACCACGCCAGTATTGACCGCCCTCCTTTCGAGATGCTTTACGGGAGGAAGTGTAGGACCCCGATTTGTTGGGGCGAGGTCGGTCAGAGGGTCATCGGGAGCACTGAGGTGGTGCTCAAGACCACAAAGTTAATCCAGCAGGTCCGTAGTAGATCGCAGACTGCGCAGAGTCGGCAGAAGAGTTACGCCGACAGGAGGCGTTCGGATTTGGAGTTTCAGGTGGGCGATATGGTCCTCCTGAAAGTATCACCCTGGAAGGGTGTTATCAGGTTCCGGAAGAGGGGCAAGCTGGGCCCCAGGTTCATTGGTCCTTTTAGGGTTTTGGCCCGGGTGGGTCGGGTTGCTTATCGGTTGGATCTTCCAGCAGAACTTAGCCAGATCCACAACACTTTCCACGTTTCTCAGTTGCGAAAGTGTTTGGTGGATGAGTCAGCAGTGGTACCATTGGAGGATATTCAGGTTGATAGCAGCTTGAATTATATTGAGAGACCAGTTGCGATCCTTGATAGGAAGACGAAGACCTTGAGGAACAAGGTGGTTCAGTTGGTGAAGGTGCAGTGGCAGCACCGGAAGGGTTCTGAGTGGACGTGGGAGGCCGAGGAGGAAATGAGGGAGCATTATCCAGAGTTATTTATAGATTCAGTAGCAGCAGACTTCGAGGACGAAGTCTAAGATAAGTGGGGGAGAGTTGTAACGCCCCATGTCTGGTATGTAATTTAAATAAAGCAATTTTCATTTCTTAAGGGGTACTCGACGAGTCAGTAGCCCGACTCGTCGAGTAGAGACGGGATTTGCACGCGGTTTAAGTTGGCGACTCGACGAGTCCATATTCTCGGACTCGGCGAGTCTGCCAGTCTGGATGAAACCCTAATTTCAAGGGTTTGCACCCTATTTAAACAACTTTATGCGCCCTAACCAGCCTCCATCACCCACAGAACGTCCCTTGCTAAACCCTAGCCTTCCCTTGAGCATTTTTGGAGTGTTTCTCACCTTGTGAAGGATTTTGGTGCATATTGGAGTTAGAAGAAGAAGAGAGGGGAGGAGCTTTCAAGAGGAGCATAGAAGATCCGAGTTTCTGGTGTCATTTCAGTTCCTATTGAGGTATAAAGCTTGAATCCTTGCTTATTATCATTTAGATCTCCTTATAAGCTTGCTATTGTTGTTGTTGAGCCATTTCTAGACATTGAGGTCGATTTAAGGGTAGTCAAGATAAATGGGCTTCAGATCTAAGCATTTCAGAGCTCCTTAAGCTCAAGGTTGCCACCTTTGTTGAGCTAAAATCCCATTCCAAACCTAGATCTCCTCTTTTAGCTCATTTTGGGTATTTAAGCTTCATAATGTCATGCATGCATGTAAAGTTGGAAACTTTACGTGTAAAACCAACCCTAGGAACCCAGATCTATCTTTTGGATGCTTTGGAATCGGGCAAAATTGTCTGTATAGTAATGGCATGCATGGGACTCGGCGAGTTGTTCTTCAGACTCGGCGAGTCGAGTCGTGAGTCCCCGATTTTTCCCCGTTGAGAATTTAGGAGTGGAATCAGTGAGTGGGTTTTGGACTCGGTGAGTTGAGTCACAGATCTAGTAATGGAGGGACTCGGCGAGTCAACGCCCTGGCTCGGCGAGTCCAAGGCAATCTTCTTACCCGCAAGAACAGACTCGACGAGTTGTTCATACAACTCGGCGAGTCGTAGACTGGACGTGTTCATATGATGAAGGAGGACTCGACGAGTTGTTCATACAACTCGGCGAGTCAGATGAAGGTTGACTCGATGTTTTATAAAAGGAAAACTCGTCGAGTCTTTGCCAAACTCGACGAGTAGAGTCGGGTTGGGGAATAGAAGAAAAGATAGGGACCCGGCGAGTTGACGGCCCAACTCGACGAGTCAGGTCAACTGGAAGTTGACTTTGACCAGGAAGTTGACTTTGACCAGGGGTAAAATAGTCATTTTACCCTGAGATTAGTTATCAGTATCTGATTTAGTGTTTATGGGATTTGTAGTCGGGGAGTTCCGGAGCAGCAGTCAGACAGTTTCAGATTTAGCACTTCAGCAGCCAGCGTTACGAGGTGAGTTTGCTTCCAGTAGGAACGGGTCTACGGCCATAATGCCGGCCCGTTTAGTCAGCAGTAGTTTCCGGACTTCGGTCCGATGCAGTAGTTCAGTGTGCTTGATGTCTTTGTGATTTAAGCTTGTTTTGTGTTATGTGTTCCGGACTTCGGTCCGATGCAGTATGCAATATATGTGTTTATGCTAGTAGTTATGATTATGTTATGCTATGTTCAGTCAGTTTCTGGACTTCGGTCCGATGCAGAGGGCAAGGCCCTGGTTAGCTCCGGATTTCGGTCCGATGCAGTTTTCAGACTTTGGTCCGATGCAGAGGGCAAGGCCCTGGTTAGTTCCGGACTTCGGTCCGATGCAGTTTCCGGACTTCGGTCCGATGCAGAGGCAAGGCCCTGGTTAGTTCCGGACTTCGGTCCGATGCAGTTTCCGGACTGCAGTCTGATGCAGTGGGCAAGGCCCAGTAGTTGCTTTATATGCTATTGTATGGTATGTGGTAGGTTGGGGGAGCTCACTAAACTTTGTGCTTACAGTTTCAGTTTTTGATTTAAGGTACCTCCGCTAGTAAGGGGAAGAGCTCGGGATGATGGCATGGCACACACCACAGTTTGAGTTTATCCTGGGAGTTTTATTCAGATATTTTCCACATGTTCATGATGTCAGTTTTGATTTGATACATTGTTATGACTTTTTTGAGATACGCGACACATGGCTTGATTATATGATATTCGAAATTATGTTTTTAGTTAATGTTAAAACAAAATTTTTTGGGTTGTATTTTTGGGATGTTTCAGAATTAATGCCTAATATGGTATTTATATGTTCCTAATAACGACTATAAACATAATTATAATTTACCCTAAAATCCTAGTAAATGTAACTTAACTTACAGAGATTTCTAGCGAAAAGCCGAAAAGTCGCGGGCAGAAATCATGACCCGATGGCTCTTTTTTGTCGGGTTCCTAGATACCTTACAGCCTTGCTGAAGTGGCTGAAATCCCCAAAACATTGGGCTCAGAATAGGGAAGGTTCCCTAAATATTTTGGAATGAAGAAGACGTAATAAATAAGGGAAATTCAAAGCTCCTGTATATAGTAAGGGAGGCGCGCCGCACATACCTACCAGGTGCACCGTACCCTATAATAGGTGGTTTGCAAGGAGCCAGGCATGACACGTGACGAAATCTTGGTGGGTTGTGTCCCACCTTCTAGAAGTTACACGACAAGCCCCTACTGCGCGCAAAATTTTTAATATTTCTTCTAAAAATCGTATATTTCTCATACGAGCTTCATTTTCGATGTTCTATATATCCACACGTAGCTATCGATGAGTACTACAGATTTCATTTAGACTCCGTCGGCTAATTTTTTTTAATTATATATTTTTAAAGGGTTTAGACTCTAAAAACCCCTATAAAAATTATAACTCTTACATACGACATCCGTTATTAATTGTCTTTATATCGACGGGTTCCTATTCACAAGATCTTCAACTATCGTTTAAATTGTTTTGGCGAAAACTCAACTGAACTTATTTTAGATTTTAGTGTCACGCACTACTGTACCGAAACTTCGAAAAATCATAACTTCCTCATACGAAGTCAGATTTAGGGGTTCTCTATATGCACCCTCTCACTTTTGCGGCTACCATGACTTTCGTTAGATCACTAATGCTAATAAGCAACCTATCTCTGATTCACTTTTTATGATATGCTTTTCCATATAAGGTTGAGCCCAAGGTTTCGGAAAATCATAACCTCTCCATACGAAGTCAGATTCAAGCATTTTATATATCTACAAAAATTGTATTGACGTTTCCTACATGCTTATGACGATTAATTTGGGTAAAAATTAATATATTTCTACTTCGAATTTTATAAACAAATGTTTATATTAAATCCTACTGAAGGGTGAAAAAAAAGTGTTACAACTCTACCCCACTTACAGAGATTTCGTACCTAAAATCCTACTCCTAATGCACCTTAGACTTCATATTATCTGCTTTATTGAGATCAAATTGTGAGCTAGTCGATGTCGTCGCATCGATATTCTTCGTAGTACTTTGTTTTCTAAACCGGGAACTCCTGAACTTATCGCGAACTCTTCCTAAACCGGGAACTCGTTGGTCTTGGACTTCCAGAACTTATACTTTATGGCTGACGATTGCCTTCAAACGTGAAATGTCAATTTGTTTCTTTGACTAGGAACACAATCGACTCGTTAGAAAGTGAGTAGCTAGCAAATTTATCTATGACGTCCTAATGGAATCCACATTCCGGAACATGCCCCTATAAAAGGCTTATGGTATATTGTTCTGAAATGGTGTCCTACGACATATTTCTATTGTATTCCTTTAAAACACAGAAGCACCTAGATTACAAACAATCTTTCTATCTACTTTAGGTGTTCTAACAACCAGATTTTTTTAACTAAATCCACTATAATAGTAGGTTTATTGGTTCGAAACTCTGAACCAATACTCCGGTACTGGTGATGGACTCGTTATAGGGAATTCTTATCTTCCAACATACTAGATTATAATGAACACCATGATAACAATATCCTTCTTGTAAGGCTCTAACTAATTTACCTATATCTAGGTATAACTATTGTTCGAGAAATTCGTTCTTGTGCCTGCTCACGGAACGTTGTGATACTATCCAACTACTGAGATTACCATGACAGATCGTTCTTATCATCATCCCCATCGGCCCTGAAGACTCATCATCAACTTCTTGGTGGTCTTAAAGAATCGCAACCAGTATCCAACTGTCCTGAAGGAAGCCAATCATCACCCTTCCTTGGTATCTACTTATCACAATAGATTACTATTACGTAAACTTTTGAGGATACAACTGATCCAAGGTCCTTAATTTATATCATATAGATGTTAAAGTCTAATTATCGTCCTATGTTGACCTATGAATGTTCAACTTTGTTTCTAGTTTTATATTAACTCTTATGCTTATTGGAAAAAAGGTTAAATAAACAAAATATGTAACTTAATTTGAAAAAATATGATAATAATGGTGCATACGCAGTTACACTCGACGATTTATCTTAGCTAAACGAATGCATCTAAAAAATTTACACTAGTCGCTAATTATCCATTTGTTTTCTCTATCATATTTTCACTCTACAACTTGAAATATTTGAATAGGTCTATGATGATACCCTTTCGTCTTACGGCAACTCTAACTCCTAGAGGAAATCCTTGGGCCATCTTACTACTTTACAGGCTGAATCTTTATTGACCTTATTACGATAATACCTTAACTGACAAGGCGTCCTAATGATGAATTTACAACAACTATCATTGCTGAGGCAAGTTGTAACAATGAGTCATTCCCAAAATTAAGCTCTTGAAAATTAATGCTAGGGACTCTTATTTAACCGCAACTGTTGTTCATAACATCAGGACCGTCTGGTTGAACCTGGATGTATAACTTGATCCACTAATCCTAACCCTTGGAAGGTATTACCTTCTATCTTAATGTACATAGTCTTTCTCGAATGACCTCTTTTTAGACGTCTCTTATGCATATTTGACGATGACTTGAAACAACCGTACTACAAAAATGATTTCTAATTGATAGCGATCCTATGGTTTCCATTTTTTGGCTTAGGGAAACTAAGTTTGATGTATCCCTTGAGTACTCAATGCTCTCTATGGCAAATTATGCCACCTATTGAATTCATGATCCTCTACTGTGAGGATATATCCCTTATCCGTGAAGGTACGAACCTAGATGGTTCTCTTTACTATCAGAGCCGCACCTGGTAACTAGGCCACTTCCTAAATCCTATTAGTCTTTTAGAAGGAAAGACTAATCCTTCCTTGAAAAGAACTCCAAGAAACTCATATTCTATGATTATTCTAACAGAAGACTTCCTTTTTCTATTACTCGTATAACGAAATCAAAACTAACAATCTCCACCTACACGTATTCAAACTCTCTTGGCCCTTGACATTGAAATCGAAAGTCAAATTTCCCTTCACACTTTCATCTTAAGGGTCGGTTCTCCCCCACTATGGTTCAACCCATCATCTATTGTTGCTCGTAACTAAATAAAGTCCAAGCTGGCTTTACCTACGTGATTTGTAGCTCCTTTTGACTTTGAAAAAACTCATGTTTGTCATATCCAATGACTTTCCACATTCTCATTGTAGCATTACTGATTGTACCTATCGTAAATGGTCTCCTTGCATAGCATGACCCAAATAGGGTAAGTTCGTGACAAGCACAATGTTGTCTATAAATTCACTATTGCACACGTATAACTAAACGGTATAAGTGGTTATTACCAACATATTTGAATTACTAGCAACAACAACGGTTGTTTGATTCACTCCATCCATCTCTTTTCTCCAGGACAATCACCTTATAACCATCCAATTGTCCTTAATTCTCATGAATAAAGTCGGTACTATATCGTACAAGGTTTTCAGAACCAACTTACTTACACAATTCAACTTTATTCGGACTCGATCTTTTATGGACACTTGGGCCTAAACTTAGAGACACTCTCCTAGACATCACCATACCACATGTAATGATGGAAAAAAAGTAAAATGAATTTATAGTGCTAGTGGCACTATCTATCCATCTACCAGTACCTTAGGAACTTTGTGACTCTTCCTGATCCAAGTGTGAGTCCTATGTTGCAGGTAGTATAGGCCTCTACTACCTTTCACACCTACTCATACTTGTCCCAAAAATTGTCTCACAGTTTCCATGTCACTTCCAATACTATGCACGATGATCGCTAAACATATACATGTGTCACATGAGCATATATAACATGTCTTCCTAGACACTACTAGGATTTTTCTTATCTACCGATGCCCTACCTTATGAGTAATGTAACACCCCATTTTCGCCTTATAGTATAAACGACCAGTTATGTAAACATATGTTTTTGATAAAGGACTATTTAGGATAAATAGTCTTGACGAAAGTCATAATAATCGCAAAACCGAGAACGTGCATATAGAGAACATACGATGCATGAATTCATAAGAGGAAGTTATGATTTTTAGAAGTTGCAACACAACAACATGTGACACTGACACCGAAATGAAGATCGGTTCATTTTTCGGAAAAACAATCTAAACGAGAGTTGAATATCTCGTCAATACCAAATATAAAGACATTCAAGAAAGGATATCGTATGAGAGAGTTATGATTTTTATACACAATTTAACAGTCTAAGCATATGAAAATATAACATTAAAAAAATGTGAATTATCTAAAAAAGTCTAAAAGAAAGTTGTATATCCCGTCGATAGCTACGCGTGGATATAAAGAACGTCAAAATGGAGCTCGTATGAAGACGTTACGAAATTTACAAGATTCTTTCTTCTATAAGGGGCCCACATCAAACCATTATTAGCATGCCACGTCTCAGAAGGAGAGAGCGTAACAACCGCCTCTGGTGTGTATCACAATATTGTCCGCTTTAGACTCCTGGTACGGAAACTTTCGAGCGGGTCACCCATCTCTAAATTGCTCTCGCCCGGGCACGCTTAACTGCAGAGTGCATATGGAATCTACTATCCTCACAACTTTAAAATGAATTGTGACATGGGAGGTATCTACACTCCTTATATGAAATGTTTAGTTCTCTTTCCCAACCGATGTAGGATCAGGTACAACCCACCTTACTGTAACACCCCATCTTTTTAAAATAAATTTAAATCTTTGGTTTTATCCAAAAATAAGGTTTAACAAAATCCATTTAACTAACCATCAATGATAGACAATTAGTTTCAAAACAATTTCTTGGGTGTTACTAACATTTTATTAAATAAACCATAGCAAGAAAACCAAGATTTACAAGATCAAAGCAAATGTAACTTATGCTCCACTAGTCTCCCATGGACTTCAGTACATCTAGCACACTTCACACCTTCAACTATCACCTGAGATAGATTGCATTAAAAAGAGATACGTAAAACAAAATGTCTCGTGAGTTATGTGGGTTTTAGACCATAAAACATTTCAAGCATTTTCAAAGTTATTCATCTCGAATATAACGTAATTTATCATTTAATGTCATACCATTAAATTCCTTTCTCATTTCCAAGGCCAAGGTGGAAAGAAAAAATCAATCCACCATGGTGTCATAATAGGGCATCTACTTCGCTATGGGAAGGTACCATCCCAATATTTTCCTCTAGTGCCTCTTACAAGGTATCATGGTCCGAACAGTTTTCATTTCATCTTTATTTTCTTTCTTTTTATTTTAACATTAACATATAATCATTAAAACATTTTTAATAGACATAGTTACTTTTCAAAACATTTTCCATAAGATAGTTTAACATTTAGCCATGTACCCCAAAGTGGGAAAAGTCAATACGTATTCACCTAGTACTCTAATGTAGATTACTACCCTTCTAGATCAACTTCGCAAGCAATGAACCCTTAAACACAACCTATACAATATAGCTGAAGATCAACAAAAATGACCAAAATACCCTTGAGATTCATAAAAAGTTTTAACTCCTCTAAACATCATTTTTCATCTATATTAAATAATGCAATTGGAATTAGGTCAAACAGATGACTCAAATTCGAGTTAGGAAAAAGTTTTTCTATTAGGGCCAAACACGGTCCGTGTTCATTTTATGCCTTGAGTGAACATGGATCGTGTTCATGCAAATTCTCCTTTCCCAATCCGGATATTCTAAAAAAGGTATCCTACTTTTCATAGTTTATGAAGGCTCTTTCCAATCTACTTAAAAATTCTTCTTAACCTATTAAGTGCTCACTGAACTTCCTTAGATCATACAAATCTTCAAATTTCATAAAGAAGGCTAACTTTTGAATTGTTCCTTTGAACATTCCAAAGTTTACAATGTTTGTTCTCAACTCAATGAATACTCGAATGAGTCTTTCTAGGTACATTTTATCACAAGAACTCTCATTGCAAAAAATTAGTATAACTTGGAATCCTCCATTCCATTCCATATTCCCAAATTGCCCTTAAGGTCAATAACTTTATATTTTAATCTAAGAATCAAGTAACACCTTGTGTTTTGAGTTCAATCCATTTTAAGGGTATCCATTCATTATTATGAATTTCCTTTACTCATAAATTGTTGAACTACAATGGATAATATGGTTTTCATCTTAATGTCCCTAAATATATTTCCATTCAGGCTTGCACATGATTCTACCATCATGGATGAGTTTGATCATTCCCATTTGGTTTCTTGTTGTCAAGCATCATCTAGGTCATTGAATCTATCATAACTTCACATTCAATTACTATATCTTTCAGTTTTAGATTCTAGGGTTCTTAGTGGTCTTTTTACCTAAATCATCAAAACCATCAATGGAATGATTGGTTTGAGATTGGAACCATAAAAACCACTCCAAGGGGTTAGAAATTGAAACTGTAATCATCAAATCCTACTAAACTCGACATTGGGATTTCACCATCTTCACAACTTCGAATTTTAAGGATATTGAATTAAGAATTTTACATTGCTAGCCATGACTCCTTCTCTTCTTTGCTTGATTACCCAATTCTCTTCTTGAATCAAGCCCTAAATGTCAAGAAATGAAGCATTCACCATTATCTCTCCCTCTTCCTTGCAAAATATGTCTAGCAAGAATGTGGGAATGATGTCTGCATCTTATTTTCTCAAATTTTCACTTGTGGTCCTTCTAGTTTGAGCATTTTGTTAGTCCTTACCATTACTTGCATTTTCCCAACTCTAACATATTATTTGACATATTTTTAACCAATAAAATCCTTACTTTATTTTTAAATTAATTGTAGGATGTTACAATTACCTGCCCCTTAAGAGGATCCCGTCCTCAGAATCGCCTTGTAGTCCATGATGGTAGGGTACCTCCTTATCATTTCTTCTTTTTTCTCCCACACGAGATTGGGGCCGAGCGCATGCTTCCATTTGACTAGGACCAAGTTAATTTCCTTGTTCCTTATCTTTTTGTTCTTTATTTCTAGATTTGCCTCTGGTTCTTTTACTAGTCTCCTCTTCTCGTTAATTCTCAAGTCCTTCAGTGGAACTGTCAATTCCTCTTTTTCAAAGTATTTCTTCAAATAGCTTACATGAAAGGTATCATGTATTCCTTGGATTTCTTAGGGGAAATTCCAACTTAAAGGCTTGGGTTCCAACCACTTTCAATACCTTGAAGTGTCCAATGTATCTTGGACTCAAGTTATCCTTCTTATCAAATATCATGACTCCTTTCCATGAGGAGACTTTCAACGTTACTATTTCACCTTTTTTTATGTCATAAGGTCTTTGCTTAAAACTTGGATAACTTCTTTACCTGTCTTGAGCCGCCTTATTGCTAGATTTAATGACTTCTATCTTTTAAAATTTTAACCTTACGAGTTCGGGACCCGTGAGTTTCTTCTCCCCAAATTCAAGCCAACACAAGGATGTTCTACACTACCTTACATACAATTCTTTATAAGGTAGTATTCTAACATTTGAGTGATAAGTGTTGTTATAAGAGAATTCCAACAAGGGTAAGTGATCGTCCCATTTCCCTCCAAAATTAATCACGCATGACCTCAACATATCCTCTAAAGTTTGGTTGGTCCTTTTGATTTTCCCATCCATTTGAGGGTGATATGTGGTGCTCAAGCATATTTTTGTCCCCGAATGGTGTTTGTAGTGATTGAACCTTTCCATAAGGAAATTGGTGTTTCGCTTAGACTTGAATACAAGTCTAACATTTAGAGATGTAATTCACCACTTTTGGTTTCATTTCAGCCCACCAAAAGTGTCTTTTCAAATCTATGTTGGTCTTGGTACTTCTGGGGTGAATGGAGTATTTGGATTTGTGAGCCTCATCTAGAAAAAGTTTCAGATTCTTCCCATGTTTGTGGACCCATATTCGGCCCTTAACGTTCAATAATCCTTGTTGGTTCCTACAAAACTCAACCTTCCTTCCCAATTTATCATTTTATTATTTTCTTCCTTCAAGGCTTAAACTTGAGCATCCTTGATCATTTGGATTAGGTTCCACACCACATCGATTCACATTGATCTTCCTTTAATATGTTTCTCATGAGTCTTTCTACTTAAGGTGTCTGTCACCACATTCGTCTTCCCTTCATGATATATGACCTCACAATCATAATCAATTATGAGTTCTATCCATTCTCTTTGCCTCATGTGTAGTTCCTTTTGTGTAAAAACATATTGAAGGCTCTTGTGATCAGTGTACAATTTGCACTTGGTGCAATAAAGGTAGTATCTCCATATTTTTAGGGCGAAAAAATTGTAGCTAACTCCAAATTGTGACTGGTGTACCATGTCTCTACGTCCTTTAATTGCCTAGAAGCATAGGCAATGAACTTTCCTCGTTCCATAAGCACACAACCAAGTCCTTTGTTAGAGGCATCACAATACACTATAAATTCTTCCATACCATCAGGTAAAGTGAGGATTGAAGCCTTACACAGTATCTTCTTCAAGATTTCAAATGCTTCTTGTTGCTTATCGCCCCAAACAAATTTTACTTCTTTCTTGGTAAGTCGGGTAGTGGAACCACGACTTTGGAGAAGTTTGGATAAACCGTCTGTAGTAACCGGAAAGCCCAAGGAAACTTCATATCTCGGTTGGAGTCTTCTGGGGTTGGTATTTCATAACTGCTTTAATCTTCATCGGGTAGACATTTATGCCTTCATGCGACACTACGTGTCTAAAAATTTGAACTTCCCGCAACCAAATTTGCATTTTGAGTACTTTGCATACAGTTTATCCTTCTTGAATAGTTGTAAAACTTTTTGTAAGTGATCTTCATGCTCCTCTTAACTCCTTGCGTATATCAAAAGGTCATCTATGAAGAAAATGGCAAACTCGTCAAGAAAAGGTTTGCAAACCCTATTCCTCAAATCCATAAAAATGGTTGGGACGTTCGTAATTCCAAAGGGCATCACAAAGAACTCATAAAAATGGTTCGGAATGCTTTCTTGCCATTGTCTTCATCTTTCGCTCGATTCTTGATTGTGACTTTGTTAAATTCCCTATAGTCAGTGCACATATGCATTGACCCATCTTTCTTCTTAACAAATTACACAGAAGCACTCCATGGGGATGAACTGGAATGAATGAATCTATTTTCAAGTAATTCTTGAATTTGAGGCATAAGTTCCCTCATTTCTGTGGGCACAAGTCGATAAGGTGCACGAGCAATGGGGTTTACACCCGGTACTAGGTCGATGCCTTACGTGTGCTAAACCGCATAAGTTTTTAGGAAAGTCTTCGGGAAATTCACTAACTATCTTCACTTCTTTAATTTTCTCTTTTTCTTTCTTAAATAATGGACACATGCTAAGAATGATTCACATCCCCTTCAGAGACACCTTTGAGCTTTGAAATCCGATATAATACAAGGAAATTTATTGTCTCGGTTTCCATACATATAAAACTTTTCTCCCTTGGTGGTTAAAAAGGAAACCATTCTCTTTCCACATGATAATTTTGCATTATTATTTCCCATCCAGTCCATTCCTACTATCACATAAAATCCTTTAATCCCCATTGGGAGTAAATTGATAGAAAAGTCTTGACCATTTATTTCACGTGAACAATCTGGGTACATGTGGCCCACCGAAACATGGGTACCATCGGCTATTTCAATGCTATAAGACTGTGACAATGTAGCTTGGGGCCCAATTAGTTTATGAAAAAATGTATGAGATAAGAAACATTATCTAGCACTCGAATCAAATAATATGTGTGCAAGGTTAGAGTCAACAAGTAATGTACCTTCCACAACATCATGGTTCTCATTTTCCTTCTCTTCACTCTTCAAGTATCCTCTCCCTGTTACGGGTCCCGTGTTCGCCTTCTTGTTATCCATTGACCCCATGGTTTCACTCATTTGATTTGGGCAACTCTTACTATAATGGCCTTCCTCATGGCAATAGAAGCACTCCACGTCACTTGCATCACGAATACTGCATTCTCGAGCCTTGTGACCATGTCGACCACATTTGTAGCAATCGAATGTCCCCAACTTACAATCACCAACATGTCGTTTTCCATACTTCTTACATTCTTTCCCTTCTTTTTTCTTGAAGTAGCTAGATGTGGAGTGACTCCTCTTATGAGATCCCGAAGATCCATGGAATTTCCTCTTTTCACCAATTATTTGTCTTTCGCTTGCTTTCTTGAGTATCATGTCTTCCACTCTAGAGCTTGCTTTAGTTGCATCATCAAGTGTTGTGGCATTTCCCACTTCCAAGGAATAGTCCCCCGAATGTCCATTAAGGCAGCGCTTCACTCGACCATGTTCATTGAGTAGAGTATTCCCTAGGAAGGGAAGCATGTCAGTGAACTTCTTAGTTTACTCATCAATTGTTATATTTCCCTTTTGAATAGAAAAGAACTCATTCACCAGCTTATCCTCGCATCTCGGGGCGCTAAAATTTTCTTTTATGCGCCTCACAAATTCTTCCCAAGTGAGGGATGTAATCCCTTCGGTTCCAATCACCTCATGATTGTTCTTCCAACATACGAGAGCATCATCTTTGAGCATATGGCTAGTAAATCCCATTTTAAATATGTTCTATTTAGGCAATCCACTACTCGCAACCTTTTGCTATTCCGCCATCATACCGTAACTAAATCTTAATAGATATTTCAAATATCACAACAATTACACACATAGAGACTACACTTTAGACTCTACTAGTACATGCACATTTATACTTTCCACTCTTACCAATTTCAAGTACATTAACATTTAATCACATAGTACTATCAACTCTACTCTACTAGCTATCTATTCTAATATACGTTGACATATATTTTAATACATCGTATAGTGAGGTAACTCACCTGGATAATTACTCAGACGACTATCATAGAGACTCGACCGAGAAGTCGAATAAGTGAAGCGTAAAGCAAGAAATGAAGTCTGAGATCCAAAAGTTCTTTCGCTGGCGAAGGTCCAACATCGTCGTATATGCTTATTACCAAAATTTGTATTCAGTTGACTTGCATAAAGGGAACAAAATTTGTGCTTATCTTTTTAGTGTACGGTATTTGTACTACATAGTAATTAGTATGTATCATGTCTTTTAGTACGTTTTGTCTCCCATATGATTTCACGTTTTCACTATAAGTAGAAGCATACAGATAGTAGAAGCATACGGATCTGGTACACGTAAAAGATTCATGAGTTGTATTCTCCAAGTTATCTAATATACAACATCCTTATTGTTCATATTATTGTGTTCTTTATATTTCTTGAATATTGTTTTAACAAATTCCGCACTTAATTAGCTTATTGTTAGCTAAAGATGCTCAACTCAACCAGGGGCGGTTTTGCTTGGTGTCCCGGTGTGGCACCGACAACACCTACATTTCATGTATGCAGTGGAAAAAATTTCGATTTTTTTGGTTTTTTACCTATTTTTTCTGCACCGGCAACACATTTTTCAACCTCGACAACATCTACTATGTATTCTTGCGTAAGCCCATGAACTCAACATAGATGCATGTACTAACGATGCTTTACAAGGGGGAAATGAATAGAATATAAAGAATGTGCAAGAGAAAAACGTGATCGTACTTTAAAATATATTTCTATTATGTTTTAAGTGTTTAACCATGTAAAACAATATTCAATTATTCATCTTGAAAATACTTTATATGTTGGTTATATTTTTATATATATTTTTGTTGACTCAGCCATAGTTATAAGACTATTTACTAAATGGCTTCGGCCATGTCGTTTTCATTCATTTCTTGCTTTATTTTCCACGAAATTTAATTAGTTGACTTCATATTAAGAAAATTCACAACCATTTGGAATATCAAAGAAACTTCTTCCTCTGTCAATAACGAAGGAGTGAAAACTTCCGTTGTGTGTTCTCCCAGTAACGTATCCAATAGTGATTTATTAGGTATTTTTAACTGCATGATTCAAACATCAGATGGATGTTCGGTGTTTAAATTAAGGTTCAACTACATAATTAAGTAATTAATTATGTTCTGGGTAGAAATACAAGAAGGAAACTTCGTACAAATTTCTGATATAACTGGCAAGATCCTAACCTATCTACAATATTGTAATATAAGGTTTATATAAGGTTTATTTACACTTCCTGTGTTCTATTAAATAACTGGTTTCCTATATTAGATATGTCGACATAGATTTTACACTTAGCTACCTGTTACTAAGGTTTATTTATACTTTGCCCCTTGCCTGGCGGTTGAATGGGTAGCCACAGCCACTTGTTCTTTAAAAACCCTAGTGGGCATATAGTATCTTAATCTTAATCATTCTATATACAGGAAGGGTCATACAAAGAAATGGGCCGAATTATTCATATTAAAATCTTAACTTTAACTAACACGTGCTTAATCAAAAAAAATGATGGCCGATAATTCATTAATAATTAAATATGAATAATTAACACTTCGATCAAAATAATCTCACATTTTGAACTCGAAATTATACATATGTCATATTAAGTGAATTAATGCAACACTGATATATGGCTTAGAATCTGAAGTCCTTCTAGAAAACAAAGATAAGGGTAATTAAACAAAGATTTAATTAATCTCCCATCAGAAGACAGATGATAAGTATGACTTTTTGAAATTTAAAAAGTCAAGGTGTTTAGCTAATGTTGACAAAATTGGAGTCAAATTTGGACTATTCAACTCATTTTCACCATATTTTCTTCCTTGATTCCAAAAGCCTGGCAACTTGCCAACTTTCATTTTTCTTTTTTTGCTTTAAGTAGCACGTTTAAGGTGTACGTCTGTGGACCACAGAATAAATTGTAATTAACAGAAAGTACGTAACAAATACTATACCACAGAGGGTAGTTGAGTGCCACTTGGGGCAATATTATGTCACTATAACAATTGGACTAGTTTTTATGGAGAATAATTTACAAATGATATTTGCGTTTTAAGCACGGCCCACCTTCTATCCTTTTAATTAAAGAAATTAGATTGAATGTTCTTAAGTTGGGTTGGAATAAAGTAACAAAATAACAAAGGAATGTCGACGAGTGTAGATTTGTTACCGGGAAGCCTACTTGTAGCAGTGAAAGTGAAGTTTTTAAAAAATATACAATATAGTTAATTTGTTTGTAATTATTTATTATCTGTATATTATCTACTATCTATCTATATATATTATTTATTAGCTATTAAATTATATCTTATAAAATCTTTTTTTACATTATGTGCAATTGAAACTCCATAAAATTTCAACTTCCAACTTGATATATTTAATTTATTAAATATATACTATAATATATTATCATGAAATATCTTTAAAATTATCAATATAATACTTTTAATTTATTGATTGAAATACAAAATTTTAATTATTAATATAATATATTTAATTTATCGATTTAAATAAAATGTTAAATTCAAACCCTAAATAAAAATTAAAGAAACAAAAAAAAATTAAAATACTACTTCTAAAAACAGTAAAATTATTTAAATATTTTAAATATAAAACCTAAATCGACATATCAAATTAACTTAAAAAAAAATATCTCAAAATTATTTTTTATAATAATTGATTTTTTAAAATAAATGGTTTTTTAAATTAATGAACAATAACAACAAATAAAAGAAACTAAAAAAAATATGTAATTTATATATTAATTAATCATATAGCATGAAAAATAATATTAAATCGAGAATCATATTTAGTTTTATTCGCACACAAAGAGAGGAATAAATGTTATTGAATGATATGATTTTAATACATGTTTATATTATAATATGATTCAAAAAATTAAAATTTTATATATCATCTTAATATTAAAGTTAGTTTTTTCATAGTTAATGTTGATAACATAATTATTTTCAATATGTATTTGTCGAAATTTTGAATATATATATATATATATATATATATATATATATATATATATATATATATAACACCTCATTTTTATCGTTCCGTATGATTTAATATAAACCATTTTTTTATTAAATTCGAAGTAGAAATATATTACTCTTTATCCCAAGTAATCACCTTAAACATGTAGGAAATGTCGATACGATTTTCGTAGATATATAGAACGCTTAAATCCGACTTCGTATGAAGACGTTATGCTTCTTCGAAGTTTCTCGATGCAGCTCTACGTATCGTAAAAATTGAATGTTTGATAAATCACTTTTTAGCCAAAGTGTATAAACGAAAGTCGTAGTAGTTACTAAACCAAGAGCGTGCATACAGATAACTTCTAAATTTGACTTCATTAGAGAAAGTTATGATTTTTCTAAGATTCGGCATAGTAGTATACAACTCAAAAATCAAATTTTACATCGGTCGATTTTTAGCCGACAAAACGATAATTGAAGATCTCTTTAATAAGAGTTGAACGATATATGGATAGTCGAAAATAGACTCCGGAAAAGAATGTTATGCATTTAATACGGGCTTTAACAGTCTAAGATTGTGTGAAAAATATAAAGTAAAAATTAGCCGACGGAGTCTAAATGAACGTTGTAGATCTCGTCGAGAGATCTCCGTTGATATAAAGAACTTCCAAAACGGAGCTCGTATGAAGATGTTATGCAATTTTGAAAATCTGGAAATCAGCATGCGTGCGTAGCTTGTGCCCGAAGTCAACCACGCTGCTCCAGCCAACGAGTTCCATGTCTCGCGACGTGAGAGGCTTGTGGACAACCTATAAATAGCATTCAAAGCTCATTGTTTTGCACACACACTCCAATTTGTTTCTCTCGAGTTCCTTTCAACCTTAATCCTAGTTTCCCTTAGTTTTAAGCATCTGGCGAAGCCCTAAGGTCCATGAGAGTCCAACATCTATTAGCTGTCAGGCCGGAGTCCTTCCTATGCAATTTCCTAGTTTTTTCTAAAACCGTTATGAGTTAATCTACACTCTCTTTCTTTTAGTGTAACTTATATTTATAGTCATAAGTCATTATTATGTACTTATAAATAAGATTTATCAGTAATTTTGAGTCAAAATACTGATCGGTGTACTTACAGGAGAGGTGTCTAGAATGGTCACGTTGTCTTGGTTGTTGGATTTTAGAAAGGCTATATGCTAAAATGATCCTGCCTCCCAACTGTCATGTCTGGCTGATCCTTATTTGATAGAACTATCAGTATTCATTGGGATTAGTGATATGTCTAACCCACATTTCCAGATTTCCCTAATATCTAATAAGCGATTGAATTATAGGTTAATACTCGTTAGTGTTACACCCCAAAACCGGAACGGCGGAAACGTTCTGGGGCGGAGGACGTCATGTTTAGTATCACAAGGCATGCATCATAGTAAGCGAAGTAATAAACAACCATTTCATTAGAAAGAAAGTGTTTACAAAGTATGATTCACGTAATATAGAATACATAGCAAATAACAAAAAGACATGAAGCTATACTGCTCCATCTTCTGAATCCCAGAGCGCGTACCTGTCTACTGGTCTCCTGAGAATACAAGTTATTTTGAAAGCGTAGATCAACATTTAAGCTGGTGAGTTCATAAGATTTTAATGATGTAATGTGAGTAGTAAGAAAGTTGTAGTAAGTTCTGTTTAGAAAATTTTGCCTGTTCCTCCAGAAAATCCTATATTTCCTGCTTTGATGAAAGACAAGTAAAAAAAATGACTCAACAGTCCTTTCTATGAGTATTAAATGGATACAAGTTATATAAAACCCAGAGTAAACAAACAATCGGTTGTGTGTATCTGTCCTAAGCCCACAACCAAACAAGGAACAGGAAATGAGGCGGAAGACACACATCCCATTGTTTGTTAGATCGTCGTTGTATATAACCCCTGCGTATTCACTCGGTACTCACATAGCTAACTGTAATAGTTCCTTTTATATTTGATGAAAAGATCCTTTAAGAAAACCCTTATTTCTTATTATAAAATGATAACCACAGTAGTTCCTTCTATGATCACTTAGTTTATACTAGTTATATATAATCTAATATCGAACGGATAGTTAATTGTGTGAATCTGCCCTAAGCCCACAACCAAACAAGGAACAGGAAATGAGGCGGAAGCACACATCCAACTACCTATCGGGTATTAATTATATATAACCTTGATGTATAAACTAAGGTATTATAGAATTAACCACCTAAGGTCCTTTAAGTTTTACTGGTTTAATAAAATGGATTAAACCCTTTACTGGTTAAGTTTCTAGTTTTGTATTCCAAAAGTTCTTCATTTGAAAAGTATGTTTGTACTAGAAAACTGTGCATTGAATTAGTGTCCTATGACCTGACCCATACATGGTACCCCTTATGATTACTTGGTGTATACGGAACATATATATAGCTAAGCTCGGATAGATAGTAGGCTGGGTGTATCTGCTCTAAGCCCACAACCAAACAAGAAACAGGAAATGAAGCGGAAAGCACACATCTTACTACCTGTCGGACCTGATTAATATATATATATATATATATATATATATATATATATATATATATATATATCCCCGAATGCATACACTAAGGAATCATAAAGTTAGCATTATAGGTCCCTTTCTACTGAATGTACTAGACCCGACTGTTCTGTTTGTCGTTTGTAAAATGTAAGTTTTCCCTAGTTTATAACTATCTTGACTCAAAAATAGTTTGTATTAGCTTTCAAGTGGAACTGTCACTTATTTAAAGTAATGGGAATTTATAAGTACACAGTTGTCTTTTGAATTGGCATCCTGCAGTATTAAATACCTTAAAACATGTTTGTTTTAGTAAGGTCATAATGTGAAGGCTAGTACCCATACTATACGCTCTCCTATCAAGAGACTCTGGGAACAAAACGCGATTGCAGCAAACAATTGCTAGCCGTGTAATTCACATTAAAGTTATATGGTCATGTACCCAATTTAACTATCGCCTTTTGTTAAGAACAATGAGTTAGTGATTCATTGGTATAATTAGATCTTGTAGTGTTCTCATGCTATAGCATCTTAGTATGTTCGTTCTGTTATAGTGTATAGTGTATAGTATGTCTCTCTAATGTATTGTTTCTACCTCCCTGTTTCTCTTTATGTTATCGTGTATTGTTTCTACCTCCCTGTTTCTCTTTATGTTATCGTGTATTGTTTCTACCTCCCTGTTTCTCTTTATAGAATGTTTAAGCATCTAGTATGAACTGACCTCTAAACTATACCCCTTATAGTTTACTAGTATTTTACTTGTACTGTTACTGAAAAGACTCATTTTGCTACTAAGTTATGCTTGTACTTTAAAAACGGAGTTTTGTTAAACTATAAAGTAACATAACTTTAAAAGAGTTTTTGAAATGTTTTGACTACTTATAAATGACATAAGAAATCTTCTGAAAATGTTTATAACAAACAATTACACAATTAACATTGTGTTCAACTTGTATTCCCCCCCCCCCCCTCAAAATCATTTAAAACAGTTTAAAAGGTTGATTACGGGGTATGAACTCACCTTTTGTGGGTGATTCAAACGAATATGTGCATAAGGATGAGAAGTTCCACAAGTGAAGTCCCGAGACACAACATGTCCTAAATGACATATATTGGCATGAATATAGTGTTTATAAGCAACTATATGAAAGTAAACACCTTCCGGGACTAGGAAACACTTTGGCCAAGTGTTGGAATCACATGTGATTCATCTAAACGGTGTTTAAGGTCACCATTATGTGTTTACGGCCATGGTTTTACGGCCAAGGGAGTTTACGGCCGTAAACTCATGGTCAAACATGCATAAGAGGGTGTTTGAAGGCTAGGGAAACTTGAGGGACTATTGCTCTACATAAGGATGAGAAAAACCAACTTAATGGAGGGTGTTGAGGTGTTTACGGCCACACCATAAACTCTATGGTCGTAAACTCTCCAAGTGGTGTCTTATTGGGTCTTAAAGGCAAGGAGTTTCAAAGGTTCAAGTGTCCCAAAGGTTAGCAAGAGTCTAGAAGTGTTTAAGGTTCAAGACTTGGCCCTAATTAGGGTTTACGGCCAAGGGAGATTCTCTTTGGCCGTAAACTCTCATTTATGTTGAGTTTGGTGATATTTCAAGGCTATAATCTAGTGTTTAACATGTACAGCTAGATGGTAGATGGAATACTCACCCTTT
Organism: Lactuca virosa; assembly: GCF_052849685.1. Classification (NCBI taxonomy): domain Eukaryota; kingdom Viridiplantae; phylum Streptophyta; class Magnoliopsida; order Asterales; family Asteraceae; genus Lactuca; species Lactuca virosa. The sequence goes on from NC_136433.1 coordinate 63,270,007, forward strand.
TGAGGCCTTTAGAGGAGTTTTCGGGCACCAAGAACAAGTGTGTGTTCTTGGTGAAAGTTGAAGATCTAGCCAAAAGATGATGTTAATGGATGGAATCAAAGGGTTTATGCTAGATAAGAAGATGTAGTAACTAATCAAGGGATAAATCACTTACATTTTTGGAAGAAAATGAAGATCCTTGATGATAGTTGAGAGCAAAACCCGATTTCTTGGCTTGGAAATGGTAAAAGTGTTGGAAGAAGGCCAAGTTTCACATATATAGCCAAGAGTTTACGGCCACCATGAGTTTACGGCCGTAAACTCATGTGTCTTGTTCGTAAACTCCTCACGAAAGGGGTTTATGGCTTGCTCATTGTACAGTGAATCCAGCAGGTACTTCCTAACACTCATTCCTTGAATGTATTGGACTTAAAACACTCAAACAGACTCCAAACAGTGCTAAATGATAGCAGGAGTGAGTCTGACTTAAGGTTGATTGGCTTGACTTATAAAGTAAAAATTTTCAGGTTGTCACAGTTAGGTATGTTACCATCAGTTGGATGGTCACAAGATTTATGTTAGTTATCAGAGCAACTATCCAGGTGAGTTTATCTCACTATATTATGTATCCTAGTATACAATCGTGTATGTTACGATATATGAACCGGTAGTGTATAGCCCACAGTATAGTTTTCTATGTGCCTGTAGATTCGAATATGTAATGTATATATATATATATATATATATATATATATATATATATATATATATATATATATATATATATATATATATATATATATATGTGTGTGTGTGTGTGTGTGTGTGTGTTATTATTGATATGCTTATAAGTTATTGTGAATTAGTTAAGGGATGATGGCGGAAAGTGGTCGGGAGCCTATAGGCCCACGTTGTAATACCCGTTTCCCAAATAAGGTTGGCCAAGATTAAAAAAATTAAAATGAGGTTTTTGGAGCAAACCTCCAACCACGATGTTGGCATGAATGCCCACGATGCAGCGTAAAATTAATAGATCGTGTGTTTAGAGGTCCACCAAGACGTGGCAATGGATAGCCATGACCTGGCAGCGGTAGCAGCCCAAGCCCATGTATTTTAGGGTTTCTCCCATATTTAAGCCCCTTAACTCTCATTCTAGGTCAGTTCCTTCAGCCTCCATCTCCCATTCCGAAAGCCTAGCCCATTTTCCTTAATTTTGAGCTTAGTGACTCTATCTTGAGCTTGTTTGCGTTATTTGGTGAAAACTTGGGGAAGAAAGTAGTTCATTTTGGTGCAAGGAAGCAAGGAGTAAGCTTGGATCCAAGGTCTTATTCACATCTCTGAGTTGTTGGAGGTAAAAATTTGATACCTTGTCATTTGTTCTTCTTATGGCAAGTATGAGCACATTTTTGGATTTTTTGGTCCCATTCTTGAGTTCTCTTGGAGTTTAAGGAACTCCAGAGCTTTATGTGGTGCTCATTTGGTCATGAACTTCTGAGGTAGTGATAAAAAGGTATTATCTTGAGTTTTCTTAGCCCCATGTTTGAGTTGTGGTCATATTAATGATCTAATGGACATAAAATGCAAGATCTAGCCTTGTAATGGAGTCCAAATGGATAAAGTTGGAAACTTTATCTATTAAGTCAGTAAGGAGAAGTAGATCTGGAAGTATGAGATTAGATCTGAAGGGCTTAAGCTCTTAATGAGAAAAATTGTATTTATCCAGTGGTCACAGCATGGGGAAATAAAAAATCATGATTGTCCTGTCTTGGCATGACTACGACGTGGCTAAGGAGGGTCACGACGTGGCGTTGACTTTGGCCAAGTTTGACTGTTGACTTTTGAGAAGTTTAACTTAAGGTCAAACTTGAGGATTTGGGTCGTTGATTAAGGTTCTTCCATGTTTTGGTACTAGAGGTTTCATGGGAGAAGGAAGTGCAAAAAGGGGATCGCATCACAGTGTTTATGGATTCTTCGATTCAAGTGAATTTTACTCTCTGTACTTGTGGGTCGAAGGCACCAATGTCGGCCTATTAGGTTATGTACCTTGGTATATAGGATGTCGTTATGATGTGATGATCTGTTAGATCTATATCCTGGTATATAGGATGTTAGTGTGTCTTAGTGATCTGCTAGATTTGTGTATATATCATTATATGATAGGATTGTGTAGTAGTGGTATGGTGGTTACAGTGCTAGTAGACTGGTTATCATCTAGTGGGTGCCCTGGGGGTTGTATTTAGTCATGTAGAATAGCCTGAGAACTCTTGATCTAGGCTTTCTTGCATGTTCCTTCTTTGGTTGTGGCGCTAGAGTAGGATCATCTGTTTGGGTGGCTATCTCAGCACTAGTTACTTATGGTTACGCATTTCATGGAGGTTAGGTGGTAGCGGGAAAGTTTGCGTTGAGAGGACTGGTAGGCAGTAGTGAGCTGCATGATTGATGTTTTCCTGTGTTATGTGCCTATTTGATCCTTGATTGTTTATATGTCGACATATGGTGGTAGTGGGTTTAGGTGGTCCTACTTTGTGCTGTAGGCCAAGATAGCCACTTCAGGCCGTCTGTAAGCCGTAGGAACGGAGGCTCGATAAGAGAATTGGGTTGAGGTGGTAGGCCAAAAAACCCTAGGTATTCCAGCCTGATGGTAAATTGGATTTGTTGCATATTGGTATTCCAGTGTAAGGACTGATTGGGCACGGGCATTCCAATCTGATGATTGTGGGCCATTATGCATGCTTGTATGTTTATCGTATGTGATATGTTGGGGGAAACTCATTAATCTATGTACTTACCCAGTTCTTGATGTTTTTCAGGTTTTTTCGGTGATCATGGGAAGGCGAAGGAGGGATTGTACACACTCATCAGCAGCATTGAGGATTCCGTTTTTCTTATATTACTCTGATTTTAAATAAATATATTGGAATAAACGGTTTTCTTAGTAATGGATTTATAATTGGGAAGTCTGAACCTAATAAAAATGAAATTTTTTGGTTGTGAAAATGGGATGTTATGTTGGATTAGGTGTCTAAGACCATATAACTATAATTGATATATACTTGAATTGATAGTAGCACAGTCCTTTTGGGGTGCCCTCAAAACTAGCAACTAGACAGGATGACTTTTGGAGAGAGACGATGATTTATTATTTGATTAATAAATTGAAATAAATAATTTGTTAATATATTATGAGAATAATATATTAATTAGAAATAGTAATATTTAATTAATATTTAATTAGAAATTAATTGGAATTAATTTTGGGATTAAAAAAAATAATTAAAAGTGTAGGGTCTAAAGTATAATTGTTCAATAGTTGAACAAGAGCTCTAGCCTTCCTAGGGAAGGCTTGGACGGATTCTATATGGATAATCTAGGGTTTCTAAATTATCCCATGTGGATAAATAAGGAGCTAGATAATTACCAATTTGAAATATTATTATTATATTCTGATTAGGTTTTCCAGGGCGTCCTTGTTAGATTATAAATAGACCCTTACCCCTAATGATTTTTGGCCACACATAACCTTGAAGAGATAGCCGAAAATTCTAAGCTCCTTCTCCTCTCTCCTCTCTCATCCTCTTTCTAGTTTTGGGTGTGAACCAGTAGAGGCACGGAATTTGTGGTGCTTCCTCTCAAGGCTTCAACAACCCAAGGATTATTTGTTATTTGTCAATAACAATCAAGGTATGTTTCTCTTAACCCTAATCATATTTTCCAAAATATGCTAGGTATCTTAGGGTTTTCTATTTGATGTTCAAAGTTGTATGTTCAATTAGAGAAAACATAGATCAAGAATTAGGGTTGCATGCACACATATGAATTTTGTTGGTTATGCTCAATACCCATAAGTGGTATCAGAGCCTTGGCTTGTTTTCTATTTAATTGATTGCAATGGTTGAATTGATCAATTAGGGTTTATGGCAATTAAACCCTTATGGACTAATGTTTTAAAAATTAGGGTTTCTTAGGCCCTAAGTTTCGAAATTTAGGAAAGAGTTGAAACCCTTTACCTTGCCCTACAAGTTTCGATCTTGGAGGGTTTCTCCCCCCCCCCCCCCCCGCCCCCCCCCAAGATTTTGAAATTTAGGTAAGGATTGAAATCCTTACCTTCCTCCCCAAGCCACAAATTTCGAAAATTGGTAGATGATGATTGGTTTATCTTATTTTTGGTAATTATCAGTTTATCTAGTTAAATAGGATATTATAAAATTGGATATATCCCTGCCCATTATTTTCGAAATTAGGGGAGATTAAATTATCTTGATTAATTTAATTGTATAATCCTAAATTGATTTAATAAATTAATTAAATGTTTAATTAATAGATAATTATTAAATCATTTGGTTTAATTTTAATTATAATTATTTTTTTTTATTTTTGAAATTTAGTAATTAAACCTAGCATTTTGAAAAGTATAAAATACACCTTATACTATATGTAAATGACTATATGTATAATAATAATTCAGTCGAACCACTAGTACACCTCATTCACGAAGCCAATCTATAAGGGAGTTTAAGGAATCGGCTTATAAAATGATCGGCATTGGGTATCCACTCTTACCCACCGCTCCCTTGATTGGTGGAGGGTCGTTAGCCGAACGGGTTTGATAGGACAAGTTAAATTCTCATTAATAAGTATAATGTTATTAATAAGTAACTAAACTATTTTCTTAAATCCCAATCTTAGTTACTTTAGGAAAAATGTGAATTTGTATGCCAAACCATGAAATTGCACATTGCACTTTATAAGTCATTAATGGAGCGTGTGTTTTTAACCGACACACTAATAGGGACTAATAAAGAGCAGCAATGGGTGTCTTGAAAATTATCATTGATTAATGAAGTGCGTGTGGTTAACCTGCACGTTAAGATGAGATGATAAACGACATAGAAAGTACCAAGCTAATTTGCGTGGTTATTCACATCTTGTTTGTCATCCTCGGTATCCCACTCACAAATAGAAGAGAATAATCGAGATTAAACATGCCATTGAAAAGTTCAATGAATCTCAAAAGATCTAGGAATTTCATTAAAAACCTAATTCATTCAAATTTCGTTTTTCGATGGTGAAATTGGTAAATCGTCATTTACCTACCTTTATATAATTTACGATTAGATTATGACATCCTTTTTCTAAGTTGTGAATAATTTGGTTGGATCCCAGACTTGATATTTCATTTGGATGTTATATTGAGGGTTATTCTTATCTAACTAAAACTATATATCTTCTCGTTCAGATGTCTACTCCAATTGATGCTTCTAGGTCCTCCTCCTCCTCCTCCTCCAACAACAACTTCTCTCTGTTAAAGATCTGCTCAAATATGCAAATAGATGGCACCAAATACAACGATTGGATACGTAACATTAAAATGGCACTTCTTTTTTAGGACAAGGTCTGTCCTTGAGAAACCATTGGATGAAATTAACAAAGAGAATGCCACTCCTGATGAATTGGCACACTACAATAAACATTATAATGATGCCATAAAAGTTGTGTGCATCACGGTGGCCACAATGACTCTATAATTCCAAAGGCACTATGAAGATTATTGTCCATACGAGATGAACAAGGACCTTATGGAGAAATACCATAAGCAAGCTCGTCGGGATAAGTATGAGGTGGTAAGCGAAATGAAGGAGGGTGAGTCTGGTAGTTGCCACGTTCAGAGAATGCAACGATACGTGCAGGCTAATCAAGATCAATGTGAATTTTGATAAAGAGTTGGAAATTGACATAGTGTTGAACTCACTGCCAAGTTGTTAAGATCATTTCATATTGACCTTTCATTTGAATAACAATGAATCTACTTTGTCTCAATTGCACAACCTCCTGCGAATAGCTGAAGCAGGAATGAAGGGAAAAAGTGTTGCCTCCACTCCTACTGGTGCTCCTTTTCTGTCCGTTGGTCAAGGGAAGGGGAAGGAGATGAAAGGTCCTCCCAAGCAAAACTGGAAGGGAAAGTCCCAAATTGGGTCGTTTAGCATAGGACCTAAAGGAAAATCCAGTTCTGATACTCCTCCTATTTCCGACCCAAAGGAGGCCACTTGCTTCTACTGAAATGACAAGGAGCATTGGAAACGAAGTTGCCCAAAATACTTGTAGGACATCAAGGATGGCAATGTGAAGCCAACCTCGGCAGGTATTTACACTTTCTTATCTAATAATTCATCATTTTCTCATTATTGGGTCCTTGATATTGATGTGGATTTCATATTTTTCTGATTTACAGGGGATAAAAGAAAGTGAGGATGTGGAGCATGGAAAGATGAACTTGATCATGGGGAACATGCGATCTTCACCTTTCATCAAGATTGGAGTTTATGGCTTAGTGTTTAGTAGTGGGTTAGGGTTAGATTTAATAAATTGTTGCTGCTCGTTAGAGATGACACGAAACATCATTTCCTTTCATGCATTGTTTAAACAAGGTTTTAGATATTATTTTAATGATGAGAATGGCTCCATTTCTGCTTTTAAAAATGGTGTTTTTTATTTTGAAGCTTTACCTCATGATGGTGTGTATGAAATTGTGATGATTGTAGACAATTTAGGTAATAGTGTTTTTCAAATTGATTCGTCTAATGGTATACACAAAGCATGCTGGTGGAATTGTCGTCTAGGACATGTTAACAAGAAACACATTGCCCAACTCCAAAAGGGTGGAGTGTTGGAATCATTTTACTTGAGGTCAGATGATACATGCAAGTCTTGTATACTGGGAAAAATGACAAAATCACCTTTCACCGGTTCTTGTGAAAGAGGTGAAGGATTGTTGGATCGCATACACACAGATGTGTGTGGGCCCTTCACATCCACCACAAGGGATGCAAATCGATTTTATGTGACTTTTACTGATGATTATAAAAGATATGGCTATATCTACTTTATAAAGCATAAGTCAGAAACCTTTGTGTAGCGCCCCGATTCCCATGTATGAATTTTAAGCTTAATATATATTCATTTTCAGGACAACTCGATAAGTTTTAAATGGCTGCGTATCTTCATCGGTGGACTCAGGAATTGATCCGGTGCTTAGTATTGAAAAGGGATATGAGAAACGAAACTGGAGCTTATCATAGTGATGTATGAGGACACTTCTAAGCGAGCCCCAGTGGGGTGTGAACCCTCCCGTTTCTTGGGGCGTGATCAGATCATTTGGCATGTTTGGTATGAGTGAACGGTAGCCGATTGTTGGAATTGGTCTTGTGAGAATCAAAGGACCAGTGAGTTATCAGGGTTTGATATTCGAGGAGCGAATATCATGGTGATCGCTTGAGTAGGCGATCTGACGGATGTCAGGCCGCCAGAGTTACCAGATTTTGAGAAGGAATATATTAGAGGCGGAAGGGTTGGATTAGTTATGGATTTGGGAGTTTTCTGTGTGTTTTCAGGTGTCCATGGAAAAGTTTCGGTGCGGCATGAGATCCTTTTGGTGGTGCCTTTCGGGTTGTTGAATTCAATCTATGTGTGGTTTAAGGAGCGATTTCGTGGGCGAAATCAAAATAAGTGGGGGAGAATTGTAACATCCCGAAATTCAGGTACAACTATTTAACCCTTCTCTTTTGTCAAGTTGTCAAGATTGGTCCCTGAGTGGAAAATGTTGCAATTGAGTACGCTGGGCGTACTGGAGAGTACGCTGCGCGTACTCATGCGCTTGGAATGGACGCGGACTCTTTAAGGTACGTTGGGCGTACCAAAGTTACGATGGGCGTAACTGGTCCAGATGCAAACCCTAAATGAGACTTGTGCACTATATAAGGAATGATATGGCCTTATCCTCAGCCACCATTTCACAGAGAGAAACCCTAAGAGAGCATTTCCTTCGTCCTAAAGCTTGTGTGTGAGTGTTTTGAGCTAAAAGTGCCTTCGTGTGTTGGTGAAGAAGAAGGGGAGGTGCTTGTGGAGGCTAGGGTTTGGAGTTCAAGCTTGGATCTGAGTTCCTCAGAGGAAGGAGCTTCACTTAGAGGTAAAAAGCTCAGAACTTTCCTCTTTATTTTGGTTTGGTGTTTCATGGTCCATTTCTAGGGTTTAAGTCCCAAAGGTGGAAACTTTATGAGCAAAAGGGGCTCCATAGACCTAGATATGTCCCATTTCAGTGATATGTGTGTTGTAGATCCATAAAAATCCCAACTAGGTCGTCATTAGGGAGTCATGTTTGAGTTATGGGCTTTAAAGTGTTGGAAGTGGAATGATTTGGGTGTTAGTGACTCTTACATCCATGCAAAGGCTTAAAGTCACCAACTTTATGGATTAAGAGGCTTAGGGGTAGTCAGATCTGGGAGTTGGACGTGTGTCTTAACCGTTTAAGACCCCAAAAGCAAAGGAGCATGAAACTGGGACTTACACGGGGCGTAATCCCAGTACGCGCAGCGTAGGGGGTCGCGTTCCCCGATTCTGTGAGGTTGCCGGGTACGCCCAGCGTACAGGTTTGGTACGCGCAGCGTAACCCGGAGAGTTGTCTTTTGTTGACTTTTACGGTTTGGTCAATGTTTGGGTCTTTGAGCCATGAGAGGGGTAAAATGGTCTTTTACCCTTCTGAGAGTGCTAAGAGAGGGGTTAGTCTAGCCTTGAGAGTTGTATTGATTAGAGTACTTATTCCATGTGAATAGGCGAAGGCTAGACCAGATTTTACCGAGTTCGAGATTTACCGAGTTACCCGAGGTGAGTCTTCTCACTATACTGTACCTAGAGTGGTACCTATGTGTGACCGGAAGGTCTTATATGCTATGAGATGTATGTGATGTATGCTGATATGATACGTATGTGTTATGTATGTTATGAATTATAAGGATCGGAAGGTCGTCATGATGTGGACCGGAAGGTCAGGATGATATGGACCGGAAGGTCAGGATGATATGGACCGGAAGGTCATTACGGGTAGGGTCGGAAGGTCTACCAGGGTTGTGGGACGGAAGTCCTCTAAGACACTGTGACCAGAAGGTCTTATAGCCTTGAGTGGCGTATGTGCGTATGTGGTATTTTGGGGAAGTCACTAAGCATTTATGCTTACAGTTGTTGTGTTATGTGTTTCAGGTACTAGCGAGGATCGCGGGGAGGCGCCGGCTTGATCCGTACACACTCATGGAGTTTATGTCTTGAGATTCTGGGATATGTTTTGTCATGATAACATTGGATACATTATGTTTTGATATTACCTTATGAATAAAAGTATGTTTTAAAAATGAAAAAAATTGTTTTGGAAATTGACGTTGTTAGAAGTTGGTATCAGAGCCTTGGTTTGAGGGATTCAGATGCACCTTCGGGCGTATCTGAACTCAAACTGAGGATTTCAGAAAGTTTTTCATAAAAAGGAACAATTTTTCTAAAAAGAGTAAAAGACTTTGAGAAAAGCAGAAAGGAGCAATGTGTACGATCAGCCAACGCCCGAACGGTGATTTCCCAAAATACCCTTACATTATGTATTATGAGATATGGTATGATATGTTATGCATGCTAGAGTAGGCTAGGTATTCATATTAGGACTAGAGTGGCCTGATTTGTGATGCCTTAGCCTAGGAAGATTTCTGCTGCTATGTGATGCTTGAGAGTGAGTAGGTAGCAGTAAGGAGCTTATGAGAGGTCTACTGAAGGGTAGCCTATGCTAGCGAAGTGTAGAGTACTTGTGATCTAGGATCCTAGGAGGAGGACTTGGGGTGAACACTGATGCGGTGTGGACGGTAGTATAGGGCCCGTACTACTGAAGACACCGGATCAATGAGCAGTCCAAGTAAGAATCCTTAGGGTACCAAGGAACAAGTAGGGTTGGGTGATCGAGTGCGAGTATACTCGATCGAGTCTCTGGTATCTTTGTGTTGTGTTTCAGAGACATCATGGTTGGTACGCCACACACGCCGGAGAGCAGCGGTGTTAGCGATGATGAGATTCGCCGTATGATTCATGACGAGATGACCGCGACGATCCGGAAGGCTAATCCGGAGGATTTTAAGTAGCGGATTGAGAAGTGATGACATGGTTCGAGTACCATGATAAGTAGCGGATTAAGAATTGGCGTCATGGTTCGATTACCATGAGTTGTAGCAGGTCGAGAGGTGATGTCATTGTTCGAGTACCATGATGTGAGGTAGAATGAGAAGAGGGAACATGGTTCGAGTACCATGATTCGTAGAAGATTAAGAGGAGATAACATGGTGCAGGAACCATGATTCATAGCAGATCGAGAGGTGGCCACGCGGTTTGAGTACCATGATATGTGGCGGTTAGTATTTCTGATTTTTACCGGGTATTCCGTGGGGATTGTCTAGACTGAGATCAGAGGTGAATGAGTATGGGGCCAGAAGGCCTTGATGAACAATTTTTAGTGGAGCATCCCTTGAAAAGGTAAATTGAGTGAGCTCCGAGGGATTGTGGGTGATATGCCAGTTGGAGTCGCGAGACTCAGGGATGAGTAGGGATGGTGCATTATGGGAGAATACGGTCTGGGCTGGGCGACCGGCCGATAGTGGATAGGTCACTTTCTGAGACCCGAGTGGTGCTATTTCCGTTTCCTGTGGGAGACGTAAGAGGTGATGAGATTTCGGTTTTTGAGTTTGGGGGTGAGCCCTGTGGGATTGCACGGATGGTGATCTCCAACCACAGAATATGGCAGTAGGTCTGCCGCAAGGTAAAGATATAGCTTGATCAGGTCGTCAGTGGGGATTGAGATGGTCAAGGACCAGGATACACCCTAATTGAGTATAGTAGGGCATGTGTTAACTGCAGCGTCGAACGATCAAGAAGAGTATATCAGGGCGGTGGCCCTTATTGTCTTTGATGGGTATTAAGAGTGGAAATATGGTTTTTGCTCTTATGATAAGTGACGTGAGGGAACGTCGATTGAGGAGTCGATGATGAGGAGTACGGAAGATCATTACTTCCAAACTAAGAGTCAGGGTTAATACCGGACAGTTGGGAGGTCCGGTGCTGGAATGGTGTGAGATTTTGAATGACTAGAGGTAGTCATGGTGGGGAGTTCTGAGAATTTCATCTGAGTTTCAGGGCATTTAGAGTTGCTCGATCTCTGTCGGGAGATCATCGAGCGTTGCGTAGCACCTTCCAAGAGTAGGTGCGAGGATTACTGGTGGAAACAGTCGGTGTGATAGATTGCTGATGCGCCGATTGGGGTTGGTTCGAACCCTAAGTGGGGGAGAACCGGTTATTTCATTGACGGGATCAGAGATTCGAACGAGAATGGTTAGAGATCTGGATATAGAGACTGGCGGTGCGAATTCATTGAGCCCAAGGTTGTTGGTGATTGAGACGAGGTGCAGTGCGAGATAATGCATATGTTATGTTTGAAAAGGATGAGTGCCTCCACGGCAAGTGGACGTTGATCGGAGACCTTGGGGTGAACGGGAATTATTCAAGGTCATAATGGTGAATTCGAGATGGTTGGCTCGTAGGGTGAGTTCGGCGGTTGAGAAATTTTGGTTCAAAGATGGGGCTGTTATTCAGCTTGGAAAGGGCAGAAGTTGATTAGACAACCAATTTCAGGTTGTGGAACGGGAAGATCATTGGATGAGACGAGACGTCGTGAGGTCCTATGTGGTATATTGAGGTATCCGAATTTAATGCATTGGATTTCGGATAATTTTGAGTCTTGAGTGGAGACGGCAAGTGGCGGGTCAAGTATCGATAATTCCAGTGGGAGCCCTTTCGGTTAAAGATAGTAAGTGAGATTGTCCAAGAATATGGATCGTAGCAGGGAAGGGTGTTTTGTTATGGCGATTGCCGCCAGATATAGTGATGCATAATTTGGGTAAGTGCATGCACCTATCTATGGTTGATCCGCGGATTGTGAACTAGTCAGAGGTTGTTGTGATGCTACAGGGAGCTGTAGTACTCACTAGTCAGAGGTTGTTGTGATGCTACGGGAAGCCGTAGTACTCACTAGTCAGAGGTTTTTGTGATGCTACGGGGAGCCGTAGTACTCACTAGTCAGATGTTGTTGTGATGCTACGGGAAGCAGTAGTACTCACTAGTCAGAGGTTGTTGTGATGCTACGGGGAGCCGTAGTACTCACTAGTCAGAGGTTGTTGTGATGCTACGGGAAGCCGTAGTACTCACTAGTTAGAGGTTGTTGTGATGCTACGGGAAGCCGTAGTACTAACTAGTCAGAGGTTGTTGTGATTCTATGGGAAGCCGTAGTACTCACTAGTGAGAGATTGTGGTGATACCGCGGGAAGCCGTAATACTCACCAGTCAGTGAGAGGTTGATGTGATGCTACGGGAAGACGTAGTGCACACTAGTCAGCGAGAAGTTGTCATGATAAAGTACTCTTTGATCAGAGCATGGCGCAGAAGAGTTTTAGGCATGAGGTGACTCTAATTTATGAGTTTTGGGAACCTGGTGGTCGAACCAGGGGCGAGACCGGGGTCTCCTCAAAGATAGGGAGTCATTATAATTTGAGTAAGGTATGGTCATCGCAATCCGAAAGAATGAGATAAGTGAGGTACGCATGGGTTGCGGGAAATGAGTTCTGAGTTGAGTGCTTTGTTGGGACGAGTGGTTCCAACTCTGGGTGGGACTAAACTCTCGAGTTTGAGTTTGGCTCTGGTGGTGCGTTGGATAGGCGAGACGAGATTCTGGATTCTGAGGTGGGTTCCATGTTGAGGAGTATTGTTTGTCATCTGATGTCTTAGACCTGTGTGGGTCAGTTCGTTGGTGCGGGAGATACCGCGAGGCGCATGTATCTAGGGAGTAGTGTTCGACCGAGGTCAAGGGTGAAACGATTAATGCGAATGTGGTAGCTGTTGGGGTAAAGAGAACTTCGTGACTTGTGTGTCACTGGGCCGAGATAGTTGTTGTAGGGAAGGAGTCAGTGAGACATTTCGGGACGTGTTATGGGTGACCTTTGGAGGTTCATCGGTGGACTCAGGAATTGATCCGGTGCTTAGTATTGAAAAGGGATATGAGAAACGAAACTGGAGCTTATCATAGTGATGTCTGAGGACACTTCTAAGCGAGCCCCAGTGGGGTGTGAACCCTCCCGTTTCTTGGGGCGTGATCAGATCATTTGGCATGTTTGGTATGAGTGAACGGTAGCCGATTGTTGGAATTGGTCTTGTGAGAATCAAAGGATCAGTGAGTTATCAGGGTTTGATATTCGAGGAGCGAATATCATGGTGATCGCTTGAGTAGGCGATCTGACGGCTGTCAGGCCGCCAGAGTTACCAGATTTTGAGAAGGAATATATTAGAGGCGGAAGGGTTGGATTAGTTATGGATTTGGGAGTTTTCTGTGTGTTTTCAGGTGTCCATGGAAAAGTTTCGGTGCGGCATGAGATCCTTTTGGTGGTGCCTTTTGGGTTGTTGAATTCAATCTATGTGTGGTTTAAGGAGCGATTTTGTGGGCGAAATCAAAATAAGTGGGGGAGAATTGTAACATCCCGAAATTCAGGTACAACTATTTAACCCTTCTCTTTTGTCAAGTTGTCAAGATTGGTCCCTGAGTGGAAAATGTTGCAATTGAGTACGCTGGGCGTACTGGAGAGTACGCTGCGCGTACTCATGCGCTTGGAATGGACGCGGACTCTTTAAGGTACGTTGGGCGTACCAAAGTTACGATGGACGTAACTGGTCCAGATGCAAACCCTAAATGAGACTTGTGCACCATATAAGGAATGATATGGCCTTATCCTCAGCCACCATTTCACAGAGAGAAACCCTAAGAGAGCATTTCCTTCGTCCTAAAGCTTGTGTGTGAGTGTTTTGAGCTAAAAGTGCCTTAGTGTGTTGGTGAAGAAGAAGGGGAGGTGCTTGTGGAGGCTAGGGTTTGGAGTTCAAGCTTGGATCTTAGTTCCTCAGAGGAAGGAGCTTCACTTAGAGGTAAAAAGCTCAGAACTTTCCTCTTTATTTTGGTTTGGTGTTTCATGGTCCATTTCTAGGGTTTAAGTCCCAAAGGTGGAGACTTTATTAGCAAAAGGGGCTCCATGGACCTAGATCTGTCCTATTTCAGTGATATGTGTGTTGTAGATCCATAAAAATCCCAACTTGGTCGTCATTAGGGAGTCATGTTTGAGTTATGGGCTTTAAAGTGTTGGAAGTGGAATGATTTGGGTGTTGGTGACTCTTACAGCCATGCAAAGGCTTAAAGTCACCAACTTTATGGATTAAGAGGCTTAGGGGTAGTCAGATCTGGGAGTTGGACGTGTGTCTTAACCGTTTAAAACCCCAAAAGCAAAGGAGCATGAAACTGGGACTTACGCGAGGCATAATCCCAGTACGCACAGCGTAGTGGGTCGCGTTCCCCGATTCTGTGAGGTTGCCGGGTACGCCCAACGTACAGGTTTGGTACGCGCAGCGTAACCCGGAGAGTTGACTTTTGTTGACTTTTACGGTTTGGTCAATGTTTGGGTCTTTGAGCCATGAGAGGGGTAAAATGGTCTTTTACCCTTCTGAGAGTGCTAAGAGAGGGGTTAGTCTAGCCTTGAGAGTTGTATTGATTAGAGTACTTATTCCATGTGAATAGGCGAAGGCTAGACCAGATTTTACCGAGTTCGAGATTTACCGAGTTACCCGAGGTGAGTCTTCTCACTATACTGTACCAAGAGTGGTACCTATGTGTGACCGGAAGGTCTTATATGCTATGAGATGTATGTGCTGTATGCTGATATGATACGTATATGTTCTGTATGTTATGAATGATAAGGACAGGAAGGTCGTCATGATGTGGACCGGAAGGTCAGGATGATATGGACCGGAAAGTCATTACGGGTAGGGCCGAAAGGTCTACCAGGGTTGTGGGACGGAAGTCCTCTGAGACACAGTGACCGGAAGGTCTTATAGCCTTGAGTGGCGTATGTGCGTATGTGGTATTTTGGTTAACTCACTAAGCATTTATGCTTACAGTTGTTGTGTTATGTGTTTCAGGTGTTGGGTTTTGAGCATTCTAACACTCCTATGGTGTACATGCAACCCTATAAACCTTGGATCTATGTTTTCTCTATTATACATGCAAATATTAACTATTCCAAGGTTTCATCCTAACTAGCATATTATGAAGCACCTATACTACAAAGTTCTAGTTAGATGACATACCTTTTGATGTAGCTTGATGTCTTCAAGCTTTAAGAGCTTAGCCCCAATAGTGTGGAAGCCTCAAATGGAATCACAAATCACCAAAACACCTTGGAAGAACTTGAGAGAATATGTATGCACACTAAAATCGGCCCACTCTTATTTTCACACACTTGTGCCAATTTTGTGAGCCAAGGACCCCTTTATATATTATGGAGGATTAGGGTTACATCCATGTAAACCCTAATACCCATGACCTTTCATTTACATAGGATCCATGGGTTAAAAGCTCCATGGACCATCCATGAAAGCTTAGCCCAACCTAAATGAACTTGGCCCATTCCATATATATAAGAGTCCATATTTAATTAGTTTTTTTTGATCACTTAATTAATTCTAAATTAATTCTTGATCAATACTAATTAAATAATATGATTCCATATTAATATATTAGAACTTATAATATATTAATATAAATCATAAATATACTATTCTCAAAAGACTATCCATATAAATTGTGCCGGTGAAGTGCAACCCAAATGGACCATGCCGGGTCGAGTCATGTACATACCAAATTTAGTTATGGACTTGGACATTAATCCAACAGTCTCCCACTTGGATAAGTCTAAAACTATTATTGAGTATGACTTCAAAACCTAACTGGCAATCGTAGCTCTTAAAGCCGCTGTCGAACTCTGACCTTGTCAATGACTTGTCTATTAGATAAGGGATCATATATTCCTCCATTCTAGATATCATATGGACTGAGACATGGATTATAATCATTCTCTCTGTCCATTTGTTGTTTCCCGATTTTCGATTTATGATGGCTGACTGATTGAACAAATCAAATCAGTCCTGGCTTGGCCAAGCACTCACATGTGTCATCGCTAAATCATCGAGGGGCCCACAGATATCGCTTTTATCCCGAAGGTAAAAGGCATGGATAAACTTCGACTCATATGGCTTGTTCTACTACTTGTTGAATCATACACAAAGGCACGTTTTATAACATCGAGTTACCAAATGCGTTTTCGTGCAATCAATGTATAACCAACTCATAGTAACAACTCATATCTCTAGGTTTGAAGAATATAAGATATTATCGTCTCATGATCACTTGTGATAAAATCCATGAAGTGATTGAAATGAGCGCGGGTTGAATCCAATACTCAGAACTTATAAGCACTCATGAGTGTTGTAGCACCACTTTGTCCACCAACTTGGACCTCTACAAACCAACCCATGACAGTCTTGATTCATATCTACTTCCAACATATGACCGACTGTGGATGGTTTGAATAACTTAATCATTCAGGAAGAGCGACTTAGTTATTCTGGAAGTCAAAACATGCAAAGTGAAACACAAGAATAAATGAATCAAATATGGTATCAAACCCTATGAATATAAATAAACACTTTTATCTATCACCATACTGATTACTCATTATTCATTGTTTCGGTTTTATCAACTTTATACTTGAATTAAAAACACTAGTTGTCCCATGCTCCAAGCATGTACACTATGTTTTTCTTAAACAATAGCTTTGCCATACACCAAGTATGCACTCTATGTTTGTCTATGATCCTTACTTTATGAAATAAACCAATTGAACATAATTTCAATGATTCTAATTTCACACTCCCAAATCCTTATCGAAAAATGTGAGAATTTCAAATTCCTATCATTTATCGAAATCTGTTTAGATTTTAAACTTATATGCACTGACCCTCCTGTAATGAATATGTACAAAGTCACAAAGACTTGTCAACAGTCATTATAAGGTATTCCAATGGAGATCAACTCCATGGAAACTAAGTCTCATATTCAAAGTACATTGCTTTGGACATGCTTCTTGCATTAAGTTTTCTAATCTTACACAGATAACTTCCACCTATGGAGACAACTCCATATTCTCATTTTGACTATCACTTCTGAATAAGAGATGCCTCTTTTCAGAATATGTCAATATGGTCCTTCCAAAATTAGCACTATACTTCCAACTGTCCCTGAGCAACCAATCTTTGGTAAACCTCAGATTGTCCTCGACAATTGCTTAATCATTTTAGTCATATCCAATTCTAGACCTTTTCCCTTCTTAATGCCTATGGGCATTTGGAAAAATTTAGAAATGACAAATATTATAGCACATGCAATCGATTCTGTACCCAAAGCAAATGGTACACGATTCATGATGTCTCACATAAAGACATGATTCTAGACCAGTCTTTTGCTTCAATATTTTTATTTGCCATGTTTTCAAAATTTGACTATGAAGAGGGATGCTGTAATCATAATCGAATTTTGAGAACGCAATATATAGAATTTCCTTAAGTTGAACCAATCCAACATGAAATTCATATATATATTCTTGACTAAAGATGATTATGGTCTCAATCTAAGCCTTTAGAACTGAAATGAAGTATATCATCTCCCTTAATTATAGCAAAACAACTTTTTCAATCCCTGCAGCCTCACGAATTGAAACTTTTGTTTTCTATAATTAACATTGCTAACTTGCAACACTAACAATAATTATCATGCTCCCACTAACATGATGATTATTAGCATAACACTTATGCTCCCACTAGCTTTGACATGTACTCAGAAATCAGCTGGACTTCTAGAAATCAATACTTTATTGACTTTCTTACCAAAGTTCAGATTTCTGATACGAGATGCTTTGATAGAACTTTATCAAAATCATACACCTTTCCTTAGATAGCATGCATGTGTGTCTAAACAATTTCAGAACTATGAAAAGGGATGTCGTAATCATAGTCTCAATAGTTTAGACCTTTTGCCATCTGCTTCAAATCTACTTGGTGGAAGTGTTTCCTCACCGTCATTTTCATGAATCGGAGAGAAACCTTATGACCCATAGATTTTATGGTGTATGTGTTCTTATCCATGTGAATCGTCAAAACCATAGTCACAAGACAAGGATAATGACAAATCCAAACTCATATGGACTGAACTTATGCAATCTTAACTTCTTGCCACCTGGCAGTACAGGGCCTTATGCAACCAATTGAGAACTTTCAGAACTCCTATGCAAAGCCAACTTTAACTGGAATGGGCACAGAATATGTCAACACGATGGGTTATAAACCTCAAGTCGTATGCTAGTGAAGAACCTCAGGTTTTATTCTTGATTAGTTCTTGAAATTCTTTTTAGGATCTTTAAGACTCCCACTATCCTCTTGACATATAAGACTATATTGCCAAATATTCAAGAGATAGTGCGGATTCTTTATCAAGACAAACACTTCACACAATTGGCCTTAGTTGGTCTTTGTTTTATCCAAAACATCACAACTTACCAATTTCAAATGTACAAGAGTATGACACTTTTACTCTTACATTTGACAAGTGTTTTAAACCTTTCTTTAAGATATGTCACTCAAGTTACAATCTTGGAGTATAACTCTAAGAATTGTTTTGGAACGAAGTATGACTCATCTTCCTGATCTAACCATTTCAACAATTCATGACTCCTCTTCTTAGTCATAAGAATGCACTAAGATGACCTTTAGAGGACTAATTGTGATATGATTTCTAAATCATTAAGATGATCACAAACATGATACTAAAGTACTCTCCCTTCTTTTCAGATTTGAGAAACTTTTATCGTTCTGCCTAATTTGATTCTTCCCATTCGTTCTGCCATACATTGAGACTTTTCCAATGTTTCAGAATTATACTTAAAATTGTAAGTATAACCATATTTACTAAACTTTAGTAAATCAAATAGTCTTAACAAGCTTTGTGGTGGACATGACCAGTGCACAAGAATGTGTACTCGATCCCTTTAGTCCTTCACTTGACTCACACATCCATGTGAACAAGTAATTAGTCTTGATTTTCCAATGCTTCAAAGTTCTCATTCATCATACTATTCAACTTGCATGATTCCAAGTTTCGGTCCAATTGAAACTTGGGTGATGAGGAACTTTCCTGATTTGGTAAATTTAGACACTACCACAAATGAAAGAATCAAATCCATTTTCCAATATTGCTGTCAGTGGAATCATATAAGCAACAATTTTCCACAAATGCCATTGTAAGGATACTTCAAATAAATAGAAATTAAACAATTTTCTTTTATTTTAAAACTTTGCGGAAAAACTTATCCTTACAATCCACATGGAAAATTGTTGTTATCTATTCCTTAGCAATATATCATAACTTCTTAAGCAACTGCTCAAAATTCTGATGCGATCGAAATCGACCTTCGCGATCAGAATCAGCATATACTTCCTTTAAGATTTCTCTCTATTCTTTGATTCTTAAAACATCAACATGTGACCCAGTCACATCATGTAATGAGGATCTCAGAATAGAACTTAACAGAGTTAGATAATGGGCTCTACCTGATGTAGAGTCAAACTTATTGACTATAACATCCTTAGGTAAATTTGGTAGCTTTGCAATCAACGCCCCTTCCTTTGGCAAAATAAACATATGAACCCTTTGGTAATGGGACTATCTCAGACTTAGCCTTTCTCTTTACCATTTGGTCAACCGGGTTGACTATGGCCAATCCCTTTCCATTGGGAAGAGAATGTTTTTTCTGGATTTCCAGTGTCACCATTGTCACTGTCCATAAAGTTTTTGGGAAGTTAATCTTCTAATCAAATTTGTTTTACTATCGTTCCAAATCATTGCTGATTCAACAGCACCAAGCAAATAGATATGATCATTAAGGTTCATGTCATAGTCTGTTTCATAGTAGTCCCAAAGGAACTCACTATGTGACTTAGAAAGTGATTGAACATCCAACTTTCTCAAGACTTTGACACCCAACTCTCCCGGCTTGTCAATATGTGACTTCATCTCTAAGATGTGATCACACATAGACCTTGCTTGCCATTAGGGCTTGAGTGACCTTGAACTTGTGGGTTAGGGAGAATAATTGGAGGAGGTGGAGGAAGAGAAGTATGACTTCCATGAGCCAAACTCGGGAAGTCATATTCATTAGGAAAGCTTGGTTTGGGAAGATCATTGTTGTCTAAACCAGACATCAACAATGGGAGAAATTCACGTAAAGTTGATTTAAGTCCTTAATATAACACCCAATATGATATATTAAGGCTAGGACCCAACAAACTATTTTCTAACTTGGAAGAGGGATGCCGTAATCCAAGCTATAAAATATTTGAAGGTAGGTGAATGACGATTCACCAATTTCCACCAAGATAAACGAAATGTATTATTAGGTTTTAATTGGTTTTGAAACTCCTAGATTCTTTTGAGATTCATTGAACTTTTCAATGGCATGTTTCAATCTCGAGTGTGCCCTTCAGGTTTTGTGACTGGGATGCTGAGGATCACAAAACAAGGTGTGAAGTAACCATGCAAATATACTTGGTACCCTTAATATTTACCCCTCAATCGATGTGCCGGTTAACCACACACGCTCCAACGATACTATGATAAACATTAAGTTACCCTTTGCCTACCTTGTTAAGTCCAGGTTAGTGTGCCGGTTAACCACACACGCTCCACTAACAGCTTATACAAAGTGCAAAGTGTAATTTCATGGATTAACACCTTATTCACATTTTCCTAAGTAACTAAGATTGGGAATTTATAAGTGTTTAGTTACTTAGTATTTATCATTATACTTATAATGAAGGGATAATTATAGTCCTTGTTCTACCTGTTCGGCTAACGACCCTCCACCGGTCAAGGAAGTGGTGAGTGAGAGTGGACACCCATTAAACTGCCATTTTATAGGCAGTAACCTTATACCCCCATTATAGACCGGCTTCGTGAATGAGGCCTACTAATGGTAAGACGACTTGCTCTTATACATATAATATATTAAACTTTTAATATTATAATAGTATAAGGGTGTATTTTAGACATTTAAAATACTTGGTGGTTTAATCTATTAATTAAACTAGACTTTTAATTTAATTAAACTCAAACCATATATTTATGGATTAATAATACTCTTTTAATTAAACGCTTTAATTAACTATTAATAAAGTCCATAAGAGTTAATTTGAACTATTATACAAAACATCATAATTCCAATTATTAAACTCAAAATTAAAACCATTTAATTAATTGTTTAAGTTATGAACCCAAGAGTTTTAGAATTCAATTCTTTTTTTCATAAAAAACTTTTCTCAAATTCCAAAACTTGAGGGCAAGTTTTGTAATTCTTGAAAACCTTTGGATTCCATAACTTATGGAATTAATGGTGTTTTATGATGAAACTTTCCATGTTCCATAACTTAAGAACAAGTTATGGAATTCTTTAAAACATTAACACCAAATTTTGTAACTCCATAAAAACTTTGAATCAATTTTTTTTTAAAAAAAAACTTTCATATCCATAACTTATGGAAGTTTCAAAAACCCTTAAGATCACAACTTTAAAAAAAACTTTTGAGCTCCAAAATTTTATGACAAAATATGTAACTCCTTAAAACATTTAGATCAAACTTTTAAAACCAATAAAATAATCATGTCATTTTATCTTTTACTAAATTTGACCTAATTCAACTCATATAACAAATGATTCAAATTTTACAAATAATTCGTTTTTCACAAAACAAGCAATTATCTTAAAATTTGACAAACGTCATGTTTTTTTTTCTTTTTTTTTCAACTTGAAAATAAAACATTTGCATAAATATAACAGAAAACAACCCATGGCTCTGATACCACTGTTGGGTTTTGAGCATTCTAACACTCCTATGGTGTACATGCAACCCTATAAACCTTGGATCTATGTTTTCTCTATTATACATGCAAATATTAACTATTCCAAGGTTTCATCCTAACTAGCATATTATGAAGCACCTATACTACAAAGTTCTAGTTAGATGACATACCTTTTGATGTAGCTTGATGTCTTCAAGCTTTAAGAGCTTAGCCCCAATAGTGTGGAAGCCTCAAATGGAATCACAAATCACCAAAACACCTTGGAAGAACTTGAGAGAATATGTATGCACACTAAAATCGGCCCACTCTTATTTTCACACACTTGTGCCAATTTTGTGAGCCAAGGACCCCTTTATATATTATGGAGGATTAGGGTTACATCCATGTAAACCCTAATACCCATGACCTTTCATTTACATAGGATCCATGGGTTAAAAGCTCCATGGACCATCCATGAAAGCTTAGCCCAACCTAAATGAACTTGGCCCATTCCATATATATAAGAGTCCATATTTAATTAGTTTTTTTTGATCACTTAATTAATTCTAAATTAATTCTTGATCAATACTAATTAAATAATATGATTCCATATTAATATATTAGAACTTATAATATATTAATATAAATCATAAATATACTATTCTCAAAAGACTATCCATATAAATTGTGCCGGTGAAGTGCAACCCAAATGGACCATGCCGGGTCGGGTCAAGTACATACCAAATATAGTTATGGACTTAGACATTAATTCAACATCAGGTACTAGCGGGGATCGCGGGGAGACGCCGGCATGATCCGTACACACTCATGGAGTTTATGTTTTGAGATTCTGGGATATGTTTTGTCATGATAAAATTGGATACATTATGTTTTGATATTACCTTATGAATAAAAGTATGTTTTAAAAATGAAAAAAATTGTTTTGGAAATTTACGTTGTTACAAAAGTCATTATCTTGATCATCCTTTTGCTAGATCTCTTCTTTATAAAGTTTATGGCTATTATTAGCTTATTTGGGACCATTCTTGGATTTGAGCATATTATGAATCCATGGTTTTAGATTTGGATATCTCATGGCCACCATGGACGTACATTTGCCAACTTTATCATGTCTTGGCCCTCCATGCTCTAAGTCCCTTGATAAGCCTTGTTTGAGTGATTTAGCCCTCTTGATGCTATGCATGGACGTAAAGCTAGCAACTTTACGTGGTATTTCATTCCTAAGGGACCAGATATATAGTTTGGGGCTTTGGTTTCGCTTGGAAGTGTTTGAATGCATTAAGGCTAGGAAGACTCGATGAGTTGCCCTGCCAACTCGACGAGTTGGTTAGGATTTTCCCGTTTTCTGGATGTTGAAGAACTCGACGATTTGCTCTAGTAAGTCGGTGATTTTCCTCCAACTTTTCACGATTTTCTAAGAAATTAAGGAACTCGACGAGTCAGAAGATGTACTCTGCGAGTTGGGTCAACATGGACTGTTGACCTTGACTGTTGACTTTGACTTTGACCATGGTTGACCAAGTTTGACTTTTGTGGGTATTTTGGGATTTTAATGAAGTAGTCATTGGTGATTGTAGGTATTTAATTTAGAGCTGTGAGTTGGGATTGATATTACCGGTTCAGCACTACTTGTGAGGTGTGTTTTCCTCATTATACTTAGGGGTTGAAGGCACCAAGGCCGGCCTATTAGATTAATATCCTAGTAGTTATTGATATGCTGAATATGAGTTAGATATTCATGCTAGTTTGATATGCTAGTCTGGTAGATCTGTAGGACTTCCTGTGATACTGTCTTATTATCTGTATGTATATTTATCTGTTACATGTCGACATGTTGTGTAGGTTTGGTTGAGGCTGTACTGCTCCATGCTGTAGCGAACAAACCCTGGGGTATACCAGATATGAGTTGAGGGACAGGGAGGGATGCCCGAATCATACTGAGGACTCCTAAGCATTCCATATACGAGATGAGAGCCGGACCGAGCATGCCAGGCTTGATCATGCACCTCCTCGTTTTTCATGTTGTGATTTCTGGGAAAACTCTGATATTGGATTATTTTGAAAACAATTTCTAAACAATGGATGGTTTTGAAATGTTTGAAAAAGTTTAAAATTTTTCTAAATTTTACGGATATTACAAGTTGGTAGCAGAGCCTTGGTTTGAGTTAATTGGAGGAACACTCATGTGAATCCAATCTCAGACTAAGGAAAAGATTTTCAAAATGATTTTCAAATGGTTTTCAAATGGTTTTTCAAAGTACTAAAGGAGGATGCGATGTGTACGATCAGCCGGAGCCAGTAAGTAAACCCCAAAATACCATACTATTATATTATATTGTGATATGTTAGAAAAACATGCTAGTGATAGGCTAGGGATCTTCAGGAATTGCATGATAGAATTGCCTGATTATATGATGAGTGATAGCCTAGGGTTTTCCTTATATGAAATTGACATCATTACTATAGTTGCTTAGTGTATGCATCACGGTTGTATATAAATAAGATCTTATAACCTAATAATGTTTGGTTTGGCCTTATTTCCTGTTCTTATTTGATGAAGGGCTTAGGGTAGGATCGGATATTCTCATGTCTATAGGGTATAGTGTTATGTATGGCTAGCATACACGAGTGCTGCAGGGTTGGTGGAAGTTTCATGGATGAGTTATATGGGGTCAGTTGGCTAGTATAAGTTATTTATCCTTCCTCTAGGAGTGAGGATTGAGCGCTCACCTATGCTTATGAGTATTGTTAGGGAACTGTGATGATCCTTGTAACAAATATTGGTAGGTGTGGAAGGTAGTATAGGCCCGTACTACTGAAACTACAGGACCCATACGCGTAGCAGGGAAGTCACAACCCCTAGGGATTTGTTGGGAGATGGTTTCCCGTTATTCATATGGAATGTCTGATATCTTCCTGGTATATTTTTAGTATGGTGACTACGAGGTGATTTGAGACCGGATCTGGGTCGCGATCAGGAGCTAGCAGTTAGAGCGGGCCATCATTACAAGGGACCGTTGGTCAGATGATGTCAGATGAGTTGGATGCCAGGATTCAGGAGATCCTACATGATGAGGTTGTTGCACTATTCCGGGCTCAGTTACCAGAGATGTTTGGGTCTATCAAGACCACCATGGTTGAGTACTTCGATGAGTGCAATGCAGTCATTGTTGAGACTGATGTCGTTGTAGTCTCCGCAGCTGTAGGTGGTGGGGCTGGTCGGGCCTTTCAGTATCAGGACTTCGATAACATGAAGCCCCCGACTTTTGATGGAGTTCGAGACCCGATTGTATCCATGAGGTGGATATCTGATGTGGATGGATACTTCTTCACTTGTTCATGCCCTGCTGACCAGAAGGTCATATGCGCTCTGAATCTCCTGAGGTCCGGAGCGAAGGACTGGTGGAGACTCGTTATAGGATCATACTTCGATGAGCAGAGGGCTGCAGTATCTTGGGATCAGTTTAGGGATATGCTTCACACTCACTACATTCCTTGGGTCGAGTGGGAGAGGTTGGCTCAAGAGTTTTTAGACCAGAGGCAGGGATCGGAGTCAGTAACGGAGATCACCCGAATGTTTATTGAGAGGGCGATGTTTTGCCCTAAGTTTGCTTCAGAGCAGGCTCAGATGACTCATTATCTGAGCATGCTCAAGACGGATATTAGACAGTTTGCTTCTACTCAGCGGTGTGATACTTTGTTGGAGTTACAGGAGGCCTCCAGGCGGTGTGAGCTTGAGATTAAGTTGTAGTTGAGATAGCAGAGGCAGGCCTCGATGCAGTCACAACTGACACCGAAGCGGTTCAAGACCGTCGATTCTAGGTCTGGAGGTCAGCGCAGCCGCACTTCTGGGAAATATGGAAAGGTTCATTCCGGAGCATGTCGATCTAGTAGTGGGTGCCAAAAATGTGGCAAGGAGGGGCATTATGCGAGGGACTGCCGCCAGTCCGCCCCGGTTCCAAATAAGAGGATCTGTTACTATTGTGATTAGGTTGGCCACGAAAAGGCCAACTGTCCGTTGCTCACCGCTAAGCCGGAACAGGCTCCCGCGTTAGCCACTTTGAGGATTACTGGCGGGAGTCAGGGTAGGGCGGAGCCCCCGAGGGTTCGGGGTCGTGCATTCCAACTCAATATATATTCATTTTCAGGACAAATTGATGAGTTGGGAGGCTCCAACTCGTCATGTAGAGTTTTAAATGGTCGTGTATCTTTAAGGTCTACTCGACGAGTTGGAAGGCCCCAAATCGACGAGTTGACGGCTGAACATGAAACCCTAATTTTCAGGGTTTTGTACCCTATTTAAAGACCTTATAACCCATTGTTGGCCTCCCTCACCGTCCCCTCAGTCCATAGAAAACCCTAATCGTGCCTCTTTCCCCATTTTTAGTGTATGTGAGCTTAATTAAAGAGTGTTCTTTGGTGCTTTTCTTGAAAGAGTGTGAAGTTGGTGGTGCAAGGTTGAAGGGAGAAGCTTTAGATTCGGGATTTTCAGTGTTGTTGCAACCATTTGGAGGTATAAAGCCGTTATCTTGATCATCCTTTGCTAGATCTCTTCTTTTGAAAGTATATGGCCATTATTAGCTTATTTGGGACCATTCTTGGATTTGATCATGTTATGAAGCCATGGTTTCAGATCTGGATATCTCTTGGCCTCCATGGACTTAAAGTTGCCAACTTTATCAAGTCTTGGCCCTCCTTCATGCTCTAAGCCCCTCGATAAGCCTTGTTTCAGTGATTTAGCCCTCTTTATACCATGCATGGACGTTAAGCTAGCAACTTTACGTGGTATTTTAGTCCTTAGGGACCAAATATATAGTTTGGGGCTTTGGTTTCGCTTGGAAGTGTCTGAATGCATTAAGGCTAGGAAGACTTGACGAGTTTCCCTGCCAACTCGACAAGTTGGTTAGGGTTTTCCCGCTTTCTGGATGCTAAAGAACTCGACGAGATGCTTTGTTAACTCGGTGAGTTGCCTCGAGCTTTTCACGATTTTCTAAGACATGAACGAACTCGACGAGTCAGAAGATGCACTCGACGAGTTGGGTCCACATGGACTATTGACTTTGTCTGTTGACTTTGACATTGACCATGGTTGACCAAGTTTGACTTTTGTGGGTATTTTAGGATTTTAATGAAGTAGTCATTGATGATTGTAGGTATTTAATTTAGAGATGTGAGTTGGATTGATATTACCGGTTCAACACTACTTGTGAGGTGAGTTTTCCACACTATAATTAGGGGTCGAAGGCACCAAGGCTGGCCCATTGGATTGGTATCCTAGTAGTTATTGATATGATGAATATGAGTTATATATGCATGCTAGTTTGATATGTTAGTCTGGTAGATCTGTAGGACTACCTGTGATACTGTCTGATTATCTGTATGTGTATTTATCTGTTACATGTCGACATGTTGTGTAGGTTTGGTTGAGGCTGTACTGCTTCGTGCTGTAGCGAACAAACCCTGGGGTATACCTGATATAAGTTGTTGGCTAGGGATGACATGCCAGACTCATACTGAGGACTCCTAAGCATTCCAGATACGAGCTGAGGGCCGGACCGAGCATGCCAGACTCGGACTGAGGGCTAATCACTGTATTCCAGTCCGAGGATTGAGGGTGCAAGTCAGACATAAGTTGTGGGTCGAAAGCAAACCAGACGTATGTTATTGGTTCGAGAGCAAGCCAGATATGGGCTGAGGTCTAGGGAGGGCATGCCAGACTCATACTGTGGGCTCAGGGGTAATCCAGTATGTAGAGCTGTGGACCAATTACGTGTTGTTATTGTTATTATGTGTACTATTGGTTATGTATCAGTATTTTGGCGGAACTCACTAAGCTTTTGGCTTACAGTTGTGGATTTTGTTTCATGTACATTAGATGATCGCGGGAAGGCGAAGGCTTGATCATGAACCTCCTCTTTGTTCATGTTGTGATTTCTGGGAAAACTCTGATATTGGATTATTTTGAAAACAATTTCTAAACAATGGATGGTTTTGAAATGTTTAAAAAAGTTTAAACTTTTTCTGAATTTTACAGATATTACACTTTGAAAAGTTCAAAGAGTTTAAACATGAAGTCGAGAATCAATTACGCAGGAAGATAAATATGCTTAGATTCGATAGAGGCGGTGAGTATCTCAGTATCGAGTTCCACGACTACCTCAAGGAATGTGGAATATTTTCACAATTGACACCTCCTAGGACACCACAACTTATTGGCGTCATTGAGAGGCGTAATCGGACCTTGTTGGACATGGTTCGTTCCATGATGATTCGAGCTTCACTACCAATCTCATTATGGGGATATGCCTTAGAGACTGCCTCCCACGTTCTTAATCTTGTCCCAACTTAGAAGGTTGCCAAAACACATCACGAGATGTGGATAAGTAAGGTTCCCTCGTTAGCACGTATCAAGGTTTGGGGTTGTGAATCTTTTGTTAGAGGAGAGATGTTGGGTTAAGAGACTCACGACAAGCTTGAACCTTGAGGTAAGAGATGAATTTTCATCAGCTACCCACAAAATTCGTTTGGATATTTGTTCTACAGACCTAGTGCGAACGTGGTCTTTGTAGCACGAAGGGGAATATTTCGCGAGATAGAGCTCATATGCAAAGAGGACAGTGGGAATACAATTGACCTTGGAGAAATTCAAGAGTCAAACGTTGAAGGAACCTCTGAAGACGCTAGGGCTCAACCTGCGGAAGAAATTCCAGTTGCACCAATTGACGAATCATTACCTCTTAGACATTCCAGTAGAGTTAGAATGTCACCTAAGTTCTATGGTTTTCATTTTACTACATATGGTGATACTTTTATCAGTGATAGTACACTGGTAAATTTGGATGAACCTTCTAACTACAAGGAAGTAATGGCGGGGCCTGAGGCTGCCAAATGGAAAGAGGCAATAGACAGTGACATCAAGTCCATGTATGACAAGCAAGTTTGGAACTTGGTTGACAATGTACCAGGTCGTAAGACAGTTGGGTGCAAATGGATCTTCAAGAAGAAGACCGACATGGATGGAAAGGTACCTACCTTCAAAGCTCGACTGGTTGCAAATGGCTTTACTCAAACTTCAGGGGTTGACTATGATGAGACCTTTTTACCAGTAGCTAAGATCAAATCTATTAGGTTAATGATAACCATACTGTTTCATTAATATGAAATTTGGCAGATGGATGTCAAAACCGCTTTCCTTAAAGGAAAGTTGGTTGAGGATGTTTACATGATTCAGCCAGAGGGTTTTTGTGACAACCCGAAAATTTTTGCCTTGTAAAGCTCAGCCAGTCAACTCAGCTGAGTGACAGACTCGTTTCTGCTATCATTTAGCCTTGTTTGGAGTCTGTTTAAAGGTTCAAAGCTCAGTACATTCAAGCATTGAGTAGAGGAATGGATCGCGTACACTTCTAGCACCAAAATCGAGCCTTACACTCCAACATAAGGAGTTTACGACCGCACACTTGGGTGTGCGGCCACACACCCCTCTCCTGGCAGCACACTCACGTGTATAAGGTTGGGACTTAGCTTTCCTTTACCCCTTTTCACACTCCTAAGCCTAGAACTCGATTTCTCTATCAACTATCATCCGATTTTCAGCCCAGATCTTCAAGATAGTAAGTGTTCCTCCCTTGATTTGTTGTTAATCCTTTTAAACTAGTAACATCCTTTGATTTCATCCATTGGAAATCCTGTTTTGGATAGATCTTCAAACCTTCATCCATTTCACCAAGAACACACACTTGTTCTTGGTGATTTTGGACTTTCTCGAGCCTCCGGATCGTAAGTACTCTTTTGTTATGCTTAGATCTTGTTAAGAACACAAGTTTAAGTCCTTGAAAATGCCTAGAACTCAAGAACACATGGTGTGTGCGGCCGCACACCCAAGTGTGGCCGTACACCCCTCAAAACACCCTTAAAGGGCCTCCAAAATGCATTTCCAGCTTCACCACTTATTGAGCAATTGTCCTACAAGCCTTCCTACCCTTGCAAAACGTTTTTGTGCACTCTTTACCATGAGTGTGCGGCCGCACACTCCCTGGCCGCACACTCCTTCATATGGTCGTACACTCCCTTTAAGTGAATCACATGTGATTCCAACACTTGGACAAAGTGTTTCCTAGTCCTTTAAGGTCTTTCCTTGTATTTGGTTGCTTCTAAACACTATATTTATGTCAATATATGTCGTTATATGTCATTTAGGACTCTTTAAGTCTCGAGACTTCATTCGTGGAACTTCACATCCTTACGCGCATATTCGTTTGAATCACCCACATAAGGTGAGTTCATACCCCTGTAATCAATCTTTTAAACTGTTTTAAATGCTTTTAAGGGGGGTAATACAAGTTGAACACAATGTTAATTGTGTAATTGTTTGTTATAAACATTTTCAAAATATTGTTTATGTCATTTATAAGTGGTCAAAACATTTCGAAAACTCTTTTAAAGTTATGTTACTTTATAGTTTAACAAAACTCCGTTTTTAAAGTACAAGCATAACTTAGTAGAAAAATGAGTCTTTTCAACAACATTTCAAGTATTATACTAGTAAACTATAAGGGGTATAGTTTAGGGGTTCAGTTCATACTAGATACTAGAGGATACTAAGATACTATAACGAGAGAATACTAAGATACTATAACGAGAAGATACTAAGATACTATAACGGGAAGATACTAAGATACTATTACAGAACAAACTTCCTAAGATGTTATAGCAAAGGAACATACTAGATCTAATAATACCAATGAATCACTAACTCATTGTTCTAGGCAATTAGTGATAGTTATATTGGGTATACCAGATCAAATAACTTTAATGTGAATGTACACGGCCTAGCAACTGGTTTGCGGAAGTCACGTTTGGTTCCCAGAATCTCTTACAGTGAGAGCGTATCGTACGGGTTCTATTCATCACGTTATGACCTTAATAAAACAAACATATTTTAAGGTAACCAGTACTGCAATATGTCAGTTCATAACACAACTGAGTACTTATATTTTCCAAATACTTTCATATTGTGACAGTTCCACTCGAAAGTTAATACAAACTATTTTCTAGTCAAGATAGTTATACACTACGGAAAACTTACATTTTACAAGCGACACACAGAACAGTAGAGTCTAGTACATTCAGTAGAAGGGGGCCCATAATGCTAACTTTATGATTCCTTAGTGTATACATTCAGGAATATATATTAATCGGATCCGACAGGTAGTAGGATGTGTGCTTTCCGCTTCATTTCCTGTTCCTTGGTTGGTTGTGGGCTTAGAGCAAATTCACCCAGCCTACTATCTATCCGATCTTATATATATATATATATATATATATATATATATATATATATATATATATATATATATATATATATATATATATATATATATATATATATATATATATATATATATGTTTCCGTATACACCAAGTAATTATAAGGGGTACCAGGTATGGGCCAGGTCATAGGACACTAATTCAATGCACCGTTTTCAAGTACAAAACATACTTTTCAAATGAGAACTTTTGGTATATAAAACTAGAAACATACCAGTAAAGGGTTTAATCCATTTTTATTAAACCAGTATAACTTAAAGGACCTTAGGTGGTTAATTCTATAATTCCTTAGTTTATACATCAGATTTATATATAATTAATATCCGATAAGTAGTTGGATGTGTGTTTTCCGCGTCATTCCATGTTCCTTGTTTGGTTGTGGGTTTAGGGCAGATTCACAAAATTAACTATCTATTCGATATTAGATTATATATAACTAGTATAAACTAAGTGATTATAGAAGGAACTACTGTGGTTACCATTTTTACTAAAAGAAATAAGGATTTTCTTAAGGAATCTTTCATCAAATATAAAGGAACTATTACAGTTAACTCTGTGAGTACCAAGTGAATACGCCAGGGTTATATACAACAATGATCTAACAAACAATCGGATGTGTGCCTTCCGCCTCATTTCCTGTTCCTTGTTTGGTTGTCGGCTTAGGGCAGATACACACAACCGATTGTTTGTTTACTCTAAGTTTTATATAACTTGTATTCATTTAATACTCATAGAAAGGACTGTAGAATCATTTTTACTCATCTTTCATCAAAGCAGGAAATATAGGATTTTCTGGAGGAACATGCAAACTTTTCTAAACAGAACTTACTATCACTTACTACAACTTTCTACAACTTTCTTACTACTCACTTACATCACTTAAATCTTATGAACTCACCAACTTAAATGCTGATCTACGCTTTCAAAATAACTTGTATTCTCAGGAGACCAGTAGACAGGTTCGCGCACTGGGATTCAGAAGATGGAGCAGTATAGCTTCATGTCTTTTGTTATTTGCTATGTATTCTATATTATGTAAATCACATACTTTGTAAACACTTTCTTTCTAATGAAATGGTTGTTTATTACTTTGCTTACTATGATGCATGTCTTGTGATACTAAACATGACGTCCTCCACCCTAGAATATTTCCGCCGTTCCGGTTTTAGGGTGTGACTGATTGGTATCAGAGCATTGTTTATAGTGAACTAAGTATATCAACCGATAAAAGATATACAACTATAAATACAATGGGGCCGAAGTGCTCTGGATAAGAATATATTTTAAATATAATTATACCTTATAAAAGTATACATACTTGCTTATGCATATATACATACTAGAACAAGTATCACAAGAAGAACAAAACAGAAGAAGTTAAAGGTTGAACACTATGGTCAAACCTGGACAGTTATGTAATCATAGCTTGCATCAATATAGCCTGATCAACTATATTCATTCGAGATGTGACCGACATGGGTTTGGGAGTGATGTGGTGTTGCAATGGTCTTAAAACTTTCCAAATACTAGTCAAGAGAATTCTAGATCAAGTACATTAGAGTTAGAAAACTATAGGAGTATTCTATGATACTATAACACGATAACAAGTTTAAAACATACCAAGTTCATTACATTAAAATACTATAGGAGTATTTTAGGCACTATTCAAATATCTTATGTGATAACTTAAAAGACCCTCACGGATAGATCTATAATCTTACAATGTATACTCCCAAGGTTATATATAATTGAGATTTTATAGACTTAGAATTTGTGATCTATGCTTCACTACCTGTTCCTTGTTTGGTTGTGGTTTTGGAGTATGATCACTTATTAGAAGGTCTATTTAATCTTGAATTATATACAACTTGTGCACATTGTGCAATTATAGGAGGACTCTGTAAGGATCACCCCATAGTGTTTCAATTAATCTCATAGATTCTTTAGACACTTCCATTCTCGCACGACAAACCCCGATAGTTGTAACCACTTCCTCATAGTAGTCAATAGAAGAGTCCAGGAGGAACAAGAGCAAGTTCATGAGAGGTTCAAAGAAGGATCAACAAAAGTAACCAAAACGTCTTATGCGTCACACTAATAAATAATAATCTTGTTAACTTAATGAGTGAGTGGAGACACTGCTTACATTATGTGTTAGGATTATTTTCTTACA
Organism: Lactuca virosa; assembly: GCF_052849685.1. NCBI lineage: Eukaryota > Viridiplantae > Streptophyta > Magnoliopsida > Asterales > Asteraceae > Lactuca > Lactuca virosa. The sequence continues at coordinate 63,303,177 of NC_136433.1, forward strand.
TGTAGCTGGTAACAGTTATTCAGGTAACAGATATTCATTCGAGGATAGCCATTCCAAATTCATAAAGTTTATTTGGTATAGACTCTTTTATGAATTATTTCCAGAACCCTGTGGAAGTCAGGACCCGATACACCCAGAACTTGGATAAACGTGTCTTTTCAGCTTTCGACTTATGTCCACTGCTTTAGACTTATTCCATCTCATCTTTGTATTCTTTTAGAAAAGATGCCTCCTCGCAGATCAAACAGACGCACTACTCCGATAACTCCAACTCCAGCGCCGCAATTCGATCTTGTTGCTCTTCAAGCAACGATATTCGTCGTAGTGGAAACTGCTCTAGCTCATTTTGGTGAAGGAGGTACCCACGGATCTGGTAGTGGTACCCACCTAACCAACCCCGGAGCTACTCACGGACACCCAAGGGAGTGTTCGTATAAAGACTTCATGAACTGCAAACCCAATTACTTCGATGGAAATGGTGGAGTCATCGCTCTGATGCGATAGTTCGAGAAAACAGATTCGGTCTTCGAAATCTGTTCGTGCCCCGAAGGGAGCAAAGTGAAGTTTGCTGCCTACACCTTCTATGACAGAGCCCTGACATGGTGGAACAGCCATGTCAAGTCACTGACCCTATCAGTGGCTAACTCAATAGGTTGGGAGTTAATGCTGGAAGAATACTGCCCCTTGGGCGAAATTCAAAAACTGGAACAAGAACTATGGGAGCTCACGATGGTCGGCTCAGACATAGTGGCCTACACTGACCGGTTCAGTGATCTAGTGGCACTATGCCCCGAGATAGTTAGCACGGAGAGCAAGAAGATAGAAAGATACATCTGGGGTCTATCTGCCCCGATCTAAGGAGATGTGCTATCTTCTAACCCAGCCACATTCGATAGTGCCAAACGCCTGGCCCAGCGACTCATCGACCACGGAGTCCGCCATGGCATGGAAGTCCCCGTTCCCAAGCCATCGAGGGAAGAGGACTATGGACAGAAGTCGGGGAACAAGAGGAAGAAGATGCGGACAACACAGGACGCCACGCGGGAGGACCAAGCGAGTACTCTGTACGCCGCCACAAAATCTGCTATTCCATCACCTGCCAGTCGGTATGCTGGAACCCTCCCGAAGTGTGGAAAGTGCAATTATCTCCACCCCGGAGTATGCCGGGAAATGCAGTATCTAAACTGCCACAGAAAGGGACACACAGTCCGTTTCTGCAGGGCACTGGCTCAACCAAACTCCCAAGTCCCCGGAGTTGAAGAAAACCAAGCCTGTTATAGTTTTGCTGAGAATGGACACTACCAGGAGGACTGCCCGATAACAAAGAACTCAGGAGCGGATGGACGAATTCTGATGATCACCGCAGGAGAATCGACCTCGGAGTCGCCATCGAGCAGCGATACGTTTTCGATCTAGTAATTACTTTAAAAATTAATTTATATTTATATAAGATTAAAACTTGGGGATAACACTTAAAAGTAAGTATAATAACTCACTTATTGAAATAAGTCATAGTATTCAAGAGAACTAAGAGATCCATTCTGAGAAGCTATGATGGTTTAGTATGTACGTTAGGGTTGTGCATAGCTAAGATTTTGCAGACTTAGAGTGAGTGATTCCGCCTTAATTCCTGTCCTTGTTTAGTTGTGGATTTGAAGCAGAGTTACTCAGTCGACCGTCCAATTCATCTTAATTATTCATAACTTGTATATTCCAGGCGATCGTAGTGGTACCAAGGAGGAACGTAGTTAAGGTATCGATACTAGTTATCAAATCACTTTCACGTTATGTACGCGCACATCACGGTACAATACGTAGAAGTGTAACAACAAGAGGAAAACAAATTACTAAGAGTACATTTCCGAGCACACTAGGGAAGTTCATCATCGTATAACAAACGATTCTTTCAAATTGGCCAAAACTTTGTTTGGTAAAAAGTCTGTTACTATCATTCGTCATGAGTTGGCGTGGTCTTCACCGTACTAAGTTCATATGTTTCTATCACCTCGACCGTCTAATTTACGAAACTTTAGTCATTCGTAACGACAGTCCGATCTAAACCTCAGTTTTTTCTTTCGTATTCTAAACCCCAAAGTAATTGTGCGAAGAGTACTTTGTCTTCCGAAACCTTGACGTCGTACGTTCAGCAGACCGTTCCGAAATACCACTCGTCCAGCAGACCAAGTTCAAGCACAGAGGCTAAGGACGAATACAGCCCACCTATCACTATTTGGTGTATACGCGAGGGTGATATATAATTATGATTACACAGATTTAGTATGTGTGCTTCCGCCCTATCTCCTGTTCCTTGTTTGGTTGTGGACCTGGGGCAGAGTCGCACATCCGACCGTCTAACTAATCCTATGTATATACGACTTGTATACATGAGGTAATGATAGATGGACCGAGTATAAATCCTATCATGAACAGAAGGGCAAAGACGCCAGGTCTACGAGTGGGTATTCTGTCAATCAGAGGAGCGCAACCCTAGTAGTACTTCTAAGAGAGCTAATTTCGGGACGAAATTCCATCTAACGGGGGGATGATGTGACAACCCGAAATTTTTTGCCTTGTAAAGCGCAGCCAGTCAACTCAACTGAGTGACAGACTCGTTTTAGCTATCATTTAGCCTTGTTTGGAGTCCGTTTAAAGGTTCAAAGCTCAGTACATTCAAGCATTGAGTAGAGGAATGGATCGCGTACACTTCTAGCACCAAAATCGAGCTTTACACTCCAACATAAGGGGTGTGCGGCCGCACACCCCTCTCCTGGCAGCACACTCATGTGTATAAGGTTGGGACTTAGCTTTCCTTTACCCATTTTCACACTCCTAAGCCTAGAACTCGATTTCTCTCTCAACTATCATCCGATTTTCAGCCTAGATCTTCAAGATAGTAAGTGTTCTTCCCTTGATTTCTTGTTAATCCTTTTAAACTAGTAACATCCTTTGATCTCATCCATTGGAAATCATGTTTTGGCTAGATCTTCAAATCTTCATCCATTTCACCAAGAACACACACTTGTTCTTGGTGATTTTGTACCTTCTCGAGCCTCCGGATCGTAAGTACTCTTTCGTTATGCTTAGATCTTGTTAAGAAAACAAGTTTAAGTCCTTGAAAATGCCCAAAACTCAAGAACACATGGTGTGTGCGGCCGCACACCCAGGTGTGGCCGTACACCCCTCAAAACAACCTTAAAGGGCCTCCAAAATGCATTTCCAGCTTCACCACTTATTGAGCAATTGTCCCACAAGCCTTCCTACCCTTGAAAAACGTTTTTGTGCACTCTTTACCATGAGTGTGTGGCGGCACACTCCCTGGCTGCACACCCATGGCCGCACACTCCTTCATATGGCCGTACACTCCCTTTAAGTGAATCACATGTGATTCCAACACTTGGACAAAGTGTTTCCTAGTCCCTTAAGGTGTTTCCTTGCATTTGGTTGCTTCTAAACACTATATTTATGTCAATATATGTCATTATATGTCATTTAGGACTCGTTAAGTCTCGGGACATCATTCGTGGAACTTCTCATCCTTATGTGCATATTCGTTTGAATCACCCACATAAGGTGAGTTTATACCCCTGTAATCAATCTTTTAAACTGTTTTAAATGCTTTTAAGGGGGGGAATACAAGTTGAACACAATGTTAATTGTGTAATTGTTTGTTATAAACATTTTCAAAAGATTGCTTATGTCATTTGTAAGTGGTCAAAACATTTCAAAAACTCTTTTAAAGTTATGTTACTTTATAGTTTAACAAAACTCCGTTTTTAAAGTACAAGCATAACTTAGTAGAAAAATGAGTCTTTTCAACAACTGTTCAAGTATTATACTAGTAAACTATAAGGGGTATAGTTTAGGGGTTCAGTTCATACTAGATACTAGAGGATACTAAGATACTATAACGAGAGGATACTAAGATACTATAACGAGAAGATACTAAGATACTATAACGAGAAGATACTAAGATACTATTATAGAACAAACTTACTAAGATGCTATATCATAGGAACATACTAGATCTAATAATACCAATGAATCACTAACTCATTGTTCTAGGCATTTAGTGATACTTATATTGGGTATACCGGATCAAATAACTTTAATGTGAGTGTACACGGCCTAGCAACTGGTTTGCGGAAGTCTTGATTGGTTCCCAGAATCTCTTACAGTTAGAGCGTATAGTACGAGTTCTATTCATCACGTTATGACATTAATAAAACAAACATATTTAAAGGTAACCAGTACTGCAGTATGTCAGTTCATAAGACAACTAAGTATTTATATTTTCCAAATACTTTCATATTGTGACAGTTCCACTTGAAAGTTAATACAAACTATTTTCGAGTCAAGATAGTTATAAACTAGGGAAAACTTACATTTTACAACCGACACACAGAATAGTCAAGTCTAGTACATTTAGTAGAAGGGGGCATATAATGCTAACTTTATGATTCCTTAGTGTATGCATTCAGGAATATATATATTAATCGGATCCGACAGGTAGTAGGATGTGTGCTTTCCGCTTCATTTCCTGTTCCTTGTTTGGTTGTGGGCTTAGAGCAAATTCACCCAGCCTACTATCTATCCGATCTTAGATATATATATATATATATATATATATATATATATATATATATATATATATATATATATATATATATATTTCCGTATACACCAAGTAATCATAAGGGGTACCAGGTATGGGCCAGGTCATAGGACACTAATTCAATGCACCGTTTTCAAGTACAAAACATACTTTTCAAATGAGCACTTTTGGTATACAAAACTAGAAACATACCAGTAAAGGGTTTAATCCATTTTTATTAAACCAGTATAACTTAAAGGACCTTAGGTGGTTAATTCTATAATACCTTAGTTTATACATTAGAGTTATATATAATTAATATCCAATAGGTAGTTGGATGTGTGTTTTCCGCCTCATTCCCTGTTCCTTGTTTGGTTGTGGATTTAGGGCAGATTCACACAATCAACTATCTATTCGATATTAGATTATATATAACTAGTATAAAATAAGTGATTATAGAAGGAAGTATTATGGTTACCATTTTTACTAAAAGAAATAAGGGTTTTCTTAAGGAATCTTTCATCAAATATAAAGGAACTATTACTGTTAACTCCGTGAGTACCAAGTGAATACGCCAGGGTTATATACAACAATGATCTAACAAACAATGGGATGTGTGCCTTCCGCCTCATTTCATGTTCCTTGTTTGGTTGTGGGCTTAGGGCAGATACACACAACCGATTGTTTGTTTACTCTGAGTTTTATATAACTTGTATTCATTTAATACTCATAGAAAGGACTGTAGAGTCATTTTTACTCATCTTTCATCAAAGCAGGAAATATAGGATTTTCTGGAGGAACATGCAAATTTTTCTAAACAGAACTTACTATCACTTACTACAACTTTCTACAACTTTCTTACTACTCACTTACGTCACTTAAATCTTACGAACTCACCAGCTTAAATGTTGATCTACGCTTTCAAAATAACTTGTATTCTCAGGAGACCAGTAGACAGGATCGTGCACTGGGATTCAGAAGATGGAGCAGTATAGCTTCATGTCTTTTGTTATTTGCTATGTATTCTATATTATGTAAATCACATAATTTGTAAACACTCTCTTTCTAATGAAATGGTTGTTTATTACTTTTCTTAGTATGATGCATGTCTTGTGATACTAAACATGACGTCCTCCACCCCAGAACGTTTCCGTTGTTCCGGTTTTGGGGTGTGACAGTTTTGTAGATGCGAAGTACCCTAATAGAGTGTGTAAGCTTGATAAATTAATCTATGGATTGAAACATGCTTCTCGCAAATGGAATATTTGTTTTGACGGGAAGGTCAAAGATTTTGGTTTCTCTAGAAGTGAAGATGAATCTTGTGTTATGTCAAAGCGAGTGTGAGTATAGTAACCTTCCTAGTGTTGTATTTCGATGACATACTTCTTATAGGAAACGACATTCCAACTTTGCAAGAGGTTAAGTCTTGGCTTGGAAAGTGTTTCGCTATGAAGGGTCTAGGAGAGGCTGGTTATATTCTAGGGAGAGACAGGAGTAGAAGACTAATTGGACTTAGTCAAAGTACATACTTGGAAAAAGTACTAAAGCGTTTTAGTATGGAAAATTTCAAGAGTGGAGAACTGCCTATACAGAGTAATATCAAACTAAGTATGACTCAGAGTCCGAGTACCGATGCAGAGATAGTAGAAATGAGTAGAGTTCCATATGCTTCTGACATTGGATCTATCATATATGATATGACATGTACTCGCCCTGATGTAGCTTTTTCTTTGAGCATGATTAGTCGTTATCAGGGAAATCCGCGTAGAGCTTATTAGATAGCAGTCAAGAATATTCTCAAGTATCTGCGAAGAACAAAGGACTGGGTCCTTGTGCTTGGTGGCAGTGATAACTTTAGACTAACCGGGTATAGTGACGCCAACTTTCAAACAGACAGAGAGAACTTTCATTCTTATTCTGGCTCGATGTTTACCCTCAATGGAGGAGTAGTAACCTAGAAAAGTTCCAAAACCAGAGACGGTGGCTGATTCTACCTGTGAAATAGAGTACACAACAGCTAGCAGGGCATCAAAGGATACTATCTGGTTGATGAACTTCATCGAAGACCTTGGAGTTGTGCCAACCATCAAGGAGCCAATGGAGATTTTCTGTGATAATGAAGGAGCGGTTACCTTAACAAATGAACTAGGAGATCATGGTAGATCAAGACACATCGACGGAAAAATACCATTTCATCAGACATAGAGTAGAAGAAGGTCACCTCATTGTGAAGAGTGTATCATCAGAAGAGAATCCTACAGATCCCCTTACAAAGGGTCTGAGTAGGATTAAGCACGTTCACCATGCAAGGAGCATTAGTCTGAAAGATGTTATTAGTTTTAGTAGTTAGATAGTTATTTAGAAACTTGTAACAAAGTAAATGTAATTGACTTTTGATGATTAAATAATGGAGAATTATTTATAATTATTGTTTACTATCTTTTGTCAGTTATTTATTATTGTGTTTCATTTTGCATGTTTTACTTCCTGGGTAATTGGATTATTCAAACATCCACAGTCAATCATACTTTTGGAAGTAGGTAGTGAATTAAGACTGTCATGAATTGGATTGTAGATTGACTAAAGAGTTTTAGATATAGCAATAGCTTTGCTGTAATATTCATGAGTGCTTTGAAATGAATAATTTAAGTATTGGATTAACCCACACTTAGAGAATTACTTCATGGAATTTATCACGAGTAATTATGAGATGATAACATCTTATAGTCTTAAAATGGAGATATATGAGTTGTGGTGTACAAGTCAGTTGTGCATTGATGATACGTAAACGCATCAGTAACTCGATGTTATAAAACGTATTGTTATGTGTCATTTTATGAGTAGATGGTACAAGCATATAAGTAAAATTTTATCTGTTCCTTTTTAATTAATGGGGAAAAGTGATATCTTTGGACCCCTCGGTGATTTGGTGTTGACATATAGTGCCGGGCCCGACCAGGACTAAATTGATGTGTTCAATTAGTAGTTCTTTGTCATTACAAATCATAAATTAGGAAAGAAAGTATTGGACAATGAGATTGATTATGTTCCATGTATTATGTCCAAATGATATCTTGAATAACGGAAGATTATATGATCAATTATCTTAGGACACGTATCTGACTGGGTCAGAGTTCGACAGAAGCTTTTGAGAGCTACAATTTGCTGGCCAGTTTGAAAGTTATACTGGCAACTATAGTTATTAGACTTATCCAAGTGGGAGACTGTTGGATTAGGTGTCTAAGCCCATAACTATAATTGGTATATACTTGAATTGATAGTAGCACAGTCCTTTTGGGTTTCCCTCAAAACTAGCAACTGGACAGGATGACTTCAGGAGAGAGAGGATGATTTATTATTTGATTAATAAATTGAAATAAATAATTTGTTAATAGATTATGACAATAATATATTAACTAGAAATAGTAATATTTAATTAATATTTAATTAATATTTAATCAGATATTAATTGGAATTAATTTTAGGATTAAAAGAATTAATTAAAAGTACATGGTCTAAAATGCAATTGTTCAATAGTTGAACAAGAGACTCTAGAACCTTCCTAGGGAAAGCTTGGACAGATTCTATATGGATAATCTAGGATTTCTAGATTATTCCATGTGGATAAATAAGGAACTGGATAATTACCAATTTGAAATATTATTATTATATTCAGGTTAGGGTTATCCAGGGCATCCTTGTTGGACTATAAATAGACCCTTACCCCTTATGATTTTCGGCCACTCATAAACTTGAAGAGATAGCTAAAAATTCTAAGCTCCTTCTCCTCTCTCCTCTCTCATCCTCTTGCTAGTGTTGGGTGTGAACCACTAGAGGCACAACATTTGTGGTGCTTTCTCTCAAGGCTTCAACAACACAAGGATTCTTTGTTATTTGTCAATGAAAATCAAGGTATATTTCTCTTAACCATAATCATATTTTTGAAAATGTGCTAGGTATCTTAGGGTTTCCTTTTTTATGTTCAGAGTTGTATGTTCAATTAGAGAAAACATAGATCAAGAATTAGGGTTGCATGTACACACAGGAATTTTGTTTGTTATGCTCAAAACCCATCACGTTACATACATGTTAACAAATTTGTGTGTAGTCCGTAAGTACACATAGACCCGTGTTACGAAATGACATGAAGACCATAAGTATACGTAGACTCATGTTGAAGACGAAATGGTATGTAGGTCGTAAGTCTAAAATACAACCATTATTTGAATGCATGTATGTGTATTGTTGTATATGGTATATTGGGGGAACTCACTAAGCCTAGCACTTACCGAGTTGATATTAAATGTTTTCAGTTACTCCATTAGATAATAAGAAGGGTGAAGCTCGAATGTACACACACATAGGTAACCTGTTTCCGCATATACTCTAAAATAAGATAAATTACTTTTGTAAAATAATGATAATTGTCACAAATGAAAGAAATTTTGTTTTATAAAAATGAAAAAATTTCCTTCCAAATTGGGACATTACAAGTTGGTATCAGAGCCCTAGTTTGAGCGAACTGGATGAACACTCATGCGTTTCCAAACTCAAACTAAGGATTTGGGTAATTAATAAAATATTTTCATAAAAAGAATAATACCAAAATGGAAAGAATGTGATGCGCACAGTTAGCCAAATCTTAGAAGGGAAATTGATTCCCAAAATGTCCATATTGTTATAATTACTAATATTTGAAATGTAATAAAAATGCATGCTAGTATGTAAGCTAAGGATCGTTTCAGAAATTGTAGATTAGAATTACCTGGTAAATTAGATGTCTTATAGCCAAGGGATTTGCTTGTTAATTATTGCTTAGAACCTATATTAATATTAATTAATTATTTGACAGTTACATTAGGTTGCATGCACCCAAACTTAGATAGTTTTAGATTGCTTGATTGGCTCTATTTCACAGCTCTCGTATGAGTATAATCGTTGTAGTGTCGGATCTTTCAGTCGACAGACTGTTCGATTTTAGAAGCATGTAATTGTATTTGTTTGATAACTAGTTAATATTGGTAGAAGTTCTTCCTCAGCTAATAGTAGGATAAAGTGGAAATGAATCTTAGAATGAGATACTAGGAAGTTTAATATATGCTTCATAGGGCATATATTCGTAAAGTTGGGCATTGGTAAACATGAAAAGTCCTAGTGGAGTCTAGGAAGACATGTTATATGCTCTCATGGGACACATACATATACGTTTAGTGGCCATTGTATGTAGGACTCGAAGTTACTTGTAAAATGTGAGGCAATTTTTGGGATAAGTATAAGTAGGTGTGAAAGGTAGTAGATGCCTATATTACCTGAAGTACATGACTCACACTTGGATCAAGAAGAGTCATAAAGTTGCTACGGCACTGGTGGCTAACACTATAAATTCATTTTGCATTATATTTGTCATTACCATCATTTCAGTGATAATTAAGAAAATACATGCAATTTCGACCATAGTGGTCGTAACAGATCGAGTCCGACTAAGATATATCCGTAAAGTAGCAAACATTGTAACGCCCCGATTCGCAGGTATTGTTTAAATAAGAATTTAATTGGTTTCAAGGCCTACTCGACGAGCTGGTTGCCCTACTCGTCGAGTAGCAACGGGCTTGGTTCGCGTGTTTAGTGGCCTACTCGCCGAGTAGGAGAAGGCAGATGAAACCCTAAATCCCGGGGTTTTGCACCCTATTTAAGGAAGCATAAGCCTCCTTTAACCTCTTTGCAGTCCTTTGACAGCTCTGAAAAACCCTAATTTGTGTGGTGCTTCATTCTTGTGTGTCTAAAGCTTTGGGGAGGATATCTTTGGAGAAGAAGAGCTTAGAGAACAAAAGGCTAGGAGCAAGGAAGTGTGGGAAATCAGAAATCTACCTCAGATAGCATCTTTTGGAGGTATCAAGTCATCACCTTTTCTCCTTTTTCTTTCTAGACCTCTTTTGGTTGAGATCTAGGGTTTTTATGGTTTGGTTGAGATGGTAATGTGGGATAACAGCTAGATCTGAAGTTGTAACTTCAGATCTGTACCCTTCTTGAGTTCTAGAGTTATAAAGCTCCGAATTTGGTCATGTATGAAGCTTCTTTGAGTATGAAACCCCCATTGTGAGCTTGGATTTGACATTAAGAGCCTTTGTAGCTATGCATGCACGTAGAGTTTGCAACTTTACATGAAAAGCATGCCTTAGAAGCTTGGATCTGTAGTTTGGAGCCGCTGCATGGCTCAAATGAGTCTGTATGGCAAAAAGGACTGAAGGGACTCGGCGAGTCGCATGGTCGGCTCGGCGAGCCACATGAAGATAGGCATGAACTCGGCGAGTAGGAAGAATAACTCGGCGAGTCCGACGAAGATTGTCGTAGACTCGACGAGTGTATGAACAACTCGGCGAGTCGGTTGAGATTGCCCCAATTTATGTATGCGCGGGTAACTGTCGAGTTGCAAGAAGGAAGCTCGACGAGTGGCCTTAGGGTCTCGATCGTAAACCAAAGGAACTCGACGAGTCACTCAGGTGACTCGGCGAGTGGGTTAGTACTTCAAGGAACTCGGCGAGTAGCCGGGGGTACTCGGCGAGTCAAGGTCAACATGGACTGTTGACCTTGACTGATGACTTTGACTTTGACCAGGGTTTGGTTAGTTGGCTTATGGGGTACCTTGAAGGGTTGGGAACTTATGGGTATGATTATACTATGGTAATAGGTGGTGGAGTTTGTGGCAGTGATCTGAGGGTTGAAGTTTATCTACCGAGTCGACATCTGCAAGGTGAGTTATCCTCACTATATCGATAGGGTCTAAGGCACCAAGGCCGACCCTTTAGTTGTTATCGTTATGGTATGTTACATGTGGATATGATATGTTAGATCGGAATCAGGATAGACAGTATGTTATGCTCTTATGATCCGCAAGGATTAATATGAAAGTGACCTGCTAGGTCAGTGCTTTAGTTATGAGAGATTGCTATGTTTGGTGATCAGTGAGATAGATATGTTTGATGTTTGTATATGCCAGTATATGTTAGTTATGCGCACATGGTTAATTGCTTGTTGCTTGGGTTGAGGCGGTCCTGCTCTGTGCTGAAGGCCAACACACCCTATGAGCGGTCCGGGAAGACTGTAGGCCCACGTGGCGGTCCAGTCATGCCGAAGGCTCGGTATAGATTTAGTTGGACTGTAGGCCCTGTAGGCGGTCCAGTCAGGCCGATGGCCCAGTATGCATGTTGATTGATTGATTATTACGGATATGGTATCAGCAGTGTGGTATTGGTATTTTGGGGGTAGCTTACTAAGCCCTCGGGCTTATAGTTTTCAATTTATTGTTTCAGGTACTTCAGGAGATCATGGCAAGGCGAAGGCGTGACCGTACCGCTCCTCATCCTTATGATGTGGCTTTTGGGACACTCTGATTGAATATTGATCTGAAAATATTTTTGTAAACAATACTATTGGGTTTTATTTATGCTTGAAAAGATTAAATTTGATGTAAAATTTATGGATATTACAAGTTGGTATCAGAGCCAGGTTTGAGTGAATTGGGGAAAACACACGTGTGAACCCAGTCTCAAATCAAGGAAATTTTCGGAATAAATTCTAAAATGGTTTTCAAAATAAAGGATGGAGGATACAGAGGGTACGGTATAAATTCTAAAATGGTTTTCTAAAATGGTTTTCAAAATAAAGGATGGAGGCTCGGTATAGATTCAGTTTGACTGTAGGCCCTGTAGGGCGGTCCAGTCAGGCCGATGGCCCAGTATGCATGTTGATTGATTGATTATTACGGATATGGTATCATCAGTGTGGTATTGGTATTTTGGGGGTAGCTCACTAAGCCCTCGAGCTTACAGTTTTCAGTTTATTGTTTCAGGTACTTCAGGAGATCATGGCAAGGCGAAGGCGTGACCATACCGCACCTCATCCTTATGATCTGGCTTTTGGGACACTCTGATTGAATAATGATCTGAAAACATTTTTGTAAACAATACTATTGGGTTTTATTTATGCTTGAAAAGTTTAAATTTGACGTAAAATTTATGGATGTTACAAGTTGGTATCAGAGCCATGTTTGAGTGAATTGGGGAAAACACACGTGTGAACCCAGTCTCAAATCAAGGAAATTTTTGGAATAAATTCTAAAATGGTTTTCAAAATAAAGGATGGAGGATGCAGAGGGTACGATCAGCCGGAGCCTGTAAGTAAACCCCAAAATACCATACAGTATTGATATTATGATATGTTAGAACAATATGCTAGTGATAGGCTAGGAATCTTCAGGAATCGCATGATGGACTTGCCTGATTATATGATGCCTACTAGCCTAGGGTTTCTTGTATATGAAACTGACATCATTACTGTAGTCGTTAGTGTAGGCATCACGGCTGTGCGTAATCAAGATCTTATAGCCTGAAAATGTTTGATTCAATCTTCGGATAGGATTGGATATTCGAAAGTCTATTGGGTCCAGTGTTATGCGCGACTAGCCTGCACTAGCACTACAGGGGTTGATGAAAGTTTCATGGATGTGTGGGTTATGAGGAGCTGTGAGATCAGTTGTGGGATAGGCGATGTACCCTAGGAGTAAGGGTTGAGCGCATATTATGTTGATGATGGTGTTAGGGTGTTGTGGTGATACTTGAGACAAATATGGGTAGGTGTGGAAGGTAGTATGGGATTCGTACTACTGAAAGCACAGGACCCATACAGGTAGCAAGGAAGTCACGACCCCTAGGGTTTGTGGGTTTTGGTCTCCCGATATTATGTTATTTATCTGATGACTTGAGTACATTTTCAGTATGGTGGTGACGAGACGTTTTACTACTGGATCCGGGTTAGGATCAGGATCAGCATCCGGATCGGGAGACGGAGGGTCGGAGGTGCCGATAGCACCTGAGCCCTTGGTACAGATAGGGACAGAGGAGTTGGATGCCAGGATCCGGGAGATTATGCACGACGAGATTGCTGCGGCATTCCTAGCGCAGCTGCCAGAGATGTTTAGGTCGATTAAGATCGCGATGGTTGAGTACTTTGATGAGCGATATGCAGCTCTAGCAGAGATAGCTGCCGCTGCAGCCACATCGGCTGTAACTACGGTAGGGGTTGGAGGAGGAGCCGGCAGGGCTTTCCAGTACCGGGACTTCGATAACACGAAGCCCCCGACGTTTGATGGTACACAGGATGCGATCAGGGCTATGAGGTGGTTATCTGACGTGGAGGGATGTTTCTTCACGTGTTCATGTCCTGCTGACCAGAAGGTCAGGTGTGCCCTGAACCTGCTGAGGCTTGGGGCAAAGGACTGGTGGAGATTGATGAAAGGGTCGTACACTGATGATCAGCGAGCTGTTGTTACTTGGGAGCAGTTTCGGGATATGTTCCGCACCCGCTACGTTCCACGCGTTGAGCGGGAGCGGCTTGCTCAGGAGTTTTTGACTTTGAGACAGGATGGAGACTCAGTGATGGAGATCACTCGTATGTTCACGGAGAGGGCTATGTTCTGCCCGGAGTTTGCTTCAGAGCAGTCTCAGATGACTCGTTATCTGAGCATGCTCAAGACTGATATTCGACAGTTTGTTGCTACGCAACGTTGTGAGACTCTTTTGGATCTTCAGGAAGCCGCGAGGCAGCGCGAGTTGGAGATAGAGCTACAGTTGAAGGAGCAGCTTCAGGTTCCGGCATAGTCTCAGCCGGCACCTAAGCGGTCCAAGACCGCTGATACTCGTACCGGGGGTTAGCAGAGCCGCACTTGTGGAAAGTGGCAGGGGTCATTCTGGGATTTGTCGAGCAGGAGGTGGTTGCCTCAAATGTGGCAAGGAGGGGCACTATGCCAGGGACTGTCGCTAGTCCGCCCCACCAGCAGATATGAGGATTTGTTATCATTGTCATCAGGTTGGTCACGTGAAGACCAACTGCCCACAGCTCGCTGCCAAGCCGGCCCAGGGATCCGTACCGGCTACTTTGAGGATAGGAGATGGGAGGCCAGTCAAGGTAGAGCCTCCAAAGGCTCATGGGTGTGCCTTCCAGCTCACGGCCGAGGAGGCCAAGGCAGCACCGGATGTGGTTGCTGGTATGTATATATTTTCTGTCTCAGTTATTTTATCTATGTTGTGCTTATCGTTGGTACATGTGTTTAGGTACGTTTTTAGTAAACTCTTTGCCTGCATTGGTTTTATTTGACTCGGGGGCGAGTCGGTCGTTTGTATCTCAGACTTTCAGTAGAGAGTTCAGTGTGTCGGTAGATGAGCTTGAGTGTCCGTTGCGAGTTTCGATCGCCAACGAGCACAAGATTTCTGCTTCTTCGGTTTACCGGGGATGCGAGCTGGAGATTTTCGGGGTATCATTCCTGATAGATTTGATTCCTATTCCCATGGGGAAAGTATGTGTGATCGTAGGGATGGATTGGCTCAGCCGGTTTGGCGCCATGATCGACTGTGAGGGATAGCGAGTAGTAGTTCGAACCCCAAGTAGGGGAGAACTGGTGGTATATCGTGAGGGAACCAGAGTAGGATCAGGGTTTTGTTCGGACGCTAGAGCTCGGCAGTATATTCAGCACGGATCTGCATTTTATTTAGCGTGTATGGTGGACATGCGGGTCAGGGATCAGACTTCAGTTTTAAAGGTCCCGGTGGTTAGAGAGTTTGCTGACGTGTTTCCAGAAGAGTTAGCTGGAGTGCCTCCGGAGAGGCAGGTGGAGTTCATGATTGATCTAGTGCCGGGTGCGGCCCCTATCGCTAAGGCGTCGTACCGACTAGCACCGCCAGAGATGCAGGAGTTGTCATCTCAGTTGCAGGAGCTGTTGGGTAAGCAGTTTATTCGTCCGAGTAGTTCCCCATGGGGAGCACCGATCCTCTTTGTTAGGAAGAAGGACGGTTCGTACAGGATGTGCATCGACTACAGGGAGTTGAACAAGCTAATGGTGAAGAACCGTTATCCAATCCCAAGGATAGATGATCTTTTCGATCAGCTGCAGGGTGCATCTTGGTTTTCCAATATCGACTTGAGATCCGGGTATCACCAAATCAGGGTGAGGGAGGAAGACGTGGAGAAGACCACGTTTCGGACTCGTTATGGTCATTACGAGTTCGTGGTGATGCCGTTTGGGCTCACCAACGCGCCGGCAGTGTTCATGGATTTGATGAATCGGGTCTGCAGACCGATGCTCGATCGCTCGGTCATTGTGTTCATAGATGATATCTTGGTGTATTCCAAGACCCGAGAGCAGCACGAGGAACACCTTAGGGAGCTACTGGAGGTTCTGCGACGAGAACGGCTGTATGCCAAGTTCTCGAAGTGTGAGTTCTGGTTATGAGAGGTCCAGTTTCTCGGACATCTCGTCAACCAGGAGGGGATTTTGGTCGACCAGGCCAAAATCGAGGCGGTTATGCAGTGGGAGATTCCGAAATCTCCCTCAGACATCAGGAGTTTCTTGGGATTAGCAGGGTACTACCGGAGATTTATTCGAGATTTTTCCAAGGTTGCAGTACCCCTCACTCTTCTAACGAGGAAGGGGTGGATTTCTGATGGGGCCCTGAGCAGCAGAGGGCGTTTGAGACCCTCCGGTGATGTTTATGTGAGGCGCCAGTGTTGACGCTCCCCGAAGGAGTCGAGGATTTCGTAGTATTTTGTGATGCGTCCCTCACAGGTCTGGGGGCGGTCCTCATGCAGAGGGGACGGGTGATAGCCTATGCATCGTGACAGCTGAAGCCGCATGAGACGAAATACCCTACGCACGATCTTGAGTTGGGAGCGGTGGTTTTCGCTCTCAAGAATTTGAGGCATTATCTGTACGGGGTCCGATGTACTATATACACAGATCACAAGAGTTTGAGGTATATCATGGATCAGCCGAACCTGAATATGAGGCAGCGCAGGTGGCTGGATGTAGTCAAGGACTATGATTGCGAGATCCTTTACCATCCTGGTAAAGCGAATGTGGTTGCGGATGCTTTGAGCCGCAAGTCAGCTGGGGCTACTACACCAGCAAGGTGTATGAGGATAGCGATGGATTCCCCGCTTGTGAGTTTGATTAGGGATGCTCAGGTTGAGGGCATGAGACCAGAGAACTGGAAGTTGGAGCGAATTAAGGGCGAGAGCACCCGGTTTGTTCAGGATAGCCGCGGATTATTGACCCGACACGGTCGGGTTTGGGTTCCGATGTCCGGAGGGGTCCGGCAGACAGTGATGGAGGAGGCTCATAAGTCTCACTTTTCTATACACCCGGGGGCCACCAAGATGTACTGGGATTTGAGTTTGAGCTATTGGTGGCCATGTATGAAGCGAGAAATAGCTTGGTATGTTGAGAGGTGCCTGACATGTAGAATGGTCAAGGCCAAGCATTAGAGGCCGCACGGTAAGCTGCAGCCTCTGGAGATTCCCATGTGGAAATAGGAACAGATCACGATGTACTTCATTACGAGATTGCCGAGGACGACAAAGGGGTTCGATACTATATGGGTCATCGTGGATCGGTTGACCAAGAGTGCCCATTTCTTGACCATACGGGAGAGTTAGTCGGCCGAGAGATTGGCCGATATGTACATCAACGAGATTGTCTCTCGCCATGGGGTTCCAGTCTCCATTGTTTCCGATCGGGGTTCCATGAGGAACTGGGTACGCGGCTGCACTTTAGTACGGCGTTCCATCCGCAGACCGACGGACAGAGCGAGCGAACCATTCAGACCCTCGAAGATATGTTGCGGGCATGCATCATTGACTTCGGTCGGAGTTGGGATTCCCATCTACCGCTTGCAGAGTTCGCCTACAACAACAGCTATCATTCCAGTATTGGCGCCGCGCTTATGGTCGGAGATGTAGAACCCCGGTCTGTTGGGGTGAGGTTGGACACAGAGTGATGGGTCGGACGGAGGCAGTCTTGCAGACTACCGAAAAGATCCAGCAGATAAGACAGCGGCTGCAGACCGGTCAGAGTCGGAAAAAGAGTTACGCTGATAGACGCCGATCGGATTTAGAGTTTCAGGTTGGCGACATGGTACTTCTGAAGGTCTCGCCCTGGAAGGGTGTGATCCGCTTTAGGAAGAGGGGAAAATTGGGTCCCCGTTATATTGGGTCGTTCAGGATCATTGCCAGGGTTGGCAGAGTGGCTTATAGGCTAGAGCTACCTGAGGAGCTCAGCCGAATTCATAGCACGTTCCATGTTTCGCAATTGCGAAAGTGTATTATGGATCAGGAGGCAGTAGTATTGCTGGATGATATACAGGTCGAAAAGCGCCTGAATTACGTGGAGAGGCCGGTAGCCATCTTGGAAAGGAAGAAGAAGATTTTGCGGAACAAAGAAATACCCTTGGTAAAAGTGCAGTGGGAGCATCGGAGAGGATCCGAGTGGACGTGGGAGCCGGAGGCGGAAATACGGGAGCATTACCCGACGTTGTTTATTCCATCAGACTTCGAGGGCGAAGTCTAGTTCAAGTGGGGAAGAATTGTAACGCCCCGATTCTCAGGTATTGTTTAAATAAGAATTTAATTGGTTTCAAGGCCTACTCGATGAGTTGGTTGCCCTACTCGTCGAGTAGCAACGGGCTTGGTTCGCGTGTT
This sequence comes from Lactuca virosa, assembly GCF_052849685.1. Taxonomy (NCBI): domain Eukaryota; kingdom Viridiplantae; phylum Streptophyta; class Magnoliopsida; order Asterales; family Asteraceae; genus Lactuca; species Lactuca virosa. The sequence goes on from NC_136433.1 coordinate 63,321,295, forward strand.
TAGTGGCCTACTCTCCGAGTCCATAAAGGGACTCGACGAGTAGGAGCTGGCAGATGAAACCCTAAATCCCGGGGTTTTGCACCCTATTTAAGGAAGCATAAGCCTCCTTTGGCCTCTTTGTAGTCCTTTGAGAGCTCTGAAAAGCCCTAATTCGTGTGGTGCTTCATTCTTGTGTGTCTAAAGCTTTGGGGAGGAGATCTTTGGAGAAGAAGAGCTTGGAGAACAAAAGGCTAGGAGCAAGGAAATGTGGGAAATCAGAAATCTACCTCAGATAGCATCTTTTGGAGGTATCAAGTCGTCACCTTTTCTCCTTTTTCTTTCTAGACCTCTTTTGGTTGAGATCTAGGGTTTTTATGGTTTGGTTGAGATGGTAATGTGGGATATGAGCTAGATTTGAAGTTGTAACTTCAGATCTGTACCCTTCTTGAGTTCTAGAGTCATAAAGCTCCGAATTTGGTAATGTATGAAGCCTCTTTGAGTATGAAACCCCCATTGTGAGCTTGGATTTGACATTAAGAGCCTTTGTAGCTATGCATGCACGTAAAGTTTGCAACTTTACGTGAAAAGCATGCCTTAGAAGCTTGGATCTGTAGTTTGGAGCCGCTGCATGGCTCAAATGAGTTTGTATGGCAAAAAGGACTGAAGGGACTCGGCGAGTCGCATGGTCGGCTCGGCGAGCCACATGAAGATAGGCATGAACTCGGCGAGTTGGAAGAACAACTCGGCGAGTCCGATGAACATTGCCATAGACTCGACAAGTGTATGAACAACTCGGCGAGTCGGTTGAGGTTGCCCCAATTTATGTATGCGCGGGTAACTGTCGAGTTGCAAGAAGGAAGCTCGACGAGTGGCCTTAAGGTCTCGATCGTAAACCAAAGGAACTCGACGAGTCACTCAGGTGACTCGGCGAGTGGGTTAGTACTTCAAGGAACTCGGCGAGTAGCCGGGGGTTCTCGGCGAGTCAAGGTCAACATGGACTGTTGACCTTGACTGATGACTTTGACTTTGACCAGGGTTTGGTTAGTTGGCTTATGGGGTACCTTGAATGGTTGGGAACTTATGGGTATGATTATACTATGGTAATAGGTGGTGGAGTTTGTGGCAGTGATCTGAGGGTTGAAGTTTATCTACCGAGTCGACATCTGCAAGGTGAGTTATCCTCACTATATCGATAGGGTCTAAGGCACCAAGGTCGGACCTTTAGTTGTTATCGTTATGGTATGTTACATGTGGATACGATCTGTTACATCAGAATCGGGATAGACAGTATGTTATGCTCTTATGATCCGTAGGGATTAATATGATAGTGACCTGCTAGGTCAGTGCTCTAGTTATGAGAGATTGCTATGTTTGGTGATCAGTGAGATAGATATTTTTGATGTTTGTATATGCCAGTATATATTAGTTATGCGCACATGGTTAATTGCTTGTTGCTTGGGTTGAGGGGGTCCTGCTCTGTGCTGAAGGCCAACACACCCTATGAGCGGTCCGGGGAGACTGCAGGCCCACGTGGCAGTCCAGTCATGCCGAAGGCTCGGTATAGATTCAGTTGGACTATAGGCCCTGTAGGGCGGTCCAGTCAGGCCGATGGCCCAGTATGCATGTTGATTGATTGATTATTACGGATATGGTATCATCAATGTGGTATTGGTATTTTGGGGGTAGCTTACTAAGCCCTCGGGCTTATAGTTTTCAGTTTATTGTTTCAGGTACTCCAGGAGATCATGGCAAAGCGAAGGCGTGACCGTACCACTCCTCATCCTTATGATCTGGCTTTTGGGACACTCTGATTGAATAATGATCTGAAAACATTTTTGTAAACAATACTATTGGGTTTTATTTATGCTTGAAAATTTTAAATTTGACGTAAAATTTACGGATGTTACAAACATGGTTTTGAGAACCACGTTTGACGTAGTGTCCGAATTTAGTCAAAGATCGAAGAAGGAAAGGATCAAGGCAATCAAAAGACACATCACAAATCATCTTTTAACCTTAGCAATCACTAGCTAGAGATTGCTACCTGGTAGAATGTAATTATAGCACATTAGAACATGAAGGAAGGTACCTTCTATGTTAAAGTGTTTAACTCAAACAGATGTCATAGGTGTTAGTTCTTTAGGAACCCTTTGTAGAAAAAGTTATTAGAGTAGGTGATGACAAGTTCAGTTATATTAAGAGAATGTCAACTACGCACCACGAAGCAGAGAACCCTAAGATTTGGTCAGACAAGGTAACACTACACGATTGGATTGCTGCTGAAGTATCACAGACTTCACTAGAGGAGTTAACCGGTGTCGTAGGACGTATAACTGAAATGTTGGTCGTTAGGTTCAAGGAACGAATCATGGCCTTTCAAACGATTAAGGAAGTTGTTAGGACCACTCAGGAAGGAGAGCTTAGTATAGGAACACAACTAGTAAAAAGGAAGAAGGAGCAAGACCTAACTCTGCTAACGATAACCAAGAAGCTTGATGGTACTATGCCAAACCGTAGAGCCATCCAAAGGTCAACGCGTCCCAGGATCAAGTGTGGGAGGTGCGGACAAAAGGGGCATAAACATCAATACTGCACGCTAGAGGTGGAGTTATCCCATGTTGTCACCAGTTTGGCCACATTAGGTCCGATTGCATACAATGAGCGATAGGAATAAGTCAGACCCTAGCATTTTCGGTTTTGTAGGAACAAAGAAAAGGAACCCACAACCAATGAAGAAGTTGTACTGCTTCCTATCAAGGAAGAATAAGTGACACCGATAGAGATGCTTGATAGTGTGTAGTTATGTACATAGGTATTAATATGTAACCCAACAATCATTGTTATTACTTTTAAAATCCTATTTTTTTCATGCATATACATTATTACATTACTAGATAACCTTCTGTTTATCGCGACCTTATCCTATTTTGGTTGTGTTATGAAACCACTTACGGTGGACACAATCAGTAGTACTAAGATAAGAATGTCGAAGGTCACTGGCTATGACAAACATGGGTTTCCTAAAATTCAAAAAGGAGCCACAAAATCACGAATGCAAGACCATCTTAGACTTCGGCTAGTTACGAGTGTAACACCCAAACATCAGGTATTTTCTTTTTTTACCAGAACGTATAATAATGATGCAAAAATGGTCCTTACACAAAGTGTACGTGGGGCGTACGCTTGGCATAGTTCATTAAAAGGAATCGTAGGCACATGTGAGTATGTTGGGCGTACTCATGAGTACGCTGGGCGTAGTTGGCATGTGAGAAAACCCTAATTTTTAGGGTTTGAGAACTATTTAAGCATCCTTATCCCACAAAACCATTTCAAGTTTCAGCCTCCCTTTTCCTAAATCGTTCCTTGAAAACCCTAATCCATTGTGTTAGCCTTTTTGAGCTTGAAAGTGTATCTTTGTGCTCTTGAAGGAAGAAGAAGATAGTGTAATCATCTTGGAAGCTTCAAGCAATTGTACATCTGGAACTTTCACTTAGAAAGAAAACTCCAGAAGGTATAAAGTTAGAAACTTGATGAATGTTTCCTTAGATCTTGCTAGATCTTAAGTTTTTATGCATTTTGGTCCCATAGTCTTGTTATTCATGAGTATGTGTTAGATGACACTTTATGCATCTTATAGGGTAGTTTTCATTATTATTTAGTATCATATTTTGTACATTTGCATGTCATTTATTTAAATAATGTTCAGCTCATGTCTTTCTTTATAATTCCCTTACTGCTCATGTTTTTATGTCAGTTTCAAATAGTTTGAGTGGAGCAATGCTTTGGGAGCAGCTGGATGCATGTTTGGAGCTTAAAATGGAGCTTGATACTTATGAAGGATGTTTAGGAATGTTTGGAAGATGCTTTGGTCAAGAAACATTCGATTGAATTGATCACACGAAGAAAGAATCTACAATCTAAAGTTAAAGGATGTTGTTGGCAGCTTTGACCCCCTGTCAGTATTTTGACCATATCTCGAGAACCGTAACTCCGATTGATGCGATTCAAAACGATCTGAAAAGTAGACGAAATTCCAGATGTCTTAGGCACAACCTGCGATCGCAGATTGCCTTCATACGATTGCAGGTATGCCCTTTGCGATTGCAGGTTAGGTCGCAACTTGTCTTCGAGGTTCTTTTGTGCCCAAAATTCATCCGGAAGTGAAATCTCAATACCTGCGATCCCAGGTCGTGTACATGCAATCGCAGGTTGGCCAAAAAGTTCCAGGATAGAATCCTTGTAACCCAAGTTGGCGATTCCAGAGGTACCAGACGACGAAAATACGATTTTGGAGGTGTTTCTTCTCCGATTTCAACGATTTCTGAAGATCTGAAGACCGTGGATCATCTCCTACGTTTAGTTTAGTAAGATTTAGTAGTTTAATGTTTCTTTTTATTGTTTTAGATCAGATTTTAGTCATGTCTAGCTAAACCCTAGTTTTCAGTTTTGCAAAGACAAGTACTTTTCACGTGATTGATCATTAGATCTGGTTTTTGATTTGTGTTTCTATCTAGATTCTTCAGTTTTGTTCTTAATGAATGTTTGATTTTGATTCTTGTTAGTCTGATCACCTAGCTAGGGTTTTATCATTCCAGTTAATCAGTTAATAGAATCTGTAATTGTTCAAATTAATTGGTAATAAGTAACAAGTAATAAATCGGTTCCGTGTTTGGCATTTGACTTTATTATAAACTGTAAAAATCATACCTTTACGCTTCCGAGCTTGTGAGGAGTATTGGGTACTGCTGGGAATTTTACAAAGAACTTAATGCAACTTTTCTGATCTTAATTAAGAGCTTGTTTGATTAGACAGTAAAAAGTTAGGGTTAATTGAAGAGCTTGTTTTGGTTAACTAAATAAGGTAAAAGAGAAATTACTAGAGCTTGTTAGTTTTTCTCAGTACCAGCTTAGATAGAACGCATCTCAAATAATCAGATCTGGATCAGTTGCATGATTAGGAAAGTCACAACAGAGCTAAAACCATTTTTATTATTGATTTTCGTTTACTTTATTATCACTGTATTTCTAGTTATTAGTTTTAATCAAAAACCCCCCTTTTATATTCTGTTTCTTGACTAGATGTGCCTGATGCAAAAAGGCATTGACTTTTCGGCTGTGTCTCTGAGGATTCGACCCTGCTTCCCTGTGCTATATTTTTAGTGCAACCAGCAGTGATAAATTCATTTGTTTAATACGTGCGCGGCAGCGTGTCAACAAATTGGCGACGTTGCCGGGGACACGGTACTGCTAATTGTTTTGTTCCAAAATCTTTACGTACAGGTAATCTAGTCTTCAGGCATGGTCGAGCCAACGACCTTAAAAAAGGGCGGCTTTCCGGGAGGCAACCCGATGAGTAGTTTTTAGTTTTTATGCTTTCAATAAAGAGATTGTCGCAGTTCCAAGCAAGCTTGGGGAAATCAGAGGATCTTCAAAGTCGCTGAAATTCGGATTTTTCATCAACATTCATCGTCAAAATCAGATTTCTGCAAACTTATCAGGTACATTCTTTCCTAGTTGCACCTTTTTGCCCTTATATTCTTTATTGAGCTGTTCATTCCTCTCTAAGCATTGAGGACAATGCATCATTTTAAGCTTGGGGAGAGGGTTAGTGTAAAAATTTGCATTTTTGTTTAAAATTTTAATTTTTCAATTTTTTTTTTAGTTAAATTTTTCAAAATTTTCTTTTTGCATTTTATTTTCTGCATTGCATTTGCATACTAGAAATTTGAAACTTCAAAACAATATTTTATTTTCTGTTTTTATCTTTTCTGCATTCATAAAAAAAACCAAAAATATTTTTATTTCTAGTTATTTTTTTTTATTTTCTGCATATAAAAAATCTTTAAAATCTTAAAAAAAATATATATATTTACATGAGATGAGGATATCTTTTTACATTCGATAGCTCTGTTAAGATGAAGTGTGATAGTTACCGAAAATAACGGTCTCATTACACTCAATTTTAAGAATTATCTTTTCAATTGCTTTAAATGTTTTCAATATAAACCAACATAAGAGTCAGATAATTTTTACAATGGAAGTGTGGGATGGAAAAACGAACAGTGTTTTGAAAATAATTTCCTTGAATGCCTTAAAAAGAACCTAGATTGGATAACCCTTATCATTCCTTGAAGTACTGAACCCTATAGTTTCTACGCCTTTTGAGGTTGAGAGGGAACTCTCGTTGTACCCACAAATAGTTATCATTTTTGAAGTATTAAAGATATGGTGGGCCTCAAAGTAAAATTCACGCCCAGTCGATATATATGTTAGAAATGGTATATCAAGCAACTTGAAGAAATCTACAATTCAAAGTCAAATCAAAGTCAAGTTCAAGTCGAAATCAAGAAGCAAACAAGTTAAATCTAAAGAGTTGATCAAGACAAAGAAGATGTGTGGTATAATGAGATTGATTCCTCGATAGTGGAATCATAGGGGTAAGCTTGGATTTTATGTCCATAATGGAGCTTACCGCGTTTACTGGTCGAGTTCGGAAAAAAGGAGGGGTTGGTCAAGATAAGTTTTTTATAAACGAATTCTCGTGAAATTATTTTTAAAAATACACTGTTTTCACAAATTTAATTCGGCTTAAAATTATTTGCTCAAGCTTGGTTTAACTTATTAAATATAATTATGAATCGTTAATATAAAGTTTTGATACTGTTGTCTAAGTAGTGATTTCATTGGAGCTTCCTCGTTGTGAAATCTGATCATGTGAACAAAAAAAAAAGAGTGAAGTGTTTTGATAAAGTTTAAATTTTTAGTTTCCTTAATCTTGTTTTCGTTTTAATTCTAAGTTTCTTTTTTGGTTGTCTACATCTTTCCATTTGTTTATAATGTTTTATTCTTTTTCTTACTTGAGGGCAAGTAAGGTTTAAGCTTGGGGAGATTTGTTAGATGACACTTTATGCATCTTATAGGGTAGTTTTCATTATTATTTAGTATCATATTTTGTACATTTGCATGTCATTTATTTAAATAATGTTCAGCTCATGTCTTTCGTTAGAATTCCCTTACTGCTCATGTTTTTATGTCAGTTTCAGATAGTTTGAGTGGAGCAATGCTTTGGGAGCAGCTGGATGCATGTTTGGAGCTTAAAATGGAGCTTGAGACATATGAAGGATGTTGAGGAATGTTTGGAAGATGCTTTGGTCAAGAAACATTCGATTGAATTGATCACACGAAGAAAGAATCTACAATCTAAAGTTAAAGGATGTTGCTGGCAGCTTCGACCCCCTGTCAGTATTTTGACCATATCTCGAGAACCGTAACTTCGATTGACGCGATTCAAAATGATCTGAAAAGTAGACGAAATTTTGGACGTCTTAGGCACAACCTGCGATCGCAGGTTGCCTTCATGCGATCGCAGGTATGCCCTTTGCGATCGCAGGTTAGGTCGCAACTTGTCTTCGAGGTTCTTTTGTGCCCAAAATTCATCTGGAGTGAAAACTCAATACCTGCGATCGCAGGTTGTGTACATGCGATCGCAGGTTGGCCACAAAGTTCCAGGATAGCATCCCTGTGACCCAAGTTGGCGATTCCAGAGGTACTAGACGACGAAAATACGATTTTGGAGGTGTTTTTCTCCGATTTCAACGATTTCTGAAGATCTGAAGACTGTGGATCATCTCCTACGTTTAGTTTAGTAAGATTTAGTAGTTTAATGTTTCTTTTTATTGTTTTAGATCAGATTTTAGTCATGTCTAGCTAAACCCTAGTTTTCAGTTTTGCAAAGACAAGTACTTTTCACGTGATTGATCATTAGATCTGGTTTTTGATTTGTGTTTCTATCTAGATTCTTCAGTTTTGTTCTTAATGAATGTTTGATTTTGATTCTTGTTAGTCTGATCACCTAGCTAGGGTTTTATCGTTCCAGTTAATCAGTTAATAGAATCTGTAATTGTTCAAATTAATTGGTAATAAGTAACAAGTAATAAATCGGTTCCGTGTTTGGCATTTGACTTTATTATAAACTGTAAAAATCATACCTTTACGCTTCCGAGCTTGTGAGGAGTATTGGGTACTGCTGGGAATTTTACAAAGAACTTAATGCAACTTTTCTGATCTTAATTAAGAGCTTGTTTGATTAGACAGTAAAAAGTTAGGGTTAATTGAAGAGCTTGTTTTGGTTAACTAAATAAGGTAAAAGAGAAATTACTAGAGCTTGTTAGTTTTTCTCAGTACCAGCTTAGATAGAACGCATCTCAAATAATCAGATCTGGATCAGTTGCATGATTAGGAAAGTCACAACAGAGCTAAAACCATTTTTATTATTGATTTTCGTTTACTTTATTATCACTGTATTTCTAGTTATTAGTTTTAATCAAAAACCCCCCTTTTATATTCTGTTTCTTGACTAGATGTGCCTGATGCAAAAAGGCATTGACTTTTCGGCTGTGTCTCTGAGGATTCGACCCTGCTTCCCTGTGCTATATTTTTAGTGCAACCAGCAGTGATAAATTCATTTGTTTAATACGTGCGCGGCAGCGTGTCAACAAATTGGCGACGTTGCCGGGGACACGGTACTGCTAATTGTTTTGTTCCAAAATCTTTACGTACAGGTAATCTAGTCTTCAGGCATGGTCGAGCCAACGACCTTAAAAAAGGGCGGCTTTCCGGGAGGCAACCCGATGAGTAGTTTTTAGTTTTTATGCTTTCAATAAAGAGATTGTCGCAGTTCCAAGCAAGCTTGGGGAAATCAGAGGATCTTCAAAGTCGCTGAAATTCGGATTTTTCATCAACATTCATCGTCAAAATCAGATTTCTGCAAACTTATCAGGTACATTCTTTCCTAGTTGCACCTTTTTGCCCTTATATTCTTTATTGAGCTGTTCATTCCTCTCTAAGCATTGAGGACAATGCATCATTTTAAGCTTGGGGAGAGGGTTAGTGTAAAAATTTGCATTTTTGTTTAAAATTTTAATTTTTCAATTTTTTTTTTAGTTAAATTTTTCAAAATTTTCTTTTTGCATTTTATTTTCTGCATTGCATTTGCATACTAGAAATTTGAAACTTCAAAACAATATTTTATTTTCTGTTTTTAGTTTTGCAAAGACAAGTACTTTTCACGTGATTGATCATTAGATCTGGTTTTTGATTTGTGTTTCTATCTAGATTCTTCAGTTTTGTTCTTAATGAATGTTTGATTTTGATTCTTGTTAGTCTGATCACCTAGCTAGGGTTTTATCATTCCAGTTAATCAGTTAATAGAATCCGTAATTGTTCAAATTAATTGGTAATAAGTAACAAGTAATAAATCGGTTCCGTGTTTGGCATTTGACTTTATTATAAACTGTAAAAACCATACCTTTACGCTTCCGAGCATGTGAGAAGTATTGGGTATTGCTGGGAATTTTACAAAGAACTTAATGCAACTTTTCTGATCTTAATTAAGAGCTTGTTTGATTAGACAGTAAAAAGTTAGGTTTAATTGAAGAGCTTGTTTTGGTTAACTAAATAAGGTAAAAGAGAAATTACTAGAGCTTGTTAGTTTTTCTCAGTACCAGCTTAGATAGAACGCATCTCAAATAATCAGATCTGGATCAGTTGCATGATTAGGAAAGTCACAGCAGAGCTGAAACCATTTTTATTATTGATTTTCATTTACTTTATTATCACTGCATTTATAGTTATTAGTTTTAATCAAACCCCCCCCCCCCTTTTATATTTTGTTTCTTGACTAGATGTGCCTGATGCAAAAAGGCATTGACTTTTAGGCTGTGTCCCTGAGGATTCGACCCTGCTTCCCTGTGCTATATTTTTAGTGCAACCAGCAGTGATAAATTCATTTGTTTAATACGTGCACGACAACGTGTTAACAGTATGGCTTACTCAAACCATAAGAGTTGTCCTTTCAGACATTTTTGAGTGAGAGGAACCATAAAAATGTGATCATGGTCCCTTTGTTCCTTCCATGCAAGAGTTGTATCATTTGGATTTGTGTATCAAGTTAGGGTTTTAGTTTTTGGAAGCCTTCTAGCCATGGGAAGTCATAAAGTTGGAAACTTTATGACTTAGAATGATATTAGGGACTAAATTTGAACTCTGGAAGTGATGTCTTAATGGAAAAATGACTTAATGAGGAAAGTTGAGTCAGGGCGAGTACGTTGGGCGTACCTAGTGGTACGTTGCGCGTACTGGGTAAAGGCCCCATGAATTTGGCTAAGGATCTACTATGTTGAGTGTAGCGACTGAGTACGTTGGGCATACTCAGTCTATGTTGACTCTTTGACTTTTGACCTTGACCTTTGACCAAGAATTTGACCAAGTTTGACTTAGGGGCATTTTGGTTATTTTAATAGTAATTTGAGATTAGGTCCCTATTTATTGTATAGGTGACCATTAGAGACAACAGTTAGAGTAGTGATCGGTTCAACTACATTTCAGACTGTGATGTGAGTTTTCCTCACTGTACCTGTAGGTCGAAGGAACCAATGTCAGCCTACTAGTTTTGGTTATCATTTAGTATAGTGGTGATTTAAGGGTTGTATGTAGTCATGTAGGATAGACTAAGGACTCTTGATCTAGGATTTGTTTCTTGTTTCTTGTTTGGTTGTGGCTCTAGAGTAGGATCACTGTCCGAGTGTCTATCTCACCTCTGGGCACATATGGTTATGCACCTCTTGGAGTGTTGGTTAGCTATCTTTATATATGGGATGTTGTTGTGTTGTAGTGATCTGATATATATGTGTGTGTGTGTGTATATATATATATATATACATACACAACTATATATATATATATATATATATATATATATATATACATATATATATATATATATATATATACTTATATGATAGGATGTAGCAGTAATGGTATGTTGGTTAGAGTACCAATAGGTTGGTTATCGTCTAGTGGATTGCCCTAGGGACTATATGTAGTCATGTAGGATAGCCTAATAACTCTTGATCTAGGCTTTCTTGCATGTTCCTTGTTTGGTTGTGGCTCTAGAGTAGGATCATTTGTTTGGATGGCTATCTCACCTCTGGTTACTTATGGTTATGCATTCCATGGAGGTTAGCTGGTAGCGGAACAATGTGTTTTGAGGGGTCTAGTAGGAGGTAGTGAGGTGCTTGATTGATAAGTGCATATATTATGTGCCTACTTGATCCTTGATTGTTTATATCTAGACATATGGTAGCGGATGAGGTTGAGGCGGTCCAACTGTGTGTTGTATACCAAGATACCAAGTGGGGCCAACTGTAATCTGTATGCATGCAGGCTCGAGAAGAGCGGTTGGGTTGAAGCGACATGTCAACAAACCTGGGGCATTCCAGTTGGGAGATTGTGGGTCGGGGGTATTCCAGTTCCATGATTGAGGACCCGATATGCATGCTTGTATGTTTGTTGTGTGGGGTATTTTGGGGGAACGAACTAAGCTTTGTGCTTACCCTGTTGTTTATGTTTCAGGTTCTATCGGTGATTGTGGGAAGGCGAAGGATGGACTGTACAGACTCATCAGCAGCATTGAAGATTCCACATTTATTATAATACTCTGATTTTCGATATATGTAACTGGGAATAAATGGTTTTTTTCTAATGGATTTATAATTGGGAAGTTTACCTTAATAAAAATGAAAATTTTTTGTTGTGAAAATGGGACGTTACAACGAGAATCAACAAAGGATGGGTCAAACCCATGTGGGGGAGAACTGGCCCTTAACAAGAAAGTATAAAAAGTAATTTGACTTTCAATTTCAACGTCAAGGTCGAGGAGAGTAGTAGCACGAGTAGGCAGAAGTTGTTAGTTTCATTTTCGTTAAGCGAGGAATAAAAGATAGTGGTTTTATGTTAGAATACCCATAGGTTATTAGTTTCTTGCTTTTCAAGTAAAGGCTAGTCTTTCATCCCAAACAAAGAAAAAGATTTAGGAAGTGGCCGAATTCCCAAGTGTTGCTCAGATAGCCAATAGAACCATATAGGTTTCTTCCTTCAAGGATGTAAGATTTATCCTCATAGCAGAGGATCATAAATGAATAGGTAGGATTGTTTGTCATAGAGAGCATCAAGTACTTAACACATGCACCAGACATAGGGATTTGATTTCAATCCTATTAACCGATTTAATTAACCTATGCCAAAGGATTTTAACAACAGGATCAACGTCAAGGGATAGATTGTTTTTGTAACTATGATTAGAGACCCATCAAAGGAGACCATTTAAAAAGGATTATGCCCATTAAGGATATAATAATGCTTTAGTGTAACTTTAGGAATCAAGATAAACTATGTGATTAGTTATCCCTTTAGTCGATAAGCGTAAGAATTAATAGAGAACTAGGATTGAATCTCAAACGTTTATAGGTCAACATAAGACGACAATTAGACTTTAGCACCCATACAGTGTAGATTAAGAACCCCTAAATTAGTTGTAATCTCAAAATTTAGAAAAAAAAAGATCGATGGCGATAAGTAGATATCAAGGAAGGATTATTACTAGGGCGGTCAGGAAATGGTTGTGAGTCTTTAGGAGCACCGAAAGTCGATCGTGAGTCTTCAAGCCTAATGAGGATGATGACAAGATCGGGTTGGTATCGTAATCCCGGTAGTGGGGTAGTGTCGCAACATATCGTAAGAGGACATAAGGAAAAATTGTGCAAACAATAGTTATACCATTATATAGGAAGAGTAGTTAGAACCTTGTGAGTAGGTGATTCGTGACCTAGTGTTCGGTTAAACCTAGTAGGTTAAAAGATAAGCAAGCCATATTATGAGTCTGACACCAATATTAAAGTATTGGTTCTAGTGTTTTCAAGCTAGTAAAACCGTTATAATAGTTTTGGTTAAAATTTAGGATGATTTAACACCTAATCTAGGTAAAGAAACCACTTGCAATCAAGATTTGTGAGTATTTTAAGTACATTCCATAAGCCTTTTAGACGCATGTTCCGAAAGGTGGATTTCATTAGAATGTCAAATATAAAGTTTCATATTTAGGCACTTCATATCGAGTTGATTGTGTCGACATTTCACGTGTGAAGGCGATTGCCAATTGTAGCATATTATTTATAGGAGTCCAAACTGACAAATTCCCGGTTTTGGAAGACTTCACGAGGAGATCAGGAGTACGTGTAAGATAGAAAATAAAGTTCTACGAGTCATATAAATGTGACAACATCACGAGTTGATATCGATAACTCTGATAAGATAACATCTAAGTGGGCTAGGAGAAGGATTTTGGGGACAATATCTTTGTAAGTAGGGGAGAGTTGTAACACCCCATTTTTACCGTTCCATAGGATTCAATATAAATTGTTGTTTATTAAATTTGAAGTAGAAATATATTACTCTTTAGCCAAACTAATCATCTTAAACAAGTAAGAAACATCTATACGATTTCTTTATATATATAGAACGCTTAAATCCAACTTCGTATGAATAAGTTATGATTGTTCGAAGTTTCACAACGTCACTCTATTCATCATAAAAAGTGAATTTTTGATAAATCACTTTTTAGCCTAAGTGATCTAAACGACAACCATAGTAGTCATTAAACCAAGAGTGTGCATATAGAGTACGTCTAGATCTGACTCCATTATAGGAAGTTATGATTTTTCTAGGATTCAGCATAGAAGTGTACAACTCAAAAATCGAATTTTAGATCGGTCGATTTTTAGCCGACACAATCTAAACGAAAATTGAAGATCTCATTAATAGGATTTGAACGATATAAAGACAGTCGAAAACAGACTCAAGATAAAAAATTATGCATCTTATACGTGTTTTAACAGTTTAAGCATGTGCGAAAAAAATGAAGTCAAAATTAACCAACATAGTCTAAATGATAGTTGTAGATCTCGTCGACAACTTTCCGTGGATAAAAAGAGCGTAAAAAACGGAGATTGTATGAAAAATTTATGTAATTTTGAAAATCTAAATATCGACACGCACGCGCAACGCGCGTAACTTGCGCCCTGAAATCAACTACGCTGCTCCAGCCAATGAGTGCCACGTGTCACAACATGAGACACCATGTCTTACGACGTGAGAGGACCCTGGATTTAAGACATCTAGTATCTACACTCTTTTTCTTGAAGTGTAACTTATATTTATAGTCATAAGTTGTTATTATAAACTTATAAATAAGATTTATCAGTAATTCCGAGTCAAAATACTAATTGATCTACTTACGGGAGAGGTGTCTACAATGGGCACGTTGGCATGGTTGTTGGATTTCAGAAATGCTATACACCGAAAAGACTATGCATCCCAACTGTCCTACTTTGATGATCCTTATTTGATAGACCTATCAGTATTTATTGGGATTAGTGATATGTCGAATCCATATTGCTAGATTTCCCTAGTATCTAATAATCGGTAGTATTACGGGTTAATACAAGTCGGGTACGTTACCATTAGTTGGATCGTCAGAAGATTGTTGTTAGTTGTCAGAGCAACTGTTCGGGTGAGTTCATCTCACTATATTATGTATCCTAGTATATATCCGTGTATGTTGGGATATACGAACCAGTAGTGTAGAGCCCATAATATAGTTTTATGTGTGCCTATAGAGCTACATATGTAGTATCTATGTGCGTGATTATTGATATGCTTATAAATTACTGAAAATTAATTAGGTGATTATGGCGGAACGACAAAGAGGTCGGGAGCCTATAGGCCCACGTGTTAACGAAATGGCGTGTAGGCTGTAAGTACACATATACCCGTGTTACAAAATGACATGAAGGTCGTAAGTATACGTACACTCGTGTTGAAGACCAAATGACGTGTAGGCTGTAAGCCTAAAATACAACCATTATTTGTATGTATGTATGTGTATTGTGGTATATGGTATATTAGGGGAACCCATTAAGCCTAACGCTTACCCAGTTGATATTAAATGTTTTCAGGTACTCCATCAGATAATAAGAATGGTGAAGCTCGACTGTACACAAGCATTGGCAACCTATTTTAACATATACTCTAAAATAAGATAAATTTCTTTTGTAATTGTCACAAATGAATTAAATGTTGTTTTATAAAAATGAAAAATTTTCCTTCAAAATCGGAACGTTACAATATAGTTTTATTATATACAACATAAATATATTGACTAGTATAAGGATAATGTTGGCACTTGAATAAGTTAAAAAGCATAAATTATTGGGAAATTATTATGTGTTTTTATATGTATGTTTATGTAATCTGCTAAAATGTGAAGATTCAAGCAAACCAATAGACAAGTAAGTGAAACGTTTAGCAATTGAAAAGTCTATTATCCACAAAGAAATTATGTAAGTAGTACACGAATCTTAAATGAAGTGAGGGGTTAAGTTGAAAACATTCTCCTTATTCAATATTATCTTCAATAAAATTTATTATTTCAATATTACTTTAAATTGGTATCAAAGTCTTCTACAATTAAATAAACAATTTTATTCCCCTTTTTTTTCTCTTCAATTAATCAATGAAAATCAAATAAGATAGACTATCCAAGTTATGATTTTTGTTAGATATCTAAAAGAATGTGAGATAAGGGAGAAGGGTTATACCTATCAAGGATATACAATCCAATAGTGATCCACAACAGCCCAAATATCCACAGCAGCCCAACTCACCAATACAACACGTTTACAATTAACTATATTTGTATTTTGTATATTAAATGTATAGTCAACGGATCCTAGATTAGCTCCTTATGATCTCCTGTAGAATAACTCTTCTCAACCTCTGTAATCAACCTTTATATAGGCTTGTAACTTATTGAATGAATTAACAACTTCAATCATATTACTCTACTTTTGATATGGTATCAAAGCTATAACAGCTCCTTCGAGTTTTCCTTCAATTCTCAATCCCTCCTACGCTACGTAGCAATCACACACAACCATGACAATTGTCGAAGTCACCACTCACACTCACTTTCTGATAAAACTCAATGCAATTTCCCAGTTTGGCGTAAGCAAGTCATCGCAACCCTAACCAGATTAGGGCTTGACAACTATGTAACTGGTGACACAGAAGCCCCATCTAAACTCCTTGCTACCGACAACACAAAAGCGAATCCGTCCTACCTTCCTTGGTTTCGCCAGGACCAAATCATCTTAGGTCCTCTCCTTGAAAGAATGTTCATAGACTATTCAAACAGTTGTATCCTCTGCTGAGACTACACGTGAAGCCTTCCAACGACTCACAGAAAGTTATGCAAGTGTTTCAAGATCCCACATTATTTCCTTGAAATTAAGACTCGCCAATAACC
Source organism: Lactuca virosa (assembly GCF_052849685.1). NCBI lineage: Eukaryota > Viridiplantae > Streptophyta > Magnoliopsida > Asterales > Asteraceae > Lactuca > Lactuca virosa. Next base: position 63,337,475 of record NC_136433.1, read on the forward strand.
CTAAAGGTACATGCTCAATCACAGAATTCCTACATGACATGAAAAACATTACAGATGATCTAGTTTTAGCCCAAAGCCCAGTAGATGAAGAAGATCTGGTAGTTCACATATTGGGACAGCTTGGTGATGAATACACTCATATCGCTTCTGCCCTAAAAATTAGAGATACCCCAATAAAGTTTCGTGATCTGTTCGAGAAACTCATTGATGATGAGCGTACTTTAAAAGACACCCAATCTCCTTCTGTTATTGCCACAGTCAACAATACCCAAACACACTCCAACCTATATCCACCAAATTCCAATTATGACAACCGAAACTTCAACAGCTTTAACAATACCAACAATCCTGGTGCTCGTCCATCTTGTCCTCCCAATCAATTCAATTGAGGTAACAACAATCATAAAAGTACTAGGAATGGCACTTACTGTCAATATTGTAATATCCCTGGCCATGATACCAAAGTGTGCAGGAAATTATCTTGGTTTCTTAAAGAAAACAACATAACTATCTCCATGAACTCTTCACAAAGCCCGATGGTCAACACAACCTCTGCAAGTCAGACTTCTTCAACAGCACCCTGGATGTTCGATAGTGGCGCATCTCATCATGTTGCATCCAACCCCACATCATTTCACACCCTATCTGAATATGGAGGACCCGCTGAAATTATGTTAGGCAATGGTAAAACTCTATCTATCTCTCATACTGGTCATTCCACTCTTCCTACTTCCTCTCGTCCATTAACCTTAAACAATGTCCTTTTTGTTCCTCAATTACATAGAAATCTTCTTTCTGTTGTAAAACTTTGCAAATCTAACAACGTTTCTGTTGAATTTTTCCCACTTTTCTCTCTTGTCAAGGACCTGCGCACGGGCAGAATTCTCATGCGGGGGGTGAACATCAATGATATTCACTATGCAGCAATTCGCTCACTTCAAAATCTTCCAAGAATAAATTAAACAGTCAGTTGAGCTCAATTTCTCGGTTCCTGGCATCACAAGCTTGGACATCCGTCAATCAAAGTTCTCAAATTGCTTCTAGGTCGTTTAGGTTTATCTTTTAATAATAATTCAGTTGTTTTGTTTCATTGTGATTCATGCTCTATCAATAAAAGTGATAAATTACCTTTTGGTTCTAATTCTTTTCAAGTATCCAAACCATTACAACTTGTATACTCTGATGTATGGGGTCCTATTCAACTATCTAATGATGGTTTCACCTATTATGTGACATTTGTTGATTATTAATCGCGCTACATTTGGTTATATCCCATGAAACGTAAGTCTGATGTTTCCACTTTATTCCCTCAATTTCGCACACTTGTTGAAAAATACTATAACAATCCACTAGTTTCTCTATTCACCGACAATGGTGGTGAATACATTAAACTTACCTCCTACCTTTAACAAAACGACATGTCTCACTTTACCACCCCTCCTCACACCCCCGAGCAAAATGGCATTGCAGAAAGATGTCATAGACACATTGTTGAAACTGGTAAACACTTAAATACTAAATTCATACTCTCAACGCACATCTATAAGGCACTAAATCCTTAGCTTCCAACGTACATCTATAAGGCACTAAATTCATAGCTGCCAATATTATCTTTTCGGCGCAGCTGCCAGGATATTTAGATTACAAATAGTGAACACTTAAATCAAAATACTTGGTAAACACTCCGTTTGAAAATACTTAATGAACACCTAGTCCAAACAATGTGATAATAATGTATATCTAAATCCTGCAAGACCACTATTATTAATTAACACACACACACACACACACATATATATATATATATATATATATATATATATATATATATATATATATATATATATCATATTTCTAAAACAATCTATCCCATCCCGTCGATCCCCACATACTGACCCTATGCAATGATCTTACGAGATCTAGCCTAAGGAATCGATATGAACAACAAACTGACGAAGCTCCTTCGGAAATTCCCTGGCAGCAAACGAGGATCAATAAAGACATCAAATGAGGGGAATGGAATAAGTTTCACCACGAACCTCCGTTCATAAAAACGACCACAAGACAATTAAGTCAGGGGTGGTTATGTAGATAAATGTGCGTAGCAGTGGTCTGAATATCGTGAGGTATTTTACCCCCAGACTCACTCTATCCGGCAATACAAAATCAGACATAACTGGTAGGGGTCTATTACAGACACACTTTATTAGGCAGTCTACGAAGTTCCCTCGATTACTTCGTGAAAGAAAACGCTGACACATGAAGCTCGTCCGATTACTTCATAAAAGAAACGAAGACTCCAAAGCTCTCCAAAATAAAAAGTATAGGGAAATACTAATAATGTACTCATGTACGGTCCCGTAACCTAACACACAATAGTGTAAAAAAAGACTTTGTACATGATAGTATTTCTGGCACATTATAGTACTCTGGTATGCATAGGACTTGTACCCGAGAACATAATAATACCCCGACACAAGCAACACCTAAGACACAGAGCTTTGAAAAGGACCTCGTACATAAAATGTACTTCTGTACGTAGGATGTACTCCACCGATCATCAATCTCACCACACACGTACTCTTAATAAGAGGCTACCCAATGTCCAAACTTAATTGAACTAAACATCCCTTTTTGAGTCTTAACCCATCACTAGGAAAACCTACAATGCTTATAATCAATTTTCGATACTATCTTCGTTTAGGCAACGCTAACTAGTGTATACTTAACACAAAGTTTTAAGTAATAATATCATATATACACATCTTAACACATATTGGACCATAACTGGTTCGCACGTCGTATATCATCAAATATATATCTAACACATATTTCGAGCAATAACAAATATTTCACACACATATACATTTAATACTTTAATCAATACTTGTATTAAAATCATGTTCATGAAAGGGACTACGCAGTTGATACCTTATCGGATGAACACATAGTTCAAAAATATCTGATGAACACCTAGTTTAAAATCACCTAATGAACACGTAGTTCAAAAATACATAGTTCGTACTCTCGGATCTAAAATTTACCTCTTTACCTAATCCATATTCCCGGATCGGGTTTGTCTGATCCATCTTAACAAACAAACAATATATATACACATAGCACGTATTTTATAAAATACTTCATATCTATGTGTAAGATGAAAGTGACTATACACTCACTTGATAAGATGATGATCGGACAGCGCTACGGATCTTAAAGTAATATTCTTCGATGAAACCGAGATGTTTTGTCAGAAACCGGGCTTCTAGCGGGCAGAGTTTCGGCTCGAAAACTCCTTTTCTCGGGATCTTCGGGGCTTCCAGACTTGCTTCAGGTGTCGTGGATGATATCGGGACTTCGGGGGGCTAAAAGCAGGCTTAATGATGAGAAAAGTAGGAGAGAGGTTGAGAAATTAGCAACCAAAACCGGCTGCCTTCGATTTCTATTTATAGGACTGAAATTTGAGATTCACGTCGTGAACCAGGCTTGTTCACGTCGTGAACTTGGTCGTCGTTAGGTGCATAATCGCGACATCAGTCTGTCAGGATCTGAAGGTGTCAATCATTGAATTCACGTGGTGAACTCTATGTTCACGTCGTGAGTTCTGACACAGGTTGAAGTTCGTGCCCCGAACTTCAGAAATTCATATCTTTCGCATACGAGCTCCGTTTTCGACGTTCTTTATATCTACGCGTAGGTGAGATTATTCTCTACAACTTTCATTTAGACTCTGTCGGCTAAGTTTGAATTCATTTTTAATATTATATTTTTAGTAGGCCGGGAAAGGAAAAGTCTGTTATAAATTCATAACTTCTTCATCCGACGTTCGTTTTCATTTGTCTTTTTACCGTTGCACTACTATTGACGAGATCTTCGGTTCTCGTTTAGATTGTTTCGGCTAGAAATCACTCGATCTAAATATCGAGTTTTGGGCTACATACTGCTAAGCTGAAACTTAGAAAAATGATAAATTCTTCACACAAAGTCATATTTGGACGTTCTTTTTATGCACACTCTCGGTTTAATGTATTCTACGACTTTCATTTAGATCGCTAAGGCCAAATATCACTCTATCGTAAATTCACTATTTACGTCGCACAGTGTTGTGTCGGTTCTCTCGCGAAACTTCAACATGTCATAACTTCTTCATTATAACTTGGATTTCGGCATTCTTTACATACCCGAAATCCTTGTCTCAACCACTACCTCTTTATGTATAGATATCAGGTTTATCTGTAACACCCGTCAAAATTAGGTCAATAACAATCACATATGATTATACAAATCATGTAATGTGATTTTGTTAAACTAGTAATGTGATAAACTCACTATGTATTTCATGATAATTCTAATATAAATATGAACTTTCATACATACTTTATAGTATAAATCAAAGTATACATCCATACGATTCTAAAAATATAGAGAACATCTAAATCTGACTTCGCGTGAAGAAGTTATGATAAACCGAACACTATAAAATCTCTATAACAAGAGGAATTTAGAGTAAGCTTAGAATTAGCTATTAGAATCTAATAGAGAGTTGTAGTACTCAGAATTAACTACGCGTGGATATAAAGAACGTCAAAAACGGAGTACGTATGCAAAAGTTATGACCTTCCAAAGATGCAGCTGTCTTAGAGCATGACACATAGCAGGAAACCGTAGCTGTCTGGATTCACGACGTGAACCTTAGATTCACAACGTGAAAGTAGTCCAGGACACATTTCGAAGCTAGAAAACATGTGCAAATTCTACGGGAATGAGGTGTTCAATCCTCACGACGTGAACATCAAAGACACGACGTGAAACTAGAATCGTGACACCCTCCGAAGCTAGGACGCAAATGGCAAGTCTACGACATGAATCAGCTCAAATTCACGACGTGAACCTCAAGTTCACGATGTGAACTTGTCTTGGACAGCCTATAAATAGCAAGTTCGGCATCCTCTCTCCTTACACCATTTCTTTTCTCTCCTCTGTCCTTTGTTGAAGCCATCTTGCATCCCGAGCCCGGTGATCGCGAACCGCTGAATGTTTTCAGTTAGATTCCATAAAATCACACTACTAAGGTGAGTTTCACGGCCCCACTTTCTAATATTTTCGGGGGAAAACGCATGCTAAGTATTGTATATACGTTACTATTATGTCTATATGATAGTATATTAGTATCAACGTAGATAGTTATATTAACCGGGATATAGTTGTTCTAAATATAATATTTTGAATATATATACAACTATTATCAACTTGTTAGCATGTTCTTGTATTAATGTAGATCTTGAGTTATACTTAGGATTCTATATATATGTTGTGTGCGATATAGTTCCGAAGTTATATTCGAAAGTTCTATATGTTAAAAAGTATGTTGCTATTATTGGTTTGTCAAGATAAAACTTGGTATGCTATATGTTGTTATTGTTGGTTTTATGACAAGATAAAACTTGATATGTTATATATTATTGTTGGTTTTATGTCAAGATAAAACCTAGTTTTACATCAAGTTATAGCTGTTATACTGCCTAAATGTTATGAAATTAGGAGTAATGTTTAAAAGCATAGTTTAGTAACTTAGGGTTTTAGACATGAAAATGCTTTTGTTTTTAGAACTTTAGAACGCCGCCAAAGTCTACATGAGCTACTGTATTCATCATCTAAGATTGGGGATCTTAGTGGAAGTCCTCTGACCTATAACCGTTAATCCTATGTGAGCGAGGAAGTCGTGTATGAATTAGTATACGGGTTGACAATCCCACCCGTGGTTGCTAGCTAAAACCCAACGGTCTTCGGGTGATGAACTTTCCTAATTTACTACCTTCCGACATCGATGAAGCGTGTGGAAACTACCGCAAGGTGTGATCCTTGTACTACCGCAAGGTGTGATCCTTGTACTACCACAAGATGTGATCCTTGTAACTACCACAAGGTGTGATCCTTGTAACAATAACCAGAGGTATAAAACTAATTCACACAGTCGCGGTTATAGACTCATGGTAGCACAACTTTAGAAGCATTATACTTTGTCGATATACAAGTATGAATGTTAAGTATAAGTTTCCCAAAGACTTATACTCTAAGTATAAGAATCTAGTAGGTATGTTACTTGTATATTAAGTAGATCACTATACCTATTCTACATACTCGTATAGAATTGAAATAGATTTATACGTAGCAGTTTTACTCGTATAGAATTGAAATAAGATTTATACGTAGCAATTCCATAGCTACCAATATACAAGAATCTAGTAGGTATGTTACTTGTATATTAAGTTCCCCAACAATTTATGTCAAATAGGCACGAAGTACATCGTCTCCAGGGTTTATACAATAGACACTAATTCCATAGCTACCAATATTCATCTATACAATACTAAATCCATACTCTTAACGTACATCTATAAGGCACTAAATCCAAAGCTTCCAACGTACATCTATAAGGCACTAAATCCATAGCTGCCAATATTATCCTTTAGGCGCAGCTGCCAGAATATTTAGATTACAACTAGTGAACACTTAAATCAAAATACTTGGTAAACACTCCGTTTGAAAATACTTAATGAACACCTAGTCCAAACAATGTGATAATAATGTATATCTAAATCCTGCAAGACCACTATTATTAATTAACATATATATATATATATATATATATATATATATATATATATATATATATATATATATATATATATATATATATCATATTTCTAAAACAATCTATCCCATCCCGTCGATCCCCACATACTGACCCTATACAATGATCTTACGAGATCTAGCCTAAGGAATCGATATGAACAACAACCTGACGAAGCTGCTTCGGAAATTCCCTGGCAGAAAACGAGGATCAATAAATACATCAAATGAGGGGAATGGAATAAGTTTCACCACGAACCTCCGTTCGTAAAAAAGACCACAACACAATTAAGTCAGGGGTGGTTATCTAGATAACTGTGCCTAGCAGTGGTCTAAATATCGTGAGGTATTTTACCCCCAAACTCACCCTATCCGGCAATACAACATCAGACATACCTGGTAGTGGTCTATTACAGACACACTTTATTAGGCAGTCTACGAATTTCCCTCAATTATTTCGTGAAAGAAAACGCTGACACATGAAGCTCGTCCGATTACTTCATAAAAGAAACGAAGACTCCAAAGCTCTCCAAAATAAAAAGTATAGGGAAATACTAATAAAGTACTCTCGTATGCTCCCGTAACCTGACACACATTAGTGTAAATACCCCGGCACAAGCAGCACCTAAGACACGGAGCTTTGAAAAGGACTTCGTACATAAAATGTACTTATGTACGTAGGACGTACTCCACCGATCATCAATCTCACCACACATGTACTCTTAATAAGAGGCTACCCAATGTCCAAACTTAATTGAACTAAACATCCCTTTTTAAGTCTTAACCCATCACTAGGCAAACCTACAATGCTTATAATCAATTTTCGATACTATCTCCGTTTAGGCAACGCTAACTAGTGTATACTTAACACAAAGTTTTAAGTAATAATATCATATATACACATCTTAACACATATTGGACCATAACTGGTTCGCACGTCGTATATCATCAAATATATATCTAACACATATTTCGAGCAATAACAAATATTTCACACACATATACATTTAATACTTTAATCAATACTTGTATTAAAATCATGTTCATGAAAGGGACTACGCACTTGATACCTTATCGGATGAACACATAGTTCAAAAATATCTGATGAACACCTAGTTCAAAATCACCTAATGAACACGTAGTTCAAAAATACATAGTTCGTACTCCCGGATCTAAAATTTACCTCTTTACCTAATCCATATTCCCGGATCGGGTATGTCTGATCCATCTTAACAAACAAACAATATATATAGACATAACACGTATTTTATAAAATACTTCATATATATGTGTAAGATGAAAGTGACTATACACTCACTTGATAAGATGATGATCGGACAACACTACGGCTCTTAAAGTAGTATTCTTCGATGAAACCGGGATGTTTTCTCAGAAACCGGGCTTCTCGCGGGCAGAGTTTCGGCTCGAAAACTTTTTTTCTCGGGATCTTCGGGGCTTCGGGACATGCTTCGGGTGTCGGGGATGATACCAGGACTTCAGGGGGCTAAAAGTAGGCTTAATGATGAGAAAAGTAGGAGAGAGGTTGAGAAATTAGCAACCAAAACCGGCTGCCTTCGATTTCTATTTATAGGGATGAAATCTGAGATTCACGTCGTGAACCAGGCTTGTTCACGTCGTGAACTCGGTCGTCATTAGGTGTGTAATCGCTACGTCAGTCTGTCAGGCTCTGAAGGTGTCAATCACTGAGTTCACGTCGTGAACTCTATGTTCACGTCGTGAGTTCTGACACAGATTGAAGTTCGTGCCCCGAACTTCAGAAATTCATATCTTTCGCATACGAGCTCCGTTTTAGACGTTCTCTATATCCACGCATAGGTGAGATTATGCTCTACAACTTTCATTTAGACTCCGTCGGCTAATTTTGACTTCATTTTTAATATTATATTTTTAGTAGGCCGGGACAGGAAAAGTCTGTTATAAATTCATAACTTCTTCATCCGACGTCCGTTTTCGTCTGTCTTTTTACCGTTGCACAACTATTGAAGAGATCTTCGATTCTCGTTTATATTGTTTCGGCTAGAAATCACTCGATCTAAATATCGATTTTTGGGTTGCATACTCCTAAGCTGAAACTTAGAAAAATCATAACTTCCTCATACGAAATCAGATTTGGACGTTCTTTTTATGCACTCTCTCGGTTTAACGTATTCTAAGACTTTCATTTAGATCACTAAGGCCAAATATCACTCTATCGTAAATTCACTATTTACGTCGCACAGTGTCGTGTCGGTTCTGTCGCGAAACTTCGACAGGTCATAACTTCTTCGTTATAACTCGGATTTCGGCATTTTTTACATACCCGAAATCCTTGTCTCGGCCACTACCTCTTTATGTATAGATATCGGGTTTATCTAACATTTTATTATGACGCTTATTTTTACCCTTAATTCATTTAAGTCACACAATTAAGCACAAAACACATAATACCCAATAATACATTTCTATTATTTTGAAACGGGCTACAAAGGTTAACCTAGACCATTACATCATCATTAGTGTCTAGCCTAGAAACACGGGCGTTACACACCCTATACCTCCTATACTTGAACCTTCCACCCACAATCAAGCACTCAAACACCCAAAATGGTTAAATGCCATGGATTCTGAGTTCAATGCTCTCCTTCAAAATCAAACATGGGATCTAGTTCCTCCCTCCTCTCACACACCCATTGGCTGTAAATGGGTTTTCAGCATAAAACGAAATCTGGATGGCTCCATATCCAAATACAAAGCCCGATTTGTTGCTAAGGCCTTTCTTCAACAATACGGGAAAGATTACTTCGACACTTTCAGACTCGTCACAAAACCTGTGACCATTCGAACCATCCTCTCCATAGCTCTCTCAAACAATTGGCCTCTCCAACAACTCGATCTCAATAATGCTTTCCTTCATGGGACACTTCATGAAGAAGTCTTTATGTCTTAACCATCTGGATATGTCCATCCCCAATACCCAAATCACATTTGCAAATTAAAAAAAATCCATTTACGGCCTCAAACAAACTCCACGAGATTGGTACATTGAGCTCACCACCTTCCTTCTTCATTTCGGTTTCAAGAAATCCCTAGTTGATGTTTCCTTATTCATTTATAACTAGCACAATGTTACATGTTATTTCATGGTCTATGTAGACGACATTGTGCTCACCAAGCCTCTCACTCGAGCATCATTTTTACGTAATCGTTCCAAGATTGGAGTTTCCGATGGATCCTCCATCTTGTGGGGCGTATCGAGGATATACAATCCAATAGTGATCCACAACAGCCCAAAGATCCACAGCAGCCCAACTCACCAATACAACATGTTTACAATTAACTCTATTTGTATTTTGTATATTAAATGTATAGTCAACAGATCCTATATTAGCCCCTTATTGATCTCGTGTAGAATAACTCTTCTCAACCTCTGTAATCAGCCTTTATATAGTCTTGTAACTTATTGAATGAATTAACAACTTCAATCATATTACTCTACTGTTGATAATACCAAAACTAAAAATATGGAATCACAAACTCAAAAAGTAGGATCTAAGAAGATCGAGGATACATCAGCAAGTTGTGTTTTGAATATACCAAGTGTACACTCTTAAAAAGTCTTGTGGTTGAAAATAACTTGTGGTATGTTACCACAACAAGCATAAGAGATTTTTGAAAATTCTTAAAAGTGTAGAAAAGATTTCATGTCAATAGTATGCAACATCTATATACCAAATCCAGGTATCTCATGAAAGCAATTGCCAGTGTAGGACTAATAAACAATTTGGTAGAGGTGGAAGTCTCTTAGATTGAAGGTCCCAAGTTCTATCTCGGGTTTAGACGTATTAGCTAACTTGGTGAATTTAACTTCTAACCACTAAAAAAATGAAAGCAGTCATTTTCCTTTTTATACATATTGAATATAATGATATGCATATTTTTCTAGTGACAGAAGTAGAAAAATTCTTTGGTTGATAGGAGCAAGTAGAAAGAATTAGTGAAAAGAAAGAAGATATACATGTAAAATGAATTTAGCTGCAAACCCTTCGAGGGGATTTTAAAGAAAGCATGAAATAGAGTCATCATTCATTTCTGATAATTGTATCGCGGGTATTGTTAATAGATAACCAATTAAAAAGTAATTATGAAACTATATGTGACATTTGTGACACTTCAAAAAATATTCATTTTAAGGATTTGGACTCCATGACCATGGATGGACTCACTGGCTCATTGCAAGCCCATAACAGGAGACTAAATTAGTAGAAAAAAGGAGTAGTTTTGGATAAAGCATTATGTCAGATCACACTTTAAATGAAAGGAATGAATAATTAAATAAAAGAGGTAGAGACCGTATTCATGTTAGAGGATGAAAATATAAAGGAATATTTTTACATAGTCATTGAAGATAGGAAAATCGATTTATTGAAGCAAATCAAGATCGAACTTTCATAATTCTACAAAGAGGATGTAAATGAGATATCAAAGAAAAAGAGGACGCATCTACATTTAATTTTCCAATTATTAAAAACATGGTCACTTGACGAGAGAAGCTATCAAGCTACTCCATTCATAGGGGAAGAAAACTTGATGCAAATTGGGTAGGTAGAAATAAATCCGAAGCATATCATAATCAAGAAACTTTCTTGCTCGTGTCTTCTTATGGATCTTGTAAAGATGTACGATACGTAGAGACTTAAGCATATGACATATAACAAAAGGTTAGTCTTAAAGTTATTTGAAAATCATTTATTAGAGGCTAAAGTAAGATATGGAAACTTATATAAATTAAATGGTCTTGATCAAATGTAATTTAGAACAAAATAATTAAGAGTAATTTTATTTTATTTTAATTTTGTTCCTTGTCTAAAAAATTAATTTTTTGTGGCGTTGCTCATCCTTTGAAAAAAACAAGGTTATGGAATTCTTTTTTTATTTTTTATTATTTATTTATTTAATTTTTTTTTTTTTGGTATTGTAGGAGATTTCAAGTTATTGCAATATGTATGGCATAGTATAGTAGTATGGCTAACCAAAATCTGGAAACTTAGAGATGCTTTCAAGGTATTGATGATGAGAGATTTTGCTAAATTTAACTACCTTTGTGTATGGTTGTAAAAATCGGTCTAGGCAACCGATTAATCGGCGCCTAGCGCTTGGCGGCCTCCAATCGCCTACGAATAAGGGTTAGAGGGTAAAATAATCGACCTTCGTCAATATCGGTCAAAACCAGTCCAATTCAGTCCAAATCGGACTAAATCGGACCCCAAATTGGATCCAAAATCGGACCCAAAACCGGGCTCATAGGACCCACCAGCTCAAAGGAGACAGTTGGCCCAAAGCATAGTGCATCTGGATTTCAATGAAGCCTTAGACCCTTTTTATATAAATGTTTTCCCTTGATAGTTTATCCCACCAACGATGTGGGATACTCAATTGAAAAAACACAGGAACACACAAATATAAATTCATTCTTCCTTCTTCTCTATTTTATGTTTCATATGTTCAGAAGGTGTTTGGGATTCTCGGTATACAATTCGATCATGTGCATTCTTCAATCTCGACTCCGATTGGAAGATGATAATTAACAGAGATTAGTTCTTCGATGGCGTTTCTTTCAAGCTTGCTCAAGTCTTCAATCTTCGGCGATGGTGACGACAAAGCCGGTGTTGAAGTCTCGGCTGAAGAGGCTTTTCGATCGGCAATCTATAGCGTTCTGAAGAACAATTTGGAGAAGACAAACAGACCCAGTGAAGTCAAAGATGGAGAATTCGAACCGAGCTCTGTTTGTTTGGCTAAAATAGTTCAGAATTCGAAGAAGACAAACGCCTCCTTTCTCTCCACCTCAATCCGCCAATCCTCCACCATGACCACCAGCTTCAGCTCGAACTTGTTCTGGGTGTGCGAAGATGAACGTAGACATTGAAAAGCTTGTTCTTGGGATCAAATTGGGCGTTCAGTACAGGTGATTCTTCTACTCTTCATTCTTTCTTCAAATTAATCTCATCGATTTACTTACCGGGTATTCTAGAGTCGAACTATTGTTCATGAAACCTATGATTTAATCTATTAATCATCATTTATGATGGAAGATGATTGAAACAAGTTGCTTAGTCAATGCTAGTTTTGATCTTGTTCTTCGATTATTTACTAATTTATCATTGTTTCTAGAATATGAATATGAAATCTATAGATTAGGATGATGTTTCAGTTGATGTCTCCATTGTATCTGAATAATTCACTTCTGTTGCTAATGTCATTGACAAAAATATCCGATTTCATGTAATTTACATTAAGAACTAAATAAAGAAATCAAGCAATTGGGGAAAACTAGTAATCGAAGTCCCAAAGGCCAAAAGATAGAATTTACTCCAGTTATATCTAATTTTGGATCTTGTTAGATTGCAGTTTACAGGGAGGAGGGAATGTCTTGGTTCATTTGGAAGCACTGGAAGATCCGAATTGAGAATATGATGGATGATTTTTTATTAAATCTTAATTGCATACCATCTGAATTGAAATCTGAATTGTATTCTAGTTCTTTGCTATTGTTGTTCATTCATCAGAGTGTTCAAAGTCAAAGCTGATTAATCCCTTGAAATAAAGAAATCAACCAATTTGCTGTGATCATAGTTTCATGTTAAATTTATTAAATTTTTAATAATTATTTTAGTTTATAATTTTATATTTATTAATGTTATATTCTTAGGATTAATGTTATAATTATTAATTTTTTAATAAATAATGGTCTCCGATTAATCATCCGATTAATCCTCGCCTAACCGATTAATCCCTTGACCCCAGTCCACCGTCGAGCCTACGTCGAGCGTTTTTTGCAACCTTTCCTTTGTGGTATTCGTAAAACTTCTTAGTGTGGAATGCATAACAAATTTTTATTTTCCTTTCCAAACCTCTTGGAAAGCAAAAGTTCCCTACAACTTATTCATTAAGATCTTGGTGGTCATTTGACAGAATCATATTTGGGAGTTAACTGTTCATTTATCTCTTTTATTTATGATTGTCACAAAAGGATTGGTTATACTGTATCAAATACCAAGTACAAGATTTCAACAAATTCAATTATTTCAAGACAAGAGTGGAGAAATTTACTAGGCTAAAACTCAACACTCTCTACACATAACATGGATTGTCAAATAAATTTGCAAAATATCGCAAAGGCAGTAGCAGTCAACATTAAATAACACTCAAAGTTAGAAAAAACGAAATGGCATGTATGGGAAGGAAAAAATATAATATTTATTGAAATTTGGTCTCTTAAATAATAAGAGGCTGTCGAGAACTTCTTGGGAGGAAATTGGTTCTTTTGAAGTTTGTTGTATTCACAGTTCACAGACATGAAGTTTGGAGGATTGCACACTACATGAACCATAGTATGATACAAAGCCTAGTCTTTTCACCTAGAAGGATTTATGAAGAGTCTAATAAATGTGTTTTATTTGCTATAGTAGATAAAGAAAAACATATAATTTGTATAAATCATTGAAAAGTAAAATCAAGAATTCATGATAAATCAAATATGTTCGATTTAATAAAAATTCCTTGTTTATAGTTACGGAGGTTGAAAATAGGGTTTCTCATTTTTTGTTTTCAACTTCAAGAATAAGTAACAACGAAAACTTTTGAAAATGGCACTTAATGAGGAAAACTTAAAACTTTTGCGCTTCCCCAATTCCCTCATCAAGTTCTTATTAATGTTGCTAGATAAGAAAAACAAGAATTATCTAAGCTTCATAGGAGGGGAAATATTTTTTGTTAATGATGTTTATAGTTTGCATAAAAGAAACAGAGCCATGCATGAAGAGCTTAGCTTGTTTGAAAATTAGATACATGAGAGCTTATATATTTTTCTCCTTGCAAAAATTCTATTGTAATAAGATGGGTGTACAAGATAAAGAAAAACATTAATGGATCTCTCATCACTCAAAACACATGGCTTGTTTGTTGGGATATAAACATGCGGAAATCTGGAATGATGAAAATCTACAGCATGTTGAAATCAGGAATGTTTTTTAAAAATTCAAATTATTTTTAAAATGTCCGGATTTTTTTGGTTGAAATTCGTAATAAATGAAACTTTGTGGACCAAATCAGCAATAACAGATTATTGTTTATCAATCGGGAACATCAAGTTTGAATATTGATCAATATTAGATCAGGCAATGGAGCGGATTTGGATCGGATCGGCCTTGATCCAAACCTATTAAGCAATTTTCAAATGTTATCCAAACTCGACCCGTAACCCACATGGTTTTGAATAATTAAACTCATACCGTTATCCATTCGATCAACGAATTTTTAACCCTTTTACCCGACCCATTTATAATATTAAGATTAGGCTATAATTATGCATTACAACATATATACCATGTATCACTAAAACTAGAAAACATTTATTCCAAAACACACATCAGTTATAGCTAAATAAATAACGTGTCCAAAACAAAACAAATGTCTACTATTGAAAACATGCATTTGAAAATGTAGACATCAAAATGCATCTTCAAAAAATCCGAAGTCCAACCGATCCACTTACTTACAAATCAATTGGAAAAAAAAGTAAACACATATAAGTATAGATTAAATTATTTCAAGTCAAAATTTAAGTGACTTCTAGAATTAAAGAAATACTTTTTTTTGTTTTCTTGAGGTTAATCAACCTTGTGTAGTCACCAATGCTTCTAAAGTTTCACATATTTATTTGTATTGAGAGTCGTTTTGAATTCAGCCATAAGGAATTGGAAGTGCAAGTGGAATGATCAAACTCTTCGAGTCCTATACAGAACATGTATGGGTGATAAATGTATAATTTATAAATAATAATTTTGTATTTTAAAATTTTAGGCGAGAAGGTCATAAACGGATCGGATCAATAGTGATCCATACCCGACCCTTTTAATAAAAGGGTTAACAGTGCGGGTCGAAATTCGTAATAAATGAAACTATGAGGACCAAATCAGCAATAACAGATTATTGTTTATCAATCGGGAACATCAAGTTTGAATATGGATCAATATTAGACCAGGCAATGGAGCGGGTTTGGATCGGATCGGCCTTGATCCAAACCTATTAAGCAATTTTCAAATGTTGATCCAAACCCGACCCGTAACCCGCAGGGTTTTGAATAATTAAACCCATACCATTATCCATTTGATCAATGAAATTTTAACCCTTTTACCCGACCCATTTATAATATTAAGATTAGGCTATAATTATGCATTACAACACATATAACATGAATCACTAAAACTAGAGAACATTTATTCCAAAACAAACATCAATTATAGCTTAATAAATAACGTGTCCAAAACAAAACAAATGTATACTATTGAAAACATGCATTTGAAAATGTAGACATCAAAATGCATCTTCAAAAAATATGAAGTCCAACCGATCCACTCACTTACAAATCACCTAGGGAAAAAAAAGTAAACACATATAAGTATAGATTAAATTATTTCAAGTCAAAATTTAAGTGACTTCTAGAGTTAAAGAAATACTTTTTTTGTTTCCTTGATGGTAATCAATCTTGTGTAGTCACCAATGCTTCTAAAGTTTCACATATTTATTTGTTTTAAGAGTCGTTTGAATTCGGCCATTAGGAATTGGAAGTGAAAGTGGAATGATCAAACTCCTCGAGTCCTGTACAGAACATGTATGGGTGATAAATGTATAATTTATAAATAATAATTTTGTATTTTAAAATTTTAGACGAGGCGAGTCATAAACGGATCAGATCGATAGTGATCCATACCCGACCCTTTTAATAAAAAGGTTAACAGTACGGGTCGTTAACGGTTAAACGATTCATAAAATATGATCCAAACCCATTAACTTTGCATGGCCTTGGAGCGGATCAGGATCAAAACTCGCTTATTACCAGGTTTAATCAATATATTTCATTGAAACTACCTATAGACAACTAAACAAATTTACAATCGTATAATTTCATACTTGACTCCAGATAAAAGATTCAGTTGATATTCGACAGTTCTTCAAAAACAAAATCGATTCATCTAAAATATTCAATTGATCCAAATCGGGACTCAATAGTTTGAAAGCCTTATACCCACTAAATCGATTCATCTTAAATATTCAATTAAGCCCGAGTTTTTGACATGATGTTGACTTTGTTGACTTTTTGAATAGGTTTGACTTTAGGTTAAACATTAGGGTTAGTTCATAGGCTGAGATTGACCTTTGATCGCTCGTTTAGGTGGTTGTTATACCGGATGTTACGTTTCTACTAGTTGTGACGGTTTGTCTGACTAACAGTGAGGTGAGTCCTCTCACAATAATGTAGGATGCTAGGGGTGGTTATGTGTTTGTTGTCATTGTGTGTCACACCCCAAAACCAAGAACGGCGGAAACGTTCGGGGGCGGAGGACGTCATGTACAGTATCACAACAATGAATAGTAGTAAACAATCAACAACATCATCCATTGCATTAATCATATAATTTTAATACAAGTATGTCTTGCCAAATTTAATAGACACCAAAATATAATTCAAAATGAAAGATGAGTCTTGAACGAGCTCCATCTTCTCAAAACCTGGCTTCGGTACCTGTCTACTAGTGACCTGAGAATACAAGTTATTTTGAAAGCGAGTATCAGCTTTAAAGCTGGTGAGATCCTAAGTATATTAGTGTCTGTATTTGTACGAAAGTATTTGTAAGATGTTTTGTAAGACGTTTTGAACTCTCCTAGAAAACCCTATGTTTCCTACTAAAAGTAGCCTTCTACCAAGGCATCTAGTGTCTGTGTGTGTGTCTCTTGTAAGAGTATGTATTTTCCCAAATCTGACTATCATTAACCAAAAATATAGTTCTTACATTACAGTGCATTGTGTGAATGTTCACAAAGTGAATGTAATGGGAAAATGAAATAGTACTGTAGTGTTGTATTAAGTAACTACTGCTGTACTAACTACCTTAAACCAATTATTATTTAAAGTACCATGTGATCGGCCTGTATCCTGCTACCGACTCTATAGAAAAACGACGATGTAAGTCGTCATAAGAAATGACGTTTGGCACCCGTAGACTTGCAAGTCCCACTGTAGCGAGCAGCAAGGTGTAGGATAGTCAATCCAGTATAGATCTATACACAAACTCATACGCTCCCCAATTAAGGAGATTCTGGATACAAAACGGCCATGACAGGTGATGCCATGCTCCGTTACGTGGCTCACATAACTGAAGAAATGTATATGTAATGTATGTGCTAGCTGTTTTGTATGTTCTTCCTCTGTCTAGCATGTATTGTAATGTACTGTGTGTACTAGCTGTATTGTGTGTTCTCTCTCAATCTAGCATGTATTGTAATGTATTGTGTGTACTAGCTGTATTGTGTGTTCTCTCTCTATCTAGCATGTATTGTAATGTATTGTGTGTACTAGCTGTATTGTGTGTTCTCTCTCTATCTAGCATGTATTGACTCATGTATGAACTGACTCATTGTATGATTCATTGTTCTAGTAATAGTATTAGTAACTCCCTAAACTACACCTATAGTAGCTTACTAGTAGTATGATTTGAATGTATAAACATGTATGTATGCCTTTGCTACCTAAAGGTTTTGAATAGAAAGAAGGGACTTTTATATCTATATACATATACATAATATATAACTAGGATTCAGACGACCTTCGGACAAATAACCGATACCCTAAGTCCACAACCAAACGAGGAACGGGAGGTAGGGTGAGTTATCAGTTCTAAGTCCTTTCAATCCTACTTATATAACTATATCTATAAAGATATACATCTAACAGAATATAAGTGTAAAATATTTGAAGTAAAAGTATTTGATATGTAAAAGAGCTTGTAAAACCGTTTGAAAAGTAGTTTGTTGAAAACACAGTTTGAAAAGTAAAAAATCCACTAGTTTGGTAGTCATTAATCACATGTGATTGATATAATGACTATAAGAATTTAACTTGTATCCCCCCCCCCCCATAAAAACATATAAAAACATTTAAAAGGTTAATTAAGGGGTATGAACTCACCTGTAGTGAGTGGTTTGGATGAACGGATTGATATAGGATGCTAAGTGTCAAGTGAAGACTTGAGCACACACAAGGATCCTAGTTAACATATAAAGACACATATATGTATCCAATTAGTTATAAAACAACTAATTAACCAAGTTAAGACATCCTAAGACATGTAAAACACTTGATTTAAGTGCTATAAGTCCTAAGGATTGCATCTAAGGGTTGTAGGACTTGGCTATTGAGTTTAGGGTTCAAGGGGACCCTCTATTGGAGTTTACGGTTTTGTGACCATCACCCCTTGAGTTTACGGTTGTAAACCCATGAGTTTACGGCCGTAAACTCATGGTACATATACCATTTTGTGATTTGAAGCTTTTCTAGTCATAAGGAAGCATCCTACTTCATGTATAAGCCTTAGGAAGTGTTTGTGGCATCATTTCACTCCTAAATGGAGTTTACGGCCCATGGACCACTTCTCCATGTGTTTACATCCGTAAACCCCTATGGTTTATGGTCTTTTTTGATGTTTTAAGTCCTAAGCACATCAAGGATGAGATCTAAACTAGTTTACAAGGCTTGGTAGGGGCTAGGGCACACTTTGGCACCCTTTTTAGGGTTTACGGTCCAAGAACATCTTGGACCGTAAACACCTTTGATCTTGTGTTTCTTGGGTGTTTTCTTGATGATTAGAAGTGTAACAAGTCTTATAATACACTAGGATAGAAGTACTTACTAGTAGAAGCTTGAAAAGGTGCTAAAAGTCCAAGAACACTAGTGTGTGTTCTTGGTGTTCTTGGTGAAACTTGAAGATCTACACTTTTGGAATGATTTCACGGATGGAATCATGTTAGATCACTAGGTTAAGTAATATATCAACTTATTAGGGGTAGAAACACTTACAAAGTTGAAGATCAAGAAGAAATGTTGGATGATACTTGAGAGAGAATTGAGATTTGGATCTTGAAAAGGTGAAAAGTTGTAAAATATGACTAAGTGTCATATTTATACCCCCTTTTAGGGTTTACGGCCGTAAACACCTTTGTTTAGGCCGTAAACTCCAAACTCTTGGAGTTTTGGAATAATATTGTTGCACAATAAAACCTAGGGCATCCTCTCTCCTGATATCTCCCGAAGTAATAACTTTAAAACACTCAAACTTATTCCAAAAAGCTTGAAAGTTAGCAGAAACTGTTCTGACTTCTATTGAATTGAATGGTTGTACAGAATAGAAATTTTGGGTTGCCACATTGTGACTCTTGTTGCTATGTTTGTAGAAAAGACCATGATTCAACATGTGACATTTGAATGGGTGATTTTAAGACTATGGTTTGTTCCATGTCATTCACTTGGATTGAAACAAGTCTGTTGGCTTAAATAGCCCATTACAAAGGTGATTCTAATAGAAATATTTGGCCCGTAGCAAGGTGATTCTAGTAGTAAGATTTGACCCGTTGGCTGAAATAGGTTGATGCGGATATGTATGTTATTATATGTTGTATGTGATATCTCGGGGAACTCATTAAGCTTCGTGATTAAGGTTTTAAGTTTAAATGTTTCAGGTACTTCTGGTAGCAAGAGGAAGAATCAAGCTTGATTGCATCGCAACCACTGGGGATTCCACATTTTTGTTTTATGATACTCTGATGTTTGTGTTGAAACTGTTGGATTAGGTGTCTAAGCTCATAACTATATTTGGTATGTACTTGACCCGATAATAGCATGGTCCATTTGGGTTGTAACACTCTGGAACAGTTTGATAGGATGGATATTTGAGGAAGAGGTTATTGTGATTTATTATTGTATTATAAGTATAATATATTAATTGAGAAATCACATTATTTTATTAGTATTGATCAAGAATTAATTTGGTATTAATTTAGTGATCAAAAGAAACTGATTAAAGTTACAGGGACTGATTAGGTAAATCAGTAATACTTCTAGTTCGACTCATGACTCATGTTGACTAGGGTTGGACTAAACCTACATGAGATTCCATGAAAGGTTTAGACAAAAAGGCCTATGAAATATGAAGAGTCATTAGGGTTTGCATGGTTGTAATCCTAAGCTATAAAAGAAGTCCCTAACACCCTAAAATCGGCCCCCATGCATACTAGAGTTGTAGCTAGCCGATTTTGAGCTCCCAAGCCTCTCTCTCAAGTTCATTCTCTTATTCTTGGTTTGTTATAATACATTTGAGGCATCACACTAGAGGTGCTAGGCTCTTAAAGGTCAAAGACAAGCAAGCTACTACACAATGTAATCTTCTAACTGTTTTTTATGATTTAAATGTTGCCTTGCATGCTAGTTTAGGCTTTATGCTTTGGAAAAACAATGGTGCATGTATAATTAGAGAAAACTTAGATCCAAAGCATTAGGGTTGTATGTGCACCATAAGAATGTTAAAGTACATAAAACCCATCAGTGGTATCAGAGATTAGGGTGTTTTCTATTATATTGATGCAAATGTGTGATTTTCAAAGTTGGAAAAATGACTTTTCTAGCCACTGTCTGATGAACTCGATGAGTCCAAAGCCTGGCTCGACGAGTTGGTTCATCAGATGGCAAAATTTTCAAGTTTTTGGCCTGTTTTGGATTAGGATCATTACCACAAACCGTTTTGGTTCATAAAATTTGATTTTAATAGTATGGTAATATTCATCCCCATCCAAAACATGATGTTTGTCAAATTTTAAGATAATTACTTGATTTTGTGAAAAACTAATTATTTGTAAAATTTGAAGTTATCTTGTAATATGAATCAAATTAGGTCAAATTGGTAAATGATGAATTATGTGATAATTGGATTAGTTAAATTTGATCTATGTGTTTCTTGAAAGGTTCCATAACTTGTCCTCAAGCTATGGAATATGAAAAGTCCTTATTCATGAAACAATTAACTATTGTAAGTTATAGAATTCAAGAGGTCTTGAAAGGTTTCATAACTTGTCCTCAAGTTTGGAATTTGAAAGGTCTCATTCATGGAACGTAAAAATCCATAAGTTATGGAAATCAAAAGTTTTGACAAGTAACAAAACTTGCCCTCAAGTTTTGGAACTTGAAGAGTCTCATTTATGAAACTTTAATTCCAAACCTAGAATTTTAAAAGTTTAAAATTTAACTCTTATACTATTATAATATTAAGAGTTTAATACCTATATATATATATATATATATATATATATATATATATATATATATATATATATATATATATATATATATATATATATATATATATATATATATATTGTAACATCCGGATTTCCAGGTATGCTATAAAGTTCATTTATCTTGAGTTTTATGGAGGGACTCGGCGAGTAGACGCTCAGACTCGCCGAGTAGGACCGCGAGTTCTTGTCTGGATTAATGACCGGACTCGACGAGTCGATGAGTGGACTCGGCGAGTCTGCGCTGTTAAGTGAAACCCTAAATCCCCGGGTCTGTGCCCTATTTAAAGGCCTTTATGGCCTCCATTTGCGGCCAATGCACCCCTGAGAAACCCTAGAGAGCAGAGAGAAAGCTTGTAGTGCAAGAGGAGGGCTAATTCATCATTCTAAGTGTAATTTTGCAAGAAAGAAGGAAGGAGGACAAACAAGGAAGATTGAGGAGCTCAGATCTATCACCCATTTGATCAGAAGAGGCTGCTAGAGGTACTAATCTGTGCTCAATCTCGTGTATTTGGTGATCTACTTGAATCTAGGGTTTTCTTACGCCTTCTTTGGCTTGGATTCGAAGTATGTGAGGTCCCAAGGTGGAGTTCTTCTTAGATCTGGACCTTAAGAGGTCCAGAGAGTCCTATCTACCTTGCTTTTTGCTATTCCATTAGAGATATGACCCTAGGTTGCCATTCTAGAGGTTATTTCACCCAAAGAAGCTTTATGGACATTGCATGAGTGTAAAGGTCAGACCTTTACGTGATTATAGTGGTTGGGAAGGCCAGATCTATAGGTTAGAGAAGTAGATCTGACCTCAGAACGTCATTTAAGTGTTGCCATGGATGCAACTCGCCGAGTCCATAATGGGACTCGACGAGTCGAGTCGGGGTTGCCCCGCGATTCGTGAGAGGTGTAACCCATCGAGTGGGAAGATGACTCGACGAGCCAAGAGAGGCTAAAAGGATTCAGAGAACCCGCATGGACTCGCCGAGTCACCCATGTGCACTCGACGAGTCGGTCAAAGTTTGACCATTGACTTTCGTTGACCTTAGGGTTCTGGTCAAGACGGATTCAAGAGAGTTCAGGGAAGGGTAGAATGGCCTTCTACCCAATCTGTAGAGATGAGGCTATGAGAGAATATTGATCGGGAATGTTATTTGAATAATAGGAGGAGGCTAGGTCGGGACGTTGAGCATGAGAGTTTATCCGACTTCATTGAGGTAAGTCTTCTCACTATATTGTACCTGGAAGGGTACCTATGTGTGACCGGAAGGTCTTATATGCTATGAGATGTATGAGTTGTATGTTGTTATGTGATATGTATGTGTTATGTATGTCATGAGGTGGACCGGAAGGTCAAGATGATATGGACCGGAAGGTCAAGATGATATGGACCGGAAGGTCAAGAGGTTACGGACCGGAAGGTCGATACGGGTAGGACCGGAAGGTCTAGTGGGATTCGGGACGGAAGTCCCCTGAGACACATGGATTGGAAGATCCTACAGAATTATGGCCTGGAAAGGCGTATGTGTTGTATGTGGTATTTTGGGGAACTCACTAAGCATTTAGGCTTACAGTTGTTGTGTTATGTGTTTCAGGTACTAGCGAGGATCGCGGGAAGGCGCCGGCATGATCCGTACACACTTATGGAGTTTATGTTATTGAGATTCTGGGACATGTTTTGTTATGAAACAGTGGATACATTATGTTTTTGTGATTATCGTGTGATTGAAAGTATGAATTAAAAATGAAAAATTGTTTTGAAAATTTACGTTGTTACAAGTTGGTATCAGAGCCTTGGTTTGAGGGATTCGGGTGCATCTTCGGATGAATCTGAACTCAAACTGAGGATTTGAGAAAGTTTTTCATAAAATAAACAATTTTTCTAAGAGAGTAAAAGATTTTGAGAAAAGCAGAAAGAAGCAGTGTGTACGATCAGCCAGCGCCTGAACGGTGATTTCCCAAAATACCCTTACATTATGTGTTATGAGATATGTTATGATATGATATGCATGCTAGAGTTGGCTAGGTATTCATATTAGGACTAGAGTGGCCTGATTTTGTGATGCCTTAGCCTAGGAAGGATTTTGCTGCTATGTGATGCTTGAGAGCGAGTAGATAGCAGTGAGGCGCTGATGAGAGGTCTACCGAAGGGTAGCCTATACCAGTGAGATATAGAGTACTTGTGATCT
This sequence comes from Lactuca virosa, assembly GCF_052849685.1. NCBI lineage: Eukaryota > Viridiplantae > Streptophyta > Magnoliopsida > Asterales > Asteraceae > Lactuca > Lactuca virosa. The sequence goes on from NC_136433.1 coordinate 63,361,468, forward strand.
GGGATCCTAGGAGGAGGACTTGGGGTGAACATTGATGCGGTGTGGACGGTAGTATAGGGCCCGTACTACTGAAGACACCGGATCAGTGCACAGTCCAAGTAAGAATCCTTAGGGTACTAGGGAACAGGTAGGGTTGAGTTATCGAGTGCGAGTATGCTCGAGCGAGTCTCTGATATTATTATGTTGTATTTCAGAGACATCATGGTTGGGACACGCCACAGACCTGAGACGAGCGGCGTGAGTGACGAGGAGCTTCGTCAGATGATCCACGATGAGGTGGCAGCGGCGATTCGAGCCGAGATTCCGGAGATGTTTGGGTCTATCAAGACCACATTGATTGAGACTTTTGATGAGCGGTACGCAGCGGTGACTGAGGTTGCGGCTGCTGCAGCTACTGCAACTGTGGCTGCTGCCAGACCTCAGGGAGGTGACTCGTTGTTTCTTCGATAGTTCAGCAACACGAAGCCACCAGAGTTTGACGGGACGCAGGATCCGATCGCTGCGATGAGGTGGATTTCTGATATTGAGGGATGCTTCTATACGTGTTCATGTCCGGAGCATCTGAGAGTACGGTTCGCGTTGAACCAGCTTCGCTTGGGGGCGAAGGATTGGTGGAAGTTCGTGACGGCGAGCTTCACTCTTGCGAAGATTTCAGAGGTGACCTGGAAGAGGTTCACCGCTATGTTCAGAGACGAGTATGTTCCCCCGGTGGAGAGGGAACGGCTGGCACAGGAGTTCTTGACCCTCAAGCAGGGTACTGATTATGTTACTGTGGTTACCAGGGAGTTCCATGAGAGGGCGATGTTCTGCCCTGAGCAGGTGTCTACCGAGCAGGCACGCATGAGCCGGTATTTGGGCGTTTTGAGGAGGGATATTCGGGAGTTCGTGTCGAACTCGACTTACCGGATATTTGCTGAGCTCCAGGCAAATGCCCGGAAGAGGGAGATTGAGTTGGAGACTCAGGCCAGGGAGGAGGCCGAGTCTCAGAGGATGGATCGGCGGCCGACACAGTCTCAGCCGGCAGCCAAGCGGGCAAAGTCCGGTGATACGAGATCTGGATGCCAGAAGGGTCGCACTTGTGGGAAGTGCAGAAAGGGACATGATGGGGTATGTCGATCAGGTGCTTGCTACAAATGTGGCAAGGAGGGGCATATCGCCAAGGATTGCCCCAAGGGGTTTATGGTTGGCTTTCATTGCAACCAGGCTGGCCATCAGAAGTCCGAGTGCCCGCAGTTACATCAGGGATCAGCACAGGGATCTACACCTGCTGCTAGGGTTACCGAGGTTCGGCCAGCGAAGGCCGAGGCACCGAAGGTTCGCGGGAGAGCTTTCCAGTTGACAGCGGAGGAGGTCTGCGCAGCGCCCGATGTTGTGGCTGGTATGTATTCTTTATTTATTTATGCTGAATTGAGATATTGTGCTTATATTATGATATGCATAGGTACTTTTCTTGTGAGTTCTGTACCTGCCTTAGTGTTATTTGACTCGGGTGCGAGTCGATCATTTGTGTCGATAGCGTTTAGTCGGCACATCAGTAGCCGACGAGAGGCGTTGAGTCAACCTCTACGAGTGTCCATAGCTGACGAGCGAGCGGTGTATGCTACGGATGTGATTCGAGGATGTGTACTCGAGATCTTCGGTGTTGAGTTCCCGATAGATCTGGTCCCGATAGCGATGGGGGACGTGTGTGTCATAGTGGGCATGGATTGGTTGAGCCGATTTAGGGCTGTTATAGACTGCGAGTGACAGTTGGTGACGATACGAGACCCTAGTGGGGGAGTACTTACGGTGTACGGCGAGGGTACCCGTTCTGGGTCAGCATTTTGTTCAGCTGCTAGAGCGAGGCGGAGTCTACAGCAGGGCTGTAGCGGGTTTGTGGCATATGTGATGGATTCACGAGTGGTCGTCGAGGGGCCAAGTTCGGTTGATGATGTGCCGATAATGCGTGAGTTCCCGGATGTGTTTCCTGAGGAGTTACCGGGTGTGCCTCCCGAGGGGCACGTGGAGTTTCGCATCGATTTGATTCCGGGGGCAACGCCTATCGCCAAGGCGCCTTATCGCCTTGCGCCGCCAGAGATGCAGGAGCTATCCTCGCAGCTTCAGGAGCTGCTGGGGAAGGGGTTTATTCGACCGAGTAGCTCGCCATGGGGAGCGCCGATCCTTTTTGTCAAGAAAAAGGATGGTTCACACCGGATGTGTATTGATTACCGGGAGTTGAACAAGTTGATGGTCAAGAACCATTACCCATTACCGAGGATCGACGATTTGTTCGATCAGTTGCAGGGAGCGTCTTGGTTCTCCAAGATTGATCTGAGGTCTGGATATCATCATATGAGAGTGCGTGATGAGGATATCCAGAAGACGGCGTTCAGGACTCGTTATGGGCATTACGAGTTTGTGGTGATGCCTTTTGGGCTCACCAATGCACTGGAAGCGTTCATGGATCTCATGAACAGGGTGTGCAGACCGATGTTGGACCGATCGGTGATCGTGTTCATTGATGAGATTCTGGTGTATTCGAGGTCTCGAGAGCAGCATGAGGAGCATTTGAGGGAGATCCTCGGGGTTTTGAGATCGGAGAGGCTGTAAGCCAAATTCTCCAAGTGTGACTTCTGGTTGCGAGAGGTCCAGTTCTTGGGGCATCTCGTTAATCAGAAGGGGATATTGGTCGATCCGGCCAAGATCGAGGCAGTTATGAGTTGGGAGGTGCCGAGATCTCCCACCGAGATCAGGAGTTTTCTGGGGTTGGCCGGCTACTATCGGAGATTTATCAAGGATTTCTCCATGATCGCCGTGCCTCTCACCAGGCTGACCCGGAAGGGTGTTGCTTTTTCATGGGGTCCGGAGCAGCAGACCTCGTTTGAGACACTTCGCCAGAGATTATGCGAAGCCCCGGTGTTAGCCCTCCCGGAAGGGATGGAGGATTTTGTGGTGTATTGTAACGCATCGATATCGGGGTTGGGTGCGGTGCTTATGCAGAGGGGGCATGTGATAGCGTATGCATCTAGGCAGCTGAAGCCTCATGAGACGAGGCATCCCACCCACGATCTGGAGTTGGGGGCAGTGGTGTTCGCCCTCAAGATATGGCGTCACTATTTATATGGGGTTCGGTGTACCATATACACGGACCACAAGAGCTTGAAGTATTTGATGGATCAGCCCAATCTGAATATGCGCCAGAGGAGATGGTTGGACGTCGTAAAGGATTACGATTGTGAGATCCTATACCACCCGGGCAAAGCTAATGTTGTAGCTGATGCCCCGAGCCGTAGGGCGGAGAGTGCCCCGATTCGAGACATTTGTATGCGACTGACAGTGATGACTCCGGTGTTGGACACCATTCGGGAGGCCCAGACAGAGGTCGTGATACCGGAGAACCGCAAGAGGGAGCGGGTGATCGGTTAGGTGTCTGAGTTCGTTACCGATAGTCGATGGCTAATAACCTTTCAAGGTCGGATTTGGGTGTCGTATGCAGGCGGGGCACGTACCATTCTGATGGAGGAGGCGCATAGATCGAGGTTCTCGATCCATCCCGGAGCCACTAAGATGTATTTGGATTTGAAGAAAGACTATTGGTGGCCCTGTATGAAGAGGGATGTTTCATGGTTTGTTGAGAGGTGCTTGACCTGTCGCAGGGTTAAGGCCGAGCACCAGCGTCCACATGGCAAGTTGCAGCCACTTGAGGTTCCCCAGTGGAAGTGGGAACAGATTTCCATGGATTTTATCACCAAATTGCCAAGGACCGCGAGGGGTGTCGATGCAATTTCGGTGATCGTTGACCGGTTGACAAAGAGCGCTCACTTCCTTGCTATCAGTGAGAGCTCTTCCGCTGAGAGGCTGGCTGAGTTGTACGTGAGAGAGGTGGTATCGCGTCATGGAGTACCAATCTCGATTGTGTCAGATCGAGATGTACGTTTCACTTCCAGGTTCTGGAAGAAGTTCCATGAGAAGTTAGGTACGAGGCTGCATTTCAGTACCGCATACCACACACAGACGGACGGGCAGAGTGAGCGGACGATTCAGACGCTTGAGGACATGCTTTGAGCATGTGTGTTGGACTTCGGAGGAAGTTGGGACACATACTTGCCGTTGGCTGAGTTTTCCTACAACAACAGCCACCATTCGAGTATTGGTATGCCTCCCTTCGAGTTGTTGTATGGGAGGAGGTTTCGGACTCCCATTTGCTGGGGAGAGGTAGGGCAGCGTGTGATGGGTAGCACTGAGATAGTGCTTCAGATGATAGAGCAGATACAACAGGTTAGACAGAGGTTATTGACGGCTCAGAGTCGTCAGAAGAGTTATGCGGATAGGCGACGAACCGAGCTTGAGTTCCAGGTGGGAGACTTCGTACTCCTGAAAGTGTCTCCTTGGAAAGGAGTGATCCGATTCAGGAAGAGGGGCAAGTTGGGGCCCCGATACATCGGTCCGTTCAGGCTGACCGCGAGGGTGGGCAGGGTAGCATATCGGTTGGAGCAACCTGCGGAGTTGAGCCAGATTCATGATACCCTCCACGTGTCTCAGTTAAGGAAGTGTATAGCCGATGAGTCGGCGGTGGTGCCATTGGGAAATATTCAGGTGGATGCGAGCCTGAATTATGTTGAGAGGCCGGTGGCGATTATGGATCGGAAGATCAAGGTTCTGAGGAATAAGGAGGTGCCCCTGGTGCAGGTCCAATGGCAACATCGGAGAGGGTCCGAGCTGACTTGGGAGCCGGAGTTGGAGATGCGGGAGCAGCATCCAGAGTTGTTTGCGGAGCAAGACTTCGAGGGCGAAGTCTGATTCTAGTGGGGGAGAATTGTAACATCCGGATTTCCAGGTATGCTATAAAGTTCATTTATCTTGAGTTTTATGGAGGGACTCGGCGAGTAGACGCTCAGACTCGCCGAGTAGGACCGCGAGTTCTCGTCTGGATTAATGACCAGACTCGACGAGTCGATGAGTGGACTCGGCGAGTCTGCGCTGTTAAGTGAAACCCTAAATCCTGGGGCCTGTGCCCTATTTAAAGGCCTTTATGGCCTCCATTTGCGGCCAATGCACCCCTGAGAAACCCTAGAGAGCAGAGAGAAAGCTTGTAGTGCAAGAGGAGGGCTAATTCATCATTCTAAGTGTAATTTTGCAAGAAAGAAGGAAGGAGGACAAATAAGGAAGATTGAGGAGCTCAGATCTATCACCCATTTGATCAGAAGAGGCTGCTAGAGGTACTAATCTGTGCTCAATCTCGTGTATTTGGTGATCTACTTGAATCTAGGGTTTTCTTACGCCTTCTTTGGCTTGGATTCGAAGTATGTGAGGTCCCAAGGTGGAGTTCTTCTTAGATCTGGACCTTAAGAGGTCCAGAGAGTCCTATCTACCTTGCTTTTTGCTATTCCATTAGAGATATGACCCTAGGTTGCCATTCTAGAGGTTATTTCACCCAAAGAAGCTCTATGGACATTGCATGAGTGTAAAGGTCGGACCTTTACGTGATTATAGTGGTTGGGAAGGCCAGATCTATAGGTTAGAGAAGTAGATCTGACCTCAGAAGGTCATTTAAGTGTTGCCATGGATGCAACTCGCCGAGTCCATAATGGGACTCGACGAGTCGAGTCGGGGTTGCCCCGCGATTCGTGACAGGTGTAACCCGTCAAGTGGGAAGATGACTCGACGAGCCAAGAGAGGCTAGAAGGATTCAGAGAACCCGCATGGACTCGACGAGTCGCCCATGTGCACTCGACGAGTCGGTCAAAGTTTGACCATTGACTTTCGTTGACCTTAGGGTTCTGGTCAACACTGATTCAAGAGAGTTCAGGGAAGGGTAGAATGGCCTTCTACCCAATCTGTAGAGATGAGGCTATGAGAGAATATTGATCGGGAATGTTATTTGAATAATAGGAGGAGGCTAGGTCGGGACGTTGAGCACGAGAGTTTATCCGACTTCATTGAGGTGAGTCTTCTCACTATATTGTACCTGGAAGGGTACCTATGTGTGACCGGAATGTCTTATATGCTATGAGATGTATGAGTTGTATGTTGTTATGTGATATGTATGTGTTATGTATGTCATGAGGTGGACCGGAAGGTCAAGATGATATGGACCGGAAGGTCAAGATGATATGGACCGGAAGGTCAAGATGATATGGACCGGAAGGTCAAGACGTTACGGACCGGAAGGTCGATACGGGTAGGACCGGAAGGTCTACCGGGATTCGGGACGGAAGTCCCCTGAGACACATGGATCGGAAGATCCTACAGAATTATGGCCTGGAAAGGCGTATGTGTTGTATGTGGTATTTTGGGGAACTCACTAAGCATTTATGCTTACAGTTGTTGTGTTATGTGTTTCAGGTACTAGCGAGGATCGCGGGAAGGCGCCGGCATGATCCGTACACACTTATGGAGTTTATGTTATTGAGATTCTGGGACATGTTTTGTTATGACACAGTGGATACATTATGTTTTTGTGATTATCGTGTGATTGAAAGTATGAATTAAAAATGAAAAATTGTTTTGAAAATTTACGTTGTTACATATATATATATATATATATATATATATATATATATATATATATATATATATATATATATAAGACAAGTCAGTCTTACCATTAGTAGGCCTCATTCACGAAGCCGGTCTATAAGGTGGTATAAGGTTACTGCTTATAAAATGGTGGTTTAATGGGTGTCCACTCTCACCCACCGCTTCCTTGACTGGTGGAGGATCGTTAGCCGAACGGGTAAGATAAGACATTAATCTTCATTAATAAGTATAATGATAATTATTAAAGTAACTAAACTTTTATAAATTCCCAATCTTAGTTACTTTAGGAAAAATGTGAAAATGGTGCTATTCCATGAAATTACACTTTGCACATTGTTAAGTCGTTAGTGGAGCGTGTGTGGTTAACCGGCACACTAATTTGGGACTGACAATGTGTGGCAAAGGGTAGATTGATGTTAATCATTGATCAATGGAGCGTGTGTGGTTAACCGGCACATTGATTAGGTGATTTGTAACATTAAGTGTACCAAGCTAATTTGCATGGTTATTCACACCTTGTTTGTAATCCTCGGCATCCCAGTCACAAACTTGAAGGACATAATCGAGATTTAAACATGCCATTGAAAAGTTCAATGAATCTCAAAAGAATCTAGGAATTTCAATTCATTTAAAACTTAATAATCAATTTTGTTTTTCATGGTGGAAATTGATAAATCGTCATTTACCTACCTTCAAATATTTTACAATTGGATTACGGCATCCCTCTTCCGAATTGTAAAATATTGTGTTGAGTCCTAGCCTTAATATTTCATTTGGGTGCTATATTAAAGATCGTTATCTAATCTAAACTTTGTCTTCCTTTTCAGATGTCTTCCAACACTGCTTCAAACTCAAATGCTTCTGGCTCTTTCTCCCTCATGAACTTATGTGGGAGGGTCATTTTTGATGGATCGAACTTCAATGATTGGATTTGAAACATCCGAATGGCCATTCGCTACGAGGAAAAATAACATGTTCTCGACAAAGAGCTTAAGGAGATTGATGAATCTACCGCTACTCCCTAACAGATTGTTGAGTTTAAGACCCATGAGAGGGACGAGACAAAGGTGTCGTGTATTATGATTGCTACAATGAATGCTGAACTTCAGAAGTCCTATGAGGACTTTTGGCCTTATGAAACGCACCAAGACTTGATGGAAAGGTACCCTTAAAGTGCTCGGCAGGAGAGGTATGAAATCATAGCCTCCATGATTACTACCAAAATGAAGGATGGAGAGTCTATCACGGCCCACTTGCAAAAAGTGCAAAGGTTTGTGGGCCGCTTGCTAAAGCTGAATGTCAATTTCGATGAAGAATTGGCAATTGACATTATCCTGCACTCTTCACCTCCTTGTTATGATCAGTTTCGTATGACATATCATATGAACAAGGAGGAGGTGACTCTAAGCAAGCTTCAAGGTCTTTTAAGGACTGTTGAAAGTAGTCTTAAAGGAAAATCTATTTTTTCTACTCCTAGTGTTGCCGCCCCTGTTTTGGCAATTGGACATGGGAAGGGAAAGAAGAAGAAAGCTTCCTAAAAGAGCCATAAGGGAAAGTACTATCTTGGATCCTCTTCTAGTGGGTCCAAAGGTGGTCCTGCTACACCCTCCTCAAATCCAAAGGAAACAGAGTGTTTCCATTGTCATGAAAAAGGGCGCTGGAAGCGAAGCTGCCCCAAATACTTGCAGGACATAAAGGATGGGAAGATCAAACCCTCCTTCGCAGGTATTTATATTATTCTGTCTAATAACTCATCACATGCTAATTCTTGGGTCCTTGATACAGGATGTGGTTTTCACATTTGTTCTGATTTGCAGGGTCTAAAAAGAAGTAGGGATGTTGTGACATCCCCAAATTTCTCGGCCATAAAAGACCGATTTAATTTATGCTTTTAAAATAAAATCAGAGTAACCTTTTAAAAGATGTTGCGGAATTTGTCCCCAAAACAAAATATTATAAAAAAATTATCAAAACATTTCTTAAAGAAATGTATTTTCATTATATAACAAAACCTCGGGATGTCATGTTCCGATACAGACCAAAAGCATAAACAGTACATTATAAGCTTTACAACAGTTATTTACATCTACTCGCCTATAATCCAAAAATCCCTCGTCATTATCCAACTATGCTCTGGGTCCACTACCTGTAATATAAAAAGTGAGTGGGTCAGGCTTGGGAGCCTGGTGAGCATATAGGGTTTTCAACCCACAAATAATAATAAATTTATTAAATTCATCAACCAAAAATAAATTTATTAATTTCATCAACCAACAATAACCCTGATTACCCATTCCAGTTATCATCACTTTACGTCCCTAAACACCTATCATAAGGGACCTAGTATAAGGATTTTCATCCGGGTGACAACACTGCTTTAGGGATTCCTCAGCAATTTATGTCAAAGAAGGCAACCATGAGGGGGATGGAGTACACCATCGAACATATAGTTCACCAACACCTACATGTTGCGAACCTGCTAGCGTTCCACTGGACTATCTAGAAAGGTCTGTAGTTGTCATCTATACTCTGCTAGATGACAACAACAACAACAACAACAACAACATCGAGGCTTCTCATCATTTTAACACACATCAACTATTTCATCTACTCATGTTTTACCCAACATATTTGTAGATAAAAATACATATATAATTTAAAACTTGTATAAAACATTTATTCAACACCCATCTCAAATAAACAAATAATACAATTATACATAGCACGTATTTTATAGAAAATACTTCATATCTATATGTAAGATGAAAGTGACTACACACTCACTTTATTTAACGATAATTGGGCAGCACTTCGTTTCTTAAAACGATCGTTTCCAATAAAACCGGAATGTTTTCCCAAAAACCGGGCTTCACACGGGCAGAGTTTCGTCTCGAAAAACTCTTTTCTCGGGATCTTTGGGCTCTCCGGGGCTTGCTTACGATGTTAGGATGATATAATAGGCTTGGGGGTATTTGGTGTAGCATACAAGAAAGTATAAGGTCTGAGGAGTGAAAGTTTGTAACATAAATACAGCTGGCTTCGATCACTATTTATAGTGGCTGGATACTCGAGTTATGCTGGGTGTAACTATACAGTACGCGGGGTGTACAACTTCCTCAACGAATACGCTGGGCGTACATTGAGTAAATTGGGTGTACGAAGGGATCATATCGGACGCCTCAAGGCTATGACACGTGTCTCTCATGCGAAGGAGTAGGGAGGGTGATGGACTCCGGAACACTTACACTAGTACGTTGGGCGTACTCCTTCGGACCAGCCTCGAAGTTTGTGCCCAAAACTTCAAAAATTCGTAACTTTCGCATACAAACTCCGTTTTTGACCTTCTTTATATCCACGCGTAGGTGAAATTATGCTCTACAACTTTCGTTTAGACTCCGTCGGCTAACTTTGACTTAAATTTTAAAGTTATATTTTTAACAGGCCAGGACAGGAAAAGTCCGTTAAAAATTCATAACTTCTTCATCCGACGTCCATTTTCGTCTATCTTTTTACCGTTACACTACTATTGACGAGATCTTCGATTCTTGTTTAGGTTGTCGACTAAAAATCGCTCGATCTATATTTCGAATTCCAGGCTGCATACTGCTAAGTCAAATCTTAGAAAATTCATAACTTTCTCATACGAAGTCAGATTTTGACATTCTTTTTATGCACGCTCTCGGTTTAACGTATACTACGAATTTCATTTAGATCGCTAAGGCTAAAGAGCACTTTATCGTAAATTCACTTTTTACGTCACACAGCGTCGTGTCATTTCTGTTGTGAAACTTCGACAGGTCATAACTTCTTCGTTATAACTCGGATTTCGTTATTCTTTATACCTCCGGAATCCTTGTTTCAACCACTACAACTTTCTTCTTAGATATCGGCTTTATTTAACATTTATTTTCGACACTTATTTTTATCCTTAATTTATTAAATCATAATAATTAAGTATAAAACACATAATACTCAAATAATACATCTTATTATTTCAAAACAAATTACAAAGGTTGGCCTAGACTATTACATCATCATTAATGCCTAGCCTAGAAACACGGGAGATACAATTCTCTCCCCCTTAGGGTGATTCCGTCCTCGGAATCACACATCAGTAAACAAATGCGGATAGCGACTCATCATGTCACTCTCCGTTTCCCAGGTGAGATTTGGCCCATTCGTATGTTTCCACCGCACAAGCACTAAATCGACCATCTTGCGTCACAACTTCTTAGTCTTACGGTCAACGATTGCCTCTGGTTCTTCGATTAACCTCTTGTTTTCATCCAATCTTAATTCAGAAATTGGAATTATGTCGGGAACTTCTCCCGTGAACTTCCTCAAATAACACACATGGAAAGTGTTATGAATACCATCTAGTTCTTCTGGTAGTTCTAGCTTGTATGCTTGGTTCCCAATCCTCTGAAGAACTTTAAACGGTCCAATAAACCTTGGACTCAACTTTCCCCTTTTCCCAAATCTTATAAGTCCCTTCCACGGCGAAACTTTAAGTAAAACCAAATCTCCAACTTCGAATGTTATCGGTTGTCTTTTCTTGTCAGCATGGCTCTTTTGACGATCCTGAGCTGGTAACATCCTTTCCCTAATCACTTTCAGCTTTTTAACAGTCTGATGAACTATCTCGGGTCCCATAAACTGCTTTTCTCCAGCTTCAAGCCAACATGATGGCGTTCAACACTTTTTTCCATACAAAGCTTGATAAGGTGCCATCTTGATGCTCGAGTGGAAACTATTATTGTAGGAAAATTCTACGAAAGGTAAATGTTCTTCCCAGTTACCTTGAAATTCCAGAGTACATGCTCTCAGCATATCCTCCAATGTTTGAATCGTTCGTTCGCTCTGACCATCGGTTTGCTAATGGTAGGTTGTACTTAGACACAATTTCGTACCCAATTCCTCTTGTATACTTCTCCAAAACCTCGACGTAAAACGACTATTACGATCTGATACAATCGTTAAAGGAACACCGTGAAGTCTCATTATCTCCTTCACATAGGCATTTACAATTTTATCCATAGACCATTTTTCATTGGCTGCTATGAAGTGTGCACTTTTAGTAAAACGATTAACGACCACCCAAATCATGTCGTGACCGCTCTTCGTTTTGGGCAGTTTAGTCATGAAATCCATGGTGATATCTTCCTATTTACCCATGGGTACATGTAAAGGTTCTATAATGCCATACGGTTTCTGATGTTGTGCCTTAACCCTCACACATGTCACACACTCGGCCACATACTTTGCAACATCGAGCTTCATCGTCGGCCACCAGTAGTAGGGTTTCAGATCCCTATACATTTTCGTGCTGCCGAGATGAATCGAGTACATCTTCTTGCGAGCTTCTTCCATCAGAAGATCTCTTATTCCTCCCGTCTTAGGTACCCAAATCTTATCTTGGAATACCTTCAGTTCTTGACCGTTTATATTGAACACTAACGTTTTCCCCAAACGTTTTTCCTTTCGGTCATTTTTCTCTAAAGCTTCTATCTGAGCTTTCTTGATACTTTCTACAATCGTTGAGACAACTTCGATTCTTAATGCTCTCGCCCTTTTCTTTTCAAGAGTCACTTTTCTGCTTAAAGCATCAGTTACAACATTTTCTTTACCAGGGTGGTAAAGGATTTCACAATCGTAATCCTTAAGCAACTCTAGCCAGCGTCGTTGTCTCATATTCAATTCCTTCTGATTAAAGAGATACTGAAGACTCTTATGATCAGTGAAAAGTTTACACTTTGTGCCATAAAGATAATGTCTCCATATCTTTAGGGCGAATACTACCGCTGCCAACTCCAAATCATGAGTGGGGTAGTTCTTTTCATGCTCTTTCAATTGTTGAGATGCATATGTTATCACCTTTTCTCTTTGAGTTAGAGCACATCCCAACCCGACTCCCAATGCATCTCTATACACTGCAAAGTCTTCAACTCCATCGAGTAGAGAAAGAATTGGTGCTTCACATAATTTCTTCTTTAGCTTCTCGAATGCTTCCTTATGCATCTAATTCCAAGTATAAGTAGCTCCTTTGTGGGTCAAAGCTGTCAATGGAGCAGCTATCGAAGAAAAGCCTTAGATAAACCTTCGGTAATATCTAGCTAATCCTAGAAAGCTTCGGATCTCCGTGGGACTTTTTGGTTGTTCCCACTTCATCACAACTTCAATCTTCGCTGGGTCAACCATTATTTCTTCTTGGTTAACCACATGACCCAAAAATTAGACTTCTTGAATCCAAAAATCACATTTGGAGAACTTTGCATATAGCTTCTCCTTTTTCAGAACTTCTAACACTTCTCGCAGATGCTTGTCATGCTCCTGCTTGCTTTTTGAATAAATCAAAATATCATTTATGAACACTATCACAGATTTATCGAGGAATGGTTTACAAACCGTGTTCAACAAATCCATGAATGTTGCTGGAGCATTGGTTAGTCCAAGCGACATAACCAAGAACTCATAGTGTCCATATCTTGTTCTGAATGCAGTCTTCTTAATATCCTGCTCTCTCACCTTTAGCTGATGATATCCTGACCTAAGATCGATCTTCGAGAAATACCTCGAACCTTACAGCTGATCGAACATGTCATCAATCCTTGGCAACGGGTACTTGTTCTTTATTGTTGCCTTGTTTAGCTCTCTGTAATCTATGCACGTTCTCATGCTCCCATCTTTCTTCTTTACAAATAACACCGGAGCTCCCCATGGCGACGAACTAGGTCTAATGAAACTGTTGTCCAACAACTCATGAAGTTGCGTCATAAGCTCCTTCATCTCTGTCGGTGCTAATCGATATGGTGCATTTGCTATCGGTGTTGTTCCTGGTAACAAGTCTATTCTAAACTCCACTTGTCTATCAGGGGGCAATCCAGGAAGATTTTCGGGAAAAACTTCCGGATATTACCACTGGTATACTTTGCACATCCTTTTTCTCCTTCTTAGCATCGATAACGAATGCCAGGTATGAGGTGCATCCTTTAGATAAACATTTTCTGGCTTTCATTAGGGAAATAATTCCATAATTTACTCTGTGCTTATCTCCGTATACCATAAACGACTCTTTTCCAGGCGGGTTTACCCTCACTATCTTTTTCTTGCACAGTATCTCGGCATCATTGGCGCTAAGCCAATCCATCCCTAGAATGATGTCGAAACCATTCAAATCAATGGGTAACAGCTCCTCATGGAATTTGTTTCCGTTTAAGTCGATGGAAATATTCCTAATACAATCGCTAACAGGTATAAAGTTGTCACTAGCAACTTCTACAATTAGGGTATCATCAAGTTTTTCTATAGGAAATGTTAGTCTTTCACCAAATTTATGTGATATAAAGGAGTAATTTGCTCCGGAATCAAACAATAAATTGGCAGGCAATCCATTTACAAGAAAGGTACCTGAAGCGACATCTGTTGCATCCTTTGCGGCTTCCAATGTCATCTGTAAAGCTCTGGCTTTTGGCTCAGGTGGGAGATTGGGCTTTGTTGCATCCTTCTTCTTCATGCAATCCTTCAAAATTTGCCCCTCTTCATTACACCCATAACAGACTTTCTTATTGAAGGTGCATTCATTGGCATAATGCCCAGTCTTTCCACATTTATAACAAGTAACTTCCTTGCTACATTTTCCAACATGTTTCTTCTTACACTTGTCACACCACTTCGTTCCGGATCCTCCTCCGAATTTCCTCGAACCAGACTTCGAGAACTTATTCTTTTTGTTGGAACCTAAAGTTCCTTCAAATTTTCTCTTTTCGCCAACTTCAATCTTGCTGGCGGCTCTCCTCTTAATCATATCTTCAACAGACTTGGCAGCCCAGATAGCTGCCTCCAAAGTAAGTGTCTGACGCACTGGCACTGCATACACCCATGGAAGTCCCTTTGCGTACCTGTCAATTTTTTTCAGCTCATCTGGGACAATACGCAAAGCAAACTACATTTTGTCTGTGAAGTTATTGGTGTATTCATCGATGGACATACTTCCCCTCTTCAATGTCAGAAATTGGTTTTCTAGCTCAAGCACATTTTGGGCCGAGCAGTACTTGCGCTTGAATTGCACCAAGAACTCTGCCCAAGTCAGTTGCAGTGGCTCATTAGGGCTTAGAGTCTTCCCCATAGTGTTCCACCAGCGAACAACGTCACCTCTGAACTGGCGCACTGCAAATATGGTTTGTAACTTGCCTTGGCAACCACATGTCATGAAAGCCAGTTCCATTTCCGAGATCCAATCCATTACTCCGACGAGATCTTCTTTTCCAGTGAAAGTTCATGGCTTGCAAGTCATAAAGTCTTTATACTTGCATCCATTTCTCTCCACTCCTTCCTCGTGGCTATTCCTCCTAAACACAAGCGGTTCAGTTTGACCAACTGATCTACTATAATTCCCTTCCTCAGACTAACTGTCATTTAATTCAAGTTGTTCAACAGGTATTGAAAGTTCATTTCTATTGTTCAACAATAGTTGTCTCATTTCTTCCCTTTGTTCAGCCATCATTGTCTGAATCATGGCTTGTACTCCAGCCATTGTTATCGGTTCTGGTGCAGCTTCTACTATTGGCACCTGTTCCATCACTTGGGCTTGAGGTTGCTGATTTCTATTTGCATTTCCAGCTCCACTTCGGATTCTTGCCATTTTGATCTATACACCAAATTAAGCGAATTTAGATCTTTATTCACGGTAGACGTTTAAATCTTCATTATCACTCCGAAACGTTACATGATAGTTCTAATATCGTAGTAGTACGCTTAGAATCCTAAACACATAAGGTTTCTAGATCCGGTCGGCAACAGACCATAGATTCGAACAAATAATGGCATATATAGCAAACTTATAGCATTTAGCACATAAAAGCATTTTAGGCATCTTTCCTAAAATATACTTGTAACGACGTAAATTTTCAACAAAATTTTCATTTTAAAACACAATAAAACTCATTTCATAATTCCCAAAATCACATATGTCTCAAGTGTCAACAAGTAAAACACAATCCCAGTATCATAAAAACAATCTCCCGCCAGTGTGTACAATCATGCCGGTGCCTTGCCGCGATCCTCGGAACTACCTGAAACACATAACACATAACACGGTAAGCATAAAGCTTAGTGAATTCCCCAAAATACCACACACAGCACATCAGCCACTCGAGGCTATAACTCAATAAGACCCTCCGGTCAATGTGTCTCAGTGGGACCCTCTGGTCCCACATCTCAGATGGACCCTCTGGTCCCTCAACTCAGCCGCTCAATATAATACACAGTAACATATTACATAACAAATAGCAGGATATCTCAATACACATCTCATTCACATAAGACCCTTTGGTCACACATAAAATTACCACTCAAGGTAAGTATAATGAGAAGACTCACCTCGTAAGCTAGCAAAAGAAAACCCCAAACTCGGAATATCGAACTCTACCCACCAGTCTAGCCTCCGCCAAACACATAATAATTATCCCTAATCAATATTGGCTCTCAAGAACTAGACTAACCCTTTTACACTCACAGAAGGGTGAAAAGACCATTTTACCCCTCCATAGGCTTAATAGTCCACACTTTTGACCAAACCCTAAAAGTCAACAAAAGTCAACGACAGGGAGTACGCTGCGCGTACTCGATCTCTACGTTGCGCGTACTCGGCTGCCATGCAGGCATCGGGGATGCTCGACCCCTACGCCGCGCGTATAGGGATTACGCCCAGCGTACGCCCCAGTTTCACTCTTCTCACATTTTTGGTCTTAACCAGTTAAGACATAGGCTCATATCTCAGATCTGGACTCTCTAATGTCTCTTAATCCATAAAGTCAGTGACTTTAAGCCTTTTCATGACTGATCGGGTCACTAACACTCAAAACATCCATCATCTTTCCTCATGAAGCTCATATCTCATGCATGGCTTACTCCTAACGTTCAAGATTGGATTTTTATCACTCAAGTCCACAAAATACACTGAAAAGGGGTAGATCAAGGTCTTTGGAGCTCATTATCACATAAAGTCTCCATCTTTTGGGACAAAACCCTAAAGTACTCCATGAAAATGCACAAAACGAAATAGTGAGAAAGCTTGGAGCTTTATACCTCAATGTGAAGCTTTCCTCACTGCTAAGCTCAGATCCAAAAGCATGGACTCTCACTATTCTTCTCCAAAGCTCCTTCTATTCTTCAAGATCACAAGAATATGCTCACAAGCTCTCCAATGCACTCTCCAGCTAAGAAAGCGAATATTTAGGGTTAGGAAGGTTTGGAGTCTGGGAATGGTGGCCAGAAATGAGGCCATCACTTCCTTTATATAGGGCCACTCCTCAAATTAGGGTTTCCATTCTGGGCCTATTATGCCCAGCGTACCCTCCAGTACGCCCAACGTACTAGATGGCCTCCGCGTCTAAAGCACGCACATGAGTACGTTGAGCGTACACTCTATTACGCCCCGCGTACCCATTAATCACTTTGTCTCTACCAAGGGCCAAATGAAACAAATGCTCAATAAACTAAGGTTCACAAGGAATACCTGTACTTGAGGTGTTACAATTCACCCCCACTAGAATCAGACTTCGCCCTCGAAGTCAAGCTCCTCAAATAGCTCCGGATGTTGCTCCCACATCTCGGACTCCGGCTCCCAGGTCATCTCGGACCCTTTCCGATGTTGCCACTGAACCTGAACCAGGGGCACCTCTTTGTTCCTCAAAACCTTCACCTTTCGATCCATAATCGCGATCGGTCTCTCGATATAATTCAGGCTCGCATCCACCTGAATGTCCTCTAGTGGCACTACTGCCGTCTCATCGGCCACACACTTCCTCAACTGAGACACGTGGAAGGTGTTATGGATCTAGCTCAACTCTACAGGTAGCTCCAAGTGGTATGCTACCTTACCCACCCTAGCGGTTACCCTGAAAGGACAGATGTATTGGGGCCCCAGTTTCCCCCTCTTCCTGAACTGTACTACCCCTTTTCATGGGGATACCCTCAGGAGGACGAAATCTCCAACCTGAAACTCAAATTCGGATCGTCGCCTGTCCGCGTAACTCTTTTGGCGACTCTGAGCCGTCAGTAATCTCTGTCTGACCCGCTGAATCTGCTCAGTCAACTTGAGCACTATCTCAGTGCCACCCATCACTCGCTGCCCTACCTCTCCCCAACAGATGGGGGTCCAACACCTTCTCCCATAAAAGAGCTCAAAAGGAGGCATGACGATACTGGAATGGTGGCTGTTGTTGTAAGAAAACTCAGCCAGAGGTAGGTATGTGTCCCAACTTCCATCGAAGTCCATAACACATGGTCAAAGAATGTCCTCGAGCATCTGAATCGTCCGCTCACTCTTTCCGTCTGTCTGTGGGTGGTAGGTTGTGCTAAAATGCAATCGCGTACCCAACTCCTCATGGAACTTCTTCCAGAATCTGGAAGTAAATCGCATATTTCGATATGACACTATAGATATCGGTACCCGATGCCGAGCTACCACCTCTCTCACATATACTTCTGCCAGCTTCTCTACAGAAGAGCTCTCACTAATAGCAAGAAAGTGAGCGCTATTCGTCAACCGGTCCACAATCACCCAAATCGTGTCGACACCCCGCGCGGTACTACTGGGGTTGCGTTCCTCTGATTTGCAGAATACCCACTCCTAGACCTGGAAACTTTGCTCTACTGTCCATGATAGGATTCATACTTGGTCCATCTATCATTACCTCGTGTATACAAGTCGTATATAATAAAAGATTAGTAAGACGGTCGGATGTGTGATTCTGCCCCAGGTCCACAACCAAACAAGGAACAGGAGATAGAACGGAAGCACACATACTAAATCTGCGTAATCATAATTATATACCACCCTCGCGTATACACTTAGTGGTGATAGGTGGGCTGTATTCGTCCTTAGCCTCTGTGCTTGAACTTGGTCTGCTGAATGAGTGGTATTTCGGGAAGGTCTGCTGAACGTACGACGGAAAGGTTTCGGAGGGCAAAGTAGTCTTCGCACGAGTACTTCGGGGTTTAGAATACGAGGTAGACGATTCTGAAGTCTAGGTCGGACTGTCGTTACGAAGGAAGAAGGTATCGCGAATTTGACGGTTAAGGCAATGGAAACATATGAACTTAGTATGGTGAGGACCACGCCAATTCATGATGAATGATAGCAACGGACTCTTTACTGAACAAAGTTTGTCCGATTTGAAAGAAACGTCTGTTATATGATGATGTACCCCTACTGTGCTCGACAATGTACTCTGTGTATACTTTCTAGTGCTTTCTGTTTTCTCCTTGATGTTAACATTTCTACGTATCATACCATGATGAGCGAGTACATACTGTGAAAGTGATTTGATAACTAGTGTGGATACTTTATACTACGATCCTCCTCAGTACCACTACGATCGCCTGGAATATACAAGTTATGAATAATTAAGATGAATTAGATAGTCGACTGAGTAACTCTGCCTCAAATCCACAACCAAACAAGGAACATGAATTAAGGCGGAATCACTCACTCTAAGTCTGCAAAATCTTAGCTATGCACAACCCTGATGTACATACTAAGCCATCATAGCTTCTCTGAACGGATCTTTTAGTTCTCTTGAACATTGTGACTTGTTTCAATAAGTGAGTTATTATAATTACTTTTAAGTTCTTTCCCTAAGTTTTAATCTTATATAATATAAATAAATTTTAAAGTAATTACTATTTCGAAGACGTACCGCTGCTCGCTGGCGACTCCGAGGTAGATTCTCCTGCGGTGATCATCAGAATCCGTCCATCCGCTCCTGAGTTCTTTATTATCAGGTAGTCCCTCCTATAGTGTCCATTCTCACCATAGCCATAGCAGGCTTGGTTTTCTTCAACTCCGGGGACTTGGGAGATCGGTTGAGCCGGTGCCCTACAGAAACATATTGTATGTCCCTTTCTGTGGTAGTTCAGGCACTGCATTTCCCGACATACTCCGGTGTGGTTGTAGTTGCACTTTCCACACTTCGGGAGGGTTCCAACATATCGACTGGCATGTGCTGGAGTAGCAGGTGTTGTGGCGGCGTATATAGTACCCGTTTGTTGCTCCTGCTGGGTTTCCTGTGTTGTTCGCTTCTTCTTCCTCTTGTTCCCCGACTTCCGTTTATAGTCCTCTCCCCTTGATAGCTCGGGAACGGGGACTACCACGCCATGGCGGACTCCATGGTTAATGAGTCGCTGGGCCAGGCGTTTGGCACTATCGAATGTGGTTGGGTTAAAAGACAGTACATCTCCTTGAATCAGGGCAGATAGACCCCAGATGTATCTTTCTATCTTCTTGCTCTCCGGGGTAACCATCCCGGGGCATAGTGTTTCCAGGTCGCTAAACCTGTCAGTGTAGGCCATTATGTCTGAGCCGACCATAGTGTCCTCCCATAGTTCTTGTTCCAGCTTTTGAACTTCGCCCCTCGGGAAGTATTCTTCCAAAATCATATCTTTTAGGTTCTCCCAACCTATTGAGTTAGCCACTGATAGGGTCAGTGACTTAACATGGCTATTCCACCATGTCAGGGCTCTGTCGGAGAAGGTGCAGGCAGCAAACTTCACTTTGCTCCCTTCTGGGCATGAACAGATTGCGAAGACTTAATCTGTTTTCTCGAACCATCGCATCAGAGCGATGACTTCACCATTTCCATTAAAGGATTTGGGTTTGCATATCATGAAGTCCTTACACGAACACTCCCTTGGGTGTCCGTGAGTAACTCTGGGTTGGTTAAGTGGGCACCGCTACCAGATCCGAAGGTACCACTTTCGCCGATGTGAGCTAGCGCAGTTGCCACTGCAGCGGATATCGCTGCTTGGAGAGCAGCAGGATCGAACTGTGGAGTTTGAGTTGGGGTTATCGGAGTAGTGTGTCTCGCTGATCGACGAGGAGGCATCTTTGCAAAGAGAATACAAAGATGAGATGGAATAAGTCTATAGCAGTGGATATAAGCCTAAAGCTGAAAGACAAGGTTATCCTAGTTCTGAGTGTATCTGGTTCTGACGTTCATAGGGTTCTGGAAACAATTCATAAAGGAGTCTATACAAAATAAACTTTATGAATTAGAAATGGCTATCCTCGAACGAATAACTGTTACCGGTTGCACGAAAGAAAATAATCCTAACACATAATGTGAGCAATGTCTCCACTGGCTCATTAAGTTAACCAAGATTATTATTTATTAGTCTGACGCATAAGACGTTTTGGTTACTTCGGTTGATCCTTCTTTGAAAACTTCTCATGAACCTGTTCTTGTTCCTCTTTGACTCTTCTGCTGACTACTATGAGGTAGTGGTTACATCTATCTGGGTTTGTCGTGCGAGAATTGAAGTGACTAAAGAATCTATGAGATTAAGTGAAACATTATGGGGTGATCCTTATAGAGTCCTCCTATAATTGCACAATGTATACAAGTTGTATATAATTTAAGATTAAATAGACCTTCGAATAAGTGATCCTATTCCAAAACCACAACCAAACAAGGAACATGTAGTGAAGCGTAGATCACAAATTCTAAGTCTATAAAATCTCAATTATATAAAACTTTGGAAGTATACATTGTAAGATTATGGACCTATCCGTAAGGGTCTTTTAAGTTATCACATAAGTTATTTATATAGTGCCTAAAATACTCCTATAGTATTTTAATGTAATGTACTTGATATGTTTTAAACTTGTTGTCGTGTTATAGTATGATAAAATACTCCCATAGTATCTTAACCTTATGTACTGATCTAGAAATCCCTTGACTAGCGTTAGATCCTAGCTATGATCTAGAAATCTCTTGACTGTTGCAACACCACATCACTCCCAAACACATGTCGGTCACATCTCAAATGAATATAGTTGATCAGGCTATATTGATCCTAGCTATGATTACATAACTATCCAGGTTTGACCGCAGTGTTCAACCTTTAAATACTTCTGTTCTGTTCTTCTTGTGATACTTGTTCTAGTATGTATATATGTATAAGCATGTATGTACACTTTTATAAGGTATTGTTATATTTTTAAAATATATTATTATCCAGAGCACTTCGGCCCCATTGTATTTATAGTTGTATATCTTTTATCGGTTGATATACTTAGTTCACTATAAACAATGCTCTGATACCAATCTGTCACACCCCAAAACCGGAACGGCAGAAACGTTCGGGGGCGGAGGACGTCATGTTTAGTATCACAAGTCATGCATCATAGTAATCAAAGTAACAAACAACCATTTCATTAGAAAGAAAGTGTTTACAAATTATGTGGTTCACATAACATAGACTACAAAGTAAATAACAAAACAAGACATGAAGCTATTATGCTCCATCTTCTGAATCCCAGTGGGCGTACCTGTCTACTGGTCTCCTGAGAATACAAGTTATTTTGAAAGAGTAGATCAGCATTTAAGCTGGTGAGTTCATAAGATTTTAGTGATGTAAGTAAGTTGTAAGTTCTGTTTAGAAAAGTTCGCCTGTTCCTCCAGAAAATCCTATATTTCCTGCTTTGATGAAAGATAAGTAAAAATGACTCTACAATCCTTTCTATGAGTACTAAATGGATACAAGTTATATAAAACCCAGAGTAAACAAACAATCGATTGTGTGTATCTGCCCTAAGCCCACAACCAAACAAGGAACAGGAAATAAGGCGGAAGGCACACATCCCATTGTTTGTTAGATCATCGTTGTATATAACCCTGGCGTATTCACTTGGTACTCACGAAGTTAACTGTAATAGTTCCTTTATATTTGATGAAAAGATTCTTTAAGAAAACTCTTATTTCTTTTAGTAAAAATGGTAACCACAATAGTTCCTTCTATAATCACTTAGTTTATACTAGCTATATATAATCTAATATCGAACAGATAGTTAGTTGTGTGAATCTGCCCTAAGCCCACAACCAAACAAGGAATAGTAAGTAAGGCTGAAAGCACACATCCAACTACCTATCGGGTATTAATTATATATAACCCTGATGTATAAGCTAAGGTATTATAGAATTAACCACCTAAGGTCCTTTAAGTTATACTGGTTTAATAAAATGGATTAAACCCTTTTACTGGTAAGTTTCTAGTTTTGTCTACCAACTGTTCTACTTGAAAAGTATGTTTTTGTACTAGAAAATGTTGTATTGAGTTAGTGTACTATGACCTGACCCATACCTGGTACTCCTTATGATTACTTAGTGTATACAGAATATATATATATATATATATATATATATATATATATATATATATATATATATATAGCTAAGATCGGATAGATAGTAGGTTGGGTGAATCTGCTCTAAGCCCACAACCAAACAAGGAACAGGAAATGAAGCGGAAAGCACACATCCTACTACCTGTCGGATCCGATTAATATATATCCCTGATGTATAAACTAAGGAATCATAAAGTTAGCATTATAGGCCCCTTTCTACTGAATGTACTAGACTCGACTGTTCTGTTTGTCGCTTGTAAAGATGTAAGTTTTCCCTAGTTTATAACTATCTTTACTTGAAAATAGTTTGCATTACCTTTCAAGTGAGAATATCACAATATGAAAGTAATGGGAAAATGTAAGTATAAAATAGTCTTTAGAATTGACATACCGAAGTACTAACTACCTTAAACTAGTTTGTTTTATTAAGTTCATAATGTGATGTGGTTGTACCCATACTATACGCTCTCCCTACAAGAGATTCTGGTTACAAAACGCAACTTCAGCAAACGAATTGCTAAGCCGTGTAATAATCTCACATTAAAGTTATCTTGATCTTGTATATCCAATTTATTATCACCTTTTGTTTAGAACAATGCGTTAGTGATCATTGGTAGAATTTAGTTTGTTCTTCTGTTATAGTATATAGTATGTTCTTTCTGTTATCGTGTATTGTATCTTCCTCCCTATTTCTCTTTATAGTACGTTCTCTATGTTCTAGTGTCTAGTATGCTCTCTCTGTTCTAGTGTAAACTGAACCCCTAAACTATACTTATTATAGTTTACTAGTATGTTTACTTTGAACTGTTATTGACTTGAAGAAAATACTCATTTATCTACTAAGTTATGATTGTACTTTAAAAACGGAGTTTTGTAAACTGTAAAGTAACATAACTTTAAAAGAGTTTTTGAAAAGTTTTGATCACTCATGAACACATAAGCAATCCTTTAAAAGATGTTTATAACAAAACATTTACACAATTATCATTGTGTTCAACTTGTATCCCCCCCCCCCCTTAAAAGCATTTAAAACAGTTTAAAAGATTGATTATAGGGGTATGAACTCACCTTATGTGGGTGACTCAAACGAATAAGCGCGTAAGGATGAGAAGTTCCATGAATGAAGTCCCGAGACACAAACGAGTCCTAAATGACATATAATGGCATATATGGTCATGAATTTAGTGTTTAAAAGCAACTAACATGCAAGGAAACACCCTTAGGGACTAGGAAACACTTGGACTAAGTGTTAGAATCACATGTGATTCATCAAAGGGGTGTATACGGCCACAATTGGAGTGTACGGCCATGGGTGTATGGTCGTACACTCATGGTAAAACATGCTAAAGAGGGTGATTCAACAATGGGGGAAACTAGTGGGTCTCATGCTCAACAAGAATATGAACTAAGTTGGCATTTTGGAGGCCCTTTTGGGGTGTTTTGAGGTGTGTACGGCTATACAAGGGTGTACGGCCGTACACTCCTTTTGTTCTAGACAAATGGTCTATTCCAAGGTGGTTAACAAGAGATCCTAATGTGTACTAAGCATAGGGAAAGGATACTTACAATTTGGAGGCTCAAAAGGGTGTTCACGGCCACCAAGAACAAGTGTGTGTTCTTGGTGTTCTTGGTGAAAAAAGAAGATCTTGAAGATCTAACATAAAAAGGATGTTTTCATGGATGAATCAAGAGATGTTTACAACACCAAGGAAGATATCAAGAAGGTTAGAAGGATTACTTACGATTTTGGAGGATTAGGATGAAGAACTTGATGATAGTTGAGAGAGAAATCTGATTTCTAGACTTAGGAGTTGAAGAAATGGCTAGAAATGAAGGGATCCTCTACATATGGGGGAGAGTGTACGGTCAACATGGGTGTACGGCCGTACACTCATGTGTACGGCCGTACACTCCCTTGGATGGAGTGTTCGGCTCGATTTCAACGCGAAGAACTTTAGCTGACACTTCCCTGAGCCCATAGCTTGATTGTACTGAGTTTTGAACCCTTAAAAAGACTCTAAACAATGCTAAAAGATAGCAGAAACGGGTCTGACACTCGGTTGAATTGAATGGCTGGACTTTACAAGGAAAAAAATTTCGGGTTGTCACAAATTAGTTTTCCTAATTAGGGTCCCTCCATATCACATTTGTTCTACGCAGATGATACAATATTTGTTAGTGAATGGGATAGCCGCAATATCAAAAATCTTGCTCGTATTCTTAGGTGTTTCCATGTAACACCTACATTGAAAGTCAATTTCAACAAGTCTCAAATATTTGGCATTGGTACCAACTATCGAGAAGTTAAAAAGTGGGCTTTTCACTCTAGGTTTCATAGTGGCTCCTCCCAATTCAAATACTTGGGGGTTCCGGTTTGTGTAAATATGAATTTAAAAAAAAACATTGGAAACCGGTTGTTGAAAGATCCCATTCTAAACTATCAGTTTGGAATCTATGACACTTTCGTTTGGTGGGCGTCTCACTCTCATTAAATCAATGCTTGAGAGCCTTTCTACATAATAATTCTCTGTTTTTAGAGCCCCTTCATGCATAATTGAATTTCTTGAAATAATAATACGTAAATTTTTATGGAGCAATGGTGAAGATAAGCAAAAGATTCATTGGGTTGCTTGGTCAAAAGTTCTAGATTCTAAAAGTAATGATGATTTAGGGGTAAGAGCCCTAAAACTCCAAATCACACTATATTCTCCAATTTGTGGTGGAGATTTAAGTCAGGAGAAAAAAGGCTATTGTGTTATACGAGCTCACACATTCACAATCTGAATAACAAACAACTAGACATTCTTGTAAAGAATCTATTTCAGAGTCTAGAATAATATTGATAAGTCTTTAACAGGTCTTGGACCTATAACCACTAATCCCCTAATGTTTTTTCCTTTGTTGTAAGCTGTGGCAATTCCAATCTCTTCTAGAAAGACACTTGGATTAGCTCCTTGAAATTTCAATCTCTTCTAGAAAGACACTTGGATTAGCTCCTTGAAATTTCAAGATCTCTTCCCTATCCTATATGCATTGGAATCCTTGAAGTTCTGCAAAGTCATTGACAACTTCTATACAAGTATTCATTCCTAGTTTTGGTTAAGCTCTCCCAGCAGCCTGAAAGCCCTTGGGGAACTCGCGAAATTAAATTAAGTCATCAACTCCTTCTGGTTTACACATCTCATGGATAAATTTTAATTTTTAATAGCTCCTGATGGTCTCTTCTCGATAGATCTGATGAGACATTTTTTTGGATTAGAAACTTATATTTATATTCGCCCCTTAATCATTTGGGTTAACTCAGTTACTTCCAAAGTTTTATGTTTTGTCTAGAAAGTTAAATTAAATTGTATTCCAGTTGTTATGGCTTTGATATCGAGAGGTATCAATATTTAATCCCCTCTTTTTCCTTTCTTCATCTCTGTTACTAAATCCATAGACCATCTATTTAGGGGCTATTCTTTTACTTCAAATATTTCTAGCTGGATGTTCAAGTGGTGTAATATTCCTAAACATAACTTTTCTAGGGCCTCAGATCCGATTAACATTGCAACCAAATGGGAAAATTGCCCAAGAAAAAGCAAGAAACTCATCACAATTATTAATTTTCTATTATGGTGCACTTGGAAGGAGCGCAACAACAAGGTGTTCAATCTCTTTCTCCCACAAAGGTAGCTGAAAATGGCATATCTGTTTCATTT
Organism: Lactuca virosa; assembly: GCF_052849685.1. Lineage (NCBI taxonomy): Eukaryota > Viridiplantae > Streptophyta > Magnoliopsida > Asterales > Asteraceae > Lactuca > Lactuca virosa. The sequence goes on from NC_136433.1 coordinate 63,387,874, forward strand.
TCTTGGTGTAAATATAGAGGGGATTTAGCCAATTATAATTGGGTTAACTCGAGTATTTCTCCATTTTCTATGTAAATTGTAGCTTGTTTATTTGGCCCATGTTTTAGTCGCTTGCTAATCGTGGCACACTCTTTTATAACATTCGTCGTTTCAAAAAAAATGAACTTCTTCTAATTCAGATCATCCTCATATATGTTTAATGATATTTGTTGCATTCGTAGTTTATTGTTATTATATGCTTTGATTTTTTCTTGAAAAAAACTTTATATTTTTACAGTTTTTCTAAATAAAACCCTCAACTTTATACTTCCAGATGGTGGTGGCAGAGGTGGTGGTTGGGGTCATGGTGTTGGTTGGTTGTAGAGGCGAAGGCGGTGGTGGAGGTGGTGGAGGAGAGGGGAGGTGCTGACGCTGGTATGTAATATTCATATTTGCATATACTTAATTTTATATTAATATATGAATATTATCCCTCCCGGTCGTGTCGGTACATCCGAGCGTTAGACCGGCAATAAATATATATGTGGTCGAGATTAATTCTTGCTTTATGAACTATTTTTTATTCTCAAATGAACATGCATATCTCTTTCTTTTTACTGACTTTCTCTCTCTCTCTCTCTCTATATATATATATATATATATATATATATATATATATATATATATATATATATATATATATATATATACACACGCACACACACACACACAGAGGGAGAGAGAGAGAGAGAGAGAGAGAGAGAACTAGGTTCCTTTGAGAACAATAAGAATTGTGAAAACTTAAAAACTGTGACAACCCGAACCTTTTTCAGTCAACGAAAGTCAAATTCCGTTAAATAAAAACTTCAGATTTTATTTATTTGTAAAATTTGTCAAGCTCGTAAGGGTTGAAAACAACTTAGATTATATAAATTAAATTTATATAAGTGTCGGGACTAAAATCGTGCGAAAAATCAAGTTTTTCTTCGAAAGTCAGCCAAGTCTCATTCATTCCGGTGTTTACGGCCACAAACATGTTTACGGCCATAAACCGTTCACGTCCTGGGGACCCCACCTCCGACCGTGAACCCAACCTATAAATATATATTTTTACCCTCATTTCTACAACTCCAGCCAAAAACACTACTTTCTCTCTCTAAACCCACCAACCGAAAACTCAAAATTCCTCTCATCTAACCTCCGAAAATCATCCAATCCACCTTGGAACTTGTTTTGGAGCATCAAACATTCACCATTTCATCAAATCAAACATTTTTCATTCTTGAGTTCACGGCCGTGAAACCTTCAAATCTTCATATTTCACCAAGAACACCAAGAACAGGCCGTAAACCATTCAAAGACCGCAAACCATTCAAGGGCCGAAATCAGTTCATGGTCGAGAACAGTTCACGACCGCAATCAGCTCCAATCGAAATCTTCACTGTAAACCCACTTTTCCTCTTCGATCGAGTCTCGGTAACATTCTTTAGCCAAAAGAAAGTGTTTTCTAACACTTTATCTAATGGATTCACTGATTTAAATGCAAATATGGATTTAATTAATATTAGGATTCCGTTAATTTCCGCATACATCAACTCGAGGGTCCTCATTTCTAGTCTCGTTGTCGCCGCACAAAACCAACTGTGAGTTCATACCCCTACATTTTTACTACTTTTAGTGCTTTCAGGGGGAGAATACAAGTAAAATACTAGAATTTTGTGCTTTTATACAAAATGGTTTCAAACGGATTTAAAACCCTTTGCGATCGATACAAACCGAGAAATCAATACATTTTATAAAAATATTTAGATATTTTAATCCCTTATGTAACATGCTGAGCATGAGGGTAATTTTCAATATACAAATTGCAAGGTTTTCTGTACCATACATGCTATACATTCAAACTTTGTTGATATACTTGGAAGCATCATCAAACATTTACATAATTCAAGGCATACGAGTAAACATACATACCAAACTATAATAGGTATAGTTTGGGGTTCAATACACCATTTTACTAATTCAAGGAACATGCATCATATCGAACATATAAACTATGGTAAAACTAGTTTATGGTAAACAATTCTGTTTTTCGAATACAAGAGTACCTTATTAAATATTTATTTAAGTATAATTATTTTTACTCTATCAGACATACGTATAGATTCAAGTACAAGAGAACATTACATTACATGTAAACTATTTAATACAGGGTTGTGACACATAACTTCAATTGTACCCTTCGGGGTGCAGACTAAATCCTATCATAGTATAACCAGAGTCTCCTGGAGGGAGAGCGTGAGATTTCTGAATAGATCTCTTCGAGATTGACAATCCCACACCTAAACTGCTAGCTACAGTTAGGCAGGCATGCTTGGGGTGACAAATGTCATAACGTCCGACGCCTGAAGAACGTCGTAGGTGTCACTAGGTCATATCAAGCATGGTTATACAAACTCACAACAGTATAAACTAACCTTTTTGATTACAGGATTTCATTCTTCAATAGTTTTATTTTAAGTAATAAAACTACTATACATTCTGGTGTTAGCCAGGGTTTTCATACAATGCATTACTAACATTACTGGTGGTAGCTAGGGATTTCATACAAGTACTTTCATACACCAAAACAGGATTCAATAACGAACTTACAATTGGTCTTAGGGTTTAAGACTACATTTTTACTAAAGAAAATGTTGGATTTTCATGGAAACATACAAACATTTTTCACAGATTCATTAACAGGTTTTCATTACAAAAACATGATTATGAACTCACCAACTTTAATGCTGATACTCTTTCAAAACCGCTTGTATTCTCAGGAAATCAGTAGACAGGTACTTCCGTAGGCTTTTGAGAAGATAGATCGTATAGAGTCACGTCTTTTATATTTTGCTATACTTTTGATGTATACAAACTATGTATCAAACAGATGTAAATATTTTACTTATTCAATGTAATGGTTGTGTTTACTTTGATTACTATGATGCAATTGTTGTGATACTGTACATGACGTCCTCCACCCCTGAACGTTTCCGCCGTTCGGTTTAGGGGTATGACAAAAACTCATAATCAGCTCATCATTTTTCAACACCAAAAACACCAATCTTCTCTAAAGGGTAAGTCTAAGCCATATCTAGCCTAAAAAAAGATTTGACGAATTTTCTTTTGGTTTTTTTGTATGACTGCTGATGAGCACAATCAAAAGTTATATAGACTGCTGATGAGTAACATCAGCAGTCAGATGGACTGCTGATTTGCACATCTTCAATCCCTATGACTGCTGATTGTACTCATCAGCAATCCATACGACTGCTGATTGTATATATATGCAAATTTCGAAAATAAATGAAAAAATTATCAAAACTTTTTTTTGAGCCTACATATAGCTTAGACGCACCATCTATAGAAGATTATTTTTTTTATTTTGAAAAAGGATGAGTTGATTACGAGTTCGCAAGTTCACACATTTTTTTAGTTCTCACAATAACTAAACCCTATATATATATATATATATATATATATATATATATATATATATATATATATATATATATATATATATATATATATATATAGGCAGAGAGAGAGAGAGAGAGAGAGAGAGAGAGAGAGAGAGAGAGAGAGAGAGAGAGCCAAGTTCTTTTGAGAACCAAAAGACTTGTGAGAACTTGAGAACTCATAATCAGCTCATTATTTTTCAATACCAAAAACATCAATCTTCTCCAATTCTTGTTTCTAAGCCATATAAAAAAAGGATTTGACGATTTTTTTTTGTTTTTTTGTATGAGTGCTGCTGAGCACAATCAGCAGTCATATGAACTGCAGATGAGCAATATCAGTAGTCATATGGACTGCTGATTGTTCATCAGCAATACGTATGGCTGCTGATTGTTCACATCTGCAATCCATATGACTGTTGATTGTGCTCATCAGCAGTCCATACGACTAATGATTGTGCATACATATAAATTTAAAAAAAAAATTGTCAAATCTTTGTTTGACACTAAATATGGCTTAGACGCACCATTCGGAGAAGGTGCTGGTATGCTCTTAGATGACATTCACTAACATGACTTTTGGCAGATGATGATGAGACGGCAGAAGTTAAGCCCGAACTTTGCACAAAGTACCACACATTTAGCAAAGCTGAGAACTATATTCATTTCCATTATAGAATTATATGCCATTATTGTCGTTTCAATAATCAATAATATGGCATTTCAATAATTAAGACTATGTCATGTTCGTACTCACAAACAAAAAGTCATATACTATAATAAAGGTGAACAATGGGTTCAAATCCATGATCAAAATATCCACTTTTATGACAAATCAATCAAAAGAAGAAGTAATCAGGTAATTCTCGTGTACTACACTCTTACGAAACCCAACTTTATTCTACTACTAAAGAAAGTATTTAATCGCACCTATAAAAAAAATTAAAATCCATTGATCATGACAAGTAATCCCTTTTCCACACATACCCTTAAAAAGTCTCAAAGTTATATCTATTGTGATAGTTTCCATTGGTTCTCAAAAGAGAACATGTTCCAAAAGTATTAATATTGTAATATGATGATATAAAGGAAAAAAAAAAGTAGAATGATATAATACATAAACAATGAAAGTATATTGTTATTTCTTGCAGTTATCCCAATGATCTCGAACTTTATTTTATGTTTCTTCCAGAAGCTTGGCATCATAAAGTTCAACCTTCATAGTTTTCAGGTCCGGTAGTACAAGCTTTGTTATGGCAACTATTGCCATTGAAACCTGTGAAGAAAACCAAAATTAAGCCTTATCATCCACGCAAGAACTATCCAAACAAACAACTAAACCAAAGGAACAGAAAATGTATTTCACTCTACTATATTTCAAGAATGAGTTTCTGACCCACCTTAAAAAGGTGAACTACAAGGTTATCATTTTGATTTACTTCATTGTTTTCTCAATATATATATATATATATATATATATATATATATATATATACTACCAAATATTAAGCTTCTAGGATTCTTAACAATCCGAGAGCACCAAGAAGGTCGCACTCCGACCATCGAACAAAGAAAAGAAAAAAATATGAGGTTTATTCTATAAGACATTACCATGTAACCAAAATTGTAGCCCTGTTTGATTCAAAAATCAAACTCTTAGGGCTGAAATAAACAACAAATGACAAATTGAACATGAATATCGTCCATTAGAGCGTTTCCATTGCTTCGATTGGAGTCAAATTCTATGAAATTGTTGTGTCATGATCCATTGACTGCTAATCGATGTCGGCCTGAAATTCACAGACCCTGGTTTTGGAGGCCTACGACGACAAAGTGTGTTGACTAAGAGTTAAAGGAATTTAATAAACCTGTTGAGAAGATGAAGATGTAACTTTCGGAAGAGAGGTGTGGATAAAAGATTGAAGAATAAAGGAAACATAGAATGAGATTAGGATGTTAAAACAAAATCAAACCCTCCATCATCATCTGGCGGTAAAGGGTTACGGTAGTGTTGGGTCAGACTATGATAATATTGTGTTGAAAGAGACCTGAAAGCGGTGGAATGAACTATCAATATTTCTTGAATGGAGAGAAGAATAGGTGGATATGTACAGAAGAATGGGAGAATGAAGAATAACACACCGTATATGAGGCGATGCAGATAGGGGGAGGCATAACTCATTTTTTGCAAACGAATATGGATCGGCCTTGAATTTGACATTTACATGTGTGCGTGGCTTGTTGGTTGGCACCACTTGAGTACTTTAAAATCTGGTTCAATAGAAATAGTTGAAGAGGATCAATTAACCGAAAAAAAAATTGTATTATACTTAAATGCAAGTATCAACAAATTATTAGGTTGTTCCACTGTTTTAGTGCTTTACCTGGTCCAAAATTCGATTTAGTTTTTGTTTGGAAAAGTTTCATGCAATTTAGATATCATAAGAAACCTTCATAAAGATTTGGTACTCTATTTTTTGAAACAGGTGCAAGCCAACTCTAAGTTTTCAAGACCAGATTATATATAAACAAATCACAAACATAGCTACATAAGAAAAGAATTGCACAGTCAAGGGCATTTCAAACTTTCATTTTTTTTTTCATATTAACAAAAGTTGTTGGTTTGCAATCACACCACAAACACAACATTACAAATTGTAAAAATATATGGTAAGACAGTTGTGTTTAAGTATCGTATGAAACATGGTTAAGTGTTTAGCTGATATAGCCAAAATAGTGTAAAATTGCAGTAATTTCTACAATGGGAATATAGGATTACTTATTGTCCTTCGTAGGTGCTGTCAAATGTGGGAGTATTTAAATAGCCCATAGAAATTAAAAATTAATGTAGACTTTTAACAAGAATCGAAATTTAATATCTCACAAACTTTGTTTGATGAAATTTCAACCGCCCCTTTTGAACCATTAAAAACAATAGGGAAAATAGGTTGCAATAAGATATGTATTTTATTTTTTAAAAAAAATCTAACACTTTTATATAATTAAAATGTCAGAGGTATACAATGTAAAGGTAACCAATCAAAACCTATTTTCCCCTGTTGCAATCTTTAATCATAAGTAGAAGTAAAAGATTTAAACTCTCTACAATCTATTTTCCCATGTGGCAATCATTAATTATAAGTGGAATTGGAGAAACGATATTATAATTAGTATGTGGAACGAAAATGTTAATCCTGGACCGTTTTTCAGCCGATTCGAGTTTACAGATCAGAGGAGAATCGACCAGTTTAAACGGAAAAAAAAGACATTGATAAGATTGACGGTAAAAAGTAACAAGAATTGAAATCAAATTAGGGTAATCAAATTAAGATTTGTGTTCTCAGTTCAATCAAATTAGGGTTCATGTAGAAAACCTACCAGTAGGAAGATGGTGATGGCATAACGGTTAATGTTGCCGTTCGTATTCAGAATATTTGCGGTGAAGAATTGGACGAATTTTATATTGCTTGCATAATAATAGAAATCCATTTAGCGGAAGATATGTTCGGATCTTCAAGATGATGAACCGATACGTGCCTTCGGAGTGATGTAGAAGAACACGGATGAGTAAACAGAATCGGAAAAGGTAAGTGAAAACGTTGTGTCGTTCGGGAGGGGGTTACGTGGAGGAACCGAAACCCTATGAATTCAATATAGCGGCCTCATAATAAAAGGGTTTATATATATATATATATATATATATATATATATATATATATATATATATATATATATATATATATCTTCTCTAATAAATGAAGATTTTTTTTGCCACATGTCATCTTTTCCTTCATTTTGACATTTGTTATTTTGTGGGAGTTTTAAAATTTTTATTTTCCACTTGTCATTTTTTAGGAATTTCCATTTTCTTAAAATAAAATTCCATAAAGTTGTAATAGATTCTATAAGGAAATAAAATCATCATATTAATTTGATAATAAATTCTCATAAATACTGCAAACGATTTAATTTCTTTTGCAAATGTTCTAAAGTATTAATTTTGTTATGTAAAGTATTATTACTTTATAAAATATTTCATATTTATATATTGATATTAAATTTTAATTTTTAATAATCCCGTGTAATACACGGGTCTCACACCTAGTATATATATATATATATATATATATATATATATATATATATATATATATATAAGGTTGAGATCGGTTGAGAACTCATACTTTCCCGAAAACCCAAGAACTAAAAGTGGAGCGTTGGATCAAAAGTAATTCATTAAGGACATGATCGTCATCTTACCAATCTCTTTTAATGTTTAATTTTTTTGTGTTATTTAATATATTAATATAAATGTCTAAAAATTTACATCATAAATCAAATTTTCATATTTTTTTAAAAATAATATTTTTTTTTCGTTTTTTTTTAACAAAAAATACAGATTTTTTAATTCTTTATAGAAAACAAGAATTTTTGAAAAAAAATTGAAAAAAATATTTCTTTAAAAAAAATGCAATTTTTTCAAAAAACAGCAATTTTTTTTAAAAAAAACTTGTATTTTTTTTTCAAAAAAACTACAATTTTTTTAAAAAAACTGCATTTTTTTCAAAAAAACTGAAACTTTTTTAAAAAAACTGCATTTTTAAATAAAAAAACTGCAAGTTTTTTAAAGAAAGTTACATTTCTTTCAAAAAAAAAAACTGTATTTTTTTAAAAAAGTAAATTTTTAGGTGCATATATGCATATTTTTTCAAATGCATATATGTATATTTCTTATACTATAGTATTCATAAGTAAATCACAACAAATCTGATTTTTATTAATTAATCTATAAACATAATAATACAAGTATTTTATTCGATACAATATAAAATATAAAAAATAAAAAATGCTACAAATTTCAAAGCATTTTCATGTCTTCGTGTCAATATTTTCTTATTTTTTCTTCAATTTATCATTTTTCACCTCTTCAATATTCACCACAATTTCTTCCAAATCAACAAGAAAATCAAAAAAAAATGATTAATGCGAAAACACTCACAAAAATACATATGTGATTTTCATGTGACTAACATATGTGATTTTCATGTGATTAACATATGAATCACATGCAATTCACATATGAATCACATTTACATATGACATCATATGTAAATTACATGTGATTCACATATGATTTACATGTGATTTACATGTGAATCAAATGTGATTCACATGTGAATCAAATGTGATTCACATGTGAATCACATGTGATTTACATGTGAATCACATGTTACCAAATGGACAACTATTTATCCTAAGTTGTTTCTAAGCTCCTAGAGTACAACAAGCAAATATAACAAAAAAAACAGACTGTGAATTATAAAAAAAACATATATGGTATAGGGAAAACAACTGGAAGAGAGTTTCAAACACTTATATCAGTGTATTCTAAAAATTAGATATATGATATAAGAAATGATATATCTATAATGAGATATTTTATATCACAATTCAAATGATTTTTATAGATAATACAATTGATTTAACTTTATTTCACTTTTTCAATAACAATACAGTTATCAAATTATTGTAGCTAATAGTATAGTCATAAAAATGAAAACTAAAATATGTTATGACATTTTTTTCAAAACAAACTGTAGTTTGGAAATACAATAGTAAAATGCAAAAATTAATGAATACGCACTTAAAAAATGACTCTAGTTTAGACATATATTTTAATGATTTACTATGACTGTATCACCTCATCCCATGTGCTTTTTAGCCATTAAAAGAAGCTTCGGATGTGATGAGTTGAAAATCTCTAGTTATTCAATCATGATGCTAACCTCTTTTTCAGAAAATTGATCCACAGTACTCTATATTTGAAGAAATTACTGAACTTTAATTTCTATAACTTCAAAGGTAAAACTAGAATTCTAGACTATTACTTACAAATTGTTTTTAAAAATCAAATTATGTTCATAGTTAAATCAATCTTGTAGCATTAAAGATACTAAAAAAATCATTCGAATAAGAATCACAATAATTTAATAACCATGAAACACATTGAATTACGTACATTTAGAAGACATGTTCTCAATTTCGAAACTAAACTCTCACTTTTACCGATTGGATACGATTCAAAATAAACTACATTCTCAATTTAAATCAAATTCATTTATAACTAGCCAATGCATTTTTAAATCATTGCAGAAACTAAAGTATATTGAGTGATTAATTGAATGAGCTAACCTTTGAAGAGTGTGAACACATTTTTGTCAGTCGGTCGCTACACTAATCATTGCAGAAGAAGAGATCTCTAGTGGTGTCTGTTCTAAATATGTGGAGGCGAATACATGAACAAGTGGAAGAGATAAGTCATCGACGAATTCAGATAAAAACGGAATCGTAAACATGAATAGAAATTCTGCAATGCTTGCTAATTGAATGATTCTCTTGTATTTCGAGGAATCACATTTTAAAATACAACATTAATGATCGACGATAATGAAGCTTGGATCGTTGGAGGATTTTAGATTTCATATAAATTAAAGATTACCGGTGATGAAAGTTGGATAGATTGCAGATCCAGTTCTGGAGACGGTAAGAAGACGTCAAGGAAGAACGTGAGCGATGATGCCGACACCATAAAGGTGTTGTGAAGATCGATTCTAGGGCAATGATGATCGGAAAGAGTACAACTCGTTACAGATTAACAGCGACGGATTTGTGATCGTCTTCAGAAGAAACGATTGATCCGAGGAAAGGAAGGGAAAAATCCAAGATCGATCGAAAAATCTACGATCGAGCACGTCGGAGGTGATGTGGACACAAAGCAGATCTTCCCGGAGACGGCGGAGGAAAGAAAAACGGTACCGGCTACGCTTGATTCACTGCATCGATTTGGATGAACGATTTGAATTGGAGAGAAGGAATCTTCGTGTGGAAGTGTGTGTATGTTTGATATGAGAGAGACTCAATTTTTTAATTTGGGGAAACAATTTGATTTTTAGGGGCTTAATTTTTAGGATATATTCGTTCGTACCGATATTACCCCTAAGATCACATTTGCAAAAACCTAATATACCACTAAATTTAGTTATATTTACAAAGTATGCCACTAATGATCTAATCCGTTCAAAAAATTGATCCAACGTTCCGCTTTTAGTTATCGGGTTCTCGGGAAACTCTGGGTTCTCAAATGATCATTCCTATATATATATATATATATATATATATATATATATATATATATATATATATATATATATATATATATATATATATTGCAGATCTAATTTATCATGTGGCGTACTTATTTTTTATTTTTTATTTTTAATGTTTTTCATGTCAAAATATTTATAAATGACACACAAGCACTACAAGAAATACAGTCATTAGCGGCGACGCCAATAGCGGCGACACCTACTTTTAGCGGCGACACATCAAATTGTCGCCGCTAAAAGTATGTGTCGCCGCTATTGGCGTCGCCGCTAATGACTGTAGACACGGATCCGCGCTTTCACGTTCTGGTAAATTAAGATCGTTCGATCGTGTTTCTAATCCAACGGCGAGGATAATCGAAGAATACATAAAAGCAATATCGGTGACAAAAGTCGCCGCTAAAGACCTAACCGAGTCGCCGCTAATTGTCGAAAAAAATGGCGCGGTAAAATTTCTCTCCTAAGTGTCGCCGGTATTGAGGGAAATCGCCGCTAAAGCCAAAATTGTCGCTGGTAAAGGCGTCGCCGCTAAAGGTCGATGCACTTAACCCCAAAAACGTCGACCTTTTCCCATTTTCTCTTTTGTTTCACTGCAAATCTCGTTTCTTTCTCTCGTCTGCATCGCTTCCTTCAGCACTTTCGTCAATTAGAGTGGGATATTGTCACATTTAGCAATTTTGGGTGAAGATACCATTGGTGGGCAAGGATTTTCCGGTGAGGACCAAGTTTTTTCCGGCGAGACCAAGGATTTTCCGGCGAAACCAAGCTTTTCCAGGTCAATTTCCGGTCCATTTTCTTTTGTAACATTGATTTTAAGCTTATTGGAGTGGTTAATTGCAAAAAAATTACAATTTCAGTTTTGTTGATTGTGTTCCCGACCACCACCCGCCACCACCGCCACCACTGGACCACCACACGCCACCACAGGTTCTATTACTTCTATTTATTGTGACTGGGTGATGATTGTCATAATTAAGGTAAGTCTATCTTCATGATTTAAAAGAAGGAAAGGGAATCATGTTCTTCTTCATATAATAAGTTGAAAAAATGGCAAAATCATTCAAAGATCGTTGATGATTTGTATATCAATTTGATAGCTCTAGTTGCATCATTCCTGAATTGATTAGCTACCTAGAAATTTTATTATTTATATCTTTTAAGTTTCTATAACCAACTGATAAGGATCATAGATATAAAAAAAATAAAATAAAAATAAATTACTTTTAAGTTTTGTAATTTGTTTTATGTGTGCATTTGTGTGCATATTTTGTATATATGTGTGTATTTCATATGTGTGTGAAATATGTTATATGTGTGTGTATTTCATATATATGTGTGTAAAAATTGTATGTATTTCATATATGTGTGTATAAAAAATACGTGTATATGTGTATAATGTATGTATGTATGTATTTGTATGCAGTTTGGATTGTGTTCATGGTTGTTTTATGTGTATAAAAAGTATGTATATATGTGTATATTGTATGTATGTGTGTATTTGTATTTTGTGTGAAATATGTAAACTACAATGTCATAATGGAAAAAAGAAACAAAAAAAAGTAGGACGCTACAATGTCATTTGGTAATTTTTAGTTTGGTTTAAATTAATAGGTTAACTTACAAGTTTATAAGTTGTTATTTACTATGTAGTTGGAGAATCTTCGATCAATGTCCAACGATCCGGAGTCAACTGTGGAGCTTATAGGATGGAACAACGGTGGCGGGGATGATGACACGTCGTATTAGTTTTATCTTTTATTAGCATTTGTAGTATGACATAAATTTATAAGAATTTTGTTATTTATTTTGGTGTATGTATGGTATTATAAAACATGGATGTTATGTAATCGTGTTTCTGCATTTAACGTATCGGTTTTTCTGCATTTAACGTTATTTTGTATCGGTTTTCGGACAACCGAGATTGGCTGCTTTTAAAAAAAATAAAAAACGGCAATAACGGCGACACTATTAGCGGCGACATAGGGCATTAGTGGCGACTGGAGCATTCGCGGCGACACGTAGCATTAGCGGCGACATTATCATTAGTGGTGACACGTAGCATTAGCGGCGACTTTTTGAGCAATAGCGACGAGGCAGTAGCGGCGACTCAATAGCGGCGACGTGTCGCCGGTAAAGCTATTAGCGGCGACTTTGGTGAGCATATATGTATATTTCTTATACTATAGTATTCGTAAGTAAATCACAACAAATCTCATTTTTATTAATTAATCTATAAACATAATAATACAAGTATTTTATTCGATACAATATAAAATATAAAAAATAAAAAATGCTACAAATTTCAAAGCATTTTCATGTCTTCGTGTCAATATTTTCTTATTTTTTCTTCAATTTATCATTTTTTACCTCTTCAATATTCACCACAATTTCTTCCAAATCTACAAGAAAATTAAAAAAAAAATGATTAATGCGAAAACACTCACAAAAATACATATATGATTTTCATGTGATTAACATATGTGATTTTCATGTGATTAACATATGAATCACATGCAATTCACATATGAATCACATTTACATATGACATCATATGTAAATTACATGCGATTCACATATGATTTACATGCGAATCAAATGTGATTCACATGTGAATCACATGTGATTCACATGTGATATGTGAATCACATGTTACCAAATGGACAACTATTTATCCTAAGTTGTTTCTAAGCTCCTAGAGTACAACAAGCAAATATAACAAAAAAAACAGATTGTGAATTATAAAAAAAAACATATATGGTACGGGGAAAACAATTGGAAGGGAGTTTCAAACACTTATATCAGTGTATTCTAAAAATTAGATATATGATATAAGAAATGATATATCTGTAATGAGATATTTTATATCACAATTCAAATGATTTTTATAGATAATACAATTGATTTAACTTTATTTCACTTTTTCACTAACAATACAGTTATCAAATTATTATAGCTAGTAGTATAGTCATAAAAATGAAAACTAAAATATGTTATGACATTTTTTTCAAAACAAACTGTAGTTTGGAAATACTATAGTAAAATGCAAAAATTAATGAATACGCATTTAAAAAATGACTCTAGTTTAGACATATATTTTAATGATTTACTATGACTTTTTTTTGGTTATACTGTATCACCTCATCCCATGTGCTTTTTAGCCATTAAATGAAGCTTCAGATGTGATGAGTTGAAAATCTCTAGTTATTCAATCATGATGCTAACCTCTTTTTCAGAAAATTGATCCACAGTACTCTATATTTGAAGAAATTACTGAACTTTAATTTCTATAACTTCAAAGGTAAAACTAGAATTCTAGACTATTACTTACAAATTGTTTTTAAAAATCAAATTATGTTCATAGTTAAATCAATCTAGTAGCATTAAAGAAACTAAAAAAAAAATCATTTGAATAAGAATCACAATAATTTAATAACCATGAAACACATTGAATTACGTGCATTTAGAAGACAAGTTCTCAATTTCGAAACTAAACTCTCACTTTTACCGATTGGATACGATTCAAAATAAACTACATTCTCAATTTAAATCAAATTCATTTATAACTAGCCAATGCATTTTTAAATAATTGCAGAAACTAAAGTATATTGAGTGATTAATTGAATGAGCTAACCTTTGAAGAGTGTGAACACATTTTTGTCAGTCGGTCGCTACAGATTAACAGCGACGGATTTGTGATCGTCTTCAGAAAGATGATCGGAAATGATGATCGGAAAGAGTACAACTCGTTACAGATTAACAGCGACGGATTTGTGATCGTCTTCAGAAGAAACGATTGATCCGAGGAAAGGAAGGGAAAAATCCAAGCAGATCTTCCCGGAGACGCCGGAGGTGATGTGGACACAAAGCAGATCTTCCCGGAGACGGCGGAGGAAAGAAAAACGGTACCGGCAACGCTTGATTCACTGCATTGATTTGGATGAACGATTTGAATTGGAGAGAAGGAATCTTCGTGTGGAAGTGTGTGTATGTTTGATATGAGAGAGACTTAATTTTTTAATTTGGGGAAACAATTTGATTTTTAGGGGCTTAATTTTTAGGATATATTCGTTCGTACCGATATTACCCCTAAGATCACATTTGCAAAAACCTAATATACCACTAAATTTAGTTATATTTACAAAGTATGCCACTAATGATCTAATCCGTTCAAAAAATTGATCCAACGTTCTGCTTTTAGTTCTCGGGTTCTCGGGAAACTATGGGTTCTCAAATGATCCTTCCTCTCTCTGTATATATATATATATATATATATATATATATATATATATATATATATATATATATATATATATATATATATATATATATATATTGCAGATCTAATTTATCATGTGGCGTACTTATTTTTTATTTTTTATTTTTAATGTTTTTCATGTCAAAATATTTATAAATGACACACAAGTGTATAAATAATTTTTAGAAAGTTTAATATATATATATATATATATATATATATATATATATATATATATATATATATATATATATATATATATATATATATATATATGGTCCGGTTCTTGTGAGCACTCGTGAGGACACCTTAAAAAAATGAAAAAAAAAATCTAAAGAAAATACAAATCATAAAATCGTGCATATATCTATGTCCGGGAGAAAAAAAAACTAGAAATTTTTTTTTGCATCATTAAAATTGATTCATGATTCAATTTTAATTTTTAATTTTGCATCATTATGATCAATGATTCAATTTTATTGATCCAAAAAAAATTTATTTTCCAATTTTTTTTCTCCCGGACATAGATTGATGCCTGATTTTATGAATTATATTTTTTTTCATTTTTTAAGGTATACTCAGGAGTCTTCACTTCAAAATGAGTCCTCACTAACTATATATATATATATATATATATATATATATATATATATATATATATATATATATATATATATATTAAACTACGTAAAAATATTTATACATCACTTGTGTGTCATTTATAAATATTTTGACTTGAAAAACATTAAAAATAAAAAATAAAAAAATAAGTACACCACATGATTCGTCAGATCTGCAATTCTCATTCAAATATTCAGCTAAAGAGATATGGGCTATTGGGCTTAGATTTATTTCAATTCCCATTCAAACATTATCCGAAAGTTATATGGAGCTATATATTCTAGAAATTGAAATGCGTTCAAGCCTGCTATACTGATGTTTTCATTGTATTTAATAATTAAGTAATTTATTTATTATATAAACTTCTTAATTAATAAACAGATTTATAATCAAAGAGCATTTAATTGTATCTTTATTAATATTTTATCAATTTTTACATTATAAATCAAATAAAATAAATTTGACAAATCATCCCTAATAAGTAAAGAACTTTTTTGCTACATGTCATTCTCTAATGAGTTTTGACACTTGTTATTTTGTGAATTTTTAAATAAATAATATCCATATGTCAATTTATGGTTTTTTTATTTTTTAAAATTAAAAAACCACATAATACTTATAGTTATATATGTAAAGTATTAAATGTAATAAATATTATACTAAATTGCAATTAATATGTTTCTTCATTCCTTATTTCAAAATTTTATTTTAAAAAATACTTATTATTTATATTTTAATATTTTATTTTTTTATCAACCCGTGTAATACACGAGTTTACACATAGTTCTTAAAACATAATGATACATATTAATAATAAAACGATCTATAAAACGATATTTTTGCCTGTTAGAAATATTAGATATTTTTTAATTGGAGCTTGTTATATTGTTTATTATTATTTTATTGATTATCTTTTATTATTGAAACATATAACTTATTGATTTTTTATTGACCATTCACTATATATAATAAATGGTCAATATATTTTTATGCTTAGTAAAAATTAACCTTCATTCTTTAACCAATTTTTTTACCCTTAATTATATTTTAATTTTAAATATTTGTTATGTATTTATTAATTAATTTTATCAATTAAATATTAATGACAATTTTTGTATACAATATAAACTTATACAAGTTTTATAACATTTACAATCTTTTTTTTTCTATTTTTATAACTATGAAGTAATAATTATTTTGTATTTTATATATATATATATATATATATATATATATATATATATAATTCTCGACATAGTTGTATTTATATTTTTATTATTTGTGACATTTTTTAGATACAATATATGTTTAAAAAATAGAAGTTTTATAGAACATTCTAGATAGATGGGGATAGATTAGTTAATTTAAAAAAAAATAAAAATAAAAATGTTAACCAATCGAGATGTAATTTAGTTAAAGGTTAAAATTAGTAGAATATGTTGGGTCTCCGTTGGGTATTTATTGTCTGTTTGGTAAACAATGGTTTTTCTTCTACGACGGGTGCAAACATCTGTAGACCAACACCGCTCTCCGTGAATCTTTTCATTTTGCGTCCTGATCAGTTTCTCTCACTGCCTCTGCTCACACCTTCCTTTTGTCCGTCGTGTAAAAGGTTTTATCCGTTGGGTAATAGAGTTGGGAAATTGGCCAATCCGATTTTATTAGTCTGACGATTTCGGAGGCAAAGTGGCGTCAAGTTCTATCCGTCGGGATCAAACGTCGTCGAATGAGTTTTGTAGCCGGAGTTGATAGTCAATTTTTCATTTCATTTCTCTGCTGTTTCCAGTTGTTTGGTTTTGGTTCGCCTCACGTTCTCTGTCGGGTGGGGTGGGGCTGTGTTGGGTTTAAATTTCAATAGTACATGTTGTTGATTGTGTCATCACGAGGGAGGATAAGTTTGAATGACGGGAGGCAAGAATACGAAAGTGTGACAGGAATAACCAGTCGAGAGGTGCAAAAGGGGGATCTAATCAATATACGTATAATTCGACATGTGGAGTTCATGGATCAACAGAAAAAAAAATTTATGTCTTTTTATGTGACAAATTTTCCAAGTGATCTTTAACCAAGGGATTTGTGGAACAAATGTGAGAAGATAGGAATGGTGGTTAATGTTTACGTTGCTCAGAAACGATCCATGATGGGGAGAAGATTTGGGTTTGTTCGATTCATTCCGGTTAGAGATAATCAAGAACTGGAGAAGAAGTAAAGTGACATTTGGTTTGGTAACTTTCATATTTTTGCTTCTATTGCTCGATTTGAAAGAAAAGAATAGGTTATCTTTAACCATTCCATTCCAAATCAGCAATGAAAAACATGGAGCGGGAAAATAGATCATCTTTTATTGATAAAGGGAAATCCATTGCTAGGGCTGTTACAGGAGAAGGAACTAGCAAGGTTGTTCCTGATAAGGATATGAAGAAAGTGAAGATTGGCAGTCGGGAACTAACAAGGATGACAGAAGTTTGTACCATAATCTTTGTTGAGGTGATAGATGCACAATCTATTGCTAAACTTATAAAATTATGTAATGAAGAAGGTTTTTTGAGTTTAAAGATTAGATATATTGGTGATTTGTAGGTATGGGTGTCATTTAAAGCAGAAAAGTCTTGCAAGATTTTTAGTTCTAACGCTGGAATTCAAAGTATATTTTTCTAGAATAAGAGCTATTGATATTCAATTTGTATTGGAGTATCGTTTGTTTGGTTGGAAATTATTGGTTTGCTCGTTTGTGCATGGAATCCTTGTGTTTTTAAGAAGTTGGAATCTTTTGGGGCACTATTTTATTCTCTGATGATGATGAGTCCAATTGCATGTCATTACGGAAGGCTTGTGATAGGATGAGGGTGATGTCAACTATTCAGGAGAAAATTGATGTGGTGATTGATGGAAAGGAATTCTAGGTTCATATTAAGGATGTTTTTTCTTAGGAACAGGATGTTAATGACGATGGTTTGTTTGTTGAGACAGATGATTTATCTCAAGGATTTATGGATGAAGGTAAATGGGATGAGTTTGGAAACAATGAAGATGGGGAATAGGATTTAGAAAATGGGAATGATAATTTTCAAGAAGGTGAAGTGGATGTGGGTTTGAATAAAGATGTAGTTGGAGATAGTGTTATAAATGGGGTGTTTAAATTCTATGGACATAATTATAAGGATGAAGAGCGAGAACATCATAATCATGAAAAAGACTTACATGGCGCATCCCAAAACAGTGAAACTCATAGGGGTAATCAAGTGGGATGTGGTGGTGAAGATAATATGATAGATGAAAATATCAATGAGCATATTCGACCTTCAAAAGAAGTGAGGAATAATAAAATAATCATTTTAGGGGTATAGTGGGTCGGGACAGTCTGAACTGCCAGGTTTTGGAGCTCATCGCTTCTTTTCTACGAATCGACATAAGGATAGTCGTGTTTCTAATCATCGGAATGAGGTCAGGAAATCATGGAGTACAACATCAGTTCATTCTTTGAGGAAAATGGCGCCAAATAAAGAATTATTGTCGTGTAACAAAGATAGTAAATTTATTGAATTGGAGAAGCTGTTGGGGGTATGATGTGGAGAATGCTAAAGAAGACTTGTAGAAAAAATTAGTTGACATGGGTGTGATTAAGTTTAAATGAACTGTTTCTCTCTTAACATTTGTGGTATTAGATCTTAGAAAAAAGATCTTGTGTAAAGGAGTTGTATAATAATCATTATGTTAATTTCCTTGGGTTACAGGAGACAAGGATGAAATATGTTAATCTTTTTAAAATCCACCCTTTATGGGGCAATGGGAATTTTGATTTTGTGTGTACTAATGCAAGAGGTCAGTCGGGGGGAATCCTCTCGGATTGGGATCCTTTGGTGTTCAAGAAAGATAAGGTTCTTTACATAGAGAATGTGGTGATAGTCGAAGGAAAATGGGTTAGTAAAAATATTAATTGTTCTATTTTTAATGTTTATGCTCCTCAGGAGGCTCGAAAAAAGCGAGATTTGTGGAATATTTTACAGTTTACCATTGGTGACTTCAACATTGTTAGATCGAGGGGGAAAGGTATCGATCAGTTTTTAGTTATTCTCAAGAGAATGCCTTTAATGAGATCATTTATGAAGCGGGTTTGGTGGATATTCCTATGGACGGGAAGAAGTTTACTCGGGTTGATAGGGTCGACAATAAAATGAGTCGTCTTGATAGATTTTTGGTTTCGGAAAGCTTGATTGACGTGTTTCCTGATCTGCATTGCTTGGCTAAAGAGAGACTTTGGTCTGATCATTGTCTGGTGATCATTGTCTGGTTCTTTTATTTGATGATGCGTTAGACTATGGTCCAATTTCCTTCAAACTTTGTAATTTTTGGATTATGATGGATGGTTTCTTGGAGATTATTCACTTAGCATGTGTCGAGTTTGTTTCAGATATTAGTTGGAGTAGGTTTGTTCATCTGAAAAATAAACTTAAATTTTTTAAAAACAGGATTAAGGAGTGGCATTTGTTGATGCGTGCATCTAAAGATGAAATATGAAAAAAATTATATTTCCCGTCTCGTAGAACTTAAAAAATTGGTGGATGATGGGGCTGCATTGGTTAAGATTATGGCCAAGAGACAAAATGATCTTCAAAAGTTGGCGGATATTGATAATTCAGATATGTTGGATTGTATTCATTTGTGATTTGTGTTTACCTTCTATCACAATTTTAGTGCAACCAAGCCGGTGTATTGGAACGTGAGCTGAGTGGGCATTATGTAATGAATTGGATCTTTGATTTTGTGTTGAACAGACAACATGGATTTCCGAGTAGAGTAAGTACTTCTTAAAAAATCTTTTCTTCTAAAGCAAGAAACAAATTATTTCGTTATTTAGTAGTTTTAATTTTATTTTAATATAGTTTGGTACCCTTTGCAATGACAAAACTGCATTTGAGGAAAAGGCGTTGGTTACAACTGTTGCTACATGGGCCAGAGAATTTCTGAAAAATTTTATGAACGATGTGGTTGTCTGAAAGTACATATAAGGTTAGTTGTTAATCTTTATAACATTCTACTTTTAGTTTAATGATTATTTGCTAAATTCAACTCTTTTAAAATGCTAGACAAAAAACTAATTGTTTGTTGTGTTTTGTTTTTTTCAGTGAGGATGAATGATAGCTGTTGTGTTTTGCTTTTAAGTGAGGTTGGAGGATAGCTGCAACACTTGATTATTGGACAATACCTCTGCATGGGAAAACAGTTTTATTTTTGAATTTATTTATGTAAGTTTTATGTACTATAAAATGACCAAATCAAGGAGTTTTTAGCGGCACTAAAGAATTTTTTTATCGATGACTATAATGATTGGTTATTTAGCATGTTTATATTAATATAATTTGTTCATCAATGCATAATTTTTGTTTTGTTTTGAATGTGTGTTTTGGATGCAAGTATCAGTTTGTGCTTTTTATATGGTTATTTGAATAAAGTTGTCACCAATTTAATTCTTATAACCATGCTTTCTGGTATTGTGATTGTAGTTGGTTTTTGAGGTTGAAAAAGACCCGGTTATTTGAATGGAACCGGGTGATATTTAATCTTTATATGACCCGGTTTGGGGATTGGAACCGGGCTCTTTTAGCCATATATGACCCGGTTTTGTATGGTTGGACCACGTCCTAACCTTGATATATAATCAAATATTGGGCGTTATGTTCCTCTTATATGTCCCAGTTTTATGAACCATCGGGTTCTTTTGTGTTAGATAGGAGCCGGTTTTAAAACCGGGTTCTATTCGTTTTTTCACATAGGTCCCGCTGGCTTTAGGACCCGGTTCAAAACCGGGTTATTTAATTGAAATAACCGGGTCCTATAAGCTTTTTTGTAGTAGTGTCCTCGACAGAAGCTGACGAGAATAGTATTTGTTTCATGGCATGCTAAAAAGAAATGGAGATTAAAGGCATTTTAGTTGATTGGGGGGGGGGGGGGGGGATCGAGGAACCTGATTTAGTTAAAAAATAGTTTTTGATTACTATCAGAAACAATTTCATCATTTTTTGTGGTTGTATCCCTAATAGGACCAGTTCTCGGTTTATTAAACTTGGTGAAGGAATGGTGTGTGATCTCGAGACTTAATTTAATGAAGAAGTGGTGCGGGTTGCGATTTGGTTGTGTGGTAGCGACAGAGACCTTCGGCCTGATGGGTTGACTTCTTGTTTCTTAAAACAATTTTAGAAATTATTTAAAAATGATGTTTGTGATATGGTCCAAGAATTCTATAGAGCGGGAGTGTTTCCTCGGGGGTGTAATTTGTCTTTTATAACCTTAATCAGTAAGGTTGATAGTCCTACTGATATTAAAGGCTATAGGCCTATCAACTTACTGGGTTTGCAATATAAAATAATTGCTAAACTGTTAGCTAATCGGTTAGCTAAGGTTGTAGGGGAGATTGTGCACCCTGTGAAAATGACTTTTATTAAAGGAAAACAAATTTTGGATGGTGCATTGATGGTTAACAAAGTAGTTACATGGGCATCCGTTAAAAAGAAAAAGATGATGCATCTTAAAGTTGATTTTGATAAGTCCTATGATTCGGTATCACAGGAGTATTTATTCTTGGTGCTATGGGGTTCGTGGTTAGATGGCGAGATTGGATTTAAGCGTGTCTGACATCTGCTAGATCATCGATCCTGCTCAATGGTAACCCTACGGGTGAACTCTAGATGTATAGAGGTCTCTAAAAAGGTGATCATTTATCTCCTTTTTTATTTATTATTGTTATGGAAGGGTTGCATCTGTGTTTGAAGGATGCTATTCAAAATGGTATGTTTAAAGTCGTGAATATTGGTCATCAAAAATATAGATGTCACATTTATTTTATGCCGATGATGCTATTTTTATGGGCGATTGGGATGTTGAAAATGTGTGTGGTCTTATCCATATCCTTCGGATTTTTTACATTACGACAGGCCTTCAGATCAATTTAAATAAGTCAAAGATCTATGGGATTAGATTGTCTACAAATATGTGTCAAAAAAGTCACTAACTATATAGGTTGTACCTCAAATTTGTTTCCTTCTATTTATCTTGGTTTACCTATAGGCAATAAAACGCATAAGTTGGCGGTTTGGGATACACTTTTGGATAGTTTTGAAAAAAGAGTTTCTATCTAGAAGTATTGAATGATATCTATTGGTGGGAGACTTACATTGGTTAAGTCCGTTTTGGGGAGTTAGGGAATTTTTTTATTTATCTCTTTTTAAGATGCCATTTACTGTTTGTCGAAAGTTGAAGAGAATACAGGCTAGATTTTTTTGCGGTGTTGAAGATCAAGATAGAATTCTTCAGTGGATGAAATGGGAGGTTATTTTAAATAAGAAAGACTATGACATGTTGGTGATTGATAGTTTGAAAGCTTACAATGAAGCTTTAATTTACGAGTGGAGATGGCATTTCCTAAATGATGGAAATCTCCTTTGGGTTAGTTTGATCAAAAGTTGTCATGGGAGTGATGGTGGTTTTTCCTTGTCTTCTTCTTGTAGATCGAATTCGGGGGTTTGGATGAGGGTGGTTAATTTAGTTTGGAATCTTCATAATAATGGTAAGATTCTTTTTTATTCTATGAGAAGAAAAGTAGGTAATGGTGCAAGTATTAGATTTTGGTTGGATGTGTGGGTGGGCGATGTCATTTTGAAGGATATATTTCCAAGTCTGTTTGTTATGGCGATCAATGGTGATGCGGTTATCAATGATTATTGGGTTGGTAATACTTGGGAGATTTTATGGAGGAGATTGATAAGTGGGGGAGTGTTAGAGTCTCATCTAGAAAAATTACAGGAGATGTTGGATTCCATTCAGATTACGGATAGATTGGATTCGTGGCGATGAGTTTTTGGGGTGGAGGACATGTTCTCTGTGAATTTTGCAAGATCTCGTTTCGCTTTCTATGGGCGCTGGTGCTACTAGGTGGAGTATTTCTCTTCCTATAAAAAATAATATTTTTTGTATGTAGGCTTATTCTTAATTGCTTAGCGACGTGGACTAACCTTCAATATCGGGGAATTGATTTGTCTTTTCTTTTATGTCCATGGGGAGGTGGTAAAAGATTGAATTCACCTTTTCTTAAAGTATTCGTTGACTCGTCAATTATGGCTTAAGTTTGCGAGATGGGTAGACCTGATGGTATCGTCCTTTAACTCTATGGAATATGTTTTTGAGTGGACTGATAGTCAAGCTGTTGCAAATGCTCGAAGATCGATCATTGAGATGACTTGTGCTACTTTAATTTGGGTTCTTTGGACTTACCAGAATGCGTTAGTTTTTGGGATCGTGAAGTATAAGAGAGAGTTGATGTTTAATTCTATTGTTTCATTCTCTTTTAATTGATTTTGTAGTAGGAATCGTAAAATTAGGAAAACTATAACCGGATGGCTTCAAAATCCGTTCATGAACTAATTGTTCTCGTTTTGTTCTCGCTAGTTCTTTGCTAGTATATATATATATATATATATATATATATATATATATATATATATATATATATAATTTACTCTGCCATTACAAAAAAAGAAGTTAATAGAATAATATGTTGGCAATTTTTTTTAGATTATGACATAAGTTAAATAAGTTAACAGTTATAGATTCTTTTAGATAAAATAGTTTTCTATATGACGATTGTGTTCGACTTCAAGATTTCTCTTCAACGGAGGTCTTCTCATTTGAGATCGTGAATGTGAACTTCGATCTTGGCAGTTTTGGAAATACGCCACTGTTTTTTCCATGACGGAACTGATAAATGTTGCCTCTTTTTGCACCATCGAATCGGAGGATAAAGATGACGATGACGACATTGTGGATGAGTTGGTTTTTTGAGAGAAAGTATAGAAGTAGGTGTGAAAATTATGTTAGATATGTTTGGTATTTATATATTAGTAAATACAAATTTTTATTTATATATATTAAATGTTTGTAGCCGTTAACATTAAAAAAAAACAAGCATTTTTTTATATCCGTTGCATTCAAACTAAAAAGAAAACAAATCGTGCAATCACATGAGGAGAGAGAGAGCGGGGTACTCCCCTCACCATTTTCCCCCACGACTTAAACCACACCCATGGTATAGTTTAGCAAGGTGCGGTTCCGAATCCATTCTCTCCTTACCACACCACTGCTCCCAGTGTTAGAAAATCACATTTTTATTAACCATTATAAAAGTATGTCGTTATGTACAAGATTGTTATCAATAATAAATCAATTGAATTAATCCTTATATGGTACCAGAGCGGGTTCATCAACCCTATGAAAAAAATTCCTATTCGTTTCTTCTCTTCTGTTCGACATGTCTTCTTCTTCTTCTTCTTCTTCTTCTTCTTCTTCTTCTTCTTCTTCTTCTTCTTCTTCTGACTTCCCTCTTGCAACTATTCTACACCTTCTTACAATCAAACTCACGTCTTCTAATTATCTCCTTTGGAGAAATCAATTTCTTCTCCTTCTACCCTATCAGAATCTTCTACGGCATGTTGATTGATCAACTCCATGTCCACCATCCACCATTGAAGCAGATGGAAAGAACGCTCCTAACCCTGCCTAAAAATAGTGGGTTGCTGATGATCAACGGGCACTTCTCATCATTCAGTCCTCTCTATCTAAGGACGCTATAAACGAATACCTACACCTCACCACCTTTCATGTAATCTGGAATTCACTAGAGCAAGCCTATAGCCACAACTCCATGGAACGAGTTCAGTCTCTTCTTGACTCCTTGCGTCAAATGCAAAAAGTTATCTCCTTTGTCTCTGAATTTGGACGAAAGTTTAAAGTTGTGTGATCAACTTGCTGCTGTTGGACATCCTGTTGATGAAGATGACAAGATCCAATGGTTCCTTTGTGGTCTCGGTTCAGCCTTCGACACATTTTCCACGTCTCATAGGGCTGTTAAGCCATCCCTACCTTATGTAGTCTTTTATCGATTGCAGAGAGACATGATATATTTATATATTCTCTTCATAGCACTGTCGCCTCCACTCCTACGACCTTCAGTACACAGAAAAAATCTTCACCCAACCCAAGTGGATCATACAGTCCTCGTGGTCGAGGAGGCCAAACCCGTGGAGGGTATTCAGGTGGTCGAGGACGAGGAAGCCGACCACCCTATTGCCAGTTATGTTGCACCAATGGCCACTATGACTCAGCATGTCCAGATCTCGCTTCTTATGCCAAGAATAATACTATTGTTGATGCAAATCTAGTACAAGCCTTTCAGTCCAAATGCACTATAAGCACCCCTGATTGGTATGTTGATTTAGGGGCTTCTACACACATGGCAAACTTGTCTTCAAGTTTGGATTCTTCATTCCCATACTCTGGTAAAGATCACGTGGTAGTTGGAAATGGTAACACCTTACATATCTTGGATACTAGAACTTCTCATATTTCTAAACATCTCACTCTTTTGGATGTTCTTGTGGTTCCTCATCTCACCAAAACCTTCTTTCCATTAGTAAACTAACACATGATTCTCCTGTGGATGTTATTCTTTCTAATACTTATTTTTCCATTCAGAATCGCAACACCGTGGAAATCATTGCAAGAGGTAGATGTGAAAAGAGGGACTTTACATTCTTCAGCAAGGAAATCAAGCCTTTTTAGCTACAATAAAAAATAAGAAGACTAGTGCTTCATTTGAAGTTTGGCATAGTAGATTAGGGAATGTTTCATTTAATGTTGTTATTTTATTTCAAAAATTGGGTTCTTTATCTCTTACTTCTGGTTTTACCCAAATCGGACATTTGTTCTTCTTGTGAACTTTCAAAAAGCAAACGCTTACCTTTTGATGATAACATGAAACGGTCTTTACATGTGCTTGATCTTGTTCATTGTGACTTATTGGGACCATCTCCCATCCCATCTACAGATGGTTTTCTTTACTATGCAACATTTGTTGATGATTTCTCCAGGTTCGCTTGGTTATATCCAATAAAGCACAAATCAAATTTCTCTCAAATCCTCAGCGACTTTCTCATCTTTGTGCAGCCTTAATTCTCTTGCAAGGTTAAGACCTTTCAAAGTGATGGGGGTACTGAATTTATTAATCATCGTGTTGCTCAAATTTTCCTTGCAAATTGTACACATCATCGAGTGAGTCTCTTTCCCTTATACCCCGCAACAAAATGGTAGGGTTGAAAGAAAACATCGCCACATCACGAAACTGTCCTTGTTATGCTTTTCAATGCTTAAGCCCTGGCTTCCCTATGGGTAGATGCCTTTGTTTCTGTTGTTTTTATTATAAATCGGTTGCCCTCCAAAGTTCTGAAGTACAAGAGTCCATTTGATATTTTATATTCCACGATACCAAACTATGATCTCTTTCGGGTATTTGGTTGTCAAGTTTTTCCGTATTTACAATATTATGATCCTCACAAAATAGCCCCTCGACGTATAACATGCATCTTCATCGGATACAACGCCATATACAAAGGATATAGATGTATTGATCCTTCCACCAATCGTATCTACACCACACGACGTTCCCAATTTGATGAGACTCTATTTCCTTTCTCCGGTTCGAATAATGCATCTGATCTTGCCACTCTTGACATTACCTCTATTAATGAAGTTGTCACTCCATCAAAACCTTTTCAACCTATGGCAGAAAAATCTTCCATCTCATCTGACATCCAACCTCACTCAACAACTGGCACATTTTGTGTATGTACCATTTCCGGATCTGCCATCTCTGCATCGAACCAACAACAACACGTCATCGATCAACCTACTGCCATCTCAACCGCTGACGATGCATCTCCTTCACCACCACCTACCCATCCATCACCGCCTCAAAAAATGCCCCCTCCGGTTACCTCTACTCACCCTATGGTCACTCGAGCACGTGCAAGAATCTTTAAGCTATAAAATGTGGCAGATTTCGCATCTCTTGGTACCGCAAAACTTTTCCATGCCTTGATCACCACCACGACTCCTAAAGGTTTCAAGTCTGCTGTCAACCATCCCCAATGGTTGGTGGCAATGGAAGAAGAAATGGCTGCTTTTCTTGCTAATGGCACTTTGGAACTTGTCACTCATCCCAAAAACACAAATGTGGTTGGTTCCAAATGGATTTTTCGCACTAAATTCCATTTCGATGGCACGATTGATCGCTACAAGGCACATCATGTAGCTCAAGGCTTCACCCAAATACCAGGCATCGATTACTCTCATACTTTTAGTCCGGTTGTTAAAGCTTCCACTGTTCGGATTGTTCTATTTCTCGTGGTCATGCAACAATTGCCACTTCACCAACTTGATGTTAAAATTGAATTCTTAAATAGTGAACTTTCCGATATGGTTTTCATGGAGCAACACTCGGGTTTTATTGATGAACAATATCCATTACATGTTTGTCGTCTCATAAAATCCCTATACAAAGCAAGCTCTACTTGCATGGTTTCAATGCTGTAGCACCTTTCTCATCAGCCTCAGTTTTGTTTTAAGTAGGGCTAATACATCCTTATTTGTTTTCCATCGAGACACTACTTTATTATACCTTCTAGTATATGTTGATGACATTATACTTACAGGTAACCATCCAAACCTTATTAGCTTCTTCATGACTCGGTTAAATAAGGAATTTGCTACTAAGGATCTTGGGAAGTTGAATTATTTCCTTGGTCTTGAAGTTACCTATACAAGTGATAGTTTGTTTCTCACGCAAGCCAATTATGTTCATGACGTCTTCACTCAAGCCAAATTATTAGATGCCAAACCTATTGTTACTCCTCTTTCTACCACAGATTACTTAGTCACCACCAGAACCTCATTCTCAGATCCCATACTATATCGTTCACTTTCTGGAGCACTTCAATATCAAACCAATACATAACCTGACCTTTCCTTTGTAGTCAATCAAGTTAGTCAGTTCCTGCACTCTCGAACAAATGACCACTTTCAAGCAGTGAAACATATTCTTCGATATGTTAAAGGTACCATTTCCTATGGGTTACACTTCACTCGTCCTTCATCCTTGTCTATTCTTGGTTACTCTGATGTCGATTGGGTAAGATGCATCAAAACAAGACGATCTACCTATGGCTATTCCATTTTTCTAGGGGACACCAAGTTTCTTGGAGTGCCAAAAAGCAACCAACCGTTTCACAATCTAGTTGTGAATCCGAGTATAGATTCATGGAAAACACTACATATCTGTTACGAGAATTGCATACATGGCCACCCACGGTTCCTACTCTCCTATGTGACAATAAAAGTGCTCTTTTTCTAAGTTAAAATCCGATCTCTCATAAACGAGCAAAACACATTGACATCGACTATCATTTTGTTCGTGAAATTGTTGCTTCTAGCCAAATTCACACCAAGTTCATTCCTACTCATCTACAACTAGCCGACATATTCACAAAAATTCTTCCAAGACCAACGTTTGAACGTTTTTGCACCAAGCTACGGGTTGGACCACTACCGCTCAGCTTGACGGGGGGTATTAGCGATAAGATTAGCAATAAATAATCTTGTATTTTTAAATTCCTTTAATATAGGGCTAGTTGTTGTATCTTTTATATATATATATATATATATATATATATATATATATATATATATATATATATATGATTGTTAACAATAAAAAATCAAGGGATTATACTATGAAATTATCAACCAAACACACACACATACACATAAACTGCAACACACAATTTTAGATTTTACACATGTTTGTGTTCAAATAGTTTATTAAATTCCTAAATATGGAGTAAACATATATCGTATAGAAGAAGATATACTTTGATTTGGAATCTGAAATAGATGGGAAGATCTTCAATTTTTTATTTTTTGTTTGGAAAAATTGATTTACCTTTAATAATTGGTGATCGACCGAAAGTGAATATCTAAGGAGGAAACTGTTGTATTAGTCGGTTTAATTAGGATATGATTTTATTCCTGATTTCTTGCTATTGAATTCAAAAATCCGTGCCGATAAGAAGGGTGTACCTCCATAATTGAGAATCTTGGGATTTGAATGCAAGGATGATACAGGATCACTATTGTAGCTTTTTAGTCTTTTTGAATATAACCCATCATGTAAGTAAGCTTTTAAGCGTTAAAAATACTTAAAGATGCGACTGATTTTACAACTTAAGGTGAGTTCTATTGATTTTACAACTGAAAGGAGTGAAGTAGGGATTTTGAAATCCAAATCAGAGCGAATCAAGGGACAGATATTCGAGACAGATTGAAGATTTATAAGATAAATTCATGATTTTTAATGATCCATTGAAATATGAAATCGAAGAGGAAAATATTTGAACGGTAAATGAACATAAAAGGAAAAAAGGGTAATTTTGGAATTTCATTTTAACAGAATAAGCTGGGAGGGGGATTATTTTCCTTGTATCGAAACTAAACATGAATATTCTTCTAATAATAAAGTTTGTAATAACCAATGATCGTTAGAGAAAAATTGAAATGACATGTCCTTCTGTCAATGATCGATTGAAATATGATAATTATTTTGAATTGTTGACTATCGAAACAACACTTGAATATCCTTCTAATCGTAAAGTTTGTAAAAAAAAACGAGAATGGAAAAAGTACATTTGATCTTATCGGCAATTAATGGGTCGCATCAATGCCAACTTGCACGATAGAAATCACTCCGTCGAATATTCAAACTACTCCACACCAACTTTCTTCCATCGACTTCATTAAAATTAATATACTCTTATGTCCAAAAATTACAATATTTAACTCCGAAAGATAACATAATATAATCGACCTTCAATAGTTTATCATCTGTCCTCTTATTTAAAAAAAAGGGGAAACATAATCAGGGGTCGACCTAGGGGGTCCATGGTGGCACCGGCAACCCCTGACTTTTCCGGTCGTAATGGAAAATTTTTTGAAAATTTTTGAAAATTTTATTTTTTCTACTACCGTGTAACCCTTGACTTTTTTCGTGCAACTCCTACTGTAAAATCTTACGTCCGCCCCGGAAACATTACAGAAATATTTATTCAAATTTTAATGTCACCTCATATCCAGCATCAATAACACCAATAAAGCCAAAAGGGACTATTCATTCACTCCAATTGCTTCTCTATCGCCATCTATTGCTGCATCTTTATACAAAACAAAACTATGCAATCAACAACAATATTTCGACAGAAAAGGAAGCCAAAGCCATAGGAATTCTCCTTCCACCTCTTCCACATACACCACCACTGTGTCGACGGCTTTCTGAGGTTCATAATCATACTTATCACCACCTATAGACTGATGTGAAATACTTGTAATGTTTGTTCTCATTGGCCCTTTTTTTAAACGTATAAGATATCAATGGATGAAGATAAAACTCAATATCTCTATTATACTAATCAGTTGGACAAATGAAACTATCGTCTTACTTCAAGCAGTGAAATTCAAGCTGTAGAAAATGCTAATTATCAATATACTAGAATACAATAAATCAATAACCACAACTAAAATAACAACTACCCTAACTATCAATGGCCAATATAACCAAACCTAACTAGCAATCTATAACAATATCCAATAGGTTTAGCACAAATAAACATAATCAGTCATATTAATCACCGATCTAGCTAAACTTAATTATCAGTCTAAATTAGTCACGTAAAATATAAATATAATTGAAGGCATTAATTATACTTAAACTGGGAATTCTTGTGATTTGCTCGAATAAATTATATAATAAAATATTATCAAATATATATTGTTAAGTTAAAAAACATTATACTAACAATTTAAAAACAATGTATTTTGTTGAATTTTAGAAGAACAAAATCATTGATATTATTTATTATATTTATATAATTAATATATATTAATATAAATAATATATTAATGGGTCCCCATTGGGTGTTCGGGACGGGACGGCCATCCCTGCCGCCGCCTTGGAATTAAAACGGGGGTTAATCTTATCCTTGCACCGCCCCTACCATAGATTTTTTAAACAAATATCCTATCATCAGGTCTCATGAGACTTTTTGACATCCCTAAAAAAATCTAATAATAATTTGTAACAAAATTAAAAAGAATATATAATATAAAACATTGTTTATTTTGTCGAACCATAAGATAATGAATATTTATTACAATGTGTGAACTGTAGTAGCTCATATAATACAAATGCAATATATATATATATATATATATATATATATATATATATATATATATATATATATATATATATATATATATATATATATATATATATATATAGCGTTAGGTTCATGTGAGACAACTATATTTTGTGTGACGTGGAGACGCAATCCTAGCCACTAATTTTGTAAATAAAAAAAAATATTTTTAAAATGCAAAATATTTGAAAATTTTTTTAAAAAAAATTTAATATTATTTTCGTCATTTTTATATCCAAGAAAAATAAATAATAAAAAATAATTTCCGTTTTTTTGAAATATCTGTGAAATATTGTAGTAGAATATTAAAGTATTCTAATAGAATATTAGAATATTTTACATATCTAACATTTTAAAAATCACATTAGAATATTCACAATGTATAATTCTATTGGAATACTTCATGTATTTTTTTAAAAAAATGTAATTTTTATTTATTTATATTTTATTAGTTTTTTAGGTAAATAAAATGACCAAAATAATAAATAAAAAAAAAAATTTTCGGAAATTTTCTTTTATTTTGCATTTTAAAATTATTTTTAGATTGCGTCTCACGGTGTCACAAAATTTATATGGTCTCAAATTAACCTGAATATATATATATATATATATATATATATATATATATATATATATATATATATATATATATATATATATATATATATATATATATATATTATGGTTGCAGAAATCGGGATTAATCGGCAATTAATCGTACATTAATCGCTTGGCGTTCTCCAGCCGTCGAGGATTAGGGTATTAATCAGAAAATTATGATTAATCGGGTTTGGCGGGATTAATCGGTCTTGGCGAAATTAATCGGTCAACAAAAGTAAAAAAAAATTAATTTAAAAAAAGAATTCAAAAAATCAATTCTTTTTACATCGAAATTTTCAAATTTTCAAATTTCAAAAAAAAAAATTAATTTGAAGTACTTGTTTTTCTTAAGATATATTAATATTTGATTAATTTTAATATTTTATTAATAATCTATGGTCCCCGATTAATCCACGATTAATCCCCGCCAAGACCGATTAATCCCTAAACATCGGTCGACTGTCGAGCTACCGTCGAGTGATTTTTAGAACCTTGATATATATATATATATATATATATATATATATATATATATATATATATATAAAAGAATGTTGAAATGTGAACAATTATGAAATCTAGAACGCGAGAACAAATCTTGGCCACATATCTTTTAGTTGTCCATCCACATTATATATATATATATATATATATATATATATATATATATATATATATATATATATATATATATATATTCATCTTGAAGTCCATTATCTGAATGGCTTGTGGTCGTCGGTACGTTATACATTAATAAAATTGTGTGTAGTTTCGATTTAATGGTATCTTTACTATTATAGTTAATTAGTTTAAAACTAATCATTTAGTCATTTTTAATTTCTACCATGTAACTGTTTTTTAATTACAATTATTGTTTCTCATGGTCACCAACATCACACGCAGTGAGAAAGTCATACCTTTTTGTCGCCGATAGAGATGGAGACATCAGAGGTGGTGTTGGTGGCCGCCGAATGGTTGTAGCAGCAAGTCGTTGATGGTAGTGTTTGGGTTGCTTTCGTCGCCGACAGATAGAGGTAAAGAAGAATGAACAACTTGTGATTGAGATAAGCGAAGAAAGAGTAACTTTTGATCTAGAAGAGAGAAAGGAATATGGTTTTTATGGATTTTCTTTTTAACTAAAACATATCAAAAAGAGACTAGCAAGGAGCTAGAAAAAAAAATTAAACATAAAGGAAGTGTTTTTTTTAAAGCCAATTAGGCCAACTAATATTAAAACTATGTTTCCTACTTTTACACCAAAGAAAAACATGATCAATAACAGAATCCAAGATGGACACCTTGAAACTCTAATCACAACATTGATCAAACAAAAGGGCATTTATATATCTCTAATAACTCACCAAGTCGTTTGCATCACCACTTCGAGAATCTCATTTTTTTCATATTGATCATGAATATTTTACCGTCTTCAACAAATCAAAAGGAGAGAGATGGATAGGGATATCTAAGTCTAACCAATTAACTATGCGTTTCCATGTCTTCTTGGCTATATCATAATCAACAAACAAGTGGCTAGTAGTTTCAATAATTTGTTTGCACATAAGACAAAGTGCAGAGTGCACATCAATTCCTTTGGCTTCTAAGCTCGTTATTACAAGAATTCTTTCCATATTAAAGCACATCAAAAGGTGTCGATAAAGAATATTAACCCTTTTAGGAACCAATTTATTCCAAAAAGTTGGTTTATCTCTATAATGTAACATCAATTCTTGAAGGAATTTTCTAATGCCTTTACCCGTGAAGAGACCATCATCACCAAGGTCCCATCTCCATACATCGATGTCATTAAAAGACTGATGTGTTCCAAAACATAACATAAGTCAAGAAATTGATCGTTTTCCATAGGAGTGGTGATCGGTTGTAGCATCCCGATGTCAAGGTAATTTCATTTTCAACCTTATGCTTGAATAATATTGCATCTTAGCCATTGGGATTAAAAAGGATTGCAAATTTGCCCATAGTGGCAATATGGTAATTTGACCTAAGTGTATTATGCTCATCGTACGTTGTGTACGCTAGACGTACTAGAGTGCGCCCTAGTACGCTCGGTGTACACCTCGTACGCGGGGCGTATGTGAAGAAATGGAAAACCCTAATTTTTAGGGTTTGGTTAATATTTAAACCTCAATATAGCAAACCCTAAGTGAGAAGAGTGATTTTTGAGTCCATTGGAGTGTTTTGGAAGTGTTCTTGAAGAAGAGGAAGGTGGTGAGAAGAGGTTGGAGCTTGGAAGCATCTTGGATCTGGGATTTCCTTCTTCTTAGCAACCCCCAGGAGGTATAAAGTTTGCATCTTGATAACTCCATCTTGTAGATCTAGACATTTCTTCCTTTAAAACACTTTTGTGACATCCCCAGATTTACGGTCATTTTAAAAATTTTATTTATGCTTATTTGAAAATCAGAGTATCCTTTTTAAAGAATAATATTGCTGAATTTGTTCCTAGAAAAACATGATAAATAGTTTATCAAACCATTTCCGAAAAAATGTATTTTGTTTATATTAAAACTTTGGGATGTCATCTTCAATACATAAACATAAGCATAAACCGAACTTACATTCATTTACACTAGTGATTTACATCTCCTTTTAATCTCTCCGTATAATGTAGCTTCGTATCGACACCTGTGATACAAATAAACTGAGTGGGTCAGGATGGAAAACCTGGTGAGTACATAGGGATTTCAATCCCACAATGTTATATATATATATATATATATATATATATATATATATATATATATATATATATATATATATATATATATATATATATATATTTGAACTCACAAAATACACAATTTCATCTTATATAAGCAATTCTTATCCCACACCGTAGATCCTTACAACGGCACGATCCATGCTCTCGGATCTAAAGTTAACATCTTAACTTAATCCATACTCCCGAATCTAAAATTAACAGCTTTACCTAATCCATACTCCCGGATCATGTATGTCAAATCCATACTCTCGGATCAATAACCGTGCCCATTCCATACCCTCGGACTAGGGACAGTTGACTATGTCTCCATCCATGCTCTCGGATTAATGACAAATAACTATGTCATCTCCATACTCTCGGACTGGGGACAAATTACTAAGTACAATCCATGCTCTCGGATCAATGACAAGTTTTATAGTTCTACCCTCCGTGTATATCTCACCCGTACTCATAAGGAGATACTTCCTAATATTCCTGTTAATTAACTTAGGTTTACTCGGTATCCTAAATCATCATATATTATCAGATATGCTCTTAACACGTATTGCAGGCAATATCAAATATTTTAGACACAAACATATATTTAATACTTTAATCAATACTTGTATTAAAATCATGTTCATGAAAGAGACTATGCACTCACTTGCTAAAGTGATGATTCCAAACTCGGACAACGCTTCCCTTCTAACAATTCTAGTTTCTTTCGACGAAACCTAGTATCATTACCGCTTGATTTTAGTCTAATATTTATCACGACTATTTACGAGAGATATTGTTTTATAAGTGTTAAACAATACTTTTTAACCACTATGTACAGACAGGGGCCAGCCATGAAACACCTGAGGGCAGGACCATTTTGGCATTATAGCACTTCTGAAATCCAACAGCACTATGTAGCCCTTCAAACCAGATTCCCCGTACCGCGAGTAGTTAAAAGATATTGTAATAACACTTTATATATTATATTTTATAATATATTTATTGTTTATGAGTTCATAATAACGATATTGAACTTAAACATAAGCTATACTTAAAGTAGGGTAAGCATAACTCACTTATAATGGAGTTTAGCGAAGAACCGGGCTCTGAAAGGGCGGAACTTCTGAGCCGAAAGCTCTTCTTCTCGGGGCCTTCTGGCGCTCCAGGACTCGCTACTAACTCCTAAGAAAGGCTAGAGAAAAGCCTTGAGGCTTTGGGGGGTGTTGGGAGAGAATGGTTGAGAGAAGTGTGAAGAATGGAGTGTTTTGCGCCTCTAGTTATAGGTTGGATTTTGGTCCTACTCGTCGAGTTTGAGCCTCCAACTCGTCAAGTTGATGCCACATGTCACCATCTGGTGGCAAGGCGTCGGGAGGAAAGAATGGTCCAGATTAAACCACGTCACCCCCTTCGTAGTAGCACCCTTCCGTCTTCTAAATTCCGTAACTTTTGCATACGAGCTCCGTTTGCGACGTTCTTTATATCCACGTGTAGGTATTGACAAGATCTACAACTCTCCTTATGACTCCATCAGCTAATTCTCTACCAATTTTAAATTTAGCAGTATGAAAAGATTACACTGTTTAACGACCGTGTAAAATTCATAACTTCTACATACAAACTTCGTTTTCGACTGTCTTCTTATCGTTGAGCTCATATTAATGAGATATTTAATTCTCATTTAGGTTGTGCTGGCTAAAAATCGATCGATCTAAAATTCGAATTCCGGGTTGTGCACTGTTATGCTAAATCTTAGAAAAATCATAACTTCCTCATACGAAGTCAGATTTGGACGTTCTTTTTATGCACGTTGTCGGTTTAACGTATACTACGACTTTCATTTAGATCACTAAGGCTAAAAAGTAATTTATCAAAAATTCACTTTTTACTTTACGCAGTGTCGTGTTGGTTTAGCCGTAAAACTTCGACGAGTCATAACTTCTTCGTTATAACTCGGATTTCAGCGTTATTTATATGTATGGAACCCTTGTGACATATACTATAACTTAGTTAAGATTATTTATTTTAAATAATCTTCTACCAAAAATTCATTTTTGATGCTCATTGTCTCTAAATTAACTAGCCCGAATCTGCGGACGTTACAATTATCTCCCCCTTAGGATGATTACGTCCCGGAATCATCAACGAAACATGGCTTATATAATGACTCCATACGTTATCTCTTCATCCTAGGTAATAACCGTAACTTTTATGTTCCTTCGAATGAGTATCTAACTCTTGGACTTCTTCACTGCAGGCGGTGCTCAATCTTGCACCCGCTCTCTATCTCGTGTTGGACTTTCAATCGTAACCTTCGATTTGCAAAATCAATCTTTATGGGAGAATCCTTCTTCTTCTTAACAGAATTAACTTAAGAGAAGTTTTTTACTTCGATTATCATGACAGGCCGATGGGTTATGTTCGAATGACCTCTCATCGTATGATGCAACGCTTAGACTCAGGTCTCTTAGAGTCAAATTCCCAAATGGAATATACCTTCCTTCATGTTCTAATGTGATATAATCACATTTTAGCATGTAACACTTCTAGCTACAAGCTTCTTACTTTAACGACGATCACGGTATTCTACTAATCGCTCCGATTATCTTTCATTTCGATCTTCTGACTTAAGTCAAATACTACATCGATCTTGGTTCTCTAAACCAAGCAACATACTCATATTAGTCAGACTCGATTTGGTATGACTACTAGTATCGGAATAACAATCGTCTTCTTAGTCATTACCGAAACGATGATAACGAAAAACATGAATCGAACAAGATCAATTACTAGCGCCTTGGTAACCTTGTGATTTTCCCTGATCCAAGTGTGAGTCATGTGCTTCCGGTAATATAGGCCTCTACTGCCATTCACACCTACTCATACTCATCGCAAGTATTGTCTCGCAGTCCCCAAGTTCTTATTTCCTAAAATCACAAAACAATTTAACACATACGAATGTGTCCAAATAATCATAAAAATTTCCCTAGACTCTACTAGGACTTGTTCCATGTGTACCTTCAACAACAATTCCGCTTCAACTCGGTTGGCGGTGAAACTGCCAGACGATGGGATAACTTCATGGATTATACCAAAAAATCTTTCTTTCCGCCAATTGAAAGTGTACTTCTCCCGTACCAGACGTATTACCTATTTAGACGTATTCTAAAGGCAAGATACTGCTCTCATGATATCTTCCGATAGGTATCATTCACTATCTGAATCCTTCTTATTTCTTCCATTTGCTCAGTCCGTTACGAGTCCTTATCATAAAATTCTATACACCAAAGCAGGCGTTCGGTGTATCGAGACGAGAATATAGATAGAGGAAGGTTGTTAGGCGTGTTAAACACAACAAATAAAAGGGTACGATATACTCCAAAAGAACACTACTATATTGCACTAAAAGGTAGTACAAGGCAAGTAGGGTCGATCCACAGAGACACGGGACAATCAGTCTATACCTCTTTGCGCAAGGTACTTTGGCCACCAACAGTAAATAGGGGGGTTTTGAATGCAATGCTTAGAACAACTAATTAAAGACAAAAGTAAGCGACTAAATAAGTGAATTAAATTCAGAAATTGTAAGGACTCCAACTCTATGTATGACAACCTAGAAATGCGATTCCAAAATGACATGATACTTGCTCAATTCTATCTAAGTTGGTACTTGAAAGTGTTAACAAGCTCTAACACTTCCCATTCACCACATTAATTAACCAAAAAAAGCTCTTTGATTAACCCTAACCTTACTAACCTAATCTAAACAAGCTCTTAGAAGTAGATTAAAAGATTGCATTAAGCTTTATGTGAAGGTTCCCAACAACACCCAATACTCCTCACAAGCACGGGAGCGTAAGAATATGTGAATAAGATTTACACTAAATTCATTCAATGGAAATCAGTTTAGTGCTTGTTACTTAGTCCAATTCACAAAACAATTACGGATTTTGCAAAATAGATAACTTGAATGACCTAACCCTAATTTAAATGGCCAATAAGAATCACAAGTAGAATCAAACATTTGATTAAAGCAAAATCAAATTCACTAGATAGAAATTATAAGCAAACATCAAGTCATATTATTGAAATCACAACCGAGAAGTCAAAACATGAAGTTGGAGAAACTAGGGTTCTAGCCACACATGGCTAGAACAGGATCACAAGTCAAAAGATGGAAATAGTATGCAATTACAACTTACAAATAAAAGAAATAATGTTTCCAAATGACAAATGATTAAACCCTTGCAAAAGCCTTCGAAATCCCCTCACCAATAGTGCTCTGATATGATGCCTATCTGTAAAAATGGCCTAATTCCCATCATATGAAAAATAGGAAAAACTGCCAAAAGTTGGATTTATGGTCGAACACGGCCCGTGTCAAAATAGAACAAATCAACACGGGTCGT
Source organism: Lactuca virosa (assembly GCF_052849685.1). Taxonomy (NCBI): domain Eukaryota; kingdom Viridiplantae; phylum Streptophyta; class Magnoliopsida; order Asterales; family Asteraceae; genus Lactuca; species Lactuca virosa. Next base: position 63,427,253 of record NC_136433.1, read on the forward strand.
GTTGAGTGGAAAATGGCATGCAATCCTCGATTTTTCATTCCAAAGTACAATGCTAAAAGCTGCTCATTTGGGCCAACACGGCCCGTGTCAAAATAGGCTAAACTGACACGGGTCATGCTCAGTGTAGTCAACAACTCATTTTCTGGTCAAACACGACCCCTATACCCCTCTGACTCCGATTCCAAACTTCATTTTTTTCAACTTTTCCATTCTTCGCCCGATCATCCCAAAATCTTCACCAATGCTTCCCGGCACCTCCCAAAGCGCGTTCCAACCTCTGGTTTGCCTCAAATGAACATGCAAGTGTGCAAATAAGGTTGTTCTAGAGACTAACATGAATATGATGAAATACAAGAAAAATGAAGAACAACTATACTAAATAGATGCATAAAAAGGGACTAAAAGGTGTGCAAAAGATGCACAAATTGCTCCTAACAAATCTCCCCAAGCTTAGACCTTTTCTTGTCCTCAAGAAAGAACAAGAACCAGAAAAACAGGACGATTTCTAGATAGCAAAAAGAAACATAGAGCAAAAGGGGACAAAAAGATCCTAAAGTTTAGGAATGAATGCATGCAATGAAAATTATGAAAAAGAAACACATGTAAAAAGGGTACTTAAGAAACAAAATCAACTAAATAAAATTTTTAGAACACTAGTAATTTATCTATTTTTATAAATATATATAAATACGATCAGACTTTACATCGAGGGGCCTCCAATCACTAATACCTAGGCGACCATCCTGCTACTTTCCACATATCACAGACTCTCAAAGTGAGGAAGACCACGAAACGATGTAACCCAATAATCCAACCATAGTTTTATTTAAACTTTATAACTTAATTAGCTTTTGTGAGTAAAAATAACACAGTTCGGGATATCGTGTCCTTAAGACTAGATGGTCAAGAATTAGAATCGACACATCCTTAAGAACCCGTCACGGCAAATCAGCTTTCACTGAAGCAGTGAGCCCACCCGAAGGGGCCCAACTCCTATGCTTTCACTTTTTCGAGAGCCATAAGTATCATATCACACAGTTCTTCATTCGCCATATTTGACTTTGAGATGGCTTTTGATTTTTTGATTGACTTTGGATTTGTATCTTCGTTTTGAGCTTGAGTTCTTCAATCAACTTTTGAATTTCTGAAAATTTCTTCGTTTGATTACTTGAAATTCTGATTTGGGTACTGAATATGACAGTTGTACCTATTCTTCTTTCTTGACTGTGTGGATCTGATACTTAAGCTCTCTGTTACCGAGAGGGTAATGCGTGTCAACAAATAGGTCTGTGTTCTGTGGGTCCAGAGTTGTCGATAAAGATTCTTTTTAAACATTCAGAAGAAAATCATCCTAAAGCTGTTATTACCGCCCACAAAAACGTTTCAGTATGCCACTTTTTTATTATTATCTAAGGCTGGGGTCTTGAATTACGGTGTTTGGGTCCCCTAGTCATGACAGCTGATTCTACACTTCCGGTAACTATCTGGTCGCTTTGGATTTTTTTTATTTCTTGTTTTTCCACTTCATGGAGCTATCGTATGTAAAGAGTGTCATCATCTCGTATATATATATATATATATATATATATATATATATATATATATATATATATATATATATATATATATATATATATATATATATATATTGAAATGCATGATAATAGGAGGCAAAAACTTTAAAACTAGAACAAAGAGGAAAAAAATATTTTTGGGTTTTATAGATTTTAAAATGCAGGATGCAAGAGAAATATAATAACTTTTTTTTTGAAATTTATGCATGAATAACATGAACGTGAAAATGCATGAATGAACCTAATGTACAACTCTACCCCTCCCCAATCTTAAAGATAAGCATCGTCCCCGATGCTTGGAGAGGGCGGAACAACCTATTGCGGAGGAGGAGGAAGAGGAGGATAATAGCCGGAATTTCGGGTCCAAGCCCAAAAGTCCTCCTCATTCTTGCGCTGACGCTCTTGATCCTGAGCGTATTGAGTGGTGAAGGAGGAAAAACCTTGTTTAGGCTCGTGAGGTCTTGGTGGTAGGTGTCAAGATGGGTATGAATCGAGTGGAATTGATCCATGTATTGCTGGTGGTATGAATGGCGTGTAGCACCATGGGATGAGCTGGCACCGCCCATGAGAGGAGAACTTTGTGGTGTCGCCTCGCCACCCTCATCAGCCTCGTCACTTTCTTCACCTTCCTCATCTTCCTCGCCGGAAGAGGCGACGGGGAAAAGTTAGGGCGTGATTTGACAGTCGGTGAAGTTGGTAGGAAGCCTGAGGGCAAGGATGTTTCGGTTTTCGGGTGTGATGAGGATCCTTGGGTCGTGGTTTTGGCCCAAGGTCCAATTATGGTTTTCGTCCTCCGTCCGAAACATCCTCATGGACTCGAGTACTGTCGTGGTAAGGTAGGGCTTACCGGGCAGAGGTTGGTGAATTCCGGGATATGGGGCGGGGACTGGAGCACTTTTAGCAAGCAAACTAACAATGCCGCCACAATAGATTTTTCCGGACCGTGATGTGCTGAGGCGGGTGAGCTTGTTGTAAAGGAATGAGCCATAGTGAGGAATGAGGTTATCATCCGGGTGGGCCATAGCATAGAGTATTTTGAGCTCAAGAGCGCTAATGGTGATTCGCTCTTCTCTAGGGACGACAAGCGAAGAAATAATCCGATGAGCCACTTTCATCACAGGATGGATGAGAGATGAAGCTTTAGCAGAACTTGAGACATAGGAATGTTGATGCGTAAGGTCAGTCCACCACGTAAGACCACTGTTACCTGGGAGTGGGTCATTGAGGCCAAAGGTGTTTTCTGTTGGGGCCCCAACAATGGCATTGATTTGGTCTAGGGACAGGACATAATCGTGGTTCATAAGCCAGAAATATAGGACACCGTGGTCCAAATAGAGTGAAGACAAGAACTCGGCTGTTGGGACTTTGTAGCTGAGCTCGTGGACCTGCAACAACCCTTTCTATCCAATGTTCCGGAACAAGGTTTAGACTTGATTATAGATGTGGAACTCATGGAGAGATGGCACATGCGCAAAATTCTAAATGGTATGAGTGCACTGGAGAAAGGCCTCAAGTTTGGCAACTTGAATTGGGTCAGAACAAACCACACCACCATGTGCCGGATCGGGTAGAGGTGGAGCCGGTGGTGATGGGGACCTACGACGACGGGCCGACGACTTAGTGTGTCTAGGTCGTTTAGAATGCTCACCTTTCATATGCAAAATTTGGGGAAAAGACTAAAAGTCAACCGGTCAACGGGTCAAAAAGTCAACTGTTGACGGGTCCAGTCAACACAAGATTGACCACCAACTTAGTTGTGAATTATTTCCAAGCGATTGTCAAGTCCAATATGAACACAAATGCATGCAATTTGGCCTCAAAAACACAAAATCCACGAGTGAAGAATTGGAAAGATTATACCGAATCGTTGGTAGAAATGCGTTGTTGTTGGTGAGAAAGTTCCTCTTCAACCTCCCCAAGCTTGCCTACATGAAGATTTATGCACAAAAACACCAAATTTCTTAGTGATTTTCGGACCTAGGGTTTGTAAAAAACCCCCAAATCCACCATGAAAGTGCAATAAAATGGTGTGTGAGATGTAGGAGATGAAGTGTAGAAGATGAAAATCAAACATTTTTGAAGATTTAAACCAAAATCGTGGAGGAATCGAGGGATGCAAGTAAAAATCAGACATGAGGGGTTTCTTGGGGTAGAGAAACTGTTTTGGGGAATTCTTGTGGGTAAATGAGGCAAAAACCCGATTTTAAAAGTAAAATTTTGTTGCTATAGGTGCGCTGACACGACCCGTGTCCATTTACACTAAAACGACACGGCCCGTGTTGGGTAAACAAAATGTTGAGAAAATCTGAACACGACCCGTGTTCGGTATCAGGCAAAAATGAAAACGGGCCGTGTACGTCTCTAACTTGGAAAATTTTTTCCTCACTTGAACACGACCCGTGTTGAGTATAAGGCAAAAATGAACACGGGCCGTGTACGGCTCTGTTTGCTACTTCCCAGTTTTTGAACCTAAAAATCCCCACTCATTCAAAAGAAATGGTTTTGCATTCCGAGATCCATTTAGTGATTTGAAAACATGTTTAAATGCATTTGGAACATTAAAAAAACAAAAATTTCAAAGAAAGGGAAATGTTTTTAAAGGAAAAGACAAAAATACCCCCGGGTTGTCTCCCGATTAGCCGCCCTTGTTTTATGTCGTTGGCTCGACGTGGCCCCTGAATATTCTTCAGTCTTGGTACGTGTGGTTCCCAACCACTTCTATCTCATCATTCTTCACCTCGAATCCCTCGTAAAACGGTTTCAATCTATGACCATTGACCTTGAATATTTTTCCGGTTTGTTGGCTTGTGATTTCCACCGCACCATGGTCAAAGACCTTTGTGACCACGAAAGGACCAACCCATCTTGATCTTAACTTCCCTGATATCAACTTGAACCTCGAGTGGTAAAGAAGCACTTTTTGACCTTTTGCAAAAGTCTTCCGGGAGATCATTTTGTCATGATACACCTTTGTCTTCTCTTTGTAAATCATTTCACTTTCATACGCATCGTTTATGATCTCCTCTAGCTCTTGAATGTCTAGCTTCCTTTTGTTGCCCACTTCATCTTCATTCAAGTTGAATTTCTTTACAGCCCAAAAAGCTTTGTGCTCGAGTTCAACCGGAAGGCGACACGGTTTCCCAAACACTAGTTGGTATGGGGACATGCCAATGGGAGTGTTGTACGCGGTCCGGTATGCCCATAAGGCATCATCCAACCTTACACTCCAATCCTTGCGGTTTGGATTGACTGTTTTCTCCAAAATGCTTTTGATTTGCCTATTGGAGACCTCTTCTTGCCCATTGGTTTGGAGGTGATAGGTTGTTGAGACTTTATGAGTCACCCCATACTTTTTCAAAATGGCTACAAGCATCCGATTGCGAAAATGAGTCCCACGATCGCTTATGAAAGCTTTTGGAGTGCCAAACCGGGAGAAAATCTATGCCTTAAGGAAATCTACAACAACTTTGGAATCATTAGTACGGGTGGCCTTGGCCTCCACCAATTTGGACACATAGTCCACCGCCAACAAAATATATGAACAACCAAAGGAGGGCGGAAATGGTCCCATAGAGTCTATACCCCACACATCGAATATTTCACAAACTAAGATGGGGGTAAGGGGCATTTGATTCCTAGAGATTAAGGACCCGGATCTTTGGCACTTATCACAATGTGCACATAACACATAAGAATCGTGAAAAATGGTAGGCCGATAGAATCCGCTATCTAAGACTTTTCTAGCTGTCCTTTGGGGTCCGAAATGACCTCCACAAGCATAGGAATGACAAAAGTTAAGGATGGATTGTACCTCTTTTTGCTCAACACACCTTCGGATCATTTGGTCTGCACAATACTTCCAAAGGTAAGGCTCATCCCATACATACCTCTTGGCCTCCTTCTTGATTTTATCCTTTTTCTAACGTGTGAAATCCGGGGGAAATTGATTCGTGACTAAGTAGTTGACAATGTCTGGATACCATGGTGCTTATTTGGCTACGAATAAGTGCTCATCTGGGAATGTGTCACGGATTCGTATGCCATCTTCGGGTGATACAATACGGCTTAGATGATCCGCAACTAAATTCTACTTTCCACTTTTGTCCTTGATCTCAATATCAAACTCTTGCAAAAGCAACATCCACCGTATTAACCTCGGCTTCGAATCTTTCTTGGTAAGTAAATGCTTTCTAGCTGCATGGTCCGAATATATGATCACTTTGGTTCCAAGGAGGTACTGTCAGAACTTCTCTAATGCAAAGACAATAGCAAGCAACTCTTTCTCTGTTGTGGTATAGTTGCCTTGTGCACTATCAAGGGTCTTGGATGCATAGTAAATGACATGATGAGCTCGGTCCACCTTTTGTCCCAAAACCGCCCCAACCGCGGTATTGCTAGCATATCACATGATCTCGAATGGAAGATCCCAATTTGGCGGTTGATAGATGGGGGCAAATGTCAACAAATCCTTCAAACGATCAAATGCACTTTTACATGCATCACCAAACTCGAAATCAGCCTCCTTTTGTAAAAGTTGACACATCGGCACTGTGATTTTGGAAAAGTCTTTGATGAACCGCCGATAAAAACCTGCATGACCAAGAAAAGAACGCACTTCCTGAACATTTATCGGATATGGTAAGCTCTTAATGAGATCGATTTTTGCCTTGTCAACCTCTAAACCTTTTTGTAACACGACATGTCCAAGTATCAAACCCTTGTCAACCATAAAATGACATTTTTCATAATTAAGGACTAGATTTGTGTCAATGCACCTTTGTAAGATTTTGGTGAGATTTTGCAAACATTCATCAAAAGAATTTGCATAAACAGTGATATCGTCCATGAAAACCTCTATGATATTTTTAACATATTCTGAAAATATGCTCACCATAAATCTTTGAAAAGTCGCGGGTACATTGCACAAGCCGAAGGGCATGCGTCTATACGCAAAAGTGCCAAAAGGGCATGTGAATGTAGTTTTCTCTTGGTCTTCCGGGGAAAACGGAATTTGGTGAAACCCAGAAAAACCATCAAGGCAACAATAGTGAGATTTCCCGGCCAATCTTTCGAGCATCGATGAATGGAAAAGGGAACTGGTCTTTGCGGGTGGGAGCATTCAACTTCCTATAATCGATACAAACCCTCCACCTGTTTTGCATACGGGTGGGTACCAAATCCCCTTTGGAGTTTTTAACAACTGTGACTCCGGCGTTTTTTCGAGACAACTTCCACGGGAGTTACCCATTTACTATCAGAAATAGGATAGATTACACTTGTATTCAATAGTTTCATGATCTCCTTTTTCACCACCTCCATCATGGGTGGCTTCAATCTCCTTTGGGCTTCCCGGGTTGGCTTAAAGTCCTCTTCCATCAATATTTTAGGCATGCATAATGATGGACTCAACCCCTTTATGTATGTAATGGTCTAACCAATAGCCTCCTTGTACTTTTTCAAAATTCCAACCAGCTCTTTTTCTTCTACTTTTGCTAGCTTGGTTGAAATTATCACCGGTAATGTCTCTTCCTCTCCAAGATAGACATACTTGAGATGGTCGGGAAGAGTCTTCAAGTCAAGACTCGGTGGTTGTACTATGGATGGAAGGAGTTTTGGATCTGAATTTTTGAGCTTCATGCGGGGTGGCTCAACTCTCATAGGTTATGCTTTTTTCCAAGGAGTTGATTGCTTCAATTAATTCATCCTCCAAAGTGTACTTATCAGCTAGATTCTTGATCCCTATCTCATCAAAATGCTTGCTCAAGATGGTGGTTATCACATATTGGCTTGACAACTCAAAACAATCATCAGTACATGAATCAATAACATCTATGACGTTTAAGGAATGAATATCACTAGGACAACGCATAGCTTCAAAGATATTAAAGTTGATCACCTCACCATCAAAATCCATAGACAAAGTACCATTTGCTACATCTATTTTTGTTTTTGCGGTACTCATGAATGGTCTCCCCAAAAGGATGGAGCTCGATTGTGGGGTGTTGTCATCACCCATGTCCAAAACATAAAAATCAGCGGGGAATACAAGTTCATTGACTTGCACTAACACGTCCTCCAATACACCTTTTGGGTGTACCAAAGACTGGTCGGCAAGTTGAATGATGACTCCGGTTTTTGATAAAGGTCCAATTTCCATTGTTTTATAGCTCGAATAGGGTAAGACATTAATTGATGCCCCAAGGTCTAGCATGGCACTTGGCACAAAAAGGTTACCCATTTTACAAGGAACCGTGAATACACTCGGATCCTTGCATTTTTTTGGTAGCCATTTTTGTAACACGGCTGAAACGTTTTCCCTAACTTTTACAGTTTGATTTCCTTTAAGCTTTTTCTTAGATGTGCAAAGTTCCTTAAGAAACTTATCATATCTAGGAATTTGTGTAATAGCATCTAAAAGAGGAATGTTGATTTCAACCTTCTGGAACATAGCCATGATGTCATCATCTTCTCGTTCTCTTTTTGTACTTGTTAATCTTGAAGGAAATGGTGTTGGAATTACTTTCACTTTGGTATCCATTGTCTTCTTTGACTTTGAAGTATTTTTCCTTTCCTCTTCTTTGACAACTTCTTCTACCTCAATCTCCTTTTCTTCCTCTTCTTCATCCGTAATCCTTGGGCCTTCATATCTTTTTCCTCCTCTCAAAGTAATGGCACATGCATTATGTTTTGGGTTCTTCTCGGTTTGGGATGGTAGCTTGCCTTGTGATTCCATTCTACTCACGGATTGAGCAAGTTGTGACACCTGTTGCTCCAAGCTTTTTATGCTAGCCTTGGTTTCTTGTTGGAAACTTTGAGTGCTAGTGGCAAGGCTTTTAACAATATCCTCCAATGACATACTTGATGAACCCGCTTATGGAGTTTGTTGTTGTGGTGGCCTAGGCTGGAAATTTTGAGGTTGAAAGGGCGGCCTTTGTTGATGTTGAGAAAATGGTGGTCTTTGTTGATAACCTCCATGTTGATTTCCTCCCCAACCTTGATTATTATTCCATCTCTGATCACCTCGTGGCTGCTCATATCCTCTCTGGTTTGACCCAGAATAACCTCCCATGACTTTCACTTCTTCATAATCTTCATCTTGAAGTTGAGGGCACATGTTGGTTGGATGTCCCACTTGAGTGAAAATAGCGCAAGGGCAGGGTGTGGGCTACACACCCTTGTCCTTAGCTAACATCATAACCACTTTTGTAAGCTCGGGCAATTGAGCTTCAATTTGAGGATTTTGGACTTCTTTTACACCTCGGGGTGCATCCGTGTACCATTTTTCATCATCGCTTGAATGCTTAGAATCTTCATCTATGTTCTTGATTAAGTTTCGGATTTCGGTAGGAGTCTTTTCGGGTAAAGATCCACCACTGGAGGCATTAAGAAGCCTTCTCTCCATTGGATTCATGCCTTCAATGAAGTATTGGAGAAACTGATACTCGGTAATTCCATGTTTAGGAAAACGGGCACAAAGTTTCTTGAATCTTTCCCAATATGTATGGAAAGCTTCTCTCTTATGCTGTTTGATTTCAATTATTTCCCTCCGTAGGGCTGAAGCTTTCATCTTTGGGAAGTATTTGTCCAAAAAGAGGCGTGCAAGATCTACCCAAGTAGTAACCGTCCCCGGTGGGAGGTCATAGAGCCAGTCTTTTGTTGCATCTTGCACCGCGAAGGGGAATGCCCTAAGCTTGATTTGATCATCCGTGACATTCTGTGGCTTCATGCCCACACACACAACATGAAATTCTGTCAGAAACTTGTGGGGATCTTCATTTTCCAAGCCTCTAAAGGTAGGGAGTAGGTGGATGAGTCTGGATTTAAGTTCAAGATTTGTGGTTGTCGGATATGTGATACAAAGAGGTTGCTGTGTAACTTCTTATCTCGACCATTGAAGAAGGGTTTGCTCGGGTGGTGGATTTGGAGGTGGATTCCCTCCATGATTGTCTCCCACGGTATGAGTAGTGGTTGAAGTTTCTATAGGTGTAGTATTTGGAATGTTATAAGTAGGTAAAGAGGGTGGAATGGTACTTTTGGGTGAGGTTGGTTGAGATGAGAGTGATAGGCTTTCTGTTTCGGATGCGGATACACTTAAGAGGGATATGTCCTCCCAAATGTTGATCACCGGAGGGTTAGATGATGAAGAAGTCCCGGAGCCCGGTTACTTCTTACGAAGCTTGGCTTGCTTCCTTAACTTCTTTGCACTCTTATCTATCTCCGAGTCAATTGGCAGTGGTGTACCTGTACGAAAAGATCTAGGCATAAAGAATTAGTAACACCGTGTCCCCGACAATGGCGCCAATTTGTTAGGCGTGTCAAACCCAACAAATAAAGGGGTACGATATACTCCAAAAGAACACTACTATATTGCACTAAAAGGTAGTATAAGGCAAGTAGGGTCGATCCATAGAGACACAGAACAATCAGTCTATACCTCTTTGCGCAAGGTACTTTGGCCACCAATAGTAAAAAGGGGGGTTTTGAATGCAATGATTAGAGCAACTAATTAAAGACAAAAGTAAGTGACTAAATAAGTGAATTAAATTCAAAAATTGTAAGGACTCCAACTCTATGTATGACAACTTAGCAATGCGATTCCAAAATGACATGATACTTGCTCAATTCTATCTAAGTTGGTACTTGAAAGTGTTAACAAGCTCTAACACTTCCCATTCACCACATTAATTAACCAAAACAAGCTCTTTGATTAACCATAACCTTACTAACCTAATCTAAACAAGCTCTTAGAATTAGATTAAAAGATTGCATTAAGCTTTATGTGAATGTTCCCAACAACACCCAATACTCCTCACAAGCTCGGGAGCGTAAGAATGTGTGAATAAGATTTACACTAAATTCATTCAATGGAAATCAGTTTAGTGCTTGTTACTTAGTCCAATTCACAAAACAATTACGGATTTTGCAAAATAGATAACTTGAATGACCTAACCCTAATTCAAATGGACAATAAGAATCACAAGTAGAATCAAACATTTGATTAAAGAAAAATAAAATTCACTAGATAGAAATTATAAGCAAACATCAAGTCATATTATTGAAATCACAACCGAGAAGTCAAAACATGAAGTTAGAGAAACTAGGGTTCTAGCCATACATGGCTAGAACAGGATCACAAGTCAAAAGATGGAAATAGTATGCAATTACAACTTACAAATAAGAGAAATAATGTTTCCAAATGACAAATGATCAAACCCTTGCAAAAGACTTCGAAATCCCCTCACCAATAGTGCTCTGATATGATGTCTATCTGTAAAAATGACCTAATTCCCGTCATATGAAAAATTAGAAAAACTGCCAAAAGTTGGTTTTATGGTCGAACACAGCCCGTGTCAAAATAGACCAAATCAACACGGGTCGTGTTGAGTGGAAAATGACATGCAATCCTCGATTTTTCATTCCAAAGTACAATGCTCAAAGCTGCTCATTTGGGCCAACACGACCCTTGTCAAAATAGGCTAAACTGACACGGGTCGTGCTCAGTGTAGTCAACAACTCCTTTTCTGGTCAAACACGACCCATGCTCCTTTTGCAGTGTAAATCCAACACGACCCATGTACCCCTATGACTCCGATTCCAAACTTCATTTTTTCAACTTTTCCGTTCTTCGCCCGATCATCCCGAAATCTTCACCAATGCTTCCCGGCACCTCGCAAAGCGCTTTCTAACCTATGGTTTGCCTGGAAAGAACATGAAAGTGTGCAAATAAGGTTGTTCTAGAGACTAACATGAATATGATAAAATACAAGAAAAATAAAGAACAACTATACTAAATAGATGCATAAAAATGGACTAAAAGGTGTGAAAAAGGTGCACAAATTGCACCTAACAAAGGTTTAGACACGTATTCCTCCCTATTACTCCGAAAAGTTACATGCCAGTTCTAATACCGTAATTAAACGTTTAGAGATCTGAACACATAAAGTTTCCAGATCTGGTCGGCAACAGACCATAGATCCGATCAAAGAATGACATCATAAAGCATCACAAATCATTTAGCATATAAACTCATATTAGGCATCTTCCCTAAATAAGCTAGTGTTTGTGTCTACTCAGGTGTACTTCCTAAAATATATTAGACACACTCATCACGATCATCGCTTAGCATTCTTAGTTTAAGTCTTGAAATTTCCTACAAATTCCTAGTTCGCATAAACTAATGCTATGATACCAACTGTGACATCCCGAGATTCATGATCATTTTAAAAATTTTATTTATGCTTATTTGAAAATCAGAGTATCCTTTTTAAAAACATAATATTGCGGAATTTGTTCCCAGAAAAACATGATAAATATTTTATCAAATCATTTCCGAAGAAATGTGTTTTGTTTATATTAAAACTTTGGGATGTCATCGTCAATACAGAAACATAAGCATAAACTGACCTTACATTCATTTACACTAGTGATTTACATATCCTTTAATCTCTCAGTGTAATGTAGCTTCGTATCGACACCTGTGATACAAATAAACTGAGTGGGTCAGGTTGGGAAACCTGGTGAGTACATAGGGATTTCAATCCCAAAATGTTATATCATATATATATTTTTGAACTCACAAAATACACAATTTCATCTTATATAAGCAATTCTTATCCCACCCCGTCGATCCTTACAACGACACGATCCATACTATCGCATCTAAAATTAACCTATTAACTTAATCCATACTCCCATATATGAAATTAACAGCTTTACCTAATCCATACTCCCAGATCAAGTATGTCCAATCCATACTCTGGGATAAATAAATGTGCCTATTCCATACTCTCAGACTAGGGACAATTGACTATGTCTCAATCCATGCTCCCAGATTAATGAAAAATAACTATGTCCTCTCCATACGCTCGGACTAAGGATAATTGACTAAGTCTAATCCGTGCTCTCGGATCAATGACAAGTTTTAAAGTTCTACCCTACGTGTATATCTCACTCGTACTCATGAGGAGATACTACCCAATATTCCTCTTAATTAACTTAAGTTTACTCTGTATCCTAAATCATCATATATTATCAGATATGCTCGTAATACGTATATCAGGCAATATCAAATATTTTACACACAAACATATATTTAATACTTTAATCAATACTTGTATTAAAATCATGTTCATGAAAGGGACTATGCACTCACTTGTTAAAGTGAAGATTCCAAACTCGGGCAACGCTCCGCTTCTAACAATTATAGTTTCCTTCGACGAAACCTAGTATCATTACCGCTAGATTTTAGTCAAATATTTATCGCGACTATTTACGAGCGATATTGTTATATAAGTGTTAAAAAAATACTTTTCAACCACTATGTACAGACAGGGGCCATACATTAAACACTGGAGGGCATGACCATTTTGGCATTGTAGCACTTCTGAAATTCAAGAACCCTATGTAGCCCTTCAAACCAGATTCCCCGTACCGCGAGTAGTTAAAAGATATTATAATAAAACTTTATATAATATATTTTATAATATATTTATTGTTTATAAGTTCATAATAACGATATTGAACTTAAACATAAGCTATACTTAAAGTAGGGTAAACATAACTCACTTATAATGGAGTTTAGCGAAGAACCGGGCTCTACGCGAACGGAACTTCTGATTCGAAAGCTCTTCTTCTCGGGGCCTTCTGGCTCTCCGGGACTCGCTACTAACTCCTAAGAAAGGCTAGAGAAGAGCCTTGAGGCTTTGGGGTTGTTAGGAGATAATGGTTGAGAGAGGTGTGAAGAATGGAGTGATTTGTGCCTTTATTTATAGGCTGGATTTTGGTCGTACTCGTCGAGTTTGAGCCTCCAACTCGTCGAGTTGGTGCCACATGTCACCATTTGGTGGCAAGGCATGGGGAGGAAGCAGTGGTCCAGATTAAGCCACGTCACCCCCTTCGCAGCAGCACCCTTCCGTCTTCTAAATTCCGTAACTTTCGCATATGAGCTCCATTTTCGACGTTCTTTATATCCACACGTAGGTATTGACAAGATCTACAACTCTCCTTATGACTCCATCCGTTTTCGACGAACGCAGATGTGGACCCAATGCCTGGAACGCTTATATGGCCCACGTACCTCCGGAGTACGCCCCGCATACGAAGCCTGAGTTAACTAGGCTGAGTTGACTCGGCTGTGTTGACTCTGTTGACTTGCTGACTTTGACCAATGTTGAACAAGTTTGACCTAGGGGTATTTTGGGTATTTTGGATTGTGTTTGAGAATTGGTCATTGGGATGGATAGGTGATGGTTAGAGTTGAGATTTGGAGACGGGATCTTATTGGCTACTGTTCAGATTGAGAGGTGAGTCTTCCTCACTATACTTATGGGTCGAAGGCAACAAGGCCGACCAATTGGATTGGATATATTTTAATATGATAGTCTGTGATTATGATGTAGAGATATGTTAGATCGGTATCCTGGTATATAGGATGTTAGCCTGCGTTAGTGATCTGTAGATCTATCTGTTGTCTATTGACTGGTTATATGTTTATCTGTTATGTATATGTCGACATGTGATGGTTTGTTGGGTTGAGGCGGTTTGCTTTGTGCTGAAGGCCAAGATACCTGGGGCGGTCCGGATAGGCTGTAGGCCCTGAAACGCAGTCCAGTCAAGACAAAGGTCCGACGAGCGGCCCGGATAGGCTGTAGGCCCTGCGAGGCGGTCCAGTTATGTTGAAGGCTCAGGAGCGGTCCAGTCAGGCTAAAGGCTCATTTGTGAATGTCGTTATTTGTTATTTTTATGTGGTGGTACTTTGGGGGAACTCACTAAGCTTTGGCTTACGGTTTTAGTTTATTGTTTCAGGTACTTCTGATGATCGCGGGAAGGCGAAGGCGCGACCGTACAAATCCTCCTGTTTTATGGCTTTATGATTTTGGGATACTCCGATATTGATAAACACCTTGGAAACAATGATTTTGTACATATTTTATGATTATGGGTTGTTTTAAAAAGTTTAAAATTGTTGTGATTTTGTGACGTTACAAGTTGGTATCAGAGCCCTGGTTTGAGAGAATTGGATAAGCATTCATTTGATTCTAGACTCAAACTAAGGATCTGCAAAGGCTTAGAAATAATTTTAAAAATTGTTTTCAAAAGTAACCAATGAAATATGCGATGTGTACGATCAGCCGGAGCCAGTAAGTATACCCTAAGTTACCACATAGTTAACTGTTATTTTGTTATGTAGAACAACATGCTAGTGATAGGCTAGGGATCTTCAGGAATTGCATGATAGAATTGCCTGATTATATGATACATGATAGCCTAGGGTCCTTCCTTATATGAAATTGACATAATTATTGTACTTGCTTAGTGTATGCATCAAAATTGTACATAACTAAGATTTTATAGCCTGAGAATGTTTGATTTTGCCTTATTTCCTGTTCCTTGTTTGGTTTTTGGCTTAGGGTAGAATCAAGTATTCGACTATCTATAGGATCTAATGTTATGTATGATTAGCATACACGAGTGTTACAAGGTTGGTGGAAGTTTCATGGATGAGTTATGTGGGGTCAGCCGACCAGTCGCGGGATGTCTAGCCTTTCTCTAGGAAGTGAGAATAGGATGTATGTGTATTCTAGTGAGTGTTGCTAGAGTCGTGATGATCCCCTGAGACAAATACGGGTAGGTGCGGAAGGTAGTATGGGCCCATATTAATGGAAGCACATGACCCATACGCGTAGCAGGGAAGTCACAACCCCTAGGGTTTTGTTGGATATGGTACCTATGATATGCTATGCGTGTTATACTATATCTCCCTGGTTTTTTTTCAGTATGGTGGTTACGACGCAATTTGATTCAGGATCCGGATCAGGAGCTGGGACAGGTGGCCAGGATGGGCCAGGATTGAATGTGGATCGGTTTAGGGAGATCTTTCGTGAGGAGGTTGTTTCTATTGTATGGGGGAAGATATTGGAGTTTTTTGGGTGTATCAAGACCGCTATGATGGAGTTCTTCGATGACCAATATGTTGCACTCTCTGAGACTGTCGCTGCTACAACTACTGCGGCTATCGTTGTGGCCTTGATTAGCGGTGGGAGGGCTTTCCAGTACCAGGACTTCGAGTACGAAGACCCTGGTGTTTAATGAGGTTCAGGATCCGATCATTTACATGAGGTGGCTATTAGATGTGGAGGGATGTTTCTTTACTTGCTCTTTCTCACCTGACCAGAAGGTCAAGTGCGCTCTAAACCTTCTTTGGTCTGGAGCGAAGGATTGGTGGAGGCTGGTTACTAGTTCTTACACCCCAGATCAGCGATCTGTGGTATCATGGGAACAGTTATCTGAGATGTTCTCCTCGAGATATGTTCCCTTGGTGGAGCGGGAGTGGCTGGCCCAAAAGTATTTGGATATGATACAGGGGACCGAGTCGGTGACAGAGATCACCAAGATGTTTACAGAGAGAGTTATGTTTTTCCCTGATTTTGCTGCTTCTGAGCAAGCTCAGATGACCTGGTACTGTTCCATGCTCAAGATGAACATCCGCCAGTTTTTGTCTACACAACGCTATGGATTACTCCTTGATTTGCTGGAGTGCCCTAATGATCTGTAGATTTGTATGCCTATATGTACTTGCTGGTTATCATCTAGTGGAGTGCCCTAGGGACTGCCTGTGGCATGTAGGTTAGCCTGAGAACTCTTGATCTAGGCTTTCTTGCCTGTTCCTTGTTTGGTTGTGGCTCTAGAGTAGGATCATCTTTTCGGGTGGCTATCTCACCTCTGGTTACTTATGGTTATGTATTTAATGGAGGTTAGCTGGTAGCGGGACTATATGGTGTGAGAGGACTAGTAGGCGGTAGTGAGTTGTAAGATTGATGAATTCCTGTATTATGTGCCTACTTGATCCTTAATTGTTTATATTTTGACATATGGTAGTAGTGGGCTGAGGCGGTCTTGCTTCGTGATGTAGGCCAAGATACTCAGTGTGGGTCGGCTATAAGCTGTAGGCACAGAGGCTCGACAATAGCGGTTGGGTTGAGGTTGTAGGCCAACAAACCCTTGGTATTCTAGCCTAATGGCTGAAAGGACCCGTTCCATGTTGGCATTCCAGTGTGAGGACTGATTGGACCTGGGCATTCCAATTTGATGTTTGTGGGCCATTATGCATGCTTGTATGTTATCGTATGGATTATTTTAGGATAAACTCACTAAGCTTTGTGCTTACCCAGTTTTTTATTTTTTCAGGTATCATCAGTCACCATGGGATGCCGAAGGCGTGACTATACACATTCATCAACAACAATGAAGATTCTACGCTTTAATATTACTCTGATTTTCATAAATGTATTTGGAATAAATGGTTTTCTCTATAACGGGTTTATAATTGGGAAGGTTTACTTAAATAAAAGTGGAAATTTTTGGTTGTGAAATTGGGACGTTACAGTTGCCCTATTGCTTAGATCGCAACTATAGAACTCATTGTTGGGTAACAAAAAAACAAGTTAACCACTTCTGACAAAGGTCAAACAAACTTCGGTAAACTTGCGGAAATAAAACTTCTAAAAAAACGTAAATCAAAAGAACACAATATTTAACGTGGTTTAGTCAGTGTGACCTGCGTCCATGGGAGAACGAGGGAGAGAGAGAGAGAGAGAGAGAGAGAGAGATAGATAGATAGAGAGAGAGAGAGAATGTATGAGAGAGTGTGAGAATATTTTATTAAGCTTCCAAGAAAAATTACAATCACGCACAAAAAGTTACACCACCCTTAACCTCTCAAAACAAAAGAAACTCACTTCCTTACAAACTACTCCAAGGGACGTATACTCAACCTCACTATGATTTCTCTATTGAAAAAAATTGCAACTTACAATGATGGAAATATGAACGTATTTATAAGCAAGCATGGGAAACCGTAATTCTGATGGGCCAGACCTATCCATAATTAGCCCATTAAGGGGATTCCCTAATTTCCATCCCATCACGGAGTGCCATGCAGACATTTCTGGAACCTTCACCCTCATGAGCATCAACCAAACAAATGATGGAGCACCATGAGCGATAGTGGGGTATCATGATCACTAATGGCCCAACATCTATCACTTTGGCGCAACACCCTTCCTTTAGGCGCAACATTCTTCACTTTGGCGCATCAGCCTTCACTTTGGCGCAACACCCTTCACTTTGGCGCAATATCTTCTGTGAATGGTGCAACATGTATCATGAGTGGTGTAACATGTATGCCAATGACATAAATGTTGCTCAATTCCACTCCCAAGTACTCCAAGTGCTCAAAGTTGTTCCAAGTTGCTCAAAATGCTCCAAGTTGCTCCAAGTTGCTGCAAGTTACTCCAAGTGGGAACAAGTTCCTCCAATTTGGACAAGACTTCATACCCCAACAGTCACAACTAAAAATCTTATTTTTTGTAGTTCTTGACCACATTAAAAATATTCAGCCCAATAATGCTCCAAAATTATTGATTAAAGCAAATTAAAAGCCATTCAGCCCCGGTGCTTTTCGGTTATACCCGCAAAAAGTTTTTTACTTTTTCAAGAGTAAACGGGCCTGTCAAGAAATCGTTTTGAGACTCTGAGATTTGCTTAAGTTTTTTGATAACAAATAAGTTATAATACACCACTATTTTGAGCATTTAACTCTTATTATAAGCCACTTGTCAATTCTATGTATAGAATTTTAACATTAATTCTTTTTAAGGTCATAGATTACAATAATTAAGTTAAGTGGGAGCATGCAATCTCAATAATGAGTCACATGCAGTAACATACATTACGAAGAAGATGTTTTAGCAATGAAATTGATTACGAGTTATTTGAGGAACACAATGGTGGTACTAATTTTTTGAATAACTATCAAATGTCATATGTTAGAAATATATATGGTCTGGCTATTTGTACCACTCGTTACTAATTTCTCCTCTTATGATAGGACATATGTGTGTGTGTGGTTGATCCGTATAGATGTTATATAATGGGGTTGCATCTAATAATGTGGATACACGTAGTAACAACCAATGTATATTAGATAACACTACTATTTTATAAATGTAATAATCCATAATTCCTATACGCTATGTTACAATATGTATTTGGTATGGATATGACTAAGATTGAACTGCAGTAATAAAACAATGATGTTTCGGTAATGGAAATCTTATGTTTGTATACTTATGGAATTATATCAGAAAATGTATAAAAATTAATAAATGATTAGTTAAATAAAGTTGTAGTTCACTCTGAGACAATTCTATGAATATAAAGTTTTTCACAAACAGAGTTTGTATGAGAAAGTTATGGTCGTTTGAAAAGTACATTATTATTCTAAAAATTTGATAGAAAGTCTGAAAAGCATGGGCAGCCCGTATAAAGACGCGGCACGCCCTATGACCAACTTAAACAAAGATGCATATTTAAAGCCCCATATTGTCATTTTTGGGAAAAATAACTAGAAGGGAGGCAGGGAAAATAGAGAGCACGAATAGGGAGGAAAAAAATGAGGGTTTGAAGGAATTAAGCTCACAAGAGGTCGAAAATTCGATACGAGGCTTGATTACCGACAACGTGGGTAAGCATATAATTTGTTTAATTTACGTAATTTGTACATATATCGGGATGTAATCCCATAAACCCTAGTGTTAATTTACATGAAAATCATTGGGGTTAAGCCGTCTAATAGTCGTGATTTTGGATTTCACGAGTTAAAGGTTGATAAAACCGATATAGTATTTTAAGTTCTAAATACGATGTTATTATGAACTAATTGGTAAAATTGATTAGGGTTTCCATGATGGAACTCTTGATTGGATAACAAGGTTTGCGATCCTTAGGTTTCAGGATTTACCAACTATAGGATTAGACTATCAGCTTACGGAGTTAAGCCTTTTGGTAATAGTTTTAATGAAGTTGGTGATTTGGTAACAAATGGTTACCCAATTGTGAGTGATCAGGAAAAGGTCACTAATATGAAAAATGAAAATAAGCTCCTGAATATATTTAGACAAGTTCTAAAGAACTTGGTATTCATCTATATAGTTGGACTGATGTTTGGGATATGAGATAGCGTGATGCCATAAACCCAGATCGAAAGTAAGTCTTCAATACCTATTCAAGTGAGTACATATGGATTTTCCCATTTGGGGTACATGGCATAGTAGTAATTGATGAGTTTTGATACAAAACATAAGTTTGTTTTTCATAAAACCCGCAATGGAAGTCTTATAAAAATAACAAATTTAAGTATAGTTTATAACAAAACCAAACCATCAAGGATCCATTTTGTCACACCCCGCTAAATCGGAAATACGATGCGTAACAGTACAAAGGGTCTCATAGTATAAGTTAAAAGACAACACCGACCATCGTATTAAAAACATTACAATTTACAATGAGTTTGAACAACTTTTAAAAGAAATTACAATGTATTTATGAAAAAAAACAACACACACGAATACTCCTACAAGTGATGTGTGTCTAGGTGCCACTTACTAGATGATACCAGAAAAAGCATGTAAAATGAGCGGTCAACTACCAAAAAAGTTGGTGAGTTCACAGGTTTATAGCATAACATAGTTATAAATCATGAAAATTAGAATAGTGATAAAAGTTTCCATAAATGAAAGGGCATTGCTAAAATGTGTAAATAAGTCTCCAATTCTCCATAAATGAAAGTGCATTGCTAACATGAGATACGAAGTTCATTGCAAATATGAGAAACAAATTTCGTTGCTAAAATGCGAAACAATTTTCATATGTGCATAATAATCAAACCATGAGTTCACAACCCAAGCCTAATGGCCGATCGGTGCCCTCTTGAATACTATGTCTATCGCTAACATAGTGAGAAATATGGTAAAACGCACTTCGCGAATCGTGCGAGTAGGGAGCCGTCTACCTCCTAATAACGCTATCCATAATGACCATGGGCTCAAAAGAGTTAATGAGTTGTGTGAAATGGTTCTAGGGACTTGACCGCGATAAGTCCTCATGAATTAACATTAACATACCCATACATAGAAAATCACATTTGATACAATTTAAAATAAGTACAACGAACATAATTGAATAACCGACATGCTTCCCCCCCCCCCCCCCCAATATTAAAAACCAAAAATAAGGGTCGTGAATACTTACAATGCTTTGAGATGATGCTAACGATGCCTTGAACTAAGTTCCACTCGTACTACTACCGATGTCTTGCAGTAATGGTATACACTAGTGAGTCTCTAATCGAAATCTAATACTAGGATACTTATCTTATATAATAGAATTATGCCAATAATGTGTGAAAAGTTTGGGTTTGAATAGGTTACAATATTTTCTTTCTGGAAAATTCAGAATTCCATGAATCAATTTGTTAAATAAAATTTAAATGGAAAATCTCATTTTTGCAAAGTTAATTGTGATGTACTTATAACATTTTTGAATGTGCTTCAAATGATTAAACATTCAAAACTAAATCAAATCAGTTATAAAAATTTTCAAACTTTATATTTTAGTTCTAATTATAATAAAAGACCTCCAGATAAGTTTTCATGAGTTTTTGAAATGCCAGAGTATTTTTCACCATTTAATCCCTTGAATAATCATAAAATCATGGAAAATAGTAAATGATCATGTAAAATTGTTGGAATTTTTGTGTAACCGTTTCATAGTGTCCCTAAATTGGGGAAAATATTAAATAACACTTTTGATCAATAAAACCCAATTTATAATTTAAGGTAGTGTTTGTTTTTTGTCTGCAGATCTGCGTGGCCTCTTCTGTCTGCGCCGTGCAGACCACGCGCAGACATTAGCCTTCGCAGACTGTTTGTTTTTTTGAAGACTGCAGACCTAAAAATGTCTGCGTGCCCTCTTCTTGGCGCAGATGTGGACCAGAGTCTTCTAACATCTTCAGACATCTTCTAGCCTAAAAAAACATATATATCTTCATTTTTTTTAGGTTTTTTTTTAATTTATATTTTTTCCAACTTTATTAATGATAAACAATTTGAAAAAAAAAATTACAAAACTTAAAAAAAAAACGTTCAACGATACAAACATGATATTTTTGACAAATTTATAAATAAAGATTTATTACAATAATAGTCGTTGAAGTTGTTTATATAAATATGAAAAAAATCATAATATATTCTTAAATTTTTTTTTGCCAAATTGTGTAAAACATTATTTAATACAGTATTGTCAATTTCTCGAGAAAAAATATTTATGGTACATTTTTAATGGATTTAATTGAAAAAATCAAAGTTTATTTCCATCCATTTATGTATCAAATTCTTTGATCATTAATTATAATGTTTAGTTATAACTTTGCAACCAAAGTTGTTGGTTTATCAAATATATACGTTAATTCATACTATTTTTATTTTTATTTTTATTTTTTATACAATAATACATAAAAGTTGATCTAGATTCGTTAATTATTATAACAAAGTCATAAAAATATTTAAAAAAATCACTTTGAAGTTTAAAAAATCAGTTTATTTAGATTTCAGTTTATTTTAGTAGCCCGCAGATGTTAAAAAAACAAACAGTCTTCTTTTTTCAGACTGCATACGTTTGGTCCACCTCTTCTACTGCAGAGGTCTACAGATGTGGTCCGCAGACTGCATACATTTTGCCTCAGAAAAAACAAACAGCACCTAAGTGTGTTTTATATCAAGAAAATATAAATAACTAGTAAACAGTCGTTAAAAATCACAAACCTTTATATTTGTGATCCAAATGTAGTCAAAGACCTCCAAAAAATGTATCAAGACTTTTAGATATGCATAACTATTTTTCATTTATTTAACAACTTTAATCAACACAAATTCAAAAAAAAAAAACGAACTAGTTATAAAAAAATTTCCAATATTTTTCTATAATTGATACACAATGTATATAATTTGGGAAAAATGTCAAAAGTGGATTTCATATAGTGGAGCCCGATTTTTGGATTTATGGGTGTTTAATCTTAGGAAAATAAAAATAAATAGAAAAAAGTTGAAATGAATCCTCAAACATTTTGGGTAATTTATTTACATATTTTGAAGCTAAGGAAAATAATCAATGAACTTTGTAAACTGTAAAATCCATTTTTATGATTTTAGATATGTTAAATGCCAAGAATTCGAAATAAATAGTAAACTATAGGCAAAAATCACTAGAATTTTTATTTAGTATCCTAGTATAATAGAAGAGGTCCTGGTAATTTGCACGATTTATAGGAAAGTGTAACCATTTTTCTCCAATTTAGTCCATTAAATACACAAAAATCTTATAAAAAAATTCAAATAGGTTATGAAAAATTCTAGAATTATTTATCTAAGTGTTATAAAAGATATAGAAGCTGTGAAAATTTTTCGGTGTTCATTTCACCTCTCAGAAGTTGGTTTTATGATTTATTGGAGTTAAACACAAAGAAAATTAAAATAATAGAAAACAGTAACAAAAATAGGTGAAGCTTAAAGGGAGATGTTTATTTGTGTTATGGGTCATTCACGAATTTTCCCAGAGTTTATTGACCTTTAAAAGTATTTTATGTGAATTCTTGCTTTATTTTCTTGCGAAAACTACAATAATTCGAGAAAAATGAATTATTTTCTGAAAGTTTCCAGATCATCTTATGTTTTTATAGGTATTAAGAGAAAAATCGGATTTGGGCAGAAAAAGATTCTTAGATATTTGTTTGTGAATAAATCCCTTTATGAACATATTTCAAAGCTTTTTAGCAACTAACTTTGAATATCTAACATCTAAAATCGAAAATCTTCATATGCATGTTGGTTTAAAGGTCATGCATGAGTTTGAAAAGTTTAAAAATCGATTTATGAAAGAAATCTTTGGTTCATATGATGATTTCTCCACCAAAACTGGTATAAAAGTGTGTTATTTTGAGTTTGACACAGATGTGGGTCATGAGACTTCACCATTTGCAACATACATGATGTTTTTGGGTGATGTCCTACCACGATCATCATTACATTCGACATACATGAACATTCACATGAATGTTCACAAAGAATGGTGTAGAAAAATAAGAAAAATAAGAAAATGTAAAAAAAATCATGTAAGTTTGACGGAAAATGAAAGGAAATTGTGTGGATCTAGATGAATGGTTCAAAATGGATGAAGATTTTGAGTAAAATAAGGGATATTTAGTTGGAATTTCATGGGTTTTCGGCTTGATTCATAGAGGGAAAGAATGGGGGTTTTAGAGAGAAGAAAATATAGAAAAGAGATATTATGTCTCTTTGGATACCCAATCTCTCTCGTCATCTCTTTGGGGTTTCTCTCCTGCATATTTGGCTTCTAAATTCATTATTTCTAAAGAGAAGGAAGAGATAAGTTTTTAGAGAGAGAAGTAGAGAGGTGGAGTGTAAGAGAGGTGAAATGATAGGTGTTTTGGGAAGAGAAATCTTGGGGAGGTATGATATGGAAGAGATTTGAGGAGAGAGTGTCACAATCCGAAATTTTAAACCTAGCAAAGTCCAAACCCTAACCTTGCACAAGTGAATCTACATTGCAACCCTTGTTGCATTGTATCCTCTATAGCTTTTAGGGCTTGTTTATAAGGTTACAACTTAGCATGGATTAAAGCCTAAGTTAGTTTAGGGTAGTATAATTCAAGTTTGGCAAAAGGATAAAGTTTAAAACATAAATAAACACCTTAAACAAAGAGAATTCGGTCCATACATTCTAGAAGCACCATGAAATCGGTCAAGGAAATCAAAAGCAAGTAGAATTCGGTTTTAAGCATCTTAGAAATAAGGAATTCGGTTTTGAGCATCTTTGAAACAAGATTTATGAATTCTGTTATGGCCTCCACTTTATGACCGAATTCTCCTTTCCCTTTTTGACCAAGAAACCGAACACCCTTTCATTTGTTGACATTAAGACCGATTTTACTTCCTTCCAAGTGAAGTAATGGTCGAAAACTCTTAATATCTTCATATCTTATCTTGAATTCAGATTCCTAATGAACATATCACATCACCTCCTCATTATACTTCATATATAAGATACTTGTTGAGTATTTGAGATATGGCATATTTGGTTATTTAGGGAAGCCTTTTTAGGGTTAATCATTTTATGATTCCCTACGATACCTTTACAGTAGATGTTCTTAATCGAGCCCTTCTAAGGCATTGGTTTTATATTAGGCATTTATTTTATATTTATGGTAGATATTTATTGTTCTCTATAAATAATCATTAGGTTAACTTTTGGTGTAAGATTTTTGACCAGATTAGGGTTTTCTCTGTACGTTCATCTCATAATCAATACACGAAAAACCTTTATCAGATTACTTGCATATTATGGTGATTGATTCTTGATTGTTCTTGATATTCCGCATTCGTCATCTCGGATTTATTCCTAACAAAGTCCTACCACCATCATTATCAAATTCGACATACATGAACATGCACATGATTTTTCACAAAGAATTGTCTAGAAAAATAAGAAAATATAAGAAAAATCATGTAAGTTTAACGGAAAATGAAAGGGAATTGACTTTATCTAAATGAATGCTTCAAAAGGGATGAAGATTTTGAGTAAAATGAGGGATATTTAGCTGGAATTTTGTAGGTTTTGGGGCTGATTCATAGAAGGAACGAATGGGGGTTTTAGAAAGAAGAAAAGAGAGAAAAGAGAGATTTTGTCTCTCTGGATACCCAATCTCTCTCGTCATCTCTTTGGGGTTTCTCTCAACCAAAATTGGTCACCAAACTACAGAAATGCAGGTAGACTCATGCCCAATCCAATGACACCATCTATCCTTCAGATTTAGAATCTAAGTTCGTCATTTCTAGATAGAAGGAAGAGAGAAGTTTTTAGAGAGAGGAGTAGAGAGGTGGAGTGTAAGATAAGTGAAATGATGGGTGTTTTGGGAAGTAAACTCTTGGGAAGGGAAGATATGGACAAGATTTGAGGAGAGAGGGAACAAAATTTAGTTTTTTCTTCCATTTTTTAAAAGTTTGAGCTTTAGGGAATTTAGTTTGATAAAATATAAACTTTTATGATGAAATATATAAAAATTTGGCACTTACTCATAAATCAAGCTAATATTTACTATTTATTATTCAATGATCTAATTTATGTTCCATGAATTATAACTAATTAAAGTTGTTATATTTATAGTATAAACTTTTTGGAAGAAGTTTAAATTTTATAAAACTTGCATTCATTTTAAAATTTTTTTGACACATGTTATAAGATTGTGGACATTTTAAACTATCATTGTGGATATAAAATATCCTGAATTGTTTTAAAGCAAATAAAATTGTCCCTATTTTTATAAAATGTGTATTAAGTCAAATTTGATTAATGAAACCCTAAATTTTTAACTTATAATTTAGGAATTTAATAAAATTTTAGATATCAAAATTAATTGAATTTTTGAGACTTCAAATTACTTTATGGTATTATAACTCTTTCCTGGTTATAAATAATGCTTAAAATTTATTTTTTTCGGTTTATTGGCATTCTATGTAGTGGTTATGTGATTCAAGGGAAACAAATGAATCAAGTATACTAGTCCTAGTTTTTAACTCTGACTTAAGTTCCTACGAGACTTTGATCTAATTTCTACTACTAGGTCAATGCATGATGTGTCTACATGAATATACAAAGATGCTTGATTCAAGGAATGACCCGAATTTGGATAGTTGTTACAGTTAAAGTAGCTATAGAAGTCTCGTATCAATGTGAAATCTAAGTACACTATCACTCGTTTCTAAATGTTTCCATGTTTCTAGTAGGTTATGACTTAGCCTCTAGATACTAAATTTAACATGTGTCGTGTTTATAAGTGTAACTAAGTTTATTCAAATCTAGAACAGACTCGAAGTTTGACTGTTGTCACACATTTATAGAGGTTAGAATGAAATAAAAACGACGATATAGTGTTTTAGAATGACAACCTTTGAAGCCTTTGAACCCACTTGGTTTTGGGTTGTTGATGAGGATATCAAAAATCAAAGAGTATGATTTCTCCATGTGTATTCACCATCAAGAGTAAGACACTTGTAATGTAAGTTCCTTCTTATTTTACTGAGTGTCTTAAGCCTTTAAGTGCTTAATGTTGGGTTTTATTTAAAAACTAGTTTCAAAAACATGATTTTTAGGAAAGGAAGACTTTAAAACTAGAATAAAAATAAACCAAGTTTATACCCACCATGATCTTCTTGAAAAGTTTGGAAAGAAAACAAGAACCAAAGAGAGAAGTGTTTAACAACCTTTGTAGACTTTGAATCCTCAAGGGGAGGCTTGGAAGTTTATGGAGAATGTGGAACCTTTAAGACATTAACAAGTTGTCAACTTGACTTAAGATGCTAGTCTTGTAAGAAAACTCTTAACTCTTAAGCTTGAAGTTCATAACCAAAGTATGAACTTCAAGAGAGTATAAAAGCAAGTAATATCTTCAAGATGATGAACAAAATGGTTTTGTGTCCAAAATGTTGGGGATAGTTTGTGTTGTGTCAGTATTGTATTGTATTGTTATAGTCCATCTTTTGTAACGGGTTGGGCATGTCCACCAGGTTTTTAATGTGCTAAGGTTAGACTATTTATAGTGCATGCATGCACTGTGATTAGAATCGATTGCTTGTAACCCTACCGTACCTTTATAGTAGCAGTTCTTAATTGAGCTCTTCTAAGGCATAGATTATAATCATTCAGCATGACTTTGATCTTCATTCTTTGTGTTTGATTCTTAATCCTGTTCTTGAATCTATCGATCTTATAGTTTTATTCTCATCAATTGGTATCAGAGCGGGAGACTGTGTAAACAATACACATCTCTTCTATAGTTTCCGCTTTTATTGGATCTGCTGTTAGCCGTCTTCATCGTTTTATCGATTGTTGACGATTGGATCTTGATCCTTTTTCTACCCTAAACTCAACTTTAGTTTTACACATCTGGTTCATTACAGGTTTTATTTAATCGACATCATGCAGCCTGAAGACTCATACAATTTCTCTTTTAATCTCTCAAGCAACATCGGATCTACAACAAGGATCCCGATACTCTTTCTACATGGATATGAGGTTTGGGCACTGCACTTCGAGGATTACGTTCAAGAGCTTGAAGATCATGGTTCTCTGATATGGGAAGCCATGACTGTATAGAAATTTTCTCCTACTGGTACATGAAAGATCATTAAAACTCAAGCCGATTACAACAATCTTCTTCTCCAAGTTAAATACATTCCACAGGACGAAAGAGACAAGTTAATCAGTAATGTCAAGGCGATGAGGATTATCAGGTTTGCTTTGCCTCCAGACACATTTCGTCTGGTGAGTTCCTGTGAAACAACAAAGGAAATATGGGACAGGTTGAAAGAGTTATATTCTAGCGATGCAAATCACGAATATTCTGTTCAAACATTGTTTTTTTTTGTGTTCGGGGCCTTTGTCCAGAAGCCTAAGGAGAAACTTGATCAACCGTTGAACCAGTACAATCATCTTTTGAGCAAGATGGTGAAAAATAAGATAGGATGTGAACTGATAGAACAAAAGGTCACGTTCATGAATGTTTAAAGTCAGAATGGAAAGATGTGGTGTCAACGGTTAAAGCACATGAGCAGTTTAAAAGCTACTCCTTAACGAAGCTTGTGGGGATTCTTAGGTCTCACGAGGATGAAGTAACAAAAGACGGAAATATTGTTTCTGGAATGGGTTCTTTGGCCCTAGTTGCGAAGGGCAAGCAGGCTGTAGAAGAAGAAGGTTCGAAGTCTGATCTCTTCGATTGTGAACTATCAAAAGAGGAATACGCACTGATGGTGTCAGACCCCAGGAAGTTTGCAAAGAAGAACTTTGGACACTCCAAAAATAGGAATTGGCAAGGGAGTTATAGTTCTGAGAAGGAAAAGGATGAAAACTTCAATTCACAGAAGGATGAAGTGAAGAAAGATAACAAGATAGTGGGAGATTCTAGATATGACTGTAATTATTGTCATGGAAAGAATCAATTGGCAAAGGAGTGCATGTTGAAGAGATTAAATGAGAAGAAGGAAGAAGAAGATAAAGATGAAGCTTACTATCTTCGGAAGATAGAGGAGCTTAAGAAAATGAAGAATGCTGATAATGCTAAACCTGCTTTGATTGTGCAGGAAGACGACGACGAGTTTGGAAGAGTTGAAGTGTGGTCAACAGATTCAGAGGATGATGAGGTTCGCACACCCATATATGGCGAACGCTTCGTGGCGAAGGATGAGGACCCTGTTTACGAGAGAAAGTGTATGATAGTTAGCAAAGACGTTTCGGAGCAAAAGGGATATGATTCGGACAACTGCTTCACTGCAAAACCTGTCACAGAGCAGATCAGCGGATGTGAGAGAATGATCAGCAAGGTACATTCATTCTCGAATCTATAAATATTACTGTCTCTCGGTATGAAACTGAATTAGATGATCTAAAATTTATAGTCTCTAGTTTAAGTGATAGTTTAAAGAGAACCCGTATAAGTAATACTAACTTAACTTATCAAATTAGCAGGGTAGCATCAAAAAGTGAAGAGAGGCGGATGTGGATTGAGAAGTTAGAGTCGGAGTTATCTAGCTGTAGGGATGATTTAATTTATTCACAACGAGACAATCTAGGGCTTTTGAAACAACGAAACATTTTTTGTTTGATTGCTAAACGTCTTTACTTTAACATCACTCAACTACATATTGATTGTGAAATAGGGAAAAATATCCATAAAATGATTTTTCCCTTTATCGAATTGAAAGAGGATGAAATTGATGTAGACTGTTTGAAGTGCGAATCCATTGTCTCTTCTGATAATGTCTTTGATTCTTACAAAATTGGACTGCACAAAATCGAAGCTTACATACAGTCAAAAGAACATAAAGAAATGTTGAAGCAAATTTGAGTGAAAAAAAGATAAAGAACAGATTAAATTTGATACTATACAGAAGTTTGACTCTTTATGCACTAAATTGAGATCAGAAAATACACTTAATGTTGAAAATGTATTTGAATTTGATGATGATAGTGACATGAGTGAGATTTCTGTGGAGGATGAGGTTGATTGTTCAGAATTTGTTAAAAGTGAACCTGAACCCATGAAAACTTTGATTTCTGAAAATTCAATAGAATATGTTCGTATTTCTAAAAATGGTTCAAAAACTTTAAAAGAAAAAGCAACAGTATTTCCCAAGGTTCAAACTGTTCCGAACCAAGTGTTCGCAACTACTGGATTGAACAAAAACCAGATCATAGAACTAACGTCCCTTGTAGAAGGAGATAATGATGATGGATGCGAAGAGTACTTTTAATCTGCTCCCATTGACAAATGTTGATGAAACCAAGGGTCTTTCTGAGATGACCTCTTGGAAAACCAAGCAAAGATACATGGCAGAACCACTGAACAAGGTCAATTCCAGCTACGAAAAAGGAAGTCCGAGTGGAACCAAAAATGTTCCAACTGATACATCATCCAAACAGGCTGAAACTCCTATCAGAAAATCGAAACCAAGGGCCAATCTTCATAAGTCTGCTGAGCAATTTGCTGCTCAGAAACGTCAACAAAATGCTAGATATAATAAAAGTCAAAGAGAAAGAAAGCATTTATGGAAATCCAAAAATCCCAACTTTTTCTATCAAGAAAGATCAGCAAAACCGAAAGCGAATGTCTCTTCAAATCCAAGTCCTAAATTTTTTTCAAAATCCCAGTCTACTTCTCCACAGGTTTCAAAAACCAAAGTTTTTCAAAATCCATCGTTTAATAAACATGCGAAACCTATGGAAAAGTCAAAATCTAATGTTTCTCCTAAAACCTATATTGCAAAATCTTCCAACACATCGAAAGATGTTAAGGGCAAAGGAAAGGTAGTTTCGAACTTAAGAATTCCTTCCAAAAGGTTCGGAACTTACTTACAATAGGAGAAAAGGGAGATTGAGAGAAATGTTGTCAAACAAGAAATCAAAGATAAGCAAAGAAAATCTTCTTTTAAAAGGGATCCTAAAGATAAAAGGATTATTGTTTTTAAAATAACAAAAGAAAAGAACTGAACTTTGGTTAAGCGATCTTACTTGGTTGATGAAGCAATTATTTTGCCTGTTTCTATGAAAACCTCACTTGGACCCAAACAACTTTGGGTTCCTAAATCTCTCTGACTTTGCAGGTAATTCGTGACGAACAGTTTGACTCCGAATGGTACATTGATAGTGGTTGATCGCGTCACATGACAGGGAGGAAAGAAGAGTTAAGGGAATATAGATCGTTGAAATATGGAGGAAGAGTCAAGTTTGGGAATAACTCACTCGGATAGATCAAGGGATACAGAATGATTACGAACAGGGAATTCTCCATTCGGAAGGTAGCCTATGTTGAAGGCCTGCAACACAACCTAATTAGTGTTTCTCAATTGGTTGTTGGTACAGGCTTGAAAGTATCATTTCATGATGAGGGATTTGAGATCATCAAGAAGAAATCCAAAACAATGCTGCTAAAGTCAAAACGCAAAGGCGAGATGTATCTGTTGAATTTGAATCCTATCAAAGGAAAGCCAACCATATGCCTTCTTACGAAAGCATCTTCGGATGATAGTTGGCTTTGGCACCGAAGGCTCTCACACCTTAACTTCAAGGATATCAACAAACTTGTGCTTGGTGATCATGTGCGAGGCTTGCCACTACTAAAGTTTGACAAATAACATCTTTGTGCAGCCAGCGAACTAGGAAAGCAAAGCATGAAGAGTCATTCAACAATCATAAACACGAAAGTGATCAAACCACTTGAACTATTGCATATAGATCTCTGTGGCCCATAAGTCATCGAGAGCATTGGTGGTAACAAGTACATTTTAGTAATTATTGATGATTTTTCCAGATTTACTTGGGTATATTTTCCTAAACAGAAATCTGAAGCCACTCTTAAGCTCCAGGACTTTATAAAGCAGATCGAACTTCAACTGTGAAAGCTTGTCCAGAATGTTCGTAGCGATAATGGTTCGGAGTTCAAAAACCACGCGTTTGAAGAATTTTTTACTGAAAAGGGAGTTGCTCACAACTTCTCAGATCCTTACACTCCTCAGCAGAACGGGGTTTTCGAAAGGCGAAACCGCTCTCTGTGTGAAGCTGCAAGGACGATGCTATCGTTTGCGAACCTACCACTTTATTTCTGGGCAGAAGCTATCGGAACAGTCTGTCACACTCATAATCGATCCCTACTTAATAAAAGATTCTCCATCACCCCTTATTAAGTTCTTAATAAAAGAACACCTAATGTTAAGTTCTTTATGTCTTTGGTTCTAGGTGCTTCATTTTTTAATTCTAAAGAACAATGGAACAAATTTGATGTGAAGGCTGGCGAAGGAATTTTCTTGGGGTATTATTTGACTTCCAAGGCATATAGGGTTCTCAACAAAAAGTCCAAAAATATAGAAGAAACCTACTATGTCACCTTTGACGACTCTTATATTAAGAAGTTCCAGACATCGGATCGTCAATTAGAGGAGATATTTCTAGTGAAGAATTCCATGACCATTCCTCTTTCAAACCTTTATGATGAATTCCTCAATTTGTTTGATGAGCCAGAGAAAGCCATCACTTCAGAATCCAAATCCGCTGATAACAAGGAAGACGAGCTCGAGAAGATCATTGATGATGCTGCGAAGGATCTAGAAATTGATCCCCCACGTCCGAAAGACACTGATATTGCATCTCCACTACAAGCTACGAATGCTCCACTTCAGGGGGAGGATTTCACTTCTACACCCACCTCAAGCACACCCATTCAAGGGGAGCTTTCAAATCCTCCAGTAAACCTCGATAGTCCAATCCAGGGGGAGAATCCAGCTGCAAATGAAGATCCAAATCCATCATTCGAGGGGGGAGAATGAGAATACAAATGATGATTCAGATGCTCAGTCTGAATTTGTAGATGTGAATGTTGAACTGGATCCAACTTATGATCCAAATTATCCTCCTTTAACCAAATGGATCAAAGATCATCCCAAATCACAAGTAATCGGAGAAGCCTCTGCAGGAGTTCTTAAGAGAGCACAACAAAAGGAGAATCGGACTGCTTTATTCTCCAAAATGGAATTTTGCATGTTCATTTCGTTTATCTCCAAAATTGAGCCCAAAAATGTTAAGGTTCCTCTTGAACATTCTGATTGGGTGCAAGTAATGAAGGAGGAGCTCAATGAGTTTGAACGTAACAAGGTTTGGAGGCTAATTCCAATTCTGAAGGATGCTTCTATCGTTGGTCTCAAATGGGTGTTTTGTAATAAGCTTGACAAATAAGGTAATGTGATACAAAACAAAGCTCGGTTAGTCGTTAAAGGGTATTGCCAAGAGGAAGGCATAGATTACGAGGAAACTTTCGCACCAGTTGCAAAGCTGGAGTCTGTTCGCATCTTCCTGGCATATGCAGCTCACAAGCACTTTGAAATATTTCAAATGGATGTCAAATGTGCCTTTCTAAACGGGGAACTAGAAGAAATAGTATATGTGGAACAACCACCAGGATTCGTAAACGAAAAGTATCCCAACCACTATTACATTCTGGACAAAGCTGTGTATGATATAAAGCAAGCTCCACGAGCATGGTATGAAACTCTTACTAGATTCTTAAAACTATCTAAATTTAAAAAAGGTTCGGTCGACCCAACCTTCTTTCGCAAGAAAGATGTAGACCATCTGATGATCGTCCAAATCTACGTTGATGATATCATTTTCGGATCTACTAATCATAGATTAACTGCTGAGTTCCGAAAATTGATGAAGACTAAGGTTGAGATGAGCTCAATGGGTCCGATCAACTTTTTCCTTAGTTTGAATATAAGACAGGGTCAAGAGGGAATCTTTATCAACCAGGAGGCTTATACGAAGACCTTACTTGCGAAGTTTGGAATGTTCGGAGATTCGAAGGTGAAGGTTTCAATGGCATTCGAAACGAAACTAACACCGTCATTTGACAAACCAGCTGCTGATATGACACTCTATCGTCAAATGATAAGTTCATTGATGTATCTAACTGCTAATCGTCCAGACATTATGTATCTGCTTGCTATTGTGCCAGGTTTCAAGCAAGTCCTCGCAAGCCCCACATGACCGCTGTGAAGAAGATCTTCAGATATCTTAAACGAACTACCTCGCTCGGAATTTGGTACCCTTCAAGCTCAGGGTTCTTTGTGCAAGCGTTCTGTGACGCTGATCTCGGAGGTTGCGGTCTAGATCGAAAAAGTACCACAGGAGGATGTCAATTTCTTGACGGCAAACTTGTCAGTTGGCAATCTAAAAAGCAAACATGTGTCTCACTATCGACTGCTGAAGCTGAGTATATTGCAGTCGCCTCATGCACCTCGCAAGTCATTTGGATCCAAAGTTAGTTAAGGGATTATGGAATAAATATGAAGCGAATCCCCTTATATTGTGATTCTGAAAGTGCAATTCCCATTTTCCACAACCCAGTGCAGCACTCCAAGACTAAACATATTGCACTGAGGTATCACTTCATTAAGGATCATGTAGAAGATGGTAATGCTGAAATTCACTTTGTGAGATCTGCTGATCAACTGGCTGATATCTTTACAAAGGCCTTACCTGAACAAACCTTTAATAGAATACTTCAAGGCTTAGGAATGATTGAAGCTGAATCGATTCCGAAACTACCTTCGTAGCTGTTAAGAATTCGCTGCGAATTGGTCCGAATGCTCGTACTAATTTGTAGTCTACTGTTCATCCGTGAACGCTCGTAGTGATTCACAGTTCACTGATCATTCATAGTCTACTGTTCATCTGCGAACGCTCGTAACGACTCCTAGTCCACTGTTTATTCAGAGGTTCAGAACTTCACATATCCTTTGTATATTTTTTTACTTAGATTTTTGTACACTTGTAATTTCTGTTTTATTATTTTTTGTTTTTATTTATTTATTTTTCAGAAAATCAAAAACCCAAAAATATTTTCTTTACTTTTTGTTTTTATTTATTTTCAGAAAAACTTAAAATTACAAAAATATTTTTCTTGAATTCTGTTTTTAATTTCTTTTTCAGAAAAATCAAAAATACAAAAATATTTTCTATTTTTATTTCTTATTCAACAAAATATTAGAAGTACCAAAAATAATAGATAATTGAACAGGATTGAAGGAACAAATCATGGTACTCTCAATTACGAATGATGGAGAATGTATCTAATTCCTATTCTCTGCACTAGTTAAGTGTCCCTAGAAGCATGTTGTTGCATGTTGTCCAAAGCCTCTGAGACTCTATGATTCGAAGCCTTAATGATTCGATATATACCAATCGTTTCTTCCCAATCAGGCTGAATATTCGCATAAGTCAATGAGCTACCTTACTCTTCTCATATTGAGTTAAGAGTTGTTTGATTGGTCACTTTCATATAGCAAAGGTACATTTCTCTTCGGAACCACCTCCTACTACTTCTCCATCATTTTCGTTTCCATAAACGTAACCCTTGAGACTCTCAGATATTACCACTGAGCTTTATGGTTACAAAATGTATGTGTTTATGATCTTAAATTCGTTATCACCACGAATTAAGTGAAACCCATAATCCAACACACTTCTCAAAATTGACGGTGAACAATTAATATGTTCTAGGTTTTCACCATGGAATTAACGAATATCCACCTTTGTGGTTCGTACATTGAAATCTCTTTTTATTTTCGTGAGATCTTAATGAAATGTTCTAGACCTAAGACGTTTCTTCCCATAAGATCCAGTTTTTATTTTTCTTGATATTTCTATATTATCTAGCTACTCCAAGAATTTCCAAAGCATATTTGTGCTTATGACTACACTGGTCAGACAAGTACTTCTTCCGAACGTTCAAACTTATATTAAGTTTCGGAGTTTGGTTGAAAATGAAGCCACCCTTTCACCTTATTAAAAAGAAGTCGTTCACTGTTTCTCTACAAACAGATGATCGTAATTCAACGGGACACCACACCGGCACTTCAGAGCCTCTCTTGACTCGGAAGGAAGAGATTGTTGCCCGGGATCAATCTGATTTATGCCAATTGAGACATCACTAAAATCCCATATAACTATATTGATTTATTTCTTTATCTTTGGCACACTCTTGCACGAAGATTCTTGTGATTTTCAAAAAGTCTGGTTCGTTGTCCTAATAGTTACTTTCAGATTCGGAGTACAGGATATGGTGATCAATTGTGAAAGTGAACAACTGAAATGGTGAAACTTAAGAGATAAGATTGCGCTTTTGGCGCGTGACAAGTTCAAACTGCCTCTGACATCATGCCGCCTAACGCACGCCTGCCACACGTTAGTTTGTCATGCTTTCAAGGCTACTTTATCGGGATTATGAAGTGCCAAACGCTGGATTTCTCTCTCTAATCATACCGTATAAAAGGAAAATCGTCACTTCATTCTACTTTACCACTTTCAAAGTAATGGCTTTTCTTCTGGCGAATTCTTTTCTCTCTCAAGGACTGTTCATCATCGTCTTCAACGATTTCCATGGCTGCTTCTTCAGTTGATGAAAAAATGGCTCATTCAACACTACTAGGCATCAAGGCTAACCAGAATCTCATCTTGGACCTTGATCCATCCAAATATGACTCCTTTCTCCAACCACTGATTGAATTCCTGAGGCACTCTCCAATGGCCACTGCTCTATCAAAGACCAAGCATGTCCCTTTGGCCCTTCTATCCAAAGCTTTCTCTACTACTCATTATGAAGCAAGCACTGCTACTATTACGTATGAGTTGGGTAATCAACAAACAACCATTACCAAGTCACGCTTCAATCGATTATTGGGACTTCCTTCTGATAGGGATTTAGTCGATCCAGAATTCGTCCCTAATTCCGCTATTCTGGAGATGTTCTGCCAGATGGGATATCGTGAGTATCTGGCCGTCGTGTCCAAGTTCAAGAAGCCCAACCTTCCTCCAATGTGGAATGGGCTATTTACCCTAATTTTCAAGAGCTTCTCAGAGAGGGTAACTGGATCAGATTGCGCAAGTAAGCTCTTTCTCACGATTATGTATGGTGTCTATTCGGGGGTAAATTTGGATTACGTGTGACATCCCCAAAAGTACGGCCAGAAAAGACCGATTTAATTTATGCTTTCAAAGTAAAATCAGAGTAATCCTTTGATTAAAAGAGTTGTGGAA
Source organism: Lactuca virosa (assembly GCF_052849685.1). NCBI lineage: Eukaryota > Viridiplantae > Streptophyta > Magnoliopsida > Asterales > Asteraceae > Lactuca > Lactuca virosa. Next base: position 63,463,882 of record NC_136433.1, read on the forward strand.
TTTGTTCCCAAAACAAAATATGATGAGACAAAATTTATCAAAGCATTTCTTAAATAAATGTATTTTCATTATATAACAAAATCTCAGGATGTCATGTTTCGATACAGACCAAAAGCATAAACAACACAAAATAGACCTTACAACAGTTATATTTAACTATGGTCTATAATCCAAAATATCTTGACAAGTCATCCAACTTATGCTCTCGTGACACTACCTGTAATACAAAGAAAAACTGAGTGGGTCAGGCTTGGGAGCCTGGTGATCATATAGGGTTTTTAACCCACAATAAATGATTATATTAATTTCATCAACCAATAATAACCCAATTACCCATTTCCGTTATCCTCACTTTACGTCCCTAAAACAATTAACCCAAGGGACCTAGCCTAAGGATTTTCATCGGGGCGACAACACTGCTTTGGGGGTTTCCCAGCAATTTATGTCAAATAAGGCAACCATGGGGGGATGGAGTACAACAAATGAACACCCAAGTTCATTAACACCTACATGTTATGAGCCTGCTAGCGTTCCACTAGACTGTCTAGAAAAGTCCGTGGTCGTCATCTAAACTCCGCTAGATTACAGAATCAGCAACAACAACGAGGCCTCTCATAATTTTATTTCATCACACATCAACTGTCTACCCATATTCTACCCAACATATTAGTAGATAAAAATATATACATTTATATACAGCTTAAACCTGTGCAAATCATTCATTCAACAATTATTTCAAATAAACAAATAATATATAAACACATAGCACGTATTTTATAAAGAATACTTCATATCTACGTGTTAGAAGAAAGTGACTACACACTCACTTGATCAGAAGATGATCGGACAACACTACCGCTCAAAGAGTAGTATTCTTCGGTGAAACCGGGATGTTTTCTTGAAAACCGGGCTTCTCGCGGGCAGAGTTTTCTTGAAACTTTACTTATCGGGATCCTCGGGGCTTCGGGACTTGCTTCGAGTCTCGGGAATGATACCGGGGCTTCGGGGTATAAGTTGCATGCAAAACGAGGCAATAACGAGTGAGAGAGAAGAATTTCAGCACTAAAACTCGGCAGCCCACGACATCTATTTATAGGGTGCTGAGCATCGGGTTACGTTGGGCGTAATCTCAGAGTACGCTGGGCGTACTCCCTCTACAAGCACTACACTGGGCGTACATTGGGTACGCTCGGCGTACTAAGTGGATCAGATCGAATGCGTCACTGCTTACGGACCCGGGGCACTCGAGTGGTGGAGTAAGGCGACGTGGCCCATTTCGATCCATGTATATGGGTACGCTGGGCGTACTCCGATTTATCGAACTTCAAAAATTCGTAACTTTCACATACGATCTCTGTTTTCGACGTTCTTTATATCCACGCGTAGGTGAGACTATGATCTACGACTTTTATTTGGACTCCGTCGGCTAATTTTGATTTTATTTTTAATATTATATTTTTAACATGCCGGGACAGGAAATGTCTGTTAAAAATTCATAACTCCTTCATCCGACGTCCGTTTTCGTCTGTCTTTTTACCGTTGCACTACTATTAACGAGATCTTCGATTCTCGTTTAGATTGTTTCGGCTAAAAATCACTCGATCTCATATTCGAGTTTCGGGTTGCATACTGCTAAGCTGAAACTTAGAAAAATCATAACTTCCTCATACGAAGTCAGATTTAGACGTTCTTTTTATGCACGCTCTCGGTTTAACGTATTCTACGACTTTCGTTTAGATCACTAAGGCTAAAAATCGATCTATCGTAAATTCACATTTTACGTCATTCAGCGTTGCGCCGGTTCTGTCGCGAAACTTCGACAGGTCAGAACTCCTTCGTTATAATCTCGGATTTTCATACTCTTTATATCTTCGGAATTCTTGTTTCGATCAATACAACTTTATCCCTAGATATCGGCTTTATTTAATATTTATTTCTGACGCTCATTTTTATTCTTAATTCATTTAAGCCACAAAATTAAGCATAAAACACATAATACTCAAATAATACAATTATATTATTTCAAAATGAGTTACAAAGGTTAACCTAGACTATTACATCAATATTAATGCCTAGCCTAGAAACACGGGCGTTACAATTCTCTCCCCCCTTAGGATGATTCCGTCCCCGGAATCACACATCAACAAACAAATACGGATAGTGACTCATTATGTCACTCTCCGTCTCCCATGTGAGATTTGGCCCATTCGTATGATTCCATTGGACGAGCACTAATTCGACCATCTTGCGTCTCAACTTCTTAGTCTTTCGGTCAACGATTGCCTTTGGTTCTTCAATCAACCTTTTGTTCTCATCAATCCTTAACTCAGAAATTGGAATTATATCAGGAACGTCTCCCGTGAACTTCCTCAAATAACACACATGGAAGGTGTTATGAATTCCATTCAGTTCTTCTGGTAATTCGGGCTTGTAAGCTTGGTTCCCAATCCTCTGAAGAACTTTAAACGGTCCGATAAACCTTGGACTTAACTTTCCCCTTTTACCAAATCTTATAAGTCCCTTCCACGGCGAGACTTTAAGCAAAAGCGAATCTCCAACTTCAAAAGTCATCGGTCGTCTTTTCTTGTCAGCATAGCTCTTTTGACGATCCTGAGCTGCTAACATTCTTTCCCTGATTATTTTCAGCTTTTCAGCAGTTTGATGGACTATCGCAGGCCCCATAAACTGCTTTTCCCCAGCCTTAAGCCAACAAGACGGCGTACGACACTTATGTCCGTACAAAGCTTGATAAGGTGCCTTCTTTATGCTCGAGTGGAAACTATTGTTGTAGGAAAATTATACCAAAGGTAAATGTTCATCCCAGTTACCTTGGAATTCCAGGGTACATGCTCTCAGCATATTTTCAAGCGTTTGTATCGTTCGTTCGCTCTGACCATCAGTCTGTGGATGGTAAGCTGTACTTAAACACAACTTGGTACCCAATTCCTCTTGTAGACTTCTCCAAAACCTTGAGGTGAAATGGTTGTCACGATCTGATACGATCGTTAATGGAACACCGTGTAGCCTCACAATTTCTTTCACGTAAGAATTCACAAGCTTATCCATAGACCATTTCTTATTGGCTGCTATGAAGTGCGCACTCTTAGTGAAGCGATCGGCAACCGCCCAAATCATGTCGTGACCATTCTTTGTTCTGGGCAGTTTAGTGACAAAATCCATGGCAATGTCTTCCCACTTACCCATCGGTACAGGTAAAGGTTCTAAACTCCCATATGGTTTCTGATGTTGTGCCTTAACTCTCGCACATGTCACACACTCGGCCACATACTTTGCAATATCGAGCTTCATCGTCGGCCACCAGTAATAGGGGTTTAGGTCCCTATACATTTTAGTGCTACCGAGACGTATCGAGTACATGGTTTTGTGAACTTCTTCCATTAGTAGATCTCTTATCCCTCCTGACTTCGGCACCCAAATTCGATCTTGGAATACCTTCAGTCTGTGACTGTTTGTACCGAACACTAACGTTTTGCCCAAACGTTCCTCCTTCCAGTCATTCTTTTCAGAAGCTTCCTCTTGAGCTTTCTTTATACTTTCCACAATGGTCGAGACAACTTCTATTCTCAACGCTCTTGGCCTTTTTCTTTCAAGATTGACTTTCCGACTAAGAGCATCAGCGACAACATTTGCTTTACCAGGGTGGTAAAGTATCTCACAGTCATAGTCCTTGAGTAACTCTAGCCAGCGTCGTTGCCTCATATTCAATTCTTTCTGATTAAAGAGATATTGGAGACTCTTATGGTCAGTGAAAAGTTTGCACTTCGTGCCATATATGTAATGCCTCCATATCTTCAGAGCGAAAACTACCGCTGCCAGCTCCAAATCGTGAGTGGGGTAGTTCTTTTCATGCTCTTTCAGCTGTCGAGACGCATATGCTATCACCTTTTCTCTTTGGGTCAAAACACAACCCAACCCAACACCAGACGCATCGCTATAGACAGCAAAGTCTTCAGCTCCATCGGGTAGAGAAAGAATCGGTGCTTCACATAGCTTCTTCTTTAGCAACTCGAATGCTTCTTTGTGCTTATCACTCCAAGCATAAGTAGCTCCTTTGTGAGTCAAAGCTGTTAATGGAGTAGCAATCGAAGAAAAGCCTTGGATAAACCTTCGGTAATATCCAGCTAATCCCAAAAAGCTTCGGATGTCCGTGGGACTTTTCGGTTGTTCCCACTTTGTCACAGCTTCAATATTGGTCGGATCAACCATTATCCCTTCTTGGTTGACCACGTGACCCAAGAATTGGACTTCTCGAATCCAAAAATCACATTTGGAGAACTTAGCATACAACTTCTCCTTATTCAAGACTTCTAACACTTCTCGCAAGTGTCTGCCATGCTCCTCTTGGCTTTTCGAATAAATCAGAATGTCGTCTATGAACATTATCACAGATTTATCAAGGAACGGTTTACAAACCCTGTTCATTAAATCCATGAATGCTGCTGGAGCATTGGTTAGTCCAAACGACATAACCAAAAACTCGTAGTGTCCATATCGTGTTCTGAATGCAGTCTTCTCGATATCCTGCTCTCTCACCTTCAGCTGATGATATCCTGACCTTAGGTCGATCTTTGAAAAGTAACTTGAGACTTGCAGCTGATCTAACATGTCATCAATCCTTGGCAATGGATATCTATTCTTTATCGTTGCCTTATTCAGCTCTCTGTAATCAATGGACATTCTCATACTCCCGTCTTTATTTTTCACGAATAACACCGGAGCTCCCCAGGGTGATGAACTAGGTCTTATGAAACCTTTGTCCAATAACTCCTGAAGTTGCATCATCAGCTCCTTCATCTCCGTTGGTGCTAATCAGTACGGTGCTTTTGCTATTGGCCTGGTTTCGGGTAACAAGTCTATTCTAAACTCCACTTGTCTATCAGGCGGTAATCCAGGAAGATCTTCGGGAAATACTTCCGGATAATTACACACCACTGGAATGTTCTGCGCCTCCTTTTTCTCCTTCTTTGCGTCAATCACGAATACCAAATATGATGTACATCCTTTGGCCAAACACTTTCTGGCTTTCATTAGAGAAATGATTCCAGAATTTACCTTGCGTTTGTCCCCATACACCATAAATGACTCTTTCCCTGGCGGGTTTACTTTGACTATCTTCTTTCTGCACAATATCTTGGCGTCATTGGCGCTAAGCCAATCCATTCCCAACATGATGTCGAAACTGTTAAGTTCGATAGGCAATAATTCCTCGTGGAACTTATTCCCATTCAGGTCGATTAAGTTTTTCATACGATGGCTAACAGGTACAAACTTGCCACTAGCAACTTCGACTAATAAAGCATTATCTAGTCTATCAACATGCAAAGCTAGTTTTCTACCAAATTCATGCGAAATAAAGGAGTAGTTGGCTCCAGAATCAAATAAAATTTGGGCAGGCAATTTGTTTACGAGAAAGGTACCTGAAGCGATATTTGCTTCTTCTTTAGCAGCTTCCAGTGTCATCTGGAAAGCTCTTGCTTTAGGCTTTGGGGAATATTGGGTTTTGTTGCCTCCTTCTTTCTCGGACAGTCTTTCAAAATGTGCCCCTCCTCATTACACCCAAAGCACACTCTTTTGTTGGACGGGCACTCATTGGCATAATGCCCCGTCTTTCCACACTTGTAGCAGGTCACATCCTCTCTACATTTCCCAGAGTACTTTTTCTTGCACTTCTCACACCATTTCGATTCACCTCTTTTTCCTCCTCCAAACTTTTTCGAATCAGACTTCGAAAATTTGCTTTTCTTGCTGGAACCTGAAGTTCCTTAGAACTTTCTCTTTTCACCAACTTCAACTTTGCTGGCGGTTCTTCCCTTGATCATGTCCTCAACAGACTTGGCAGCCCAAATAGCTGTCTCTAGAGTAGGTGCCTGACGTACTGGCACCGCGTACTCCCATGGGAGTCCCTTCGCGTACCGGTCAACTTTTGTTAGCTCATCTGGGACGATGCGCAAAGCAAACTCCATTTCGTCGGTGAAGGCGTTAGTGTAATCGTCGACTGACATGCTGCCTTTTGTCAATGTCAGAAATTTGTTCTCCAACTCTAGCAGATTTTGGGCCGAGCAGAACTTGCACTTGAATTGCACCAAGAACTCTACCCAAGTGAGTTGCAGTGGCTCATTAGGGCTTAGGGTCTTTCCCAGAATGTTCCACCAACGAACAGCGCCACCCCTGAACTGACGTACTGCATATATGGTTTGTAGTTTTCCTTTGCAACCGCATGTCATAAAGGCCAACTCCATTTCTGAGATCCAATCCATAACTCCGATCGAATCTTCCTTTACAGTGAAGGTCGATGGTTTGTAAGTCGGAAAATCTTTGTACTTGCATCCAAGTCCATCATTTCCTCCATTGTCGTTATTCTTCCTAACAATTGGTGGGTTGGCTTGACCAATGATCCCACTGAAGTTTCCTCCTTCCGACTGCCCTTCATTCAATTCGGGCTCTTCCACTTGAATCGACAATTCTTCACGATTCTGCCGAAGCAGGCGTCTAGTTTCTTCCATCTAACGATCCAACATCGTCTGAATCATCATTTGTACCCCATCCATTGTCATTGGCTCAGGTAATGCAGCTACTACAGGAGCTTGCTCAATCACTGGTGGTTGAGGCTGTTGATTCCTGTTTTCGTTAGTGTCTCCAACTCCGCTTCTTGTTCTTGCCATTCTTGATCTATACACCAAATAAGGTGAATTTAGATCTTTATTCACGATAGATATTTAAACCATCCTTATCACTCCGAAACGTTTACATGCTAGTTCTAATATCGTAGCTATACACTTAGAATCCTAAACACATAAGGTCTCCAGATCCGGTTGGCAACAAACCATAGATCCGAACAAATAATATCATATATGGCAAACATATAACATTTAGCACATAAAAGCATTTTAGGCAACTTTCCTAAAATAAACTAGTGCTCGTGTCTAAAATATGGTAGACACTCATCTCACGATCATCACTTAGCATTCTAAGTTTAAGTCTAGAAATCCTAAAAATTCCTAGTTCGCTTAAACTAATGCTCTGATACCAACTGTGACATCCCCAAAATCACGGCCAGAAAAGACCGATTTAATTTATGCTTTTAAAGTAAAATCAGAGTAATCCTTTGATTAAAAGAGTTGCGGAATTTGTTCCCAAAACAAAATATGATGAGACAAAATTTATCAAAGCATTTCTTAAAGAAATGTATTTTCATTATATAACAAAATCTCGGGATGTCATGTTCCGATACAGACCAAAAGCATAAACAATACAAAATAGACCTTACAACAGTTATATTTAACTATGGTCTATAATCCAAAATATCTTGACAAGTCATCCAACTTATGCTCTCGTGCCACTACCTGTAATACAAAGAAAAACTGAGTGGGTCAGGCTTGGGAGCCTGGTGAGCATATAGGGTTTTCAACCCACAATAAATGATTATATTAATTTCATCAACCAATAATAACCCAATTACCCATTCCCGTTATCCTCACTTTACGTCCCTAAAACAATTAACCCAAGGGACCTAGCCTAAGGATTTTCATCGGGGCGACAACACCGCTTTGGGGGTTTCCCATCAATTTATGTCAAATAAGGCAACCATGGGGGGGATGGAGTACAGCAAATGAACACCCAAGTTCATTAACACCTACAGGTTATGAGCCTGCTAACGTTCAACTAGACTGTCTAGAAAAGTCTGTGGTCGTCATCTAAACTCCGCTAGAAGACTGAATCAGCAACAACAACGAGGCCTCTCATAATTTTATTTCATCACACACCAACTGTCTACCCATGTTCTACCCAACATATTAGTAGATAAAAATATATACATTTATATACAACTTAAACCTGTGCAAATCATTCATTCAACAATTATTTCAAATAAACAAATAATATATAAACACATAGCACGTATTTTATAAAGAATACTTCATATCTATGTGTTAGAAGAAAGTGACTACACACTCACTTGATCAGAAGATGATCGGACAACACTACCGCTCTAAGAGTAGTATTCTTTGGTGAAACCGGGATGTTTTCTTGAAAACCGGACTTCTCGCGGGCAGAGTTTCGGCTCGGAAACTCTACTTCTCGGGATCCTCGGGGATTCGGGACTTGCTTCGGGTCTCGGGAATGATACCGGGGCTTCGGGGTATAAGTTACATGCAAAACGAGGTAATAACGAGTGAGAGAGAAGAATTTGAGCACTAAAACTCGGCAGCCCACGACATCTATTTATAGGGTGTTGAGCATCGGATTACGCTGGGCGTAATCTCAGAGTACATTGGACGTACATTGGGTACGCTCGGCGTTCCGGCAGACAATGCAATTATCAACGAATATCGCAGGCAACCGACTTTGGGTGCTTGCCCATTAACAGTTTTGATGTGAACGACTTTAGAAGAGGCCGACAAGCCTAAGGAATGGGGTAAGCGAAAGGCGAAGGTTGGACCCTCTGAACCTGCTCAGACTCCAAAGAAGAAAAAGCGAGCCGCTCGCAGACCAAGGACACCTACTCCGAGTGATGAGGAGGATTCGCAGTCCAATACCATCTCTGACGTTCGTATACTAGATCAGGGCCAGCACGAACATGACGACGCAACTGAGACTTCGCAACTTATGGTTTCGCATCCAACTCCTACTCAAACCAATCCTGATGAATCTTTCTCTATGCCTACTTCAGTTCCAATTACAGATGATTTTTTCCAGGATTTTGCTCCACCTTCTCCTCCTTCTTCTACTACCACTCCTATCACAATCGCTCCATGTCCACCTGTATCTGTGGGAGTTTCGCAGCCACAGATCGCCACTTCTCAAACTACTCTACTGTTCACGGAATCCATTGCAACAACAACAACGACTACTAGTACTCCACCGGTCACTGTCAACGTATCTGATACGGGGGCAGGGGCTTCTACTTTCACTTCTGGTGCTGATTCTTTTCCTATCTCACCACTTCGTCAAAGTGATCTTCATACAGTTTTTGGTGATGATCAGGACGATTTTGAAGACTTTCACTACAGAGCTTTCTATGTACAGGAATCTAGTGATGATCATGCTCCAATGACTCATCATCAGTTCAAGCTTCTTCGTGAAAAGCTGGACACTTTGATTGAGTCATCCAAGTCCTCTTCCAGCTCTGACTATTCTCTTGCAACTCAGAAGGCTCTCCTGGAAACTTTGATGATAGAGCATGCTGTGAATCTTGAAAAGGCTAACAAAGTTGTTGAGGATTCAGCGAACACTTGCAAGAATACGACCGAAAAAGTCGAAAAACTAATGTCTGATGTCCAAACCTTCATCGGTGAATTTAAAGCTTCCTTTAAATCCAACACTTCCAACGCCAATCAAGTGATCACCATCCTAGGAAATACTCTCCAAACAGAGAAAACAACCCTTATGAAAGTTCGTACAGATATCCAGGCTGATAATACCGCGTTTCAAACCTCCATCTCCTCTCAAATTGAAAAACTTCAAGCAGATCTGTAAATAGAGAACAAACTCATGGATCAACTTGCACTTGAAGAATAAAATATTAAGGTTATGTATGTGAAGCTTTCTTACGCGAATAAGCAGATTAATGAGCTCAAATCTAAAAAAGTTGTCATCAAAAGTTGTGTTGTTGATATCAATGTTGATTTGCACAGTCTTATCGAGACTCGTGATTCGCTGCTCACAGTGCCTGTTCATCGGCATCTGACTGAGAAAATGAAGCCCATCTTCTCCATGCTTGATAGAATTGAAGGTGTTTCGGAATTTTCTATTCCAAAAAAAGGGGGAGAACCGATGAGAACTTCTGGTGTGGATAAAACAACTGGTGGTGGTGACGAACATGAAGCAAATCCAAAGTCCAACGTACCGAAGGATAGTGTAGCTTCGGGTTCTAAAGAAAAAGAAAAACTTGTGAATGATGATGATGAGTAAGAAGAAGATAAAAATGTGAAACTTAAGCGCAAGAATTGTGATGCTGAACTCGATAATAACCTGTGAATCGCTAGGGAAGCTGAAGAACAAGAGAAGGTTGTTCGAGAAGCTCAAGTCACTTTGGAAACTCAGAAACTTTTATTTCCTTTGTGGAATTTGGAGCGTATAATGAACGAAGTTGTTGATAACCAAAGTGTCTATTGGTTAGAGTCGGTTGTGTCTTTCGAATTGGAAAATAGTTCAGAATTCGCAGCTTGATCTGCCGATTACTCCAAAGGCGTTCTAGTTTCGCTGCTTTGACAAAGTTATGAATGTTCCTCCTTCTGATAATGGTGATGATCAGATGCTCTTTTCTTTCTACCTAAAGCACATGAAATCACAATATGAAACCTAGAGCTCAAAGAAAATTACAGTTGTAAAGGTTTATGGATCTATTGAAACTAAAAGCTTCTTGAACGCTCGTTTCAAAGTTGCAAGAGGTGCTACAAGTCAGGTGTTCGAGTTTACTCTAGCAGATCTGCCATGCCTGAACCCGTACGATTGGATTTCTCTGCTTCTTCTGTTGCTGAGGGATAAAAAAAAGTTCGAACCAATTATTACACATCTTAAAAGGATGATGGTCTCATATATCCAGGAGGTTGGAAAAATGGATGTAGAGATTGCAGTTGTTCTTTGAAGGAAGTCAATAGTGTTGCCCAAGGAAGCTCCAGAAGATTTTGATAAAATGAAGCTGGGAAGAATACGAAAGGATGACTGGTGTATGGCATTCCAAATCCGAGAAAGGTCTGATGCTGATTTTCACAAAGTTTGCTTCTATCTGGATGATAAGCATCTTTACTCCACCTTATGCCTTGAATACATTATGGAGATGATGAATAAATGCAAAGTGAACAGTGTCGGAGAAAAGAAATGTTTCTCGGATATGATCAATTGGTATATCCTGGTTCGCAAGACTCTGCTCGGAATTATGCCCAAGCTCTTCAAGACTCAAAAACGCCAACAACAATGAAGATCTACCTTCTTTATTGACACAAAGGGGGAGATTGTTGGGGATATTTTGTGTTGTGTCAATATTTTATTGTATTGTTATAGTCTATCTTTTTTAACGAGTTGGGCCTGTCCACCCGATTTTTAATGTGCTAGGGTTAGACTATTTGTAGTGCATGCATGCACCGTGATTAGCATCGATTGCTTGTAACCCTACCGTGCCTTTACAGTAGCAGTTCTTAATCGAGCTCTTCTAAGACATAGATTATAATCATTTAGCACGACTTTGATCTTCATTCTTCGTGTTTGATTCTTAATCCTGTTCTTGAATCTATCGATCTTATAGTTTTATTCTCATCACAAAAGAAGAGCAAGAAGGAAAGTCTCATGAAGCTTGTATTTATAGCATGAAGAAAAAGTCCATAAGTCCTTAACCATTTAGCACTTTAGACAAACATGTGCCCCATGCTTTTAAGACTATCCATGTTTTCATTTCTATTTATTAAACAATCATGAAAGCCATGCTTTTATTTAAATAATCAAAAGGCATGTCTTCTTTTTGTAATACTTTATTCCCATATTTCTAAAGTATGTTCCCTAGATTAAAATAATCTACAAACCATACCTCTCTTTCTTCTTCCTCAATATCTAAATTAAGAAGTCAACAGAGGACAAAAGCTTTATATTATATAAACCAAGTTTACGAAATATGAACTTTTTGGTAAAAGAAAAAAGAATTTATCTAGTCCAAAATGTTGTGCATTAATTCGTACCATATGAATTATGTAATGTTACTTGCTAATGAAAATTATTATTTCCTAGAAATAAATAATTTCCAGTTTAATTATAAGAGTTTATTGAATATTTATTAAAATTAAATTCTAATAAATAATCAATTATATCAAGTTGTTGTTAGTGTGACCTTTTAGTATCATATTTTAATTAGCAATATCACTTTAATATGATTCTTGAGCATACTAGATCTTTCAATCTCCCACTTGCACAAGATTCAAATTAGACTGATATAGACAGTGGTGAACGTCTAGCAACATTTCACTGCCCCCTCCAACATACGACTTTGTGCTATTCTATCAACGCCCAATTCCCAAAAAGCTCCAAGCTACAATTAGTGTATAAGGTAAGTTTATCAGTTATCCCTTTGTCAGAGACATCATGTTGAACATGAGACATGGATCGCGATCAATATCATTAGGTGTTCAACTTTTGGTAAGGCGCCTTAGATGTCTAACTCTCAACACATAAGAGGAACAAATCCCATCTTGACTACAAAAGCCTCTTGCATAGTTCATACCATACCTAAAAATGGCTTTTATAACTGCCCAGTTAGGACTAGCATTTGACCTTATCTAATCACAATACTCCCTATAATTAAGTCCCACTGTGTATCTCATGTGTTAAGGACACAAAGAAAGTACCTTTTAATCAAGTATCATTCACGATAGCGATCAATGAGATGATCTTGATGCGGGCCAGTTCAATACCAGTTGTCTGACAAGTACCTATGAAACTTGATTACAACCCATTGCCTACCTAAATCTGGTGAAAGTCAACCAATATAATTCATATTAGTCTTATTTCATAATAGCTCCCAAAATTATAACCGACTATGAACTTTTAGAATAATAAGATTATTCATGCATTAAACTTGTTAATATAGAACACAACAAGTATTGATGTTATGATAATATCCTAGTATATCAAAACATTATAGAATAGTTTTTGTTACAACTTTCCAATATCCACATACTAAATCCAAATCAAAATCCCATTTTTAGAATAATAAAGCCTCACAGCTGAAGTGTGACCATTCATACTTAGCTCAGGAGAAGGACTTTATTAATGGTTTCGACTAAACTTAATTTGTGTGAATTCTATGAATACTATCATCTCCATGTTTGACTTTATTCTAGGTATAGTTAAATAAATATATTGGAGTATATGATTGGTGTTATTTCATGACATATATTCTCTTAGCTCGATTAAGTATACTCTCGAAGTCACAAAGATTTCTATGTGATCCTTGAATGGCAGAGATCAACATAGCTTTTCAATGAACTCATTCATCCAATCATATTAGATTTCATCTTCTAAAGTAGTGTATTCTTATTTTGTAGTATATTGTGTCATTTTGTTTTTGTTGGACCATATTCCAACTAAACTTACTCTTCATCCCACAATGAGGTCATAATCTAATTATAATTCATAATTATGTATATTTGCTTAGAAATCAGAATCTTATGTAGCTCTTTACATGAAGATCTTTTCCTAAACTATATGTCTCATATACATTCTCTTAGTTCTTCTAAAGTACTCTTAGAATGTTCTTGTAATCATCCGGTGACTTAACCATGTATTCAATTGATATATTATGATATGCTCATAGTATGATCATAATCAAGTCTAATGCATAATATGGCATAAATTATGGTTTCATTTTCCAAAAAAATTGAATATAAATCATTTCATCTAGTTCAAGCCTATGAGCTAGGTCCTTTTTGAGGCTGGCTCAAAACTTAGTTCCCTGTAATAATACCAAGATTCCTCCAAAGGAATTTTGTATCTTGATCCCTTTCAAGATATTGTCCATATATACATAAAGATTTAAAACTTTAAACATTCATTTTATCTATCTATAGATTTTACATTCCAAGAATGTATCTTGTCCTTTCTAAGTCTTTCATTTTTAGAAACACGTTCCGAGTCAAGGTGAAAACCCTTGGCATGGTTAGAATGTAATTTCTCATGATTAAGTATATATTATTCATACAAGATTAGGAATGTCACTATACTCCCACTAGTTCTTAGTAAACACACATGTTCTATTCATTTTGATATAAAAGCATACCTTATGGTTTCATATTTAAATGATGATTACAACATTGAGATAGTTGCTTTATATCCACAAGTGGATCTTAAGCTCTACACATTTTGTTAGGATAACATGGATTAAGAAAACCTCCAGGCTAATCTATATATATATATATATATATATATATATATATATATATATATATATATATATATATATATCTTCTAGTAGATGTCTATTAAGAAAAGCGGTCTTTCTTGAAATCTATTTTCTATATCTCATATTAAGAATATGAATTTATAGTAAGCAATATCCTTATTGATCTAATCGAAGCTACTTGTAAAAAAAAGTTTTGATCATAGTCAATGTCATGAGTATGATAAGGACCATAGTCAATGACATGAGTATGAGAAAATCCTTTTATAACAAGTTTTGCGTTAAATGTGTATAGTTATCCATGTAATGTATACTTTCTAGAAGAATCACTTACTCCTTCTAGCATTTCTATAGAGAGAAAGTTCAATCAAGACCATACTTGATTATTTTACATGGATTACATCCATGTTCATGGCTCTAAGTCATTTATCATATTCGAGATCTAACATAGCATCTTGGTATTTGATGGATTTTCTAGAAACCATCAAGAAAAGTTCATCAATGAGAAATTTCACATTTCTCAAGTCATAGATGATTTCTGCCACTAAAGCGAACATTTGTGTTTGTGAATAGCCATTATTAATGTTTAACAATACCTTGTTAAAACTAGTGCCAACTATTACTACATCAGGTAATGGTTCTTGAGCTGCTTCAAGTTCTACGTATCTCCCACTTGTTTTTCATTAGAAGAAAAACTTATTCTTGGTGAGTTTTCTTATAATAATCTAAGCCACATTTAGAGTATTATATGCAAATATGTATTTTGTAGATTTTGGGTTTAAAAGTTTTAGTTCAACATAGGCTTTAAATCCATAAAACATTTAAGTAAGATAGGGATGGAGCCTTTCCATACAAAATCTTATGAAGAAAATGTTATATCTACTATTTAGTTGGTGTTTGTACTCAAGGTACAATTGATAGTGTTCTAGGTGTTATCCCTCGGAAATAAAAGGAGGACATTTCTACCGATTAGAAAGAAAATCATACCAAGTAGGATTTAATTCGTCATTTATTATCATTAAGGCCTTAGATGGTTCTTACCAGTTTGTATTTCAACTTTACATTTGAAACCTTCAACTAAGATTTCACAATTATGTTTTAACATGTAAAATATGAATTATAACTACTATAGTTGTTAATAAAGTTGATTTGGTATCTTATGATAAATCTTAGACATTCATTAGAAAAGAAGTCATACACCATAGTGTATAGTTCTTTAATAATTTTATTTTCTCTACTACTTAGTGAAAATATCATTATGAATCTTTTATATATGAATAACATTTACATATGTCAAATAATCTACATTATTTGCCTTCAAGGATCCCTTTATTGAAGTTGCAATATGTGAATGTCATTTATATAATAAAGATGACAATGTCAAATATGAGTTTGATTTAAAACAATTTTAAGTCAAAAATATTTTTCATATAGAAATTGTTATTTATAAAACATTGAAATTTACTTTATAATTCTTTTTAAGAGATCTAGTCATATAAAAAGAATTCTAATCATTTCTGAATATGAAGGTAATTGTTATGAAAAACGATTTAAGTAAATAGTCAATCATTCATAAATTAAATGAGACATATATTTAGGCAAGCTAAATTAAAACATACATTGTTCCAAAACAAACATCGTTTTATATTACAAGTACATTATGTTCCAAACATAATAAACTAGACTCTGCGAGTGTAGTTCCAACTTGATTGTGCTCAGCTAGTTACTCTTCTGTAAATATCTCCAAGCCATTTACAAATATTATATTAACATTTAGGTACCAAGTACTTAAGTGTTATATGAAAATTATGTGTTCTATTTACTAGATACCTGAAATAATAGTCTCTTCCAGACTTTCTTTCCAAATAAGAGGAGTAGTTCCTCTTCCAGTGTCCAGTTGTTCCAAAAAAAGTAACAAGATCCATCTATGTGGGCCTTATTGGATGTTAGAACTATTCCTAGTTTGATGTTAGAAACATCTTTGGCATCACAGTGATGCCTTTACTAGGTATCATGTTCAGGCTTATTGCCCAAAGCCAATAGTTTAGCACTTGGACCTTTAAGTGTATACGATTTCATATCTCTCACGAGATTGTCTCTTAAGACATGAACTCATTCATTGAATTTGTATTTATTGAATGCTATTGTTTCATTAAGTCCATAAAGAAAATGACAATTCATGGTAATGAGAATGGATTATTTAACTACAAAATTTTAACAAAATTCATTTATTATTTTCAATATTTAACTCTTTAATAATTAATACTCTTTTAGTTTCCAAAAACATTAATTATCAAAGTCTAGAATCTAAGTTGCAAAACAAATAAATGGTTAGGTATCCTTTATCCCATTAACTTGTATTCAACCCGGTAGATATCGATTATTAATTATATCTTACTATATAATTCCTAAATTTATTGGATCACTAATAACAAATTTAATTATACATGCTTGATCCCATCTATGCCTTGAAATTTTGTTGCTTAGGTATCCTTTATCACAAAAGATTTCCGATCAAATAATCCAATTTGAAAAACTTGTGTAATCGGTCTATAACTTGTTTATAGAAATCGTGAAGACATCCCGACCATCAAAAGATACCACTAAGTGGTTAGGTATCCTTTATCTCACTAGTACATATAAGAGATGTGCGAGTGCTCCTCAAAAAGGATTGCATAGATTTGAAGTTTGTAAAAGGTTCTTTTATATGTTTTATAATTCTAGTTTTAAAAACATATGATATGATGGTTATTACATGCATATAATAAACCATGGTACCAATTTTCAAAAGAAAATCACTTTTAAAGGTTCTATATAAAAAGCTAGTTTTATATAATTTAACGCGATTCAATTTTAATAACTGGTATTAATTTTGAGTGCAGTTGAACCATTTTATACCTTTAATAAAACTTCCTTTTATTACTTATATATTTGAATTTTGTATAAGTTATAAAAATCACCATTTTAAAACTTATATTTGAATATTTCAAAATTTGACGTTATTAACGTTTTATAAAACCGGATTTTATTTTAAAACAATAACTTGTTGCATCTCATGTCCACATTATAAATTTTGAAAACCAAACTCTATGTGATGTTCAATTTGTCCAAAATTCTTTTAGCATGTGAAAAACTAATATATCAACCACACATAATAATTGCACAAAATAAACAACACAACATGCATAAAATTATATGTGCATAAACACAACCAACTAGTGACATTTTTTTATGAGTCAACACAAAAATGCTAAGTCCATTCCTAAAGGGACATTTTAAGGGACCAAAAATCTTCTTGTAATGTTGTTGTAGAAGCTTCCACTTGAGAAAACATTCATTGCTTGCAATAGATTGGAAAAGCTTCTTGAATGCAATATTTCAGCAACTATCGTAAAAAGTCCAACAGCCCACAAGAAACAGCATTAGTGACACTTCTCAGAAACTGTCACTAACTTTCAACATGTTTCTTAATCACGAAAATTGCTCTTTGGTCTTCAAAAATGGCTCCAACTTCATTTCTTGTTACATTTTTGCACAAATATATTACTTCTAACAACTAATCTATTACTTACAAAAATAAATCAATAAAACTAATCTATTTAATTTATTACATACCATATGAATAAATAAATTAATACAACCATTTTTATAAAACAACCAACACAACAAACACAATAATCGTTGGCTAGTTTATGCACATCATACATATCAACATACACATTAAACAACCTTTGTTTTTCTAAATCAACTTTAAAATGACAAAAGATGCATGAAAACTTTTGTCACATAAAATAACAATTATAAAGTTGTCCAGAAAATATATATGAACTTATTTTTATACAAAAACCAAGTTATCCATATTCTCAAAAAACTAAGATTTCCAAAAATCAAAAAATCTAACCAAACTTGCAAGCTGGCTCTTGATACAAATTGTTGGAATTTTATTCAAAAACTAGTTTCACAAACATGATTTTTAGCAATGGAAGACTTGAAAATTAGAATAAACATAAACCAAGTTTATACCACTACTAGAAAAACAACCTTTTACGACGCGCAATGCGTGTCGTAAAACGCTCAGACGACGCGCAAATGCGTGTCAAGGAAGGCCCTGTCATAACGAGAGACGACACGCTTTTGCGCGTCGTCTATTTACGACGCGCATTTACGATGCACATTTATGACACGCATTTTACGACGCGCAGTTATGACACGCAATGCGTATCAAGGAAGGCCCTGTCATAAAGGAAGACGACATGCGTTTGCGTGTCGTAAGCTTACGACGCGCGTGTTTATGACACGCAATGCGTATCAAGGAATCCCTTGTCAAGAAAGGCCATGTCATAAATGAAGATGACACACATTTTTGTGTATCGTAATTTTAAATGTTAAAAAAATATTATTAATAGATTTACTAATTTTCAAATTAAATTTGCATTTAATGTCTCATAACAAAAAATAAAATACCATATACAAAAAATACAATCCATTGCATAAAATTTAATGTCATACAAATAATCGATCCATGGAAAGATAAAACAAATCAATAGAAGTTGTTTTCTCCCTATACATGATTATCACATACTAAATAACAAACTTTATTTCATATTCATACATATGATTACATTATTCATTAAAAAAAACATATACCTACATCTTCGCCTAAAATGTTATTACATGATGCAAGTTGGCCACTTCATTGATGGATCACCAAGAGGAAGACCAACAACTGCCCTAAAATGTTCCATGATGTGCCCATACTCATGTCCTGTAACTTTAAACATTTAATAAAGTAAAATACCTCTTAAAAATAAAATTGTACAAGAAACAACATATCATAATGAGAAATTACTAACATGAATGGAAGAAGTACACTATAAATTTGTTTTACCAAGAGTGGCATGGACGATCAGGTGCTACAAGTTTGTCCAAGCTGTCAAACAAAGACTGCATGCAAACCAAAACATACATACACTATAAATTTAATTACCATACAAATCATATTCATACATACGAGTTTGTTTTACCTTTTTTGCCTCATATCTTTATTTTTTTTATTCTTATTAGCCATGGAGTGTTGATGCTTTCTTTTCTCTCATTCAATCAACCCTTAACCCTTTTTTAATTATGATGCGAGGTTTCTCTGGAAAATTGAAATCTTAAACGAGCAGCGATTCTAATCCCACACAGAATGCAAGCTGATTCAAATAAATGCAAAGAATTATGAGAATCAATTTATTACTTTCCAAGCTTTCATAAAACAAAAACCAGAACAAAACAATATCAGTAAATACATACCTAGCGAAGCTATATCAGTGTACTTGTCACTAAAGGAATACACATTGACTGCAACTTGATACATTGTAACTTTGATGATTGAAATAACAGTTGCAAGTTTGCAAATTTAGGGATTGCTTTTTTTTTTTGCAGCAATCAAGGAACTTCACCTCTGCTTCTCCAACAAAGGAACCAAATATTAAGGTAACTGTGTTATTTAAATAGTTTTTTGTTTATTGTAAATAAGTAAATATATATAATTTATATATGTGGTTCAGGTTCCAGTGGCGATGTTTGGGGGGTCTGGAAACTATGCAGCTGCAAGAGCCAAAACATTGGAAAAAGTTGAAGCAGAGCTTCTTGATCTTGTTGCAGCCTCTTAGAAATCTCCAAATTTTTCACAGTTCATGAAGGATTTGGCAGTGCCTGCAGATAGCTTAGGGGAAAAAAGGTAATTTGACATAGAAAAATGTAGCATGCTTCTTTTGCAGTGCGACATAGCTCAGGGGCAAAAAGGTAATTTGACAAAGAAACATGATTATCTTACCATGTATGAGCAGAAGGCAAACGATCAGAGCTTCCATAAACTTTGTGAATCTGGTTGGTGGTGCTAGTCTTTGGAGTAGCTTCAAATCCATTCCCAAATCCAAGCGTCACCTCCCTTTCAGACAACCAATAAACATGTTCGTATCAGACACAACTAATAAACCATGTTAGTTCTTCAAGAAAATTTAAATAAATACACAATGGGGGTTACTCATCTTACTAAATGTAGCTATTTGGATTTCAGACAGCCATGCAACCTCTCTTACAATGGGGGTTACTCATTTCTAGAAAGAGACCTTGAAGATTCCTCCTTGTGAATCGGCTAACTAGAAGTGGGACATGTTGAAGAATAAAATCAAAGGATCAGAACATGTTCATAAAAATACAAGACTACAAGGACAACAATTTGTAAGCATCAGCTACAGAGTCACTATATGAAGACCTTCACTTGTATAGAATGCTACCTCACAGTATAAACCTCAAAAGATGAATAAAGTTTAAACCCCTATAAATGGTGATCTGACCAGTGATGTTGTTGTTAAGTTTCACTGATATGATAATATTAGATTAATAAAATATTTAAGAAAACGGAAGGGCAGATTTGTAAATTGTAATTGAACCTTCTCTGTGGATTCAGCTTTGTTCTCGGCTCCTAAAGTTTCAGTGGCGGTGCCTCTTGTTTGGCGCCATATACAAGCTTCATCTAGCGGCTCCACAAGCTCTGTATCTTGAGGGATTTCTACTTTCATTCGTATGTCTGTCCTGCATGTTTGTTTCATAACAACACACCATGCTTTTACCTATTATTTTTTTTACTAAAGAAAAATAGATACAATGGTGAAGTGAAAGAGCATGTAGATAGAGACAGTTAATTAATTACCTGGTAACAAGCTGAAATGTTGAATATGATCCACGGGAAGTCCCAAGACACCAAAACCACTTCACATCGGTAGAAAAATGTATACATAAATGAGTGTCCTAAACAGGTCGGGTCGGGTAATGGGTTATAGAATAGAATAAGATTACTCACGCAGCATAAGGTGATTCCATAAGTGGGACCAACCAATATCGCAATCCAAACATTCCAAAATTTGAGAACTTGAAGCTTGTCATTGAGTCACAAGTTTTGTTGTATTTCAGCACCACCTGACCATCTAATCACTCTCGTTGCTTAGAGAATATTGTAGTTCATCAATTAAAAGAAAAAGAAAATATTTAATTTTACATGTGTCACAAATTACGATATTGTCCTGAAAAGTTGCCACGGAAGAGAGCAGGCCCGCATGTGAAATACCCTCCACCGAGAAATCATTTTTTGGAAGCTGACTAGGAGGTATTTCTTTAACAAGGGATAATTTCTCCTTTATCAACTGTCCACAGATCTCTATAATCTTTGCAGATCCTTCACATCATAAACGATTAATAATTAACAAGATAATTAATTGAAAATATCGAAAGATCATCATCTAGATAATAGAAGTCAAACCTTTGACCACTTCTTTAATGATACCCTATGACAGATCCAAGTTCCATAAAGTTTCAAAACTGCATGAAAAAATTATATAGGAGATTAACACATAACACTTAACAGTATATCCTGTTAATTAAAATATGACATGTAAAATGTGGTTTACCTGCAGTTGAGAATAAAGAGGTCGTTTTCTAGTGACTTGAGAAGATGCCAGGGGTAAAAAAGTAATTGAGGATCAACTTCCTCAGAAAAGTGTAGTGTAGGGCTACATTGATAATCTCATGACATTGTATAGCATTACACTTACAAATTTTTACTAATCAGGACATTACACTTTGAAAATTACATCTAATTATAGCAACAAATCGTTGTAAGGCATTGCTATATAATTGGACAGGTTTCTTAAAGTAAAATGTTTTCATGCATTTGGTTGGCAGAAAATGGAATGTAATACAATAAAAAAAAGGTTGAATAAGCTTGAAATTTTAAATGATAATCATTTTTTGGGTTTTTTATTTTAGTATATATGTAATAAGTGTCTTTGGGTCTTTTAACAACTAAATCGATTTGGCAAGGTAAACCATCCAATAACAGCCTTTAATCTACCAAGAAAACCAACCTGCCACAAATTTGAAGCAATTGAATATCATTAAAAACTGAAAAAATCAAAACTAAAATTGATGACCAAGAACCGACTCCCTTTTGTCTCATCTTCATTATTAGCCTAAAAAATAAAATTAAACCAAGGCTCAGTGAGGAATGATAAAGTTTACACTGGTCTTACTGCGATATAAATTAGTCAATTTTTTATTCTATCAGAAACAATAGCTGATAAAAAAACATTTCAAAATTAATGTTTTCTTAAGATTAATTAAAAGTTGAATTAACATGCTTCTAGTTACCTCATTTATAAGAATATCTTGTCACCTCGGTTGATTGATTGCTGCAAATCAGAAAAAAATAAATAAATAAATAAAATTAAATTAAATTAAAAAAATGACAGAAACTATAATCAGATGGTGCATCACAAGGGAGAGAAGCAAATAGAGATATTGAATGTTTAGTCCTTCAAACAAAAGAAAAGGAAGTAAAATAGGCAGATAAAACAGTAACTCCAACTACCACATGGATGCTTTTCGTAATTTGGCCTAGAAGGAAATAGAGATAACAAATATTTAGCCCTTTAAAAACAGTAACTCCAATTTCATATTCGAAATGAGATGGAATTGACATATCTACAACTATCAAACCTTATCCTATTCTTGTTGGTCTAGATATGTTAGATAATATGCAGTAGAGAATGATCAATTTGAACAAACTACAAAACAAAAGAAAATGAAGTAAAATAGGGCTAGGCTAATAAAACACACATAACTTTCAAACTTTAAAAAAGGAACATTGTACATACCTTCTTAATGATGCATTTTAATACATATTGAGCCTCCTGAAAAAAGCTAATGTAATTAAACTGATCAATAACTGAGACACCAAGTTGTATGGTTACAATTTCTATATGATCAACAAGAGAAGTCAGAGATTTACGAATCTTGTTGAGTATCCAAATATAAAAATGTCAATTTATTAAAAGACAACAGCTGAGATTATACTCGCATCAGAATGTAAGTGATGAAAATAAGAGTTTTCCTCTTTCTTGACATTTTTAATAACCAAAACACCAGGTGAATGGAAATAAAAAAGGAAAAAAAACATTAACGGATTTCTCAATAACTTTGTGATTTCATTTATTTTCACATTTTAAGTAAAAAAAGAACAAAAACCTGGAGAAAGACGGTAGGATATTGATATGTGTCTAGCCTAGCCAACAGTTCCTTAAACCTAAACATGAACACAGAAGAGAACAAACGTAACAGTTGACAGTTCTGCAAAATTGAGTATAATTTTGACTCTTTTGATCAAACAACTCCTAAATAATCAAAAAATAAATAAATAAATAAAATAAAATAAAACTAAAAAATGATATTATGAAATTAGGTTGTAACTTAAGAACGTGTGTTGATAAAATATAGTGTGTGCTTCTAACTATTATTTTTACATATAAGGAAGAGGAAGAGAAAAGAGATTGCCTTCAATTTTAGTTGCAATTAAAAATAGCAGCAAGTGAAATGGAAAGTATTGAACCTTATGAACCTTAAGAACCCTGTAAGAAGAGAGGTTTCATGCCCTAAATAAAAAAAATAAAAAATTAATTAATTGCCAACTTCAAGCATCAAAACAACAATTAACCAGTGTAAACTAATAGAAGAATCTGATGAAAACTTCCAAAAATCCAGATCGAATTACCCCAAGATTCCATTGCTACTCTCAATCAATGCTATAAACAAAGAAAATTCCCATTACCTTTGATAGGAGTATGGCTGACTATTTTACCATCAAGTGATATCTACCTACATGGTCTCACCCCTTCTTCTTGTTGAACTTTGATCACCTCCCTAGTAACTTTCATAACTTTCAGAACACCTATCTCTTCCATCCGTATAATACAACGCCTCTTGGAGATTCATGTGTTTTACCCTTCTCCTATAAAATGAAAATCCCATTAATCTCTGTGGCAGCAAATTTATTCTAGTTATCAATTCTCAGATTGTTGAGATTCATACATGAGACATGAAATACAAAGATTACTAAGTGTGTTTATCACACAGTCTATCAAGCTCAAATCACACCCTAACATAGCTACAACCTGTTAAATTATCATACAAAGGTTAAAAACTTCACTTAGACATTATATCAAACACTTGGAGTGCGCAAACTAAAAGTAACAAAAATCAAAACCGTTATAAAATAGAAACTATCATTTGCATATTTAAAAAAGCGCTCAAGTTGAAGAACCAATATCAAGTCAACAATCAGAAGATTATAAACACAATAAGTTAACATTGAAAGTCGATAGTGAAAGGGAGATTAATATTCAGAGGTATAAACGAACCTTGGCGAATTTCACTGAATCTGATACCACCGAACCGTAGGAGGAGAAAGGACCATCGATTGTGAGCAATAGCAGAACCGAAGAACCCTATTCATATTGTTGCAACCAGCAACAGAAATTGCTTATCGCAGAGAGAAGGGTGGTACTTCAAGTCCAAATTAAAATCTTGTAAAATAGGTAGCGGTAAATGATTTTAAGAACTAGCAACAATATGTGGAGAGTAGAGGTCTATCAAGAGGTTGACTCGACAAAGAGAATCTGAGGTTGTGAGGCACGTTTCATCGACACTTCAAACAAAGCATGAGGTGGCAAGTAGTTTGGGGGAACGCCGCTGCCTTTAAGGAAAACCCACAGTGAAGACTCTTGCCTTGGAGTTAGGTCAGGATGACCAGAAGCAAGCAGGCAGCCATCTCTCGGTTGGTAAACGGTGTCGTTTCTTGAACCCCAATGTCACGTCACGATGTGGTAGGGATAAGAGGAGGTTGAGACAGGCAAGCAGACACTTTACCACCAGATGACGGAGGCGTGAGGGGGAAGCCAGCAACTGTCGTCCGATGCATCCAATGGCCATAAATCCAACTCTATAGCCATGGTCGGTAAGCAAGCACCTCGTCGACGTAAACACCTTAGATTTTCAGAAGAGGGTCTCGTATATAGGTAACTGATATATATATATATATATATATATATATATATATATATATATAGAGAGAGAGAGAGAGAGAAAAAGAATGATGGAAATAATGTAGAGGATAACAATGGCGGCCTTTCAAACTTTTGGGATTTTCGTTTCCCCCCTGCTGCAAAAGAAGAGAACGCGCCTTTCATTAAAAAAATATAAAGCGACATTTCTAGACGACACCCATTTTTAAATAAGTGCCCTCCGTGTTTTTAATTTTTTTTGTTGGACATTAATTTTAGGGCACGCACAAAAGCGTGTCCTCTATCCTTCAAATTTTCGAAGACATGACATTATTTTTAGGGCACACGCTTTTGCGTATCGTAAATCACCGCGTGTGATTGTTTGCGCGTCATTAAAGGGCTATTTTATAGTAGTGTACCCACCAATGATCTTCTTGCAAAGTTTGGAAAGAAAACAAGCACCAAAGAGGAAGAAGTGTTTAACAATCTTTGTAGACTTTGAATCCTCAAGGGGAGGCTTGGAAGTTGATGGAGAATGTGGAACCTTTGAGACACCAACAAGTTGTCAACTTGAATTAAGATGCTAGTCTTGTAAGAAAACTCTTAACCCTTGAGTTGTAAGTTCATAACCAAAGTATGAACTTCATGAGAGTATAAAAGCAAGTAATATCTTCAAAAGAATGAACACAATGGTGAGAGTATGCATACTCTTTCCAACTCAGGGTTTTGTGTCCAAAAGAAGAGAAAGAATGAAAGTCCCATGAAGCTAGTATTTATAGAATGAAGAAAAAGTCCATAAGTCATTAACCATTTAGCACTTTATACAAACATGTCTCCCATGCTTGTAAGACTAGCCATTCTTTCATTTCTTTTTATTAAACAATCATGAAACCCATGCTTTTATTTAAATAATCAAAAGGCATGTCTTCTTTTTGTAATACTTTAATCTCATATTTCTAAAGTATGTTCCATAGATTAAAATAAGCTACATACCATATCTCTCTTTCTTCTTCTTCAATTTCGACATTAAGAAGTTAAATGACGACAAAAACTTTATATTTTATAAACCAAGATTATAAATATAAACTTTAACTTTTTGGTAAAAGACAAAAGAATTTATCTAGTCCAAAATATTGTGCATGACTTGTTAATTCATACCATATTAATTATGTAATGTTACTTGCTAATGAAAATTATTATTTCCTAAAAATAAAGAACTTCCAATTTAATTATAAGAGTTTATTGAATATTTATTAAAATCAATTTCTAATAAATAATCCATTATATCAAGTTGTTGTTAGTGTGAGCCTTTAGTATCATATGTTAATTAGAAATATCACTTTAATATGATTCTTGAGCATACTAGATCTTTCACTTAACTCAAATAATCACTAAAGGAAATAACTCAAGAAATATTTAAGCCACCAAACTAACTTCAAAATTGAGAGATGGGGAGGGATTTGAGAGGTTTCGGCCACATCTTTTAAGAGAGGTATTAAGACAAAAAAAACTAGCCAAAAATCATGCAAGACACATCCTTTATATACTCATGCAAAAGCAAAAGCAACCGCATTAAATAATACAAAGTAATCACCTTACTTTAGAGGCATGGGGGACAACGGAGGGAGGTTGACAAGCAACCTCCCAAACCTCTCTTACTTTCGACCATGACTAACAAAGGAAGAAGAATCCTTTAAATTTCATAAAATCTAAGTTTATAAGCTATAAACTTTATCTTTAGGTAAAACACAAAAAGATCCAACTAATCCTAATGGTAGTGCATGACTTATTAATTCATAGCATATGTAATAATAACTAGTTATACTCTCTTATATTTATTATTTTGACAAAATAATAATTATTTCATAATTAAATACGATAATTTATATCGTTTATTATTACTGATAAATATACAAAATTTGCCAACTTGATAAAGGTGTGACCCTATAGGATCATATATTATTAGCAATGTCACTTAATAATGATTTTTGGGCAAATAGAATCAACAATCTCCCACTTGCACAAGATTCATTACAGACTGACATAAACATTAGCTGACGTCTAGCAATGGCTACTGCCCCTAACAACATATGGAGGGTGTCATCTCATCAATAGCCAATTCTAGGAGCTCTAAGCTACAATTGTTACTAAAGGCATGGTATCAATTATTGCTTTGTCTCATACATCATGTCGAACATGAGATATGGATCAACATCAATCTTATTTAGTGTTTAACTTTTATTAAGGCCTTAGATTTCTAACTCTCAACGAATAAGAGGGACAAATCCCATCTCGACTACATATGTTCATCAATGTAGTTCATGTCATACCCAACGATGGGCCTTATGACTGCCTTTAACAGAACAACGTTAAACCATGTCAAAGCACAACAATTCCTACACTTCAAGCCCCAAATATGTATATCATGTCTAAGAATACAAAGATACAACCTTGATCAACACATCACTCTTTACTATGATCTATAAAGTGATTTTGATGTGAGTTAGGTCCAATACTTATTCTCCTAATCAAGTACCTATGAAGTTGGTACCAGCTCTTGCTATTTTCATCCCCATGAAAAACAACCAATCCACTCATATTAGTCTTACCTCATAGATTCTCCCACAACTATGAACGACTATGAACATTTAGAATAACCTATTTATTCAACGATTAAACATGCGAATATAAAACACAACAATTATTTAATGAAAGACTTATATCCAATATCTCAACTCATTACAATATATGTTGTTTGTATTGTTCCAATATTCAAATACTAAATTTCAATCAAATACATCTACTTATATCAACAAGGCCCTATAGCACCAGCTTGACTTTCATGCTTTACCTATTGGAGGATCTTTGTTAAGTGGATTTTAAAACTTGATTTGTATAAACTTTGCAAATACAAACATTTTCAATTATATATATATATATATATATATATATATATATATATATATATATATATATATAACTCATATATAGAGAAAACTATTGAGAATGTATTAGATGCTTAAATATGACTTAGATACCAATACTTGCGTAATGGGATTACTTATATTCATAATGAACTATACACTAATCATCTTTGTACGTGGTTCTCTAAACCACAATGTATTCTAACTCTGATGTGTAACTGTAATTAAAATCTACATGGAAACGCTATCCATGTAACTTTCTCTTCATTCATAATAAGGACACACTCGATTGTGACTAAGAGTCATCTTAATAATTTGAAAGTTTAGCACATGTGCAATAGCTTTAAACATAGCTTTCTTTCAAATACTCCACAGATTAGGAATACTTTTCTAATTCTCGCAAGTACTTTAGAATGTTCCTGTAAGTCACACCATGACTTGTTCAAGGATTATACTGGTATCATTCGACAAGCTCTAAGCATACGAATTATCTGGCCTTCATGCATAATCATGACATATATGATTAATCAAATTGCAACAACATATGGAATAAATTCATATCATCTAGTTCAAAAACATTGCACTAGGATTTTGCTCAAAATATGTCATATGGTATTTGATAAGATAACTCTCTCAGAGTCCCTTATCTTAACATCTTTAAGATCCTTGACAGTTAATGAAGTTTTACTTAATCCTTTGAGTCGACATGATCTATCTGTATCGATCCTTATTCCAAGAATTAGTATGTCGACTACATGTAAGACTATGAATGTCATTGCGCTCCCACTAGCTTTGTAGAAAGCACAAAAGTCTTCTTAATTTATAATTAAATCACGCCATGTAATTATCTTATAAGAATGAAGATTCTTACTTTGAGATGTTAGCTTAATTCTTGGAAAGATTTTCATTCATGCATGTTTTCTCCTCGAACACTCATTTACTCTTTATAGATTTAAAATTAGTGGGATTAGTAGAAACTTCATCCTAAACAATCATTTAGGATAATCCTCATAAATGCAGTTAGTAGATGATAGAGTGGTTAAGCTCATTGTCTAACATAAGCTCTATAACCCCATAGCTTTTAGATAAGGATAAACCATTACATCCTCAGTCAAATGAAAGTGTTTAATATACTTGTTTGGATGGAAATATATATTCAATATATATTTTTTGTGGTGAGCATAATTCCAAAATTTTATAAAGTAAATAGTTCTTTTAAAAACATCATATAACAGACCACAAGGTCTTTTTATCCTATTCAAAAACATGTACTATCGACATTCATCCAGTAGCAAGGTAACCTATCCCAATAGAGAATATGAAGTCTACCTCGAACATCAAAAGATAGATCCAAGTGACCAGGTGGTCTTGTGCCACCAGAACTAGACTAATGATGAATGATTGTTTTTAATGGAATCAGTTGTAAATCAATTCCACAACTCCTATGATGTTCCAATAAGACTTGGTTTACATAACTCATTTTATTTATCACAACGAAAGTTTAATGATGGTCTCATTAAGTTGTATGTCAATCTGCACTATGAAAAAATTTGAGCAAATCAAAGGTTTCAACAATAAAGAATAAAAATCGTCAGCGAAATTGACTAAGCATCTGTTACCGAATCTATTCATGGATTGGAAAGATCACATACATCACTATGTATAATCCTTTGACAATCATTTTGTTCTTTAACTACTAATATATAAAACACTTGCGGATCATCTTCCCATATAAATAGGATTCACATATATAGTCATGATGATTGTGGCATAGATAAGTTTTAATCAAATATCATTTTATTATTTAGGTTTTATGATCAAAATTATCAATTTAATGAAAGCTTATAGATTTACTTCATAAATAACATTATGAAAAAAAATCTTAAGATAGAATACATCATTTCAGAATAGGAATGTGAACATTCATTAAACGATTAGTAAATATAGATTTATTGATAAATTTCAATTGTTACATGTTCCTATAAAATAGGTAGAAAACATCTATTGTTCAAATAAATACTATAAGAACACTTGTTATATCTTCAGCTAGAAATACAATTCGTTTGTAATCAGTTGATTATTCTTTCAGATCACCAGCACATAATATCAATTAACATACTCAAGTGAATTATGGAAAAATAAATAGTTCTATCATATACATATTTGAAGTCTTGGACATGCCATACTTCCTCAAATTGGTAAGATTAGAGAAGCAGTTCCTCTTTCAATGTCCAGTTTCTTCCACAATAGAAACAACATTAGTTATTTAAATTCTTTCATGATTTATGGGTTTATGTTGTATTTCCCTTAACTGAACCATAAGTCTATTTGAGTACACAATCTCTTAGACTTCCATTATTCAATGCTTGAATAAACTTGAAGCACTTTCTACTGTTCTGATTGAATATCTTTTTTTCTTGATGAGACATCTGATATGTTTCTTAATTATTCAAGAATTTCTACAAGTGAAGGTTAATTACTCCAGTATGATGTAAGACATATCAATATCATCACAACAATACTTCCACCAAAGTATCATGATCAGACTAACTAGCTTGTAGAGGTTATTCAGGTATGTGATCATTCAGTATATATAATTTCTATTTATCCTTAAGGTGGAACCTTAAGATATTATACCAGTTATAGAAATTATAACCATCAAATGTTACTATCTTCTGAAACTCAACAAGAGAGGGATTTTGCAGGGCGTAAAATTATTAAAGTTATCAACAGAATTTAACAAAGTTTCATTTAGTATTTTCAATATTTAGTCTTTAAAAATTAATATCTTTTATTGTTTCTTAAAACATTAATTTATTAAAGTCTAGGATCCAAGTAACGAAACAAGTAAATGGTTAGGTGACCTTTATCCCATTAACTTAATTAAACTCGATAGGTAGCGATTACCAATTGCATTCGATATGCAACTCCTAGATTATGCGATCCTAAAAAACTATTTCTTAACTTGGCATGTTTATCACATCTATGCCTCGGACCTCTCATGCTTAGGTGACATTTATCACACAAGATTCTGATCAAGTCATCCTACTTGAAACAACTTGTAGTATTGCAACTAACTAGTAACAATATGACCCTTTAGACACCAGAAACTACAAAACTACCCAGAACATCATAAGCCAATCCTAATGACCAGGTGACCCTGTGACACTAAGACCATACAAATGATATCGAGTGTTCTTCAAAAGGACGACAATGACTTGCATTTTTAGAAAAGGTTTTATATATGTTCAACAATTATAGTTTATAAAAACATGGTCTCATGAATATTGCATGCCTCCAACAGTTCATGTACCATTTATAAAATTCATATCACTTGTTATGAGATTCGTTAGGTTCCAAATAAAACTTCATTTTATTTGTCATTAGCTGCAGTCAGTTATAAACTAAAATCTGGTATTTTAAAGTTTAGTTGTAGATCGATTTTAAGAACCAGTAATAGTCTTAATAAAACTTTATTTTATGTTTAAGACTTGGAGTTTTGGATGAGTTCTAAAATCACAATTTTAAATCTTCTTTTAACAAAAAAAATCTTATGACTTCATGAATTTGTAGAATAAAATCATTTTATTTTATAAACTCAACTTTATGCATCTTCTGATAAAAGTCATATTTTGATAAACCAAAACTTGGGTGATGATACTTATGTTTTAAATCTCATTTGGCATGCATAAAACATAATATCAACATGTTGCGTTATGTTTAAAACACCAATATCATATATTAAGTTTTCACGCAAAAAAATAAGCACTAGTTTTATTATTGTCGTTATAACGCTATAGACCAATTTTAGTATTTTTAATAAAAACCCCTTATTTATTATAAAGACATGGAGTTTATATAGTATATAAACACATTTTAAACCATTTCAAATATTTTAAACTTGGGTATTTATAATTTTTACAATAAAACTATTTTCAACAAAAAATCGATTTTTAATCGATAAACCGGTAACCGGTAAAAACGTTTTTATAAATATCCATTTATAAAAATCTTATTTTATCTTTTAAACATTTTTTACTCAATCCAAGTGATATTATCTTATGTTAAAATGTTGTTTGTCATGTAAAACTCATTTTCATATAAGAAACATAACATACAATAACATAAAAATGGACATCACATGCATTCATTTTAATGTGTATAAACCAAGTCATATCTAGTAATAATTTTTGTGAGCCATCACAAGAATTATTAAGTTTTTCCTAAAGGACTTAAGCGACACTTCAAAAGGATTCAAGCTCCCACTTGCGAAGTCAACTCTTTCTTGCAAAATAACTTCAAATTTTCATGATGTAAAAGATGTTGCACTTAAACCATTAAGACTATAATTACGTCCAAAACCAAGAGTAGAAGCTCATTATTGTCTCAAATGGTTAAGTCATCTTTAAGGTGGTCATTTCTTTATCTTGTTATATTTAAAAATAAATACAACTAGTCTAACTAATTTATTACAAAAAAATCAACAAATGAAAAACTTATTTATCTATTACATCTTATGAATAAATAAATAATAACCAAACACAATACAAATGTCCAAATGGCTTGCTTATACACAACAACATATCAAATATTATAACAACAACTCTTTGTTTATTTTAAGGAAACTTTTATACAACTAAAATAAATGAAAAATGGTTATATATAAAAATAAACAATTTTACTCAACAAGTTACCAAAGAAGACAAATATGGATTTTTCTTAACATAAAGATATTCATGCTTGTTTTCCAAAAACCAAAGATTATCAAACATAAAAAATCATTATAACATATAAAAGATGGATCTGATACCACTGACGGGTTTTGATACAAAATATAAGTTTGTTTTTCATAAAACCGTAACAAAAGTCTTATAAAAATAACAAGATTTTAGTTTATAGCAAAACCAAACATCAATGATCCATTTATAGAGCTTTGAATGAAATAAAAAACAGTCATAGAGTGTTTTAGAATGACAACATTTGAAGCCTTTCAACCCACTTGGTTTTAGGGTGTTGATGAAGATAGAAAAAGATCAAAGAGTGTGACTTCTCTATGTGTATCCAGCATCAAGAGTAAGACACTTGGAATTCTAGTTCCTTCTTGTATTATTTAGTGTCTTAAACATTTAAGTGCTTAACTCAAATAAGCACTAAAGGAGACGATTCAAGAAAGCTTTAAGCCACCAAACTAACTTCAAAAGAGAGAGATGAAGCGTGATTTGAGAGGTTTCAGCTACATCTTTTAAGAGAGGTATTAAGACAATAAAAACTAGCCAAAAATCATGCAAGACACATCCTTTATATACTCATGCAAAAGCAAAAGCAACCACATTAAATAATACAAAGTAATCACCTTACTTTAGAGGCATGGGGGACAAAGGAGGGAGGTTGACAAGCAACCTCCCATACCTCTCTTACTTTCCGCCATGAGTAACAAAAGAAGAATAATCCTTTAAATTTTATAAACTCTAAGTTTATAAGATATAAACTTTGTCTTTAGGCAAAAAACAAAAAGATTCAACTAGTCCAAAATGTTGTGCATGACTTATTAATTCATACCATAAGAAATAATAACTACTTATAATCCCTTATATTTATTATTTTCACAAGACAATAATTATTCTCTAATTAAATAAAAGAATTGATATTATTTATTAATAATCATAATAATGATGAATATACAAAATGTGTCAACTTGATAAACATGTGACTCTATAGGATCTTATATTATTAGCAATATCACTCAATAATGATTTTTTGGGCATATAGATTCAACAATAATGTTTTTATGAAGTATGTTCAAATGATATGGAAATGTTTTATTGTTGAAAATGTAATGAATCCTAGCTAGCGAGTAAATGGACTCTTTATCTAAATAGTAAGTTAAAGGTTTTAAAAGGCAAACGTTTTTTAATAAACAAACTATTTATGTGCTGTAGTTAGCTAGCTATGATTATGATACAGATTATTGAAAAACTTTAAAGAATTGTATTGTTATAATATGTTTGAATGTGTCACTGTGCAATTTTATTATTGAATGTGTATGAGCTTGACATAAATCATTTAGGTATGATAGAATCAGTAAAGTAATAAAAACGATCATGCATCATATAAAGAAATTGCATAGTCTTGAAATGTAGCCAGCTAGACATAAGGGTCGTTATGGACCAAAGACGGGGCCATTTGGATGATTTGTTCTCCAATATGGATAGTCGTTATTTATTGACGGTGTCATAATATGGATAACCATAATTTATTGATGGGACCATAATATGGATAACCATAATTTATTTACGGGGCCATAATATGGATAAATGTAATTATTTGACTGGGCCATTTACCGGTTGTTGTAGTTGCATTTAGGTGAGCATGCATAATATCATTTGTTTCTATTTATAAATGCATGTCAAATTATGATATTATCAAATGATTTTGATAATGATTTGCGTCTAAACTCATGTAGCTCACAATACAATAATTTGTCTTATGTATTTTGTTTAAATGTCATGTATTCCAGGTATTGAAATACAACATAAGGAGTTGAGTTGGGACAAATAGCAGAGAGCCAATGGATAGAAAATAGGCATAGCTTCCCTGACATAAGCAACCATGTTGCTTTACTATGGTTTATTGTATCGATTATAATACCCTCAAATAATATTTTTACAAATGTATTTGTAAATGAAAGAAGAAAATTTTAGGACCTTTTATAAATGGGACATATTGACACAGATTGTTTTATAAATCATAGTATTTTAATATGTAAAAAAGCTATATGTAAAAAATTCACAATAAACTTCTAAAGTATCTTTAAAATATGCAAACACATTAAGAACATTAAAAGAAATTTTTTTTCATTATTATATATATATATATATATATATATATATATATATATATATATATATATTAAAGTTATGAAGAAAAAGGAATAGTAAATTTGTCATTTTTTTGGCCCTATATTATTATTGGGCTTCAAAGTTAGGAATAATAAATTTGGATGTTTTTTGGCAACTTTGCTCCTCATTCTTTAACCATTTTGACACTTTTGGTCTTTGCAACCAATATTTTTACACTTTTTAGGAACCTTTTAATATTTAACGTTTGGCCACAAAACTTTAACGGTTTGACAACTTTGATCCCTTTTCTAAAAAGTTGCAAATTCCTACCCCTTTAATTCTTTAGCCATTTTGACACTTCTGGTCCTTGCAGTCAAAACTTTTACATTTTTTCATAAAAACTAGATGTTTTTTGGCAACTTTGCTCTTCATTCTTTAACCATTTTGACACTTTTGGTCCTTACAATCAATATTTTTACAATTTTTAGGAACCTTTTAATCTTTAAAGTTTGGCCACAAAACTTTAACGGTTTGACAACTTTGATCCCTTTTCTAAAAAGTTGCTAATTCCTACCCCTTTAATTCTTTAGCCATTTTGACACTTCTGGTCCTTGCAGTCAAAACTTTTACATTTTTTCATAAAAACATGAAAAAAACGGTCCGGGGCAAAGTCCGGGCTTTTCATCCTTGCACTTTCTACGTCTGTCATATTTATCGATTCGCAAACAACATTGAAAGCTTCTGGCCCCGCGTAACGGGGGTAACCTTTCTAGTTATAAGTAATAACCTTTAATATGAGCAAGCATGTCCTCTATGATGATCGTTCTGTTAGTTCACCATATGAATTCTATATTTTATTTCGTGAATATGTTATTAAGTACTACTGAGCAAATTGTCTATTAAAAGATTTATAATATATAGATTACTCTATTATGATTTGGCCCTCGTTTATAAATAAATGTACTTTATATATCACAATTTCATCCTCAAAGGAGAAAATTAAATTTAAAGCTAAAGTTTAAAAATTAAAGCCACTCCTGTTCCTTGAGATCTACTACCCTGTTCAAGATTAAACAATGACAAAATATGCGTAATCTTGGTTCGACGGCAAGGTATGTTACCTTTTAATGACACAGGCCCCTTTTCTGTTACTACAACATTGCCAGAATAACCCTGCACACACTTTTTAAGTTTTAATTGCAAATGATGCATTATTTTCTCTTGAATAGTAAACGGAAATATAGCTTTCTGCTTATAGGGCTGTAAACGAACCGGACGAACACGAACGGGGCTTGTTCATGTTCGTTCATTTAAGTTAGTCGAACAAATAAACGAACACGAACGGATAAAGTAGCGAGTATTCTTGTTTATGTTCGTTCGTTTAACAAATTACATTGTTCGTGTTCGTACGTTTATGTTCGTGAACATGCTAAACGAACATAAATGAACAAAGTTAAAAAAAAAAAAAAAAAAACATAATTGAAGATATATGAACATAAATGAACATATAATACACTAATGTAATCAAACACAATTAAACATATGCGAACATAAAATGAACTTATATGAACGAACATAAACGAACAATATAAACGAACGTTCACGAACATAATTGAACGAACGAGACCATTGTTCATGTTCGTTCGTTTAACTAAACGAACGATAATTTGTGTTCATGTTCGTTCGTTTATTAAATAGACGAACATAAACGAACTTCCCGCCGAACGGTTCATGAACAGCTCGCTTAACGTTCAACTCGTTTACAATGGATGAACGGATCCAAAATATTTTCGGGTGTATTTTCCTTTTCTTTTGTTGTTTCAGGCATTTGTGTAACTTACTTCTTCACTACCCATTTTCTTATTTTTCTTTTTTCTCAAATTTGTATATAAACAATAGTACAGTTTTACTCTTTTAAAAGAAATATTAAAATAAAAAACGAGTAGATTTTTTTTTTTTTTTTTTAATATTTCAAGAGACAAACAGATACCCGCACTACCCCATTGACAGTGTGCTCATGTAAAAGAGATAAAAAGGGTGATCTAGATCAAGATTCCCATGATTTGATGAAGGTGCATGTTTTTCTAATGGTACTTGAATAAAAACATGTAAGACATAAAAAATGCAAAGTTAAAACGCTTGTGATATTTTTGTTTCACGTTTTTGTGTTGACAGTTTTATATTATGAAGCTTTTTTATCTTAAAATTTTGATTGTGATAATAAAGCGAGGTTATTAAAGCTTTCAAAAAGTTTTAAATTATCAACTCAACGGTGAAGTAATTAAAAAAGAGTAATTTACATGAATGGTTTTTGTGGTTTGGGAAAATCAACATATTTAATCCCCAATTCCTTTTTTTTTACTAGCAAGATCCCTATGTGTTGGATTTGTTTTGTTTTTATGGGCCAATGTGAAGAGACATTTCATCAAATGACCAAAGAGAAGAGGGTGTTTGAACATTTTGACTATAAAAATTTGAGTTTTGTAGAATGACCAGGGGATCCGCAGAGGGGGCTCTGCAGAAACCTTTTACCTTATGATGAATGTGAATAGTAACGATGAATTGAGGTGGCAGGGGAAAAAGAAAAAAAAAACAGTTTGTTGCATACTTCCGTAGAGGGGGCTCTGCGGAAAGGTTGTTGAGGCTCTGCGGATCTGTTTTTAATCAACACACCTCTGAGGAACTGTTCTTCAGCTAACCATGACAAAAATCGGGATTTTATTACTGTTTCTTATCAATTAACCTAAGAAACACTTTAAAAAGCATATAATTGATTCAATATAAATCAAATACCAAGGGTTTCATACGATTTCAAAACTAGGAACCAGAGTTTTTTTAGGGTTCGCCTCACCATCCTCGTGTTATGCCCTTCGTCGACATCTCTTCTTCGTCTTCTTCCCTTCGTTCCGCAGCAAAGCGCCAACCTCCCTTCCAAAAATATGTCACTTCCGTAGCCAACAAAGTGAGAACCGACTTTTTTTTGTGTGATTTTACAATTTTACCCCTTCCACCTCATTTCCGCAGAACTATTCACTTTCCTCAGAAGGATTAAGCCTTCCGTAGAGTACCCTCTGCGCGTGATGGTCATTTACCAAAATCGATTTTTTATGGTCAAAATCTTCAAACCCTCCATTCCCTTTGGTTATTTGAGGAATTTTCTCCAATGTGAAATGTCTATATTCCCCTTAATGGTATTATAATCATTTTCAATCAGTTATTACTATTAAATTAAATTAGAGGAACATTAATATGGTCTCACTACTCCAATACCCAATTCACGTTACCCCTTCCCACATAAAACTCCCATCCTTGGTCACGTTCCTTTCACTTATCTCTCCTATTCATTTACATTGAACCATGGAAACTAACCTTCTGCATGCAGCTGAGGAATGATGTTATAAGCAAGATGATGTAACTTGGCCGGTCTAAGAAAATAAAATTAAAAATACAAATCTAGCTTTAAATTTGGGAAAACGACACAAATGCCCTACCAACTTTATATGGTTTACCCGTTGAGTCCCTAAAGTTTTTGTCTGACTTTATAGGTCCTTAAACTAGGATATGGTCTGCTCTTTTAGTCCCTCAACCTGTAACAGCCGGTTTAATGACCTTTTAGACAAAAAAAAACTCACATTGTGCCCCTATAAAGCCAAAAAGATATATTCGGGGATCAATTCGTACAAAAAAAAACTCTCATTTTCTTCTAAAGCGATTCACACTCAATTCGTATTGATCCCCGAACTTATTTTTTCGGCTTTATAGGGGCACAATGTGAGTTTTTTTGGTCTAAAATGTCACTGGACCGGCTATTACAGGTTGACAAGGACTAAAAGAGCAGGTCATATCCTAGTTTAAGGACCCATAAAGCCCGACAAAAGCTTTAGGGACTCAACGGGTAAACCCTATAAAGTTCGTAGGGCATTTGTGTTGTTTTCCCTTTTAAATTTATAAAACCTAAATAATCCAAACTAAGCCTATCAACTACCGGACAGTGTAACTGATCATGAATAGTATAACTAGAGTAAGGGTGTCAGGGGTGGACGCAAGATCTCCTAGTAGGTGTACCTGAGCATGAATGATGTTGTAGTGGCACATTTTCTTTTATGTAGTTGCACATTTTGTTTAAGTAGTGGCACAATAGTAGAAAAAAAAATTCAAATTTTTTTGCACTGCGTACAGAAAAAACAGACGTTGTCGGTGCCACTGTTGGCACCCACATAGAACCGCCCCTAAAAGGTGTCGAACTCAAGGAGAACATAAATATACCAATAAATAAAATTCTTATCTAATAAATACACAAGAAGGATTTAATTATTTAATCAACTAAAGACAATAATTCAAATATTAATAATCACACAATAAATATAAATATATAATATAATATACTTTTATTTGGATTTCAAATCACCTAATGATTATAATTGATTCAATCAAAGAGTAATGAATATTATCATAAATATATGATTCCTAAATTGATTAATTCAATCGTCATATCCTTAACCCTATAATTTTAAGTTATCTACCATCAAGGATAACTCCCCTAGTCTCGGTCTATTATTTTGTATTATGAACTGGTCCCATTGGTAACCCTAATATTTCGTAACCCTATGATTGTAAGTTGTCTACCAGCAATGATAACTCCCATAGCCTCAGTCTATTAATTGGTATGACTGGTCCCATTGGTCATGACAACCTTTCAAATTGTCTAATTCAATAGTAAAAACACAAATACTAAATCAATATTCCTATGTTTATTCTAGGGACATAACCTTCCACTAGTCGTCACTGCTTACACTCGTGACTCAGTTTCTCATCTTAAACAAGTTAATAAACAGTGTGATTCAAGATACATAATCCAAATTCAATCATAAAATTATGCACTCGATTACATAGACATAACAATACAAATATTAATACTCATGGGTCTTTAACCAAACAAAGATAATATATGAAATTTATTCTATTAACCTTTCAATGAATCAAATCAAAACCAGTTTAGACCATCTACTTCTAAACAATATTATCGGGGTTTATCCCATGCATAAACCTAAAGTAGAAAAGCGAAGGAAATACTAAAACTAATATACAACAAACCAAAAACTCCTTTACGAGCTTCTTGGCTTCATATCTTCTCCTTCTTTCTGCCTCTTTTCACTACAAGTAAAATGTGATTTTGCTACGGAAGGAATCCGTTGCGAAAAGCTGAAATTCCGTTGCAAAAGACGAATAGCGACGGAATTTGCAACGACCTATTTTCGTCCCTAAAAATGCCGTAGCGAGGAGTTTGCAACGAAAACGATAATTCCGTCGCAATTGTGACAACGGAATGAAATCAGTGGTAGATGGTATTCCGTCGTGTATGCCGTAGTAGGTTTCCATCACAAATTATGTGGTAGTTCTTCCGTCACAAATTTCGTTGTAGTTAATCCCTAGCAAAATCTGTGGTGATGAATCCCTAGCAAAATCTGTGGTGATGAATCCCTAGCTAAACCCGTGGTGATGAATCCCTAGCTAAATCCGTGGTGATGAATCCCTAGCAAATTCTGTGGTGATGAATCCCCAGCTAAATCCGTTTGATGATCTCCTAGCAAATTATGTGGTCATGAATCCCTAGCAATTTTAGTGGTGTATATATTCTATACC
The DNA here is from genome assembly GCF_052849685.1 of Lactuca virosa. NCBI lineage: Eukaryota > Viridiplantae > Streptophyta > Magnoliopsida > Asterales > Asteraceae > Lactuca > Lactuca virosa. The sequence continues at coordinate 63,504,071 of NC_136433.1, forward strand.
AGATTCAATATGGACCGATGGATAATTGATTTATAAATTATATCCAAATAATTTTGTAGTAATATATGAAAACAAAAAAAAACAAAAAAATCATAACCATCATATCATAAAATTACAAAATAATTATTTATTACATTAAAAAAAGAAAGTTGCTACTCTAAAATACATAATCTTCAATAAACATATATCAACCTACTACTCTTGTTGTTTTGTAAAGTCATTAATAAGATCCAATGTCGTTTGAAGTTGTTTTTCAAGATGCTAGACCCTTGCTTTGTTTTCCTCTTGTTGGGCGTTCATCATTTCTTTAAGCATTTCGTTTTGCTGTTGTTGTTTAGGAACAAGCTCCCTCATTTCTTCTATTTCATCATTTTTTTTCCGGAATGTAAGATACATCCGTTTTACCATTCCTATTGGGAACCGCCTTTGCAAAAGAGCCTAATCCATAAAGTCTTCTTTTTTTATCATGACCACCAACAACAGCATAAAATAGCTTGTCCTCCTCAAATTCAACACCTTCAGCTTCCAACTCTTCCCGTTTTTCTGTATAGGCCGCCTATAAAATAAAAATATTATAAGTTAAAAGATATCAAATTTAGGAATGATATTATGGAGTAGCTACAATATAAAAGTTAATTTAAACTGAAATGAGTATTACATGAATTTGTCTATCTTTTTCATTTGCGAAAGTGACTCCATCATGATTCTTAGTGTGTGTATACAGGAACAATTCACTATGGGGTGGCTCATGTCCTAATTTCCTCTTCTGCATAAATACCATATAAAAAGTCAAATATACAGATATACATATGCAAACATTGATACGATGTACCATTTAAAAAACTTACCAAATCAGAAGCTATCTTCAAATAACATGCGGATCCAGCGTTATGTGTGGGTTTTGCTACTCCATCAGCCACACCGTTACGCCTATTCTTCTTGTTCTGCTCAAATTTTAGCTTGTATTCTTTTGTATTCCATTTTAATTGCCAAGAGTTCCAGACTTCCTGTGGAATATGAGCTGGTTTAAAGCCATGTTTGTTTCTTTTTGGGCTCTTCATGTTGAAGAGATATTGACCATAACTTTGTGTCGCTTTCCTTTCCCAAGCTTGCCTCACCAACGAGTCTATTGTCTCATCCCAACAACATTTTTTCTACACATTAACAATATAAACATAAGTTGAAGTGTAAATGTTTACCAAACAACAATTTATGACTTATAGTTACCTGAAACTCCTCCCAATATAATTCGCGCATTTCTTTGCTTACTTGTGCCCAAGTGTACCCTTCTGGATCTACTCTTTGTTTAAAGGACTGACTAATAACATGTGCACAAGGGCCTGGTGGCATTAGCGTGCAAGTAATCATGTGATGTGTTTAGTTATGAATTGATATGTAGGTGTAAACCAAAATTTAATACATAAAAAAAAGTTGTAATTAAGATTTGAATTGGTAACTCACGTATTTTTCCAAACATGAACATTAAAACGTCCATCTGGTCCACAATCTTCAGAGGAATTGTTTTCACCTTCTACACTTTCCACTACAGATCCATTCATGGGTGGTTGTATTGGTGATGGGGTAGATTCTGGGATAGGTGTTGTTGATGGGGTATATTCTGGGGTAGGTGTTGGGATAGATGTATATGTTGAGGATGTGGTAGTTCCTTTACTTAAGGAGGGTGTGGTAGTTATTGTAGTTGTGGAGGATGGTAGTGTAGATGCAGGTTTTGAGGTTGTGGTAGTAGATATAGGTGTTGATGATGTGGTAGTGGGTGTTGGTGTTGAGGATGGTTTAGATAATGTAGGTTCTGAAGTTTTCGTTATTGATGTTCGTGTTAACAATTGTATTGTTCCAGTTTCTGAAGTTTTAAATGTTTTTTCTAAGGAGGGTGTGGATGTTTTAAGTGATGCCAAGGAAGTGGTAGTCATGGGTGATGTTAATGATATAGGTTTAGAGGTTTTGTTGGTAGATGTTATAGGTGCTTTGGATGTGGTTGTTGGCATTGGCAAGTAGATTTCTTCATCTTGTAACTGTCTGTTTAGGAATTTTGCAGCAGAAATCCTGTTGCGTTTCATAAGTTGTGGTGCAATGAATTTAGTTGTCTTCACATCGGATGCTCCTTTTGCTTTCGAGGTCGACGTCTTTCTGACACAAACAATAAAAATAAATTATATATGAAGGCATTACTTTGCATGCAAACTATTGAATACAATCAAAACCAATTTACATGAAGATGATCAGACAACAAAAAACGATCGATCATCACGACAACACTAAATTAAATAAATATAAATTTTAGATGAGTGACAACCTATATCGCCAAAGTCAGTGCACAAACGTATAACGAACAAATATTTCGATCAATAAGCCGCCGAAGATGATGATTACAGAAAATGTAAACCTTATTTCTAATCGGTAATTAATTACCCTAATATGCAGCATAAACGTGTGTAGGTTGGAGGGAAACGAATTGTGAAATACTTTGAACCTCCGCTAATAAAAAATTCGAACTGTGCTAATTACCGCTAAATATTTAGTAAGTCAAATTTATTTAAAGTAGCTACAGATTGATAGATAGGGTATATACATATAAATAACGTCAAGAAAGAACATAGAGTAACGATGTGTTCATAGTATAATTTTAACTTAAAATTATATACGAGGACTAAACATTAAAAAACTATACATCTTCATGATTTTTTGTTTAAACCGAAGTTTATATACAAAAGACGTACGGGTCATGTCAATATATATGGTAGTGGCTTATTGTGTCCATGGATGACATATGGTTGATTGGTCCACATGGTAATGGCCATTGGTCAACATGATAGTTGCTTATGGTGTCCATGGTTGACATATGGGCCATTTGTCAACATGGTAGTTGCTTAAGGTGTCCATGGTTGACATATGGATGACATACGGGCCATTGGTCAACATGGTTGTTGCTTATGGTGTCCATAGGTGACATACGGATGACATATGGGCCATTGGTCAACATGGTTGTGGCTTATTGTGTCCATGGTTGACATATGGATGACATATGAGCCATTGGTCAACATGGTTGTTGCTTATGGTGTCCATGGTTGACCTATGGGCCATTGGTCAACATGGTAGTTGCTTATGGTGTCCATGGTTGACATATGGACGACATATGGGCCATTGGTCAACATGGTTGTTGCTTATGGTGTCCATGGATGACATATGGGACATTTGTCAACATGGTAGTTGCTTAAGGTGTCCATGGTTGACATATGGATGACATATGGGCCATTGTTCAACATGGTTGTTGCTTATGGTGTCCATGGTTGACATACGAATGACATATGATCCATTGGTCAACATGGTAGTTGCTTATGGTGTCCATGGTTGACATATGGGCCATTGGTCAACATGGTTGTTGCTTATGGTGTCCATGGTTGACATATGGATGACATATGGGCCATTGGTCAACATGGTTGTTGCTTATGGTGTCCATGGTTGACATATGGGCCATTGGTCAACATGGTAGTTGCTTAAGGTGTCCATGGTTGACATATGGATGACATATGGGCCATTGGTCAACATGGTAATTGCTTATGGTGTCCATGGTTGACATATGGATGAAATATGGGCCATTGGTCAACATGGTTGTTGCTTATGGTGTCCATGGTTGACATATGGATGACATATGGGCCATTGGTCAACATGGTTGTTGCTTATGGTGTCCATGGTTAACATATGGGCCATTGGTCAACATGGTAGTTGCTTAAGGTGTCCATGGTAAACATATGGGCCATTGGTCAACATGGTAGTTGCTTATGGTGTCCATGGTTGACATATGGATGACATATGGGCCATTGGTCAACATGGTTGTTGCTTATGGTGTCCATGGTTGACATATGGATGACATATGGGCCATTGGTCAACATGGTTGTTGCTTATGGTGTCCATGGTGGACATATGGGCCATTGGTCAACATGGTAGTTGCTTAAGGTGTCCATGGTTGACATATGGATGACATATGGTCCATTGGTCAACATGGTTGTTGCTTATGGTGTCCATGGTTGACATATGGATGACATATGGGCCATTGGTCAACATGGTTGTTGCTTATGGTGTCCATGGTTGACATATGGGCCATTGGTCAACATGGTAGTTGCTTAAGGTGTCCATGGTTGACATCTGGATGACATATGGGCCATTGGTCAACATGGTTGTTGCTTATGGTGTCCATGGTTGACATATGTATGACATATGGGCCACTGTTCAACATGGTTGTTGCTTATGGTGTCCATGGTTGACATACGGATGACATATGGGCCATTGGTCAACATGGTAGGTGCTTATGGTGTCCATGGTTGACATATGGATGACATATGGGCCATTGGTCAACATGGTAGTTGCTTAAGGTGTCCATGGTTGACATATGGATGACATATGGGCCACTGGTCAACATGGTAGTTGTTTATGGTGTCCATGGTTGACATATGGATGGCATATGGGCCATTGGTCGACATGGTTGTTGCTTATGGTGTCCATGGTTGACATATAGGCCATTGGTCAACATAGTAGTTGCTTATGGTGTCCATGGTTGACATATGGAGGACATATGGGCCATTGGTCAACATATATCATTTGTGCCGGTTGTGTATTAAAATATAAAATTTTCAAATACTTAATTTTGTAGGAAATATTAATTTTTTAAATAATTTAGGGTCCCCGATTAATCCCTGCTGAATCTGATTAATCGCTTATCGCCAGTCGACCGCCGAGCTACCGACGAGCGATTTTTACAACCTTGATTAATTAAAATAGAAATTGATTTTTATTTTAAATATGAGTTTTTACAAAACTACCCTTAATAATTAAATACGAGTCATTGTATGTATTAGGATAATTTGGTCATTTTGTAATGGAACATCTTCTAGGCGCCATAATGTTTTCCGACGAAACATGTTGTTTCAGTTCTTCACTCTGAAATTCAGTCATTTTGACACATCCCCAACTTAAAAATTCTGACAGTCAAAAAACCCTAAAATCAATTTCGCAGAATCGTTATCTTAGTGAATGTTTATTATTATGGAAGCCAGTACTTCATCTAAGATTCAATCAAGAAATCAAACGAAATCGCTATCAGACATGCCATTTGAAGTAATGGAGAAAATAATAGTCGACTTGGCAAAAATTTCAGCAGTCGAGGCTTTCAGGATGAAGAGTGTGTAAGTTTTGCCTTTGATCATTCTATTTCACAAGTGTATTTGAGTTGTCTTTACATTATCGAGCGAATATTGTGTTATGTTTGCAGTTGCAGATTCTTCAACGAGGCAGGAAAAACGGATGAAGTATATAAACATATGGAGTTAGATGGATTACGATTTCGTGTTTGCTCTGACCAGAAACATATTGTTGTCAATAAATGCATAGAGATGAGAAACCCAAATATTCTATTCAGGAATGGATTGGTATGTTGTTGTATATATGCATAGTAGTAATAAATATGTTACTTGTTTTGCATAACTTTAACTAGAAATTATGTGTTTAATGTTTTTTTCAGATGAAGTTATTTTTCTTAGAAGCTGAACATGAAGGGAAAACGATGCTTGAAGAAGCATCTGCATTGGGACATTTGGATTCAACATTTGTCCTGGGAATGATGTTGATGGCTGAAGGGAGACATAGGAAGCACGAAGCTTTGGACATGTTGAACAATGCTTACCGCAGAGCAAAAGCTAAGTGGAATCTTAGAGCAACTTGTTCTAAGGTTCATCTCCACTTAAATAGGGAGGGGAGGAAACATGTACACTTCCATGGCTTCCATAGATCTTGTGCATTGCATAAGTCTGTAGGTAGTGTGTCAGACGCTTTTGTGAATGGATACAAATGGGTGTTTATGTGTGACATTTGTTTATGGGATGCTTGTTTCGTTAGGTTTTCTAGGGAGTTTGGTATAATTTATGAGTAGTTTGTTGATATGTACTTTCATATTATGACAAGTAATGCTTTGTAGATTCTTTTGGTTTAATATACGAATATATAGTAATTTACTTGATAAGTAATTATTTGATGTTGTTACTTGATTAGTAAATATGTTGTGTTGTTAATAAGGGACTAAAAGAGTTAAAGTTTGTAATGATGTTTGAATGATGTTTAAATAATGTTTGAATAATGTATTTTGGACTTTTAATTTTAGTGTTTATATTGTATTGTGATTATAGTTGTATGTAGCAAATGTTTGTTCTTTCCTTGTATTAAATACATATAAAATACAATTGTAAAGGCATAAACAAACATGTATTTTATTTTGGACTTGGTAATTTGGTTTAATATCAACTATTGGAGAACCCATGCTTTGCATAGGGTAAAATTGTAAAGGAATAAACATAGGGACTAAAAGTGGCAACAAAAAAAAGTATTGTGGCTAAAATCAAAGTAAAAAAAGTTACTATAAACATAGGGACTAAAAGTGGCAACAAAAGAAAACTATTGTGTCTAAAATCTAAAGTAAATAAGTTTCCTGTTAAAATCTTGTTCTACTTTTAATATGTATATTACTACATGAATATATACTAGTAATTTGGTGAAATGTTAATATAAATGTATTACATTATGGATTATGATATATATGTTATTTTTGTCTTTTTCATTTCAACAATCAAAAGTCCAATATTACCTAGCTATAAAAGGCTATAATATTTGAATATATGTTTTGACACAAATACCCTTAGTATTCAAATATTTGGAATGATTTCAGGGGCAATTTGGTCTTTTTACACTCTAAATTGTTAAGGTGCCATCATACCTCTGACGTCACGCCGGCGTTCCAGTTCTTTAACCATTCGGAACATCTCAACTTTTCCGGACGATAAATCTGCATACAAAACCCCCAAATCGTCGAAGGATAATCGTTCACAAAAACGATTTTCTCCGATAATAGAGACTCATGTACTCCTCTCGACCAGATCAGCATAAAGTAAGTTTTTTTCATAGTTACACTTAATTTAAAAAAAATTGAATTCAACTACTCCAATGTGTATTTTGTAAGTAGAATGTTGAATACTAGAAGTCGTCGTTCGTTAGATGATCTCCCACTAGAGCTTTTGAGTCGGATATTTGTAATATTAGGGTCAAAATCTGCGAAAGACATCGTCTCTGCAAGACTTTGGTAATTCGCAATAAACATCAACTAATGAATGTATATTTGATGAAATAAAACCTCATTTGTTTGTTATTTACTGTGTATTTAAAATTTTGAAGTTCAAAGAAGATGTATGAAGCAGGGGGTGATCCTCAAGTGTACAGAACAGCATGCATTGACATGTTTGAAGGAATGGGTCCCAAAAATCTGAAAGCTGATTTATTTATACACACATGTGCATTGCATAATAACATTGAACCCATGTTCAAACAAGGAATTGTATGTGTAGTTTCAGTAATTATATGTAATCTATACCATTTATTAATATTTAGTGTCATTGATGTTATATATTGATATTGTTATTCTGTCAACAGGATGAGTGCTTTTATTATGGCAATTTTGATTTAGGAATGACTTTGTTGAGATAAGCAGCAGATGAAGATCATCTTGAGGCAATTTATTTGCTTGGAATGATCTACATTTCAAGAGGGCCTCATCAATGTGATGAAGGTATGTATATATGGTATATATATGTAAATTAAATTATATATATAGTTAATTAAGACATGTTTGTAGTTTGGGGTTAGTATTTAGTTGTGTTGTGTTGTATAATATTTATTGTTTTATTGAAAATGGTACATTGGATTAATTGATGGATACTTTAATGTGTAGGTTTACAATTACTTGATGCCTATTTTGGTTGGGCAGTTCCGGATGATGGGGAGTACACGGGTGTTGTTGATAGTGCCAAAGAGTTGTTGCGGGCTGTTGATGTTGTTCATAGACTTACAACGAATAACATCACTTTCCAATGTGAAGACCCGCGTCATTCTGTTAAAGGTGCATTCGCAATAGGCCATGAAGAGGATGAGGATCGACAAAGATATTGCACGGTTTGTCGTTGGTATGTAGAGTATGGTAGGTTTTGTATATTTCTTAAAAATATTAATGGTTGATAATAGAATGGACATTGAATAGTAGTGTTCTTATTGTATTGTATATGAAGTTATATAGTACCACTATAATTTTATTTTGGTTTTGTGTTTACATCGTTATGTTAAAAGGGCATTTTAGTCATTTTTGCTTGCTTTGTTGTTTGAGTAGGATGAAGTATACGTAAAACACATGTTATTTTTGTGATGAAGTATAGTTAATGTAATTAAAAATAAGTTTGTAATGAATTCGTTATTAAGGAAAATTAATCTACATAGATTATATATACTTTAACATGTCCGGTTAATGTAATTCAAAATAACTTTGTAATGAATTCGTTGTTAATTATTCATTATATACTATGTTTTCAAATAAATATACACAACTTGATTAGCACAACTGGCTTAACCGCGCCCTTTTCTAGCATACGCTTAAGTTCGAGTCTGCTTGCCAGCAATATCTACTTTATAATTCATTTTTACATTTTTTATCCATTAGTTTATGCCACATATTACCAATTCAAAAACATTTCATTCAAACCATATCTTACAAATTCCATTGATCATAATAATAATTCATCCATAGTATAAAAAGATTAATTAAGCATACAACATCCCAACAAATGTCATCACAAATTAGCTACGCGTTTTGTTCCATAGCAAAACAAGCAAACGAAATCATATTCCATAGCAGAATTCCCTAGCAAATACCTACGAATGGTACCTCCGTAGCAATTCAACTATGGAATTGGTTTCCGTCACAAACTCCGTTGCATAGTAACCACGATGATGAATTCCATAGCAGCAGTACAACGGAAAGTGATTTGGTAACAAATGTCGTTGGAAAATTGCTACGAATTTTTGTTCCATAGCACTATCGGTAGCATAATACCAACGGATATGGAGTCGGTAGCATTTTCCCTAGCAACTCCCACTCTCGCTACCAGAAATAAAATCCGTAGACAATGTGGTAGCAACATTGCTATGGAACGACATTCCATAGCACGATCCATTGCAGATTAACAACGAAAATATGTTCCATAGTAACCTTCCCTAGCAAAATCGCGTTTTTCTTGTAGTGTTTTCTCTGATATCTTTCTAAGATATGACATATATTTTTATGGATGAAAATAGGGGTCTATATATATAGCATTTACGAACTGCCATAAATCGCAACGCGACATGCTTTCACGGCGCGATCACATAAATTTGGCATTTATCTTCAAAATATTGAAAATCTCTTCCATGCTAATCTCCATCTATATTTCTTGCCCAACAATCCACAAAAATATAAATATAAAGCAATTACATACCTTTTGCCCCTTTTCCTCATAAAAGTGCCTTAAATATATATGAAATATGTAACACCTAGTTTCAAGATGTTTCTTATTTCAGTATTTTGGGATGTAATTAGATCATGTAAAGGTATTGAGCTTCAAGGGAATAGATTTTAGACCTTATTGGATGATGATAATGTTGGTTAAGTGATCTAAACCCTTGACTTGTGCATTGAAGCCAAATGGTAAAATGGGAAAGTGATATTTCGGACTTCTTACTCGAATTAATGAATTTTAGTTTGGTATGTTTTAAGTCAAATGTAATTAGATAGGATGGTGGGGCTAGTCAATACGTTCGCGTGCATATAAAGATCGCCGAAAACGTAGTTGAATCGAGGAAGTTATGATTGTTTGAAGCTGGAATGGATTGGGGTGAAAACTCGTCATAAATAAGTGGAGAGCAAATCTCCACGGCGTAGTGATGACCACAAAATGGAGATCAGATCTCCACGGCGTGGTGATGACCACATAATGGAGAACAAAATGGAAGTTATGATTGTTTGAAGCTGGAATGGATTGGGGTCAAAAACTCGTCATAACGGAGTGGAGAGAAAATATCCACGGCGTGGTGATGACCACAAAATGGAGATCAGATCTCCACGGCGTGGTGATGATCACAGAATGGAGAACAGGTTCCACGGAGTGGACTCTGGGCAGCCAACACCCATGATTTTTAGGTTTTCCAATGTATTTAAAGGAAGGGTTCCACATTTTTGGGCATTTTAGCAGCCTCCGTCATCTCTATAACTCCTTGGGAGAAACCCTAGCCTCCCTCTTCATAATTTGAGCTCCTCATCTCTCCTCTCTCCTCTTTTGGATGCTTTTAGTGGTGTTTTGATGAAGCTTGAAGATCAAGAAATTTCTTTTGGTTGCAAGGAATGTTGTTTCAAGTTTGGATCCATCAGAGTGACTCCATTTCTGGACTATTGTGAGTATAAAGTTCATGAATTGCTCTTTAGTTCTTTAGATCTTGTCATTTATGGTTTTTGGCACTATTAGTCCATTTTATGGGTGATCTGGGAGTTGAGAGGACTCCAATACCTTTTGATCAGTTTAGAATGCTTATTGGACCTCTTGGTCTTGGATTAGAAAAGTTGTGATCTTTTTCCTTCTCTTTAAGCTATGCAAGTTATCTTGGCCCTTTATGTAATTTTGGAGCATTAAAGTTTATATCTTGATAGTTTGTGGCATTATTATGGATAAAGTTGGAAACTTTATCCATCTAAACATCATGTTATTTCAGATCAGAAGGTTGGAGACTTGGACTTAATGGATTAAGTTGAGAATGATGCATTTTTGGTCCCTTTGAGACTTAAAGTCCATATCTTGGTTGCTTGGACCATCCTAATGGATAAAGTTGGAAACTTTATCCATTATGAAGTTATTAGGTATCAGATATGATGTTATGAGCCTTGGTCTTTATTGATTAAGCTCTTAATGAAGAAAAGTATTTCAAACTGAAACCACTGCATGGCCAAGGAAGGCCCACGACATGGTGGCAAGAATCATCAGAATTGTTTTGTCGTTTGGCAGCCACGACATGGCCATCAGTTGGCCACAACGTGGTGACCTGCTGAGTTGACTTTTGGTAAAATTTGGGTAAAATTGAGTATATGGCTAAGGAAGGATATTGGTTTGGCATTAGGTAGCTCTGGTTAGCGATGCTGTTGTTGGGGTGGATGTTTAGTAGATCAGGTGAGTCTTCTCACTATACTATATAGGATGCTAGTTATCTTTATGAATCTTGCATGGAAGACCAAGATCTATCCCCTAGCATTTGTATGAAAGGCCAGGGTTTGGCCCCGGGAAATTGTATGAAAGAGTAGGGTTTGGCCCCTGGCAATTGTATGGAAGCCCAGGATCTGGCCCCTAACACATGTACAACTAAAGACCATGATTTGGCCCATGATAGGAAGTGACGGTAAGACTATTATTTGGCCCATAATATTCACTTGGGGTTAAAATAGTCATGTTATGATTGTATGATATGCGATATCTTGGAGAACTCACTAAGCTTTGCGCTTACGGTTTTATGTTTCAATTGTTACAGGTTTTCTTATATTAAAGGAAGGGCACGACTCGATTGCATCACATACATTGTAGATTTCTGCACTTAATAAATTTATGAAGATACTCTGATAAATGTTTTGAATCGGAGGATTTATTTGGATCTTTGAAGTTATAATTGGAACAAATGATTCTATTTTTAAATGAAAATTTTGGTTTGAAATTTGTGACGTTACAAAATGTCTCTTAAAATATGTATAATTTAGGAAATATCATAAGAACAAATGTTGCAACACTGTTGTGTAGGATAATAGAGGATATAATCAGATTGCCAATAGGGAATCCATCGAAAAACATGAGGTTAGACCTAGATCATCGGTGAAGAAGGTTGTACAACTGCTTTTCCATATCTCTCTGAGTTTATATACCTAACAAATACTATTCATCATTTGATTTTGTTGATTAACATCCAACAACTTTTTCCATTGTTGTATAAGGATACCGATAAATAAAGATCTAACTTAATAGTTAGTTTCTATATCAAAAGATTTCCCTAAAACTTAAGGTAAAATTGTTTCCCCTTATGGTTGTGTTTTTTATTAATCATTATAATCTAGTTGTATCCTTGTTTGGGACTTTAATTTTAAATCATATATTTCATTAACTCTTAATAGTTTGTAGTAAAATATTTTTGTAAACAACCAAAAATTCTCATCAATATCGTCCTAAAAGGACACCAAATTTTACTATTATAGTAAGAAAAGACATTGGAGCAAGAGTTATCTTACATACCTTGTAGAGCTTAAGAAAGGAAAAAAATGGTGAGACTATCAAGTCAGGAATATCTTTATGATATGATTTTATAGTTTCTTAAATTTATGGATATATGGTACTAACATATGTTTTTATGATCAAGAATTAAGAGTAAGTGGGGGAGCTGATCATGCGGACTTGGAAACTACAAGTTTCAGATTGTCAAGTTATATTTTTTAGTTTGGAAAATTTTGAAACATTGTTGGTTTAAAAACCTATTTCATGTTTTTGACACTTTTTTCATAAATGATTACTTCAATGATATCCCTTCGATGAATGTCCCTTCTTTGTTGTTGTATATTGTGATCTTTATAACATCAATTGCATAATGATTTTTGAAAATGTAAATACATGTGATACGCAGAGTGGTATAAGTTTGAATAGGATTATGTTGCATGTCTGTCTTCTTAGGCTCTGTTTGGTAGTTGATAATTGAGTCATATATGGTTGAATCAGAGGCTGACTGAGTATGAAGCTCTAACTGAGTCTGCCTCTGAATGAAACTAGGATGTTTGATTAAGAAGTGGACTGTGTTGAATGATGAAAATGACCATATTACCCTTCTGTTCAATCTTGTGTTGGATATAATGTATCTGCTTGATAAAATATCTGCATGAAGTTGTTGAATAATTAAAAAAAATACAAAATATAATATAAAATCCAAATTAAACATAAATCATTTAATATCAAAATAGAAACATACCACAATTCAAACAGAAGAAAATAATTTACATATAATTTTAATATGAACCATTTGAAAGTAGGTGATTACCAATATGGTCACACAAAGTAGACATATATTCAATGCCTTCTGATCCTAATTATATGCCTTATATGTTTTGGCTCTCACTTCGTCCACCTTGCATGTCAGGAGTAACCACATTTATCTCTTCAAACCCTGTAAATAAGTCATCTTGAATATTGGATTTCCTTATAAAATTATGGATTGCGAAACAAGTAATTACTATGTGTATTTGTACTGGAAAAGGATAAGGAGCCATTTGTTATAAGATTGGTAATCTCTCCTTCAATACACCATAAGCATGCTCAATAACATTTCTTATTTTTGCATGAACATGATTGAATCTTTATTCCTTAGCTAATGCTCAATCACATTTCTGATTTGTGCATGAGCATGACTGAATCTTTCTTCCTTAGTCAAATGTAATGAGATAAGTTTGTGGGGATCTTCAATACCTTTTCGGGCACATAAAGTTGTCGAAAACAGAGTTAGGACAAAGAAGTTATGATCGTTGGAAGTTAGGATGAGAATGGGAACTGGTGTATATGTTGGGCGTACATGGAATGTATGTTGGGCTTGCATAATTAACGATGACGTGGGCAACCTTGAGTACGCTGAGCATACTCATGCAGCTGCCAAACCCTAATTTTTGGGTCTTGGAACCTATTTAAATACCTTAACCCCTTCGAAACCCTTCTTATCTCCAGCCTCCATCCTCTAAAGCAGTCCCCTCGAAACCCTAGCCCAATTTGTAAGATTCTTGAGCCCTTTGAGTGATTTGGTGTGTTTTTGGTTCATATTGAAGAAGAAGGGGCTCATTGGAGAAGTGTTGGTTGGCTTACAGCCTGTAGATCCAGACCTTGTTCATCTTCATCATCTTTCTGGAGGTATAAATTCTCAACCTTTATGATTCATTGCTTAGATCTAGTTTAGGTTAGGGTTTTGGCATATTTTGGTCCCATGGGTTGATTCTTGTGAGCATCAGCTACACCATAAGCTTAGGTTAGCATTTCTTGATGTTTCTTAGGTCCCTAGTGCAAAAATTGAATCTTGTTGGGTATATTTCTTCCATGCATGAATTATTGGTCCCTTAGTGAAGTTATGAATCTAGGGCTTTAGTTTGGACTCCATTAAGCAATGTAAAGTCATAAAGTCAAGAAATTTATGACTTAAGTCATCCATAAGAGTCAGATCTAGGTGTTGGTGGTTTTATCTCAAGTTATTAAGAGCTTAATTTGCAAGTTGGCGATCTGCTCGAGTACGCTGAGCGTACACCTTGCGTACCTTTCTTGTAGCAGGTTTCGACATGTTCCCTTTTCTGCCACCAATTGGTATACTGGGCGTAAGGGTGTGTTGCATTAGGTATACTCCCCGAAGTCTTTATGGGCAATTTTTGGGCCTTTGGTCATTAGGGGTTTTAGGCCATGTTTAGTTGGGTCAAGTATGGGAAGGGTAAAATGGTCTTTTACCCTTAGTAAAATAGATTATGATTTAGACCTTCGACTAAGGGTTATTACCCTAATTATTGATTAGGGATGATTTTTGGATATGTTCAGTGTGAGGAGCCTTGTAGCAGCAGCGCGTGTGTGATTCTGTTATCTTTAGATTGAGGTAAGTCTCCTCACTATACTCGTGGGTCGAAGGCACCAATGTTGGCCCATTGGGATGTGTTATGTAGGATGCTAGCTGTCTTTATGACTCTCATATTTTTATGATTGGGTTGGACCCATGGGCATGCATGTAGGGTTGGGCCCAATTGCATGAGTGAGATTGGCCCATTGTTTGTTAGGCTAGGCCCATTGTATGACGGGATAGGCCTATTTGTTTACTGGGCTGGACCCATGGATTAGGAAGGGTAAGGGCCATTATTATGGGTTGGGCCCATTGTACGGGTAGGACCAATGATATGTATGGTAGGTGGTATTTTGGGGAACACACTAAGCTTTGTGCTTACGGTTATGTGTTTATGGTTTTAGGTACTTCGGGTTGTAAAGGGAAGGGCTCGGCGTGACTGCACATCATCCCCCAACATTTTCCACATTGGCTATTTATCACCTTTACTATGATGATAAAATGATGTAATTCTTGTAACTCGTTTTGGAACAACTCAATTGTATGGTTTAAGTGTTTTTAAAAATGAAAATTTTACTCTGAATTTTTGTGATGTTACAAGTTGATATCAAAGCCTTGGTTTGAGGGATTCGGGCACACTCTCGGGTGTGACTGAACTCAAACTGAGGAATTGGTAATCTTTTGAAATAAAACAAGCTACAAGTTTCTAAAAATATTTTTATAAAAAAAGGGGGTCTAATACGTGCAATCGGCCGAACTTAAGTAAGTGATTCCCAGAGTACCCATACATGTTAATATGTTATATGATATGGAATGTTTGCATGCTAGGATAAGGCTAAGGATGCATTCATGAATTGCATGATAGATTGGCCTGATTTGTGACTCCTTGTAGCCTAGGAGGATTTAGATGTTTTGCTAGATTGGAATCTATATTGGTGGAAGTTATTGTTATGTGTATGCTTTTAAAATTTTATACGATTAGAATCATTTAGCCCTAGAATGATTGATTTAGTCTTATTTCCTGTTCCTTGTCTGGTTGTGGTCCTAGGGTAGAATCCTTTATTCGACAAACTATTTGATCCCGTATTGTGTAAGAGTTGCATGCATAAGTCAACCGGTAGTAAGAGTGGTAGTTCCTAGCATGGTAGTAGCAAGTGAGTTTTGGATGCCTTTTTGATTGATTTGTGGTTTGGAGTGTTACTGCATGAATGTTGCTTGCTTTGTGCTTTGTGGGACTCTGGTGGATGAGAGTTAACTATTAAGTGAATACGTTAACTTACATGATGCAAAGGTTAAATAATATTAGAGTGATTGATTTAGCCTTATTGCGTAGCTCTTGTTTGAGTCGAACCATTTTAGGGTTGACTCTGTTACTCACATGATTATCTAAGCTTTGTGGCATGTGATTGTATTCATGAAGTAGTTAACTGACATAAGTGGGAGTTCTTCAGCAGCTGATGGCAGGGTGAGGTCGGGAATCTAGGAGAGCCTAGCAAGTGTTTTAGTGGGTTGGATGTGCTGCTTAGCAGGGTACTTGGAGTACCAGTTTGAGAATGTGACTTGGAGGATCCGGTATAATTCTTGAGGAAATTATGGGTAGGTGTGGAAGGTAGTATTGGGCCCGTACTACTGAAAGCATAGGATTCGTACTGGAATCAAGGAAAGTCGAGGAGATTCTAGGAAGCACGTGTGGAGGAGGTTCAGGTTCTGGTTCAAGCTCAGGTGCTGGTACTGAGCCATTTGAGTAGCGGATGTGGGAGTTCATCATATCGTAGATCACCTGTGGTATTTTGGAGAAAACTCCTATGATCTTTGGTTCGATCAAGGAGGGGGTTATGGAGATTTTGGATGAGCGTATGGGCGCTTTCTGTACTGAGCTTATGGTTATTGTGGGGGGCTCGCACTCCGTCATTTCACAATTTCCGTGCTTGTGGAGCTCCTGAGTTCTTTGGGGAGAAGGACCCCATTCCTAGAACGAGGTGGTTAGCGGACATGGTGAACGCTTTACGAATGAGCTTCTTCCCCGAAGGGTCGAATTTCATATTTTCATCTTGTCTTCTGAAAGACAGAGCTCGTGACTGGTGGGAGGAGGTAGATTTTTCTTTGGGAGGCGAGGCCATTGAGACGATGACTTTGGTTGAGTTTGAGACTCGGTTTAGGGTGGAGTTTGCACCGACTATCGAGGTGCAACAGTTGGTGAGGGAGTTTCAGGACCTTTGTTAGACGACTGAGATTGTGGCGGATATCACTTCCAAATTCGGGGAGAAGGCTTTATTGGTTTCGCAGTATGCTGCAGATGAACAGATGAAGAAGACAAGGTACCATGATATACCGCGAGATGATATTAGGGAGTTTTGGAGCATGTCCAGCTGCAAGACCCTGGAGGATATGATTGCTAGAGACCGAGAATGGGAGATTGACTTGGATCACCGCGGGAAGAGGAAGACAGATCAGGTTCAGACAGTTGGGGTCCTGCGAAGAGGCCCAAGACTCAGGATTCCCGAGTAGGAGGCCATCAGGATTGGGGTCGTTGTGCCAAGTATGGGAGGACACATGAGGGGATATGTCGGGAGACAGGAAGGTGATGTTTCAGTTGTGGTCAAATGGGTCATTTCTGTAGGTATTGTCATCGAAGATCTGTTCCAAAATTTTTTCACTACAATCAGGTGGGCCACAAGAAAGCCAACTGTCCAAGGTTAATGAGTGGAGCAGTGAAGGCACCTGCTCCAGTTACTTTGAGGATTAATGATGGCCGCGAGGTCAGGACAGAGTCTCCAGTAGTGAGGAGCCGATCATTGCAGTTGCAGGTTGGGAGACCAGAGTTTCATCAGATGCTATCGTGGGTATGTTCCATTTTCATTTTCTTCATGCTATATCATTTATTTATATATATGGTTTTGGATCATGCATTTGTATTCGTAAGATATTATTTCCAATTTAGTTTCTCTATGATTACCTAATCCTTTTTATCAAGGGTCGTCATATGCCATTTTTCATATCGAGAGTCATGAGTGGGGTACATCTTGATGAGCTAGATTTAGGTCGTCAACCATTTTGGTATGGGCCCTTGGTGGACGCAAGCTAGCGTCTTGCTCGGAGGATTAACAGTCGGTTTGACGTGTTAGTTCAGTACAATGGGTTAATGGGGGTTGCAGTGCAAGTTCATTTGATTATTGGGATTCAAGATAGTGTTGGGGTGTAAAGGATTGGTCAGAATACGAGTACAAGGGAATTGCTGCCAGATTGATGTTTTCAAGATTGTGAGGATGGTCCTCGCATCAGAAGCCTTAAGGAAAAGATCTCAAGAGAACTGGTTGTCCCTTTCCAGGACAACAAAGTCATAGTTCTAAAGTGTCGGTGTCGTTTAGGATGGATGCCAGCTGATTATTTATAGGCTTTTTGATCCGAGCACTACCGCTAGTATGACAAGATCAATAGTGACCCATTACCCCACAGTATAGGTGATGAATTGGCCGCATGGGTTTGTTCAGACGCTTGTATGTCAAGAGAATTTAAATGGAATCCATTAGAGATGTTCTGAGTGTGTCGATCATTCGGCAGGTGGGTTGTTCGATTGGAAATTCGTCCGTTCCGATAAAGGGTTTAACTTTCGTTATCATTAGCACGGTTAACAGAGCGCAGTTGAAGCCAAGCGGGGGAGAACCGTTTGGATTATTAGGAATAATTCCATGTGAAAAACTAGGAGGACTTCTATACTATATTCAAGTGGAGAGCTAGTTCTAGTTGCAGTGTGGATTTGGGGTTTGTACAATAAATAGGAGTTCAAGACTTCTCGCACGAACGTGTAGTGCATCAGTGGTGGAGCATGGTTGATATGTGATTAGATTCAGGTTGAGGGTTGTGTTAGAGCCTCTTTTCTTGTTCTTGTCTAATGAAGGCTTTGGGGTTTGAAGCATTACCCGAACACTTGATTGGGGTATAGTCGGATGCGGTTTCGACTCACGATTTTTATAGGAGTGTTGTAAGACTATGGGGTAGCTATAGCATACACAAGGTTGATATGACTGTCAGGGAAATGTTGTAAGTCAGACCATTTTGTTGGTCGACCACGCCTTATTTGGAATGAGGATTATTGGATTTGTGGTAATGTTCTGCGTTTGTATAGCCCTCGAGGGGTGAGACCCGTGGGTGAGGCATGCTTGATTATGTAGATTGGATGAGACACGTGGGTGAGGCCTATTTGGTTATGATAATAGGGATGAAACCCAGTAGAAATTGGCTTGATTAAGGTGTTTGATCGCGCTTAGAGTAGGACGACTCTGTGATCGACAGATGGAATCCGTGTGGTGTTTAGGCTCAAGTAGCTTGTAGTAGTTAGACTCTTTGGCAGAGTCTCATGGTGTGATCATGCTTGAAATGGTCGGATGTAGTAGGATGGTAGGGGATTCTATATCCCATTTTAGTATAAGGCCCTGTCAGTAGCAATAAATGGTCAGGGATTCTGTTTTCCAGTGGTTTCAGCAAGATAATTCAGGGTCAGAGGAGTTTCATTCAGTTGAGTTTCCAAGTGGAGTCATATTGACTGTGTATCAGAATGGTTTCATAGATCGGGAAGTCAGACAAGATACTGGATTTCTGAATTTTTGGGAAGAGTAGTGATGGTTGCTCTTTTTTGGTTAAAGTTTGTTTGGCAAGGCTCGTTTCTTCGTCAGGGTTTATGATGTCTGCTAAGGTTGGGGTTTTGTTTGCATTATTGGTAGAGCAATCGTCGGTATGAGACGACATCGCAGCCCTATTTGGATATCAAGAATGTAACGCCCAGTTCCCGGTATGTATTTTAATAAGAATTATTCATTTTTGCAAAGGGACTCGATGAGTTGGAGGCCCCAAACTTGTCGAGTAGGAATGAGATTTTTGGACGCGGGACTTGAAGTCTACTCGATGAGTAGAGCTGCCAGAGTGAAACCCTAATTTTCAGGGTTTTCATCCTATTTAAGGACCTTGACATTTCATTGTGGCCTCCCTCATCGCCTCTCTCAGTCCAGCAAAACCCTAGTTCGTGATCTAGAGCCTTTTGAGTGTGTGTGAGTGAAAAGAGAGTGATTCTTTGGTATTTCCTTGAAGGAGTGGAAGCTAGAAGTGCTTGGTTGAAGGAGGAAGCTTTGGATGCAGAGATTTCGTTGTCCAAGCAGCCTTATTGAGGTATAAAGTCTATACCTTGACTATTTATTTACTAGATCTCTTCATGGAGTAGTTTATGGCTTTAAGGAGCATATTTCGGAACCATTCATAGATGCAAGCATGTTTTGGAGTCATGACTTCAGATCTAGAGCTTTGAGGGACTCCATGGCATAAAGGTGCCAACTTTATGGCCATGGGAGTCCCATGCAACTTGTGAACCACTTTTTAGGGCTTTTTGAGCTAAATAACCCATGCATGGACGTAAAGTTAGAAACTTTACATGATATAAATCTATGATTTGAATGCAGTAAGCCCGACTAGAAACGACTGTATGGATTTAGACTATGGGGGACTCAACAAGTTGTTCATACAACTCGGCGAGTTGGGTCGTGGTCCCCCAGCCTTTTCTATTACTAATAAAACTTGTTGAGTCTAGAAGATGACTCGGCGAGTTGGCCATGGTTTGGGTTATGAAGATTGAGGAACTCGACTAGTTCAAGGAGGGACTCGGCGAGTTGTGGGTAAAAGGTCTCGTCTATGCTATGAGGATGAAATTGACGAGTTCATGAAAGGACTCGACGAGAAGGATCGAGATTTCAGGGTTTTATGGATTATGGAAATCAACGAGTTGATGGACCAACTCGGCGAGTTGAGTCAACCAGGATGTTGACTTTGACTTTGACCATTGACCAGAGTTGACCCTTAAAGGGGTTAAGAGTATGAAAGAGTAATTAAAGGAGATTGTTATGTGTAGGAGTTTGAGAGGAGTTGATCCCAGAGCCGAGGACAGTTAAACTACTTCACGACATTGATGTGAGTTACCTTCCAATAGAGGTGGGTCTAAGGCACCAATGTCGGCCCACCAGTAGGTGATTATGTTTGAGATGATTGTCTAGAAGCTTAGGTTAGCATTTCTTGATGTTTTTGAGGTCCCTAGTGCAAAAATCGAATATTGTTGGGTATATTTCTTCCATGCATGAATTATTGGTCCTTTAGTGAAGTTATGAATCTAGGGCTTTGGTTTGGACTCCATTCAGCCATACAAACTCATAAAGTCAGGAACTTTATAACTTAACTCATCCATACGATTCAGATCTAGGTGTTGGTGGTTTTATCTCAAGCTATTAAGAGCATAATGCAGAAGTTGGCAATATACTCGAGTACGTTGAGCGTACACCTTGGGTACACAGCACGTAGCGAGTTTCGACCCATTCCCTCTTCTGCGATCAATCGATATGTTGGGCTTAAGGGTGTGTTACGATGGGCGTACTCCCCAAAGTCTTTATGGGCCATTTTTGGGCCTTGAGTCATTAAGGTTTTTAGGCCATGTTTAGTTGGGTCAACTATAGGAAGGGTAAAATGGTCTTTTACCCATAGTAAGATGGATTACGATTTAGACCTTCGATTATGGGTTATTACACTAATTATTGATTAGAGATGATTTTTGGATATGTTCAGTATAAGGAGCCTTATAGCAACAGCACATGTGTGATTTAGTTATCTTCAGATTGAGGTGAGTCTCCTTACTATACTCACGGGTTGAAGGCACCAATATCGGCCCATTGCGATGTGTTATGTACGATGCTAATTGTCTTTGTGATTCTCACATTTGTATGATTAGGGTAGGCCCATGGGCATGCATGTAGTGCTAGGACCAATTGCATGAGTCGGTTTGGGCCTATTGTATGTTAGGTTAAGGCCATTGTATGATGGGCTAGGCCTATTTGTATGTTGGGATGGGCCCATTGATTAGGAAGGGTTCGACCCATTATTATGGGATGGGCCCAATGTGCAACTAGGCCTAATGATATGTATGCTATGTGGTATTTTGGGGAACTCACTAAGCTTTGTGTTTACGATTATGTGTTTATGGTTTCACGTACATCGGGTTGCAAAGGGAAGGGTTCGGTATCATTGCACAGAATCCCCCAGCGTTTTCCACATTGGTTATTTATGACTTTTACTTTGATGATAAAATTATTTAATTCCTGTAACTGGTTTTCGAACAACTCGATTGTATGATTTAAGTGTTTTTAAAAAATGTAGATTTTACTCTGAATTTTTGGGATGTTACAAGTATAGAATATGCCCCCCTCCCCCCCCCCCCCCAACCAACTATATGAAAGCCGACCAATCTAGCCCCATCAAAAAATAAGCGAAAAGATCAAGGCAAGGGAGGGGCACATTTTCTAAATTTTTTATAAACTTAATCAATCATTTGAAAAAATTATAAATATTGTCAATCTAATAAAACAAAATAATCATATTTAAAAATAAAATACCTTCGCCTCCGCATCCCATTCTTCATCAATCATATTGAAAGTGTTTGCTATAGGGTTATAAAGATTCCTGTTTTGTATTTTACTTTTAGCCACACTGTAAATTATGATTTGTTTTTTAGTTATTATGATTCTATTCATAGAAGGAACCAAAAAAAACAAGTAAGAGGTTTTGCTCCCTTTAGGAAGACAAAAGAATGAGTCAGATGTTTGTCTCACTTGAGGAAGACGACGAGGTGGCGGAGGAAGTCAGAGACATCGACCTTGGAATTGGCATTAACGTTGATGGACGAAGGAGACGACGTAGGAAGCTTACGATTGGAGGCTTGGAGATGTGTTTGTTAGATGGAGGAAGGGTGTGTTTTTTGATGCATAAGAAAAACTTTATTATATGTTATATTCATATATTAATTATATTTAAACTGAAATATAATTAATCATACAGTTTATTAGTAAGTGAATAATAAATGTACTATAATTAAAATTTGATGCATTTTTATTCACATATAAATAATGAGAGTTGAAACTACAAAACCAAATAATTTATGTAAAAAGGCTATGAATATGGCTGTCTATTTATAATGAATAAATTATGATGAATTTTAATATTTTTAAAATCGGTTTTTGATAAAAATAACTTATTAAAAGTTAAAAAAAAAACAAAATAAATAATTTTTTTTTACATATATTAAGGTAATGATTAGCATAGTTTAAGAAAACATATTACTACTTGAAAGCACACGTGTATACCTTTCAAATTTATATTCATATATGAATATTATCTTTCATTTTTCCGTCCGTACAACAGAATGTTTTGCGGATAAATAAATATGTGGCTGAGATTTATTCCATCATTCTCAATCTTTTTTTTTCTCAATGAAACTTACCTCCCTTTCTCTCTCTCTCTCTCTCTCTCTCTCTCTCTCTCTCTCTCTCTATATATATATATATATATATATATATATATATATATATATATATATATATATATATATATATATATATATATATGAGGGTTCAATTGAGAAAAAATTGTTCAGAATGAGGGAATGAATCTGTGCCACCCATTTCTAATTTTATGCTTAATTGCTCTAGCGTATCGGGCCGACGTAACAGATCATATATATATATATATATATATATATATATATATATATATATGAAATATGTGTATGTATATGTATATTCATATATGAATAAGTATAGAAGAAGCGATTATTCATATAGTGGCAGTGGTGGTTACTGGTGGAGGGGAGGTGGTGGATTCATATGTGAATATACTTATGTTTATATTCATATATGAATATTACTCATCTTCTGTCGCGTCGGTAAAACATAGCGTTTTACGGTTAAAATAAATGATTGACTGAGTTATTATGAGAACTAATAAAAGCGTGTGAACTTGCGAACTCATAATCAACTCATCATTTTTTCAACATTAAAAACACAAATCATCTCCAAATGGTGCGTCTATGCCATATCTAGGCTCAAAAAAAGATTTGACAAATTTTTTTTTTCGAAATTTGCATGTATGCACAATCATAAGTTGTATGGACTGTTGATGAGAACAATCAGTAGTGATATAGACTGCAGATGTGCACAATCAGCGGCCATATGGATTGTTGATGAGCAACCAACAGTCTATATGATTGTTGATTGTGCTCATCAACAGTCCATACAACTGCTGATTGTGCTCATCAGCAGTTATACAAAAAAATCATGAAATTTGTTTTTGAGCCTAGATATGGCTTAGATGTACTATTTAGAGAAGATTGGTGTTGAAAAAAGATGAGTTGATTGTGAGTTCGCAAGTTCTCAGAAATCTTTTGTTTCTCAAAAGAACTTCTCTCTCTATCTATCTATCTATCTATCTATCTATCTATCTATCTATATATATATATATATATATATATATATATATGGGCGGATCTATAATGGTGCAAGGGGTTACACAGGCAACTACTCGATTTTTTCTTATTAGTATAAAAAAATTATTTTTCTAATATTAAAAGGCACCCACAAAAATACTTAATATTCCTATCACAATTTAAACAGTTAATCAAAAAGTTGAGGTGGTTGAGTTGGTTAAAGACACAAGTTAAGTTTCTTGTTTTAATTAGTGCTCGAGTTCAATTCTTGCTTGGGTAAATAGCACCAAAGACAGTAAGTTTACACCAAAATTCTAATTTGACACTGTGTTATTTTTTGTTTCAAATTTGATACTGTGTTTTCCAATTTGTTATAATTCTGACCACTTGACGGGTCAACTCGTTTACTTGCTAACGTGGCATGATGTCGTGTAAGTTTTTGATGACGTTACATGCTGACGTGTCAAAATTGGTTTTTTTCCCCACAAAAGACAGTAAGTTTTCACTTTTTTCGATTTTGACATTAAGTTTAATTTTTTTTTTCATTTATGACACTCTATTTTTTTGTTCCAAATGGAAAATCATTTTTTCCAATTTTGTTCAGTGTTGATCATTTTCTATTTGAAGCCTTATAAATATTTTTTTTAATACATTTTAAACCGTATAAATATATTTTTTCATTTAAAAACCATATTTTTATATAAAGTTGTAAAAATCACTCGACGGTAGCTCGACGGTCGACTGGTGTTACGGAATTAATCGGTCTTGGCGGAGATTAATCGGGGACCATAGATTATTAATAAAATATTAAAATTAATCAGAAATTTATATATCTTAAGAAAAACAAGTACTTTAAAATCAGAAAATAAGAAAATTTGTAATTTGAAAATTTGAAAATACGAATATATGAACATTTTGGTATAATATATGAAATTTTGATTTTGAAAATTTTGGAGTAACAAAAGAAAAAAGTTGATTTTTTGAACTTTTAAATTTTTTTTGACTTGTTTTGACTTTTTTTTTTTTTTTTACTTTTGTTGACTGATTAATTCCGTCAAGACCGATTAATCCTGTCAAACCTGATTAATCCTAAATTTCCGATTAATACCCTAATCCTCGATGGTTGGAGAACGTCAATCGATTAATCCACGATTAATCGCCGATTAATCCCGATTTCTGCAACCATGTTTTTATATAAATACAAGTTGTTTTTTTACATTATAAATATGTAATAGTTATATAAGAATCGTAATTTATATTAAATACACAAGTTTAAAATAAGTTTGGAGGTTTGGAGACGTGTAGTCGATCAAGGTCTAGAGGTTATGTTTACAACCCGTGAAATTTTTACTTCTAATATAATATTCATAATATTATTAGGAACATCTTGAATCTCATGGTGTCACTCCCATTAAATCATATTTTTCAGCTCAATTTTTTCAAAATTATTTATAAAGGTTAAATATGGCCATTATTACATCTATTTTAGTATTTACATAAAATTTTGATATTTTGTTCTATATTTCCCACCTCTTCTTCAATGCATCAAATGAACGTTAGATGAGACATCAATATATATATATATATATATATATATATATATATATATATATATATATATATATATATTTAATCGTAAATAAAAATATGTGTAAAATCTACAAAAAAATAAAATAAATAATATTTCATAAGCGATTACTGATAAATTTTCTTTTTATTCTTATGTGAAGTTTATGGTTAGTTGGGTTCTCATGATATAACTAAAAATATTTATACATAACATATGCTTTGAATGTAAAAAAAACATTGTATTTATATAAAAATATGGGTTTTAAATGAAAAAAGAATGTATTTATATGGTTTAAAATGTAATAAAAAATATCTATACGGTTTTAAATGGAAAATGGTCAACGTCGAACAAAATTGGAAAAAATAATGTTCGATTTGAAACAAAAAAACAGAGTGTGAAAGTTGAAAAAAAATAAACTTAATATCAAAATCGAAAAAAATAAAAACTTAATGACTTTTGTGGAAAAAAATTATCAATTTTGACACGTCAGCATATCATATCAACATGCCACGTCATCAAAACTGACATGTCATCATGCCACATCAGCAAATAAACGAGTTGACCGGTCAAGTGATTAGATTTGTAACAAATTAAAAAACACAATGTCAAATATGAGACAAAAAATAACACTATGTCAAATTAGAATTTTAATGTAAACTTAATATCTTTTGTGCTATTTACCCTTCTTTCTTAGAACAATTTTCTATTTTAATTTTACTTTCAATTTTCCTTTTAATGGACCTTTTGTTACTGGGTCCCAAAAAAATCTATAGCCAACAAAATCATATATCTGTAAGGTAATTATCTTAGTCTCCTGTAGTTGGGTCCTATCTTTTAAAATTTCTTCCATATATACAAAGGTTCTAAAAAACTCGCCATGGCGTGTCATGGCTCCAAGGCTTGTACATGCCGCCAAGCTTTACCAAAGGGAAGTGATCCGTACACAACAATTTTTTGTCATACACAACAGTTCATGCTTTATAGAGTTGTACACAATAACATTTTAAAGCACCAATTGTTGTGTATGAAGAAAATTTGTTGTGTACAAATCATCTCCTTTCACCAAAATGCCGCATTGACTCATAAATGTGTATAAAAATGAATAATAGTTGAAAATACATTTAAAAATATTAATTATATACAAAATTGTCGTCTTAAGTCACACCTTACAAACGACGTGGTTCGCCAAGGCTTGGAAAAGTTTGAGGCTTGACATTGCCGCCAAGTTACGCCTTACGTTGTTTAGAACCTTAATATATACACATTACACATATATACATGTTTGGATGCATTACATTTGTTTCAAACTAAACAACTTTTTTCTTCACGATTACATTATTAAAACTTAGTTCAACTCAATTTAGGTTTCATTCTACATTTTCAATTGATTTGTTAGTTTTGTAAAGGAAAATAATAATAATAATAATAATAATAATAATAAATATCAAAATAATAAAAACGCATTTATTAATTGGCATTTGTATATTATATTTTGATCTAAACAATGAAAATTATTTTGCATTCCTAGCTTTTATAGTATCTTGGGCAAGCAACACTTTGTGATCGTGGTACCAACACGCAAATAAACTCCCACGAGACCAACAACCTGCTAAATTTGTCCTTCGCGAAGTTTGTCCAAACTAGTTTTTTATATTTAATGCGCTCGTAATTTTTTTTAATGTTATTACATTTGATCGAAACTTTTTTTGGGTGCACCTACTGCTACATATTCCTGCGTTCGCTCCTCTTAATATATATATATATATATATATATATATATATATATATATATATATATATATATATATATATATATATATATATACAGAGAGAGAGAGAGAGAGAGAGTTAGGTTAAAGTATTCTAATTAATTCTTATGTGGATGTAGGAATGATTGTGAGCCAACCATTTCAAAATTTTGATTAGGGGTATAATAGCAATCTTGACCATACTTAATTATAGTAAACATTTAATCTCCTTAAAATGAGGGATTTAGTTTCTCAACCCTACAAAACCACCGATCCCTCGATACCATCAACACACATCGTAGCCTGATTTAGGGATTTAGAAAGAAAACTTGATTTCATGATTCTTCTTCCTACTGATCTCCTGAATCATCATCTTCATCGGCCACAAACATCATACAACTCTATCACCGACACCACCCTTCTTCTTCCCTGTGGCTACAGGATCCATCGTCTTCTTGCCGATAACAACAATAAAACTAACGGAAAGTGCTCGGAGCTCTCTACAATTCATTAATTGTCGGTGATCTGCAGTTCATGGAGAACCAACAACCTACGATATGGTGGCCGGCGGTGGGATTGTTACCGGAGGAAAGATTCTTAGAATCAGTTTTAAAGTTTTGTGGGGAACTTTCTCATGATGCCTCCACCTCATCCTGAAGAAGAACCTGCTTCCTCCTTTCTACTCCAAGTTTCCAGTCGACGTTTCTCTCCAGCGAAGCCTACCTCCTGCCAATCTTCTAGTCACTGCCTTTCCGCTAACGTCGCCCCTCTTCCAGAAAAACGATAATTTTCTCTGCTCAATCTTTGAAATCGATTTTCTGAAACTGAAATTGAAATCTGAAATCGATTTTCAAACTTTCAAATATGAAATCGATGAAGGATTACGGGATGAAAGATTTTTGGACTAAATTGGTTTCTATCCTATATTTTACTGATCCTGGGTGGTATCAATTTTATGTGCCTTTGTATTTCAAATGATAGGAAAGTTTTGCTGCATATAGGGTCGAAATTGGTTGTATGTTAATTTAAGAATTGTTCAACGTCAGAGGTTTAGAACTTCAATGAATGTCTTGAACCATATACCTTTGTTGAGAGCTTGGTTTCTCCCTAGTTAGATAACTTTTAAAATTTTGATTTTACTTGGATGAATGTCTACACAATATTACACTTAAGTTGATAAACTTTTGAAACTTTGATTTAATTTGAATATTGGATTCACATTTTGATAATGGCATTTAGAAATCGTAATTTAATTTTTACCCTTGGAATTTGCTACTAAGTTTACATGCTTGATCTTTTGTTTGATTATGTTTACATATCTTTGTAATGATTCATTCATACTTTTTGTTTTCTAAATTGAAGGCCATTTTTTGAAAAATTATATGGATGATCTGTTATGCTTTGATGTTCATCAGACCCGGTAAATGTGAATGGAAGAATTCTAATTTGAAGGTCGTTTTTTTGTTCTTAGATTCTCTAAATTTTGATGTATTTTGATGTATTTTCTTTACTTCATTCCTCTGTGCAAATTGCAGAAAAAAATTCATGGCCTTTTGAATTCACAAATTAGAATATGCTATATCTCCCGAGACTGATTCTAATGGATTCCATCAAAACAATTTTACTGTTTATAATGTATTATGATAGAATTTTACTACTTATATGATTATTTGATTTTACTATTTATTCTTTTTTTCTGTAATATATAACTTAGTCATCGATCTTTTTGACTATTAACATTTTGTTATATTTTTTTCAAACAAAACCAAGTCAATGAAGGAAACCAATTCTATCATTCACATCGGATGGAGAATACTTAGTGTCAATATGTGAGAAGTAGCAACAATATTCTGTCAGAATGGATTAGCAATAATATTCTCTCAGAATGTATTAGTTTTTTACTTAGATTTTTATGTTTTTATTTGATTTTTAACCATTGTAAATTTTATTCTTCAAGAAAAAATGTAATTGTTACACCATTATTAGTCGAATTCTTTCAAAATGAATGTAATTTATGTTCATAGTTATATTATATAAAATGAATGTAATTACTGCTTCTAGTAATCTTGATAATATGTGTTTGTAGTATTTCTGTCAGAATATAATGTTTTTCTCAAGATAATCATAAACACATTCTGTTAGAATGTCTAGATTATTAGAATTACTATCCACAAAAATCAGATATTTAAAGTTAAAGAGAATTAATTATTCCTAAGAATCTTTAATTTTCCTTTTTTAAATTTATGTTAATTAACTAAAATACCCTCAGCATAAAATTAGATGGTATTTTTAATTATTTTTAATTTAATAATATGTATTAATCACTTTCTTAAAATAAGTAAAATGATTGGTCCACATTTATTCCTATATCTACACAAAAATTAGTTAAAATACAATAACGTAAGTGTGTGTGTGTATATATATATATATATATATATATATATATATATATATATATATATATATATATATATATATATATATATATTAAAAGTAATTTTTTATGGTTCTATTTATTATAATGGCTGAAAAACATAAATAAGTTCTCTGTTTCAATATCTAAATGTATAGGTCTAAACCGGAAAGCTACTTTATAAATCAGTTATTTTTATTTGTTAAAAAAACAAATCATTAAGATCTAATGGAATTTGGTGTACAAGAAAGCGTTAAATTGCCCTTATTCTTCACTATAAGACAGAAGAAACGATTAACATAATATAATTACCAATATGATATTCTAAAGAACATAATAAAGGGTTTTTAAGTGAAGAAATCTTCGAATATTCGAAGGTAACTGTAGCATAAGGTTTGTGAATGTCGTTGTCATTTGGTGAAGTATATTCTTCATTTCTTAATAATTAATATATATCTTTCTAGGTAAGCAGATGGGCCATTGTCGATCCTCCAATCTTATACCTTGTCCAAGAATATTCTTTGACACCTAAATCCTACTTTATACTTTGGCCGAATTCATTTTATTTATAGAATGCGAGAGGAGAAGCGCGATCTAACCTAATATTTAACGGATTATCACCTCAACGTTACAGTTAAATGATTAAATCACCAATGATATCGTAGGTTATTATTTATAGTGCATTTAATAGATTCTTAATTTAATATATTCTTAATGATATAACTTGTTAAAATTTATATTAATATTTTAATTTAATAAGATTATATCAAAACATTATAAATATTTAGGGTAAATTACACCATTCGTCCCTCGTCCTGGTGCCAAAAAGCACGTTTAGTGCCTATTTTCAAAAATTAACTCGGACCGTCCCTCATATATCTAAAACTTACACGCTTCATCCCTCATAAGTTTGAATTTGCATGTTGTATCCTTTGGAAGACATAAAAAGACTATTTTGCCCTCACTATTTTAATTTTAATTAAATTATAATTAAATTTGTATTAAAATAAAAAGAAAATAAAATAAAATACCCCACCCCTTCCCTTTCCCTTTCCCCTTTTCCTTCTACATTCCCTTTAAATCACAATTCACCGGACCACCACCACTCTTTTCACCTCCGAGGTTCCCACCATCACCGCTCTATTCACCTCCAACCACCACCGCTCTAAACGTCGCCGGAGAAGAAGATCGAGAACCCACATGTCCCAGAGAAGAAAAAAGATTCAAATCGGAACACCGAAACGCCACCAACACCCACAGACTTCATCTTCCTCCGGCGAACATCACCTCACTGACCTCATCTTCCTCCGGTGTGCATCAAGAAACTCTTCTCTCTTCTCTGAAAGATCGACACCAACACATACACACAGACTCTCAATCTCTCTCAACTTCGCTGAACAACTCACATCGTCGTCACCTCCTAAACTCTCTCTGATCCACCATCCTATCTCCTAAAATCAAACCCCATAACTTAAAGCTACAGACAAACCCCACCACCCCATCGGTGGGTTTGGGTGGTTGTAAAAGCCGTTGGAAACAAACTCCATCTCCGTCAGAAACAACCTCCTCTCTCCCTTTCCGGAGATAACATTTTCATCACCACCGACATTATCATCTCTTGTCTTACCCCTTTTATTTATCCTTCTCTCTTTTGAACCAAATCTCCAAGGCCATAGCCTTAAGCTTTGTTATTCACAGTGACAATGATTGAAGCATTGTAAATTTCCAAACCACAAATCGAACTAAGAAGAGGAGAGATCGGAGAGACTGAGTTCCAAACCACAAAATATACCTAAGGGGATCGACACTAACTATTTGTCGCCTTCATGGGGGTGATTGTCGCCATCGACGACTCTATTTCTGCCGCACCAGCATACACAAATTGAGCATCGATGTGGATGGTTTGTTCAAGGGGATTTAACCTGAAACCGGTTTCGTTAGGGTTTAATCTAGGTGATGTCGCTGCAATTTAAGGTTTGCTTTGGGTTTATTCCATACAATTTAGGTTTGTTCCAGTGGAGCAACAGAAGTTGAGAGAAAGGAAGAGGTGTTGCGACGGTAGAAGCTCTGATATTAAGTCTAATTATTAAAAAAAATCTAAAAACTGATAAAGAAATAAAAAAATGAAAAAAGAAATTATTAAGGGTAAAATAGTCATTTTATGTCAATATGGACTAAGCATGCAAGAAAAAACAAACATAAGGACGGTCCGAGTTAATTTTTGAAAATAGGGACTAAACGTGTTTTTTGGCACCTGCACGAGGGATGAATGGTGTAATTTACCCAAATATATAAAAAGAAAAATGAAATGTGAATGTATGTAACTATAACATATCATATAAGTTTAAATATTAAATTATAGTTGTATTTACGATCGAAGGGTTTTAATGAAAATATGCAATCAATAGTCCCGTTTAGGAATGGGTTAGCATGTGCCATACTACATGCAAAAGAAGGTTAATTAAGTAGATCAACCACGACTGTTCTTTTAAGTATGAATACAATGTTTAGTTGTTGACAAAGAGAATTTGGCTCTTTACTTGCCAAAGGGACGTATTTACTTTTCTCGATCTTTACAATATCAAAACCTGTCATGTTTTTCCATGCCTTCTTATTATTATAATTCATAATTGGATGAAAGGATTTAAAAGGTTCGTTTGGTTCGCGACGCCCCGACTTCGACACCTTCCCCTTCGGACCTTCCGATTTATCCCAAGCTTTCCCTAAGAAAATAAACCAAAGATTCTATCTCTCATTCTCTCTCTAGAATTTTATTGAATATAATTATCCTGTATTCCAAGTTTATTCCTCTTCCCAGTTCGATCGAGTTTAGATCCTTTTCTTTTCCTTAAAACCGGACTTCCCGATGTTCAAAGACAAAACCCTCCAAAATTTAAAAGCCATATGATCCCAAACGAATTGACAGCAAAATAATCCGCCAGAAGTACGTGATCGAGGGACAGTTTTAAGAGAGAGCAGAATGGTTACTTACAATAATATTCCAAGTGATTACAGTGAAAAAATGCAGAAATATCAAGAGTATATTGAAGCTTTAGAAGAAGAACGTAGAAAGATTCGAGTATTCGAACGTGAGCTTCCTCTTTGTCTTGAACTTGTCTCTCAAGGTAAACGACGATAGTTTTCTCCCTAAATAGAATACATGCACTGTTTCACTCACTTAATTGTGTGGGAAATTCTTTCTTTATATGGAAATCTTTTGGCAATTTTCCATATATGTTCTTGATTAGGCTATGTTTTTCTGACCTCGTTGTGGTTGAAAAGAAGTGCCTATAAATTTATTGATTTGTGCGTTATTATTCCCATTCCAAGAATTTAGATTTTCTATATTTAGGCTCTTGATTGATTTCTTTACTTCAAATTTTGGGTTTTCGAGATCTAATTATTGTTGCTGCAATTCTACTTTTGCAGCGATTGAACGATGCAGACAACAAATGTCGGGGACGATTATGGATTGTTTTAATGGTCAATCTGATCAATATTCTGAGCAAACATCAAGTGAGGGTCCAGTTCTAGAAGAATTTATTCCCATTAAACCAGATTCATCTACCAATGATGATGATGTTGATGGGCAACAAAAGCAACACTTATCTCATAATTCCAAGATCATTTGTAGCAATGAAACATCGTCTCCATTTTCTCGGAAATCAGATTGGTTAACATCCGCTCAACTCTCGATAAAAACCCCAGATCCACCCATCGAAGAGGTACCAATTAATTCAACAAAGTCTCCAACTTTTTTTTTTCTGGGCAAGTAAGTTTGATTAAAGATATAGTTTTTAATTATCATCATTTTTTTTCTGCTTTCAGGATTTCTTGTCGAACAAACTGGTAGCCATGGAGACAAACAGAAATGGATATGGCGCTTTTCATCCTTTCATGAAGAAAAGAAGTTTCAGCCCAACACCGAATATGGAAGGTGAAAGGTCATTGACTTGTCCGACGATGATTCTAAACGCTGCCAACAGCTGTTCGGCGGACACAGACGGTGGTGGTGGAAGTAAAGGTGAAGATAAAGGACTTTATAATAAAAAAGAAAGGAGGTGTTGGTCGCCGGAATTGCACAGGCGCTTCCTCCATGCTCTTCAACAACTTGGTGGTGCTCATAGTGAGTTTCTTTTTCATTATTAATGAACTTATAATTTCTCAGATATTTTATCTCAAGTATATTCAAACTTCATGTAATTTATTGACGTAAAATTTCATTTTCTATGAAGTTGCTACACCGAAGCAAATTAAGGAATTAATGAAGGTTGATGGGCTGACGAATGATGAGATTAAAAGCCATTTACAGGTTTGTATTTTCTTTAATATATGCTTCATTAAAGTATCCACATATTCTAAAGTTTTGCATTTCTTATGCATGACAGAAATATCGTCTGCATACTAGAAGGGTGAGTTGTCCAACAATCCACCACAACGACCCTCATCCTTCCCAACTTGTGGTGGTTGGCCGGATATGGATGCCACCGTTGGAATATACCACCACATCTCCGGCAACAGATAACACCAATAAAGCCAAAGGAGTATTCACTCCAATC
This sequence comes from Lactuca virosa, assembly GCF_052849685.1. Lineage (NCBI taxonomy): Eukaryota > Viridiplantae > Streptophyta > Magnoliopsida > Asterales > Asteraceae > Lactuca > Lactuca virosa. The sequence goes on from NC_136433.1 coordinate 63,538,170, forward strand.
GCTTCTCTATCGCCATCTATTACTGCATCTTTATACAAAACAAAACCTTGCAATCAACAACCATATTTCGATGGAAAAGGAAGCCAAAGCCATAGCAATTCTCCTTCCACCTCCACCATGTACACCACCACTGTGTCAACGGCTTTCTGAGGTCCATAAATCATACTTACCACCACCTATATGTTTTATAGAGTGATGTGAAAATTTTGTGAAAGACCCTTGTCTACAAGACTACCTGTGATGTTTGTTCTCATTGGCCCAATTTTTTAAACGTATAAGATATTTATGCGTTATGTTCGTAGATGTTATGTAACCAATTTTTTTTGTTCTTTTAGCGTATGATTTTACAATTAGATGGTGTCGGGTACATTTGAGACAATGTAATAAGATTTTACAAATTTGAATAACATTACACTTGTACAATCTGTCCCAATGGTTGAAGATAAAACTCAATATCGCTAATATAATAAAAGACTCCTTTTGATCCACTTGGCATCTCCTTACTCCATACTTTTACAAAGTTAATTATCGATTTTGCTCTTCTCCGTTTCATTTTCCCATAATCGTTTTTAATGACACTTTCAAATTGAATTACAAATCTACGTCGATTGATAATCTCTGCCCAAATTTTGCGTTCTACTTTTTGGGAACCAAATCACCCTCTATCTTTCCGACTCTAAGAAATCCTACATCAACGCGGTTTATATAAGTCGATCACCACCATTGTGTTGTTGATGGTTCTTACTTTAAATTGATCGATGGTTGTTCTTAGATTATTAAGAACTAACAGTTGCAAGGCCCAATTTCTAGGGTTTTCTTTGATTTTTTTATGGTTTACATTTTTCTATTTCTTTTTTGACTCCTGTTGCTAAATCAGTTATTTTTCTTGATTTTTTTGTTGTTCGACTTCATTCATGGGTTTTCTTGAGGGTCGGAATATGATTTTTTTGTTCTTGCGAATTGTGAAGTTGGTAAAAGTAGTCTTCTATGTCGAGTAACAAGGGTATGGTTGAAGGAGATGCAAGCACCACCATTAAGAAGGGTATGGGTTTTAGGCAATATTTTTAACACCAAACCCTCTTGCTTCTTTTCCCCTTTCTTATAATGCCTTCATTTTCTGGTCGAAACGAAGCCCTCACCACTACCATCAACCTATACAAAGAGAAAGAAGAAATTAAGAACATCGGTGGTTTCATTTGACTTTCTATGAATAGAGAACATTTTGGTTTTGATTCACATTTGCCATTGAGAACAGGTGATACTAGTTTGAAACTTAAAAAAATATGTTTTTTTGTGAAAAGTTTTCTAGGTCTCAAATTCGATCACTCGAGCTCTGATACCAATTTGTAGAAAAAGAAAAACAGTTGCTCTGATACCAATTATAGAAAAAGAAAAACAGTTGCTCTGATACCAACTGAAGAAATGAGAAAAATTCAGTAAACCTAGACTAGAATAGTCCAAGTGTTGAAAATACTGAAACAGAGTTTCAGAATCGTCAAGTGGCAAGTAATGCGGAAAATAAAGAGTTGTGAATCAATCAAATTAATAGAAAAACGTTTTTTAGACTTAAGATCAATGAATCAAATGTGTCTCATATTCATGAAGATTCAATTACAAGTGTTTGTATGTAAAACACACTAAAACTCTCAAATGGCTCTTTAAAGACTAGTCTAAGCAGCAATTGTGCAGAATGAGCAGGAATGATCAGAAAAGAGCAACTTTATAATGGATCCCAAGGGCCTATTTATAGACTTTGGAAAAGCCCATGACATGGCTTGACCAATCAGGTGCTGACACGTCATCATGACTTAGTCATCATTTGACACCTTTACCCTACTTAACGGAGAATGGATGGAATATTCCAATTCCGTTAGTATTCTGTTAGGGTTCCATCCAAGTTATGAGTCTTCATAATTCTTGAGCCTTCATGATCAACATTGAAAATATGATGAGCAACATGAGCATCATGTTGCTCAATTGTCTTCTTAGATGCCATCAACTTCCAAATGTGTCGTTGACCAAGTTGAGATGTTTCTTTAACATTGAAATGTGTCTTGGACTTGAAGATGTACAACTGCTTGTTCAAGATGGACCATGGACAAAATTCATGTTCCTCTGAGCATTTGGACGTGCCTTCATTGTACATGATGAGCGATGTGCAGTCTTCTTGAGCCATCAATGTGATCATGTTGATCCATTGACTTGAGTTGAGCCACCAAGAATTCATGTTGAGCCATCAACTCTTGTTGATGATGGGTTTTGAGCACTACATCATTCATATGGTGTACATGCAAACCCTAAAGCTTTGGATCTAGTTTGTCTAATGAACATGCAATAATCATCCAAAGCCATAAACCCTAGATCTAGCATGTGATAATCGATATTAACATAAGAATAGGGTTTAGATCTTACCTTTGATTATTATGTAGTAATAACAATCTATTCCTTCTTGTAATTGGCTTCAGAAAGCTTAGTGTCACAAGTGTCACACCTCTAATGGCTCACAAATACCAAGAGCAAGAGGATGACTTAGGAGAAGAGAAATAGGCACCAAAATTCGTCCAAGAACCTTAAGGAAAGCTTCACCACGTTTTTGGTGCCCTAGGGGTCCTTATATATGTGAGGCTATTAGGGTTTTGAACTAGGAAACCCTAATCTGACTGATTAGGCCCTAAGCAGCCCATGGACTCCCTTTAGAACACCCCTTGGACGAATTCCTTATGGGCTTCCCATAGAATTCGTCCAACCTATGTTCCAAGGTGATCCATAGCCCAATTGCAACTATCTTATAATTACAATATGATTTCTCCTTTAATATATTATTCATATAATATATTAATAAATCATAATTAATCTCTTTCTCCATAAATCATCCTATCAAGTTGCTTTGGTGAAGGCAACCCAAAAGGACCATGCTCGCAATCGGGTAAGTATATACCAAAATAGTTATGGGCTTAGACACTAATCCAACAGTCTCCCACTTGGATAAGTCTAATAACTATTTTGCGTATGACTTCAGATCCTGATCAGCAATCGTAGCTTTCAAAAGCCGATGTCAACTCTGATCTTATCAGATACGCGTCCTTTAGATAAGGGATCATATATTCCTCCATTCTAGATATTGTATAGATGTGAGACATGGATTGAAATCATTCTCTCAGTCTATGTGTTCTTTCCCGATTTCCGATTTATGACGACAGACTAATTGAACAAATCAAATCAGTCCTGGCCCGGCCGAGCGCTTTCGTTTGTCATCACTAAATCATCGAGGGGCCCACAGATATCGCTTTTATCCTACATTGGGTAAAAGGAACGGATAAACTTCGACTCAATGCTCGCTTGTGCTCACTCACCGAATCACACACAACAATACGTTTTATAACACCAAGTTATTGGTGCGTTTACATATTATCAATGTGTAACCGACTCGCAAGATACAACTCACACATCTCGGTTTCAAGAACATAAGATATTATCGTCTCACCAATCACTCGTGATAAAATCCATGAAGCGATCCAAGTGAGTGTGGGTTTAATCCAATGCTCAAATCATATTCATAAGCACTCATGAACGTTGTAGCAAACCTTTGCTATGTCTAATACACTTTAGACAATCTACAAACCAATTCATGACAATCTTCTTTCATACCTACTTCCAAAGTATGAACGACTGTGGAGGGTTTGAATAATCTTATTATTCGGGAAGTCAAAACGTGCAAAGTGAAACACAAGAATAATATTAATACTATATGGCCTCAAACCTTTGAGTATAAATAAAACACTTTTATTTAATCACCATTTTGATTACTCATTATTTGTTGTTTCGGGTAATCAACTTCTTACTTGAATTATGACAATAATTGTCTCATGATCTAAGCATGCACACTATGTTTACCTATGGTCCTTACTTTGTGAAATACTATAATTGAATAACATTTTCAATCATACTCATTTCACAATTCCCAATCCTTACCACAAGTGTAAGAATACCAAATTCTTGCCACTTATAGAATATGTTAGATTCTAACACTTTATGCAACAGTCCTTTCGTAATGTCACAGCGCCAGAGTTACCAAGACTTTGCCAATGAAATTACAAAGTGCTCTATTGGAAATTGTTACAAGACAATTCCATAGTCATGAAGTCTCACATTCAAAGTACATTCCTTTGAACATCCTTCTTGCATAAAAGTTTCTAATCTAGACATAAATTCTTAACGTCCAACTCCTAATATAGAAACATTTCCATATTTGCCATATGACAACTCATTCTAAATAGAGCCTTATCTATTCATAATAAAGTCAATATGGTCCATCCATTAGTATACTTCCAGCTGCGCACAAGCGACCAATCCTTGGCGAACCTTAGATTGTTCTTGACAGTTGTTTAACTAATTCAGTCAAATCCGGTTCTAGTCCTCTTTCCCTCTTAATGCCCTAGGCATTTGGAAAATTTAGAACGGTCGAATATTACAACGACATGATACTTTACCAGTCTTTTGCTATAATATTTCTATTTCTATTTGCCATGTTCTCACAATTCGAACTATGAAGAGGGATGTCGTAATCATAATTGAGTGTGAGAACGCAACAAATATTTCCATATATAGAATTCTCTTACATTGAATCCTTTCAAAATAACATTCATATATCTTTTTGACTAAATTTGATTAAAATTTCTCGATCTAAACCTGTAGATTTGGAACGAAGTATAATATTCTCTCCCTTAATTATAGCAAAACAACTTTTCAAACTATGCAACTTTGCAAAGTGAAACTTTTGTTTTCGATAATTAATATTGCTAGCTTGCAATAATAATCATTCTCCCACTAACATGATGATTATATCCATACCAGCATAACATTTATGCTCCCACTAGCTTTGACACGTATTTAGAAAACAGTTGGACTTTCTAGAAATCAATACTTATTGACTTCCAAAGTTCATATTTCTAATACGATATGCTTCGATAAGCCTTTATCTAAGCTTCTCAAACTCATACACCTTTCCTTAGACAGCTCACATGTATGTCTAAACTAATTCAGAACTTATATTACTAAGTCCCAAATGTTCAGACTAATTGCCAAATCTCACAATTCGAACTATGAAGAGGGATGCCGTAATCATAATCAAATTCGAGAATGCAATTTACATAATCGCTATCTCCTTAAAATCTCTCTTAGTGAAAGCGTTTCCTCACAATCATTTTCATGAAGAAGAGAAACCTTATGACACTTAGATTTTATGGTGCATGTGTTCTATCCATGTGATTTTGTCATAACCACAATCATAAGATAATGTTTGTGACAAATCCAAACTCTTATGGATAGAACTTGTTCATTCTTAATTTCTTGCCATCAAGGGTCCCACCATTGCTTCCAAGTTATTTAGCAGCTCACCTATGCCAGTCAATGTACTTTCATTGATTAAGGTGTTTGCCCTTATGCATTCATTTGAGAACTCGTAGAGCTCATATGCATAATCACTCAACTGGATTGGCACATAAATAAAATTTTGTCAACACGATAGGTTACACTCCTCAAGTCGTGTGCTAGTGTTTAATAGGTTTACTTCTTGATTTGTTCTTGAAACTTTTCAAGATCTTTAGACTCCTACTGACCTCTTGACATATTAGATTCTCTTATCAAGAAACATTTCTTGATAAAAACAAATATCCAAGAGTTAGTGTGTGTTTATAACAAGACAAAACTACACGCAATTTGGTACTAGTTGATCTTTGTCTTATTCAAGACATCACAACTTACCAAAATGTGCAAGTGTAAGAACATTCCTACTTAAGATTATGTCACTCAAGTCACAATCTTGAAGTATGACTCTAAGACTTGATTTTGGAACGAAGTACGATACATCTTATTGACTTAACCATTTTGAGAATTCTCGACTCCTCTTCTTAGCCATACTAGTGCACTAAGGTGTCCTTAGAGGATGAATTGTAATATGGTTCTTAAGAGGATCATAAAACATGATACAAAAGTACTCTCCCTTCTTCTTAGATTGGAGAAACTTTTATCTTTCTTGCCTAATTGATTCTTCTTATTCGTTCTGCCATTCATTGAAACTTTTCAATGATTTAGAATTACACTTAATCTTGTAAGCATAATCATATTTACTAGACTTTTAGTAAATCATGACGAATAATCTTATTGTTATTTATGGTGGACTTGACCAGTGCACAACATTGTGAACTCGATCTCCTAGTCCTTTACTTGACTCTTTGTTAAGGAATTAGCCTTAAAATTTCTAAGTACCAAGATTTCCATACATCACATGATTCAAATCACATGATTCCAAGCTTCTGTCAATTGAAACTTGGGCGGTGAGAATCTTTTCTTACTTAGAAAATTACGACGTTTCCATAAATAATATAACTAAGAATCATATCCACTTAATATTGCTTATAATAGAAACACACAAACAACAATCTACCATAACTCTAAGCAGCAGCTCAAAAATCCAACCATCGAATCCATGCGATCGTAATCCATTTCTTCGTGATCAGACTCAGCTCGCTCCTTTCTTTAAGCTTCCTTTCCTTTTCTTTGATCCTTCAAAACATCGAAATGTAATCTTATCACATCATGTATTAAGAATCTCCAAATAGGAACTTAATAGAGTTATATAGTGGATATTTCCTAAATCAGAGTCATACATCTTGACTCTCCCGTCTCTTAGATCTCTTAGGTAGTGAGGGCAGCTTCGTAACAAATGCCCCTTCTTTTGGCAGTAAAAACACATGGATTCTTATGGAATGGTACACGGGACTATCTCAGACTCAACCTTTCTCTTACGTAGAAAAACTTTTCTGGACTTCCAATGTTGCCATTGCCCATAAAAGGTTGGAATATTGATTTATCAGACAAATATGCTCGACCAGTGCGCCAAATCATTTCTGATTCAGCAGCAATAAGCAAATAAGTCAAATCAATGAGGGTCATGTCGTGCTCCATCATATAGTACTCTCTAACGAACTTACCATATGATTCGGGAAGTGATTGAAGAACCAAGTCAGCAACCAATTTCCTTGAGACATCGACACCTAACATCCTTAACCTGTCAATGTGTGACTTCATCTTTAAGACGTGTGCACACACAAACTTTCCATCTTTGCGTCTTATTGCCAATAGGGCATGAGTAACCTTGAACTTTTCAAGTTTTTCGAACACGTGGGTCAGGGAGAATTATTGGAGGAGGTGGAGGAAGTGAAGAATGATTTCTATTTCCACAATCCAATCGTGGAACATCATCTTCATGTGGAAAACTTTTTCCAATGGATTTAGGAAGACCATAGTTGTCAGACTTTGACATCTATAAAACGGGAGAAAGTTCAAGTTTAGTTTATTAAGTCCTTAATAAAACACCCAAATGAGATATTAAGGCTAGGACCCAACACAATATCCCACAAATTGGAAGAGGGATGTCGTAATCCAACTTGCAGAACATTTGAAGGTAGGTAAATGACGATTTACCAATTTCCACCATGAAAAACGAAAATTGAAGGTTTAAGTTTTAAATGAATTGAAACTCCTAGATCTTTTGAGATTCATTGAACTTTTCAATGTCATGTTTAATCTCGATTATGCCCTTCATTTGTGACTGGGATGCCGAGGATCGCAAATAAGGTGTGAATAACCATGCGAATGTACGTGGTGCCCTCAATGTTACAGTCACCTAATCGACGTGCCGGTTAACCACACACGCTCCATCGATCTATGACAAACATCGAGTCACCCTTCGCTACCAATGCCAAACCCAACTTAGTGTGCCGGTTAACCACACACGCTCCACTAATTGTCTCGACAAGGGTACAAAGTGTAATTCCATGGAATTGCATCAATTCATTTTTGCCTAGAGTAACTAAGATTGGGAATTTTTTTGTAAAACATTTAGTTACTTTAACATTCATTATACTTTTAATGAGGAGAGGGTTTGCCCTATCCTACCCGTTCGGATAACGACCCTCCACCAATCAAGGAAGCGGTGGGTGAGAGTGGACACCCATTAAACGACCATTTTATAGGCCATAACCTTATACCCCCTTATCGATCGGCTTCGTGAATGAGGCCTACTAACGGTAAGACTAGCAGTTTAAGTTATACATATATATAATATTAGACTTTTAATGTTATATATAGTATAAGGGTGTATTTTACACTTTTTAAAATACTAGGTGGTCTAATTCAACAAATTACACTTTTAATTTAATTAAATGTAAACCATATCATTATGGATTTATTAACTATCTTTTAATTATACTTTTAATTAACTAAATAAAACCATAAGGGAGTAATTTGAACTTTTTAAAAACTAGGGTTTTAGAATTTAAAATTTCAAAAATTAACTTTTAATCCAAAAAATTTAAATTCCAAAACTTGAGGGCAAGTTTTGAAACATTTCAAAAACATTAGGGTTTAGAATTTAAATATTTCATAATTAAACTTTTAATCAAAAATTTAAATTCCAAAACTTGAGGGCAAGTTTTGAAACTTTTCAAAACTATCTAGATCAAATTACAAATAATTAAATTAATCAAATAATTGGTAATTATCTAAATTTGACCTAATTTAATTTCTTACTAGATATTCAAAACAAAATTACAAATAATTAGTATTTATCTTATAAAACAAGTAATTATCTTAATTTTGACAATTATCTTCTATTTTGGTAAGGGTGATCACCAAATATTGATAAAATTCGGATTTTATTAATGAAAAACATTTCTGGTAATTATCCCACAGCAAAATAGGTCAAAATCCCGAAATATCTCGAATCTGATACTCCGACTCGTCGAGCCAACATTGGATTCGTCGAGTTGCCTATGAACTCGGCGAGTACACCTATGGACTCGGCGAGCCCAGCCTCCAGATCCAAGAAATTTTGATTTTTTGCTTTGAATAATCATTTATAGCATCAAATACATCAAACAAACAGCCTAAGGCTCTGATACCACTAATGGGTTTTGAGCACTACATCATTCCTATGGTGTACATGCAAACCCTAAAACTTTGGATCTAGTTTGTCTAATGAACATGCAATAATCATCCAAAGCCATAAACCCTAGATCTAGCATGTGATAATCGATATTAACATAAGAATAGGGTTTAGATCTTACCTTTGATTGTTATGTAGTAATAACAATCTATTCCTTCTTGTAATTGGCTTCAGAAAGCTTAGTGTCACAAGTGTCACACCTCTAATGGCTCACAAACACCAAGAGCAAGAGGATGACTTAGGAGAAGAGAAATAGGCACAAAAATTCGTCCAAGAACCTTAAGGAAAGCTTCACCACGTTTTTGGTGCCCTAGGGGTCCTTATATATGTGAGGCTATTAGGGTTTTGAACTAGGAAACCCTAATCTGACTGCTTAGGCCCTAAGCAGCCCATGGACTCCCTTTAGAACACCCCTTGGACGAATTCCTTATGGGCTTCCCATAGAATTCGTCCAACCTATGTTCCAAGGTGATCCATAGCCCAATTGCAACTATCTTATAATTACAATATCAGTCCCCCAAGTTTAATTAAAGTCTTTTAGCCACAAAATTAATTTATTAATTAATTCTTGACTAATATTAATTAAACAATATGATTTCTCCTTTAATATATTATTCATATAATATATTAATAAATCATAATTAATCTCTTTCTCCATAAATCATCCTATCAAGTTGCTTTGGTGAAGGCAACCCAAAAGGACCATGCTCGCAATCGGGTCAAGTATATACCAAAATAGTTATGGGCTTAGACACTAATCCAACAGTTGAGCCATAGAGTTGTGGATGAGCCAACAATGTTTCTGATGAGCCATCAATATTCCAAATGATCCACCAATATCTTGATGCTCCACATACGATCTTGATGTGCCATTTGAGATCATGATGGTCCAACTTGCATTCAGCAAGTGCTCCATGTTCAGCAAGAGCTCCATGTCAACATCAAGTGCTCCATGTCAACAGCAAGTGATCCATGTGTACAGAAAGTGCTTTATCATCTGATTCTTCAAACACTTGTTGAATCTTCAGTATCTTTCCAACCTGAAACATTCTGATAATGTTTGTTAGAGAGATATATAAAAGGACTCAACTTATTTCAAGTGACAATCACATACAAATATTTTCCAACAGAAGGCACATTTGGTTTTGGAAATTGCTTTGGTTTGAAAATCATGCCATCAAATTTAGCAATGAACAAAGAAGAAATTGTTTGAGGAGAGTTAGTTTTCACAGGAGTGTTAGCAATGTTCTTTTTCGGACTATTATTGACAAATTTGTTATGAACAATCGAACTAGGAGGATTGGACGGCCTTTTAAGAATTTTAACATGCACAAAGGTATTATGGTTCCTAGTCGCTGGATTAACTATGCGAGACACTTTCTTTCGGATTTTTCAATGAATCATGGAATTTTTCCTAGACTTAATGTATTTCTTTAGAGCATTCTTGGCTTCAATATTAGGGTGGACAATATCTTTCTTATTCAACTAAGGTTTCTTCCGAGAGTCAGATGATGACTTGGAAGTTAGTCCAGCCGATGGATTGTCGAACTTAGGTGTAATTGGCACTAGAGTAGTTTTCGAGATCACATCAGAGTTAGAGATATAAGAGTCAGATGAATCGTCACATACAATTTCTTCATCAACGTCACTATCGAATGACGCCCAAATGAAGTCGGATTTATCAGAATCATGTCCAGTTGTCTCGGAAATTATTTCCTCAACAACGCAATTGTTCGGAGGACCGGAGTTCGGAATTTAAACTCGAGTATAGTTGGTGTCGGGGAATGAATCTGAAGAATGATTCCGGTCTAGGGGTATCAAAGCCGGAAGATGTGTGGAATCAGGACATTTGACAATGATAGGTTGGAACTCATGAATTAGAGATTGGAACTGGTCCGAAATCTCAAGAAGAGGTGGGAATTGTGAGACAGGAGTATTCGAATGAGTGCGGTTTGGAAATCTCCCATAAACATTAGATTTTGCAACTCCTTCGAGGAACGAGCAATAGGTTTCGGAAACTCGCTTGCGAGGCCTGGTGCTTTGGACCATGGGCGACGAAAATTATGTGTCATCCGTTCATTTTATTCAAGAATATCAATTGAGTTATGCAAAGCATCAATATTGGCATTAAGACGTTTGTTATCAGAAACTAAGATATTCCTTTCACAAAAAGTGATTTCACATTTGTCTTTTAAAATGATACATTCATCGTTAGACATTATAATCTCTCTTTCTAATGATTCTATCTTAAGCTTGAGATCTTCAAAGCGTAATCTAAGGCGAGTCAATTCACTCTCCATCTTCTCACTTACTTTTATGGTTCACAAATAGATAAATCAAAATTGTTTATGAATGACATTCATATCTGATTGAATTTGGGTTAGATATGGTTCACAAATAGATAAATCAAAATTGATTTCATTGATCATAGATCTTACCTGTTGGACTACGTTTCTGCTTGGTGGATCATTTTTTGCCATATAGAAAAAGTTTGGCTCAACATCTTCCTCGTCTTCTTCATCATATTCGATCGACTGTCTTTCCATACGACACATATTACTTCCAGTGCTCACTTCATCCTCATCTCCATAAGACCAGTACCCTTCAACATCTCTTGACACAGTGGTAACAAAAGCCTTTTCACTTGCTGCCAGCGCTTGGGATCTACGAGCATAGTATGCAGAATCTTTTACCTTCGGGTTCTGAGAGGTTTCACCCAAATAGTCTTTGGAAAAATGATTACCAAGACTACATATATGAAAAACTATCTTGGGTTTGTCTAATTTCGGAGTTTCTTGGGATTCCGAGGAGTGACTTGATCAGGGGATGTTGGGTCGGTAAGCAGGTGGGTTTTCTGAAGTTTTCGGGAATGGTTGAGAATTACTTTGATGAGGGGCTTGAAATTGGTTTTGATAAGATTTATGACTAGGATTCTAGGGACGTTTTATTTCATGGACAAGAGTGCGAATTCATGTTGAAAATGAAGTTCGGATTTGGCTGGATCAAGATCAAGATTTTTATCAAATGAAAGATTTGGAACAGGTGGAGTGAATGGAGTAGGAAATGTTGGTTGACTAGGAGAAACAGGTGGGATTGTTCCAAATGAATCTGACAAAGATGGGCTTGGAATAAGTGGGTTAACACAACTAACCAATGGAAGAGGACCTCCCTACAGTTCTCTTAACATTTAAGCAACGTTTGATTTGTGGCCTTGTAGTTCGTCAAAAAGTTGATAAAGCTTTATTTTCTTCAGAGAACCCTTACTCTGAAGACATGACTTAATGTTCCCCCAGCCTTTTCCAAGGCTATTGATAAACTTCAAATTGCACTCAAGAGGATTTCTGACTATACCGTGTGCAATCATATTGTTGACAACAATTATGTACCTATTTGACGCCGAGGCTATAGATTCACCTGGAGTAGTGGTGAAGGTATCAAAATCGTTGACAACCGAAGTCAGACGCTTATCCTTCATGTTTTCAGATTCGTCAAACAATTCCTAAAAACTGTTTCAAATCTCATTTGGAGATTTGCACAACTTAATGTGCTCAAAGAGAGACGGAGGAACACCAAACACCATCTCGGAAAATGCAATGTGGTCTGCATGAAGTTTTTCGATGTCTAAAGCAGTAAGGGGTGTTAGACGTTGTTCTGCTTGGCCCATGAGAATAGCAGCAACATATCTCACCATTTGTCTCACTGTAACATAAGGACCTTCTTTCACAGATCTCCATATTTCTTCACCTTTTTCCTTGACAAGTAAAAATCTTTCCATCCTAACTTTCTAGTGATCATAATCTTCAACACCTAGCAATGGGGCACCAGAAGCACAACCCACACTATTTGCTATTTGCATCGAATACATTTGTTGAGTTTGATTAGGAGCAGCCATTGAAGTTAAAGTATTGGAGCAGAAGCGGTATATAGAAGAAATTTTATCCTGGACATAGAAATGATTGAGATAACAAGGTAATCTCAGATCAACTATAATCTATTCTTAGGGATTCAAAGGACAACCACTCAAGCTCTGATGCCAATTGAGAATGCAAGATTTAGTGTGCAAACAAGGTTTGAAAACTCAAACCTTGAATTAAGTTTTAAGATCAATGTATGTTGCTAAAGTATTGGTCCAGACAAGTCTGGTAAACCAATCAAGACTTGAAGATGATATTCAACAAAGTATTCAAGTAAGTAAAATTAGAGTAAGGTCAGAGTAAAGACAATTTAAGAAAAAGAAGAATGGAAGTGAATGAGATTTGACTTGCAAGAGAATTTGTAACTGATGTGAAGAGAATAATCCTATTTCTTGTTTACAATCCATGAAACGTCACCTCTTTAAATAGTAAAGGAGAGACACAGTACAGACAGAGAACATTCTATGGACTAGGTAATACTAAGTGTTTGAAAAATCTGAACGTAAAAGATTTACAGATTTGGTCCTCTGAATTGTTCACTCAACAAAAATACAAAGAGCATTTAATCTTGTACAGAGTATATCACATCAAAAGGATAACTTCGGAACATGACAGATTTCGGAACTCTTCACATCTTAGACTGAGATTGACTTCAAATCTGGTTCGGCTCGGATTCCTGGAGGTTCACTTTTATGCATTAACATGCATGTATAAATCATCTCCTTAAATAGGAAAGGAGAGACCAAAAGACAAAATAAAGACTTATATAGTGAATGTAAATCTGATAAGTCAGAAAAGCTGACATATGTGATTTACTTGATTTTTTCCTTTAAACAGTTCAATCAATAAAAAACGACACGGAGCATTTAATGCTTGTACGTACTCTATTACATCATAAACTATGAATGTCTCGGATGAGTCTTCATCTCGGAAGAAGACTAACTTCAGAGCTCTTCACATCTCAGATTCCACTGACTTCAGTTCTGGTTTGGCTTCAGATTGCTAGAGGTTCACTTTTATGTATCAACACTAACCAAAAGCAACTTCTTTGTCTCAAATGTGGCTTACATGACTGATCTCAAGCACAATCTGATCAGCATATCACAACTTACTAATGTAAATTGGAGAGTTGATGATGCAGCGAACAAATGACCAAAGATCAAAACTGTTGATTCTAGAAGAATACCCAGGATAACCTTGCCCAAACCACGTTGATTCTATGAATACCGTGGGATTGCTTCAAAATTCGATAACCACACACGAAATTTTGAGAGAAAAATGAAAGTTCTTTAAACTGATCAATGACCATCCAGATTACATCAGAAAGACTTAAATAAGAAGCAGAATTTTAAAAGAAACCCTAAAGAGACATGGGCCAAACACAAACCCAAAAACAAAGTCCAAAATTTATGAAAAAAACACAAAAATGTCCATAAGTCCAATTTAGAAAGCGATTTCTGGACTCAAAATGGGTAAGTCCCCTTCGGGTACTTATCTAGACGTTCTTCTTGCTTCAAGCTTCGATTTGACTGGTCGTAGGCCCAAAACGGAGATCCGTAGCCAAAGTTATGGCCGTTTCTGTGAAGCCCCTTTAGTCACACGATCGTGGGCCTCTAGGAACCGAAGTGCCCGATCCTCCACACTAGGGCCCGCATCATCCCCTCCTGGGTAGACAAAATTCGACCTCAAATGTGTAACAGGATCATCATCAGAAGAATCCTCATGACAAGGAATTAAATGTTTCACATTGAAAACATCAGAACATCGAATGTGACTTGGCAGCTTCAAACGATAAGCATTGGAATTGATCTTCTGCACAATCTCCACGGGTCCAATCTTTTTGGTTGATAGCTTGTTGTACTCACCAACTGAAAAACGATCCTTAGTCAAAATAGCCCAAACAAAGTCACCCTCCTCAAAATCAACTTGCCTACGTTTTTTATCTGCATCTTGCTTGTACTTGGAGTTGGCTCGAATCAAGTTTTCATGAACAGTCTTATGAACATCATGTAGACCTTCAACACAATCCTTCACTTTCTTTGGAACAACACCAGAAATAGGAAGCGACATCAAATCAAGTGGTCCCCGAGGTTGAGCAGAATAGACCACTTGAAATGGACTAAATCCAGTACTTCGGTTGACTGCATGATTATGAGCAAACTCAGCTTGACATAGTTTCTGATCCCAGCCCTTCACATGATCACCCACCAAACACCGCAAAATATTACCAAGGGACCGATTGACAACTTCTGTTTGCCCATCTGTTTGAGGATGATAAGCACTACTAAAGTTAAGCTGAGTGTTCACCATTTTCCACAAGCTACACCAAAAATGACTCAAAAACCTAGTGTCTCGATCAGAAACAATAGAAGACGGAAAGCCATGCAAACGGTATACGTCTCGAAAGAATAATTGAGCCACATTAACTGCATCCGTCGTCTTTTTACAAGGGATAAAGTGCACCATCTTGGAAAAGCGATCAACAACCACAAAGATTGAATCATTGCCCCGTTGAGTCCGTGGTAACCCCAACACAAAATCCATGCTTATATCCACCCAAGGTTTAGACGGAACAGGTAAAGGAATATAGAGTCCAACATTGGTAGTCGTGCCCTTCGAAACCTGACAAATTCTGCACCGTTTAACATATCGATCCACCTCCTTGCGCATAGTAGGCCAAAAGTAAGATGATTGCACCAACTGTAAAGTGCGATCTCGCCCAACATGCCCCTCACCATGCAACTCCTTGATGATTTGAAGACGAAGACTAGACTCGGGGACACAAAACTGATTCCCTTTGAAAAGGAAACCGTCATGCACTAGAAAATCAGACCTCCGCCCAGATTGTATATCCTGCAGAATAACAGAAAAGTAAGGATCAACAGCCAACTGCTCCATGAGGACATCCAACCCTGGCACACCAACCCTCATGGAAACTAGCAAATTACTTCTTCTGCTCAAAGCATCTGCCACCCGATTCGACACTCCAGACTTGTGCTTCACAACAAAAGTGAACTTTTCCAAGAATGCCATCCACCGCCCATGCTTATGGACACCTTATCTTGACTTCGGATGTGCTTTAGAGAATCATGATCTGTAAACAAAACAAACTCTTTATGAAACAGTTAGTGACGCCAATGCTTTATAGCTTGGACCACTGCATAGAATTCAACATCATAAGTGCTATAACGCAGCTTTGGCCCCGTCAACTTCTCACTAAAATAGGCAACCGGTCGTCCCCCTTGACTTAGAACTGCTCCAACTCCAACCTTTGAAGCATCCGTGTGTAATTCAAAAACTTGAGAAAAATATGGTAATACAAGAATCGGTGCTGAGGTAAGTTTCTCTTTAACCAGTTGGAAAGCCGATTATGCCGCCTCTGTCCAAGTAAAGGTCTTCCCTTTCATACAATCAGTCACAGGTGCCATAAGGGAACTGAAGTTTGGAATAAAACGCCTATAGAAAGTAGCAAGACCATGGAAGCTTCGTACTTCAGTGATGGTATTTGGAGTTGGCCATTGTCTGACAGTTGCCACCTTAGATTCGTCCACCTGTATTCCTTCACCAGAAACAACATAACCCAAGAACAAGACTTTTGGGACCATGAACACACACTTCTTCACAGCTGCATACAAACTATCCCTGCGAAGTAAGGTCAAGACCTGTCGCACATGGATGACATGATCTCCAGGAGTAGCACTGTAAATAAGTATGTCATCAAAATAGACGACTACAAATTTACCAGTAAAGGGCCTGAACAATTGGTTCATCACATGCATGAATGTACTAGGAGCATTTAATAAACCAAAAGGCATTACCAACCACTCATACAATCCTTCACGAGTCTTGAAGGCATTTTCCATTCATCACCCGGTCTAAGTCGAATCTGGTAGTACCCACTCTTTAAGTCCAGTTTGGTAAAGATAGTGGAACCACTGATCTGGTCAAGCAAGTCATCAAGTCGAGGAATTGGAAATCTGTACCTCACTGTGATCTTATTGATGGCACGACTATCAACACACATACGCCAAGTACCATCCTTTTTAGTAGTCAACAAAGCAGGAACAGCACACAGGCTCATGCTTTCCCGAACATGACCTTTTGAAATTAATTCCTCCACCTGTCGACGCAACTCTTCGTGCTCCCCAGGACTCATTCTGTAATGTGGCCTATTAGGAAACTGTTCTCCTGGTTGTAAATCAATATGGTGTTGGATGTCACGTAAAGGTGGCAGGCCATCAGGTAATTCATTAGGGAAAACATCATCAAATTCCTTAAGTAAAGGAACCATAGCCTCAGGAACTTCAACCTCCTTAGTCACCTCCTTCCCTATCAACACAAAAATGCCACCTTCCGCCTCTAACTCCTCTTCGAACTGAGTAAGGGTTAACAGAGTACCCGAAGGTCTTGCAACAGGCTCCTTTGGCTTACTGGGAACCAAAGTTATCTTCACACCACCAAACATGAAACTATAAGTATTGGATCTCCCGTTATGATCTATATTACGATTATACTCCCAAGGTCTACCCAACAATAAGTGACAAGCATCCATCACAACCACATCACACCAAACATCATCTTTATATGTAGTACCAACAGAAAATGGAACAAGAGCTCGTTTAGATACAGTTACCTCACCACCCTTCTTAAGCCATTGTAGCTTGTAAGGCTTGGATCTATTTTCAGTTTTCAACGCCAACTTTTGAACCGCCTCTTCAGATACCAGGTTATCACAACTTCCGGAATCAATAACGAAGGAACAAACCTTACCCAAAATAGTACATGTTGACTGGAAGATGTTATGTTTGAGCCAGTCATCGCCAATAACTTTCGGTGTATAACAAGAGCGTCTCACCACCAAATTCACTCCTACATCTCCAGTTACAACTTCTTCGAATTGAGGCTCGTCATCATACACCGGGGCATCTTCGTAATTTTCACCAACATCATCATTTTGCCAATCTTCGGGCTCAGCAAACAAGTTTCGTTTATCAGCCTTCTTGCACTCTAATTGTCGGTGACCCGTCTCTCCACAATTAAAACACTTTAAGCCACTACTACCAGGCCCCCTAGGGATTGGTCCAACACTGGTACCTGTTGGCCTCTGTTGATTAGGCACAACACGGGGTACTATACCACCCGTCCCGGGACTTCCTCCAACAATGGCAGACGAAGATGAACCGCCCACCCGACGGTTTTGTTTCTCAAAAACCAATGCTCGTTGGTGTGCTTCAGAAATGGATACCGGGTCAAACATATTCACAGAGTCCATGATCTGAACCCGTAAACCTCCAACATATCGAGCCACAAGTTGTTCCTCCGTCTCCTGAATATCATTTCGAGCGATTAATTGGTAGAACCCGGTTGTATAATCATCAACCGACTTCGAACCCTGCTTCAGATTCTGTAGGCGTTGGTACATCAATCGTTAAAAATTATGGGGCAGAAAGTTGGACCGCAAACACTTCTTCATCTTTCTCCAAGTCACAACCTTTGATTTTCCGAGTCTATCTCGAGTCAGTTTCAACTGTTTCCACCATGCGGATGCCCTGCCACGTAGCCTGGTAGCGATAAATGGAACTCTCTTGTTTTCAGGAACTTCTTTGAACTCAAACACTTCTTCAACTGTTGCCAACCAGTCGATGAACCCCTCCGGATTCAAACTAACCCCATCAAATTCTGGTATATCAATTCTCAATCCGGCCTCCCAACGCCTATTATCAGCCCCACGATTACGCCTTGTCTGCCTCACCGGGTTCTCATCAGAAGACGAACCGCCACCATCACCAAACGGATTCCCAAACTCTTCATCTTCCACTTGTGAGTGAGTTTGAGACCTGTTTCCTCCTCGATTCATCAGTTCGACCATTCGACTAGTCAATTGGTCAACCATTTGATCCATCCTCTCCTCCATCCGTGCCATAAAACGTTGTTCTAGTTCCTGTTCATGAACATCTCTGGGTGGTCTGTTTCTCCTCAGAGGCATTTTGAACCAGGAATTCGGCTCTGATAGCAACTGATGCAGCGAACAAATGACCAAAGATCAAAACTGTTGATTCTAGAAGAATACCCAGGATAATATTGCCCAAACCACGTTGATTCTATGAATACAGTGGGATTGCTTCAAAATTCGGTAAACACACACGAAAGTTTGAGAGAAAAATGAAAGTTCTTTAAACTGATCAATGACCATCCAGATTACATCAGAAAGACTTAAATAAGAAGCAGCATTTTAAAAGAAACCCTAAAGAGACATGGGCCAAACACAAACCCAAAAACAAAGTCCAAAAGTTATGAAAAAAACACAAAAATGTCCATAAGTCCAATTTAAAAAGCGATTTCTGGACTCAAAAATGGGTTTGAGGACTTATCTAGACGTGCTCCTTGCTTCAAGCTTCGATTTGACTGGTCGTAGGCCCAAAACGGAGATCCGTAGCCAAAGTTATGGCCATTTCCGTGAAGCCCCTTTAGTCACACGATCGTAGGCCTCTAGGAACGCAAGTGCCCGATCCTCCACACTAGGGCCCGCATCAGTTGAGTTCTGCCAGAAGCATAGCTACGTTATGACAAAAGATCGGAAAGAATGTCTCATCAAATTAGATCGGATCAAAAACATGCACCCTCTAGACATCAACATGATTATCGGAAATTCTCAATTATGTCTTCTTACAAAACCCATTTCTGGCATAAGTTGGTTATGGCATAAGAGGCTTGCTCGTCTCAATTTCCAATATATGAATCATCCGGATTCTGATGAAATGGTTCGAGGTTTTCCACTCCTCAAGTTTAAAAATGATTTTACCTGCGCCGTGTGTGAATGTGGGAAGATATACAAGAAAGGTAATCATGTTCTGATTGAAAAATCTATCTTGGAACCACTTGAACTTTTTCATATTGATCTGTGTGGCCCGCCTGCCATTGAAAGCTTGCATCACAAAAAGTACATTCTTGTTATCGTTGATGACTACACCAGATTCATTTGGGTATTTTTTTAAGATATAAGTCGGTAAAACCTTCTGAACTCATTAACTTCATTAAAGGTATTGAAGTTATGACAAAACTGACCGTCCGTAGAATTAGAAGTTACAACAGATCCAAGTTCACTAATGCCTCGATTGAAAAGTTCTTAACGGAGAAAGCCATTGAACATAACTCTTCTGCTCCTTACACTCCATGAAAAAATGGTGTAGTTGAAAGAAGAAACTGAACCCTTGTTGAAGCTGCTTGGTCGATGTTGAACTTTTCAAATCTTCCTTTTTATCTTTGGACTGGAGCAGTCTCTGCAGCCTGCATTACTCAAAATCAGAGTATCATCAATCGTCAACTAAACAAAATACCATATGAAGCAATGAATGGCCGTAAGTCGAGAATTTAATTCCTACATGTATTTGCTTTCCGGTGTTTTATCAAAAACAACCATGATCAACTCGCCAAGTTTCAACAAAAGTCAGATGAATCCATCTTCCTGGTACACTCTACTAAATCAAAAGCTTATCGAGATCTAAATCATCGAACTCGTGTAATTAAAGAAAGCTTTGGCATTACTTTTGATGATAACTTTGTTCGAAATTCAGAACGGACTCATGTTACGACACATATCTTGGAGTTCGATGCTCCACCTCCTGGGTCTCCAAATCCTCAAGTTATTTATAAATTTGATTTTGAAAGCTTGTTCAAAATGATAGAAAAAACTCTTGACTTGGAATCTCAATCAAGATCGTTATCAACTCCCACTCTTGTTTCACAAAATATGTCTGGTCCAACCCCAACCGTTCCAACATTTGATTCCAAATTATGCCCATATTGGGTTGAGGAGGAGAATACCTATGTGTCCATGCCTTAAAGGCAAGAAAGCAATCTAACCCTAGAGTCAAGTGTTGATGGATTCTTAGATGCAACAGATTAATTTGCCGAAATTGATCCAATTCCAAACAACAATGAAGATGATGTCAACTTCTTTGACTGTTCAAACGATGACGATGCCGACATATCCAATTCAGAAGTTCAGGGGGGAGCATCATACACAAATTCAAACTATTTAGGGGAAGCAACACAACCCTATTTTTTATGGCGGATCATTTGATGCACTAGAAGTTTCGAGATTACATGTATGAACAAAGGATCATCCTCCAAATCAAGTCATCGGAAATCTTAACTCTGGAGTTCAAACTCGCTCTGCTGCTAATATTCAAAATGAGTGTCACTTTTCGGAATTCATATCAAGGGTTGAACCAAAATCCATCAAAGAAGCTCTAGAATATTCCCATTGGATTACATCCATCGATGGCATTTGAGTTATTATCGAAACAAATAAAGATTTGTGGACAAAGAATTCACATAGATAGAAGGTCTTGATTATGATTTAAGATGAAACTTTTTCACTTGTGTCCCATCTTGAAGCTATCCGAATCTTTCTCACATATGATGCTCATAAAGGTTTTAAAGTTTACCAAATGGACATCAAGAGTTTCTTTCTCGACGGTGAGCTCGATAGCGAAGTCTATCTTCAACAGCATCTTGTGTTTGTGCACTAATCATATCCGAACTACTGCTACAAACTCCAAAGAGTTGTTTATGGCCTCAAGCAAGCTCCTCATGCCTGGTACGAGACACTTACTTGTTTTCTGAAGCATTATGGTTTTCAAATAGGAACTTTTGATCCTACATTGCTCCGAATATTAAACGGAAAACATCTCATGTTAGTTCAAATATATGTCGATGACGTCATCTTTTAATCAACCGATCTGATGATGGTTGTGGACTTTGTTAAGCTGATGGTTAGTCGATTCGAGATGAGTATTTCTCTTTCTGAATCTCAATGATAAATCTACCTCAGAATTCAAATATGAGCTAGTAATGTGATCTCGTTACTTATTGTGAGAACAAGGATCTGATTGCGCAGGGACAAGGCTTGAAAACTCAAACCTTGAGTTAATGCTTAAGATCAATGTATGCTTCTGATTATAAGTTCCAGTCAAGTCTGGCAAGACCAGTCAACACTTGAAGATGAAGATCAACAAAGTACTTCCAGTATTAAATATGAGACTATTGATGGGTTTTGAGCAAAACAACAATCCTATGGTGCACATGCAAACCCTAAAGCTTTGGATGTAGTTTTTCTAATTGTAAATGCAATAATCATCCAAAGCTTGCAAACCCTAATCTAGCATACATAACATCGAAAATCATAACTAAAAACTAAGTTAGGATGTTACCTTTCAATTGTAGCTTGATCTTTAACTTTTGAGAGCTTTAGTATTACAAGTGTAATACCTCTAATCGATCACAAACGCCAGGAGAAAGTTGGACAATATGAGAGAGAGATAGAGAGAGAGAGAGAGAGGAGGAGGAGGAGGAGGAGGCTCAAAATCGGCTCTAAGATCCTTCTAGGATTTTTGGTAGCCGAAAATATGATGTCAAGGGGTTCCTTATATAGCTGAAGAATTAGGGTTTCAGTCAAAGACCTAATCATGTTGCTTAGGCTCTAACCAGCCCATATGATCCTTCCAGAATCCTTATCATGGACTAAATCCTTATGGGTTATCCATAAGATTTCATCCACCCCTATCCATAGGGATCCTCAGCCCATTTTGTAATTATCACATAATTACAATATCAGTCCCCTAAATTTAATTTATCTCTTTTGACCACAAAATTAATTCTAAATTAATTCTTGACCAATATCAATTAAATAATATGATTTCTCTTTTAATATATTATTCACATAACATATTAATAAATCATAAATAACCTCTTTCTCCATAATTCATCCAGTCAAGTTGCTTTGGTGAAGGAAACCCAAAAGGACCATGCTACTATCGAGTCAAGTACATACCAATTATAGTTATGGGCTTAGACACCTAATCCAACAGTCTCCCACTTGGATAAGTCTAATAACTATAAATGCAAGTATAACTTCAAAATCCGATTAGCAATCGTAGCTCTCAAAAGCTGTTGTCAAACTCTGACACGTCCTTTAGATAAGGGATCATGTAGTCCTCCGTTCTCAAGATATCATGTGGACAATTACATAGAACATAGTCATACTTATTGTCCAGCAGTTTGTTTCCCGATTTCTGATTTTTCTGACATAGAACTTAATTGAACACATCAACTTAGTCCTGACCGGGCCCGACACATAAGTCAAACCAAATCATCGAGGGGCCCAAGATATCGCTTTTAACCTCGTAGGATAAAAGGAACAGATAAACTTCGAATTATATGCTTGTACTATTTACTCGTCAAATCGTACACAACAATACGTTTTATAACATTAAGTTACTGATGTGTTTACGCATTATCAATGCACAACCAAATTGTAAACAACAACTCATATATCTAGGTTTAACGACTATATGATATTATCGTCTCACAATCACTCATGATTAATTCAATGAAGTGATTCATGTGAGCGCGAGTTTAATCCAATACTCAAATCTTATTTCAGGAGCACTCATGAACGTTGCAGCAAACGTTTTCTATGTCTAAATGCTTAGACAATCTACAAGCCAATTCATGACAGTCTTCTTCATACTTACTTCCAACGTATGATCGACTATGGATAGTTTAAATAATCTTATTATTTAGGAAGTCAAAACATGCAAAGTGAAACAATAGTAAATAATTAACACAAAACAGTAACATTACTTATAAATAATACTCCTTTATTTAATCATCAAATGTTAATTACAATTTATCTATTACAAGTTTATAAAGGCTATCTAATCACTAAAACTAATATCGTCTGTGACAACCCGTAAATTTCTATCTTGTAAGACAATCTAATCAATCAAAAGTCAGACTTGTTTTCTGCTATCTTTTAGGCTGTGTTAAGGGTCATATATAGGTTTCTAAGCCTTGTACACTTATGGATTCGATGTTGAGAAGTGTTATCTTGGGATTAGAGGAATGAAATCGAACCAGAAAACTCATCAAAGGGTGTTCACGGCCGTGAACCCATGTTTGGCCGTGAACCGCTCTCCATAAAGATACATTTCCTTCATTTGTTCCTCATTTCTTCTCTCCTTGGCCGAAAACCTCTCAAGTTCTCTCAAGTATCATCCAACAAAGGCTCTCATTTCACCCTAAAAATGTAAGTATCTCATCTCTTCTTGTTGTTCCTTGAAAGCCCTTACCTTTCCATCTTTATTGATCATCTTTTCATCACTTTACCTCAAGAATCTTCAAGTTTGGGCCGTGAACACCATGTTGGGCCGTGAACCCTTCATGTGTTCATGGGCCGTGAACATCATGTTGGGCCGTGAACACCATGATTTGGCCGTGAACCCTTCATGTGTTCATGGGCCATGAACCACCCTAAGGCCATGAACTCCCCCTTTTTTGGCCGTAATCACCTTTCAGCCTTCTAGTTTCGATTCCAACACCTTATTGCAAGTGTTTCCTACTTCCTAAGGCCATTTAATATGCATATTAGTTGTTATAGACACTAATTGTATGATTATATATGTTTTTATATGCTAGTTAGGATCTATTGGTGCTTCGGGACTTCATTTGTGATCTCAAGCATCCTATATCTATCTTTCATAGCAATCACTCACTAACAGGTGAGTTTATACCCCTAAATTTACCTTTTAATGATTTTAAATGCTTTTATGGGGGGGGGATACAAGCAGAAAACAATATAGTTGTATAATCAATCACATGTGATTTATAACTATCAAACCAAGAGATTCCTTATACTTCAAAACTGTGTTACCAAACAAACTGTTTCAAATCCTTTTATAAACTGACATCAAGTCATCAATAATCATTCAATTGGTTAAAACTCTTTAAATGTCTTACAAAACTCTTTTAAACTTATATATTGTCAAAATCATGTCTATATAGATATAGTTATATAAATAAGGTTTAAAGGGCTTAGGAATGATAATTCGCTTTAATTCCTTTTCCTTGTTTAAATCTTAGTTATATATTATGTATATGTATGTAGATATAAAAGTACTTCCAATCAGTTCAATACCTTTGGGTAGCAAAGGTGTACAAACATGATCAGTCATTCAATTACAGAGCTTACTAGTAAACTATAATAGGTATAGTTTAGAAGGTTACTACTTATTATTTCTAGAACAATGAAACTTACATGAATCAGTACTTACAGGAGTTAGTTATTACAAGAGTCAGTTTATACATGAGTCAGTTCAAACATACTATAACTAGAACAGGAAGAAACATACTATAACTAGAACAGAAAGGAACATACAATAACAAGAACAGAAAGGAACATACAATAACAAGAACAAAAAGGAACATAAAACAACAAGAACAGCAAGGAACATACATCCTTTTACAAGAACAAGATAACATTAATGTGAAACCACTACTTCACGGCATAGCAATATACTTGTTATGTCGCATTTTGTAACCAGATTCTCCTGGGGGGAGAGCGGGCATTGTGTGTATAGATCTATACGGGACTGACAATCCCAGATCCCAACTGTTAGCTACAGTCCGGCAGACGAGCCAAGGGGTGACAAATGTCACATCAGTTTCGACGCCAGCAGGTCGTCATGTTAAACACTCGTCAATCAGTATGGTTATAACCACATCACATTTTAACCTTAATTAAACAAATTGGTTTTAAAGTAGTTAGTGCTTCAGTAGTTACTTTACACAACATTACTGTATACTTTCATTTTCCCATTACATTCATATAGTGATCTTCTCACATAAAAGGTAATGTAAACTATTTTCTGGTAATGATAGTCATATACTTGGGAAAACACTCATTTTTACAGAAGAAACAAACATACAAAACAGTCGGGTCTTGGTAGAAGACTTATTTCCATTTTTAGTAAAAAAATATAGGATTTTCTAGGAAATATACAAACATTTACATCAAAACACTTACAAACATTTTCATCAAACTTATGCAAACATTTGACGCTAAAATACTTATGAACTCACCAGCTTTAATGTTGATCTACTCTTTCAAAATAACTTGTATTCTCAGGTCACCAGTAGACAGGTACGCTGGACCAGGTTTTGAGAAGACGGAGCATGTTCAAGACTCGTCTTTTATTTTGATATGTATATATATATATATATATATATATATATATATATATATATATATATATATATATATATATATATATATATTGGTGTCTTACAAATACATTCAGAACACACTTGTATTAACTATATTATTAATGCAATGGATGATGTTGTTGCTTGTTTTACTATGGTGCATTGTTATGATACTAAACATGACGTCCTCCGCCCCCGAACGTTTCTGTCGTTCTGTTTTGGGGTGTGACATCGTCCTTCATCCCAATGCTCCTAACATGTTGCAAGTGCTTAACCCTACTCAGTCCCTTCGTAAGGGGATCTGTTGGGTTCTCCTCTGACGATACCATCTTTACTACGAGGAGTCCCTCTTCTACCCGCTGTCTAATAAATTGATATTTTATGTCGATATGCCTGGATCTGCCATGATCCCTCGGTTCCTTGAAAGCAACAACACCTTCATTATCACATAAAATCTCCATAGGCTCTTTTATGGCAGGTACAACTCCAAGGTCTCCGATGAAGTTCTTTAGCCATATTTCCACTTTAGACGCTTTCCTCGGTGTTATGTACTCTGATTCGCACGTTGAATCAACTATGGTCTCCTGCTTGGAGCTTTTCCATATCACTGCTCCTCCACTCAGGGTAAAGACCCAGCCAGACTGAGAGCGGAAATTATCTCGGTCGGTTTGAAAACTGGCGTCAGTATACCCTCGCACTCTCAAGTCATCACTCCCACCGAGGACAAGAACCCAGTCCTTAGTCCTCCGCGGGTACTTAAGAATGTTCTTTACCACAGTCCAATGAGCTCTACCAAGATTCCCTTGATATCTACTGACCATGCTCAAAGCAAAGGCCACATCAGGGCGAGTACAAGTCATAGCATACATGATTGAGCCAACAGCGGAAGCATAAGGTACTTGACCCATTTCTGCTATCTCAGCTTCGGTACTCAGACTCTGAGTCTTACTCAACTTGGTATTGCTTTGGATTGGTAACTCCCCTTTCTTGGAATTCTCCATGCTAAAACATTTTAACACTTTATCCAAGTAAGTACTTTGACTAAGTCTTATTAGTCTCTTACTCTTATTTATCAGTATCCTTATCCCTAGAATATAAGCAGCTTCTCCGAGGTCCTTCATAGCGAAGCACTTCTCAAACCAGGACTTAACCTCCTACAAGGTTGGGATGTCGTTTCCTATGAGCAGTATGTCATCCACATACAAAACGAGAAAGCTAACTATACTCCCACTGGCCTTGACATATACAAAGGACTCATCCCCGCTTCTCAAAAAACCAAACTCTTTAACTTTCTCATCGAAACAAAGATTCCATCTACGAGATGCTTGTTTTAATTCATAGATGAATTTCTCAAGCTTACACACTCTATTAGGGTGATTTGCATCGACAAAACCCTCTGAATGACTCATGTAAACATCCTCAGCTAACTTCCCATTTAGGAAATTGGTTTTGACATCCATGTGCCATATTTCATAATCATGAAACGCAGCTATGGCTAGCATAACCCTTATAGATTTAATCTTCGCTATTGGTGAGAAGGTCTCATCATAGTCAACTCCGGAAGTTTAAGTAAAGCCCTTCGCAACCAATCGTGCCTTATATGTGTGTACTTTCCCATCCATTTCGGTCTTCTTCTTAAAGATTAATTTGCACCCGACCGTCTTACGACCCGACACTTTGTCAACCAAGTTCCAAACTTGATTGTCATACATGGACTGAATCTCGCTGTCCATAGCCTTTTTCCATTTTGCAGACTCCGGGCCTGCCATGGCTTCCTTGTAGTTGTTAGGTTTATCCAAATTTATTAGTGTACTATCATTAATAAACGTATCACCTTCAGCAGTTATATGGAAACGATATAATACGGGTGAACACTAACTCTACTGGAACGTCTAAGAGGTAGGGACTCGTCAATCGGTTCAATAGGAGTTTCCTCCTCGGGTTGAGCGCCGGTGTTAGAGGTTCCTTCATCGCTTCATTCTTGAAGCTCTTCAAGATCAATTCACCTTCCACTGTCCTCTTGGCATATGAGTTCTCTCTCTCGGAAAACCCCTCTCCTCGCAACGAAGACAACATTGTCACTCGGTCTATAAAAGAAATATCCAAAGGACTTCTGTGGGTAGCCGATAAAAATACACCGCTCACTATGAGGTTCGAGCTTGTCGTGAGTCTCTCGTCTTACGAAAGCCTCGCAACCCCAATCCTTGATATGTGCCAACGAGGGAACCTTCCATGTCCACATCTCGTGAGGTGTTTTGGTAACCTTCTTAGTCGGGACTAGATTAAGGATATGGGCGGCAGTCTCTAAGGAATACCCCCAGAATGAGATAGGTAACGAAGCTCGACTCATCATGGAACGAACCATGTCCAACAAGGTTTGATTGCTCCTATCAGCCACACCATTCAATTGCGGCGTCCTAGGTGGCGTCAATTGCGAAAACATTTCGCATTCCTTGAGGTAGTCGTGGAATTCAATACTAAGGTACTCACCATCTTGATCGGATCGGAGCATCTTAATCTTCCTGCCCATCTGATTCTCCACTTATTGCTTAAACTCTTTGAACTTTTCAAAGGTTTCTGACTTGTGATTCATTAAGTAGATATAGCCATATCTGCTATAATCGTCGGTAAAAGTCACATAAAAGCAGTTTTCATCCCTTGTGGTGGATCTAAAGGGCCCACATACATCGGTATGTATGAGATCCAATAAACCCTCACCCCTTTCACAAGTACCAGTGAAGGGTGACTTGGTTATCTTTCCAAGTAAACAAGACTCACACGTGTTATCGTCCCTAAGCTCGAATGACTCCGGCACTCCATCCTTTTGGAGTTGGGCTATGCGCTTCTTGTTGACATGTCCAAGATGACAATGCCAGAAGCATGCTTTGTCCAAACCATTGGACGAATCGATATGCAACACATTATTTCCTAAGTTGTCTACAACCATCACAGTTTCATATATACCATTACAAGGCAATGCTTCAAAATAGAAAGTACCATTCAAGAAAGCATTAATAGAAACAATTTCTTTATTAAACGAAAATATAAAACCTTGTTTATACAAACCATGAAAATAAATAATGTTTCATGTCATTTCTGACGAGTACCAACAAGTATTCAAATTTAAACCTAACCCACTACTAAGCACTAAAGAGTAAACTCCAATCTTGGTGACAGGCGATGCTTTCCTATTCCCCATGATCAAGTTCATCTTCCCATGCTCCACATCCCTACTTCTTCTTAGACCCTGCAAATCAGAACAAATGTGAAAACCATATCCTGTATCGAGGACCCAAGACATAGCATGCGATGAGTTATTAGATTGAATAGTGTAAATACCTGCGAAGGTGGGCTTTATCTTCCCATCCTTGATGTCTTGCAGATACTTCGGGCAGCTTCGTTTCCAATGCCCTTTGTCGTGACAGTAGCAGCACTCTACATCCTTCGGATTGGAAGAGGGAGCAGCAGGACCACCTTTGGTTCCACTAGAAGAGGTTCCATCATGAGACTTTTCCTTGTGGCTCTTAGAAGGAGCCTTCCTCTTCTTCCCTTTCCCTTGTCCAATTTCCAAGACACGAGTAGCTACAGTAGGAGTAGATGCAATAGATTTGCCTTTCAAACTACTCTCAGCAGTTCACAGAAGGACTTGGAGCTTGGCTAGAGTGACCTCCTCCTTGTTCATATGATAGGTCATACGAAACTGATCATAACAAGGAGGCAAAGAGTGTATAATGATATTTATGGCCAATTCTTCATCAAAGTTTACATTTAACTTCAACAAGTGGTCCACGTACCTTTTCATCATTTGTAGACCGGTGATGATGGACTCTCCATCCTTCATCTTGGTGGTGATCATGGAGGCGATGATCTCGTACCATTCTTGCCTTGGACTTTGATGGTACCTTTCCATCAAATCTTGGTGCATCTCATAAGAATAGTAGTCCTTGTAGGACTTTTGGAGTTCGGCAGTCATGGTTGCGAGCATGATACACGACACCTCTCTCGCGTCCCTCTCATGAGTATCATATTGAACGATTTGCTCGGGAGTAGCAATGTTTTGATCAATATCCTTCAGTTTCTCTTCGATAACATACTCTTTGTCCTCATAGCTGGTGACCATTTGAATGTTTCGAATCCAATCATTAAAATTGGATCCATCAAAAATCACCCTCCCACATAAGTTCATGAGGGAGAAAGAGACAGACGGGTTCGAACCATAAGCGTTGTTGTTTGAGGTAGACATCTGAAAAATAAAAGGAACAAAGCTTAGATTAGATAAGAATCCCTAATTAAACACCCAAATGAAAAATTAGGGCTAGGACCCAACACAATTATTTACAATTCAGAAGAGGGATGTTGTAATCCAATTGCAAATAATTTGAAGTTAGGTAAATAACGATTTACCAATTTCCACCATGAAAAACGAAAAAGGTTTTATTTTTAAATGAATTGAAATTCCTAGATTCTTTTGAGATTCATTTAACTTTTCAATGGCATGTTTAAATCTCGATTATGCCCTTCAATTTTGTGACTAGGATACCGAGGATCACAAACAATGTGTGAATAACCATGCAAATATGCTCGGTACTCTCGATGTCATTTATCACCTAATCAATGTGTCGGTTAGCCACATACGCTCCATCAATTTATGATAAACATTAAGCCACCCTTTGCCACCTTTGCTAGTCCCAAATTACTGTGTCAGTTATCCACACACGCTCCACTAACGACTTGGCAAAGTGCAAAGTGCAATTTCATGGAATAGCATACATTTTCACATTTTTCCTAAAGTAACTAAGATTGGGAATTTATAAAAACATTTAGTTACTTTATATAATCATTATACTTATTAATGTGTAATTAGTTGTCCTATCATACCCGTTCGGCTAATGACCCTCCACCAATCAAAGAAGCGGAGGGTGAGAGTGGACACCCATTAAACCACCATTTTATAGGCAGTAACCTTATACCCCATTATAGACCGCCTTTGTGAATGAGGCCTACTAACGGTAAGACTGACTCGTCTTATACATATATATAATTATTAATCTTTTAATATTATAATAGTATAAGGGTTGAATTTTAAACTTTTAAAACTCTAGGGTTTAGAATTTAAATATTTCGAAATTAAAACCTTTTTAATTAAAATTTAAATTCCAAAACTTGAGGGCAAGTTTTGAAACTTTCCAAAACCTTATTAGATTAAATTAAAATAATTTGTCATTATCTAGATTTGACCTAATTCAATTTAAGGCAAGATAATTCTCATCAAATAATACAAATAATTATTTTTAATCATATAAACTAATAATTATCTTATGGTTTGACAATTATCTTCCAATTGAATGAGGATAATCATTACCATACAATGAAAATCGAATTTTATCAGTCAAAAACATTTTTGGTAATTATCCCAATTCAATTTTGGTCAAAATCCCGAAAAATCTGCCACCTGACGAGCCGACTCGTCGAGTCACACTTTGGAACTCGTCGAGTTCATCATAGGACTTGACGAGTCCATCAGACAGATTCGGTATTTTGACTTATTCAGCTAAGAACAATTAAGAAATGCATCAAATACAATAGAAAAACGACCTAAGCTCTGATACCATTGATGGGTTTTGAGCAAAAAAGCAATCCTATGGTGCACATGCAAACCCTAAAGCTTTGGATCTAGTTTTTCTAATTATACATGCAATAATCATCCAAAGCTCACAAACCCTAATCTAGCATACATAACATCAAAAATCATAACTAAAAACTAACTTAGGATGTTACCTTTCAATGGTAGCTTGATCTTTAACTTTTGAGAGCTTTAGTATCACAAGTGTAATACCTCTAATTGATCACAAACACCAAGATAAAGTTGGAGAATATGAGAGAGAGAGAGAGAGAGAGAGAGAAAAGGGGGAGGAGGGGGAGGAGGCTCAAAATCAGCTCTAAGATCCTTCTACGGTTTCTGGTAGCCGAAAGTATGATGCCAAGGGGTTCCTTATATAGTTGAAGAATTAGGGTTTCAGTCAAAGACCTAAGCCTGTTGCTTAGGCTCTAGGTAGCCCATAAGATCCTTCCAGAATCCTTATCATGGACGAAATCCTTATGGATTATCCATAAGATTTCTTCCACCCCTATCCATAGGGATCCTCATCCCATTTTGCAATTATCACATAATTACAATATTAGTCCCCTAAATTTAGTTAATCTCTTTTGACCACAAAATTAATTCTTAACCAATATCAATTAAATAATATGATTTCTCTTTTAATATATTATTCACATAATATATTAATAAATCATAATTAATCTCTTTCTCCATAATTCATCCAGTCAAGTTGCTTTGGTGAAGGCAACCCAAAAGGACTATGCTACTATCAAGTCAAGTACATACCAATTATAGTTATGGGCTTAGACACCTAATCCAACAACCATGAGTATAATCAAGGTAAAGACAATAAATGAACACAAGGAATATTTGAAAGAATGATTTGAGAGAAAGGTGCAAGTGAAGTAAATGTGAAAATATCTACCTTGGAGGAACAATCAGTCTACTATTCTTGTCATTAAATGCTCCTTATTTGAAGAAAGAGTTACATCGGATAAACCAAGTTACTTACATAGGACCAGATAAAGTGATTACTTCTGACACTTTTGATTATCCATTATGACAAAATAAACTAAGTCCTATGAACTGTTACATCAAGTAAAAGACAAGAATAACAAATGCAAGACGGAAAGATTATCTCTGAACAACTTCTTCACTTCGGACATAATTTCTTCCACTCCGGACACCAATATCACTTCGGACCACAGACTGACTCCGGAACATATCTCACTTCGGAACTAAGACTGACTTCGGAACATACAAGAGTTAGAGATTGCTAGAGGTTCACTTTCAGGTTCCAACAATCTCCCCCTAAGTGAACTTAGCAATCCAGTCAGCTTAGTTGGAATCTTCCTTGATGAACACATACGCTCGATACAACCATTCTCTGACTCCGATGTACCATTACAGCTGACTTATGAACTTTGTCTTCACGTGCTTCGGTGCTTCGGACATTGATGCTCGACTTATGAACTTCTGAATGGCCTTGGTGGAAACTAGGTTTGTGTCAAGGACTCGGAAGAAGTCCTTCTGGTTTATTTTTCGTTGATGATAGACAAAACCTAGTACTGGTTCATCTATAGGTCCCTCTGCCAAGATTTCAGCTTCTGGCAGTTTGAAGTCGATTTTGGCCAAGTATTTTTCTGTTCCGAACAGATGGGCCAGCTCAAAGTCACACCGACAAAATTCAGCAACGTAGTCTTTGAGGAAGCTTAAAGCAGCGTGGTAAGCTCCCATACTCAGATCATCAGATTAAATGCATCGGAAGTGCACATCAATTGTCAGATTGGATCCGGATGCTTTCTTCAAGAGCTTGATTGATATCTTCCTGGTACCAACCAAAATTTTCTTTGGGAGGAGGAGTATAGTAGGAGAAGTCTGAAATGGGCTTTTTTCCCTTGTCTTGTTTTTGGACAGTGGAGGGATGTGTTTCATATTTTCATCAATGACAAACTTTGGAGGGGAGGAAGGCAGGAGCTCTTTCGGAATGTCATCTGGCTTCCGGAGTGGAGATCCTTCATCAATGGGAGCATTTCTAGGAGAAGGAATCGGAGGCAACATTGATGTTGTGGCTCGGAAGGCACCAGCATTTAACTTGCTTTTTACCTTGGCCACTTCTATGCTTCTATGAAGAACATCAGCTAGAGTAGATGGCCACGAGACTGCTGACCAAATTCTTTGCTCTTCCTCTGTTAGCACTTTGGCAGGATATTTCCTTGAAGCTTGAAGTCCCAATACTTCGTTCTTGACATACATATCCTCTTCATCACTTTCATCATCATCATCATTATTGTCATCACCACCTGGAGAACCTGAAAGGATTTGTAGAGAGTCATCAGATTCATCTCGGAGTCTGAACTTCGAGATAGGTTTCCAGGGTTGAGATCTTGAACTGGGTCCTTCTCCCCGTCTTGCAACGGAAGGCCCGACAACCGATGCTGGCATAGAAGACTCTTTCAGATCCGAAAATTTTTCAAACACCTTTTGAAAACTGGTGTTGAGCTGGAGAGTGAGGTCATCATAAGCTTCAACTATGGGAGCCGAAGCTTTGAGATGATCAAAAAGTTGGGAGATAATGGAGAGCATCTCATCGAATTTATTGTTTGTAACATCCATGATGTTCCAACATGCTCTGAGTAGCTTGATTAGAAGCTGTTGCATGACGAGATTCATCTCATCCTTCTTCCAGATCTCCTTCTCTAAGCATTGAATTTGTTTTTCATGACGAATGTGGGTTTGCGTTGGAAGCATTGAGCATATCGTCATGAACTTTCAGCATCTTGGTGATTGTGTCAAGGTAATGATCAACAGAAGAATCATATTTTTGTTCAACTTCTTCGATAGTATTCTTGAGGCGGAGAGAAATGAGTTGATCAAACTGAGCTTCTTGTTCAGCAAAAGTGAGTCCGTAATTGTTAGCTTCGAACAATGAGTTAAGGACTGCATCAAGCTTTGAATCTAGTTCGGAAACCTTTTCATCAATCTTTATGTTGAAACCGGACACAGAAGATTCGATGGCATCAACTTTCTTCATGGTGTTGGAGAGGTTGTCTCGGAGTTCTAGAAGGGCAAAAGGATCAATGTAGTTCCCTGCAGATGATCCTGTGTCCGAAGTGGAGGTCCGAGATGCATGCTTGTCATCTCCTATATTCACTGGAGATTCTGGGGTAGGACCAGGCTTGGCTGTTGTAGCTGCAGTGTCTTTTTTTGGATTGGATTCAGTTTCTCCTTCAGGATTGACTTGGACTTGATCCTCTATATGAATTTCTTCGTCAATTGATTCTGAAGAGGAAGAAGAAAGCCTGAAGTCCAAATCCAGCCTTGATGAGGAAGGCTTTGAAGGAAATGGAAATGATGTGAACAGCTTGGGAGCAGCGATTGAGGCACCTTCATCATCGGAATGTTCTTCATTGGGATCTGAGTGCATGGAATCATGAAGATGAGTCTTTGGATTTTCTCCAGAAGCAAACTCTAGATCGGTGATTTCTTCAGTGAGAACAACAAAGGACAGGTTGCTCTGAATGGCCCTATTCCTCATGGAGATGAGAGTTGCTTCGACCTGAGATCTGGTGAGCTCCGGATGTCTAGTCTGAGCCCTGTCAACAAAATCTTCCCACATAGGATCGTTAACTCCTGGTCGTCCTATACTCTTACCAGGTATCAGACCAGTTGAGGCATCTATGGTTGGAGGGGCAACTCCAGCCTCGGAATGCTTGCGGTCCGGAACATGGGTTTCAGACTGTGCTTGTGAAGAAGAAAGTGGGATATCAAATTGTGACTCGTGGGTTTGTTACAGGTGGGGGCAAGGAACTATCGTCAACACTTGCATCACCTTGTTGGGAAGGTGAGGGTGTGTTATGTGCAGACTCCCCGTGTGTGTGTGCCTGTGATATTGAAGCTCTGAATGGTACTTTGGAATAGTGGGTAGGTGGGGTAGAAGGATGGCAAGAGTAAGCCTGAATGTCATTGGCTCCTTCTTTTTTAGAGGAGGAGCCGACTTTGGTTCTCTTTCTGTCTTTGGGCTTGGAGGGGGTGATTTCCTTTTGGCGGACTTCTTTTTCTTGCCTCCGGATGGAACTGCCTTGGCCTTGTCTGAGATGGGCTCAACAGAGACATGGGTAGATTGTATAGGGCTATACACAATCGAAGTCTCTAAGTGTTGTTTCAAATAAATGGATTTGGACGGAATTAGGGCTAGCACGTGTTCCGGTAAACGCCTGGTAGGTCCGAAAGACTTTTGGTCCGGAAGGCGATAAGATTTGATAGTTTTAAAAGTAAGAATTACCTCTTCCGGAATGGTGCTGATAGGAATGTGATCATTGCGTTCTTTGTACAGGTTTTGGAGGGTAAGAGCCCAAAATCGAGGGCTTGAGATCTCATGTGGCTTGCGGTTTCTGGCAAACTTCAGAAAGTCTTGCCATAAAACTATAGTGAGATCAATTGCATTGGACTTCCCGGAAAAGATGTTAACTCATGGGTGAATCCTACATGAAGACTCTTAGACACAGATTACGTACCTTGCGCGTATTAAGAAAATAAAATTTATCACTGCTGGTTACACTAAAAATATAGCACAAGGAAGTAGGCTCGAATCCTCAGGGACACAGCCTAAAAGTCAATACCTTTTTGTATCAGACACATCTAGTCAATAAACAGAATATAAAAGGGGGTTTTAATTATGAACTAAAAACTAAAAATGCAGTGATATTAAATTAAACGAAAATCAATATAAAAACGATTTCAGTTCTGTTGCGACTTTCCTAATCATGTAACTGATCTAGATCTGATTATTTGAGATGCGTTCTATCTAAGCTGGAACTGAGAAAAACTAACAAGCTCCAGTATAATCTCTTTTACCTAAGTTAGTTAATCAAAACAAGCTCTTTGAATTAACCCTAACTTTTTACTGTTCAATTAAACAAACTCTTAATTAAATCAGAAAATTTGCATTAAGTTCTTTGTAAAATTCCCAGCAATACCCAATACTTCTCACAAGCTCGGAAGCGTAAAGATATGATTTTTTTAGTTTATACCAGAGTTAAATCCCAAAACGGAACCGATCTGATACTTGTTACTTTTACCAGTTGACAAGAACAATTACGAATTCTATTAATTGATTAACTGGAATGATAAAACCCTAGCTAGGTGATCAGACTAACAAGAATTTAAAACCAAACATCCATTAAGAACAAAACTGAAAAATCTAGATAGAAACTTAAGTCAAAAACCAGATCTAATGATCATTCACATGAAAAGTACTTGTCTTTGCAGAACTGGAAACTAATGTTTAGCCAGACATCGCCAAAAACGAAGTTAAATTAGATAAAAGAAACATTTACTGATCAATCTTGTAAACTAAATGTGTGAGATGATTCGCAGCCTTCAGATCTCCAAAAGTCGTTGAAAGACTTCAAAAATCGCCTTCTGAAGTGGTTTTCTTTGTCTGAAATCGTCCAACCCTTACAACTGATTATGAGGGTTGTATTTATACTCAAGTTAGAAGCTTCCAGAACAAGAAACGGATAACATGTGATTGCATGCATTGAGGTTGCGATCGCAGGTTTTAAAATAAACGCATCACGGGCCTTTTAATGAAGTAGGAAGCTATTTCGACACTTTTTGGAAAAGTTGTGATCGCATATAACAAAGTTGCGATCGCATGTTTTGAGTTTTTATTCTCGGATGAATTTTTGGCACTAAAAAACCTCGAAGACAAGTTGCGACCTTACTTACGATCGCATAAAGGCTCTATGTGATCGCATGGAAAAGATTTCTGATCGCATGTTTTTCTTAGACGTCCGAAATTTCATCTACTTTTCACATCATTTTGAATCGTTTCAATCGGAGTTACGGTACATGAGATATAGTCAAAATACTGACAGGGGGTCAAAGCTGTCAGCAACATCCTTTAGCTTCAGATTGTAGATTCTATCTTCGTGTGATCATGTTGATCGAATGTTTCTTGACCAAAGCATCTTTCAAGCATTCCTCATAATCCTTCATAAGTCCCAAGCTCCATTTTAAGCTCCAAACACGCATCCAACTGCTCCCAAAGCACTGCTCCACTCGAACTATCTGAAATTGACATAAAAATGTGAGCAGTACGGGAATTCTAACGAAATACATGAGTTAAACATTATTTAAACAAATGGCATACAAATGTATAAAATATGATGCTAAAATTATAATAAAAACTACCCTATAATATGCATAAAATGACATCTTACATCCCTCACCTAATGTATGTTAAAACACCATCTGATGGCTTTTAGGATATTCCTTTGTCTCTAAATGCCAAGTATTTTCCAGCCTTTGAGCCGTTCGATCTTTGTGTCTTAGATAAGAAAAAACTCCCCATGGAGTTTTAAAGACTAAATGATTTTCATCACAAGCACGGAAAGACAATTGAGGAGATCTGGTCAAATGATGCCCCTGATGCAGTCCAAACTTCCATGTCTCGATCATTCAAGAATGCAAGTTTCTATCAATACACTCTCTCACACTTCAACAAAGAATACTACTGCACTCAAGGAGACTTCCTCTACATAAATCCTGAAGAAGTTCTCTCAATCGCAAGGGTGTTCAAGAACAAGATTGAAAAGCATAACATGAAGACAGCATATGCTATAGCCTATGAATTTCTCAAAGATCTAGTATTTGATTTTGCGAATATTGATGCTAAAACTTAACCTCCATTGCTGAAAAGATGAATTTTCCACCATTTCAATATGCTACATTCATTACTGAATGAACTCAAGATTTGAGCGTCGGTGCAACAAGTTTTCCTGATCTTTGAATCGTCTTCAAACTCTTCAAAGAAAGCAAGAAACACTTCCTTCCTGCAACCGCATTCCATCGATGCTCAAAGTCTCAACTTGAAGAAACTGTTGCATATGTAGAGAAATCCAAATTCACCACTAAAGAAGTGAAATTTGAAATCATTTGAAGAATCAAATGGATCGTCAAAGTCAGAAGGTTCTGGTGGATCATCATAAAGTTTCTTAAAATTAATTGATGAAAGGGATAGTTGTGAGGTCACTTAAGAGGGAAATTGTTGTTACATGAAAGTGACCCTCGGCAATTATGTAGAATAAATGGAAGTGAACATTTGTCTTTGAGTTGCAAAGAGTTCAAAAAGAGATGTATTAGCGTAGAGTTGAATTTCTAAGGGATTGACTGCAGAGTTGGATAGCGGAGATGGAAGATGCGAAGAGTTTAAAGTAATTTGTCTTTTGTATACCCCAATGTCAATAAAGTAATGATCACCTTTCTGACATTGTATGCTGAGTTGGTATTGCCAGTCCAAGAATGGGAAGCATGGGCATCTTAATCAGGATTGCTTTTATATATTATATTTAGAGACTTGTACTATTTCCTTCTATAAATAGATGGTCGTGTAATCGTAGTAATGTGTATCTGTTTTCTTTCTTCCTTGTACTTGTTCTAAGTGAAATAAAAATCTCCTTATCACTTTATATCTTTTGTTCATACTTTGTTGTTCATCATTTAATGACTTATGTTTGATTGGAAACCTTCTAATGACTCAACAAGTACCTATTTAACTTGTTTCTATTTACTGATGTATTTCGTTGTTATATTTCCTGCTTAAATTCCACAATATATTATTCTTAAGTTTTATAAAGATCCATGAGACTAACTTATAATTCTGCATCATAATTTCTTTATGGATAAGTTCTTCTCTCAACAATTAGTGAAATATTTAACTATCATTACCAAATTGTCATAGATATTAATAAGTCATGGTATTATAGGTTAATACTTGTTAGGCTTGTTACCCGCTAGTTGGATCGTCAGTAAGATCACCCAGACAGTTGTCAATAGTCTAAGAAATTGTCCAGGTGAGTTATCTCACTATATTGTGTATTACAATACATATCCATGTATGTTAGGATATAAGAGCTAGTAAAGTAGAGCCGACTGTATAGTCTCTATGTGTTCAATGTCAGTGTACTCCAAGCTCATAAAGTAGAAAGTATAGCCTCTATGTGCCTGTATTAGTAGAGCCTAAATTGTAGTCTCTATATGTGTAATATGGTTATGTATGTCGGGCATGGCCCATCATGTAGATTGGGCAGGGCCCATTATGTAGTTTGGGCGGGGCCCGTTTATATATAGGTTGGGCAGGGCCTATTGTGTAGTTTCGGCGGGGCCCTTTTATATGCTTATTGGGGGGGGGGGGGGCGATATATGTATTATGGTATATGGTATTTTGGGGAGCTCACTAAGCCTCATGCTTACCCAGTTGATTATTAAGGGTTTTCAAGTGCTTCAATGATTCGTGAGAAGGGCAAGGTTCGACTGTATACATGTGCATTCGTAACATGTTTCCGCATAATGTAATTATACTCTGATATATTGAATAAACAAATATGAAAAATTTATGTTGAAAATAGGGATGTTACACAAGGTCTAGGGTTGTGAGGTTCTCGTTAGACCTGAGAACCAAGTTAAACTGGAATCCAAAGCCAAAAGTGTATAATGATTGGTTATCCACAAAAGTCATTTGGTTGCTTGTTCTACAGACCCAATAAGAATGTCGTCTTTGTAGCTCAAAGTGGAATCTTTCGAGAAAGAGAACTAATTTCCAAAGAGGACAGTGGGAGTGAAATTGATCTTGAAAAAATTCAAGAGTAAACCAATGAGGAAATTTTACTTGACACTAGCACTCCACTTGAGGTTGAAACACCTGTTGTTCCAGTTAAAAATTCATTTCCTCTTCGCATATCTAGTAGATTTAGCATGCCTCCTGAGTTCTATGGTTTTCTTATTACTTCATATGGGTACACATTTATTATTGATAAAACACTTGTAAATTTGGATGAACTAGCTAACTACAAAGAGGAGGTGGCAGACCCTAAGGTTGCCCAATGGAAAGAGGCAATGAATATCAAGATTTAGTCTATATACTATAACCAAGTTTGGAATTTGGTTGATCATACACCCATGCTGAATACCGTGGGTTGTAAATGGATCTTCAAGAAGAAGATCGATATGGATGGGAATATAACCATGTTTAAAGCTAGGCTGGTGGCGAAGCAATATAATCAAACCTAAGGGATTGATTATGATTAAACCATATCACCATTATCTAACATCAAGTTTGTTAGTATAATGCTTTCCATAGCTGCCTTTTATGATTATGAGGTATGACAAATAGATGTTAAAACTAGTTTCCTTAACCAAAAACTTACTGAGAAAGTGTATAAGACTCAACCAGATGGCTTTGAACATGCCAAGTATCCTAATAAGGTGTACAAGCTTGAAAATTCAATCTATGGACTTAAACAACCGTCTCATAGTCGAAATCTTTGTTTAAATGAAAAATGTGAAAGGGTTTGGATTTTCTAGAAGTGGAGATGAGCCTTACGTGTATTTCAAAGCTATTGGGAGTGTCGTAACCTTTCTAGTGTTGTATGTGGATGACATACTACCTACAGGAAACGATATCCGAACTTTGCAAGAAGTGAAATCTTAGCTTGGGAAATGTTTTTCTATGAAGAATATAGGAGAGGAAATATATATACTTGGAATAAGGATACATATATATATATATATATATATATATATATATATATATATATATATATATATATATATATATCAAAACGTCTAACAATACTTAGCCAGAGTACTTACTTCGATAAAATAATGAAGATGTTATATGGAAAACTTCAAGAAAAGGGAAATGCTCGTGCATCATACTGTAAAGTTGAGTAACACTCAATGTCCTAATAGTAATGATGAAATAGAGAGAATGATTCGAGTCCCATACTCTTCGGCTATTATGACGTGTACTCTTCCTGATGTCTCATATGCTTTGACCATGGTGAGTAGATATCAAGACAGTCCCAGCGAAAGTTATTGGATAGCAGTAAAGAATATTCTTATGTATATGAGAAATATAAAAGTCATGTTCTTGGTTTAGGTGGCGAAGATGAACTTAGAGTAAGTAGGTATAGTGATGCCAGTTCCAAATAGATAGAGAAGAGAGTTTTTCATAATCCGGTTGATTATTCTTGTTGAATGGTGGTGCAATGACCTAGAAAAGTTCCAAGTAGAAGACAGTGGTAGACTCTACATGTAAGTCTGAGTATATTTCAGTTAGTAAAGAGTAAAAAGAAGCAACATGCTTAAAGAATTTCATTGGTGATCATGGAGTTGTTCCATCAATCCAAGAACCCATAGAAATCTTTTGCGATAACGAAGGTGCAGTCGTATTAACTAAAAAACCTAAGGATCGTGGGAGGTCAACTCACAGACTCGGGAAATACTATTGTGTCAGATATAGCGTGGACGGAAGAGACATTGTAGTGAATAGGGTATCATCAAAAGATAATTCAATTGATCCTTTCATAAAGGCGTTGAGTAAAATCAAGAACTGCGAGCATGCGAAAAGCATATGCATGAGAGATGATATTAGTTTTAGTAGTTAGTTGCTATTTTGAAACAATGTGACAACAATAAATTGTAGTTTATCTTGGTGACTAAATAATAGAGACTTGTTTAGGAGTTAGTGAACTACCATCTTCAATTTTTTATTATCGTGTTTCAGTTTGCATGTTCAGAATCCACTTCTGAGTATTACGGTACTTAGAATTCCATAGTCGGACATAATCTTAGGAGTATAAAGTCTTGCGTTTGCCATTTATAAATTATTTTACTAAAAAGATCGTTTTTAGCTTCTCAAAACCCATCAATGGTATCAGAGCTTCTTTTACAAGTTAGCAATATTTATTTAAGTGTATTGTAACCTTTGGTTTTGCAAAAATATGTTTGGTATTTCATTTGGCAAAGCAATCACCAAATATATTTTCTATGGAAACTTGTTGTTTTTATAATTGTTATTTTTATGCAACCAATTTTTTCATGCATTTGGTTGTATAAAGTTGTCTTAGAACAACAAAGTGTTTGTTTGTATATTTCATTTGATTTTGTTGCATGTAAACAAGCCATTATGATCATTATGTTGTGTTTGGTTGATATCTATTTATTCTGAAGATGTAATAGATAAATAAGTATTTTTTTTCTCATTTGTTTATTTTGTATGTAATAAATTAGTTACATGTTGTATTTTTTTTACCAAATGTAACAAGTTGAAGAAATGACTACCTTGAAGATAACTTAACGACATGAGACTATAATCTCAACCTTGAACTTCTACTCTTGGTTTTGGGCTTAATTGTAATCTTAATGATTTTAGTGTCATGATCTCTACAACACATGGTGCCTTTAAGTTCTTTTTCAAGCAATAG
Source organism: Lactuca virosa (assembly GCF_052849685.1). Taxonomy (NCBI): domain Eukaryota; kingdom Viridiplantae; phylum Streptophyta; class Magnoliopsida; order Asterales; family Asteraceae; genus Lactuca; species Lactuca virosa. The sequence continues at coordinate 63,581,013 of NC_136433.1, forward strand.
TTGTCTTGGCAAATGGGAGCTTGAAGACCTTTTAAAGTGTCATTTAAGTCTTTAGGAGTGACTTAATAATTCGTATCTTGGCTCACAAAAATTATTACTAAATAATGGTTTGGTTTGTACGCTTTTAATGAATGCTTGTAATGTTTATTTTTATGTTGTTATATGTTATGTTTTATATATGAAATGGTTTTTACATGTTAAATAATATTTTTTATAAAATAACATCACTTAAAGTTTGTGAAATAAATATTTAAAAATTAACATAAAATGTTTATAAATAAGTTTTTATTATAGCGTTTTAAAATGTTTAAAATTAATATTTTATTAAAAATAAATTTTATTTTAAAACTTTTAATAGCCAAACTTTAAAATATTTAAAATGATTTGAAATTTTATTTAAACTATGTCTAAACTGAAACTCCATGTCTTTTATAATAAATAAGAGTTTTATTAAAAGAATTAAAAACCGGTTTATAGCGCCATAACATCAAACTATAATACTAGGTATTATTTTTACGTCAAAACATTATATATGACATTAATTTTTAAAATTTAACGCAACATTTTATATTATGTTTTATGCATGCTAAATGAGATTTAAAACATAGTTATCATCACATGGTTTTGGTTTATCAAAATATGATTTTTTTTTAAATAAGATGTACAAAATGAGACTTACTCTACAAATTCATAAGGTCGTAAGATTTTGATTATTAAATAAAGATTTTAAATTGTGATTTTAAAACAAATCCAAAACTCTGAGTCTTAACTATATAATGGATTTTTATTAAAAGACTATAATCGGTTCTTCAAACGCTCTACGACTAATCCTTAAATATAAGATATTTGCTTAGAACCGATCGCGGCTAACAGTTAATAAAATGATTTTTTTGGAATCTAAAGAACCTTGTATAAGAGATATGATTTTTACAAAAGGTACATGAATTATTGGATGCATTTAATATTCATGAAACCATGTTTTTATACTTATATTTGTAAAAAATATATAAATTTTTTTTCATGAAAATACGAGTCATTGCCGTCTCTTTTGAAGAACGATCGCTCGTCATTTGTACGGGGTAGCACATGGTCACCTGGTCACTTGGATTTAGTCTTATCTGTGCATTCTGGCACACAATAGTTAGTAAAAACAAAATAACCTAAGCCTATATATATATATATATATATATATATATATATATATATATATATATATATATATATGCTTAGGTTGTTTTGTTTTTACTAACTATTGTATGCCAGAATGCACAGATCTTGACCACCGGATGGAATAGAATCAAAGGTCATGATCTGAGGTTCTATGATATTACAATGGGGTAACATGTACAATATAATCACGAATTTCAACATAAGGGCATTTTAGTCAATTGAGACAAATTTAAAAAAACAAAAATCGAGATTTATGGGATAATTAATGATTTTGATTTAAAAAATCTGATTTTTTTTTCAAATTAATTCAATTTCAAACGTAATTTGTAAGCATAAACCAATTTTATTCTATCAGAATGTTATTTTGTTATAATGATATTCTGTAATTCTGTCAGAATGGTATACAACTATGAACATAATATTATAAACACATATTATCAAGACCAATAATTTTCAACGAATACAAATTTTATATAAGACGAAGTTTAATAGTTTAGAATAAGTAATTACATTCATTCTTAAAGAATACAACTATGAACATAAATTATATTCATTCTTGAAATCTCTTGCAAAAAAAATATCTGCATTCTTGAAAGAATCCTCGTTCATTTTCTTGTTTCATTCCTAGATGTCTTGTGTATGTTTGACCTCTAAGCCACTTCAAAATATGCTAGCATTCTATGAGATTGACATTTTGTGATATTGATATTTTGTCAGAATTGTATTGTATGCGAATGATTTTATACAAGGAGCTGCAAAAGGAGATAAACTCGAGGATGGTAAGTGATCTCCAGGTAAAACTTGAAACATCTGAAAAACATAAGAAACAAAAATCATGTTAAAACATCAGCCAATTGCAATACAACCCTTGCAAAATCATTCTTATGTGATTATACATTAATCATTCTTATGTGATTATACCGGAAATACAATTCTGGCAGAATCATTCTTATGTGATTCTCCAAGATTATAATACTCTCTACACATTATTCAAATAGAAGAATACATTAGATACAGAATATTCTTGAAGAATGAAATAATTATTCTTAAAGAACGAAACAATTGGAGATAAGAATAAACACCCAATGATGAGGAAAGAAAGTCATTCTCACAAAATTAGCTTAATTAGCTTAAAGGTAATACACTATAAAATGCATTCAAATTTCACAAAAATAAGCCCATTTTAAAATACAAATTAATACTAGCAATAAGGAAAGAAAAGGCTAGAGCAGGGCCAAAATGTTCTCTAGAAACTATACCTTCAATAATGCAAACCCCAGCTCTAATCGTCCAACCAACACCTGATATATTTCATAATTGAAAAATAATTTCCTCTCTTTCAATATTGAAAGAAAATGAGAGGAATTCTAAATTTAAAGTATGATAGAATAACATAATTCTCTATTTTGATGTTGTTTACCTTTGGAGATGAGATGCACAGAAATAAACATTCCATCACTAACCATGAATACAATCTGAGACTGCCATATTTCTCTTTGGCATTTCATCAAACACTTTAAGGGCGCTCCCTAAATCACCACATTTTCTATGAATCATGAATGAAAAAAAAATTCCAATTCAGAACCATCAACATCAAATTCATATGAACAACAAGATATTTCAACACCGTTATAAAAATCTAAAACTAAAAGTTGAAATTGTAGAAATTGGCTAGTTGGAAGAACGAAGAAAAAAACATGTTTTCTACGGAATGGAATTGCAAGTCTGGTAAATGTACAGAAAAAATTAATAATACTCAAAATTGAACTGTTGGCGCTACTAATAGTTGACCTTTCAGAGTAAAGGCTCAAGATTTCATTAAAACATTCATCAATGATCAAGAAACAAGTAAAAGATCGAAAATTCATAGTAAAATTGAGTATAAACTAACATAGAAAGAAGCAATCATTGTTACTTCCACAAGAATGCATATAGACGAGTGAATATAATAGCGAATTGATACTGTAAAACAATTGGTACTTACAGGTCAATGACTGATATCCATTTGAGAGTGGAGTAGACAGATTCTGGATCACCCTTAGTGTACGATTCTTTCACGGCGACACGAAGCTTTTTAGTCGGGTCTTGATCGGATTTAATGACGCCGATGTAGACACACCCGCAACCACCTTCGCCGATCTTTGCTGATCGGCTGAAGCCATTAGTGGCCGATTTGAGTTCGGGGAAAGTGAAGACTCGAAGATTACTTGGTTTCTGAGAAAAACTAGGAACATTAGACCTTCTGTCGATCTATGAAAAAGAATAAGCCTCGTTGATATAAGACATGATATAAGAGAGAGACTGGGTCAAATATATTTATTTTATTTCCATAATTGCAAGATTTCAATTAAATGATCCCTTAATTAAAAGTACAAAAGGTCCAAAATACACTTAAATGATTTATTTAATTATTTATTATTTCTTGAATTTTCATTGGTGCATTTAGGAAAGCAATTGTTGCTAGAAACATTTGAACCTATCTCTCTCTCTCTCTCTCTCTCTCTCTCTCTCTCTCTCTCTCTCTCTCTCTCTCTCTCTCTCTCTCTCTATATATATATATATATATATATATATATATATATATATATATATATATATATATATATATATATATAGCAATTAACTACTTTTCAATCATAAATTTGACAATTACGTGCATAAGCAATTAATTTCTTTATGAATATGGATGAAATATTTGTGCTATATTGATATATTCTAAAGAAATATTTGACATTTAAAATGACATTAATTGTACCAACTTCTATATAAGAATCCTAAAGAAAATTAGAGAGCATTCATCAAAGAGGAGACTACATAGTTCCATATACATTGAACCACTATGAAAGTTTTCTTCGCATTTCTCTTTGTTATAGTTATCATCGCCCGATCTGTGTGGGGTATTCGTCTAGACACTAATTTTCAAACTAATACTCTTAAGCAGTATAACATTTCGATCAATGACGTTGGACTTTGGGCTCTTGGATTTGAATGTGAGATAGAAGGTGGCGAAAGAGTATCTCGGTTAATCAATCCTGGAGATGAATCTCTTTTTGAGTTTCATGCCAACGATGGTGATGCTACATTTGTTCCTTGTGATTTCTATTGGAGTAAAAATGATAGGAATATCCACGTCTATGATGATAGCCTAAAGAAACAATGTGGCGATGATTTGGTTAATACATGTAAGTGGAAGATATCAAGTGATGGATTTTATGTTTACGATATTAGTCAAAATCCACCACATTTTGTGAAAATGTATGATTGGTGATTAGGTTTTGCTATATAACACCTATAAATGATACGCAAATAATATGCATTCTAGTAAAGTATTTCAAGTGATTATATATATATATATATATATATATATATATATATATATATATATATATATATATATATATATATATATATATATAGAAAAGTTAAATAGAGAACCATAATTATTGGTTCTCCAAAGAACCAAATTTTTTTTTTCAAGTTTTAGAGCTTATTCTTTATCGAAAAAAAACTAAAAATATCTAAATTCATAACATAACATTGTGAATGTTAAATATATTTTTCGGATTCACCGTGTGAATTTAGATTCACATTGTGAATTTGACGAAAAAAAAATTTCAAATTTGATATCATTGGAAAAAGAATAAAAAGTTATGAATTTCTGTATTTTTAGTTTTTTTTTTAATAAAAAATAAGTTCTAAAAGTTGAAAAAAAAAAAGATTGGTTCCTTGGTTACTTGGTTAATTATGGTTCTCTATTGAACCTCACCCTATATATATATATATATATATATATATATATATATATATATATATATATATATATATATATATATATATATATATATATATATTATAAAGTATATTAATCATATCTTGAATTTTAAAAGGTATAAGATACAAAGCTTTTTGTACGAATCAATCCAAAATTTGGAAGAGTTGAATTAAGAAAGGTTATCAAAAAATTAATTTGGACCAAAATGACAATTTTAAAATATTAAATTTATCAATATAAATTAATTTATATTTCTTAAACTAGACACTGATAATAATTTATTTATGTTAAATGTAATCGGATGATCATGTGGTATCATATGTGTAATCGGACAAGGCTCGTGTTGTGAAAGTGGCATAAATTTTAATTTGTTGGTCATTGCTAATTCTTGCTGTCTGTTGGTAATCCGTCGAATATGTTGTTGTGCGTCACTAAATCGTTTTTATCCGAAATTTTAAACAGTTTTTACTTTTCGTACAAAGCCTTCAAAGTCAAGCTATCATCCTTGCCCCTAGTTTTCTAAAGACACATTTAGGTGACACATATATGTAAAATTTAATCAATCAGATGGTATTTATAACATAATAAAGTATAAATAAACGATTATAGATAGTGAAATTATTTTGGAAAGGATCATCAATTATTTATCTAAAAGGGGATATAATTACACAAATCCATTACAATAAACGGATTTTCACATAGATTACAAAACATTTAAGTAATTAAAATCTATAAAATACAAAATTAGATATTCATTTAATAACAATGAATAGAGAAATTAAATTACCTTCAAACTTTTATGCTTACAAATATTCTTACTCACTAACACTATGACACGTGTCATTATTCTACCATTCAATTTAATTTTATTTGATATATTTGTAATATATACTTTTAATGAGATTGTTAAGTAAATATGGAATAGTGATACATGCCATAATTTTAATGGGTAAGAATAAATATAAAAGTCTTCCAAATAAACAAAACATAGAACAATCATATATCTACTATAATAAATGTTATTTTTTTTGCTATTGATTTCGCCACATGTTATTATGTGATTTTTTTCAATTAATTTTTTTTACATTATATTTTATGTTTTCTTTCCATTTAATTAATTACAATAGTATTTATAAGCCAAATAAACTTTTCTTTCTTGATGTAATAAATGACTTTCAATTTTAAAAACCAAACAATTGACTCAATTCACTTAAAATTCAAATTTTTCATATTTAATTTTCAATTTAATATAATAATTTATTAGTTTAAATATATTATTAAAAATAATATATTATTTTATTATTGGTAGATTTTCAAAATAATTATTACAATAAATTTCTTTTTATTTTAGATATTATGTTAAATCCAAAACATAAATTATATTATTAAATTAACATATTATATATATATATATATATATATATATATATATATATATATATATATATATTGTTTTTCAAAATAGTAAAAAGGTTTAAATGTTGTAAACGTAGAACAACAATTCAAATTAAATAATAATTATCAAAAAAACTATTTTTATTATAGTTTTATTTCTTTGCAAAGAAGTGGTTTTTACTGAATTAATATAAACAAATTACATTGCATTAACTTACAAACAATAGTTATATATCAATTAACCATCATGATCAACATTAAAAAGAAAAATCAATTGATGAGCAATTTCTAAATAAACATTACAATGTTAAATTGTAGTACTAAATCGTAAACAATATTTAGTTTATTTAGAAGCAAATCGTGAGTAGACGTTATTGAATTATACGAGTATATTATCTACCTATAATTGTATGTTATATGATAACAATCTTCTCTTATTACTTAATTTTCTTTTATTATTTAATTGAAGTACTTACTTATTTATCATTAGGGTCATCTTTAATTTGAATTTTTATTTTAAATATATCTAATGTTTAGACTTTCATGTATAACTTTTTGTTTTAATCAACATGTGTAGTACACGGGTCTCGTAGTTAATCTAGTCAATATTTAACATGCATTTACTATGTTACAAGTGTTACACCTATTACCATTGCAACATACACCAATGTGATCATGTTCGGTGGAGTTTATTCAGCCTTCGGAAGAAGATAACTCCTTTGAGACCTAAGATCACACTGTAAAGGACAAATGTATTCCAAAAAGGGGTGAAATTAGTGCGAAATAAAATATCTATTAAAGTCAAATTATTTTATCTTAATTTACGAATAAGTCTTAAACTAAAAATTGTTACGAAAAAATATAAATTACCGGTAAAAATAAAGATTTGACATTTTTTCCTGTTAACACACATTTTACCGTTTTCATTGTTGACATGGATGCTTAGTCATTAAAAGAGCTTGGGAAATCTCCATAAAGTCTCAGTTTTACCCTAATTTATGAATAAGTCTCTCGATAACACACATTTTACTAGTTTATTGCTGACACGGACGCTTAGTCATTAAATAAACTGATGAGATAAATATGATCAAACAGTGAAATCTAAGTGTCACCACTAATAAACCTTCAGACGATATGTAGGGTAAGTTGCGTGATTCGTACCGAAAAGATAATTATATATTACGAACAAGGTTTTAATGTACCCAAAGCATGCCGCGCCAAGCGAACTAAGCCCGACGGAACCTAGCATCCGTCAACGCCCCTATAAGCAGGGTGCTTGCGGAGAAGGCTCTGCCCCGCCAAGGGCGCCTTCCACTCTGGGACAAATGTAACGGCCTCGGGCGACAAGACAGATTCTCAGAGCATTACCGCCTGAACCAATTGTTGGCTCTGATAGATTAAGGAGCACAATCTTTCAATCAGCGTCCCCGATCCTATAGGGTCTAACGCCCTTGTCCAGTACGGACTAGCAGAAGGACTCAGTATAACAGGCCACCTAGGTGCCTTGGATAGTAAGTCATCTTCTCCCAGTTCACACACAATACAATCCCAAGTCTATCTACTGACTTGACCATCGGACCCGGGAGCCTCCTCCCGGAGAACGGTTGACGATCCTTTCTCATTGTGACCTACATGTTCATCGGAGTCATCACAAGCGTACGACACTACCGTCCGGGAACCATGTCACATCATCTAGTGTCTCCGATGTCCCTTGAGCATAAAAATGGAGTCTTGATGGATTACTTTCAACCATAAAAGGGTTGAAGCTAGGTTCATGAAGTTAGTTCAAGATTTGACTCATTTAAGACATGCAAAAGCATAAAGTTTGCAACTTTCTGGCATATGGCACTCTAATAAGCTTAGATATAAAATTTAGATCTTAACTGATTAAGACCTTGAAGATAGACTTTGGCCAGCTACAGTGTAGGTCGGGCGTACCTAGTTGTACACTGCGCGTACATTCATGAAGTCTCATGGGTGCGAAGGTCGTGAGTACGTTGGGCATACTGGAAGTACGCTGAGCATACTCACCATAGGGGGAGCTTGGGCTTTATTTCGGGCCGTTTTGGGATTTAAGGACTTTGGGCCCTTGTTGGGTCGTGATTTTTTCTGTGATAGGCTTTTAGACTTGGACCCATTTTTGACTTGGCATATCTTTTGGGCCTTGGGTCTAATTGTATGTGGGCCTTGGTGGGTTAGGCCCAATAAGACAATAATTAAGTAACTTTTCCCTTAAAGCTAGAGTTTAGAGTTTGGACCCTTGTGGTGGGTTATTGACCTAATTTCTAATTAGGGTTTATTTTACTTCTGATTTAGAGTGAGAGGATTTTGCGAGTCAACGGCTCGAGTGTGATTTGATACCTTCAGTCTGAGGTGAGTTTCCTTCACTATATCTTTGGGCCGAAGGCACCAATTCCGGCCCACTATATTATGTTTGTAGTATGAGGATTGTCTTCGTGATAGTTGCTTGTAATGCCTGTATTCGTTTGATGTCTCTGTGACTCTTTTGTTATGATTATATATGGTAGTGGTAGGGTGAAATAGACCCGATACCGGTTGAAAGAGACCGAAGGGGTTGAAATATACTCAGTACCGGTTGAAAGAGACCGAAGGGGTTGAAATATACCTAGTACCGCTTGAAAGAGGCCTGAAAGGTTGGAAAATACCCAGATATGTTTGACTGATATGTATGTATGTAATGGGATATTTTTATGGAACTCGCTAAGCTTTGTGCTTACGATTTTTAGTTTATGTTTCAGGTACTTCCAGCTCAAAAGGGTAGGGCCCGGCCTGATCGCACTGCATCCAACTATGTTTTTCCGCATCACGTGATTTTGGGATTTTGTACTCTGATATTATTTTATTACAATATACCCTCGACTGTTTTGATATGATTATCGTATGATCAGAATGAATTTAAAAATAAAAAATTTATCTGAATTTTTGGGGTGTTACAATTTGGTATCAGAGCCTTGGGTTGAGGGATTCGGGCATACTCTCGGGTGTACCTGAACTCAAATCGAGGATTTGGTAGATTTTTCAGAAAAATAAACATTTTTAACTAAGGAAATTTTATAAAAGAAAAGGGGTGTGATGCGTGCAATCAGCCGAGTTCAAGTAAGTCTTCCTAGAATACCCATACATGTTATATGCTTTACACTATGATATGAGAACTGCATGCTAGATTAGGGGTTAATGATTTGCTCAGTATTCCATGATAGAATGCTAGGAGAGATGCCTTTATGTGCCTACTGTATGAGCTTATAGATTCGCATGCTAGTATCAAAATAATTATTTGATAGGATAGCTTGTATAGGTTATGTTCTTACTTGAATTGCTTGATGCTCGAATGTTGCATGCTTTGTGCTTTAGGAAATTTTATTAGTACCAACTAACTATTGGATGAATGTGTTGGGTTACGTATTGTTGTGATTGGATAATTCTAGAAGGATATGTTTAACTCTATTGTGCAGCTCTTGTTTGAGTCCAACTGTTGTAGTGTGGGACCTTTCATTCGAAGAATTATCTAGTACAGATAGTATGTAATCATATTCATGTGGTAGTTAGATGGTATTAGTGGGTGTTCCTTCTGCAGCTGATAGCATAGAGTGATGAGGAAGGGAACCCTAGGAAGTCCCTGGGATATGTATTGGTGCGTAGGAAGCCTTATAGTATGAGAAGAGTATTAGATGGGGAGGAGTGACTTGAGAACTCAGGGTAGTCCTTGAGGAAGGTATAAATAGGTGTGGAAGGTAGTATTGGGCCCGTACTACTGGAAGCACAAGATTTATACACGAGACCAGGAAGACCACGATGAACCTAGGAAGCTCGAGAGTGTGAAAGTTCGTGTGTGTTTACTAATTGTTTATGTGGTTATGTTTCAGTATGGTGATGACACACAATGGACCAGGAGGTTCAGGATCTGGATCTGGTTCAGGCACGGGCACTGAACCAATTGATGAGGGTTTACGCAAGTTCCTTGATGCGACCACGGTGATGTTTGGGACGATCAAGGAGGGTATTATTGAGATAATCGAGGATCGCCTTCGGATTTCCACGGCCGATCTAGACACTAGCCAGTCTAGGGCCCGCATTCTCTCCTTCAAGGATTTCAGGGGATTTGGGGTACCATATTTCTTCGGGTTGGAGGACCCCATTGTCACCAGGAGTTAGATAGTAGACATTGAGTGTGCCCAGATGACGAGCTTCTGCCCCAAGGGGTCGAAGGTGAGGTTCGATGCAGGATGTCTGAAGGAACGAGTCGGATATTGGTGGGAAAAGGTCAATTATACTTTAAGAGCCCCAGCATTGAATCCATGACTTGGCAAAATTTTGTGACCCAGTTCCGAGCAGAGTTTGCACCGGCTGTCGAGGTGCAACGGTTAGCTAGGGAGTTTCAGGACATATGACAGACGAATGAGACTGTGGCGAAGATCAGCGTCAGGTTCTGGGAGAGAGATTTATTCGTACCCCGGTATGCCACAGATGAGGAAATGTGGAAGACTCAGTACCATGATATGTTGAGATCAGATATTCGAGAGTTTGTTAGTTTTTCCGCCTGCCCTACATTGGATGACGTGATAGCTAGGGCCCGAGAGTGGAAGATTGATTTCGAGCACCTAGGTAAGAGGAAGGCTGAGCAGGGGCAGAGGACTGGGGTTTCGGCGAAGAAACCCAAGGGATTTGATTCTAGATCGAGGGGCCAGTAGGGTCGGGGTCGTTGTGGCAAGTGTAGCAAGACTCATGATGGAGCCTGCAGGGTAGGTGGTTCGGGTTGCTATAAGTGCGGCAAGTCGGGGCACTTTGGCAGGGATTGTACTGCTACGATTACCACCTAGGGATCTGATCTCATTTGCTTCCATTGCAATCAGAAGGGCCACAAGAAGGCAACTGTCCGATTTTAGCATCAGGAGGACAAGTAGCATAACCTGCTCCAGCGACTTTAAGGATTACAGATGGTCACCAGGGCAAGGCGGATGGGCCCGTTGTTCAGAACAGGGCATTTCAGCTGACAGTCAAGGAGGCTCATGCAGCACCCGATGTGGTCACTAGTATGTATCTTCTCCTTATCTTCTTATTTATATTGTTCGTAATGCTTATATGTTGTATTGTTATTGTTGGATTTAGTGTCTAAGCTGATAACTATAACTGGGAAGTACTTGACCCCATTGTAGCATGACACTTTTGGGTTGCCTTCACCAGTGCAATTTGATAGGATGGACTTTTGAGAATAAGGTTATTTATGATTTATTAATATATTACAAATATAATATATTAATATATGTAATCATATTATTTAATTAGTATTGATCAAGAATTAATTTGGAATTAATTTTATGGTCAAAAGAGACTAATTAAATATATGGGGATTGATTATGTAAATCAATGATTCTTGTAGTGTGGACCAATGATCCATGATTATGGGCTAAACCAATAAGTTATTCCATGGATAGTCCATGGAAGTTAAACCCATGCAACATAAGAATGTGGAAAGTCATGGAGCTTTAGGGTTTACAAAGTGTAACCCTAGCACTTTCCACACTATAAATACAACCCTCATGAGCCAAAATCGGTTACACCATCTTTTTGAGATAAGTAACTTATTCTCTTAAGCCTCCTCTTGCATATGGTATTTGTGAACCATTAGAGGCATCACACTTGAGGTGCTCAAGCTTTCAAAGGTCAAGAACTACAAGTCCTTCTAAAAGGTAAGTCATCTAACTAGTTGTATTGTTCAGTTGACAATTTGTATGCTAGTTAGGACAATGCTTTGGGAAATTGAAAATATGCATGTACAATTAGAGAAAACATAGATCAAAGCATTTAGGGTTGCATGTACACCATAGGAGTGTTATAGTGCTCAAAACCCAACAGTGGTATCAGAGCCTAGGATTGTTTTCTATTATATTTGATGCTTACTAGTTTTTCAAAGCTGAAAAAAATCAAAATTTTAGCCTCTGACTCGTGAACTCGCTGATTCCATGAATAGACTCGACGAGTCCACTCAGTAACAGAGCAACTTGCCGAGTCCAGTTCATACACTCGACGAGTTGAAGGCTCTGTTTGCAGAATTTTGAGTTTCTTGGCCTGGTTTGGATTGAGAACACTACCACAAACTGTTTTGGATCATTGGAAATGTTTTTTATGATATGGTAGTGCTTGTACTCATCTAACTACAAGATAATTGTCAAAATTTTAAAATAATTTTTATTTTAATGATAAACAAAATTGCTTGTAAATTGTTGACTTGAAATTAACTTGTTTATGAGTTTAGTTAGATCATGAATTATGTGATAATTTTAGCTGTTAGAAAACTAATCTAAATGAATTTTAATAACCTCCATAACTTGTCCTCAAGTTATGGAAAATGAAAAGTCTCATACATTAAAATGGCATTAAACTCATATGTTATGAAAATGAAAGGACAATTGTCAAATATTAAGATAATAGGTTAATTATTTGTATTATTTGATATGAATTGCCTTGCTATATGAGTTAGATTAGATCAATAGAATATTATATGATAATTTTTCCTTATTATAATTGATCTAAATATTCTTTAATGAGTTCCATAACTTGTCATCAAGTTATCGAACATGAAAAGTCTTTTCGTAAATGTTTTTAATGAACTCCATAACTTGTCCTCAAATTATGGATTATCAAGAGTCTTTTCATAAAACACACATTAAAATCATAAGTTATGGATATGAAGAGTTTTGACAAGTTTCAAAACATGCCCTCAAGTTTTGGAATTTGTAAAGTCTTACTTTTGAAACATTTAAATTCCAAACCTTAGAATTTTAAAAGTTTAAAATTCAACCCTTATATTTTATAATATTAAAAGTCAATACTTATATATATGTATAAGACAAGTCAGTCTTACCGTTAGTAGGCCTCATTCACGAAGCCGGTCTATAAGGGGGTATAAGGTTACTGCCTAAAAAATGGCAGTTTAATGGGTGTCCACTCTCACCCACCGCTTCCTTGACTGGTGGAGGGTCGTTAGCCGAACGGATAGGATAGGAAATTAATTCTCCCTCATTAAAAGTATAATGATAAATATAAAGTAACTAAACTTTTATTAAATTCTCAATCTTAGTTACTTTAGGAAAATGTGAAAATGGTGCTAATCCATGAAATTGCACTTTACACCCTGTTAAGTCGTTAGTGGAGCGTGTGTGGTTAACCGGCACACTAATCTGGGACTAACAGTGCGTGACAAAGGGTAGTTTGATGTTAATCATAGATCAATGGAGCATGTGTGGTTAACCGGCACATTAATTAGGTGATTTGTAACATTGGGTGTACCAAGCTAATTTGCATGGTTATTCACACCTTGTTTGAGATCCTCGGCATCCCAATCACAAACTTGAAGGGCACAATCGAGATTTAAACATGCATTTGAAAAGTTCAATGAATCTCAAAGATCGAGGAATTTCAAACCAATTAAAACTTAATAATTTATTTCGTTTTTTATGGTGGAAATTGGTAAATCGTCATTTACCTACCTTCAAATATTTTACAATTGGATTACGGTATCCCTCTTCGCAATTGTAAAATATTGTGTTGGGTCCTAGCCTTAATATTTCATTTTGGGTGTTATATTAAGGACTTAAATCAACTAAATTGAATTTCTCCCCTTATAGATGTCTACGTCAGACAACTATGGTCTTCCCGAATCTTTTGGAAAAAAGCTTTCCACATGAAGATGATATTCCACAATATCATACTTCACTTCCTCCACCTCCTCCAATAATTCTCCCTGGCCCACATATTCTAACACTTGAAAAGTTCAAGGTCACTCAAGCCCAATTGGCTAGCAAACACCAAGATGGAAGGTCTGTGTGTGCACATGTCTTGGAGATGAAGTCACACATTGACAGGCTGGGAATGTTAGGAGTCGTTGTGTCGAGGAAGTTGGTTGTTGACTTGGTTCTTCAGTCACTTCCTGAGTCGTATAGTCAGTTTGTTAGAGACTACTATATGACAGACCGCGACATGTCCCTTATCGATCTTACATATTTGTTAATTGTTGCTGAATCAGCAATGATTTGGCGCACTGGTAATGCAAATTTGATTGGAAGATCTGCTTCCCAAACTTCCATGGACATTGACAATGGAAACTTTGGAAGTCCAGAAAAGATTTATGTTTCCGAGAGAAAGGGAAAGGCTAAGTCTGAGATTGACTCGTGTACCATTCCCAAAGAGTCCATTTGTTTCTATTGCCAAGAGAAGGGACATTGATTGCGAAGCTGCCGTATCTACCTGAAGGATCATAAGAATGGTAAGGTCAAAAAGTTTGACTCTGCTTCAGGTAAGTCCACTATCTAACTATATTAAGTTCCTATTTGGAGACTCTTACTACATGGTGTGATAGGGTCGCATTTTTTATGTTTTGTAGGGTCAAAGAAAAGAAAGGAAGCTTAAAAGAAGAGTGAGTTGAATCTGATCGTGAAGAGATGGATTTCGATCGCATGGTTCGATGATCGGATTTTTGAGTTGCTGCTTAAGAAGTTATGATAGATTGCTTAGAAATTTGTAATAACAAAGTTTTCATTTGTAATTGCATTGTAAGGAAAAGTTTTTCCGCACCTTTTATAAATAAATAAAATTTTGACTTTTTATCTTATTTATATTTCCTTACAATGGCATTTGTGAAAATTGATTTTTGTATGTTTCTATTTTAGCAATATGGATTTGATTCTTTCGTTTGTGGTAGTGTCTAAATTTACCAAATAAGGAAAGATTCTCTTCACCCAAGTTTCAGTTGGATAGAAACTTGGAATCATGCAACTTGTATTGTATGATGAACGAGAACCTTCATCTTTGGGAAATTAAGACTAATTCCTTGTTCACATGTATATATGAGTCAAGTGAAGGACTAGGGGATCGGGTACACTTGGTTGTGTGCTGGTCAGGTCCACCACAAAGAACAATAAGACTATTCGTCATGATTTACTAAAGTTTACTAAATATGGTTATGCTTACAAGTTTAAGTATAATTCTGAATCATTGAAACAGTTTCAATGTACAGCAGGACGAATAAGAAGAATCAAATTAGGCAGAAAGATAAAAGTTTCTCCAATCTGAAAAGATGGGAGAGTACTTGAGTATCATGTTTTATGATCATCTTAATGATTATGAAAACCATATCACAATTTGATCCTCTAAGGACACCTTAGTGCATTTATTTGGCTAAGAAGAGGAATCATGAATTGTTGTATATTGAGTGACATATCACCAAATGTAGAGTAAAATGTTTTCTACTCTTGTACATTTGAAATTGGTAAGTTGTAATGTTTTGGATAAAATAAAGATCAACTAAGACCGATTGTCAAAAGTGTTTGTCTTAATAAGAAATCACACTAACTCTTGAATATTTGTTTGTCAAGTAATGTTTCTTGACAGAGAGAATCTTATTTGTCAAGAGGTCAGTGGGAGCCTTAAAGGTCTTGAAAAGTTTCAAGAACTAATCAAGAGTAAACTTATTATTAATCACTAGCACACGACTTGAGGTTTGTAACCTATCGTGTTGACATATTCTTGTTTCTGTGCCCATTCCAGTTGAAGTTGACTATGCGTGTGAGTTCTATGAGTACTCAATTGTTTGCATAACAACCCGGAAGCAATGGTAGGCCCTTGAGCTGCCAGGTGGCAAGAAATTAAGTTTAAACAAGTTCAGTCCATATGAGTTTGGATTTGTCACTAACCTTGTCTTGTGATTATGGTTATGAAAAAATCACGTGGATAGGAACAGATACACCATAAAAAAATCTAAGTGTCATAAGGTTTCTCTCCAATTCATGAAAATGATTGTGAGGAAACGATTCCACTAATTAGATTTTTAAAGAGTTAGCAATTGTGATATTTGCATTCTCAAATTCGATTATGACTACGGCATTCCTCTTCATAGTTCAAATTGTGAGAAATCGCAAAAGGTCTAAACATTTGAGACTTATGGATGTAAGTTCTCAAATTGTTTAGACACGCATATAAGCTTTCTAATAAAAGGTGTGTGAGCTTAGATAAAGATATATCGAAGCATCCCGTGCCAGAAATCTGAAATTTGGTAAGAAAGTTAATAAAGTATTGATTTCTAGAAGTCCAGCTGATTTATGGGTTTATGTCACAGCTAGTGGGAGCATAAAAGCTATGCAAGTAACAAAATAATTATTATGCTAGTGGGAGCATAATTATTATGGTAAGTGTTGCGAGTTAGCAATGTTTTTTTTTGGAAAGGGAACTTCCCTAACGAGGGTTTCCGGGCCAGCTTTCGCGCACCGACTAATCCCCCGCTGCAAACATGAAGCTTTGCCTCATGCCCTGGAGTCACTGCAGGCGAACCTCCATGGCCACAAGGGCTGAGTGGTGCCAGGATTTGAACATGGGTCAATAGGTTATCCACAATATCTTCCACATGCCTTACCAAGTCACCACAACCCAAGTGGTTGAGTTAGCAATGTTAATTATAGAGAACAAAGGTTTCAATTCGCAAAGTTGCAGGGTTGAAAAGTTGTTTTGCTATAATTAAGGGAGAGGAACTTATACTTCATTTTTCAATTCTAAAAGCTTAGATTGAGATTTTTAATCAAATTTAGTCAAAGACATATATGAATGTTATGTTGAAAAGAAGCGACATAAGGAAATTCTATATATGGAAATGTTAATTGCATTCTCAAAATTCAATTATGATTACGGCATCCCTCTTCATAGTTCGAATTGTGGTAAATGGCAAATAGAAATATTATAGCAAAAGACTGATCAAGTATCATGTCTTTATGTAAGACATTATGAATCGTGTCCTATATGCTTCGGATATAGGGTCGATTGCATATGTTATAATATTCATGTGTTCTAATATTCCAAATGCCTAGGGCATTAAGAGGGAAAAAGGACTAGAACTAAATATGACTAAAGTGGTTAAACAACTGTCAAGGACAATCTAAGGTTCGCTAAGGATTCGTTGCTTATGGATAGTTGGAAGTATAGTAATGAATGGACCATATTGATATAATTCTCAATAGGTAGGATTTTGTTAAGAATGGATAGTCATATGGCAATTATGGAAAAGTTTCCATAATGCGAGTTGGATATCAAGAACATATGAGTAAGTTAGAAACTTTTCTACAAAGAAGGATGTTCAAAGGAATGTACTTTAAATTTGAGACTTCATCTCCATGGAATTGTCTTGTAACAATCTCCAAAGGAATACTTTGTAATACCGTTGGTCAAGTCTCTATGACTTTTGATACCTAGACATTACAAAAGGAATCTTTGCATAATAGTTTAGAACTAACACATTTTAATAGTGGAAAGAATTTGGTATTCTTACACTTAAAGATTTGGAATTGTGAAATGAGTTTAATTGGAAATCAAATTGATTTATTTCACAAAGTAAGGACCATAGGTAAACATAGTGTGCATGCTTGGAGCATGGGATAACTATTGTTTTAATTCAAGTATTAATTTGATTAATCGAAATATTATACAATGAATAATGAGTAATCAATATGGTGATTAAATAAAATGTGTTTTATTTACACTCAAAAGTTTTGGGGCCATATAGGATTAGTATTATTCTTGTGTTTCACTTTGCATGTTTTGACTTCTCGAATAACTACCTTATTTAAACTATCCGCAGTCGATCATACGTTGGAAGTAAGTATGAAAGAAGACTGTCATGAGTTGCTTGTAAATTGTCTAAGGCGTTAGACATAGCAAAAGTGTGCTACACCATTCATGAGTGCTCCTGAAATAAGATTTGAGTATTGGATTCAACGCGCGCTCACCTGAATCACTTCATGGAATTTATCACAAGTGATTGTGAGACGATAATATCATATAATATTCAAACTAATATATATGAGTTGTTGACTACGAGTTGGTTGTGCATTGATGATACAAAAACGCATCAGTAACTTGATGTTATAAAACGTATCGTTGTGCATGATTTAATGAGTAGTTAGTACAAGCATATAATGTCGAATTTTATATATTCCTTTTATCCTAAGAGGATTAAAAGCGATATCTTGGGCCCCTCGATGATTATGTTTTGACTTATGTGTCGAGCCCGTTCAGAACTAAATTGATGTGTTCAGTTAAGTTCTATGTCAAACAAATCGGAAATCGGGAAACAAACTACTAGACAATAAGTATGACATTGTTCCATGTAATTTTCCGGTTGATATCTTGAGAACAGAGGAATATATGATCCCTTATATAAAGGACGACTCACTGACTAGGTCAGAGTTCGATAGCAGCTTTTGAAAGCTTAAGGTCGGATCCTATAGCTACATTGGCAGTTATAGTTATTAGACTTATCCAAGTGGGAGACTGTTCGATTTAGTGTCTAAACCCATAACTATAATTGGGATGTACTTGACCCGATTGTAGCATGGTCCTTTTGGGTTGCCTTCACCAGTGCAATTTGATAGGATGGTCTTTTGAGAATAAGGTTATTTATGATTTATTAATATATTACAAATATAATATATTAATATATGGAATCATATTATTTAATTAGTATTGATCAAGAATTAATTTGGAATTAATTTTTTGGTCAAAAGAGACTATTTAAATATATGGGGATTGATTATGTAAATCAATGATTCTTGTAGTGTGGTCCAATGATCCATGATTATGGGCTAAACCAATAAGTTAATCCATGGATAGTCCATGGAGGTTAAACCCATGGATCATAAGAATGTGGAAAGTCATGGAGCATTAGGGTTTACAAAGTGTAACCCTAGCATTTCCCACACTATAAATACAACCCTCATGAGCCAAAATCGGTTACACCATCTTTTTGAGATAAGTAACTTATTCTCTTAAGCCTCCTCTTGCATATGGTGTTTGTGAACCATTAGAGGCATCACACTTGAGGTGCTCAAGCTTTCAAAGGTCAAGAGCTACAAGTCCTTCTAAAAGGTAAGTCATCTAACTAGTTGTATTGTTCAGTTGACAATTTGTATGCTAGTTAGGACAATGCTTTGGGAAATTGAAAATATGCATGTATAATTAGAGAAAACATAGATCCAAAGCATTTAGGGTTGCATGTGCACCATAGGAGTGTTATAGTTCTCAAAACCCAACAGTTATTTAGGTTCGTTCCTTGTGAATAGTATCCCTACGTTGGTCCTCTTTGATTTGGGGGCTACCCGATCTTTTGTATCCCTTTGTGCTTAAAAAGAGAATCGATGATGTTCCGAGAGAGTTGGATTATCCACTAGAGTTTGAGAGTGTTGATGATCGTCCGGTGCGAGTGTTGAGGGTTCACCGGGGATGCACCCTAGAGATATTCAGTGAGCCGTATCGGATTGATTTGGTTCTGATTCGTCTATGCGAAAGCAAGGTCATTATAGGGATGGATTGGTTGAGCCCCAATGGAGCGATGATTGATTGTGGACTTCAGTTAGTACATGTTCGGACCCCAAATGGGGGAGATTTGGTGATCCACAGTGAGGGTGCTCGGCGTGGGTTGGCTCTCTATTCTGCAGCCAGGGCTAGGCGTTATCTTCAGCTGGGATGTTCTGGGTTTGTGGCCTTTGTAATGGATACGTGGGAAAAGGGTGAGGTGACCATTGATGATGTATCGATTGCTCGGGAATAACTGGATGTGTTTCTGTAGGATTTTCCAGGAGTGCCTCCGGAGAGGCAGGTGGAGTTCTGGATTGATTTGGTTCCAGGTGTGGCACCGATAGCCAAAGCACCATATCGGCTAGCACCTCCAGAGATGCAAGATTTGTCTACGCAGCTGCAAGAACTGCTATACAAGGGATTTATTCGGCTGAGTAGTTCACCCTCGGGAGCGTCGATCTTATTTGTGAAGAAAAAGGATGGGGCGCATCGGATTTGTATTGACTACCGGAGTTGAATAAGTTAACATTGAAGAACCGTTACCCACTCCCGAGGATCGACGATTTATTCGATCAGCTTCAGGGCGCATCTTGGTTTTCCAAGATTGATCTACGCTCAGGTTATCATCAGATGAGGGTCAGGGAGGAGGACATGCAGAATACGGCCTTCCAAACTCGTTATGGTCATTACGAGTTCGTGGTGATGCCTTTCGGGCTCACCAATGCTACAGCCGCATTCATGGATCTCATAAATCGTGAATGCATACCCATGTTGGAGTGGTCTGTGATTGTGTTTATTGATGAAATTTTGGTGTATTCCAAGACCCGGGAGTAGCATGAGGAGCACCTGAATGAGGTATTAGACTCTGGGAGGGAGAGATTGTACGCGAAGTTTTCCAAGTGTGAGTTCTGGTTGCAGAAGGTGCAGTTTCTGGGGCACCTTGTCGACCAAAACGGTATTCTGGTCGACCCGGCCAAGATTGAGGCGGTAATGAGGTGGGAGGTTCTGAGGTCTCCATCTGAGATTCAGAGTTTTCTTGGATTAGCATGTTACTAACGTAGATTCATTCAGGATTTCTCCAAGATAGTGGTTCCCATGACCAGGCTGACAAAGAAGACTATCACATTTTGTTGGGGGGCCTGAGCAGCAGGTAGCTTTTGAGACCTTGAGACAGAAATTCTATGAGGCCCCGATTCTGACCCTGCTAGAGGTGTGGAGTGTTTTGTGGTATATTTTGAAGCTTCGATCACAGGTTTAGGTGCAGTGTTGATGCAGTGGGGCCATGTGATTGTGTACGCGTCAAGGCAGCTGAAGCCTCACGAGGCAAATTACCCTACACGCGATTTGGATTTAGCGTTGGATTAATGTCTAAGTCCATAACTATATTTGGTATGTACTTGACCCGACCCGGCATGGTCCATTTGGGTTGCACTTCACCGACACAATTTATATGGATAGTCTTTTGAGAATAGTATATTTATGATTTATATTAATATATTATAAGTTCTAATATATTAATATGGAATCATATTATTTAATTAGTATTGATCAAGAATTAATTTAGAATTAATTAAGTGATCAAAAAGAACTAATTAAATATGGACTCTTATATATATGGAATGGGCCAAGTTCATTTAGGTTGGGCTAAGCTTTCATGGATGGTCCATGGAGTTTTTAACCCATGGATCCTATGTAAATGAAAGGTCATGGGTATTAGGGTTTACATGGATGTAACCCTAATCCTCTATAATATATAAAGGGGTCCTTGGCTCACAAAATTGGCACAAGTGTGTGAAAATAAGAGTGGGCCGATTTTAGTGTGCATACATATTCTCTCAAGTTCTTCCAAGGTGTTTTGGTGATTTGTGATTCCATTTGAGGCTTCCACACTATTGGGGCTAAGCTCTTAAAGCTTGAAGACATAAAGCTACATCAAAAGGTATGTCATCTAACTAGAACTTTGTAGTATAGGTGCTTCATAATATGCTAGTTAGGATGAAACCTTGGAATAGTTAATATTTGCATGTATAATAGAGAAAACATAGATCCAAAGTTTATAGGGTTGCATGTACACCATAGGAGTGTTAGAATGCTCAAAACCCAACAGTGGTATCAGAGCCATGGGTTGTTTTCTGTTATATTGATGCAAATGTTTTATTTTCAAAGTTGGAAAAAAAAAGAAAAAAAACATGACGTTTGTCAAATTTTAAGATAATTACTTGTTTTTGTGAAAAACTAATTATTTGTAAAATTTGAATCATTTGCTATATGAGTTGAATTAGGTCAAATTTAGTAAAAGATAAAATGATATGATTATTTTATTAGTTTTAAAATTTTGATCTAAAGAGTTTTTTGAAACCTCCATAAGTTATGGATATGAAAAGGTTTTTAAAAAAATTGATTCAAAGTTTTTTTATGGAGTTACAAAACTTGGTCTTAATGTTTTAAAGAATTCCATAACTTGTTCTTAAGTTATGGAACATGAAAAGTTTCATCATAAACCAAGTATTTAACTCCATAAGTTATGGAATCCAAAAGTTTTCAAGAGTTACAAAACTTGCCCTCAAGTTTTGGAATTTGGAAAAAGTTTTTTTATGATAAAAAAAAGAATTGAATTCTAAAACTCTTGGGTTCATAACTTAAACAATTAATTAAATGGTTTTAATTTTGAATTTAATAATTGGAATTATGATGGTTTTATTGAATAATTCAATTAATTCTTATGGACTTTATTAATAGATAATTAAAGTGTTTAATTAAAAGAGAATTAATAATTCCATAATGACATGGTTTAAATTTAATTAAATTAAGAGTATAGTTTAATTAATAGATTAAACCACCAAGTATTTTAAATGTCTAAAATACACCCTTATACTATTATAATATTAAAAGTTTAATATATTATATGTATAAAAGCAAGTCGTCTTACCATTAGTAGGCCTCATTCACGAAGCCGATCTATAAGGGGGGTATAAGGTTACTGCCTATAAAATGGCAGTTTAATGGGTGTCCACTCTCACCCACCGCTTCCTAGACTGGTGGAGGGTCGTTAGCCGAACAGGTAGGACAAGGACTATAATTCTCCCTTCATTAAAAGTATTAATGATAAATACTAAGTAACTAAACTTTTTATAAATTCCCAATCTTAGTTACTTAGGAAAATGTGAATAAGATGCTAATCCATGAAATTACACTTTGCACTTTGTTTAAGCTGTTAGTGGAGCGTGTGTGGTTAACCAGCACACTAACCTGGACTTAACAAGGTAGGCAAAGGGTAACTTAATGTTTATCATAATATCGTTGGAGCGTGTGTGGTTAACTGGCACATCGATTGAGGGGTAAATATTAAGGGTACCAAGTATATTTGCATGGTTACTTCACACCTTGTTTTGTGATCCTCGGCATCCCAGTCACAAAACCTGAAGGGCACACTCGAGATTGAAACATGCCATTGAAAAATTCAATGAATCTCAAAAGAATCTAGGAGTTTCAAAACCAATTAAAACCTAATAATACATTTCGTTTATCTTGGTGGAAATTGGTGAATCGTCATTCACCTACCTTCAAATATTTTATAGCTTGGATTACGGCATCCCTCTTCCAAGTTATAAAATAGTTTGTTGGGTCCTAGCCTTAATATATCATATTGGGTGTTATATTAAGGACTTAAATCAACTTTACGTGAATTTCTCCCATTGTTGATGTCTGGTTTAGACAACAATGATCTTCCCAAACCAAGCTTTCCTAATGAATATGACTTCCCGAGTTTGGCTCATGGAAGTCATACTTCTCTTCCTCCACCTCCTCCAATTATTCTCTCTAACCCACAAGTTCAAGGTCACTCAAGCCCTAATGGCAAGCAAGGTCTATGTGTGATCACATCTTAGAGATGAAGTCACATATTGACAAGCCGGGAGAGTTGGGTGTCAAAGTCTTGAGAAAGTTGGATGTTCAATCACTTTCTAAGTCACATAGTGAGTTCCTTTGGGATTACTATGAAACAGACTATGACATGAACCTTAATGATCATATCTATTTGCTTGGTGCTGCTGAACAGCAATGATTTGGAACGATAGTAAAGCAAATTTGATTAGAAGATCAACTTCCCAAAAACTTTATGGACAGTGACAATGGTGACACTGGAAATCCAGAAAAAGCATTCTCTTCCCAATGGAAAGGGATTGGCCATAGTCAACCCGGTTGACCAAATGGTAAAGAGAAAGGCTAAGTCTGAGATAGTCCCATTACCAAAGGGTCCATATGTTTATTTTGTCAAAGGAAGGGGCGTTGATTGCAAAACTGCCAAATTTACCTAAGGATGTTAAAGTCAATAAGTTTGACTCTACATCAGGTAGAGCCCATTATCTAACTCTGTTAAGTTCTATTCTGAGATCCACATTACATGATGTGACTGGGTCACATGTTGATGTTTTAAGAATCAAATAATAGAGAGAAATATTAAAGGAAGTATATGCTGATTCTGATCGCGAAGGTGGATTTCGATCGCATCAGAATTTTGAGCAGTTGCTTAAAAAGTTATGATATATTGCTAAGGAATAGATAACAACAATTTTCCATGTGGATTGTAAGGATACGTTTTTCCGCAAAGTTTTAAAATAAAAGAAAATTGTTTAATTTTTTTTATTTGAAGTATCCTTACAATGGCATTTGTGGAAAATTGTTGCTTATATGATTCCACTGACAGCAATATTGGAAAATGGATTTGATTCTTTCATTTGTGGTAGTGTCTAAATTTACCAAATCAGGAAAGTTCCTCATCACCCAAGTTTCAATTGGACCGAAACTTGGAATCATGCAAGTTGAATAGTATGATGAATGAGAACTTTCAAGCATTGGAAAATCAAGACTAATTACTTGTTCACATGGATGTGTGAGTCAAGTGAAGGACTAAAGGGATCGAGTACACATTCTTGTGCACTGGTCATGTCCACCACAAAGCTCGTTAAGACTATTTGATTTAATAAAGTTTAGTAAATATGGTTATACTTACAAGTTTAAGTATAATTCTGAAACATTGGAAAAGTCTCAATGTATGGCAGAACGAATAGGAAGAATCAAATTAGGCAGAAAGATAAAAGTTTCTCAAATCTGAAAAGATGGGAGAGTACTTTAGTATCATGTTTGTGATCATCTTAATGATTTAGAAATCATATCACAATTAGTCCTCTAAAGGTCATCTTAGTGCATTCTTATGACTAAGAAGAGGAGTCATGAATTGTTGAAATGTATAGATCAGGAAGATGAGTCATACTTCGTTCCAAAACAATTCTTAGAGTCATACTTCAAGATTGTAACTTGAGTGACATATCTTAAAGAAAGGTTTAAAACACTTGTCAAATGTAAGACTAAAAGTGTCCTACTCTTGTACATTTGAAATTGGTAAGTTGTGATGTTTTGGATAAAACAAAGACCAACTAAGGCCAATTGTGTGAAGTGTTTGTCTTGATAAAGAATCCGCACTATCTCTTGAATATTTGGCAAGATAGTCTTATATGTCAAGAGGATAGTGGGAGTCTTAAATATCCTAAAAAGAATTTCAAGAACTAATCAAGAATAAAACCTGAGGTTCTTCACTAGCACACGACTTGAGGTTTATAACCTATTGTGTTGACATATTCTGTGCCCATTCCAGTTAAAGTTGGCTTTGCATAGGAGTTCTGAAAATTTTCAATTGGTTTCATAACAACTTGGAAGCAATGGCAGACCCTGTACTGCCAGGTGGCAAGAAGTTAAGATTGCATAAGTTCAGTCCATATGAGTTTGGATTTGTCATTATCCTTGTCTTGTGACTCTGGTTTTGACGATTCACATGGATAAGAACACATACACCATAAAATCTAAGGGTGATAAGGTTTCTCTCCGATTCATGAAAATGATGGTGAGGAAACACTTCCACCAAGTAGATTTGAAGCAGATGGCAAAAGGTCTAAACAATTGAGACTATGATTACGGCATCCCTTTTCATAGTTCTGAAATTGTTTAGACACACATGCATGCTATCTAAGGAAAGGTGTATGATTTTGATAAAGTTTTATCAAAGCATCTCGTATCAGAAATCTGAACTTTGGTTAGAAAGTCAATAAAGTATTGATTTCTAGAAGTCCAGCTGATTTCTGAGTACATGTCAAAGCTAGTGGGAGCATAAGTGTTATGTTAATAATCATCATGTTAGTGGGAGCATGATAATTATTGTTAGTGTTGCAAGTTAGCAATGTTAATTATAGAAAACAAAAGTTTCAATTCGTGAGGCTGCAGGGATTGAAAAAGTTGTTTTGCTATAATTAAGGGAGAGGATATACTTCATTTCAGTTCTAAAGGCTTAGATTGAGACCTTAATCATCTTTAGTCAAGAATATATATATGAATTTCATGTTGGACTGGTTCAACTTAAGGAAATTCTATATATTGTGTTCTCAAAATTCGATTATGATTACGGCATCCCTCTTCATAGTCAAATTTTGAAAACATGGCAAATAAAAATATTGTAGCAAAAGACTGGTCTAGAATCATGTCTTTATGTGAGACATCATGAATCGTGTACCATTTGCTTTGGTTACAGGATCGATTGCATGTGCTATAATATTTGTCATTTCTAAATTTTTCCAAATTCCCAGAGGCATTAAGAAGGGAAAAGGTCTAGAATTGGATATGACTAAAATGATTAAGCAATTGTCGAGGACAATCTGAGGTTTACCAAAGATTGGTTGCTCAGGGACAGTTGGAAGTATAGTGCTAATTTTGGAAGGACCATATTGACATATTCTGAAAAGGGGCATCTTTTGTTCAGAAGTGATAGTCAAAATGAGAATATGGAGTTGTCTCCATAGGTGGAAGTTATCTGTGTAAGATTAGAAAACTTAATGCAAGAAGCATGTCCAAAGCAATGTACTTTGAATATGAGACTTAGTTTCCATGGAGTTGATCTCCATTGGAATACCTTATAATGACTGTTGACAAGTCTTTGTGACTTTGTACATATTCATTACAGGAGGGTCAGTGCATATAAGTTTAAAATCTAAACAGATTTCGATAAATGATAGGAAATTGAAATTCTCACATTTTTCGATAAGGATTTGGGAGTGTGAAATTAGAATCATTGAAATTATGTTCAGTTGGTTTATTTCACAAAGTAAGGATCATAGACAAACATAGAGTGCATACTTGGTGTATGGCAAAGCTATTGTTTAAGAAAAACATAGTGTACATGCTTGGAGCATGGGAAACTAGTGTTTTTAATTCAAGTATAAAGTTGATAAAACCGAAACAATGAATAATGAGTAATCAGTATGGTGATAAATAAAAGTGTTTATTTATATTCATAGGGTTTGATACCATATTTGATTCATTTATTCTTGTGTTTCACTTTGCATGTTTTGACTTCCAGAATAACTAACTCGCTCTTCCTGAATGATTAAGTTATTCAAACCATCCACAGTCGGTCATATGTTGGAAGTAGATATGAATCAAGACTGTCATGGGTTGGTTTGTAGAGGTCCAAGTTGGTGGACAAAGTGGTGCTACAACACTCATGAGTGCTCATAAGTTCTGAGTATTGGATTCAACCCGCGCTCATTTGAATCACTTCATGGATTTTATCACGAGTGATCATGAGACGATAATATCTTATATTCTTCAAACCTAGAGATATGAGTTGGTTATACATTGATTGCACGAAAACGCATTTGGTAACTCGATGTTAAAAAACGTGCCTTTGTGTATGATTCAACAAGTAGTAGAACAAGCCATATGAGTCGAAGTTTATCCATTCCTTTTACCTTCGGGATAAAAGCGATATCTGTGGGCCCCTCGATGATTTAGCGATGACACATGTGAGTGCTTGGCCAAGCCAGGACTGATTTGATTTGTTCAATCAGTCTGTCATCATAAATCGAAAATCGGGAAACAACAAATGGACAGAGAGAATGATTATAATCCATGTCTCAGTCCATATGATATCTAGAATGGAGGAATATATGATCCCTTATCTAATGGACAAGTCATTGACAAGGTCAGAGTTCGACGGCGGCTTTAAGAGCTACGATTGCCAGTTAGGTTTTGAAGTCATACTCAATAATAGTTTTAGACTTATCCAAGTGGGAGACTGTTGGATTAATGTCTAAGTCCATAACTATATTTGGTATGTACTTGACCCGACCCGGCATGGTCCATTTGGGTTGCACTTCACCGACACAATTTATATGGATAGTCTTTTGAGAATAGTATATTTATGATTTATATTAATATATGATAAGTTCTAATATATTAATATGGAATCATATTATTTAATTAGTATTGATCAAGAATTAATTTAGAATTAATTAAGTGATCAAAAAGAACTAATTAAATATGGACTCTTATATATATGGAATGGGCCAAGTTCATTTAGGTTGGGCTAAGCTTTCATGGATGGTCCATGGAGTTTTTAACCCATGGATCCTATGTAAATGAAAGGTCATGGGTATTAGGGTTTACATGGATGTAACCCTAATCCTCCATAATATATAAAGGGGTCCTTGGCTCACAAAATTGGCACAAGTGTGTGAAAATAAGAGTGGGCCGATTTTAGTGTGCATACATATTCTCTCAAGTTCTTCCAAGGTGTTTTGGTGATTTGTGATTCCATTTGAGGCTTCCACACTATTGGGGCTAAGCTCTTAAAGCTTGAAGACATCAAGCTACATCAAAAGGTATGTCATCTAACTAGAACTTTGTAGTATAGGTGCTTCATAATATGCTAGTTAGGATGAAACTTTGGAATAGTTAATATTTGCATGTATAATAGAGAAAACATAGATCCAAAGTTTATAGGGTTGCATGTACACCATAGGAGTGTTAGAATGCTCAAAACCCAACATTTAGGGGCAGTGGTATTTGCCCTCAAGATTTGGAGAAATTACCTCTATGGGGTCCGTTGTACTATCTACACGGATCACAAGAGCCTGAGGTATTTGATGGATCGGCCAAATCTGAACATGAGGCAAAGCAGATGGTTGGATGTGGTGAACGATTATGATTGTGTGATCCTTTATCACCCGGGGAAAGCCAACGTGGTGGTCGATGCTCTCAATCGCAAGGCGATCGTAACTCTGATTGCGTGCCACAACCTCCCAAATCTAGATATCTTCCAACTTCTCGGTTAGAGAGACTCTCCTTGATCAAGATAAAATGCATGCTCTTGGCTAATCGATCCACGATGACCCATATCGAATCCACTCTGTGGTCTCGGATAGGACCCTGATATGCTCTTCCTTCTCGGTTATGGAAGTGTAGGACCCTGATATGTTCGGTTTACTTCTCAGTTATGGAAGGTACGAAGTCTGATTGAAGTGGGGGAGAATTATAGCGCCTGAATCGTCAGGTAAACCTCTTTTTTCTACTTAATCTTTTTTTAGAATGGACTAGGCGGAGTATGTTGGGTGTACACAAGGTACGCACCGCATACTCCCATGCATGCATGGATCAGCGGTGTCCCCTGCGTATGCTGGGCGTACCCATATGTACGCGGGGCGTACGCGAGCCAGGGACGAACCCTAATTTTTTGGGTTTACACACTATTCAAACACATTAAGCCTTTCACCATCTTCACTTTATCAGCCTCCTTTGCCTCTTGATCCATATAACGAAACCCTAATCCATTATCCCTAAAGTTTGAGTTTGTGTGGGTGTTTTGGGTGTGTGTGGTGCTTAGTGAAGAAGAGGGGGATTTGTAAAGAAGCATTGGACCAGCAAGAGCTTGTAGATCCAGAGGTTTCTCACCATTTCTAGAATATTTGAGGTAAAAAGCTCCTACCTTGATGACTCCATGTGTTAGTTTTGGTTTAGGGATTATATTCTTCATAATATGGTCTTTAAGGTGGTTCTTATGAGTATAAGCTACTCCAGAAGAAAATAATGTTAGATCTCGGTGTCTATGATGTCCTTTGAGCATAAAATAGGAGTCTTGATGGATTAAGTTCAAGCATGCAAGGGTTCAAGTTAGGTTCATGAAGTTAGTTCAAGATTTGACCCACTTAAGACATGCAAAAGCATAAAGTTTGCAACTTTATGGCTTAAGGCACTCTAATAAGCTTAGATCTAAAATTGGACGTTAGGTCTTAACTGATTAAGACCTTGAAGATAGACTTTGGCTAGCTGCAGCGTACTTCGGGCGCACCTAATTGTACATTGTGCGTACGCTCATGAAGTCACGTGGGTGTGAAGGTCATGAATACGTAGTGCGTACAGGAAGTACACGGAGCAAACTCACTAAAAGGGGAGCTTAGGATTTATTTTGGTCCGATTTGGGATTTAAGGACTTTGGGCCCTTGTTTGGCCGTGAGTTTTTCTGCGATGGGCTTTTAGACTTGGGCCTATTTTTGAATTGGAATATCCTTTGGGCCTTGAGTCTAATTGTATGTAGGCCTTGGTGGGTTAGGCCCAATAAGGCAAGGATTAAGTTACTTTTTCCCATAAACCTAGGATTTAGAGTTTAGATCCTCGTGGATGGTTATTGACCTAATTTCTAATTAGGGTTTATTTTACTTGTGATTTTGTAACATCCATAAAATCACAAAAAATTTAAACTTTTTAAAATAACCCCACGCCATAATGTTTACAAAATCATTATTTTCAAAGTATTGTTCCATGACAGAGTATCTCATAGATCAAAAGTACATAAAATAGAGGATGTGTACGGTCATGCCTTTGCCTTCCAGCGATCATCATAAGTACCTGAAACAACAACTAAAAACAGTAAGCTAAAGCTTAGTGAGTTCCCTCAAAGTACCAACACACAAACAAATCATAAACATAACAGCATGTCGGGTCCAATCAACTATCAGTTTAGAATACCCCAGGCCCAATCAACCTCCGGGTCCAATCATCCTCGGGATAGAATACCCCAGGTTGGAATGCCAATGTATAATGGGTCCACTCAGTCATCAGACTCGAATACCCTGAGTCCCTCAGCACGAGTCTGGCATGCCAACCGGCCCTCAGCTCGTATCTGGAATGCCCCAGAGCCCTCAGTATGAGTCTGACATGCCAACCGGCCCTCAGCTCATATCTGGAATGCTCTCGGGTTTGTTGGCTACAACACAAAGTAGTGCAACCTCAAACCAACACAATATGTCGACATATGTAACAGATAAACATAAACACAGAACCAGATAATCATGAAGATCTACTACTCAGCCAATACCAACATAAAACTATCTTATAACCAGGATATATAATCTAGTGGGCCAACATTGGTGCCTTCGACCCACGGGTATAGTGAGGAAAACTCACCTCATGGTCTGAATAATAGCTGATGACGTCCTAACTCCGAATCTCAACTCTAACCGACACCTATTCATCCAAATGACCAATTCTCCAACATTATTTAAAATATCCAAAGTACCCTTTGGTCAAACTTGGTCAAAGTCAAAGTCAAACTGGTCAAAATCCATAAGTCAACTGAGTCAACCCAGCTGAGTCAACCTAGCTGAGTCAACTCAGACGAGTCGACACAGAACACGTACGTTAGGCGTACTCAAGCTCTGACCACCATCGTGAAGTTTGACTACGTACGTGCTGCGTCCTCAGATTACGTAGGGCGTACACCCAGTCTTTCCAAACTCTCGTTAAGAGCTTAATGCCTTCAGCTCTTACGTCCCATTTCCAGATCTAAGGCTAAATCTTCCTCAAAAGTCATAAAGTTTCCAACTTTATGACCTTGCATGTCCATTAAGTGCTTAACTCAAGGTCTTAATACCTTAAGACCTTTTAGAGAGTGCATAGAGCAAAACCAACCATTAAGACCTCATTTTAATGATTCAAGACCCTTCCTAAGGTCTGAAATGACGGCTTAATGGGTCAAGAACATGCCATGCTCAAGAATCACCATTTTGGGACCAAAAAGTGACTTAAAAGAGCAAAAACCTAGATCTACTTGATGGAGTGGTAAAGTTGCAAGCTTTATACCTTTTAGAGGTTGCAAATAAGGTAGAAATAACAGATCCAAGGTGCTCTCAACTCCAAGATCTTCTCACGACCTTCTTTTTTCTTCAAAACCACTTCAAAACTCTCTTAAAGGCTCCAAAATTGCTTTCCTTCTCTTAGGGTCGCTTGGGGGTCGATGTCACAAAAGGAGGTTGGGTAAGAAGAAGATATGAGGCCTTAATGATGCTTATATATGAGCCAAAACCCTAAAAATTAGGGTTACATAATTTCCACGTACGCCCTGCATACGAGGTGTACGCCCATCGTACTAAGGCGCGCCCTAGTACGCTTAGCGTATACATGTACGCACAGCGTACTCCTTAAGTCCTAATTTACCAAAATGCCACTTTGGGCACTTGTTGCGCTCTTTCTTAAACTTAGGAACCAAAATCCAATAAAATTCAATTATAGGGTCAAAATTAGAAGTACCTCATCATTGGGATGTTACAGTTCTCCCCCACTTGAACTAGACTTCGTCCTTGAAGTCGGTTGTGGTGAATAACTCAGGATAATGCTCCCGCATCTCATCCTCCGGCTCTCAGGTCACCTCGGAACCTCTCTGATCCTGCCACTGAACTTTTACCAAAGGTATCTCCTTATTGTGTAGGACCTTCATCTTTCTTTCCAGAATAGCCACCAGTCTCTCAACCAGCTCCCAGGTCCAACACACACTTCCGCAATTGAGAGACATGGAAAGTGTGGTGGATCTGACTGAGCTCGCTAGGTAAATCCAACCGGTAAGCCACCCGGCCTACCCTGGCGATCACACGGAAAGGTCCAATACATCGGGGGCCCAATTCCCCCCTCTTCCTGAAGCGTATCACACCCTTCCAGGGCGAGGCCTTCAGGAGCACCATATCGTTGACCTGAAACTCCAACTCGGGTCGGCGTTGGTCAGCATAGCTCTTTTGCCGACTCTGAGCGGTCTGCAGTCTCTGCCTGATCTGCTGAATAAGCTCTGTGGTCTGAAGGACTACTTCGGTCCTTCCCATGACCCAATGACTAACCTCTCCCCAACTTATCAGGGTACGACATCTCTGACTATACAAGATCTCAAAAGGTGGAGCACCAATGTTGGAGTGATAACTTTTGTTGTAGGAGAACTCTGCAAGAGGTAGGTAGGAATCCCAACTCCCACTAAAATCAATGACACATGCTTGCAACATATCTTCAAGGGTCTGGATGGTCTGCTCGCTCTGACCATCGGTCTGCGAGTGATAACCCGTGCTGAAATGTAATCTGATGCCCAGTTCCTCGTGGAACTTCTGCCAAAAACGTGAAGTGAACCAAACATATCAGTCTGAAACAATGGAGACCGGAACCCCATGATGAGCAACAATCTCCTGTACGTACACATCGGCCAACTTTTCGGCCGAAGAGCTCTCCCGGATGGCCAGAAAGTGGGCACTCTTGGTCAATCGATCCACGATGACCCATATAGCTAGCATCGAAACCCTTGGCCGTCTTTGGCAACTTGGTGATAAAAATCCATGGTTATTTGTTCCCTCTTCCACATGGGAACCTCCAAAGGGTGCAACTTCCTATGCGGCCTCTGATGCTCGGCCTTGACCATCCTACAGGTCAAGCACCTCTCAACATATCAGGCTATTTCCCTCTTCAAACACAGCCACCAGTAGCTCAATCTCAAATCCCGATACATCTTGGTGGCTCCCGGGTGTATAGAAAAGTGAGACTTATGAGCCTCCTCCAGCACAATCTGCCTCATCCCATCTAAAACTGGGACCCATACCCGACCGCACCGGGTCAACAACCCCCGGCTGTCGGTGACAAACATGTCGATCTCGCCCCTGATCCTCTCCTATTTCCAGTTCTCCTTCTGAATTCCCTCTGCCTGAGCCTCCCTGATCAAACCCAAAAGCGGAGAATCAACGGATATCCTCATACACACCTCCCCAACCGAAGACTCAGCCAACTTGCGGCTCATAGCATCTGCTACCACATTCGCTTTACCCGGATGGTAAAGGATCTTGCAGTCATAGTCCTTGACCACGTCCAGCCACCTACACTGCCTCATGTTCAGGTTTGGCTGGTCCATAATACATCTCTAACTCTTGTGATCCGTGTAAACAGTACAACGGACCCCATAAAGATAATGTCTCTAAATCTTGAGGGTGAATACCACTGCCCCAACTCCAGGTCATGCGTAGGATATCGCATCTCATGCATCTTCAGCTGCCGCGAAGCATAAGCAATCACTCTTCCTCTTTGCATAAGGAACTCCCCCAAACCGGTGATTGATGCATCACAGAATACCACAAAATCCTCGACTCCCTCCGGAAGGGTCAATACCGGCCTCACATAACCTCTGCCGAAGAGTCTCAAATGTCGACTGTTGCTCAGGGCCCCATCAGAAATCCACTTTTTTCCTCGTCAGACGAGTGAGGGGTACTGTAATCTTGGAGGAGTCTTGAATAAATATCCAATAGTATCCCGCCAAACCCAACAAACTCCTCATCTCCGAGGGAGATTTTGGAACCTCCTACTGCATCACCGCCTCGATCTTGTCCGGATCAACTAAAATCCCATCCTGGTTAACGAGACGCCCCAGGAACTGGACCTCTCATAACCAAAACTCACACTTCGAGAACTTGGCATACAACCGTTCCCGCCTCAATTCTCCGAGAAGCTCTTGAAGGTGCTCCTCATGCTACTCTCTGGTCTTAGAATACACCAATATATCATCAATGAATACGATAACAGATCGGTCGAACTTCAGCCTGCATACCCGATTCATCAAATCCATAAATACAATAAGCGCATTGGTGAGCCCAAATGGCATCACCACGAACTCGTAATGCCCATAACGAGTCCAGAACACGGTCTTCTCCACGTCTTCCTCTCTCACCCTCACCTGATGATACCCGGACCTCATATCAATCTTGGAGAACCAACATGCGCCCTGCAACTGATCAAAGAGGTCATCAATCTATGGAAGGGGATAACAGTTATTTACCGTTAACTTGTTCAACTCCGAGTAATCAATGCACATCCGGTGTGAACCATCCTTCTTCTTGACAAACAATATCAGTGCTCCCCGTGGTGAACTGCTCGGCCTGATGAACTACTTGCCTAAAACCTCCTGAAGCTGAGAAGACAACTCCTATATCTCAGGCGGTGCCAAGAGGTACGACACCTTGGCAATCGAATCCGCACCTAGCACTAGATCAATCCTAAACTCAACTTGCCTCTCGGGAGGCACACTAGGTAACTCCTCCAAGAAAACATCGGCAAACTCCCTGAAAATTGGCACCTCTGAAACTGAAGTCTACTCCCCAATCTGAGTATCAACCACATAATCCAGATAACCCGCACACCCATGCTTAATATACTGTCAAGTCCTGGCTACCGAACAAAACCTTGAACCAACCCTAATCCCCTCTCCATAGATAACCAGTTCTCCGCTACTCGGGGTTCGAACTACCACTTGCTGGCCCTTGCAATCGATCATGGCACCAAACTTACTCAGCCAGTCCATACTCACTATCACGCACACATCCCCCATGGGGATAGGGATCAGATCAATCGGATAAGGCACCCCGAAGATCTCCAATATACAACCCTGATACACTGAAGATGCAGAAACCCCGTGTTCGTTGGCGATAGAAACCTGCAACGGACACTCTAACTCCCCAATAGGCACATCAAATTCCCTACTGAATGATCAAGACACAAAAGACCGACTCGCGCCCGAGTCAAATAACACAAGGACAGGCAAAGAGTTCACTAAGAACTTACCTATCAGAAATATGAATATAATCATTCCAAAAAATAATTTACAGAACAATAAATAGAAACATATCAGTCACAAAGTCTGGCGCTGCTCTGGCATCCTCGGCAGTAAGCTGAAAAGCACGAACGCAAGCCCTTGGGGGCACCGCCCTGCCCTGACTCCCATCCGTGATCCTCAGAGTAGTCGGCACTGAAGCTTATGCCGGCCTAGCAGTACGCAAGGGACAGTTGGTCCTCACATGGCCAACCTGGTTGCAGTGATAGAAAATCCTGTTGTTGGGTACTAGAGCCTGTTGTCGGCAATCCCTCGCAACATGGCCCTGCTTGCCATAATTGTGGCATCCAGAAGAAGATCGCCAAGCACCATCATGAACCTTGCCGCACTTTCCACAAGTACGGCCCATGCGACTCCCATATCTAGCATCAACGGCCTTGAACTGCTTCAGTGCAGGCTGCAACTGCGCTGGGGCATGCCTCTACTTCTTTGCCTGGAGCTCCATCTCAATCTCACGCCGCCTAGCAGCTTCTTGCGGATCTAACAATGAATCATAGTGTTGCGTGGACACAAACTGTCGGATTTCCGTCTTGAGCATGCTCAAGTATCGAGTCATCTGAGCTTGCTCAGAAGCAGCAAACTCAGGGCAAAACATAGCTCTCTCTGTAAACATCTTGATGATCTCCGTCACCGAATCGGTCTCCTGCCTCAAATCCAAGTACTCCTGAGGTAGCCTCTCTAGCTCTACCAAAGGAACATATCTCGAGCGGAACATATCAGAGAACTGCTCCCATGAAACTGCAGCTCGCTGCTCTAGGGTGTAATAACCAGTAACCAACCTCCACCAACCCTTCGGTCAGGACCGAAGAAGGTTCAGAGTGCACTCAGCGGGGCAGGAGCACGTAAAGAAACATCCCTCAATGTCAGACGGCCACCTCATGGCTATGATCGAATCCTGAACTCCGTCAAATGCCGAGGACTTCGTATTATCGAAGTCCCGGTACTGGAAAGTCCTCCCGGCGCCAACCCCCGCAACAGTAACGGTTGTGGTGGTTGCAGCAGTAGCAGTCTCAACGAGTGCAACATAATGGTCATCAAAGAACTCCATCATAGCAGTCTCAATAGACCCAAACAACTTCGGTATCTGACCCTGGATGATAGAAACAACCTCCTCCTAAATGATCTCCCTAACCCGGTCCTCTATCAAAGCTGGTCTATCCTGGCCACCCGCTCCTAATCCTGATCCGGATCCTGCCTCAAATCGTATTGTAATCGCCATACTGAAAATAAACCAGATATATATTAGATAAAACGCATATAACACCACGGGGACCAATTCCCAACAAAAACCTAAGGGTTGTGACTTCCCTGCTACGAGTACGGGTCATGTGCTTCCAGTAGTATGGGCCCATACTACCTTCCACACCTACCCGTATTTGTCTCAGAGGATCATCAAAACAACCCTAACAATACTTACTAGAATGCACATGCATCCTACTCTCACTTCCTAGAGGAAGGCTAGACATAACGCAACTGGGCGACTAACCCCACACAACTCATCCATGAAACTTCCACCAACCCCGCAGCACTCGTGTATGCTAATCATACATAACACTGGATCCTATAGACAGTCGAATACTTGATTCTACCCTAAGCCCTTCATCAAACAAGAAAAGGAAATAAGGCTAAACCAAACATTTTCAGGCTATAGAATCTTAGTTATGTACAACTATGATGCATACACTAAGTAACTACAATTATGATGTCAATTCCATATAAGGAAGAAACCCTAGGCTACCAGGCATCATATAATCAAGAAATTCTATCATGCAATTCCTGAAGATCCCAAGCCTATCACTAGCATGATGTTCTAACATATCACAATATCAAATAGCAGTGTGGTTATTTGGGGTCTACTTACTGGCTCTGGCTGATCGTACACATCGCATCCGCCTTTGATTATATTGAAAACAATTTGAAAATCATTTTTAAAACCTTTTCCTTAGTTTGAGACTGGATTCACACGAGTGTTCCTCTAATTCACTCAAACCAAGGCTCTGATACCAACTTGTAACATCCATAAAAATCATAACAAATTTGAACTTTTTAAAACAACCCCAAATCATAGAATGTTTACAAAATCATTGTTCAAAGTATTGTTTCATAACAGTACCCCATAGATCAAAAGTACATAAAACAGAGAATGTGTACGGTCACACATTCGCTTTCCCGCGATCATCAGAAGTACCTGAAACAACAACTAAAAACAGTAAGTCAAAGCTTACCGAGTTCAATCATAAACATAATAGCATGTCGGGATCAATCAACCATCAGGTTGGAACACCCCAAGCCCAATCAACCTCCGGGTCCAATCATCCTCGGGATGGAATACCCGAGGTTAGAATGCCAATGTATAATGGGTCCACTCAGTCATCAAACTCGAATACCCCCAGGCCCTCAGTACGAGTCTGGCATGCCAACCGGCCCTCAGCTCGTATCTGGAATGCCCCAAAGCCCTCAGTATGAGTCTGGCATGCCAACCGGACATCATCTCATATCTGGAATGCTCTCAGGTTTGTTGGCTACACCACAAAGCAGTACAACCTCAACCCAACACAATATGTCGACATATGTAACAGATAAACACAAACACAGAACTAGATAATCATGCAGATCTACTACTCAACCAATACCAGCATAAAACTATCCTATAACCAAGATATATAATCTAGTGGGTCGGCATTGGTGCCTTCTACCCATGGGTACAGTGAGGAAAACTCACCTCACGGTCTGAATAATAGTTGATGAGGTCCTGACTCCAAATCTTAACTCTAATCGACACCTATTCATCCAAATGACTAATTCTCAAACACTATTCAAAATACTCAAAGTACCCTTTGGTCAAACTTGGTCAAAGTCAAAGTCAAACTGGTCAAAATCCATAAGTCAATATGGACTCAACCCAGCCGAGTCGACACAGAACACGTATGCGGGGAGTACTCAAGCTCTGACCACCATTGTGGAGGTTGACCACGTACATGTTCCGTCCTCAGATTACGCAGGGCGTACGCCCAGTATTTCCAAACTCTTGTTAAGAGCTTAATGCCTTCAGCTCTTACGTCCCATTTCTAGATCCAATGCTAAATCATCCTCAAGAGTCATAAAGTTTCCAACTTTTACGAACTTGCATGTCCATTAAGTTCTTAACTCAAGGTCTGAATACATTAAGGCCTTCTAGAGAGTGCATGGAGCAAAACCAACCATTAAGACCCCATTTTTATAATTCAAGACCCTTCCTAAGGTCTAAAAGGACGGCTTAATGGGTCAAGAACATGCCATGCTCAAGAATCACCATTTTGGGACCAAAAAGTGACTTACAAGAGCATAAACCTAGATCTACAAGATTGATGGTAAAGTTGCAAGCTTTATACCTTCTAGAGGTTCCAAACAAGGTAGAAATCACAGATCCAAGGTTTTCTCAACTCCAAGATCTTCTCACCACCTTCTTCTTTCTTCAAAACTCTCTTAAAGGCTCCAAAATTGCTTTCTTGCTCTTAGGGTCGCTTGTGGGTCGATGTCACAAAAGGAGGCTGGGTAAGAAGAAGATATGAGGCCTTAATGATGCTTATATATGAGACAAAACCCAAAAAATTATGGTTGCATGATTTCCACGTACTCCCTGCGTATGAGGTGTACGCCCAGCGTACTAAGGCGTACCCTAGTACGCTTAGCGTACGCACAGCGTACTCCTCAAGTCCCAATTTACCAAAATGCCACTATGTGTCACACCCCCGAACCAGACGGCGGAAACATCCGGAGCTTGATGTGACTTAATCTTTTATAGTATCATCATAGAGTATATAATTGAAACATAACATCATCATCATCACACATGTAATATAACAACATACATAGTTTACATCAAGTATTGTATTTCAATATTACATGCCCAAAATAGTTAAAATATGATGCAACAAAATATGAAAAATATCCAGGATTTCGTTCTGCCCAACCTGTTCAACGGTTTCCTGAGAATACAAGTTAATTTAAAAAGGTCAACATAAAAATGTTGGTGAGTTCATAAGCATGTTTGAGAAAATGATTTGTATAACTTTGTAATCACAAGAAAATCCTATATTTTCTTAAAACAGTTTAGTATGTTTGATCTTGTATTAATGCATGTGTGTTATTGTTTACTAGAATGCCAAAAGAGAATGAAGAGAATGTAAAGAGAATGCCCCCAGACAACCCGATGTTCTCTGTAAAAGAGAATGTTGGTAAAGCAACCCCCTATGGTGCGTACCGGCGCGAGTAAGTTACGGAGTAATCCAAAGAGAAAAAAGAATGGTTTTCTCGTAAATTTTATAATGTTAATTCCTCTAAGTGAGTCGTTATAACCATACTAGATAATGGCAATTTCGCATGTCTTGGCATTTATGGACGCCGACGGAATAGAATAAGGTTTTTGTCACCCTAGACTGGTCTAGTCTAACTGTAGCGAACAGCTTAGGTGTGGGGTGTCATCCCCGTATAGATCTATACACAAACCCCTGCTCTCCCTCCAAGAGACTCTGGTTATAACTACAGGCTACGATCGTACACTCAACAGGTGTCAACCGACACATCTCACTAGATCCTTAATCAAATTTACGCGAAAAGAAACATATAAAGTACATTTCAGGGCCACTGAACATGTAAGTGGACAACTAAGGCCCACGAAGCATGTAAAGTATTTCTAGGCTCAAAAGGAATGAGATTATATAACCTGGGCCCAAAATATATGTAAAATGACAACTAAGGCCCATTTCACATGTATGATCTTTACAGGCCCAATAAGCACGCAAGGAGTATCCAATGTCCGTCGAGCATGTAAATGGGTCAACAAGGCCCAATAAACATGTTAAGAGTATTCAGGACCTATCAAGCATATAAATGGGTCATTAAGGCCCAATAAACATGAGAATGACATAATTAGCCCGTTTGTTATTATATTGCTAGTTTTAGCTTAATTATTTTACCAGAATGACATAAAAGGCCCACTTTTTGTAAAAATGACGTTCTTGGCCCATTAAGCCAAAAATTTACAATTAAGGCCCATTTTTGGTAAAAATAACATTTCAGGCCCCCTTTTTTAGAACAAAACTTGCATTTAAGGCTAGTTTTTGTAAAAATAACATTTTTAACTCACTTTTGTCAAAAATATCATTTTTGGCTTGATTTTTATAAAAATGTGCATTTTCGGCCCATTATAGATAATTTCATCTTTTTGGCCCAAATTTTAATAATTTCACATCTTTAATCCTTCTTATCAAAAATTTACATTTTTGGCACAACTTTGTTGAAAATGACATTTAAGCCCACAAAAGTTCAAAAATGTACAATTTTTGGCCCAAAGTCGTGAGAAGCCCAAATAAGGCCCATTTTTGTGAAAATTGACATATTTAGCCCATTAGAACCGTGAAGGCTCATATAGAAGCCCATTTGCAAAAATTTGCACTTTTGGCCCCTTTAAAACCATGAATATCATAAAGATCCATTTTGATTTAGAAATGACTCTTTTGGTCTTCTCAAGAACCGTAGGTTAACATGAGAACCTCACTTTTGTTTATTTTGTCAAAATTAACCCTCTTATGCAAAGTTCTTAGTTTTAAGTAACTTGTAGGTATTTTAAAACCATTTCCTTGTAAGATAAGTTGAAATAAGTGTTATGTTATACCAATAGCATCATCTTCTAGTAGATCTTTAAGTTCATGAAGTTTACAACATATAATCACATATATAACTAGAAAAACACACAAAATCATGCATACACACATAGATCTACACAAAACAACTTGTATTTTTCCCCAAAACAAAGTAAAAACCGAAAATAGGGGGTATGAACTCACATTGGGTTGTTATTCTCGGTTTGATGAATAGTTTGAAGGAGATTTCGGCCCTAGATGTTTCCTTGAGGAGATTTTTGAGATCTATGAAGTTCTAAGAGCATGGATCATGAAATTGTGGGTTAATGGATGGAGGATTTGTTATATGATGAAGTTAAACACTAGAATATAAGATATCTTACCAAGATGATGGACTTTGATGATGTATTCTTAAGCACACACCCAATCACACACGATTTTCCTAGGAGGAAATGAGAGATTTATTGAGATATCTAGAGAGAAGTATTTAGTTGAGCTTGAGAGGAAAATGAAGGTGGTGGGAGTTTTTGGCTCTTTGGCCGTGAATAAGAATGAAGGGGGGGGGGGGAGATGATTTGATGTTGCATGGAGATATGGGAGGTAATTACCTTGATATTTGTTGGTCATTAGTGAGGTGGCACTCCTAATATCCCGTTGTTTTTCTTTTTTTTATATGTGTGGGACGAGAAAGGGGGAAAGGAAAAAGAAAGGAGAAAAAGTTTGGGCCATACTTGCTTGATTTCGATATTATGAGGCCCAAGTTGATGGTTTTCGGCCCATTGGGCCCTTATGAGGGTTCACGGCCCAATGATGATAAGGTAAGAGGGTTCAAGGCCCAAATACCATGAGAGGATGGGTTCACGGCCCATCATGGTTCAGTAGGGTGGTTCACGGCCCATAAAGGTCCATAAGAATAAGCGAGTTATTTTAGGCCCAACATGGCCCAATTGCTATGGTTTGATGAATGTGGGACCAACTAGAGCCCAAATGGGTTTCATTGGCCCAAAATCATCAAATAAAAGGTTTACTAGCCCATTAGGCCCAATAAGATGATCCTAGTCCACACTAAATTTGAACCGGGATATTTAGGGTTTCAGACCCATAGTTAAGTATACGAGATGCATTGTATTAGATTTTTGAACTTCACTCAGGAGTTTTGATTCAAATGGATGATTTTGATTGAGCATAAAGTATGATACCCACTTCAATTACAAGTCTTACAATAGTTGATGTTTACATGAGGATAGAATTTCCTAGCTAGAATGCTAGTTGTGACACTATGGGCCCTTTTGCACTATTTCTTAAACTTAGGGACCAAAATGCAAAATGATTCAACTATAGGGTCAAAATTAGAAGTACCTCATCATTGGGATGTTACAGATTTAGAGTGAGGATTTTGCGAGTCATCGGCTCAAGTGTGATTTGATACCTTCAGTTTGAGGTGAGTTTCCTTTACTGTATTTGTGGGTCGAAAGCACCAATGTCGGTCCACTATATTATGTTTGTAGTATGAGGTGTTTTGGGGGAACTCACTAAGCTTTGTGCTTACTATTTTCAGTTTATGTTTCAGGTACTTCCAGCTCAAAAGGGAAGGGTCTGGTCTGATCGCATTGCATCCACCTATGTTTTTCCGCATCACGTGATTTTGGATTTTGTACTCTGATATTATTTTATTACAATATACCCTCGACTGTTTTGATATGATTATCGTATGATCAGAATGAATTTAAAAATAAATATTTTATCTGAATTTTTGGGATGTTACAAACTAAGCCTAAAAAATAGCAATCTAGTTTCATTTAGTTTTGTATCATAGCAATCTACATTCATTTAGTTTTGTATCATAGTAATCTACATTTATTTAGTATTTTATCATAACATTCTAGTTCCATTTTGATTTTTAAAAGAAATAAGCCTTAATGCATAAAATAACAATGTACTTTCATTTAGTTTTATCATATATGGATTTGGCTTATATGTCAAGCACATTCGTTCTAGAAAGGGATCTTCTGAAACTTATGATTTGTCAGATAATAATACCAATAAAGAGCGTGTCGAGACAAAAGTCGAGATTGAAAATTTGAAAAAGTTAGTTGAGACGCAACGCGAACAATATGATGATATTCAACAAAAATATGAGGATTTTCAACAAAAATATGAGGATGGTCAACAAAAGAATGTAGGGTTTCAACAGAAAAATGTGGATGTTCAAGCAAAGTTTGAACAACTTGCACAAGCAATGAATATGATTAACACTTTGAGTGAACAGGTCAAAACTTTTATTAATCAATGATAGAATATTATGTATTGAATATTATTTCATGTTTAATTTGTAGCGACTTTTGATTTTGAAATATGTATCTTTTGATGTATTGGATATTTCTTTTAGTTTCTATAGAAACACTCTCTTACTTTTGGTTTTATATTAATTGTATTTTTATAAATTGATATAAATCGTCGAATTGAATAATCGAATTTTATCGACTAACGGTATGGAACAATTGCAACGGAATTTGCTAGTGAAAAATTGCTACTGAAAAATTGGCTATGGAATTT
Source organism: Lactuca virosa (assembly GCF_052849685.1). NCBI lineage: Eukaryota > Viridiplantae > Streptophyta > Magnoliopsida > Asterales > Asteraceae > Lactuca > Lactuca virosa. Next base: position 63,624,673 of record NC_136433.1, read on the forward strand.
ACTATGGAAAAATTGCTACGGAATTAGCTATGGAAAAATTGCTATGGAATTAGCCATGGTAAATTGCTATGGAATTAGCTATGGAAAATTTGTTACGGAATTTGCTACAGAAAAATTGCTATGAATTTTGCAACGGAATTGGTTACGGGAAAATTGTTATGGAATTTTCCATGGAAATATCCCTATGAAATTTGCTACGGAAACATTGCTACAAAATTGATTACGGAAAAATTGTTACGGAATTTGCTATGAAACTCAAATTGCAACAAAATAAATGTCGTAGAAACTATCATAGCAAAATTACTATTGTCCGTAGCTAAACATTTTGCTACAATAAATAAAGCAACAGAGTCTAATTAAAAATTTGCCTAGCAAATTCTGTAGTTATTCAGCTTTACTATGAAATTTTTTCGTAGCTAAATTGAAATTTTCTTTTAGTGCCACTTGTTTGGCTATTTCTAACATATTCACGGGTTGGAAGGATAGAATCAAAACAAAGTGTGACAAGGGAGGGTAGATTATAAGGGATTATTGATGTATTAAAGAGGATTCTTCTTCTAATCAAAAGTATTCAAAAAATGATGGTTACCTTGGGTTATTTCATGTGAATGTTATGGGAGGACACTCGGAATACATGCTACAAGACAAAGGATTGTGGGTACCATCTACTAGAGGATTACAAAATAACGTTAGGAACTTTGTAAGAAAATGTCGTATTTTTACTTTGATTTAAGCTTTGGTTTATCATTCCACATGGCGTTTATTGAGATAGCAACTCTTAACCATTGATATATGCAATCCCCAAACCAACATTGTGTCTACTAGACTACGACCCTTAACCATTCCTACAAATATACAATCCCCTAACCAACTACATTGGCCTATGACCTAAACATCTACATATGCACATACGAATTTTGAATCTATTAAGAACAATATATATGATTGGAATAAGGTTAGATTTAAAAATGTCTATTTAAACAAACTGTCTAAAGCTACACAACATATGCCATGCATAAGGGTGTCAATAATTCATAGTTTTGAATTGTATCAAAGCCCGATTTTCATTTGGATCTTTTGGATTTACAAATTACAAAACTTATAGCATGTCATAACAATGTGTCTTCTTCAAGACTTCAACACACCCCTCCCCATCCTTATCATCTGTCCACAAAAGCAATGCACACAGTCACAGACTGATAAATCCAGACAGCATTTTATTCAGACAAAAAAATAATAAAAAAATAAATACCCTGAATCATGAATCAACCGTTGAGAAGTATGATTGGATTCCAAAAACTATGAAGAGAACTCCACCCGATAACGCAATCTGCATGAGAAAATTAGTAAAGTTTATTTCATTACAAAAACAAGATTTAAGAGCAAGAAATAAATAAAAATTAATTAATTAATTAATGTGTGTGTGTGTGTGTTATTACGAATTTTTCAGATATTTGTTTTGCCAAGCTTTTCCCTCCAAAGACAGCAGCAGTTTGACACAAAGCTTGCCCTCTAAAATCAAGATATAAAAGACCATAATTTATATAACTATTTTTGGCATAAAAATAGAGTAAAGATTAAAATAATTTATAATTATTTTAACGTACAAAATTCCTCCAAGAACAACACCGAGTGGATTCTCAGCAGCAGCTAAACCAATGGTGGCTATCTGAAAGTTTAATAAATTTTATATTTAATAAGATTGATGCTGACGTGGAGTGTAAATAAATAAATATATAATATTTCAAGACTGATGCTGACCTGGCTTTTGTCACCCCATTCGCCAAAGAAGGTTATGGTGAATGCCTGTTTAGATAATTTTTAATTATGCATCGTATTTTTTTTAATATAAATGTGAGAGTTTAAGGATTCATACTTTTAAAAAAATGGGTGAGAAGAATTGAGAGAAAAATGGTCTGTTCTTCTTTTTAGTGTCGTCATCATCCTACAAAAATATAATATGGATTAAAACCATGAATATTATTAAGTCAATGTAATTGACTAAAAATATATATATGAAAAATTGTTGTGTAGATTCATAAAAGCATGAAAAATTGTTGCATTACCTTTCCATTTGCTTTAGGTTTTCCATTAGCTTGCAAATCAGCATCCTACAAGAAAATCATAAGATTTCCAAACTATTTTCAATGATAAGGGCATTTACGTCTTTTCAGAAAATGATATGCCGAGTGTTTTCCATCTTTTTGGGTGTCACCAAAGATTAAAAATTTTGTCCACTGACATCACATCGGTCTGAGTCCAATGCGTGTCAAACACAGACTTGTCCTGTCCTATGTAATAAAGGGGGGCCCACTAGGCAAAAGTAACTAACCAATTCAGCTTCAACTTCAGCTAATTCTTCAGAGTCCCTGTTGAAATAAACAAAATTAGATTCCATAAATTCCTATAAGAATTTGATGTGAATAATGATTGTGAATGAAGAAGGTTGTTACCCTTCATGAAATGCATCCCATAATGACCAAAATCCAAACCCTAAAAATAATATAGTGGCTATATGCTTAGTCAATGTTCTAGAGATCTGCATTATCACAAACATAAGTCATAAAAACACTCATCAAATCAGTGATAGATTACAATTCCTTTATATTTTGACAGATTCCATTCCTTTCAAATGCCTCTGATAATGAAAAAAATATAAAAATATAAAAAAAAATGGAAGAAATATACCAGGTTTGGAGCAGCCCAACCAACAGCAGCAGAAAGAATAGTCATGACCTAGAAATCAGTGAATCAACTTTATAATAGTAACTTTTTAAGAGCATCCATAACAGGAGTTTTTTTCAATTCTTGAAAACTGAAAAAGCTATAAGAAAAGCTTTTTCATGTTACTAGTTAATTAACAAGCTCTGTGAAGAGCTTGTTAATGAAAAAGCTGAATTTAATCTCCACAAAGGTATAGCTTTTTCAAGTTGCTTGTTTATGAGACTCTTGTATAAGTTGTCTAATTCTAATAGTTAGAAAACCTATGGGACCCACCAAAATATTGAAAAAGCTAGTGTTCTTCCCCAATAGCTTTTTCAATGAGCTTTTTGGGATAAAAAAGCTCTTAAAAAGCTCCAAAAGGCCCTATGGTTGATGCTCTTAATCAAATCAAAGCTTTATACGATTTTTGGAGTTATTGACAAGAGAGAAAAAAACTTACAATCAAAGCTGAAAGGCAGCCTGCTAAAACATATCGCCTGGGGTGACGCATCGCCAAAATCTAAAATCAGGATCATAACATTTAATCTTAAAAACGGAAAACTGAGATTCATATAGTCAACGTTTTAATTTTTTGCACACGTTTTGCCCAATCTAGAGCATATTTTATGAGATATAGCGAAACGGAGCATCATCAATCAAATCAATCGAATAAGCTACTAAAATCGAATCTCGAAAAGTAACCAGATAACCAAAAAAAATAAGACAAAGAAAGGACACGAAATCAGTAGCAATTGAGCTCACCGCAGCTGCGAAAAATGTCTTGTCACCAATTTCGGAGAGAACAGTCATCGCAAGAGACTTGCTAAACCCCTGATTTCACCACATACATACAATTACAATTACAACGCGAATTCGAATCAGCATGCATAAGAAGAAATTAATTAAGAAGCTTACTTGAACAACTGATAGACTCATGATTGGTTTGGGGAAGAACAAGGAAGGGAGAACCCCTTTTGTGAAGAATCGAGAAGCTCAACTGTTAATTACAGATAGAAAACTGGTTGTGGTTAGGATGAGAGACTGAAATACGATTCGGATGGTGTTGGTTGGATGCAGAAGTAGGTTGTGATGGTGATAATGGCAATCGCCAACCGAATCCTTGTAGCACTAGAAATAGGAGAAAGAGAGATTCTTGGAGAATGGTGTTCTGGTGTTAATGAAAGTAAGTAGGATTAAAGAAAGGGACGCCTTGTGAAAGACTATTGGGTGCCATTGCTGGGTCAAACTCGAACAATTTTGATCCGTGAAGCCCTAATGTAGACTATAATTTTTATTTTTTAAAATAAAAAGATAAAAAAAATCATTATGTTTTTTAAGTTTTTTTTTTTAATTAATAAGAATTTAAGAAAATCATCCGCTAAGCTCATGTTTGTCAAATTAGTACTTATAAGTATTTTTATAGTTTACCAAACTTTAAATTAAAATAAATTAGTTTATTTTTGTCAAACAAACCTAAACTAATACATACCAATTTTGTAGAAATTATAGATATTGTGAAATGGCTTTGGCGTAGAGTTGTACAAACCGGTTTTTTTTTAAACCGAACCGGTTCAATAAACCGGTTCGGTTCCGATTCAAGCATAGTAACACCGTTTCATCCATAAACCGGTTCGGTTCAAACCGGTTCCATCATAGAAAAACTCGAACCTATCTAAACCGGTTACATCGGTTCTAAACTGGTTCGATCGGTTTGACTACCGGTTCCAAACCGGTTCACCGTTATTAAACTGATTTCAATGTCTAAAATCTCGAACGGGTGCAAACCGGCGGTTCGGTTCTTGATTCGATTCGGTTCATAGTGAACCGGTTTACCGGTTCGGATCCTGAACCGGTTTTTTTGTGCACCTCTACTTTTGCACGCGAATCCAATTAAACTACGATGACATTTTGATATCTACAAACTAAAATAACATTGTAAAATTCAATGTTCAATGCAAAACCGCTATAAAATTTTCTAGTACTACAAAAATCTACTTGTATATGTTAGATATAGAGACTTATCATCAAATCTGAAATTTAAATACTTAAATTTTTTGGTGAGCCAATTTTTTCTATGGCTTTTATGTCAAATCGTGTCATTTATATATACTTATGAACGATCGTATTTGTAACATTGTAGCAGAAAAAGCGTATGTGGAATAAAATCTATCTCAGGTTCGACAGTGGATGTAGTCTATCATCGCAAGATAGTGTGAACCACTTAAATCTTTGTGTTTTGTGTGCTTTGATTTGATTTATGTTTCTATTTTTTCTTATATTCCTCATATATGTTTCCATTTATCGTTTGTTCTTTACCTAACAACTGGTATCAAAGTTATGGATGAAGACAGGAAGGTGAATATCGATAAATTTGAAGGCCATGATTTTGGATTCTGGAAGATGCAGATAGAGGATTACTTATATTAGAAGAAATTACACTTACCGTTATCTGAACAGAAACCTGAGAGGATGGATCTGGCAGAATGGAACTTGCTGGACCGACAGACCCTTGTCGTTGTCAAATTATCATCGACGAAAAATGTCGCGTACAACATCATCAATGAAAAGACCACGTTTCGAGTGATAGAGATTGAGGATTACTTATATCAGAAGAAATTACACTTACCGTTATCTGAATAGAAACCTCAGAAGATGGATCTGGCATAAAGGAACTTGTTTGACCGGCATGCCCTTGGTGTTGTCAGATTATCACTAGCGATGAATGTCACGTACAAAATCGTCAATGAGAAGACCACGTTTGGATTGATAAAGGAGATGTCCAGCATGTATGAAAAGTCATACACATCAAACAAGGTTTTCTTGATCAGACAATCGGTAAACACGAAGATAAAGGAAGGAGCGTATGTGACAGACCATGTCAATGAGTTCAATTCGATAATATCCAGGTTAGGATCTGTTGAAATTAAATTCAAGGACAAAGTCCAGGCTTTATTATTATTATCTTCGTTGCCCGAAAGCTGGGCTGGAACAGTTACTGCAGTTAGTAGTTCTTCAGGAACTACCAAACTTACATTTAAAAGCATCAAAGATCTGATTCTTAGCGAAGATGTTCAGAGAAAGAATGTAGGAGAAGGTTCCACTAGTTTACTCAATATGGAAGGGAGTGCAGAAAACAAAACAAAGGTGGATACAGAAGAAAAAGATCAAAGTCAAGGAAGAGAGGATAGTCAAAAAGCAGAAAAGAAGTCGTCTGTTAGAACTGTAATGAAATAGGACATTTCAGAAATAAATGTCCTAAACCTCCTACAGATAATGACAAGAAGGAGATGAATGTGGTTGAAGACTACAATGATGCACTTATTTGTTGTGTAGAGAATTCATTCGAGTCCTAGGTGATGGATTAATGGGCATCATTTTACGCTTGTCACAACAAAGAAATCATGAGAAATTTCAAACCTTACAACGGTACTATTCGTCTAGCAGATGGTAAAATTCTTAAGATCAGTGGTATTGGAGATGTAGCTTTAAAAACTTCAATGGGTACTACCTAGATTTTGAAGGATGTGAAATACATTCCTAGCCTGAAGAAAATGTTGATCTCAGTGGGATAGCTGGATGAAGAGGGACATGATGTAAAGTTTGGAAAAGATAAATGGGAGATTATTAAAGGAAACTTGGTCATTGCTCAAGGAAAGAAGAAAGGAATGTTATATATAGGGGAGTTGACCTCAGGAGAAGCAAATGCAACTATTGGAGATAGGAGGTCCTCTACTTTATGGCACCAAAGACTTGGTTATATGAATGAGAAGGGAATAAAGATGTTTGCTTTAAAGGGAAGGATCTCATAGTTGAAGAATGTGACAGTCGACTTCTGTGAACCATGCATATTTGGTAAACAGAAAAGAGTTAGGGTTCGTTTGATAGTTGTTGACTGAGTTAGTGTTGATTGAGTTAGTACTGACCGAGTTAGAACTTCTGACTGGGTCCACGTGTGACTAAAACCATGTTGTTTGATTATATTTTTAACTGATTGTGATGAATGATGAAAAATTACCATATTACTCCTTGATGGATATAGCGCCAAAAATAGCAATGAATTTTATTCTAGATTCCAGAAAAGGCAATGAACTTTGATGCCTTAATAAAACAATGCTATAATTAGGTAGATTATTCAATGCACAATGCCTTAATAAGAAAACAAAAAACAAAAAATATAATGTTCCCATAAGAAAAGAGCAATCAAGTAAACAATTTGTTAATCTCATATCCATACATAATTTATAAGAAATTAAAAAAATCCAATAATCACAATACAAAAACACCATAAAAAAGTGAGACATGAAATATGACATATAATTACCCGCTTACATGAACAAATCATAAAAATAATAAAAATTTGAACTTATGAGTGTATTAATGCTTCATGCCACCTGATGCTACTTTAGCTACTTTGTGTGTCCATCTCGACTCCAATCCAATGTAATTCCTTGGGTTACGTAAAAAAAGTAGTATTGGCTTGACTTTAAAATTAACCGTCTTTTATAAGAACTAGCATCGGAAAAGATGTAGATAGTAAACATCAATGATTAGATTTAGAGATATTACTAGAAAATATAGGAAAACATAAGCTAATTAAAGCCGTTCCAAACACTAAAACAAAACACCACGAAAGTGTCCACATTTCAACTTTGAGGGAAATATTGGAATTGGTGTTGAGGGAGGGGTATTGATTATGGTCAACAACAGAAGTGTAACAAACATATGATCACATTACACATTAAACAATAGCATGCTTCACATAAAGTATGAATTGCAAATAAATACCATTCACTCATGAATTACATTTAACGACAATAGTATGAATTTAATTGACCATTTTTCATTTATTTGAGATGGTTGGGGTGACTAGAATTACCTTTTTTCCCCTCCTTTTGAAGTTCTAAAGCACGAAGATACAACTCACCACTCATATCATAATGGGCCTTCTTGACATTCTCTTTAATTTGGTCATAGTCTAATGATTTTTTTTGCAATGGTTCGTGCTTCAATCACAAGTGATCATAAATTAATAGTTAGCCTGAAATTGTTAACATAATCACACGAATACAATCAGCAGCTCAGAACAAAGGCGAAAAGAAAAAAAGTTAACTAGAACATATTATAGTGTAGAATGCGAACTACAAGTAGAAACTGGCAACTGTATGCTTGCAAAAAAAATCCATATTAATCTTGTATTTGAAATCGAAGGTCTGACTTTTATAAGATTTGATGGACTCATACGTTGTAAATAAAATTTCTTATGAAGATGATGGAACTGTAATCGAACTCAAAGATGAAAAATATGAGAAATCAAGATTCTTGTCGGTTAATCAAAATCAAAGAAGTCGCCTAGGACATCTGTAATCGGCGGGCTTGCTTGTTGGGCGGCGATGGTGGGTCGTCGGACGTCGATGAAGGTCGAGGACTACAGTATGGCTAAACTAGAGGAACGAGCGGCATGGTTGAGTTCTAGTTTAGCGATTAAGGAAGAAAACGAGTGTGAAAGCGGTGACGAGGGAACAAAGGGGATTATTGTCTCTCTGTTTCGATCGGTCACAATTTTTAGTTGGGTCGAATAAGGAGTTGGGTTAGATATTTCTGACCGAGTCAATTACTTTTGGGCTTTATCAAAGGGGCTGACTAGGACCGATTCAGCCAAAACTCCTGACCGGAACCAGTCAAACTCACTATCAAACGGACCCTTACTTTCGTGAAGACGGGTCAGCCACCAAAATCAAAGAAGTTTGAGCTGATACATTCTGATGTCTTCGGTCCCACATCAATTTCATCAACAGGAGGTTCCCGGTGTTACGTTACCTTTATAGATGATGCTATAAGAAAGGTATGGGTTTACTTTCTGAAAAATAAATCTGACGTTTTCTCTACGTTTAAAAGGTTCAAAGTTGTTGTGGAGAACGAGACAAACATAAAATGTATAAAGTTAGATAATGGGGATGAATATAGCAGCAAGGAGTTTACTGATTACTATGCAAATGATGGAATCAGAATGTTGAAAACTATGTCAACAACACCTCAGCGAAACGGTGTTGCAGAGAGGATGAACATAACATTAAACGAGAGAGGTAAAAGCATGAGGTTACATGCAAGGATGCCAAAAATGTTTTAGGCAGACGCAGTGAGCACAACTGCTTACCTTATAAATTGTGGACCCTCAGTCCCCATTGGGTTTAAAATTCCAGAAGAGGAATGGCAAAAAATGGCGTTACAATACAATTTAAACTAACCAATTTATGTCTGAATTACGAAAGTTTGTTTTATTATTTGTCATATAAAAGCATTCTCACATAATGTTATTCGACTTTGTGGCGGTTATTCTCATGGCAGTTTTAGGATTACATTCTATTGGAATAAATTATAATTCTTTAATGTCTACAACATTCTGTCAAAATTTATAGTTTTTATTCTCTATTACAATCTGTCAGATTTTATAGTTTCTACTACATTCTGTCAGAATTTATAGTTTTTATTTTCTTAGAATGCACTGAATTTTTTAATATTTGAAAGTTGATTGTGTTTTCTTTATGGATTTAGATTTTGAAGAGGCTGTCATTGATGTGGAAAAATAAGAAAACATAAAGCACGAGAGTGTATATATATTTTGCCACAATGTATAATGTGTTTCTTAACAATAATATTCTTTCAGAATGGATTAGTGTTTTTGTTAGATTTTGATGTTTTTTTGTAACCATTTTAGCTTTAATCTTTAAGATTAAATGTAACTCTGAAACCATTATTAATCATATTTTTTCTGTTGAATCCATTTGTGTTGCGTCTTGGGCCTTACGTTTTGTATCCGGATTGGGCCTGTCCATCCGTGATTATCTAGATTAGCTGGTAGGGTTATACTATATATATGCATGCATGTATGCATTATACGTAGTCGATTATCACGTTGATTATTTGTAACCCTAAAACACCTCTACAGTTGAAGTTCTTTATCGAGCTCTTCTAAGGTGTTGAAGCATTAATCATACGACATATTCAAAGCCATACTCGTGTTCTTAATTACTTTCATAATTGTTTGCTTGCATAGAATCTAACGATCCTAATAGAACTTTGTTCCAACAATTGGTATCAGAGCAGGAAACTGTGTGGTCAATACACATTCCTCTGTATTCAGAATTCTTTAGGGTTTCCGCTTTTATCGTATAAACAGAGGTCGTCTTCTTCATATCGACGGTAACTCTGTTTCTGATAAAACCCTAATCTCAAGTTTACAGGTTTGATTCTAGCAGCCCACCATGTCTCACGAAGATTCGCAAACAAATCCCATCAACATCTCAAACAGCATTGGATCTACAACCAGAATACCCATTCTCTACACTCAAGACTACGAAGTATGGGCTCATCACTTTGAAGACTATGTGGTTGGATCTGAAGATAATGGCTATCTCATTTGGGAAGCTATCACACTTGGGCCATTTGTTCACTCAGCAACGAACACAACTGTCAAGTCCCAAAAGGAATACAACAAGCTGGTGGCGGATGTAGACAAGATGCCACAGGACGAGAAAGACAAATTGCTATGTAATGTGAAGGCCATGAGGATGATCAGATTCGCCTTACAATTTGACACCTTTCGGTTGGTTGGTTCATGCTCGACGGCCAAAGAAATATGGGATAGGTTGAAAGAACTCTATTCGACCGATGAAGATCTAGAACACTCCATTCAAACCTTGCTATTGTCAGAATTTGGAGTTTTCGAACAGAAACCTGAGGAGAAGCTCATACAGACTTTCGATTGGTTCAATCATCTCCTAAGTAAGATGATCAAGCATGGAATAGAGAGGAAGTTGATCGAGCAGAAAGTAACTTTCATGAACGGGCGAAGACCGGAATGGATGGCTGTGGTTTCAACTGTAAAAGCACATGAACAGTTTAAGTCTTATTCTCTAGCGAAACTGGTGGGAATACTTAAGTCCCATGAAAGTGTTGTAACCAAAGAAGCGAAAGTAGTTTCTGGTGTGGGATCGCTGGGACTTGTCTCAAAAGGAAAAAGTGTTGCAGAAGAAAAAGAAGGGTCAGATATGTCTGAGTGTGATCTAACAAACGAGGAGTATGCTATGATGGTATCCAATCCGAAGAAGTTTGCACGGAGAAAATTTCCTGTCAACAAGAACCGAAACTGGCATGGAAGTTACAGCTCTGAGAAAGTGAAGGATGAAGCGAAAATCTCCTCTCAAAAGGATGAAGAGAAGAAGGAGAGCAAGCTTGCAGGAGACTCTGGATATGACTGCAATTATTGTCACGGCAAGAACCATTTTGCCAAAGATTGCATGTTAAGAAAAATGTCTGAGAAAAGAGATGGTGAAGACGATGACGCGTATTATATGCGAAAGCTGGAAGAGATCAAGAAAAAGAAGGCGACTAACAATTCTATGAATGCCTTGATTGTACAGGAGAATGCTGATGAAGATGAGTTCGGTGGCGTTGAAGTTTGGTCAACCGATTCTGAAGATGAAGAGGTGAGAAAGCCCACTCATGGAAAGGCTTATGTGGCAAAGGAAGTGGGTTCGGCTGGAAAGTGTTTAATTGTCACTGTTGGTTCATCAACCGAAAGCACAAATGAAGAACCGAACCTGACCGAGAACAAGTGTTTTGCAGCAAAGCCGGTTAGTGAAAAGATCAACGACTGCGATCGATTGATCAAAAAGGTACAATCCATCCTTGAATCACTTAAACTTCCAATAACAGATTATGAAGAAGAATTAAATGAATTAAAATTTAAATTTAATAACTTAAGTGGTAGTCTCATGCAAACTCGCTTAGCGAATTCTAACCTAACTGACCAACTCAGCAGGGTATCTTCAAAAAGTGAGGAGAGAAGGATGTGGATTGAGCTGAAGGAGGCGGAGTTAGTTAGGGCTAGGGATGAAAGTATTTATTTGCAAAGAGACAACTTAAAGTTTTTAAAACAAAGGAATGTATTTTGTTTAATTGCTAAGCGTTTACATACTAATATTTCTCAATTGCATTTAAGTTGTGAGATAGGAAAGAAAATTCACAAGATGATTCTGCCCTTTCTTGAATTTAAGGAAGATGAGGTCATAGCAGAATGTGAATCCGTAGTGTCTTCAGAAGAGACATCCATGTCTTACAAAATTGGACTGGACAAAATAGAATCCTTCATTGACTCTAAGGAACATAAATGTATGCTCAAAGATCTTTTAGATAAAAATGATAGGTTAAAATTAAAGTCTGAAACCATTGAATCATTTGACTCGTCTAATGCAAAATTGCTTTCTGAACATAAAATAAACTTGGAAAACACGTCTGAATTTGATGAGGAAAGTGAGATGAGTGAAATCTCAGTAGAAGACGTTGTTGATTGCTCTGAGTTTATGAAGAGCGAAACCGAGCATGAGAAACCCCTTATTTCTGAAAACTCAGTTGAATTCGCTCGTCTGTCCAAAGACAAGAAACATAAACTCAAAGAAAAAGCTTTGGTTTATCAAAAGGTTCAAACTGTGCCAAATCAGGTTTATGTAGTTACAGGAGTCACTCCAAAGCAAACGGCAGAGTTAAGGATCTTGGTCGACAAAGATAATGCTGAAGGGTGCGACGACTACTTCTGGTCAGCCCCTATTGACAACGCAGACGAAACCGTAGGCTTGTCTGAGCAGACCTCTTGGAGGGTTAAAGGAAGATATGTTGCTGAACCCATCAACAAACCCTCGAGCTTTGACAAACCAAGCACAAGTGGAACCAAAGAAATCCCTGAAGAACCAAAGGAAGAACCGAAAGTTCCAACCAAGATTATAACAGAACCACATGTTCCAACAAAGACACCCGAAAGTCAAAAGGAAAAGCCAAAGTCTAGCTTCAATATCCACAAATCTCAGAAGGAGTTAGCTGAACAGAAACGCTTAAGAAATCAGAGATATGCCAAGAATCTGAATTAGCGAAAAAGGCACTGGAATTCTCAAAATTCCAACTATGAGCCTCCTAAGAAAGAACCAACGGACAAAGGAAAGGAAAAACTAAAGGAAAATTTCAGTCCAAATTCCTACTATTCCAAGTCCTAGAACCAAAAGTCTAGTTTCGGTTCCAACACCGTCACTCAGAACCGAAAGTCTAGTTTCGGTCCCCAGTTCCGTTTCGGTCCTAAACCCAGTTTTGGTCCCAAACTCAGATGCAAAACAAATTCTATGAAGGACATCAAAGGAAAGGGAAAGCTAACATCAGATTCTGAGCATTATAATAGGAAAAAGTCAGCTAACCCTAGGATTCATAAGAAGAATTCTAAACCATCAAACAACACACCAGCCAATGCACCAAAAATTAAAGAAGATAAAACTAAAATCAAGGTGTATACCATTAAAAGAAAAGATCAAACCACTTTAGTAAAAAGAACATATTTGGTTGATATTTCTGCTGTAATTCCTTTTTCTGTGAAAGACTCACCAGGACCCAAGAAACTTTGGGTTCCTAAATCTGCTTGAAATTGCAGGTAATCAGTGACGAGCAGTTCGATGATGAATGGTATATAGACAGTGGCTGCTCGCATCACATGACAGGAAGGAAGGAAGAGCTGAGGGAGTTTCGGTCCCTAAAAGATGGTGGGTGTGTAAAGTATGGTAATAATTCTTATGGAACAATTAAGGGATATGGAATGATAACCAATGGAGATTTCTGAATTCGCAAAGTGGCTTATGTGGAAGGATTACAACATAACCTCATTAGTGTGTCGCAACTAGTTGTGGGCACAGGTTTGAAAGTTTCCTTTGATGATGAGGGTTCTGAAATAATTGAAAAGCAATCGAAAAAGGTTCTGCTAAAGTCTGAACGTAAGGGAGAGATGTATCCTTTGAATCTCAACCCAATACGAGGGAAACCAGCAGTATGTTTGCTGTCAAAGGCGAACACAAATGACAGCTGGTTATGGCATCGACGATTATCGCACCTGAACTTCAAAGACATTAATAAGTTGGTGCTTGGTGATCACGTTCGAGGACTCCCTCTTCTCAAGTTCGACAAGGAGCATCTGTGTGCAGCATGTGAAATGGGCAAACAAAGCAGGAAGAGCCACCCTACACGAATCAATACGAAGATTGTTGAGGCTCTTGAACTTCTACATATTGACTTATGTGGACCTTCTGCTATTGAGAGCATTGGTGGTAGTAAATACATTCTAGTTATTGTAGACGATTTTTCACGTTTCACCTGGGTTTTCTTTCTTTAACAGAAGTCAGATGCAATTCCCAAGTTGAAGACATTCATCAAGCAAGTGGAGGTGCAGCTGAGAAAGACGGTGAGGAATATCAGAAGTGACAACGGTCTGGAATTCAAGAATAACGAGTTTGAGAACTTTCTGCTTGACAAGGGGATAACTCACAATTTTTCGGCCCCTTATACACCTCAACAGAATGGGATTGTTGAAAGACAAAACCGTTCTTTGTGTGAGGCTGCCAGAACCATGCTTAGTTTCGCCTCTCTTCCTCTATCCTTCTGGGCTGATGCAGTTGCAGCCGCGTGCTACACTCAGAACCGATCATTGCTTAACAAGAGATTTTCAATAACTCCATATGAGATCATAAACAACCGAAAGCCCAACGTCAAATTTTTCCATGTGTTCGGTTCAAGGTGCTTCATATTCAATTCAAAGGAGAACCGAAACAAGTTTGACGTCAAAGCCGATGAGGGCATCTTTCTGGGTTATTCGCTATCATCAAAAGCATACAGAGTGTTGAATAAACGCTCTAAACGAATTGAAGAAACCTATTATGTCACCTTTGATGATAATTATATGAAGAAAGTTCAAAGAAGTGAATGTGACTTAGGTGAAATATTTCCAGAATCTGGACAAGTCTCGGTTTCCATATCCAACTTGTTTGAAGAGTACATTCGGCTGTTTGATGAACCAGAGAAAGCGACACACTCAGAGGCGAGAGAAGCAGACAACCAAATTGATAATCTCAAAAAGATCATCAATGAAGCTGCCATAGAAATGGAAAGTGAACCTCCTAAAGCTAAAGGTGGTCAATCCTCTAATGCCTCTCCAAGCAATGGCTCAAAGTTCCAGGGGGAGAGTTCAACAGCACCAAAAACAACTGAAGTATCTTTCGAGGGGGAGAATTCAAATCCTTCCCCAACTCATAAAGATCCAGCCGAAGGGGATAATTCAGCTCCAAAACCACCCAATACTAGTCCAATTGAGGGGGAGAATTCAACTCCCACAGAGAATGCAAACTCTGATGCTGCCACCGGTTACACTTCGCCAGTCGAGGGGGAGAAAGAAGATACAACTGACGAAGGTGATGACGATCAATCAGAATTTGAAGTAGAAGTGGATGTTGAACTGGATCCAGCATATGATCCAAACTATCCTCCGTTAGCAAAATGGACCAAAGACCATCCCAAAGCACAGATCATTGGTGAATCTTCTGAGAAAGTTCTTACTCGTTCTCAACTGAAAGCGAAACAAACAGCATTATTCTCTAAAGTGGAATTTTGTATGTTTAACTCGTTTATCTCCAAGATAGAACCGAAAACAGTTGATGCTGCTCTTGATCATTCTGATTGGGTTCAAGCAATGCAGGATGAGCTCCACGAGTTTGTACGAAACCGAGTTTGGAGGTTGATTCCTACACCAAAAGATGCTTCTGTGGTCGGCTTGAAATGGGTATTTAGAAATAAATTGGACAAAGAAGGGAATGTCATTCGCAACAAGGCTCGGTTGGTGGTGAAAGGATATTGTCAAGAGGAAGGGATAGATTATGAAGAAACCTTCGCTCCAGTAGCTAGGTTGGAATCAGTAAGAATCTTCTTGGCATATGCTACTCATAAAAACTTCGAAGTTTTCCAGATGGATGTCAAATGCGCTTTCTTGAATGGAGAATTAGAAGAAACAGTGTATGTTGAGCAACCGCCCGGATTCGTAAACGAGAAATTCTCTGATCATTGCTATGTGCTAGATAAAGCTGTCTATGGATTAAAGCAAGCACCGAGGGCCTGGTATGAAACTTTAACTCGCTTTCTGAAAATGTCGAAATTTAAGCAAGGTTCGGTTGACCCAACCTTCTTTCGAAAGAAGGAAGGCGAACATCTTATGATAGTTCAGATTTATGTCGATGACATCATCTTCGGCTCCACGAATCCTAGCTTAACAGTTGAATTCAGGAAGTTGATGGAGACTAAATTTGAAATGAGCGCAATGGGTCCAATTAATTTTTTCCTTGGTTTGAATATTAGACAGGGACCAGAAGGTATTTTTATCAACCAGGAGGCGTATACAAAGACCCTACTAAAAAAATTTGGCATGGCAGAAGACTCAAAAGTGAAAGTTCCTATGGCTTTTGGCACTAAGTTAACACCATCTCTGGAAAAACCTGTTGTTGACATAACTCTTTATCGTCAAATGATAGGGTCCCTTATGTATCTAACAGCTAGTAGACCGGACATTATGTTTTCTGTTTGTTATTGTGCTAGATTTCAAGCTAATCCAAGAGAACCTCACATGGTAGCTGTAAAGAACATTTTTCGTTATCTGAAGCGAACCTCATCTCTCGGTCTCTGGTATCCTGCAAGATCTGGATTCTTCATTCAAGCCTTTTCTGATGCTGATCTAGGAGGATGTGGTCTGGACAGAAAGAGCACTACCGGTGGATGCCAATTTCTTGATGGAAAACTAGTGAGCTGGCAGTCCAAGAAACAAACCTGCGTGTCACTATCCACAGCCGAAGCTGAGTATATAGCTGCAGCATCTTGCACTTCTCAAGTAATTTGGATTCAAAGCCAACTGAGAGACTATGGGCTGATTATGAAGAAGATTCCTCTCTACTGTGACTCAGAAAGTGCAATAAGGATTTGTCACAATCCGGTACAACACTCAAAAACTAAGCACATTGCACTTAGATATCACTTCATCAAAGATCATGTAGAAGATGGGAACGTGGAAGTGCATTTTGTTCGATCTACTGATCAACTGGCCGACATATTTACTAAAGCATTACCTGAAGCACTCTTTAACAAAATCTTACAAGGCTTGGGTATGATGGAAGCAGAGTCGGTACCGAATCCTCAAATCTCTCACTAAAAATTAGACAGGCGAAATGGAGCGACCGCTCGGTCTATTTCGGCTCTGGAAATTTAAGGAACCGAAATGAACCGACCGCTCGGTCTATTTCGGCTCTGGAAATTTAAGGAACCGAAATGAACCGATCGCTCGGTCTATTTCGCTTCACTCTTTTAAGATAAGGTTTCGGTTGTAAAGTATATACATTTTTCTTTCTCTTGTCTTTAATATGGTTTATGCTTATTTATTTTCTCTTTCTGTTTTTAATTTTTTTCAGAAAATTTCAAAAATCCAAAAAAAAAAAAAAAAAAAAATTATATTTCTGTTTTTATTCTTTTTCAGAAAATTTCAAAAATCCAAAAATATTTTCTATTTCTGTTTTTATTATTATTTTTCGTTTTGTTTGTTTTGTTTGTGTGGTATGTTTGTTTCTTCTTACTTTCATTAGGTCACAAGAGTACCAGTACAACTGAATTTGGAGCTAAGGCAGGTACAATTATTTCCATAAGAGAACTAGTTACATGTCCCTAAAAGCATGTTGTTGCATGTTGACCAAAGCCTCTACGACTTTGAGTAGGCCTTAATGATTCGATCTATACCTATCGTATCTTCCCAATCAGGCTGTTAAAATCAACTCAGTCTAGAGCTACCTTACTCTTCTCATATGAGTTAAGAGTTTTTCTGCCTGTCACGTCTTTATAGCAGAAGGTACTTTCGGTTCTCTAGCCATCTTTCTTATATTCTCCATCTACTTTCGGTTCACTATTGTAATCCTTGAGACTCTCGGTCCTTACCACTGAGGTTTATGGTTGCACAAAATCTGTGTTAGTGATCTTAGATACGTATACCACGTGCTGAGTGAAACCCAAAATCCGACACCTATAATGAATTGATGATGAATTATTATATTCAAGAACTTACTGGTTACCCAATGAAATCTCTTTTTATTTTTGCATGGTCTTTTATGAAATTATCTAAAACCAAGGCTTTTCTTCCCAAAAAGATCCAGTTTAATTTTGTTTTTGAGATTTCTAATACTTCATTTGTCACTCCAACTTATATCCCACCTACTTGTTCAACAGACCACATCGGTCTCACAAGTACTTCTTCCAATATTCTGTCTTATGTTAAGACTCGATATTCGGTTGAAGATAAGCTACCCTAAACCTGATAATTAAAAGAAGCCTTTCAATGTTTATTAACAAACACTTGATCGTATTTTTCGGGAAACCACACAAGCACTTCAAGTCTCTCTTGACTTTGAAGGAAGCAATTCTTGCCCGGAATCTTCTGCTTTCTGTCTTATAATGAGACATCACTCACATCCCATACACATTTGCTTTATTTCTTTATCTTTTGACACTCTAATGCACGAAAATTTTGTTTTCCCACTTTCTGGTCACTATTTGGTTCGATCTTTGTTTCTCTATTGAAGTCAAAAGAGGGGTTACTCAAAATTTCAAACGACTATTAACGATAAGATTTGGGCGCGTGAATTTGAACGGTTTATATACCCATGCGTGCTGATGTATACCTAGGAGTAACCACACTGTCACATCGCGCTTTTTCAGGCGACGTTTCAGTGATCGCGTCATTATCATCATGATTTTTCTCTCTCCTGGCGATGGTATATAAAGGGTTTCTTGTTTTATTTGTCTTTTACCAGCAACAAATTCTCTCAAACTTACAAGGCAAGTATCAACTGTTCATCTTCCTTCTTCGTTCAACAATGGCGACCTCTTCCTCAATTCATGATCAGACTGCGTCGTCTACATTGCTTTCAATCAGGCCAAATCAAAATATGATCATCGAACTTAACCCGTTTCTGTATGATTCATATATGCTGCACGTCGTTGAATGTTTGAAATACTCACCGTTGGTTTTAGCCCTAACTCAAGTTGAAGCTGTCCCAATGTCGCTTTTATCCCAAGTTTATTCTACTGCGCAATATGACAAGAACAAAGAGCGCATCTACTTTCAAATCCATGATAAAAAGACTTCTATTTCCAAGGGAAGATTTTGTTCATTAGTGCATCTTGTCGTAGATTCCTCTGTCATCTCACCAGATTTTATCACGACGACTCAATTATTCTCGATGCTCTACGAGATGGGGTATACGGATGTGCTCACCACCATTACCAAAGTAAAGAAGTCATGTTTGCCATCTCAGTGGAATGGTTTTCTTACTCTACTCATTAAGGGTTTGGCAGAAAGAAGTGGTGGATCAGATGGCACTAGCAAGGGTTTCCTGACCCTTCTTTATGGTCTTTACAACGGAATTAATCTTGATTATGGGACGATTATCTGGTCTCAGGTGGTGCAGAGCCTCAATACTTCTACGAGGCATTCTGAAGTATCATGTGGAAGATTTTGGACTCTTATTACGAGAAGGGCGATCAATTCATTGGATATTCCGGTTATGAAAGATGTTCTGCTTGCGTCTATTGCTACCTTTCACACGAAGAATATCATTATTTCGGATCCACACAAGTTCCCTCACAATGGCTCAATTCCTGAGTCGATGTATCGGTGTGTCACAGCCGAGAGTCACGTCATGGCTGACTATCGAAAACTTACTCCTACTGGACCAAGAGTTCTATCTCTAGAGCAGCAGGCTGCCCTGGATGCTGTGGATAAGCCTAACAACCGAGGGAAAAGACTTTCCAAGAAAGAGCCAACTGAGGAGGGAAAGTCTAAGTCTTCTAAGTCAAAGAAGCGCAAGTCTGATAAGGAAGAGTCTTCCAAGCCAAAGAAGATCAAAAGGATGGCAAGAAGGTCCAAGAGTCCTACTCCTCCTAGTTCTCAACACGATGAAGAGGATGACGAAGAAGAGGAAGTTCGTCATGCAACACCGAGAGGTCATACTCCTCCCCGTTCTCCTACCCCAACCGAAGCCATTCATGACAAAACTCCTACCCCACCTCAATCACCAAAACAGACTGTTCCAGTCTCTGTTCCTATTGTTCCTCCACCTATTACTTCTCAAGAAACCACTTCTTTACCACCACCACCACCAGTCACTTCAATTCCTATTACCACCTCCCATAATTTCCCAATCGACCACTACTACTATTCCTGACCCAACAGTAGAAGTCAACGTATCTGATGCGGGGGCAACTACTATAACAGAAACTCCAGTCATCACTAAACCTCTTTCACCTACCAACTCAACCGATTCTGTTGCTACTCTCGGTGGAGAGAATGATGAGTATGACTCTACATACTTCAGTCCATACCGGCTTCCCACTGATGAAGATCATGATGCTCCTATCAACAGCCAACACTTGCAGGGTATTCATGAAAAGTTGGATCGTTTGCTTGAAGACAGCAAGGCTTATAGTGGTGTGGTTCTCAAAGCTTTCCTGGAAACTGCCATAGAACAATACACATCGTCAATTGAAAAATCAACTAAAGCCATTGATGCGACTACTTCTTCCTGCAAAAAGGCAACAGATGATGTTACTGAGATTGTTCACACAACTCAGATTTTTCTTGAATCATTGAAAGGTCATGCTGATACAAGTGCAGCAAAAGTACAAGCCTCTGTGGATTCCTTTTCTAAGTCCCTTCAGGAAGAGAGCACTAAGTTTGAAGCTGTGCGTTCATCTATCCAAACCGAGAACACTTCCTTTTTGAGTTCAGTGAATTCTCGTTTTGCCTCTCTTCACGCTGACCTAGCAACTGAAAGTGCTCTGAAGGCAGATTTGGCCAAACAAGCATCTACTATTGAAGTCCAGCAGGTGCAGCTAGCCCAAGCTGAAAAAGAAATTTCTTTATTAAAGACAGAACGGGCTGTATTTCGAAGTTGTGCAGGAGATGTAAAGGACATGTTGACCAATCTCCTTGGTGCTCATGATCCCATTCTAACTCTCACCATCAGAAATCATCTAACAACCAAATTGCTTCCTGTCCTTGCAATGCTCCATGAAATGAAGGGTGTTTCTGAGAGGTTCGTACCTCCGAAACAAGGGGGAGAAGGTGCTCGTGTTGTTCAACCGAGAGTAATTGTAAAGACAGAAGGTGCTCAACTGAAAGTCTCAACCGAACTGAAGGATAATATAGCTTCAGGTTCTGGTTCACAAATGAAGCGAAAGGATATCAATGATGATAGTGAAAGTGATGTGGAAGAAACAATTGCTGAAGCTCTCCAGAGAAAGAAGAGAGAGCGAGAGCTGGATGAAAATTTGAAAGTTGCTAAGGAAGCAGAGGAGAGGGAAAGGAGAAACAAGGAAGTAGAAGAAGCCTTGAATTGTAAAAAGGCCTTGTTTCCCTTGTGGACGAAAGAGACACTTGTCAATCAGGCGATAGAATTTCCAGGTATTTATTGGTTGGAACCTGTTGCTTCATTTGACTGTGATAACTCTAAGGACTCGCACTTCGACATGCCAATTACAAGAAAAGCATTCACGTTCCATTGCTTTGATTCGACTGCTGAGGTTCCTTTTCCTCATTCGAAGGTTGACCGTGAACTGATTGACTTCTATTTGAAGTATGGGCAACCGCAGTACTTGACTTGGAGTGCCCAGAAGATCATTACAGTCAAGGTACTGAAACCTTCACCTGCTGGGAGATTTATCAATGTCCATTTCAAGATCACTCGTGGTACTGCAAACACGGTGTCGACTATCTCTCTAGCAGACCTTCCTAATCTCAATCCTCATGATTGGATTCTGCTATATAACATTCTGCTCACTAATCCTAAGGAATATGAGCCCATTCTAGAACATTTGAAGAGAATGTTAGCCTCCTACGTCCATGAAGTTGCTGCTATGGATCAGGAGATAGCAAAGGTCATGAACAAGAAGCCAACAGTCAAGCCTACACCAAAGCCAGTGGATGTGAACAAGATGAAGATGGGTCAAATAGATTCAACACATCTCACTGTGATGTTTACCAAAGGTGAAGCTCACAGATTTTTGTTTGCTCTGGTTGATAAGCACTTATTTTCCACAGACTGCTTGGAGCACATCATCAATATAATACATCGGTGCAAGCAGAATTTAGAGGCTGACAAGAAGAATTTTACAGACATGCTTCGGTGGTACATTACATTTCGCTACCATCTTTTAGCCATTATACCGAAGGTGTTTAAAACTGTGAAGAAGACTTCTGTTGTTCAACAGAATTGAGGTTTCGGCTCCAAAGACGCAAAGGGGGAGATTGTTGAGTCCATTTGTGTTGCGTCCTGGGCCTTACGTTTTGTATCCGGATTGGGCCTGTCCATCCGTGATTATCTAGATTAGCTGGTAGAGTTATACTATATATATGCATGCATGTATGCATTATATGTAGTCGATTATCACATTGATTATTTGTAACCCTAAAACACCTCTACAGTTGAAGTTCTTTATCGAGCTCTTATGAGGTGTTGAAGCATTAATCATACGACATATTCAAAGCCATACCCGTGTTCTTAATTACTTTCATAATTGTTTGCTTGCATAGAATCTAACGATCCTAATAGAACTTTGTTCCAACATTTTCAAAATGAATGTAATAATTGTTTATAGTCTTATTCTTTACGAATTAATGTAATTAGTGATTCTTAAAAAATAAAATCCAAATTCTTTAGAAAATATTATTATTGATAATATGTTGTATAATTCTTTAAGCATGTTAGTCTTAAAAAAATGTATTGAGTTTAACCATATTCTGCAAGAATAAAATCAAAAATATGTTTACTAGTTTATGGTTGACTTTATGTCATTCTGACAGAATAAAATCGGTTATTAAAATTAAATTTGAATTAATTTAAAAAATTCATATTTTAAATATAATGGAAATAATCATCCCTTAAAATACGAAAACTTCCTTTTCTAATATAGGTTAATTGACTAAAATACCCTTATGCTGAAATTTGTATGATTATATATATATATATATATATATATATATATATATATAGAGAGAGAGAGAGAGAGAGAGCTAGGTTCATTTGTTTAAAGTAAGTATTGTGTTATTGTATACATAAATGTGGGCCAATCAAAATTAAACAAAAAATTAAATAATTAAATAAATAAATAAGGGTAATTTAGTAATTTGTTTAGTAACTTCCAAAATTAATCCCTATAATCATGGTATTGACCTAATGTCTCCAATTTAAATCTCGTTCCCGATCTGCAAAATTAGAATGGACTACAAAATCGATCTTGAGTGAATCCGATTCGCAATCCCCCAAGCCTCTGTAATCTGTTGCGCAGACCACTCACTAGTTCCCCAATAAAACGCCCAACCTTTATCGATCACATGATTCATAGCCCTAACTGTTTCCTCAATCGGCGTTTGCAAATCCGGTCGATGACAATAAATCAGATCGACATACTCCATATCCAGTCTTTTCAAAGAAGCTTTAGTCCTCTCTATGATATGTTTCCTGGATAAACCCTTGTCGTTGGGTCCCAGACCTCCCCAAAACAGCTTAATAGACACAACGATGAGCTCCTCTTTGGTCCATTGTTCATCATCGGCGGTCGAATCAAGGGGAAGAAGAATGGATCGAAGGCAGATCGGAGAGCAGGTGGGGGATCAGCCGCCCTTCATCACGTATGTTTCTTTTTCCGCTTATAGTTGCTTCACCTTTTTTTTTTGTTTTTCTTTCTTGTTGAATTCTTGTTGAATCTCGATTATATCCTGCAAACTTGTTATGAGATTGATTGTTCCTGGAATCAGTTTTTTAGAAATTGATTTATGTTCCAGGTAATTTTTTTGTAATTGATATATTCTCTTGATGAATTCCAATTTCAACAGGTGTGTTTCTATATAAGTTCTTGATTTGTTCAAGACAAGTGAATTACAAGCTTTTGAATGGTGGTACAGTTATTAATTTGATGTATAGGTGTGTGAGCACCAGGTGTTTGACGATTTGTCTGAGAGAAATAATTTATTTGTCGTAAAGTGTCAGATTCTTTTCTTAGATTATTGCTTTCAGGATACAATATCCTTATACGTTTTTTGGTAATGCTTAGATCTTTTAGTTTCAAATCTTATTACTTGTTGTTGTTTAATTTCAGAGGAATCGAGTAAAGAGCAATTTGGAAGAACTTAATCATATTTGCACTGCTACAGATGGTGGCGAATTCCGATTCTGTGGGAATTAAATCTCGATATTTCCTTTGTGATTTGTGTATTTTCTATGATTGCAGTTTTATCGGTATAGAATCACGAATTCCAATTCTACTGGAATGGAATCTTGAATTCTGATTCTGTCAGAATATAATCTTGAAGATAAACATTGTATGGGATGAAGATGAACAATGACCACCAATCTTCCAAAAAGAATGGATTATTCTACCATAATAATATAGAATGTATTGAAAAAAATATATGTAATAGTATATTCTGGTAGAATGATTTATAATTGTGTTTTTTTGTTATTAATAAGTGTAACATTCCCATGTAATTCTTAACAATTGTTACCCGTATTCTATAAGAAATTATGTATTTTTTGTTTTTATTATTCAATTGATTGTTCAAAAATTTGTTATTCTACAAGTTGTTAAATGATCAAGAAATAAGTTCAAGAATATTTTTATTATTTATGGTCTAAGAATATTTTTATTTTGAAATATACTCATAAACATATTCTGTCAGAATGTCCGAATTAAAAAAATTATAATTCGTAAAATCGGATTTTTAAAATTAATAAAATCTATGATCCCTTAAAAAATGCAATTTTCCTTTAATAAATCTATATTAATTGACTAAATTATCCTTGTAATTAATTAAGATGATATTTTTCAATTATATTTAATTCAATAATATATATTAATTACTTTCTATAAATAAGTAAATTTGATTGGCCTACATTTATGCATACAATAACACAATAGATACTCTAAACAAAATAACCTAAGCCTATATATATATATATATATATATATATATATATATATATATATATATATATATATATATATATATATATATATAATCAAATAAAAAATAAAAAAATAAAAACTGTACTTAAGTTCATGGTTTTAGTGAAACATATAAAAAGTGACTTGGCCGAATTGAGAAAAATATCATACTAAAGTACAGTGTTCGTTATGTGGTTTAAAGTGTCGAATTTGTTATAATAAAACAAAGGGGGATTTTTTTGTCAACTAGCAGGCAACTTGGATTCTATATCAAAATTTCTTTTAATAGTACAAAAAACCATTGACCAAATGAAAATAGAAGAGGATCACTTAAGAATTTATCTATTTTAATTCTAGGTTTTTTTGTCAAAAAGATAAGAAAACAAAAGGTCACGATCATTTGATCGTTATTGTTATATAAAATTAAACTTTTTATTTTGATTTTTGTTAAATGTGGTTAAAAATTGATGATTTATTTAAATAGGGAAATCTAAGTTACAAAACTTTTCCATATTTATAAAAAAGTTATAGATTTATTTTCTTTAACTCAATTAGACAAAAAAAATATTGGTAATTATATACATAAAAGGATAAGAAATCGGCATTCATTTAAACATTTCGATTTAACCAATATTATTGAGAAAAGTTTCTATATTTTAGGGTTATTAACGATAAATCATTAGTTTTTTTAGAAAAAACTGAATTTTTGGTCCTTGTTTGTCAAAAAAAAAAAATAATAAGGATCAATTTCAACTTTGAATTTTGCATAGAAAATCCTTATGTACATGTTTAGTTGTGGTTTTAGTACTTAATTTTAACGTTCATTAAAACTAAGTCGTTAGCTCAAACATGTGCCTCGTGCATGAGGGTATTTATGTCTTTTTACCTCTCTTCTCTTGCCTACTCTATTATCGTCATTTAGAAATCATCACCTCTAGGCTTTTGAAGTGATCACCTATATTAACTAGTTGTCACTCAAAATTTCATCTCAATTCTTTTCATCTTCTGTGTTTTCAAACTTTAGTTATCGTTTCTATTTTCGAACTAGTTGGCATTGAAGCTTATAAACTTTTATGGAAGGCTGATGGTAGTGATAATGTGGAGTTTAAGACCTATGAATCAATACATCGAGGTTGAGAAAATATATGGTAATGCCTCTGTTTTTTTTATATATACATTCATGATTTCTTATGTTAGAAAGTAACATATATTTGGAGTTTAAGACCTCTTAATCAATACATAAATCTTTTGAAGCCCTTTTCTTCTTGTTCTTCGATAGATTGTCATCCCACAATGTCCTCCATAGAACTACATCACAAAGGTAAGTTCACCACATTCCTTGGAAGGAGATACGCACAAGAACAAGTTTTTTTTAATGGAATTGATATTGAATTTTGATAAACACTAATATAGTTCAATACATATCGATTGAAGGCAAACGGGCAACAAGCTGCGCCGCTAGCCCTTTCTGGATGGCAACAAGTTTTTTTAATGGAATTGATATTGAATTTTCACATTATTGACCTATTAGACATCGATAAATTTTTAATCCACATTCCTTGGAAGAAATAGGTTATCACATACCCCTAGTCATCTGCTACTATTATTTTAGGATACATAGAGCTGATGTGGATTTTGGGTTAGGAGAACTAGGAAATGATGATGATGTTTATATCCTATCTACATATGTTGTTGCAAATAAGCATAAAAAAAGTTTATATAGAGCATGGGAGAACATGTTTACTAACCTATTTCATGTCTCCTAGTGACTCCTCTCATATGATTATTAGAGAGTTAGATGAGAGTAAGGAAATTCATTTTTTGAAGGTCTACAAGTAGAGTATGACAATGAGATGGTAGTTGAGGAGAGTGACTAAGCATGATAATTTTCCATGGGCATTGAGGGATGAATTAAAAAGGTGTAGAAGGACAACGTCTAGGGGATGAACATCATCTTGTAGCAAGAAATTGGTATTGATGATATTGATACACAAGAAGGTACATGAAAAGATGTTAATGGACAAGAAGCCACAAAAGAAGATGCTCAATATACATATGAATAAATTGAGCAAGGTGAAGTGGTGAACCAATGCAAGTGGAAGACCAACCGTTTGTTAATGAGGAAATTGAACCTAATCCATTTGAAGAGAAAATGGTTATGGATATTGGATAATGACCCTATGTTTGATAAGATTGAGCAAGTGGTAGATAAAGAGAGATTTGATGAAGAATTTGCACAATGTTTTCAAGATTTTAATGTATTATTTGGGAAGAACTCACGTAAAAGTAACATGGGAGAAGGGTCTATTTGTACCAATGGAACAAGACAATGATGACTCGAGTAATGATAGTGATCTCATGGTTGATGACTTGATGAGTCAAACCTCGTAGATGAAATAGAATTAAATATGGTTTATTTCCAATGTATAGATGAAATGGATGCAAAATGGATGGGTTTCCAAAAAAATTAACATAGTGTAGGTGATGATGTAGATATGAGTATGTTTGAAGATGTAAAAGTTATTGAGAATGATGATTGGGATTATGTGGGCTCTTCAGAAGAAGAAGCTAAGAGAAGAGCACGTATGTTGTTTTGCGCCTTCAAATCAAATTAAGTCGTAACTTTTGGTATATGTATACTTCAAATCCTCTTCTCATGGCATTCATACCAAAAGTTCTCAAAATCTTCCTATGAAAAAAATCAGTACTAACTTTGAAAGATAATTAAAACTAAGAAAAAACATCATAAATGGTCCCTGTGGTTACCCAAAATCTGAAGTTTAGTCCCCGTGGTTTAAAAACCTCATAGACGGTCCCTGTGCTTTTAAAACTTTTGATGTTTGGTCCTTTTTGTTAACTCCATTAGCTTTCTACCGTTAAACGAAGGGTATTTCCGTCATTTAACTATCCAGGGACCTTTTATGAAGTTTTCTTTTATTTATTTATGTTCTTAAAATAAATTTAATATCCAAGGGTCTCTCTCCCTCTCTCTCTCTCTCTCTCTCTCTCTCTGTGTGTGTGTGTAAATCCAACAACCTCCATATATGTTCTTTAACCAAAGAAATTTCCAATAATGTTTCCTTTGTTATCTAACCAAATTATCAAGCAAAACATTTCACCAAAACAAAAATTTGTTATGCACTTGTTTCTCCCTAGCCCTATATCGATACTCTCTCTTTCATTTTCCCCTTGTAATCGATTTTAGGTGGTGGTGTTGGCTGTGATATGGCAGCATGAAGATGATTGGAAAAGGGTATGACTCATATCTCCATTTGATAAACCATAGAATGATAAAAACAAGGATACAGATACTCAAATTTGGAATCAAATACAGAGCAAGAAAATCAAACCCAGATACAGAATCTCTCTCTCATTTGTTTTGAAAATGTATTCACTATAATCAAATACAGATCAGTATCAACGGAACATGAAGAAGACTGAAATTGCTTGTACGGCCTCTTCTCTCTCCCTGAAATCTTTCTATTGCGTCTTTCTCTTGCCACAGATCCTTGAGGGCTAGAAATTAAGGACCAGCATCGTCATGGCTGCAACAATGGTTTCCCCACCAAAATACAAGATGAAATTTCACCATTTCCCCCCAATCTGATGCTCAGATCAACTACAAAAAACGAAATCATCACAGCCTCCTTATAACCAAATCCAATCTACATGCGACAAATTATAAAAAGTAACATGAAAGTAGAATGATGAACGAAAGTGAACAAAAAAGAGTCTGAAGAAACTACACAAGAAGCGATTGGAAATTTCACACTCACACACCTGTTAGTGAGTGGAAATAGTTTTCTTTTGTGTTCGATCATACAAGTTGTTGATTGTTATGATTCCTGAAAAAAGGGAAAGTGAAATCATTGACTCGTATGATCCGATCGGCGCTCAACGGCGTGGATCTGGTCATACGGCGGTGATTGATGGGCAACTGCCATTGACACCTCGATCTCACTTGTCGGAGCCTGGTAGCAGACCCTGATGGAGAAGACGAAGAATGTAGGTTTCGTTTTTGGAGGATTAGGTTGTAGACGAAGCTTTAAAGGTTAGGGATCACAATTGGATAGAGAGATTGTTGCATCTAGGAAGAAAGGAAGTGGAGATGGTTTAGTGGTGCAGGTAGAAGAAGACGACACGAGAGAGACCCTTGGATATTAAATTTATTTTAAGAAAATAAATAAATAAAATAAAACTTCATAAAAGGTCCCTGGATAGTTAAATGACGGAAATACCCTTCGTTTAACGGTAGAAAGCTAACTGAGTTAACAAAAAGGACCAAACATCAAAAGTTTTGAAAGCACATGGACCATCTATTAGGTTTTTAAACCACGGGGACTAAACTTCAGATTTTGGGTAACCACATGGACCATTTACGATGGTTTTTCTAAAACTAAAATCCAAAATCAAGATCAAGATTAAAATCCTTCCATATGGTATATATTATGTGCATTAAAAAGGGGTCTTCAATAATTAGTGGAACTTACTATCTCAAGAATAACAGAAATCTAATTCCAAAGTATTTTGTTCCATTAAAAAAAAAAGTTGTTCCATTATAAAAAAGTTAGGTGCTCTGACAACATTCCCAACTAAAGATATTAATATTTTTTATATTAATATAATGTTTGATAAAATTAATGATGGAATCTTAAAGTATTTTAATAGAATTAAATTCCAATTGTATCTGATGTATTTCAAATTTTCAATACCACTATTTTTATATTTCTTTACTTATATAATCAAACAATAATTATTACGAATAATATACTAATATATTTTTACAATTATTTAATAATACCAATTTTGTTTAATCTGTCTTTGTCCCCGTTAAGCCATGCATAAATTAATTGAATGGGTAATGCTACTAATATAGATAACTAAATCACTATTTTACCATTACATTCTAAAAAACAAATTTCACAAATAAAACATCCAAACAACTAGATGATTAAATGACTAATTTACCCTTCTAAAAAAATCACAAAATTTATCATTTTAACAACATTAATCAATTTTCTAGGCCAAATGAATAAAAAATCTAAGCACTAGTTTACCATTACATTCCAAAGAACAAATTTTACAATATTCATCAATACTAACATAAGAGGAATTGTGAGGAAAAAATAGCAAGTTTTTTGGCTTAACCCATGAAGTCATTATGTCCATAGTTAGGCTAACAAAAACAGCTATATATAGCTATCTAGATTAAGTGCTTAACCCATTAAGCCCATTGAGTCAAAACATCTTTGACAAGCAAAAATCCTGTACATCTTAATCAGACAAATCAGATGCAAAATGTATGAGATACTATGATATTTCTAATCTTGTTCTTCTAACCTAACTAGTAACCACCACCTATACTACTATACCAACAAAAACCACAACTCTCTATCAAGTCAACAACAACTAGTCAAATGAGAGAGAAACAAAAAGTTCAGTGTTTTTCTTTTACTTCTTTGACCACCGGAAATTTCTCCTCAGGTTGTCTCTCCCATCTGAGATTCGCAGCTTCCAACCACCGTGGTTCCACTAGAAACTTCTTTTCTTGAACAGCCCACCTTGACTTTTCAGTTCCAATGTCTGTAGAGATGACATGTGTCACTGACGAGTCAACCTCAGTCGTACAGGTGGCACCTAGCCGCTCAGCCACCACCCATAGCTGGTGGTTTTCCGCTTGAAACTGTGTCGGAAAAACCCTACTGAACACTATTTTACACCCCTTCAATATTTCACTCCGAACAGCTCTCAACATCTGACATAATAATAACAATTTTACAAATTAATAATAAAAATAGGAAATAGTTGTGGGGGGTAAAATAGTAAATAACTAAATACAATGAGTATCTCACCTGCCTTGCATCACGCCCATCAAAATTCTCCCCGAGTTCCTATTGTGTGAAGTTAGAATAAAATCATTAAAACTTAAACACCGAATTCTCAAATATCAAAACCAGTAAATTACTGAAATCATCCCTATGGTTTGGTCAAAATTGCATGTTTGGTCCCTAACTTTTTTTTTTTTGCACTCGGTGGTTTGATTTTGTTGCGTATGGTTTGGTCAAAACTGCACGTTTAGTCCCTAACTTCTTTTTTGCACTCGGGTCGTCCCTATGGTTTGATTTTGTTGCGTTTTTTGTCTCTATGGTTTTATCAAAATTGCACATTTGGTCCCTAACTTTTTTTTGCACTCGGATCGTCACTGTAGTTTGATTTTGTTGCGTTTTTCGTCCCTATGGTTTGGTCAAAATTGTACATTTGGTCCCTAACTTTTTTTCAGTGTTGCAAATATCGGCCTAGGCGGCCGATTAATCGGCGCCTAGGCGCTTGGCGGTCCTCGACTGTCGACGTTTATAGCTAATCAGGCTATATAATCGGACGTGGTCAAAGTCGGTCAAAAACGGGTCTAGGCGGGTCTAGGCGCCCAAATCGGTCAACGAAAGTCAGCGCAATTTTAAAAAGAATTTGAGGGCAAAATTGTCAAAATGTAAGAAATGCTTCTAGGGTTGCATCCGTTTTCTCATTCGATGAAGTCAAAAAAAATCGCATTCTCTCTGCCTCTCTGAACCACGAACGAGAACGAACAAGGGACATCGATCGCATCTTCTTCTTCCGTTCACCTTCGACAGTCTCATGCCCGTTTTTAGCTCTGGCCCCCGGTTCGTCATCTCCTTCAAGCAACGACGTGCAGTCTCCTTCCAAGCTTCAGTTCACGACTTTAGCTCCTCCCGTCACGAAGTTTCTGGGCTCATGAAGTTTAAAGATTGCAGTTCTTGAAGTTTATTGGTTCCAAAATCAACTATTCTTCCGACTTCAGCTCCTTTCGTCGACACTAATTGAGTTATCCAGGTTCGTTTTTACTTCTAACTCTTCTTCCGACTTCAACTCTTCTTCAGCGTATATCTTATTTATACGCTGCTCGACTCCAACTCCTTTAGCGAAGACGACTCCGACTCCTCCCCTGCAACCGCCGTTAGCCATCGTCTCCGACTTCTCCCATCGTATCTTGCTGTTAGCCATTAGTCATCATATTCACCGTGTTTGGGTCGATTTAATGCCTTGAGTTCCAGGAAATTTGTTTTGACACCGGATCTAAATGGCAGATCTAATGGAATTCAGGTTCGTCTTTGTCCATGTAAATTGTTTTTGTTTTGTTATGCTATTACTAAAATTGTTATTCGACTTTAGGATGATCCATCTTCTACATCCATTAATGATAAGACAATAGGAAAGGAGAAGGGTAAAGATGGGAAAGATAAAGCAGAAACACAAACACAAAGACAAGTGGAGTTCAGATTGACGCACATAAGCTGTTTGATGAAAATCCTCAAAGATTTCATTGTTGTTCTTGGCTTAAGAACAGGGGTTTTTTTGGACCTTCAACCATTTTCATGTTCTGTGCATTTCATCAAATCTCTTTTACATACTCTGTCTTCACCTCACCTTTGTTCAGAAAAGATTTGATCTCAAAAGAAGCTTATACATATCGGAAATCACATGCTTTCTGTTCACTATAGGATGGTTTGTAGAATTTGTCAATAAAAGAGTTGTTAAATTATCTTGTTTATACCATATATGGATCCTAGTAGTGAATGGTATTACAAGACATATTTAGATGTAGGTGAATTTGGGTTTGGTTGATATGTTGTAACACTTGTGAATTTACATCAGTGGCTATGAGTTTACTTATATTATTTGGATTAAAGTTAGATTTATTAATATTTGAACATTTTTCTTAATAATTAATGGTCCCCGATTAATCCCCGCCTAGCCGATTAATCCCTTGACCCCAGTCCACCGCCGAGCTACCGTCGAGCGATTTCTGCAACCTTGCTTTTTTTTGCACTCAGATCGTCCCTATGGTTTGATTTTGTTGCGTTTTTTGTCCCTATGGTTTTATCAAAATTGCACATTTGGTCCCTAACTTTTTTTTTGGACTCGGACCGTCCCTGTGGTTTGATTTTGTCGCGTTTTTTGTCCCTATGGTTTGGTCAAAATTGCACGTTTGGTCCCTAACTTTATGTATGCTAATGTAAGGGACGAAAAACGCAACAAAATCAAACCACAGGGACCAAAAGTGCAATTTTGACCAAACCATAGGGACGATTTCAGTAATTTACTCTATCAAAACACATTATGATTTGCAAAAATTGAGGACATACCGGATCAAAGAACATAGTGTGGACTCGTTTAAGCACTTTAAGAACAGTAGCAAGAGCACCATCAACATCACTTTCATCACTTCTTAATTCAGAAAGTGATTTGGATCTGTACCCAAATTGTCTACAACTTGATGCAAAGAAATGATATCTTTCCATCACAATCAAATTATCCTTGTGCTTCCATACCTTAAAAAAAATACAATCAACTTTATGTCGTAGGGGCAAAATGGTAATTTTATAGTAATACTAGTAAGTGATGGGTGTTTGCTTACCACTTCTGTATCATCAAGGATCAAAACAGCACTTTCTTTCCCAAGAACGACATCAAGTCCTTTTTGATGTCTTTGGGTGCAATCACCTTGTGCAATTACTCTAGAGTCAAAGTAAACCCTACCAGGGTCAAGAAGATTTGCCATTTCTAATGCATAAGAACGCTCACCCATGGTGTAAATAGACATTTCAAACAACTTGCTTGCTTCTTTTAAGAAAGTGTGGACATAAGGCCTCAACTTTGTTACCATGTGCATTGAGGGTAATTTGAATAAAGTACCTTTCAGTGCATCTGTCATTACAAAGTATCAAAAGTTAAAACATTGTTTCTAACAAATATCAGTATTGTATGGGATATAAATACCTTGCATGGGATCATTTTGGTTCAATAAGTATCCTTCTTCTTGAGTTATATCAGAAAACCTGGTTGAGTTTAGTAAGGTGTGATCTAAATCAAGAACCAAGTAAAGCTTTTTGTGGCGTAACAAATTCTTCATATCTCTATCACGCAATCGATCAATTTCATCATTAGCAAGTCTAAGATCCTGCAATATCATAAGATTTCTTGGTTACAAAAGTTCAAGCACTTCATGACAAGAGGTAATGATATGTGTGATTTATGAAAGAAGAATAACCTTGTGTATATACCCAAATGCAACACCAGACTGATCATCACTATCCCTTTTCTCTCCACACTTTATGCACATTCCTCCAATAAAACCAGGATGTGTGCATGCTCCCTCCTTCACTGATTCTTCAGAACATAATAATAATTAACAAGAGTTAGAAATTTTGTAGATGAAACATAATTCAAACTGATGTATAAACAATAGGATACCTAAGATGATTTCTTGTTCTGTATGAGATGTTGAACCATTGGGTTCTTCGGTAGTTTCTGATTCGCTAATCTTCCTCCTCTTTGTCCTGCGGAAGATCAAAATCTTTAAAATCAACCAAAATGATTGAAATTCTGAACATAAATTAATAACTCCATGAGTCTCAGTAAGCATCATAAGCCATGGAAAACTTGAGCTTCACTAGGTTGATAGTAAGCCTCTTGATACCTTCTCTCTTAAAAAACATATTACATATCTTTAGGTACATATGTTTGATGCAAGATTAGATGAGGAAAACAATGTCAGTACGTACCTTTCATCAAGGTACTTATAATTCTCATCATCATCATCATCATCATCATCATCATCATCATCACCATCATTGTTGTCGCCATCATCTTCATCTTCATCTTCATCATCATCTTCTTGTTCTTCTTCTTCTTTTTCTGATTGAGGAGATGTATCAGAGACAGAATCCAACTCTGCATCCAGAAAAGATGCAAAATCATCGCTGCTTGATGAGCTCACCGAAGCATCGTCAATGAGACTCATCTAAACCTCAGCCTATCCAATTAAGATTAAGAAGCACAAATCAGAAGTTGCCACAATCGGTGATAGAATTAGGAGAATACAAATACTAAAAAAAACCCTAAATCGTTTCAACAATCTATTTTACACTGCTATATTTTCCTAAGAAAGGGTTCCTAATCTGATTTCAGTCTTCTTCGTCATTAATAGTTTGAGTTTAACTTATTTCATCAATCAACGTTCACTTAGGGCTTTTATCGAAACCACAAAACCACACTTCGCATTTCAATGTACATCAATACATACACTCTACCAAATTCATGAAATAACTCGCGCATTAGTTAAGAACTTCAGCATCACATTCAACAAATCAACTTAACGGTGTGAATCTTCGATATTTTTATCTCACAAATAGATTTCAGTATACGGAAACTTACGAGAGAAGGATGCAGCTGTCTTTGAAACACTGGTGTTCTACGACGCACAGCAGAGGTTGTCCCCGACGCCGCAGAAGTCGGAGCAGAGGGACAATGGTAGAAGGCAGTGTGCGAGGTCGGAGAGGGCAGCGATGTTTGATGGAGGCGAGAATTGAGAAGAGGGAAAACTGGTTAGAGAAATACGTTTTTCTTTTCCAGATACTTTCTCACATAACCAAATAAGTTTGGACCCATTAAGGCAACAAAATTACCAAACAGACTCTAAAGTCTAAATTCCATAAAAATCGATATAATACAGTTTTTTTTTTTTTTGTTTCGGCCATTAAAAGAATTTTTTTAACTATGGAAAGTTTATTTAAAAAAATACCAATGTGTGTTTTCTATAATGATTAGCAAAAAAAAAAAAGTAGCGATCCGTACGAAAACCGGATCACCGATTTGAAACCGATCTGGTCTGAAAACCAGTTTTTACAAAACTGGATCAAATCTGATCCGATCCATCGATTTACAATTGGACCCGAATCCTATGGGTAAAATCGGATTTGATACCGGATCATAAACCTGATTTGCTAAAAAAATGGATCCAAAACCGGCATAAATATGGTAAAACTCAACAAAAATTGGTTGGAACTGATTTGAAATCGGATAAGAATTTGATTCGGAATTTGGCTGGAGCCGGGATTGGATTATGACATCTAGATCGGATTTTGATTGGATCGGATTGAGGCCAGACCTAAGCAAAAAGGGATCGGATCGAATCCTACATTTGCGCACCTCTAATCAAAAGAATAATTTTTAGTAATTGTTGTTTTTTAATCAAAGGATAAACTATTAAAATAAAAAGATAAAAACTTTGAATGGTTAAACATGGTGTAAAAGTTTTAATGGTTAAACTATTAAAATAAAAAGAAACTTTGAATGGTTACACATGTTGTATAAACCTGCTTTGGTAATAGTTACTTGATTTTCAAATTGGTATTTTCATGACATTATTTTTTTTTACTTTTAGGCCCCGTTTGTTTACCTCTTAATTGAAAAATTAAGAGGGTACCTCTTAAAAATTCAGATGTAGCTCGTTTGGTAACCTCTTAAAAAAATACATCTGAATTGGATAAAAAACTCTTAATTTTTCAGACTTGTATACGCGTCTGAAAAAAAAATGACGAAACTACCCTAATTCACGTATTTCTTTTCTTCTCACCGACGCGCCTCCTAATTCACTTCTTTCTTTTCTTATCACCAGCGCGCCTCCACCTTTTTCTTTCTCATCGATGCACACTGCCAAATCCTCCATCACCATCTGTTGAAGCTTCGTTCCTCCCTGCCATCTCCGTCGCCGGTGTCGTCTTCGTTCTTCCCTGCAATCGCCGTCGTCGTCGGCTCCGGCTGCTGCACACATGCATCTCTGACGTTGCATGTCAGACGTCAAGGGACCGGCGTCAGCTTCCCTCAGGTCGACGCACACCTCCGCCATTGAGCATCTCCGTCATACAGCACTTCGCACAGCCGCAACACACCTAATCTTCTGAAATCGGTATTCTTTTTTATAGTCTCATGTTTTCTTTTGATTTTCTTGCTGAAACCGGTGAAATGGCCTTGAAATCGGTTGTAAAACTTGCTTAAATGCTTGTAGTGGGTTCTAAAAATTGTCGAATTTATGGTTATGTTGCTGAAATTATTTATTTGGTTTGAAATATGGTTTGACTTTGATGAGATATTGTTGATTTTGGTTTGATTTTGATGAAATGTTGCCGATTTTGGTTTGATTTTGATGAAATGTTGCTGATTTTGGTTTGACTTTGATGAGATATTGGTGATTTTCCCATGTTTATTTTACATGCATATGAACCGTTTGATGAAATGCTTGAATGAAATTGTTTCAACTTATGATATTCCCATGTTTATTTTACATGCATATGAACCATTTGATGAAATGCTTGAATGAAATTGTTTTAATTTATGATTTATTTAAATTTCTTTATCTTGAATCTTTTTTGCAGAAAAGAAACCTGGGATGATAAAAACTGTCTGTTAATATTCTCTCTTAAAATGTTCAATGTGGATGATAAAAGCTGTTGTATCCTTTGTTTGGTTGATATAGGTGATTGATAATGACCAAGATGCTATCAAGATTAGGGTGATAATGGATGCAGTTTCCACTGTGATTTTTCTGATGTTTATTGCTACAGTTTTTAAGTTTATTTGGATTGTTGCATTTGTATGTAGATCTGTTAACATCAATTTTTGTAATGTGATCAATATTAGCATATAATTTAAAACAAAGCAATTTTGATTGTTATAATTTGATAGATTTGTCAAATATTTATCTTTGATTGTTTAATTTTGATTTATGTTTAATTTGGATTTTGTATGGTGTTTTTATAATTTTGCAAAAAATAATACAGGAGGGTAAAATGGTCATTTTTATAATTAAGCACAAAAATTCAGAGGTTTAAACAAACAACATGTTTAAAATTCAGATCTTAAAAATTCACACCCTCTTAGAAATTCAGACCTCTTAAAAATTCAGATATTAAAAATTCAGATCTTAACAAAAATATAGTTTGTATTAGGATTTATGTAAATCATTATAAACATAAACCTTTAGTTAATAGATTATTTCAGCATTTCTTATCCTTCTCGTATATTTTTATTATATACATTGTAAATCCTTCTCATCATCAATTTTATATACAAAAGACAAAACTTCAAAAAATGGTCCCTGCGGTTTTCGAAAATATCAAGTTTAATCCCTAAGTTCAAAAAACCTCACAGATGGTCCCTGTGGTTTCAAAACTTTTAACATTTGGTCCTTCCGGCTCACTCCGTTACCATTTAGCCGTTAAGTAAGGGGTATTTTTGTCATTTCACTACCCAGGGACCATTTATGAGGTTTTGTATTACTTTTTTTAAAATAAATAAATAAATAAATAAAATTTAATATACAAGGGGTCCCACCTCTCTCTCTCTCTCTCTCTCTCTCTCTCTCTCTCTCTCTCTCTCTCTCTCTCTCTCTCTCTCTCAAAGCAAATGTGTGTGCATTTCCAGAACTACAATCCATGGAAGAAATCAAAAGTTTTACCCACAACCCTTATAAAAAAACCCCAATTTTGTTAATCTGCCCTAATTCATATCATATCAATGGCCAACATTTTAGAAAATACAACAAATGTCAATCACATTAGATAGATCCAAAATTAAACCAATCAATAAACCAGAAATGGATGAAGATGATGAAAATCAGTGATGCTCTTCCAGTTGAGCTATATGTGTATCTTATCATCGACTCCTATCCACCTCCAAATGTTCCTCCACATCGCCTTCACTTGACCCACCTTCTTCATCCTCTTCGCCATTTCTGGAGAACCAAGTCTGATCAAACCTTTCATCGATCCATACCCACCAACACCCCTGTTGAATCATAAAAGTGACCCTCTTGAACTCAGCTACCGCAACCATCTCAGCTACCGCAACCATCTTTCTACTCAACCGGTTCAGCACCCGGAGTCAATCTTGTTCATCAGCAACCGGAGTCAGCTACCGCAGTCAACTTAGCTAGATTACGTTATTTGTCTTTTATGTAATACACTCTATTATCCAGTATGCCTTGCACGGCTGCTTATAGAGTTGTAATCTAGTGTAGTTTCTAAGTCTATAAATAGAGACTCTCTCTTTGTATTCAAAAAAAAGATAGGAAGAACCGATAACTTATGAATTCTATCTGAATACACATTCTGAAGTTATCTCTCTATCTTTCTTCAACTCATCTCTTCTTACTTAAATCTTATCATAATTCTGCTGATCATAATCTCTCTTCGGAGCAAGTCTTTAAGACTTAATCACTAAGCTTGATCTTCCTTATTAACTTGGAGTGAATGCATTCCTTGTTATGAATCAGCTTAAGTGTCTTCTTGATATAACAATTGCTGTCATTTCCATTCCTTTACATTTCCGCAACTAACTCTTTAACTATCTAACTATATTATTGTTGAGCTTTTAGATCCTTTGAGATTAACTATTCTGCATTATACTTGTTCTAACTTTTGTTTAAGTGTGTCTCCAAGTTTTTCTCTCAACAACCCCATTCTTCTTTCGCCATGTCAACTAAAATGACTCAAGATGGAGAAAAAGACGGTGTTTGGAGTACAAGAGTAACAGGGCATGGAGAAACTAGAGATGTATTCAGTTTGTGGGGAATTAGTGAAAAAAATGGAAAACAATAGGGGTTTTTACCCTGTGATTTCGCAGGAAAATCTCTACCTGAAACTCAATGGATGAAGAAGGATATAGCGAGGGATTTGCTTGGGATTCGAAAACAGAAGGAAACGGGAGGGAAGTCGGAGGTTCTCCGCTACCTTTCTTCTCTGTTGAACAAAACTTACTAGGACCTGTTGCGATGGTGGGTTTCTTCAACTGGGAATGGTGGTGATCAGGGGGTGGTTGGGTCGGCTTATCATCGAAATAGAAGAAAGGAGGTGAAGTCGCGGGAGGCAGCAACTCCGGTTGATGCTGTGTTTTTCCAGTGATTAAGTCATTTTACTTCGTTTAAAGCTGAAGACTTAATCCATTAGGGATTGAACCAGGTAGAGTGAATCGAGAAGTGTTGAAGGACACCAAATTGGTTAAATTTGCAAGTGAATCGACTGCAAATTGAGGGTTTTTTCTTCCAGCTCGTGTTCGCCTAAACCCTGAAATGTTGATTTCGGTAACATTGTCGTTCTGACATGAGATTCCGACCCAATTGAAACACGGAATTGATTTTATCGGCTATTGTTGTGATCTTAACCCTTGTTATGATCTGTGAGAGAGAGAGAGGTGGGACCCCTTGTATATTACATTTTATTTATTTATTTATTTATTTTAAAAAAAGTAATACAAAACCTCATAAATGGTCCTTGGGTAGTGAAATGACAAAAATACCCCTTACTTAACGGCTAAATGGTAACGGAGTGAGCCGGAAGGACCAAATGTTAAAATTTTTGAAACCACAGGGACCATCTATGAGGTTTTTTGAACTTAGGGATTAAACTTGATATTTTCGAAAACCACAGGGACCATTTTTGAAGTTTTGTCTATACAAAATGCCTAGTCTCTTGTGGTTTTTCCCAACAAGGGTTTCCACCTATTCTTTCTCGAACCGCATAAGTGGAAAAATGATGATAAAACCAAATACCTCAAATTCCACCGGATAAGAAACTTTAAACTTAAGTTTTATGTAAGCACCTAAAAAAAACTTCTAAAGTATTCTGAGTACACTCATACATTGATATCTTACTCAAATAAGGCTTTCTCTGAAGTATTAAAAGAAGTAAAAATCTTCAAATTGAATGGCATGCAACTTAAATGTCTTTTGACAAAAAATTGTTAGCAACCCAAATACCTTATGGTATCAAATACGCCAAAATACATGATGGTATCAAATGTGTCAAAATGGCTTTGCGGCATTTAATGCTAGAACAAGCCACGATCTCGAATTGATTTTCTTCAAAGAACAAGTGATACGAGCACAGGATCCAACACTCCTAAAATTGGAAGCCTCTAAAAGTAGTACTTGTGTCTTTGAGGGGACTTTTTTCCCTTTTGCCCAATGTACCAAAATGATTGGACCGACTATAAAAAGTATGTAGCTTCCAAACATTGATGATCATTCAAAGGTGGTCTGACATGAACAACGTCCATAATAAGCAAAAGATGGGACAAATGGACCAAAACTCCAATAGACTTCATTATTTAATGAAATCCCATGGATTAAAGTTGATTCAAAAACTCCATCTCCTCCAAAATAATCAATTTGTCTCTTGCTTCTAAAAGCATGGAATGCATTATCACAATCAACTTAAGTTGTTAAAGTTCTCATCTTATCATAGGGAAAACCTTGTGTCACAACCCAAAAATGAAATACTATACTTCATAGAAGACATAGAAGAAACTCAATATAACAAGTTGTAGGTTTAGGATGAAAATCGATTTATGGAAGCAAGTTCAGGATAAAATCGATTTATGGATACATAAAGGGATGAAATCCGATTAGGACTTAGGGAAGTCCATGAATGAATCGATTAAAGGGGAGGCAATTATAAGATGAAAGAGTAAGATTAAATTCGATTAGAAAAACCATTGTGACCGGTTTAGGAAATACCGATCATGGTTAATGGTTTTTAGGACAGAATGTATTGATATTGTTTCTTATAAATGACGATAAACACAAGAAGAAAAATAAGAACGCTGAGAACACAAAATATAAATGGAAAGCCATAGTAGGAAAAAAAATCATGAGGTACAAGTATCAAGGTTCTTACTTGTAGGGCCGACTCTATGTAGAGTTTTTCTAAGCTAGGGCTTAAGGCCCCCAATTCTAAGGGGCCTCATATTCTCCAAAGTCCAAAAGTCTAGTCCATTAAAACATCAAATCTAGTAACCACAAAATAAATTAAGTGGAAGAATAAAAAAACTATAAATTACTTCTTTCAATTAGAATATATTTATATCATTGAGTTATCTAGTCCTAAATACCATAAATTATTGACAGTGAATGATGGGTTTTAGTAACAAGTTTGCTATGTACTTTTTATATTAGGTGTTATAAGAATCATATATAACTTTTTATCAAATTCTTGTTTATTTAGGTTATTACAATAGGAAAAATTCTTTATCTTATACTGAAATTGTCATTGAAGAAATCATAAAGAGTGAACTTGTATGTGAATATAATTGAAGAGTACAATTAAACCAAAGGGCCCCAAAAATTTGGTTTGCTTAGTGCCTCGAAACTGGTTGAGTCGCTCATGCTTACTTGACAATAGGAGAATGGAGAAGAGCAAAAACTAATTATTTATTTTAAAGACTAAAATGTTTATATTTATAATGCAGTGTACAAAAATCCTAATAAAAATCGGATGACTTCTAAACTCATAGTAATAATAATAATAAAATAATGACATAAGAATAGCAAACTTGATAACTA
Source organism: Lactuca virosa (assembly GCF_052849685.1). Taxonomy (NCBI): domain Eukaryota; kingdom Viridiplantae; phylum Streptophyta; class Magnoliopsida; order Asterales; family Asteraceae; genus Lactuca; species Lactuca virosa. The sequence goes on from NC_136433.1 coordinate 63,666,464, forward strand.
CGTAATTAATTCTCATGAAAGATGGAAATCGGCTCACTCATACAACGGTAGAAATTCCACAACTCACATTCTACAACGGTAGAAATCTTGAAGACAAGAGAGCAATTAGGGCTAGCGGCGCAGCTTGTTGCCCGTTTGCTTTCGATCGATATGTATTAAACTATTATAATTAATATGTATCTTTTAGTTTTTATCGTATTTCATTTTTATTGCACATCACGTCAGAAATGTCCACAACTCACATTCTAAAAAATATTTTTCGGGATTTGATATCTCCAAATATCTACTAATTCTACCTACAAAAAGACGTTCGTTATACCCTAACACTCATTCTATGATATCATATATATTTTTTTTATTTAAAATGTATGGACAGATTGTGTTTTCTTCGTTGACTTTAATTATTAATTCAAAAATATTGTATGATGACACAAATGTTACCTTCATCGTGCCAAGTCTCGTGGACTTGTTATTTGGTTCAACAAACTTTGATATCATTAAATATAGCAATGGTGCCACTTGGAAACTTAACGTTAACCCATATCCAACCTTCCATGAACCCACTCACGTTGACCATATCCAAACCAATAATTCATTTATTCCCATTAATTTTGACTATATATACACCCCATCTTGAACCATCTAAACTACACTTATAACTTAATTATATACATCTCTTTTTTCGCCACAAATACATGGATTTATATTCGGGTTCTTCAAGTTCGGTTGATGCAGAAGACAATGCGTTTTATCAAGAACTCATGCGACAGATATTGATGCTTACAGATGAAGATGATGATGACACATGTATGTATACGAAGGGTGTGGCGGTGATACGGCGGAGACCGGTGGTTTATGGTGGTGTTGAATCAAAGCCGGTGGCTAGGAACTACTGTAGTTGGTCGGAGACCGTAAGAAGTCCAGTCCCTAGTTGGATGGAAAATTTGTGGGCTAACGGTGGTGGTGGCACTGTAGTTTTCATACCTAATGGTGTTGCCGCCTACGGTGGTGGTGGAAAGAAGTCCTGTAGGAGAAGGTATAATAATAAAGCAAGGAAGAATAATGATAGAGGAAGAATGTTTTCAGTTGCCGGACAAAAGATGCATGGTTGAGTATAGAAAATTAGAAAGAGTTCATTTTTCGATTATTGACGTTATATATAAGATTAATAGATTTTTTTATGTTAAATAATTTCTAGTACAAGGGCCTTCGAATGATGTCTATATATGGTGTACCCATTCTTTTTTTAATGGAATATACTGGCTAATATTTATTTATGTCATTTTTTGGGCTTGATTTTAATTTGTGAACTTCATATGTGACAAGGTCGTAAATAAGTTGGGGAATGTTTTATAGGGTAACTATTATCAAGTGTTCTAAGGTTTGATTGTATCTGTCCATATGTTTGATTAGAAAACCGTCACACGGCAACCTTATCACTCCTTCATCCAAGCCAACCTTAGAAGACATCCCCACACCCTTCTTCCCTTCCCCTTCAATGAAAACTTGCATAGGATCAGATCACTCCACCCCTTTCATTTTCTATTGATTTTGAAGCATTAGGTTTTGAGATGTTAGGTTTATAACTACCTCATGTTCCTGGTTTCCCTGTCGGTGAAACAATCACATGGAAGTAGTTAATCTAAACAATCACAAGCAAGCCCGGCCTAGACGATGGGCGATAGGAGCGACCGCCTAAGACTCATCATTCCAAGGGGCCCAAAAAATTTGGGCTATGTAATATTAATATGTAAACATCAATCTATTTTTACGAAAAAAGAAAAAGTAATTGTGTCTTTAAGCCCGAATTTGATACATTAGTGGAAACACAAATAAACAACATCAGGCGTACAATTATCGTTGTTCATAAAAAAGGTGGGTAGGTACAACCAAAATTTGGGAAATCAAATCGATGAAAAGTAAATTGACGACCTATGGAGGGATCAAGCAATAATAGAATGGATTAGTCGAATATGTCTTTTCAATTCATATGTCTTAACAATTAGAATCTCATTGCATACACAATCTTATTAACGATTCTTATCACTATAGCATCCAAAGAGATAAATTTTTAAAAGTTGAAGTATTATAGAATTACTTAAGGTCATCGATGTGACAATAAATGTTGAATGTTTTGACTACTTTATGTATGGATAAATATATGTTAGACAAGATTGATCTTGGTATAATTTTTTTAGAACGAAAAAGAAAATCGGCTTCCTTGTATTCGAAATCCTGACCAATCGGATAAAAGGCAGACGGTTATTATGATAATTTGAAATAGCTTTGAGAATATCTTTGTTTGAATGGACATGATCTGTAGCACCGGTATCCATAATCCACCCGTTGTTTCCTGAATCATTTAATGAGAATGTACTAAACATTTGAGGCAAAGAGGTTGCTTAATCTTCAAAATTCTACCAATTTCGTTGTTGTTGGCCTGTTGCGGAAAAGAGCTAGAGGTGCTTGACTAATTCGCATTGGAGTGGACTTGAGGAGGTGTTGAGTTGGGTCGGTAAGTGTGTTGTCAAAAAGGAGGAGCACCAAGTAGGCTGGCTGAAGGAAGCCAGTATTGAGCCTATTGTTGTGGACCGAATGTAACATCTTGATTTCCAGGTATTTTCAAATTTGATCCTTGATTTGAGTTTGGTTTGCAAATTTAGTCCCAAGGGACATTTTCGTAATTTTTGGGAAGGGCTCTCGTACGCTGGGCATACGTTTCGTATGTTGGGCGTACGTGGCCAGGGTGAAAACCCTAAATTTTAGGGTCTGGACCCTATTTAAACATCATTATAGCCCCATACACTCCCTTATCTTCAGCCTTCATCCCTATCTTGAAACCCTAAAGTGTGTGAGTGTGTTTTGAAGCTTGGAGGGCCATTTTAGTGCTCCTGGTGGTGAAGGAGGAACCTAGAAGTTGTGGTGTTTCACTCAAGGCTTTGGATCCAGCAACTACTCTCTCTTGTGCATCTTCTAGAGGTATAAAGCTCCAACCTTGATGCATATTTCATTAAGATCTACTTTAGCTTAAAGTTGGCACCTTTTTGTCCTAAATCTTGATCCTTATGAGTATGGAGCACCCAAGATGTTTGAGTTGTCCTTTCAGATGTTATAGGGTGTGTTAAGCCATAAAAATATGATCTTGGGCATTAGTTCCTTCCCATGCATGATCTAGGTTGTCTTAATAGGTCAAGAGGCTAGGGTTTTTAGGGATAAGGTCTTATTAGCCATGCAAAACCATAAAGTTGGAAACTTTATGGTTAAGAACACTTTTTAGGGTCTAGATCTGGATTTTGGACGTAAGTGCTTAAGGATTAAATAACTTAATGGATTGAGTGAGTGACAGCCACGAACATTGGGTGTACCAAAGGGTATGTTACACGTTCAAGGTTAGCCCTTCGACATTTGGTCAAGCAAGCAGTACGCTTCGCGTACGATTTGGGAACGTCCAGCGTACTCACCAAGTTAACTCGGTTGACTCGGTTGACTTTGGCCTGGATTTTGACCACGGTTTGACCTAGGGGTATTTTAGGTATTTTAACATATATTCTGAGTTTTGGCTACTATTTTTGTAAAGGTGACTGGTAGAGTTGGTTTCGGAGCAACGTGCTATTTTCGTTTTCTCATTTGTCTGTGAGGTGAGTTTTATCACTGTATACATGGGTCGAAGGCACTAATGTCGGCCCATTATTTTGGTTATATAGAATGCTAGTTGTTATGTGATGTATACTTGTTTGTATGAACAGGTTGAAATATACCCCAGGGGCGGGGCCCACTATGGCATGTCGGGTTGAAATATACCCTAGGGCGGGGCCCACTATGCCATGTTCGGGTTGAAAAAAACCCCAGGTCGGGGCCCATATTTTTTTATTGAGTTGAAATACACCCCATGGCAGGGCCCATATTCGTATGTTTGGCATGTGGTACTTTGGGGGAACTCACTAAGTTTTGTGCTTACATTTATGTTTCTGGTTTCAGGTACTTCCGATACTAAAGGGAAGGACCCTACGTGATGGCACAACATCCTCCCCTCATGTTTTTCTGCACTTTTATGGATATTATTACTCTGATGATTGATATTGTGTATTGTGAATGTTTGGAATAGGTTGATGTTTGGAATTGTTGGTTTTAAAAATGAAAAATTTTATCGTTGTTTTGGGATGTTACACCGAAAATAACCTACCACTATGCCAAAAAAGAACCAACCATAATGGGCCCAAATCATTGACGGGGATGTTGTTGACCACCAGTTGGCGGGGCAAAATACACTTATCCATATTGTGGTTGTTGGTCCGGCTTTCGGCGTCACTGCTTTTGCTAGTATGGCAAAAGCAACAACTTTGGTTCCGATTCGATTCTCTATGGTTGGTACCAGTGGTGTGAAGAACAATGGGAGAGGAGGCATGCTCTTGGTGATAGGTGACCAAAGTGGCATAAGATTGAAGAAGAGTTTGTTCCTCAAGAGTGGTGATGTTGCGGGTTTCCAAAAAGGTTGGAATGGGAGTTCGACGTCATACAATACTAGCAACATGTTGAAATTTGGAAAAAAGACCGTTGATGGAATGCATGTGTAGTTTTTTTTAGTACCTTGGAGCCAATGTTTTCTAGTTTATCGGACAAGGTCTTGATCTTAAGAAGTAAGCCAACGCGGAGAGGTATCCCATTGTGATGTTACGCAATTCTTTTTCCAATTACATTGCCCGAGAATACTTGTTTGATTGAAAAAGGTTTTCAAGGTTAACCCAGAGATCCCTAGCGAATTAGTTATCCTTCCAAATCATGTTGAGAAGGTTTTGAGAAATAGTTCCAAATAGCCACAGTTGAATAATCAAGTCAAACTTTTTCCACTATACTAGGGGTGAGCAAAAACTGAACCGCAAACCGAAACCGAACATAAAACCAATGGTGCATTTTTTAATTTTCAAAAAACTGTAATTTTTCAGTGCGGTGCGATTTTATACTTGATGGGTTTTATAGAAAACAGAATCATGTACAATGCAGAAAAACAATTAACAATTAATAGGGTACATGCATCCTATACAAGATCTATGTCACAACACTTTGAAGGCAACATACTATGAACAACAAAACTACCATAAACCCTAATGAAATCGAAATCATTGGATTAGGGTTACATACAATTGATTTGTTGTAGTAAACAAATCACTTCAATCTCCTTGTATTGAAAAACTGCATTAAGTTTTGTACAAGCTTCCCTACAATGTTCATTTCTTCACATATGTTTGAAAGTGTGAAAACATGTGATATATGTTCTACAATAAGGAAACCTATTGTTTGTTACCAATCATTAATTTAATAAAATGATTAGGTTTCCTAAAAGTTAATTAACTACACAAGAATTTAATTCATATAAGTGGCCAATCAAACATAAATCAAATTCAATGATTCTAGTTTAAACAAGAACATAATCACTAGAATAGAATCATAAACCAAATACCAAGCCATATGCTTCAAGTCAAGCAATTAACATGTTTTGAACAAGAACTAGAAATTAGGGCTTCTTAGCCACACATGGCTAAGAACAAATCAACCAACAAAAAGATGGAAATGGAAGTGTTTAATTCTTACAAATGGAAATAAAAAATGTTTGCAATGATTTGGTCTCCTCAAAAGCTCCAAGAAATTTAGCAAAATCGCCCAAAACTGCTCCCAAAAACCGTTTCTGATGAAAAATGGCGACTTCCCTTATTTTATTTTATTAATTGCTCACGTGCTTGCCATAAGACCATGCATTTTTAGCATGGTCATGCCTTTTTAGCATGGCCATGCCTTTTTGCCCATGTGTTTTTAGCATGACCATGTGTTTTGACCATGACCATGCCTTTTTGCTAAAACTCTAATAAGTCTTCAGACTTGGCTCCGTTTTCGGTATAGCTTCACCATGAGTCATGTTGCTCAATATGTGATAAAAAAGGACAAACGCGACATGTGTCGGTGTGACACAGCTCGCGTTTCAAACGTAGTCATTCGCTATGATGATATGCAACGACTTGGGTTATGTCTTCATTGTTTCTTCCATGACATGACTGGCCTATCTTCTCTTCATGCTCCAATGCTCCAAGCTTCATAATTCCTACAAAATTAATCAAAAGTAGTTAAATACCAGGCATTCTGAAAAAAACATGCAAGTGCCCAAATAATTAACTAAATGCAAGAATTATGAAGTAAAATGCAATCAGGGTCGGTCCAGACGGTGGGCAACCCGGGCGATCGCCCAAGACCCACGTCTCCAGGGGCCCCAAATTTATTGGCTATGTAGTGTGTGTGTGTGTGTCTATATATATATATATATATATATATATATATATATATATATATATATATAATTATTACCTAAATGATTTTTAGGGCCTAAAGATTGTTCAAACTCAAACTCTCTCAAAAGATAAACAATTTTGGTTTGCTTGTTATTGCTAATTGAACGCATTTATAGTGAAGAATAAATGATATTTTTTTTAATCTTTATTATATTTGTCTTTAAGGGGCCTTTTTTTTTTCTTTTCGCCCCGGACCCCATATACGTTTGGATCGGCCCTGAATGCAATGAAAAGATAGAAATATACATGCAAAATAGGTGCATAAAATGCACCTATCAATCATTATATCGAAAGAAGGTATAGGCATGAGGTTCCTTAGGAAGAAACCCTTGCACAGTTGTATAGAAAAAAGTAAAGGAAATCCTTCATATAAAAAAGGGGTGATGTATCGTTCTACGAGTACACTGAGAGGTTCACTACTTTGGTAGGTTTACTCAGTAATATACATTTCTCCGAGGAAGCGGAGGTATATTCTTATAGGAAATGATTACCAAAATAATGTTTCCAATTTGTAGGACAAGCCTCTACATTAATTGATGTGATGAGAATAGCCTTGTCCCTAGGAAATCTTGGAAGAGAGGAAAACAAACCCGAGGAGGAAAGTGAATCCTGGGGAGAAGATGAACAAGGTCAGGGAAACAATCTGGAGAATATCATGTTGGAGCGTACCATTATATTTCAGTATGGACAAGAAGGACATAGAATGTGGAAATGCAACCAAAGACCACCATTAGGAGACAAACGATGTAGTGTGTGTCATAAAAGAGGACATTCTCGAGAGATATGTCCGGGAATACCATATAAAAGGTTCCCAGAGGATTACACAAAGAAAATTAGTGGAAGAACAAAGAAACTATTGCATACGTACAATTATCTTTCTTCATAAAGAAGGTGGGTAGGTGCAACCAAAATGGAGGAAATCAAATTGATGAATTGTAAATTGACAGCCTATGAAGGAATCAAGCAATGATAGAATGGATTAGTCGATTATGTCTCCTCAATTTCTAAGTCTTAACAGTTAGAATCTCATTTCATAGAGAATCTTATTAACCATTCGTATCTCTATAGCATCCATAGAGATAAAATTTTCAAAGTTGAAGTTATTAAAGAATTACTTAAGGTCACCGATGTCACAAGAAATGTCAAATCTTTTTACTACTTTATATATGGATAAATATATGCTAGTAGAGATTAATCTTGATATAACTTTTTAGAACAAAAAAGAAAATCGACTTCCTTGAATTCGAACTCCATACCAATTGGATATAAGGCACACGACACAACCACTAAACCAATATTTTCTTACATCGATACTATTAGTAATGATTTGTATCTAAAAAGCTACAAGAAGCATTCTTTTTCTTTAGATTATTAGACTTCTATGGGTTGTTTGGCTATATTTATGTCTTTAAGGGGAATTTTTATTTCTTCTCACCCCGAGCCCAAAATATGTTTGGACCGGCCCTGCCTTTAAGAACCAAACGATCCAAACTTATTCTTCTTAGATGCAAGAAACGCATCGCTTACCACCCTATATGTCTCAAACAATTTCCATAATTCTCTTCTCCCATTATCAAGAGGGAAAATTGACACATAAAGAGTAAAAGAAAGTGTTTTAGCATTACTTCAATCTTGAACAAATGGATGACTCAGTGATCCCACACGATTAAATATATAATCCCTTCACTCATTCCCCCTATCCACCTCCGTCCAACCATCTTTTCTTTAGAACAGATTATCCATGTTGTCCTAATTTGCCACACCAACAGAAGGATCTCGTCAAAGATAAAAAAAAATACCATGAAGAGCATATTGATTTGAACGACCTCCCATCAATATCAAAAACGGCCTCCACAATCCTCAGTTGTGGAATCAACACCCGCATATAACACATCCACCCCTTGTGACATCTAATTCAAATGGACATCTTAGCCGATTTTTCCAGCAACAACAATTTGAGTCGCAACGTACGAAAAACATCAGATTTTTAGTATTTCATTCTTAGTCCTTGTTTAGAAAAAAAACTAGCTTATTGTAATTTAGTGTTTGGTAAAACCATAAAAGTAATATATCATAGGTTATAAAGTAACTTAGAGCATCTCTAATGGTTAACATGTAACATCCCGACGTTGAGGTATTTTCAAATTTCCCCCTTTATTATCAAGACTTATAGTATTTAGCCCTTGTGTATAAGAAAGTTCGCAAAATGGTCCATAGTGGCATTTTTATAATTTCGGGCTGAGGATTAGTACGTTAGGCGTACGTTGTGTACGATGAGCGTACATGCACGAGACTGAGTATGTTGGGCGTACACCCAGTACACAGGGCATACGTGAAGAATCCTCAAACCATAATTTTTAGGGTTTGGTCCATATTTAAGCATCATTAACTCCTCATTTCTCATTCCCTCTCCAGACTCCAACCTTCATTTCGTTATTTGCAACCCTAATCCATTGTGTGTGATCCTTTGAGCTTAAAAGTGTGTGTTTGAGGTGCCTTTGAAGCAAGGTGAAGAAAGAAGCATCATCTTGGCAGATCAAGACCTTCTAGATCTAGGAACATCTCACCTTCAAGATCCACTTTGAGATATAAAGTTATGAACTTGATGATTTTATGCATAGATCTTAGTTAGCAATGGAGTTTGTGTCCTTTTTGGTCCCCTAATTTGGGTATTTTGAGTATAAGCTACTCCAGTCCATTTAACATGTCCTTTCAGACATTTTGAGGTGCCCAGAGGCATAAAAATGTGGACTTGATCACTTATATCCTTCCATGCAAGTGCTACTGGTCTTAATGGGTTAAGTATATGAGATATTTAGTATTAAGCACTTTTTTGCCATGCAAGACCATAAAGTTGGAAACTTTAAGGTTAAGAGCGTTATTTGGGGCTTGGATCTGACTTTAGACGTAAGGACTTGCTGTAATAAGCTCTTAATGGGAAAAGAGCTTATCAGGTGCGTACGCTAGGCGTACCAGGTGGTACGCTGTGCGTACGTGGTCAGAGCCCCGTCGTCTTGTCAACCAATGAGTACGCCAACGTACTCGGCTGGATCGACTCGGCTGAGTTAGCTCGGCTAAGTTGACTCGGCTGGGTGTTGACTTGACTTTTGACCTTTGACCAAGGTTGACCAAGGGTATTTTAGGAATCGTTATTAATCTATAATGGGAAATGTTTTGATTACTAGGAATCGTGTAATGCCGGTTGTCGGAGCAGAAATTCATTCAGACTGTGTTCAGATTGAGAGGTGAGTTTTCCTCACTGTACTTACGGGTCGAAGGCACCAAGGCCGGCCCATTGGATTAATATCCTGGTTTACTATATATTGTTATGTTGTAGTGATCTGTTAGATTTGTATCATGGTATATATGATGTTGTTATGCTGTAGTGATCTGTTAGATCTGTATCCTGGTATATAGGATGTTGTTATGATGTAGTGATCTGTTAGATCTGTATGACTACATGTATATGCTAGCTATTGATTGTTATGGTGTATGTTGATATGTGATGGTTTAGTGGGTTGAGGCGGACCAACAGAGACTAAAGGCTAAGACACCCATGACGGTGCGGATAGACTGAAGGCATGCGAGGCGGACCAGTCAGGCCGAAGGCCCAGATAGATTGAAGGCCCGGTGAGGCGGTCCAGTCATGTTGAAGGCTCTGTATGCATGTTGTTGCTTGTTATGTTTATGTGGTGGTACTTTGGGGGAACTCACTAAGCGTTGGCTTACAGTTTTAGTTTTGTTTCAGGTACTTCTGAGGACCGTGACAAGGAGAAGGCGTGACCGTACACATCCTTGGTTTTATGTTGTTGGATCTTGGGAGACTCTGATTTTGAATAATGTTTTGGAAACAATGGTTATGTAAACACTTTTTAAGTAAATGGGTTATTTTTGAAAAGTTTAAATTTGTTGTGATTTTTGAGATGTTCATAACATATACTATTACTTAAAACTATAGTCATTTCATCATTCCATTAAGTTTATCCTATAATTAAGTAACACCTCCGATGTTTAACCTCTTCCAATAGTTTTTTCTTTAATTTTACATAATTTATCATTATCTATTTAAAATGTTCTATTAAATCTCCTCCATTTAATTAGTCATTTTTTAAACAAACATCACATTTTGTAGACGTTGAATGCCACAAACAAACGAAAAAAACTATGTCGGGTCTTTATTTTATAAACATGAAATAAGAAAAAAAATAATGTTATAGTTATAAAAAGTGATTGAAAATATTATATAATCATTATAAATTAATATTTCGTAAATAACTATTCATTAAATATTTGATAGCAATAATTAACTAGTAAATAAATTAAAAATATTTAAAATTAAAATATCATTAAAATATAAAATGAAATATGATTAGAAGATACGAGGGATAAATATACTAAATATTAAAGTATATTGACAACTCAATATATATTGAGTTGTCAATAGAAAAAAAAAGTCTATTAGTTCCAATGATAATAAGTTATAAAGAAAATAAAGAAGACAAAGAAAACATTAATAAGATATAAAATAAGTTCTCATTGGAGATACTCTTAAAATGTCTCCAATTAGTAATATTATGTTATAACTTAAAATAAATGTCACATCATCATTCCATTAAACTTGACATCTAAATAAATTATCACTCAAATGGTTAAAGCTTATTTGAATAGTTTTTTTTTATATATAAATATAACTAATTTACCCACAAATATCTATTTTTTTTATATAAAACCTCCTCATTTAATTGGTCCATGTTTAAATTCAAATAAAATTTTAATACAAACGTATAAATACAAATATATCGGCTCATTATTTATATATATATATATATATATATAAAATATGAAAAATTATTATATTGTAGTTACAAAAAATAAAATAAAAACATTGAAAATATTATAATATCGTCATAAAATTTATATTTTATAAATAATATGTCATTAAATATTTAATAGGAATAATTAATTAGTAAAGAAATAAAAATATATATATATTTAAAACTAAATTATAATTAAAAATGTAAAATGAAATATGGTTAAACTAGAAGGGATTATATGTACAAGTTATTAAAATATAACCATTCAATATATATTTAATGGTTATAAAACAAATAAACTATCTAGGGGTATTTGAGATTACTTTTTAAGGTTAAAAGTTTTTTTTGTGAAAGAACTTTTTGATTAGTGACTTTTTCCAAAAGAACATTTTTAAAATGTATTTGTATTTGCTTTTAGGGTAAAAGCCAACTTTTCAGTTAAAAAGTCTCAAAAGTTACAAAAAGACGGGATTTGTGACTTTTGAAAACTCATCTTTTCATTCTACACAAAAAGTTATTTTAAAAGATCTTTTTCATTAGCCAAACATCTTTTGGTTATTTTTTTGACTTTTTTGGAAAAGTTAAAAGTCAAAAGTTGTTTTAAAAACAATCTCAAACACACCCTAGTCTATGAGAAAACCAAAGGGCATTCCGCCTAGCGGTAAAGTGTTTCTCTCAAATGAGAGGTCATGGGTTCCAGTTAAGGATGTGAGTGGTCCAAACCCGGACCGGTAGACCTGGACCCGGAAAATCCGAGAACCGGTTAACGTGATTTTGTAGGACCGGAAACCGGACCGGTATATAGGAACCGGTTCCGATTCGGTTCATGGTAAGGTACCGGGTAAAGTAGGTCTAGAGCCAGAAAACTCGGAAACATTAAAACGAGTCAGGTGGAACCGGGTAAAGTAGGTCTACAACCGGAAAACCTGGGAAATCCGGAATTTTTTGGTAATTACTTAGTGGTTGAACTTCGAAAATTTTCAACTTTGATATCCCAACTTCGGGGGATTGTAAGTCATTGAATATTAAATCAAAAATGACAAAATTATAGTCTAAAATCATGTACAAACTTAAACTAAACGTTGCAAAAAACCTCATGCTAATCCGACTTCAAACGAATTAGATATGCATTTTTAAAATTTCACAAAATATAAAAATAAAGCTGAAAAACAGAAAATTCACAGCATTGATATCCTAACTTTTGGGGACTGTAAGTCAATGAATATGAAACCAAAAATGACAAAATTATAGTCTAAAATAATTTATAAACTCTAAGATACATGTTGCAAAAAATCTCATGATAATCCGACTTCAAAAGAATTAGATATGCACTTTTAAAATTTCACAAAACATAAAAATAAAGCTGAAAAACAGAATATTCACAACATTGATATCCTGGCTTTGGGGGACTGTAAGTCAATGAATATGAAACCAAAAATGACAAAATTATAGTCTAAAGTCATTTACAAACTCTAGACTACACATTGCAAAAAAACCTCATGATAATCCGACTTCAAACGAGTTAGATATGCATTTTTAAAATTTCACAAAATATAAAAATAAAGCTGAAAAAACAGAAAATTCACAGCTTTGATATCCCGACTTTGGGGGACTGTAAGTCAATGAATATTAACTCATGAATGACAAAATTATAGTGTAAAATCATATACAAACTATAACCTACATTCTGGAAAAAACCTCATGTCAATCTGAATTCAAACGAATGAGATATTCATGTTTTAAACTTTTCATAAAAACCAGATGCAGCCCCTAAAACCGGTTCCGGTTCCTAACACGGTTCCGGTTCTTAAACCCGGTTAACCCGGACCCGAAGTGTGACATCCCCAAATTCACGGTCATTTTAAAAAATTTATTTATACTTATTTTAAAATCAGAGTATCCTTTTTGAAGAATAATATTGCAAAATTTGTCCCCAAAAATATGATAAATATATTATCAAAGCATTTCCAAATAAATGTATTTTATTTATATTAAACCGTTGGGATGTCATCGTCAATACAGAAACATAAGCATAAACAGACCTTACATTAATTTATACTAATGATCTATATCTCCTTTAATCTTTCGGTGTAATGTATCTTCGCATCGATACATGTGATACAAATAAATTGAGTGGGTCAGGTTGGGAAACCTGGTGAGTACATAGGGTTTTCAACCCACAATCATATAGTTAATTTGTTTCTTCACATACTTCATGTCAAACAATTAACCTGATTACCCTTCCCCATTATCTTTTTTATTTGTAAGGATCTACCTTAAGAATCATCTATTCTTCAATATTTATTCCTAAGGAATGGGCACGAAGTCCATCGTTGTCAGGGTTTATCTAATAGGCACTAAGTCTATATCTGCAAATGTTATCTATGAAGCACTAAGTCCATAGCTGCCAATGTTATCTATTAGGCACAACAGCCAATGTTCATTTGTAAGGCACTAAGTCCATAGCTGTCAGGGTTTTTAGAGTACATCTGGTGAACACATCGTTCACAAACACCTACAGGTTGCGAGCCTGCTAGCGTTCCACTGGATTGTCTACAATAGTCTGTGGTCGTCATCTATACTCTGCTATATGAATGAATCATCGTTAAAGTCAAAGGCTTCTCAGCATCTTTCACCTCTCATCATCTATATCATCTTTCATCTCTCATCATTCATTTACCCATCTTTACCAAATATATTTATAGGTATAAAAATACATATACAGTTTAAATCAAGTAAAACATGTATAAATCGTTCATTTAGCATAGATATCAGGAACACATATAATAAGCACATATAGCATGTATTAATATTAAATACTTCATATCTATGTGTAAGATGAAAGTAACTATGCACTCACTTGTTAAAGTGACGACTTGAAATTTGAACAACGCTTCGCTTCTAGCAATTGTCATTTCCTTTGACGAAACCTAGTATCATTATTACTAAGTTTTAGTTTATTATTTATTGCGTCTAATTATTAGTCTAGATTCATCATTAACTCAAAGTCTACTTTCATGATCTATCAAGTAAGGTACAACCAGGTAGGATCATATCGGATGTAGGGTCCGTTTGGTATACGAAGTATACTGTTTGGAAATTCCACTTTAAACACCTCACTAAACCACAGCCTATACATCATCCCCGTAAGTAGATCAATCAGTATAACGACTTGGAATCACTTATAAATCTTGTTTATAGGTTCGTAATAATGATAATGAACTTAAACATAAGTTATACTTAAAGTATGGTAAGCATAACTCACTTACAATGAGGTTTAGCGAGGAACCGATCTCTGCGCGGGAAGAACTTCTGAGCTGAAAGCTCTTCTTCTCGGAGCCTTTCGGCGCTCCGGGACTCGCTACTAACACCTAGGAGGTGCTAGGTAAAGGCTTGGTTTGGGGGTGTTTGAGAGAGAATGGTTGAGAAAGGTGTGAAGAATGGAGTGATTTGCGCCTTCTATTTATAGGGTGTGAGAGGCACGTATGTTAGGCGTGTCAAATCCAAAAAATAAAGGGGTACGATATACTCCAAAAGAACACTACAATATTGCACTAAAAGGTAGTACAAGGCAAGTAGGGTCGACCCACAGAGACACAGAACAATCAGTCTATACCTCTTTGCGCAAGGTACTTTAGTCACCAACAGTAAAGAGGGGGGGTTTTGGATGCAATGATTAGAACAACTAATTAAAAACAAAAGTAAGCGACTAAATAAGTGAATTAAATTCAGAAATTGTAAGGACTCGAACTCTATGTATGACAACTTAGCAATGCGATTCCAAAATGACATGATACTTGCTCAATTCTATCTAAGTTGGTACTTAGAAGTGTTAACAAGCTCTAACACTTCCCATTCACCACATTAATTAACCAAAACAAGCTCTTTGATTAACCCTAACCTTACTAATCTAATATAAACAAGCTCTTAGAATTAGATTAAAAGATTGCATTAAGATTTATGTGAATGTTCCCAACAACACCCAAAACTCCTCACAAGCTCGGGAGTGTAAGAGTGTGTGAAAAAGATTTACACTAAATTCATTCAATGGAAATCAATTAATGCTTGTTACTTAGTCCAATTCACAAAACAATTACGGATTTTGCAAAATGGATAACTTGAATGACCTAACCCTAATTCAAATGGCCAATAAGAATCACAATTAGAATCAAACATTCGATTAAAGCAAAATCAATTTCACTAGATAGAAATTAAAAGCAAACATCAAGTCATATGATTGAAATCACAACCAAGAAGTCAAAACATGAAGTTGGAGAAACTAGGGTTCTAGCCACACACAGCTAGAACAAAATCACAAATCAAAAGATGGAAATAATGTGTAATTACAACTTACAAATAAGAGAAATAATGTTTCCAAATGATAAAGGGTCAAAACCTTCGAAATCCCCTCACCAATAGTGCTCTGATATCATGTGTGTGTGTAAAAATGACCCTAACCCCGTAATATGAAAGATAGGAAAAACTGTCAAAAGGCAGTTTTTGGGTCGAACACGGCCCGTGTCAAAATAGGCTAAACTGACACGGGTCGTATTCAGCATGGTCAACACGGCCCGTGTTAAAATAGGCTAAACTGACACGGGTCGTGTTCAACATGGTCAACAGCTTCTTCTTGGTCAAACACGCCACGTGTCCACTTTTCAGTGTAAATCCAACACGACCCGTGTACTCCTCTGACTCCGAATCCAAACTTGATTTTTCCAACTTTTCCGTTCTTCGCCCGATCATCCCGAAATCTTCACCAATGCTTCCTGGCACCTCCTAAAGCGCGTTCTAACCTCCGGTTTACCTGAGAAAAACATGAAAGCGTGCAAATAAGGTTGTTCTAGAGACTAGCATGAACTTGATGAAATGCACGAAAAATGAATAACAACTATGCTAAATAGATGCATAAAAGGGACTAAAAGGTGTGCAAAAAGGTGCACAAAATGCACCTAACAACGTACGTTGGGCGTACTCCAACATTACGTTGGGCGTAATGTGCCACGTATCGCCATCTGGTGGCAAACCGTGGGGAAGAAGGTGCGGCCCAGATCGTGTCACTTGTCACTCGCTGGTTATTCCAAAAACTAATTATAGTATCTTCTAAAATCCGTAACTTTCGCATACCAGCTCCGTTTTTTACGTTCTTTATATCCACGCGTAGGTATCGACGGGATCTACAACTTTCGTTTAGACTCCGTCGGCTAATTTTGACTTTATTTTTAAAGTTATATTTTAACAGATTTAGACAGTTAAAGTCCGTTAAAAATTCATAACTTTGTCATCCGATGTACGTTTTCGACTGTCTTTATATCGTTGAGCTCCTATTAACGAGATCTTCAATTCTCGTTTAGGTTGTGTCGGCTAATAATCGATCGATCTAAAATTCGATTTCCGGATTGTGCATTGCTACGCTGAATTTTAGAAAAATTATAACTTCCTCAAAGGAAGTCAGATTTGGGCGTTCTCTATATGCACGAACTCGGTTTAATGTATACTACGACTTTCGTTTAGATTGCTAAGGCTAAAAAGTAGTTTATCAAAAATTTACTTTTTACTATACGCGGAGCCGTAGGGCTGTAAACGAACCGAACGAACACGAACGAGGCTTGTTTATGTTCGTTTGTTTAAGTTAGCCGAATAAATGAACGAACACGAACAGATAAACGAACAAGTTTTCTTGTTCATGTTCGTTCGTTTAACAGATTACATTGTTCATGTTCGTTCGTTTATTTTCGTGAACATGCTAAACGAATATAAGCAAACGAATATAAATAAACAAAGATAAAAAATACATAATTTAAGATATATGAACATAAATGAACATATAATACACTAATATAATCAAACACAATTAAGAATATGTGAACATAAAATGAACTTATATGAATGAACATAAATGAACATAAACGAACAACATAAACGAACATTCACGAACATAATTGAACGAACGAGATCATTGTTCATATTCGTTCATTTAACTAAACGAACGATAATTTGTGTTCATGTTCGTTCATTTATTAAATAAACGAACTTCCCGCCGAACGGTTCACGAACAGTTTGTTGAACGTTCAGTTCGTTTACATCCGTATGGAGCCGTGCCAAACAATCGTGAAACTTCAACGGGTCATAACTTCTTCGTTATAAGTCAGATTTCAGCATTCTTTATATGTACGAAATCCTTGTGACATATGCTATGACTTTGTTTAAGATTATTTATGTTAAATAATCTTGTATCAAAAAATCATTTTTAACGTTTATTATCTCTAAATTTACCAGCCCGAATCTACGGGCGTTACACGAAGGAGTCGAAACCCGAACCGATTCTATATATTCTGATTCTAACGGTTCCGGTTCCGGTCCGATTCCGGTTCCGGTCCAGTTTTCCGGTTCTAAATCTCATCCCTAATTCCAGTCTCACTAGAAGATATAAATGATATTTAGAAGTAGGTTAATTTGCCGGTTAAAAAATCTATAGGAAAACCCATTGAAAATGCTCATATAAACTAGTTTATTGATAAGCTTAGCTTAAACTAGTTTATTGGTAAAACTAGTTTCCCAAACAAAACTTCAATGTGACTCCGCAAGTAACATGCTATTTTCTCAATTAATTTATTGCTACGTTTGGAATTTAATTTTTTCTCTAAATCTCTACCAAAAATATACTCATTCTACCTATAGAAAAAAACCGTCCTTATACCCTTCAAACTCATTCTACAATAGTATATATTATTTATTTGGATTGGATGTATAGATTGTTGACTTTATTTTATAATTCAAAACATTATATCGTGATACAAGTGGCATTGTCTAGGTCGTGCCCAAGTATTGTGGACTTGTTATTTGGTTCAACCAACTTTGATATCGTTAAGTAACGAATGACCCCACTTGGAAACTTAACGTTCACCCACATCTACCTTCCATGAAACCACTCACGTTGACCATATCATATCCAAACCAATTATTCATTTATTCCCATTTACTTTGACTATATATACACCCCCTCTAAAACCATTTACACCACACTCAAAACTTTTACACATCTTTTTTTTGTCACACACAAATGGATTCATATTCGGATTCTTCAAGTTCGGCTGATGCAGAAGACACCGCACTTTATCAAGAACTCACTCGACAGATACTGATGCTTACAGATGAAGATGATGATCGGTATACGGTGGAGCCACGGCGGAGACCGGTGGTTCATGGTGGTGTTGGATCAAGACCGGTGGCTAGGAACTACTATAGTTGGTCGGAGAGTGTGAGAAGTCCGGTCCCTGGTTGGATGGAAAGTTTGTGGGCTAATGGTGGCGGTGGCACCGGAGTGTTCATACCTAGCGGTGTTGCTGTTGCCGCCTACAGTGGTGGTGGAAAGAAGTTCGGTAGGAGAAGGCGTAATAATAAAGTAAGGAAAAATAATGATAGAGGTGGTGGACAAAAGATACATGGTTAAGTATATACAAGATTAATATAACCTTTTTAGAGCAAGGGTATGTAATTAATATCTTATATCGTGTAGGTGTACCCATTCCTTCTTTTTATTCTGTGGAATATAAATATATTGGCTAATATATTTATTGATTTGTGTCATTTTACGTGTTTTAAGTTTTAAGATCTAACTGTTATCTCAGGTGTTTTTAAGGTTTTGAAACAACTACAAAACCAAATTCAAGCATCAATTTCTAACACAATATTATCATGCTAAACTTGTGAACACTATCTAGTTTTTAATTTATAAAAAAAAAAAAAAAAAAAAAAACGCATTTTCACATTACAATAACTCACATTAAAGTGACAAGTTAATGAAAAATAATAATATTAATAATAATACTTGACCTGTTTCTTTAGCTAGACATCAGAGACTGAAGAGCTTGATTTGCAAAAAAACGGACATCAACATCTGGGTCTTCCGCCAGCTCAACCAAACACGGCCTAATACTTTTCTCCACCACCTGAAGGACAAAAAAGTAAATCCACAATATTTAGAGTAAGTTACATTTTTGGTCCTTGAGTATAGCTATTTTTTGCAATTTTGGTCCTCATTTGATGTTCTTCCAAAATTTTTGGTCCCTATTTCGAAAAAATGACTATATCTGGTTCTGAGTATATCTGATTTTTGCAATTTTAGTCCCAAAAGTAATCATTTTCTTGAGTCGATTACATTTTAGTCCTTGTGTATTGGTGAATTTTGCAACTTTGAGGTTTTTGTAATGGTTTTGGGACCAAAATTGAAAAAATCACCTATACTCAAGGACTAGAAATGTAAGTTGCTCCATTTTCTTGGAACGCCATATTGTTACTTACTGAATGGTCGACTATAGGAATTAACAACTGCAAGACCTTTGCGACATTAAACTTGATATTCGGCACTCTGAAGAAAACAAATAAATTAAATAGAAAACAGAAAGAGGAGAATAAAAAGACATTAAAAAAAATGTAATTAAATAATTACCTGTCTTTGGATAAGGTAATAAGTGCTGGAAGAAGTTTAGAACAAGTAATTTCTGAGCCCATAACTGGAGCAAGTAGAGAAATTGCACGCACAACTGTCATTCTATATAAATAATGCGGATTATTAATCATCTCCAACACCTGCCACAAATAAAAGATACACCCAAATTAAAACATAATAAATTCAAGACTAATTTACACTTTTGGTCCCCAAGTATATCTTGTTTTTACAATTTTGGTCCTTATTTGAGATTCTTGTAATATATTGTCATTACTTATTCAGTTTGAGACCAAAATTGCAAGAGAAAACTTTTTGGAAAAAAAAAATCAGTTAACTCAGGGACAAAAATGTAATTTACTTTATGCACTGAACAAATAATAACCTGTGGGACAATATGTTGCATTGACCAATCTGGACCGAATTCCTCTGCTAATCGCTTTAAGTTATTAGCAGCAGCATCTCTAATGGAGTAAACCTGAAAAAGTAATAATATTAAAAAAAAAAAAAAAAAACATTCTTAAAATAAAAAGTAAGTTACATTTTTGGTCCCTGAGTATAACTTCTTTTTCAATTTTGGTCCCAAAGTCTATAGTCATTTCACTTGGAACAGAGACCAAAAACGTTACAAAAAACCAAAATTGCAAGAGAAAAGAAAATCTTTTGGGGTTCAATATGAAAAAATCAGCTAAACTCAGGGACCAAAACCGTAATTTATTCAAAAGAGTCTAAGAGTAACCTTGTCTTGTAACCATTGCATGCAAAGAGAACCAAGTTTATCATCAAAAAAGGCTACACCTAATTGACTAGCCAATAGTGGAATGTATTCTATAATTGCCAAACGAACCCTCCAATGTCTATCTTCTGCCAGCTCAACAATTGCTGGAAGTAAAGATTGAGATAAAAGATCGATCCCGATGACCTGGCATTTATTTTGTGTTATAAAATAATTATTATTTATTAATGAAAGTAACAAGTATCATCTAATCTTATTACCTGATTTACTTGATCTAGCTTGCTGATAATATTGAGACGTACGTCTGGAAACTCGTCTTTTAGAAGTGAAAGAAAAATAGGAAGAAGTTGTTCAATTGTTGCTTCCTGCAATTCATTATAAAACCTCACTTATATAGTTATATACTTATATTATATCTTTTTATAAAATTAAATGAAAAAAAAGTTGTTACCTTTCCTAAAACAGGAGCCATGCCCATTATAACAGAAGCCAAAGCAGATCTAACATGCTGAGAAGAATCCGATGACAATTCCTACAAATGTTTCTTAGAAGAATTAGAATTAAAAAAATAAATAAATAAATAAATAAACTTTTATAAATCATACCTTTACACATGGAAGAATATGTTGAATTGCAAGTTGTGGGGTAAGAATACGACTAAATTTAGTGACTTTTCCAGCAGCTGCAATGCGTACTTCAGCTTCATTATCACGAAGTAGCCTCACGTATGCTGGAACTAACTCACTCCTGTTATAATTTAGAACAAAAATGTTAAAAAAATGGAAATAGAAATAGAAAAAAGAAAACAAATTGTTTTGGATTTGAAAATTGAACATACTTGGTGGGTTCAGGGCCCACTGCTTCACATAGTTCATACAATTGATTAGCAACCATATAACGAACACGCCAAGACTTGTCCTGTTTTTTTAAGAGAAAACATTCAAATTTTGTTTTCAATTCTCATTTTGTTTAAAAAAAAAAAAAAAAAATCACTTGTTGGAAACTAACCTGAGAAAAATTAACAATGACAGGAAGAATATGTGCAACACAGTCTTGGGGTTGAAGCAACTTCCCAAGAGCAGCACAACCCTCAACAGCTAGTAAACGAACAGAATCTTGATCTATAGAAAGTAAAAAAAAAGTAATTAGTTGCTTTCAATTTCATCATGAACTTGAGTAAGTTATATAAAATATGAGATAAACAACTTACCATCTTTTGTAAGATCCTGAAAGATCTCCATGATGTGAGTCTTGAGATGTGAAGGTTCCACAGTAGCAGAAAATTTTCCCAAATTTGTTGCAGCTGCTCTTCTAACCATGGGCATGTCATCTTGACATAACTGATTAAAAACTGATCTCAATTCTGTCTTCAATGCCTCAGAGGCACTAGGATAAGCAATGTGAAACAGCCCACATGCAGAAACTCTAGCAGTAAACCATTCACCAGCTGCCAACCTCTGAACCATAGATCAAAAATCATGTCAAGAAACAGATGTTCACCAATGAAGAAGAGATAGAATGATAGATTACTGAAAAATAAACCAACCTTAACAAGAGGTACAAAGAAATCAACCAAATCAGACTCTCTCATTTGTGATCCAATCCTGCAAAGTGACTCAACAGCTTTGTCCCTCACACATGTCTCTTCGACAGTACATAGGGTTTCAAGAGGGGGAAGCAACACAGGGGCATGCTCTATTCCACCAACATAAGGGATAAACACACCCAACTCCTCTGCCATGGCTAGAAGAACCTCATCATCATCATCATTGTTTTCACTTAAGAAAGGAATCAACTCCTTTCGTGTCCGATCTTCTCCTAGAGCACGAGCAATTGTAGATAGCCTTCTAATGGAATTCAAGCGCAATTGGATGTCATCATTCTTCAGCTCGTCTATCAGTATTGCTATGGGGTACAAAGGTTCATCCACCATCGACATTGTAGTTCAAAAACTACTGCACTTTTCAGCCAAATTCATATAGGATTACAAGTCATTCATCACATGATAGCATGTTAAATTCAGTACCAAATTCAACAAGGATGATCTAGGTTTTCTTAATTTGTAACTCGACAAAAAATATAGGTTCGATGGAAGTCTGGAACCAATGTATGTTCTTCAAAATTGAAATGGAATACAACAGCAAAGAGATTATATACAGACATATAAATATATAATGACATAAAATCTATGTCGGATTGGCTAGTTGAGTTCATTAAATTAAATTGCCACACTTGAAAAAAGATTAAACGTAAAGACATGTGAGATCCGTAAATAATCTCGAATTACAAATCGAGAAGCTGAAAATAATCGAACGTAAATGAAATTGCATAATCAAGCTTTCAAGCACTTAACACCTAGGGCTTACCAGGTTGTGTTCATTTACATATAGTTTGAATCGAATAAATCAAAATTTAAGGGATTCAATTCGAATGAATCCACAGAGCAGATATATACGTAACGAGTGAGGAAAGTAACCGAGAGATATCGGAGAAACGTACCGGCGGAAAGGACTGTGTTTCCCACTTTGATTCGTCAGATTCGAAGACTCGAAGGGGAAAGAGAGCCGGTGTCAACGTATTGAATCAAACGCACCGAACGCCTTTTTTGACAAAACGGAACTTGTTGGCAAAGATTTTTGTTCATGTTGATTAATTTTGGATTTAGGATGTGTGTGGGATTATTTTTTAGGTTAAAAGTTCTTTTGTAAAAAGATTTTTTTTAAAAGAAAATTTTTAAAATGTATTTGTATTTGTATTTGTTTTAAGGAGAATTTTTTCTAAAAGAAAATTTGTATTTGTTTTTAGGGTAAAAACCAACTTTTCAGTTAAAAAGTCCCAAAAATCAAAAAAAAAATAGAATGTCAGATTTTCCTTCACACAAAAAATTATTTTAAAATATCTTTTTCATTAGACAAACATTTTTGGCCAATTTTTAACTTTTTAGAAAAGTTAAAAGTGAAAAATTGTTTTAAAAACAATCTCTTAAAATCTATAAAAAAAATATTTGAAGACGCCTCTTTCAAGTGAAAATGAGGTAATTAACATTTATTAGTCTTGTTTATGTTTATTCTTTTTTTTATATGTTTAATTATTTAACTTGTTAAATGTGTTTACATATTATAATAGGTGCCAATGATAATATTTGAATACATTTAACAAGTTAAATAGTTAAATATGTAAAAAAAAAAAGTTACCTAAATGTAAACAATTTTTTTTAATTTCTTAAAACTTTTTATATTTCTTACAACAATTTTATGATATTTTTTCCTATAGGTTTTTCTAATACAATGTTTTAAACTTTACTTATAATTTTTTTTATACTTTCATATAATTTTAATAAAAGTATTTTTAAACCAAATACATTAGAAATATTTTAAATTTTTCTTAAAAGTTTTTAACTTTTTTTTTTACATTTTCATACAATTTTTTTTATAATTTTCATAAAATTGTTTCTAAATTTTCTTTTACAACATTTTTAAAGTGTTTCACAAATTTTGTATGACAATTTAATATTTTTTTATAACATTTTAAAATACTTTCGTTAATACTAGTTTAAAACATTTTAATATTTTTAATACTAGTTTAAAACATTTTAATATTTTAAAGTGTTTCACAAATTTTGTATGACAATTTAATATTTTTTTATAACATTTTAAAGTGTTTCACAAATTTTGTATGACAATTTAATATTTTTTATAACATTTTAAAATACTTTCGTTAATACTAGTTTAAAACGTTGTATTAAAAAAATTAAATTTATAAACTTCTAATTAAAAATTATTAAAAGTTGTAATAATTTTAAAACATCTATATTATATAGGATTTTTTGTTTTTTTATTTGCTACGTAATATTTTTTTATTTTTTTAAAAGACCCTCCATATTTAGTTTATTTAATTTTATTGTTAGATGCTATTTATTTTAAAAATATTGTATATGCTTAAAAACAAAAGAAAAAAATATATAAGAAGCTATATAAAATATTTTACAAAACAAAAACATAGTTATTAATTAAAAAGTAAAATTTAGAATTGATCAATGTTTAATTAATACTTAGGACATTATGGATACCTTAAAAATATCATTTGAAAAAAAATAATACAAACAAATATGTAAAATAAAATTTTTATTAATTTTGGAGAAAATGACTTATCATGATAATTAACTTTTCGTTTTGTTCACATTTGAACAATTTTCTTTTTTTATACGCATTTGATCATTTAACTTGTTAAATGTGTTCACATATTATAATTGTCACCGGCTATAGCAGGTGATAATTGTAATATGTGAACAAAATATAACAAGTTAAATGGTCAAATATGTACAAAAAAATTGTCTAAATGTGAACAAAACGATAAATATGATTTGGGTAAATTGTACGATGGTTATTAAGTTTCTAAAAAGTTCGATTTTGATATTATATTATTTTTTTATTTTAATAGTCATTAAGTTTTTTAATTATTACAATGTTGAGTATTTAACCGGTCAATCTAATTACTCGTTTACATAAAACTTTTGATGATGTGTCGTTGACAAAACATGATGGAATGACCTTGATGCAGCATGATGACGTGACATTGGATGTCGAGATTGAAAAAAAAAACTAAAATGTAATTATTTTTGTACGATTTGGTCTTATCATAAAAAAAAATCAATTGACAAATAGATCAACTGATTAGGTTTTTTATATCCTAAATAAAAATAATATTTGTTACAATGGTGAAGAGATGTAATTTTACTCTTGTTATTCAGAGTTTAACAAAATTTTCAATACGGATATGGCATTGTACTTATAAGATAAATATGTATGGGGTTACTCATGCTGCTTGTGACATGTCTAAGGTCATGTCTATGCCTCCTACATATACGATCTTCATGAATGTATGTTTTGTTACTCAAAAATGATTATAATTTTCAGGAATAAACAAGAAAGAAACACACATAAAGACACAATGTTCAATGTGGTTCGGTCAATGTGACTTACGTCCACACAATATGATGATTCTTATTCGTGAGCTCAAACAAAGATAATTGGTACAATAAATAGAAAAACATCGTTAGAATCCTAGCTAGCTTGTAACACCCTGTTCCGAATCGTTTCCTAATTCAGGGTCGTGACCCGAAGATCAGTTTTCATAAGGCTTAGCGCCTCTAGGATAGAGAGAATTAGCCCATTTTGGGTGTGGAAAATGTAGATTAGATGACCTGGGAGTTCGATTTGTGTTGTGGATTCCCAAGGGTATATCGGTAAAATAACCGTTTGGTCCTTTTATGAATTTAAGTTCGAAATTTTTTAAGGCAATGAAGAGTTGATATAAGTGTAGAGCTTCTCATTACCTTTTCGGGGATATAAGGATCGTCGAAAACGAACTTAGAACGAAGAAGTTATTGTCTTCGGAAGTTTGGTAGTATTAGGGTTAAGCCTAGTACGCGGGGCGTACATAGGAGTACGTTGGGGGGTACTAGGCGGTCGGATCGCAGATGCCCTCTTGAGTACGTTGGGCGTGCCAGGAGTACGCAGGGCATGCCAGGAGTACGCAGGGCGTACTTAAGCCTGGTGCAAACCCTAATTTAGGATCTTAGACGCTATTTAATGGCCCTAACTCAACACCAAACCCTTATACTTTCAGCCTACATCCCATTAAACCCTAGGAACGAACCCATAGTCTCCATTGGTGTGATTCTTGAGTTTTTAGTGTGATTTCATGCATTTTGGTTCTCACTGAAAAAGAAGGGGCTTCTCGGAGAAGTGTGGGATTGCTTGAAGCTTGTGGATCCAGACTTTGTGCATCTTGATCTACCTTCTGGAGGTATAAAACTTCAAACTTTATGGTTCTCTAGTGTAGATATAGTATTAGGTGGTATGTTATCATGTTTTGGTCCCAACGTTGTTGATCTTGAGAGTAGAAGCTACTCCAGGGCCATTGAGCCTCGTATTCAGTCCTTGTTGAGTGGTTAAGTCATGAAAATATCATCTTGAGGGTTTTTGTTGATGCATGCATGAGTTGGTGTTCTTATTATGGATAAAAACAAGGATTGTGTCCCATTGAGTCATGCAAAGGAGTAAAGTTGCCAGCTTTACGTGTTAAGACACCCCTTAAGGGTCATATATGTGTTTGGATGCTTTTGTCTTAACCATTAAGAGCTTATTATGGATTTTGGGCCTTTGATGAATACGTTGGGCGTACGCTCAACGTAATTCTTGTTTCGTGCATCAACAACTTGTACTCTGTGCTTTGGGGTGAGTACGTGGTGCGTACACTTATGGCACGCAGGGTGTACTTCTAGAAAGTCCAATTTGGGCCTTTTAGGGGTTGGGCGATGAGATGTTGGACTAGTTTTGGGAATGATAAAATGGTCTTTTACCCTTTAGTAAGATGGATCATAGATTGGGCCTTGGATTTTGGACTTTGGATTATTTAATAATTAAGGTTGTATTATTTGTTAGTTGGTGCAAGATTATCTAGTTCAGCGACCCAAGGAGTATTTGATTATCAACGGATTGAGGTGAGTTTCCTCACTGTGTTTGGCGGGTCGAAGGCACCAATACCGTCCCATGGGTTATTATGTTTAGGATGCTAGTTGTATGTGTGACACTGCATGTATGATATATGTTATGTATGTCAGGCGGGGCCTGATGACTATCTTGTATGCTATCTATCTTTGTGATTCTTGCATGTGTTTAGGTGTTTGTATATATTCCGGGCGGGGCCCATTATTTACTAACAGATCTGTTCCAACCAGGACCGATGATGGGAGGGGCCCATTATGTGTTTGATATGTATGGTATGAAGTATTTTTGGGGAACTCACTAAGCTTCGTGCTTATGATTTTCAGTTTATGTTTCAGGTATATCCGGATCGAAGGGGAAGAGTTGGGGGTGATCGCATCGCACACACCATATTGTTCCATATTTTATTTGACTCTAATGTATTTGGATGTTTTGGTTATACTCCGATTTTATTGTAGTTTTATGAATACGTTTTAAAAGATGGTTTTATTATTATTAAAATGAAATTTTTGGTCTTGAATTTTGGGACGTTACAAGTTGGTATCAGAGCCTTGGTTTGAGGGATTAAGGCATACTCTCGAGTGTGTCTGAACTTAAACTGAGGATTTAGTAGAATTTTAAAAGGAAATGTTTTATAAAAATAGATTTTTCTAATAAAAGGAAGGGTGTGGTGTATGCAATCGACCAAGCTCAAGTAAGTTTTCCCAAAATACTCATACATGTTTTATGATATGTTTGATTTGTGAATTTGTGAATCGCATGCTAGATTACGGATAAATATCTAGGAGATATGCCTTTGTATGCTTGTTGTATGAGCTTATAGACTTGCATGCTAGTACTGATTAGTCAATGATAGGATGACCTGTTTAGGTTATTGGCACACCCCGCTAAAGCGGAAACACGAGGTGTGGCAGTATAAAGGGTTTCATAGCAAAAGTTAAAAGACAACACCAACCATAGTATTAAAAATCATTACAAATTTACAATGGGTTTGAACAACTTTTAAAAGAAATTACAATGAAAATTGAAATACAACACATGCGGATGCTCCAAAAAGTGATGTGTCTCTACGTGCCTCTTACTAGATGATTCCTGAAAAAGCATGTAAAAAGAGCGTCAACTATAAAAATAGTTGGTGAGTACTCACAGATTTACAAAATCAAGATTTGGTATAAAACTTTCCATAAATACAAGAACATTGCTATAACAAGAAACAAAGTTTATTGCTATAATAAATAACAAGATTGTATGTGCATGAGCAAACAATGAGTTCACAACCAAGCCTATGACTGATGCCCTATCAAGCTCTATGCTTATCGTTCCATAGATTAATATGGTATCATGCACTCAAGCAATCGGGCTAGTGAGGAGTTGTCAATTCCTAATAGCGCTGTCCATAATGACCATTGGCTCAAAGAGTTAATGGTTGGATTAAAGTATAAGGGAAGGGACTTAAGACGATAAGGCCTCATGTTTCAAGTTTCATAAACATACATAGCAAAATATAGCAATCAATTTTGATACAAATCAATTTAAATACAACGAACAATAAATAGATTTTCGGACATTCTTTTCCACCCCAAAACATAAAAACCGAAAATAGGGGAGTGCGTGAATACTCAAATACATTGAGATGATGCAAATGGTGCCTTGACTACGCTCCACTCGTACCACTATCGATTCCTACAATAATGGTATTCGCTAGTGAGTCTCTAATCGAAATCTAACACTAGTATACTTACTACTACAATAGAATTATGCCAATATTGTGTCAAAATTTAATATTGATAAGTTACAAACATTTTTCTGAAATTGTGAAATTTTATAACTCATGTGATTAAGACAATTTTGGATATTAATTTCTAGATTTTTATAATATTAACTGAGGGTATTTCAACACATTTAAAGGTGTTTTAAGCTCCTAAAAATCAAAAATATTATCAAACAGTTTCCAAATATTGTCAAACTTTGCATTTTCATTCTAAATACAGTAGAGGTCTTCCATGAATTTTCCTTTGAATTTTTGATGTGATTAACTATTTTTCCAAAATTTTAAGCCTTCATAAAAATATAAATTCGTGAAAAAATATCATCCAAATGATAAAAATTCCCAAACTTTTTATGATACTGCCATTAGACATACTTAAGCTGCGAAAAATATAAAAATGGATTTATATACTGTTTAACCCGATTTTATGATTTTTGTTCATTTATTCTAATAAAAATTTAAATAAATAGAAAATTATTTCCAAAATTGACCAAACTTTTTTTACCATTGTTATTATACATGTAGAAGATGTGAAAAATATAAAAGATATTTTTCAATTAGTCTTGCTATTTTCTTTGGTTTTATCCTCTTAAATAATCATTAATTGGAGAATAATTATTAAACAGTTAAAGTAAATTACCAAAATTTTTGTAAACTTCATTTACAGTGTAAATAGTCTGGGAAAAATACCAAAGGTGGTTTTTATCTACTGGAATCCGATTTTGTGGATTTAAGTGTATTTAATTTTAGAAAATAGAAGAAAAATAGCATAATGAATATAAAATTCATCCAAAATTTTATTTAGAGTTCTAATATATTATAAGGCCTTCTGGTAAATTTTCATGAATTTTGGATAAGTAGAACTATTTTTCCCGTTTTTAGTCCATTATAAATACAAAAATCAGGGAAAAATAGGAATGCATTATGAAAAATTCTGAAAATATTTTTCTGAGTACTCCACATTAGGTAGGATCTGAGAAAAATCGTATATAGCCTTTTCACATTCCTTAAAGTGGTTTTATGATTTATTTGAACTAAACAAATAGAAAATTCAAAACCATAGCAAACAGTAACAAATAACGATGAAACTCACTGAGATGCCATCATTAACGTTAAGGGTCGTCCAAGAATTTACCTAGGATTTATAGACCTCAGAAAGTGTTTTATATTAATTATTGCCCTATTTTCTTGCAATAATTATAATAATTCGATAAAAATGAATTATTTTCTGAAAATTTGTAGAACATCTCATTTTGTTATGGAAATACTGGGAAACATCGGATGTGATCAGAAAAGTTGTTTTAGATATTTATTTGGGAATAAATCCTTTATGAACATATTTGAAAGCTTTTAACAACAAACTTTGATCATCAAGCATCTAAGCTTGAAGATCATCACATGCATGTTGTTTTGAAGACCATTAATGAGTTTTAAATGTTCAAAAATCGTTTTTGATAGAAAGCTTAGGGTGCATGTGGTGATTTGTACCCAAAACTTGTAGAAAAGTGCATTATGTTGATTTTAACTTAGGTTTTGGTCCTTGGATTTCACCATTTACAACATGCATGTTGTTTTTGGGTGAAATCCTATCACCATCATCATCAAAACCGTGAGTATGAGCAAGTGTTCATGATTTCACCATAGAATGGAGTAGAAGAAGGAGAAAGTGGAAGAAAATAGCAAAACATGAAGGAAAAGTGAAGTAGAATGAAAGAAAATTCGGGATTACCTTCAAGATTACTTCAAATGATGAATATTTAGAGTTTAAGGTGTGTTCTTGGGGCCATTTTTCTATAACATTTCGTGGGTATAGAGAGAGGAAGAGAGAGTTTGAGAGAAAAACTTGTTCTTGAAGGATGTAAAGAGGTGGAGTGAAGAGTGAGTGAAAATGAGTAGTGTGTGCCTTTTGAGTGTGAGAGAGAGATATGGGGAGAGAGGGATCCGAATTTTTGAGGTATAAAACCCTCTTTCTCTTTTACTTTTATAAAAATTTCAATTCTTTTGTAAAAATGTTAATCTTTTTATAAAATATACACCCTAACCTACTTTTTATTCATGAAACCTTGATTTTTTGACTTATAAATTAAGTGTGAATGTTAATGACTTAAATTTTTTTTTTCCTTGAATGCATTTTCATAATTTTAATTATTATAAAATCAAATTATAAGGTTCATAACTATTTTATAGAATTTTTAGGGTTAAATTTAATAAATTTAGGTTTTTGGGGCATTTAGGGTTTTTGAGAGTTTGTAAATCTTTAGATATCAAAATCAATAGAATCTTTGAGACTTCAATTTATCTTATGGTATTATAACTCTTTTATAGTTATAAATAATATTTGTAACTTATTTTATCGGTTTATTGGCATTCTATGTAGTGGTTTCGAGATTCAAGCGAAATTGAGGAATCAAGTATACTAGTCCTAGTTTTCAACTTTGACTTAAGTTTCTATGAGGCTCCAACCTAATTTCTACTACTAGGTAAAGTGCATAATGTGTGTATATGATTCATGAAAAGGTGTTTGAGTCAAAGAGTGACCCGAATATAGGTAGTCTCTACAGTTAAGTAGTTATAGAATTCACATATCAATGTGAAATCTAAGTACACCATCCATTATTTCTATCTGTTTCCAAGTTTTTACTAGGTTATAACTTAGCTTCTATAAGTGCCCTCACCTTTTAGGGATTAGGCCATGAGATGTTGGACCAGTTTTGGGAAGGGTAAAATGGTCTTTTACCCTTTAGTAAGATGGATTATAGATTGGGCCTTGGATTTTAGACTTTGGATTATTTAATAATTAAGGTTGTATTATTTGTTAGTTGGTGCAAGATTATCTGGTTCAGCGACCCGATGGGTATTTGATTATCAGCGGATTGAGGTGAGTTTCCTCACTGTGTTTGGCGGGTCGAAGGCACCAATACCGGCCCATGGGTTATTATGTTTAGGATGCTAGTTGTATGTGTGACACTGCATGTATGATATACGTTATGTATGCCAGGCAGGGCCTGATGACTATCTTGTATGCTATCTATCTTTGTGATTCTTGCATGTGTTTAGGTGTTTGTATGTATTATGGGTGGGGCCCGATGACGGGAAGGGCCCATTATTTACTGATAGATCCTATTCGGGGGGGGGGGGGGATGTCGGGTGGGGCCCATTATGTGTTTGATATGTGTATGGTATGATGTATTTTGGGGAACTTCGTGTTTACGGTTTTCAGTTTATGTTTCAGGTATATCCAGATCGAAGGGGAAGAGCTCGGGGTGATCGCATCACACATACACACCCCATATTGTTCCGCATTTTATTTGACTATGATGTATTCGGATGTTTTGGTTATACTCCGATTTTATTGTGGTTTTATGAATACGTTTTGAAATATGGTTTTATTATTATTAAAATGAAAATTTTGGTCTTGAATTTTGGGACATTACATAGCTGCCCCTATTTATAAAATGAGCATCCTCCATAAAAGGCATCTACGTTAGGCTCATCCATTCTTACGCCAAAATGGATGTCAACCAATCACAAGACACCATGGAACCGCTTCTAGAATCCTCAACATTGAGGGAATGTGAATGTAAACATGCCGTGCACATTGGCACAATCAAACATCTTCCTAAAATGGTTATACCAACACATTCATAAGCAAGAAGTTCATTTACCATGCTATAGTGCATTCTTGAGCTGTTGAGAACGCATTCGACATCATCAAGAGCACGTTTAGAAGGACCAACACATATATGGAACACATTTACTCCACCTAGAATGCATCAAGATAGCGCATCCTGGAAGGCTAAAATGAGTATTGATGTGGTTGGCATTGAGATCTTTAACCGTGTTCATCTTGTTGATATTCTTTTGTCTGTTCCTCATTATTCGTTTTTTCTCATTTTGAATATACTCATGAAACTTAGGATAAAAAATATTATTTAAATCGTTAAATAATTGTTTTTCCTACTTGTCATGTTACCAAACGATTTTTTCATTTGTTACCTGATTTTTTTTAGCTTCAAGGTTTTTTAAAGTGATTTCATTTCCGATCCTTAAGACTTCATGCATTTTTTTGTTGGGTTCCAATATATTATGTATATTTTAATCATTATGAAGATCTGCTTTTTGTTTTTTTTTTCACACCAATAGGTATTTCGGTAAGATTAACATCTACGTTGTCGTTAAGATCCAAAGATAGTATATTTGATGCAAATGACGATGATTGAGAACGAGAGAAATTACCACCTTTTCGGTACTTGGGGTTGGAGTGGCATCAATGAATTTTCCAACACCTTTGAGGATGTTCCACACATGTCCAAATACAAAACATTTCTTGTAGTTTGGATTTTGCGCTAATAAGATTTTTGTTTGATCAACGAGGTGACCTAAGAATGTTGGTCAGTTTAGATTGTATGCATTTGAAGTGGAAGAATTGTCCAACGACTTTGGGTTGGGTAGTGGATGTGTGAATATTATTCGTGAAACAGTAACTGATTATGATATTTGGATATGACATGCATATTGTGGTATACTAGTATCAAATAATGGTATAAATGTGCGTGAGACATCAGATCTTTTTGCCAATCTTATTGAAGGTAATATACATGCTCCTATTTATACCATCAATCTAATGGTATGTGCTATTATTTAGCAGACGAAATATATCCAAAATGGGATACTCTTCCGACTATTCATGATCTACGTGGCCCAAATAAATTTTTTTTTGCAATGAAACAAGAATCATGTAGAACGTATTTTTGCCGTATTGCAATCACGTTTTACAATTGTTGCAGGACTTGTACGACTGCACGTTTATGGAGAAAATAAATATTGCATGATATAATGACAACTTGTGTCCTTATGCATAATATGATCATTAAAGATGAACGTGTTGTTAGTGCAACAATCGAAGAACTAAGTGAAATGCCAACTATTGAGTTTAAAATGGTGGTTGATATTGATGTACGATTTCAAGAATTTCTTATTCGACATAAAAACATCAAAGATAAGGACGCTTATAACGAACTTTGAAATGCATTAAATTAATATTTGTGGAATGAACATACTAACTCACACAACTAATTTATATTAATGTTATATTTAATGTTTTTTTTTCTTTTATTATTTATAGTTTATATATTTTCAATTTATTTTTAAATTTTAATTTTCACCATATTTATATTGTAAATTTAATTATTTAATCAATTAATGCTATTATTATTAATAAATTATATATTATAATAATCATAATGAAATCATATAATATAAAAAATAAGATTATTTTATAAATATTATAATATTAAATTATGTTTTTATGTAAAGTTTAGTATGGAGTTGGAGATAAAAATAATTTTTCTGGAATTTTTATACAAAAATACGGTAATTTTTAGTTGTAGCCTTGAAGATGATCTAAAGTGCACCAAAACAGTTTATTGACCAATAAAACAAGAACACAAATACTTAATCTAACCGGTAAATTTTTTATGATATGTCATAAGAACTTAATTTTTTTTTTCTCATGACTAATTTAAGACAACAAGCATAATTAATTAGAATATTTGATATTTTCCATAAACTATTTAAAATATGAAATTTGATGAAACACTTACTATCCCACTTATTTTGATTCATATACATAAATACTTCATCAAATTTCATATTGTTGTCTATTTGCCATCCCGATAATAACTAATTTTTATTATATAAAAAAATTTATTATTGTAGAAAAATAATATTTTAGTTGCAATAAAAACAAGTAATGTCCGAACAAGCCAATGTGGGACTAGTCCACTTGGTAGAGACTTTGCCTCTTAGATTGGAGGTCTCGAGTTCTAACTCTGACGTGAACAATTCCGTGCCATTAACTGCTAATCACTAACCCCCGCTGTTCAAAAAAAAAAAAAAAGTCATGTCCTAACAAACAATAAAAAAATAAAAATAAATAAAAAATCAGTGTACCCTAGAAGAAATGGTTTCCATCCTTGGAGCCCCATCCACCCGAATCCATATCGCCTTCATTTCCATTTTCGGATGTGCTATTTAAGGTGTCCCAAAAAACTTTCCCGCGCTATTCCATCTTCTTCGATACTCTAAACTCTAAACCCTACATCGATCCGATGGCTCCCAAATCTGATAGTGCCGAAGGTTAATTACATCTCATCTCTTTTAATTCAATCTTCGAGTTCATATTTTCATCCATTTGTTTTTAAACCCTGCGCCGTTGTATAATTTGCAGGAATCGTGCTTAACTTCGTCAACGAGGTAAAATTCAATATCCGAGCTTAATTTTTGTAGCTACAACTTCGTTAATCGAGGTTTTTATAAGCACTGCAACGGATCCCTTCAATCTGCATGTTCTAAAATAAGTATTTTCCCTTACAATTGCTTCAGAGCTTTTGCAACTAACACAAAATGTTTTAGTTTCCATATGGATATCTTCAACTTTCTGACATGAGGTGCAAGTATTGCGGATATATTATACTATCGGTTGAATTTTTCTAGCTACAACATTTTTGTGATTTGTCATGATCTTTTGATGCATAGATGTTCTTCTAGATTGCGAAGAACCATTTACAATAGTGGACATGAATACATAATCATGTTTTCCATTAACGTTCAGAACTGCAAACATGGCAGTGTTTCACAAGTTTGTTTTAGATGATATCAATTAAGATTTCTTCAATCTAGCTTGTAGATCCGTTTCATATAAAATACAAGGCGTTTTCCCTACATGAATTTGATGTTTAACCATTTTACTTTCCTAGCTTCAAGGGCATTAACGTACAGACTCAAGGAAAAAGTTATCTAAATGGATAATCCAATTTGGTCAATATAGTTTATGCAAACTAAGGTCTGATATCAGTGTAATTTTGTTAACATTGGAACTCTATGAATTGACAATTTGCATTTCAACCGTGTCACATCACATGTAAGAATCTATGAGAATATCCAAAAGAATTGTTCAAAAGGGCATTTAAAATAGGATAGCATTGACTGATGAAATGATAGACTACTGAACTCTCAAACTGTTATGTTGATTTCTTGATTCTTTCTCTCATATCTTTTTATGATGTTGATTTCTACAGCAAAATAGACCACTGAACTCTCAAACTGTTGCTGATTTCTTGCAAAAATTCAACCTGAAAAAGACTGCAATACAGAAAGCTCTTGACACTCTTGCTGATAGTGGAAAAATAACATTTAAAGAATATGGAAAACAGAAAATATACCTTGCTAGGCAAGATCAGTTTCAGATTCCAAACACTGAAGAACTTAATCAAATGAAGGAAGAAAATTCCAAATTACAACAAATCTTGGAAGAACAAAAGAAAGCAAACAGTCAGCTTGAAGGAGGTAATCTTTTATCTTTCCAATTCCACACCTTCTAAATTAATAATTTGGTATATTTAATTTACATGATAATCTTTTTTATTGCAGAAATAAAGTCTTTGCAGTCAAACTTAACACTGGAAGAGATACTTTCCAATGATAAAAAACTAAGAAACCAGGTTTTCTTTAAATGACTAATTTGACCTTTTTCTTATCCGATAAACTTTTATATAAATTTGGATTTTAATACTTATAATTGTATTAGGTTAAAGAAATGGAAGAAAGATTGGCAAAATTACGGGGAGGGGTAACTTTAGTGAGTCCAGAAGAACGAAAAGCTGTTGAGAAAACTTTCTCAGATGCAATAAGTCATTGGAGAAAAAGGAAGAGAATGTTTAAAGATGTGTGGGATACAATTACTGAAAATTCACCCAAAACCCCAAACGAATTCAAGGTTTTGTTTCTTTAAAAAATATAGATATTAAATAATAGCCTAAATATTATTTATTAATGTGGTTTTTATTTTTGTGTAGGAGGAACTTGGTGTTGAATATGATGAAGATATTGGTGTGAGTTTGCAGACATATTCTACTTTAATGCCACATGGAAAGAAACGTCTTAGAGGCTAATATCCTATCCAGTATTGCATGCTTATGAGGTAATCAGATTTATAAATTAGTAGTTTTGTTAGTATTGTTAATTGTTATTTGTTAATGATCTTGACTTTTTGACATTTAGTATTATATAAATATATAAATGGTCCCCAGGATAATTTGAAAAACACAGAAAAGAGTAAACATTTTATATTAAAAGTTTGAAACCCCTTTTTGTTCATTTTCAATCTTGTAGTCCACTTATTCCTACATTGCAGTGGTGATATTGGCCAGGGACCAAAACTGCCATTTTTTGAAAGCACAAGGACATGATCTATCAACTTTAAAAAGATTGGACCCCTTCAGAAACTGACAGCGGGTTCCATTCCTAACACTAATTCAATTTTAAAGGGTAAAATAGTCTTTTGATATGGACTAGGGACCAAAACTGTAAATTTTTTAAACCACAAAGACATGATCTATATCAACTTTTTTAAGATTGGACCAAACTTGCGATTCTAAGCAAACCACAGGGACCATTTCTGCAAAATTTTGCTCCTTGTATTGATTCCTTTGTGTCTCGAAGATAAGATCAAAATGCAAAATTATGGTCATAAGAGTATTGGAAAAAGACCCGATCAAATGTCCTTGTCTTTTATTGAGTATAAACAAACTAATATATATTTAAATATGAAAGATAAATTACGTACATAATTTCAGTTTTGGTTTTGAATTTAACTTTTATAGTATTGGATTTATGTATCTTGTTTTATTGTCTTGATGAAAAATTAAATATTATAAACCTAAATAATAATAATAATAATAATAATAATAATAATAATAATAATAATAATGCAATGTTGAATATTTCAAGCTCTACAAAATATCCCGAATTTCAACAAAATACCAAATTGTAAAATTTCCTATATACAAGAGTCGAATAGCTAAAATACAAACTTTTAGATACCAAAAGCATTTAATTTTACACCATAAATGAAAGAAACCTTAAAAAAACAATAAGCTACTTCCACCAGTTATTGCCTATACAATCTTTTGATCTTTGTAGAATTTAACTTATTTTCTAAGTTTACTTGTTGTCCTTGTGAAGTAATATAATCTTTAGCGGAATGAAATGATTCATTTCCGTCTGAATTTGAATCTGAACTATCAGAAACAAATGACTCTGAGCGAGCAAGTTCCACCGCTGCTCTGGCGGCAATTGCAGCATAAGCCGCTGATTCAAATGCATCTTGTGCTGCATCCGTTGCATCTTTATAATTTTTTGACTCAGAGAAACTCATTTTCTTTTCAATTTTCTTTTTCTCCACCACTTTCTCCTGCAACAATAGATTCGAATTTTAACATTTTTTCTTATGAAATTTATTAATTTAATTACATTTCTCTACAAACCTTTCGTATTTCGGAAGAAGATAAATCTAGTTGCAAAATTATACCATTCTCTTTGGCAATATCTGTAAGTATCTTCATTCTGCAATCCAAAGTCGATTGTGCGGGTGACAGTTTTTGTATCATCTAAAACAATAAAATTAACATTCTTTAATTAGTTATTAAAGTAACAAAACCTTTGTATTATATAAAAAAACGATTATCATTTTTTTAATATAAAAATCTTACAGTTTGACTAACTCCACAGTTTCTTCGTAACTCGCTAGCATCATCAGCAAATTCCTTTCCAAAACGGCTTGTTAAAATCGCACGAATCTCTTGAAGTTCCGGAAACTCCCCACATCTTGGAGCCCCGTATAATAGATTTGATACTGCCTCTTCCAATTCTTTTGGACATTCACTAAAAAAACAAAAAGTTTTAAAAGTAAGTAAAACATCATTCTTTTGTTTATAAAAAGTGAGAAAATAGAAAGAAAAAAAAAACAACTTACTTGACTTGTTCTATGAGGTTGATCCTTTGTATGAGGAGATTGCAATAGCCATGTATCATGTCATACACATCCAACATGTTTTGGTCCTTGATCACTTGCTCAACCTATCACAATTACACCATTACATAAAAACTTTGAAACTT
Organism: Lactuca virosa; assembly: GCF_052849685.1. NCBI lineage: Eukaryota > Viridiplantae > Streptophyta > Magnoliopsida > Asterales > Asteraceae > Lactuca > Lactuca virosa. The sequence continues at coordinate 63,705,035 of NC_136433.1, forward strand.
TTATGAAAACCATGTTCGTTATAATCAAATAGATGGATAGATAGACAGATGGATAAATAGATAGACAGATAAAATATACCCGAAGGAGGGCTTGTTGGTGGTGGTTAAGGCGGAGGAGTTGGATGACATCGGAGCGGGCGATGGTAAACCTTGCAAGGCGATGCTTTTTGAGTTGTGAGAGGCGGGGGATGGCAAGGTTTAGGGTGGTTTTAAGCTTAGAGGTTTTAAATTTCCGGCCAAGTAGCGCATCAAGCTTTTTTCCCATGGCTCTCTTTTGTTTTCTTTTCTTAGTGTTTTGGGAAGAAAACTATGCACAAGTTGGAAGTACGAAGAAGATGCTAAATAAACAAAGTAGGTGAGGGGTCAAAGACAATCAACAAAAAACCAACTTGACGCTTTCAATTATGACCATGAAATAGATCTATGGGGACTTGTTTATATGTAATCTTTAGGTTTTATCATTTGTACAATAAAACACATCTTTTATTTAAAAATAACATTTTAAATCTTAATTCATTTGGTGGCATTTTCTCCATGAATTGTTATCATAAAAATCAGAATTTCAATAGATCTAAGGGGATATAAGAGTTTATTGTTGTGAACACTCATGTGATAATGCTTTGAAGATTTGCGTAAATGGATGCCATGAGGGATTTTCTTTCCTGGTCCGTTTTAAATTGCAAAAGAGGAAACTTGAGGGGCTTTTGTGTAGTTTTAATAATTCAAGGGTGACTTTGTTTCTAATCAAAACTTTGGTGAAAATCTCCATGTAGACTTGTCCGTCGGCATAAATGTATTATTGTGAGTATTTATCAGTTGGTATGAATAATAACGGATCTACAGTTATGAGACTAGTACAAATACCTTTGGTTAGATTTGGCATATAGTGCATTTTTATATTGTTAAATTAATAAATTTATGTGTTTATGTCACCATGTTTGACTATGAAATGGTATTTTTTATGTAAAACCTAAAACAATATGAACCACCATCAATTGTTTCCACATATTAAAATCAAATAACAATTAATGACTCATAAATTTAGTCAAATAAACATGGGATATTCAAAACAGTAAGCATATGTTTTTATAGGATTATAGTAAATAACCAAAATAATTGCAATTCACAAAAATGACCCCCCAACTTCGGAATTGTGCATTTTGAACCCGAATGCGAACGGTTTCTATTTGTTTATGCGGTCTTATATTTAAAGAGAATTTGAAATGTGGTACTACCACATCCCGGAACAATATTTTGGATTCTCTTAAAGATTTCGATAAAATGAAGTTTGGATTTGTAGTTAGAGTACATTACCGTCAACCATGTTAGTTATACACTTTGAGTGTACATGTTTTGTAGTTAGAATTTAAATTAAAATAGTTTCCGAAATGTTTACAAGGATAAGCACCATGGTTGAGTAAATACAATCGAAACCATGGTTGAGTAAATACAATCGAAACCTACACCACCAAAGCCAAATGTGAGGTTAAGGATGTTACATAGGGTGCTAAAAGTAAAAAATAAAAATGGATAGAGCTCTCAAAGAGTGGGTCAAGCCTTGCAAAAAACTATTAATTTAGATTAGTCTATTGTTATCGGGTGTCTACAAGTTCAAAACTATATTCGAAATGGTTATTTTTTACATTAAAATTGCATTTTAATGCCGTAGTATTTGAAATTGTTGTTTTTTTATAGTCATGACAATCCGCTATTGCCATTTACATCACAACCAGCATTAGAAGATGAAGTGGTATGCTTTGAGGTCAGAAAACACAATCTTGTTTACAACACTGGATTTGACTTAGTTTCTTAGTTTAAATATATATGAGACCTGTTGGTGATTTTAGTGTCACCATGTCATTTTATGTAACTGGAACTAACATGTGAGCTAAAAGGCTTCATAATTTGTACTATAATATATGTACGGGTTGGTGCGGAGTGCACGCATGTATAAGATCAAATTAGGAGACGGTTCGACGACAAGTCGGGGGTCCGGGGGCAGCGCCCCTGGGTTCGGGATTTCCAAAGGGGCGGCGCCCCTTTGGCGGGGTCTAGGGGCAGCACCCCTTTGGCGAGGTCTAGGGGCAGCGCCCTTAGCGGGGTCCAAGGGGCAGAGTCCCTGGCTGGGGCCCCGCTAAAATCCGGATTTTACATATGGGAACATAGTGGGAAATTCAAATTCTTGAGGGTGATTATGGTAAAACTAACGAAACTCGTTAGTTTTGGTAACCCTAAATCCTCATTAAAATCCGGATTACCCTGACTTGCTTCCAAAACAACTAATGACGGCCAAACCCTAATGAAACCCTAATCTCGTTTATTATATAAACGACTCTTCCTCTTGAGAAGAGACACCCGAATATTAGCTCTTGTTTTCTTCAAACTCTCACAGAATCTTTCTAGCAATTTGGCTTACGATTTCTGTGCCTAGAATCGTAAGTGTCAACTTGGATTATCCTAGACTGAATTTCTTGTAACCCAGACATAGGGTAGAAATATCAGTTCGGAAAGTATTCTCACGATCCAAGTTGGTATCCTGATCTCCACTACAAACCCTGCTTCATCAAACAAGACCTCTTACACAAAATAGAGATCTCATAACTTGCATTAGGATCCAAGAGTCGTCAACGATATGTAGATTATTGTATGATTCTTGGTTATAATGTCTAAAGATATAGAATAATACATCAAGTCAATGGAAAGAATTAAATACTTATGTGTGTCGACTTCACCACTACATGAGCAAATTTTAATGTCATAAACTTAATTGAAAGTTACGTTGACAAGTTTGATGCTTACTCTTAGGCAGGTTTGCTTGAAGCTTCGAAATTCACATGATTAGTCTTAAATATCATTTTTTTCATATGAGCTCTCACTTCAACTTTGGCATCATGTTGTTGGGTGGTGTGGTTGTTAGTTGCTTGTTTTACAATCGCTTTCTAAAGTGTTTGATTGTATCGAATCACTGATGGTCTCTCGGTTTAAGAAAGATGCAATCGAAGCTATAGTTACTACTTTTTAATAGGCTATTTGGAATTTACCAGAATTCTTTGATCTTTGGCATGAAAATAATTAAAGATAATTTATCCGATAACATCTACGTTTTGGGAGCTTGAGCCACTTCGACAAGAATGCATCGTCATGATTCATGCGAATAAGTGCTAGAGATTAGTTATCCGAAATACCTTTTTATGTAAAACCATGTTCAAAGTCCGAAATCATTACTCCTTAATCTGAAATCCGAAATGTACCATTTTTGTCATATAAATGTAGTTTGATGAGATAGAAAGTTAGTCTGAAATAATATTGGCCTCGTCCATAATAGATCATTTCGTATTGGATGGTCATTTTTACAAATGCCTAAAAAGTTGGTTATAGAGAGGCACCTTATCATTTCTAATGGTCAGTTTTTGAATATCTCAATAATAATATTTTAAACCTACAAAAATAAAAAATAAAGATGACTTAAGCGCGTAAGCCAACTCCTTACGTACGAAGTCTCATTATTATTGAAATATTACTCTTCCCACCCTTGAACTTTCATCTATATTTCATTTAGATGCCGAAATCAAGACACGATTTCAACACACTTCCTACCACTAACCGATCTTAGGTAATTTCCAATCTAGAGGTTAAACCTTTTGATAATATCATTAATTATGAGAGTAATGTATTTGTGAGGAGAAATTGTTTGATTCAAAATTTCAAATGTATTTGACGACTAGCTTCTCATGAATTTTATGCCAAATTTCAGATATCATTATTATAAGAAAAGTCACAATTTTTATTTGTGTTTGAATAGATATCATTATTTTGTAGTGTATTTTCTATTTCATTCAGACGCAATTTCATCCCCTAAAAACCACTTAATCACCTTCTCATTTTCAAAGCCTGAGTGGCCGTCAAATTGCTTATCTTACGTAATTTTGAATCTAGAATCTAAACCTCTTTGTCCTTTGATGATATCGTTGATTATGAAAGTTATATCAAGTAAATCCTACACTTACATGCAGGTCCTCCAGTTATTAACTTATTATGATTAGCAGATATGGTCCCTATATTTTATTATTAATAAAATATGAAGTGGTGGTTATCAATAGTTTATCATTCGCTTTTAATTTGCCATTTAAACAAGACAAAATTGCAAAAATGGTCCCTATGGTTAGGTCGAAATTGCTACTTTGGGCCAAAAAGGTTTGGACTAGCACTTATGGTCCAAAGGTTTTCATTTTCTTGCAACTTTGGTCCAATTTACTTTAAACTTTATATTAATGACGATTTTTCCCTTGTTTTTTGTTTTTTCAGGTTTTTTATTTATTAAAATACTTTTATATAATTATTAAAAGAAAAAGAAAAAAAAAACCTCTCTCTCTCTCTCTTCTCTCTCTCTCTCTCTCTCTCTCTCTACCTGAAAAATCAAACTCTCACACAGTACACATATGATTAACATAAACACACACAAATCAAAACCACAAATCATAAACAAATCTGGATTTTCGGTGATGCTACAACCAACATCGTCGATGGTGATGTCTCCAGATGGATCTCCGAGGGAGAGGAGGAAGACGCTCTTGCTCCGCCTATCAAGATCTGTAGCCTCTCAAGAGCTCATGCACACACATACACATACTCACATTCTGGTCGTCAAACCCACCGTTTCTCTTTCTTCGCCGGTAAAATAAAGATGCTAAGATGTTGGGGTCATCTCCGACTATGAAATCGCTGTCTGCCATGGAGGTTTATCTTCAATCTGACTTGGTAGCTGTAGTGATGATGGTTGTATAAGAGATGAGCCGGTGATGGTCGGATCTGAGAAGAAACCCAAAATCAAAATTAGAGTTTTTGGAGTTATGAAGTGTTTTCTGAAGATTTCAAGTTAAGTTCATCAAGACTCCAAAGATTTTAGGTTAAGTTCTAGGGTTTGCTCATCGATGGTCATTTTTGGAACACAGGAACCAAATTCAAGAACGAAAATGGCAATAATTTTGATTTGCTTCACTATGAACAAGATTTAAGATCTTACGTTTTGGGCTTCTATTTGTTCATACCAAGAACACAAGAACACAATCATCTTAAGTTTTGGGTTGATATTTATTCGAGTTCTGGAGAACCTCCCACCTGCAAATCATTATTCCTAAAATGGGAGTTTGAGACCCACTTACCACCTATAATTTTTTCTCGTCGGAAATCAAATTCGAGACCCATCTGTAAATTTTTTCTTGCCGGAAAATTGTTGGTCGCCGGAGCTAGTTAAATTTTCTGACGAATGAAGTTTTCAATTGGTGGTGGCGTCTGGTGTTGGTGGCAGCGGTAATGTGGACCGGTGGTGGTTATGATGGTGGAAAAGGACATTGGAGTTTGAAGGTGTATGGAGAGAGAGAGAGAGAGAGAGAGAGAGAGAGAGAGAGAGAGAGAGAGAGAGAGAGAGAGAGAGAGAGAGAGAGAGAGAGAGAGAGAGAGATTTTTTTCTTTTAATAATTATAAAAGTATTTTAATAAATAAAAAACCAGAAAAAACAAAAAAACAAGGGCAAAATCGTCATTACAATAAAGTTGAAAGTAAATTGGACCAAAGTTGCAAGAAAATGAAAACCTTTGGACCATGAGTGCTAGTCCAAACCTTTTTGGCCCAAAGTAGCAATTTCGACCTAACCATAGGGACATTTTTGCAATTTTTTCTTTAAACAAAATATGTTTATTCTTGTTTTATCTTATTTCTCCCGTGCTCTCAAAGAATACGATCAAGAGTGGAATAGAGGGATGTTTGGGAATGTGTATTTTAAAAATACATATGTTTTAAATGTATATTAGTTTATTTGGTGTTAGAATGGAATTTAAAAAAAAAGTATTTAGATTAATTTTATCATGTACTAAAATATAATAAACTGATTAGTTACTTTTTAGTGTTGACAAGTTTTTTCATATTATATAATGGTAAACTAACTTATTAAAAAAATCATTATTTAAATAAACAAATAAAAGATTTGAAACTTATTAAAAACTCTTTATTAGAGAAAAGGCTATTTAAGTTCAAATCTTATTAAAAATTACTGGTTTATATATAGTTTAAGATAATACAAGATAAATATGATTAAATTTATTTTTAAAATGGTTGATAGTTTGTTTTATTTACTTTTTTTATTTAGTTTATTTTAATTTTTTTTTTGTTTTTGCATTGCATATTTTATCCTTTTTTTATTTTGGATCGTATCAGGTACTTTTTCTTTTGCATGAGGTATTTTGCATGTATTTTGAGTCTCGTTGCGGTCACATATTATCTTGTTGGTGAGTGGTAGGACTTTGTTGACCTTTGAGGAATTATTGGGCTTCATAGGATCCATTTTAGAGTTATTAGGCTTAATTTGTAGATTACTTGGACGGATCATGGACTCTTAAAGATGGGTTTGGACTATACCAAGTTTTAAAATTTCCTACATACAAGTGTCGAATAGCTAAAATGCAAACTTTTAGATACCAAAAAGAATTTAATTACCACCATATATGAAAGAAACCCTAAAAAAACAACCCTTCCACCGGTTATTGCCTATATAGTCGTTTGATCCTTGTAAAATTTAGCTTATTTCTAAGTTTACTTGTTGCCCTTGTGAAGTACTATAATCTTTAGCATAATGAAATGATTCATTTCCATCTGAATCTGAATCTGAACCATCAGAAATAAATGACTCTGATCGTGCGAGTTCCACCGCCGCTCTGGCGGCAACTGCAACATAAGCCGTTTATTGATGTGTATTTTTAATGCCCTAGTCTTTTATTTGTAATTCCTAATCTATTGCATTTAAACCACACCTTACAGGCAGTGAACCTGATCGAGTATAATATAGTTTTGATAAGTAAGGTGTAGAACTCAAAGGGAATAATAGTGAATTAATATTAGAATATTTGATTAGGTTACATTAAATAAATGAAAGCAATAAAAAGAGTGGGGGGTTTTATTATTAATTCTCAACTAAATCAATAGCTAAACTAACTAGATAAACTGATTGGAAACGAATCACTTCAGGTACTCAGGTTTAGATTGGATTACTTCTCAAAATCATGATTAACTTCGTTAATAGTGCAATGGATTTATTAGTTTGTTACCGAATTCTAATGTGACTAGTTATCTTGATCATATTTCCTAGTACTGATAATTAATAAACAACTAACACAATGATCATGCAAATAATGAATACATAACTAATTTAATATATTCGGAATATGAAAGATTTGATTTAGTGATTTCTCATAAGTGGTAATGACAATCAATCAAAACATAGAATGGATATCTAATACGCTCCAACACAGTCAAATTCACAGATTAACATTACCTAACCCTAAGATTTGATCAATCTTTAGTCCTAACAATTTAATGTAATTAGATTGGTCATCTTAACTACACATAACTCAACAATGGGCAATAAAAATCATAACTTTAACATAATAGGTGATGATCAATCAAACACAATTATAACTAAACTAATAAAATTCAAAATCATTGAAATCAACACATAAAATCGAGTTTCATTTACTCCAAACAAAAGCAACATGTTTTAACACCTGAATTCAGAAAGTAAAACACATATATAAACAATTTGAATGCTAATTATGGTCATAATAGCAAACCGAATTATTCTTGTCATGCATCAGCTCTCGAATCTTTCAGATCTTCGATCCATATCAACTTAACGACCCTCCGGTCGCCTTCTAGACCCTTAAAACGACATATCTGAGTTTTCTTGGTGCCTAAGTCGAAGTGGAATGAAAGATATATCATTAGCGATAATTTTCGGCTCTATTTATAGGTTTTAGGGTCGCCATAGCGTGGAAAAAGACTTGCTACCCCGTAGGAGTTTGATTTTTCACGTCCACGAAATTTTTTGATTTCGCCACGCTGTGGAAATGACTTTGCCACAACGTGGGAACTAGAAATCAGAATTTGGAATAAACACGAAAGTTGCCCGAAATTTTTTCTAGTTTCTGGAACATTTTGAATCTTGTCAATCGGAATTACGAGTCATGAGATATGGACAAAACACTGAAGAGAGGTCAAGCTGCCAACAACATCATTTTTGCGTCTTTTTTAGCTCCGTTCTCCTCCTTTTACATCCTAGCTTCCATTTTAATTGTAATTGAACATTTCAAAGCATATTAAGTATCATATATCTTAAAATATAACATTTTTACTCAAATATATTTTAATAATAGCCTAAAATACATCGTTAGATAAAGTCATATCACTGATTCAAAAACATCTTGTGCTGCATCTTTCGACTCAAAGAAACTCGTTTTCTTTTCAATTTTCTTTTTCTCCACCACTTTCTCCTGTAACCATAAATTCGAATTTTAACTTTTTTTTAATGAAATTTATTAAGTAAATTACATTTCTCTACAAACATTTCTTATTTCATGTTAAGATATATCTAGTTGCAAAATTATACCATTCTAAAGTCAATTACTCTTGTGACGGTTTCTGTATCATCTAAAATCATAAAAACATTCCCTAGTTATTAATTTAAGTAACAAAACCTTCATATTATATAAAAACATGGCTATCATTTTTTTTCTTATAAAAATCTTACTTTTTGACTAACTCCACAATTTCTTTGTAATTCGCTAGCACCATTAGCGAATTCATTTCCTAAACGGCTTGTTAAAATCGCACGAATCTCTTGAAGTTCCGGAAACTCCCCACATCTTGGAGCACCATATAATAGATTTAATACTGTCTCTTCCAACTCTTTTGGACATTCACTATGAACCCCCCCCCCCCCCCCCCCCCCCCCCCCAAATCTTTTAAAAGTAAGTAAAACATTATTCTTTTGTTTATAAAAGAGTGAGAAAATAGAAAGAAAAAAAAAACAACTTACTTGACTTATTCTACGAGGCTGGTCGAGGAGATGGCAATAGCCATGTATCATATCATACACATCCAACATGTTTTGGTCCTTGATCACTTGCTCAACCTATCACAATTACACCATTATATAAAAACTTTGAAAGTTTTTGCAATATTTTGACCATTCAAGAAAATCATGATGTTCGTTATAATCAAATATATTGATAGACAGAGAGATGGATAAATAGATAAACAAATATATAGATAATAAAATATACCCGAATGAGGGCTTGTTGGTGGTGGTTAAGGTGGAGGAGTTTGATGACATCGGAGCGGGTGATGGTAAACCTTGTAAGGTGACGCTTAACGCTTTATGAGTTGTGAGAGGCGGGAGGTGGTGAGAGTTAGGGTGGTTTTAAGTTTTGAGCTTTTAAATTTCCGGCCAAGTAGAGCATCAACCTTTTTTCCTATGGCTCTCTTTTGTTTTCTTTTTTAGTATTTTTGGGAAGAAAACTATGCAAAAGTTGGAAGTACGAAGAAGATGCTAAGTATACAAAGTAGGTGAAGGGTCAAAGACGATCAACAAAAAACCAACTTGACGCTTTCAATTATGACCATGAAAGAGATCTATGGGGACTTGTTTAAAATTTTATCTTTAGGTTTTATCATTTGTACAATAAAACCGATCTTTTATTTAAAAGTAACATTTTCAATCCTAGTTTCATTTGATGTCATTTTATGCATGAATTGTTATCATAAAAATGATCATTTTAATATATCTAAGGGGATATAAGAAGTTGTTGTGAACCCTCATGTGATACTGATTTGAAGATTTGCGTAAATGGATGCCATGAGGGATTTACTAATTTCTTGGTCCGTTTTAAATTGCAAAAGAGAAAACTTCAGGGGCTTTTTGTGTAGTTTTAACAAATTAAGCGTGTGAATTTGTTTCTAATCAAAACTTTGGTGAAAATCTCCTTGTAAACTTGTAGTCGGCATATAATAGATACTTTCTTGGTATGTATTCTTGTTAAAATGGATCCCATTTAGTATTTATTAGTTTGTAAATAGAGTTTGGCTTTTGTAAATAGAGTTAGGCTCATTTGTAAATAGACATGTGTCGTGTTATTGTGTATTCAATGTGGTGAGCCAATCATTCCAAAAGAATATTATACTAATTTAACATAATAAGTTGTTACTCATTTCTTAATTAATTCCATTAATTTAGGTAACAATTTAACTATTTCCATAAATATATTACGGATCAAAATCCCATTATAATCATGTTTGCTCTATAACCCTATTCCCCTATTAATTAGAGCTGGTAAAAATCGACCAAACTCACAAACCCAATCCGAACTCAACCGAAAATTAGCAGGTTGGGTTAAGATTCTCAACCCATTTAGGATAAATGGGTCAATCCGTCTAACCCATTTAATTAAATATGTTGGATTTGATAAATGTTGTCAACCCGTTTTCAACCACCAACCCATTTAACTTTAATATATATTTAATTTAATAATTATTTAAATATTACCATGCATTATTCTAAATACTAATTTATAAATTACAATGTTGTATTATTATTTATGTTTTAAAAAATATAATCCTAATTAATATTTTTCTTTTCTGCACCTACAACACTAGTCACTCTTCAAAATCATTTCGAAATTACATATCTTTAATGTTATTTTAATAATTTCTTTGTATTTGTGAATTTGAATTGTGCTTTAATTATATTTTGAAAGTTTATTTAAGTTTTAAACTAATTTAAGCGGTGTAATCTTTACTTAATTTATTTAATTTTTTATTTTAAATGAGTTAACCCATGTTTAACCCATTTATTTAATAGGTTGAATTGAGAATTACGAAAACAGGTCAACCCGGTGACAACCCATTTATTTGAAAAGTTGGGTTGGGTTGAAAATATCTACCAATTTAAATAAAAAGGTTGGGTTGGATTGAAATCTTCAACCCAATTAATAAATGGGTTGAACCCGAACCCAACCAGGTCGACCCATTGTCAACTCTACTATTTAAAATGAAAACACAAGCATCGAATTGGATAATATACAACGCCGCCGTCTACATCTACCCAAAACAACATCAGACACGAGGAGTTTTTGTTCAACCGTGGAGCATATGAAGAAGTTTCTCCTACTAAATTACAGGTTTGAGATTCTAATACTATGTTAATAGGTATGTTTTTCTCTTTTTTGTATCATGGGGGATTTAGCTTCTGATGCAAATTAGGATATCAATTCGTCTTTTTTTTTTCATCTTTTCTAAAATATTATGGATATCTTCAAGGATTGAATCCCTTTTGCCCGGATTGAATCCCTTAGGATTACAATTATTTAATGGAGCATCAATGATGTGGTATTATTTACTGAAATACCCTTTTGGCCGGATTGTGCTCCAGGAAGAGTAAAGCCCAAGTTTTACTATTTTATTTGTTTTCGTCTTTATCCTATTTTATGGAAGTCTTTTAGTCAAATTAGGATTATGTTAGGATTAGTATGGATAACCTTTAAATACTTTGTTAACAACGTGAACAGAGTTTGGGCTTTTTTTTTTTTTTTTTTTTTTTTTTTTTTTTTTTTGGCTTTTAACTGATTCACGTTCTTGAATTAATAAAAGCAAGAGTTGAGAAACGTTTTCTCAGGTTTTAGTTTCGTCAGACACACGATAGCGCCCCGGGTTTTCAAGCGTTATGACATTTCGTTACAAATTGTCTATCTGTAGCTGCTTTCAGCTACATCAGGTGGTATTAGAGCCTTTTTTCCGATGACGGGAGAAAAGAACGAACCTGATAGGATTGAGCGGATGGAACAAACTCTTCAAGGATTCCAACGTACCCTTCAACAAATCATAGAAACCTTAACTACTCTTGCGACCCAGGTTCGTGACCCCCAAGTCCCACCGGCTGTACAAGTCGACGATAGAGTTCTCGCCCGCAGAAATCAACCTCCAAATCAGCGATTCCAACCTAGAAATCAAGCAAGGGATCGACTGAGGCAGCAGGAATAGGGTCGTTTGGGTGAGGATTCCGACATCGATGAAGATAGTGGAGAGGAAGAAGCAAGAGTAGGGAGATTTGGACGGCGTAGAGACAACCGAGATTTCGATTACAAGCAAAGAGCCAAGGATGTCCCATCATTCACGGGCTCAATGAACGTTGAGGACTTCTTGGATTGTAAGAGTGAACTCGAAAATTTCTTTGAATTCTACGAGATACCTCCAGAGAAACGAGTCACTTTAGTAGCTTACAAGCTCAAAGGCGGGGATCAAGCTTGGTGAAAGAATCTTCCGCTCACCCGCGAACGTCAAGGTAAACTTCCTATCACTAACTGGGATCGTATGGAACGAGGATTGTGTAGGAGATTTCTACCCCCTAATCATGATCAAATATTGTTCAACCTCTTCCAAAATTGCTCGCAAGGAGATAGAACAGTAGAAGTCTACACAACTGAGTTCCATAGGCTGTCTTCACGAAACGACTTGTCAGAGACCGAATCCCAACAAGTCACACGTTATATTAATGGCCTTAAGCCCACCATCCAAGATAAAATTTCGTTAGTTCCTGTTTATACTTTAGATGATGCTTTCAACCTGGAAATTAGAGCTGAAAATCAGCTCACTAAGACCAATCGTGCTTGGAATTCGAATCGGAATTGCCTCACTACCGGTCCACCTACTTTCTTTTCTCAGCCCACAGAATCCCCGGTGACCGTTACTAAGCCAACACCCACCGAGCGTGGGAAGAGCGTGGCGTCTTCATCAAATACAGCCACGAAAGCAGCCAATCCTTATGCTCGCCCTGTTAATAGCAAGTGTTATAAATGCGGGATTCACGGGCATAGATCTAGTGATTGTAGGGCTGCTACAGGTAAGGTTGGTCTAACGACAAGGGAGGACGAAGAAGAAGAAGTAGATGGTAATGATGACTATTCCTACGAAGAAGAACAAGATGCAGAGTTGTGTTTTCCTGCAGAGGAACCTACTTACGAAGAATCTTCAACAAAAACATGTGTTGTGAGGCGCATTATGCTTTCATCTAAGCTACCTGAAAACACATCTCAACGGCATAATTTATTTAGAACACGTTGTTTTGTTCATCAAAAGGTTTTCGATGTGATTATTGACAGTGGAAGTACTTAGAACATTGTGTCCAGAGAGATCGTGCAACAACTGAATTTAAAACCAGAAAAGCACCCTACTCCATACAAGATAGGATGGATTAAATCTGTTGGCGACATTCGTGTCACTGAGCGCTGCCGAATTCCGTTTTCTATTGGCAAGTACAAAGATGAGGTAATTTTTGATATAGTTGACATGGATGCTTGTCATATTTTGTTAGGCAGGCCCTGGGAGTTTGATGTCAACGCCACACATAAGGGGAAGGACAACACCTACTTATTTAAAGTTGATGGGGTTAAAATGGTGTTAGTTCCTTTAAGTGAATCTAATAAACCGAAAATCACTCAAACTGGACAAGCTAGAAAGAATTTAGTAGTTATGGCACATTGAGAATTTGAGGAAGAAATCAAAGGGGAACAAGTGATTTTTGCCATCGTCGCGACCGGATCGATACAAGAAGGCGTTTGTAGTAAAATTTTTGAAAAATTAGTTCCTCTTCTGGAAGAATTCCGATCTTTGATCCCGAGGAGCTACCTGCGACACTTCCCCCTATGCGAGAAATGCAACATCAGATTGATTTTATTCCAGGGGCAAAACTACCTAATTTGGCGCATTACCGAATGAGCCCAAAAGAAAATTTAATATTGCAGGAACAGGTAGAAGACTTGTTACAAAAGGGGCTGATTCGTGAAAGTATGAGTCCTTGTGCTGTACCGGCTTTGTTAGTTCCAAAGAAAGATGGAAGCAGGAGGATGTGTGTGGATAGTCGTGCCATTAACAGAATCACTATCGCTTACCGTTTCCCTATTCCCCGTCTTGATGATATGTTAGACATGCTGGAGGGGTCAAAGGTATTTTCGAAGCTTGATCTGCGTAGCGGTTATCATCAAATTCGTATTCGACCAGGTGACGAATGGAAAACAACTTTCAAGACTAAAGATGGACTCTATGAATGGTTGGTCATGCCATTCGGGTTATCTAATGCACCAAGTACCTTCTCCCGTTTAATGAATCAAGTGTTGAAACCTTTTCTTGGGATATTCGTAGTTATTTACTTTGACGATATTCTTGTTTATAGCAAGTCAGAGAGCGATCATCTAGTGCACCTTAAGGAAGTTCTCACTGCTCTAGCCAGCAACAAACTTTATCTTAATCTTAAAAAATGCAACTTTTTGACTGATCGATTGTTGTTTTTGGGTTTTATTATCACTGCTTCTGGGATTCGAGTTGACGAAGAAAAGGTTCGTGCTATTCGTGAGTGGCCGGTGCCTCGTATCGTAGGTGAAGTTCGAAGTTTCCATGGGCTTGCAACTTTTTATAGGAGATTTGTGCGCAACTTCAGTTCTATCATGGCACCTATTACTCAATGCATGAAGAAAGGTCAATTTCAGTGGGGGAGAAGAATTGAAGCAACTAAAAGTTTTGAACTCATCAAAGAAAAGTTAACCACGACTCCTTTACTTGTGTTGCCCAATTTTGATAAGCCTTTTACTTTGGAGTGTGACGCGTCAATTATCGGCATTGGATCCGTTTTATCGCAAGAGAACAAACCTGTTGCTTTCTTTAGTGAAAAGCTTAGTGAGGCACGACAAAAGTGGACGACATACGAGTTAGAGTTTTATGCTATTTATCGTTCTGGGAGCAATATTTGTTTCATCAGGAGTTTGTCTTATTTACCGATCACGAGGCCTTAAAGTATTTTAACAACCAACATAAGTTAAATCGTATGCACGACCGTTGGGTTTCATATCTTCAGCGTTTTACTTTTGTTTTAAAACATAAGTCCGGTTCCCAAAACAAGGTGGCAGACGCATTGAGTCGACGAGCTGAGTTGTTGGTTACGTTAAAAACTGATATTCCTGGTTTTGAAAATTTAAGGGATTTATATGCGGAAGATGATGATTTTAAACAGATTTGGACAGGTCCGATCGCGCCACCCACGTCCAAATTAGACGACTATCTTTTCTATAATCATCGCCTATGTATCCCGCGCACTTCATTGCGCGAGCAACTTATCAAGGAATTACATGTTGGTGGTTTAGGTGGTCATTTCGGGAGAGATAAAATTTTGTTTCTAGTTGAAGAGCGTTATTATTGGCCACATCTCAAGAAAGATGTAGGGCGTTTTGTTGCTAAATGTCTTGTTTGTCAAACCGCAAAAGGGCAATCTCAAAATACAGGGTTATACATGCCTTTGCCCGTCCCGGACGGTCCATGGGAAGACATTTCCATGGATTTTATGCTCGGATTGCCTCGTACAGCTCGTGGGAACGACTCGGTGTTTGTTGTGGTTGATCGATTTTCTAAAATGGCACTTTTTATTCCATGTAAGAAAACTGATGATGCTTCCAATATTGCTTTATTGTTCTTTCGAGAAATTGTACGCTTACATGGGGTGCCTTCTACCATTACTTCTGATCGCGATACCAAGTTCCTTTGTCACTTTTGGCGTACACTTTGGCGTCTGTTTCAAACTACATTGCAATATAATACTTCTTTCCACCCTCAAACCGATGGACAGACTGAGGTGGTTAATAAAACACTTGGTAATTTGATTCGTTGTCTCTGTGGTGATCGCCCCAAACAATGGGATCAGTTCTTAGCTCTAGCTGAGTTTGCCTTCAATAACATGGTCAACCGTTCCACCGGAAAGTCTCCATTTCAGGTGTTTTATCAACGCCAGCCTAAGCATGCTTTAGATTTGGTTCCTATGCCTAAACTCCTTGGTCATAACTTGGCTGCTGAGAATCTCACGACAAAGGTAGAAGCTGTTCAGACTGAAGTTAAACAAAGGCTTGCCACTTCTAACGCGAAGTATAAAGAAGCACGAGATAAACATCGAAGAGAAAAGGTTTTTGAGGTTGGGGATCTAGTTATGGTCCATTTACGCAAGGAGCGTTTTCCAGTAAGGACATACAACAAGCTCAAGATGAAGCGGGTTGGGCCATGCAAGGTACTTCGCAAAATTAATGACAATGTTATGTCATTGACCTTCCCGAATCCTATTCTATTTCTTCTACATTCAATGTGGCCGATTTGACCGAGTTCAGACCCGATCCTCCATTATATCCTGATGCTCACTCGAGGACGAGTTCTTTTTCAACCAGGGGAGAATGATGTGGTATTATTTACTGAAATACCCTTTTGGCCGGATTGTGCTCCAGGAAGAGTAAAGCCCAAGTTTTACTATTTTATTTGTTTTCGTCTTTATCCTATTTTATGGAAGTCTTTTAGTCAAATTAGGATTATGTTAGAATTAGTATGGATAACCTTTAAATACTTTGTTAATAGCGTGAACATAGTTCGGGTTTTTTTATTTTGGCTTTTAACTGATTCACGTTCTTGAATTAATAAAAGCAAGAGTTGAGAAACGTTTTCTCAGGTTTTAGTTTCGTCAGGCACACGATAGTGCCCCGGGTTTTCAAGCGTTTGACAATTCGTTACAAATTGTCTATGTAGCTGCTTTCAGCTACATCAATCAAGGAACAAATTTTGAGAGAAAAATGCAAGAATCGCATGTATTAACAAGTTAGTCTGATTTATTTGTTTTGTTTCAAATATTGGTGATGAGATGAAATTTTTTTGTTATATTTATTTATTTATTTCTTACATTGTTGTTGTACCACGTAATTTGTCATATTTATGAGTGTGTGGCTAATATTTTTTCAATCAACAATTCATTTCTTTATTGCAAACTTACTCGCTTATTTTATCATATAAATATGTGAGTCATGTGTTTCATCTTGACAGATTATTAGAATAAATGAACAATTTGATGGAAGCATAAAAAGAAATCGAATGTCTGTGATAAACACATTATGTATGATAATGGTTAAATTTTTTTCTATTGTATCACGATTTGTTTTTCTATTTCCAGTTCGTGAAAATTGAATCGATTTAAAAAGATTGTATATATTTATGTTTGAGCTTTGATTCTTTGGTGTCTATTTATGTTGCAGGACATATGTTTGAAAGAAAATTTGAAATCCAAATTCTTGAAGATACAAAGAGAATTCAACTGGCTAATGTCAAACGACCACCCACCATATCATCCTCTTCTTTCTCTGTTATTCTTCAAGACTACATTCTCTCAAGAACGTGTTTCCTTTTTTTTTGTATTTTTTCATGGATGTGTAAGCTTTTGATGTAATTATCAAATTTTTATGTAATTCTTTCAAGATTGTGTTGGTTTTTGATGTAATTCTTTCAAGATTGTGTTGGTTTTTGATGTAATTCTTTCAAGAATGTATCCATTTTAAAAGATGGATATTAATAAAATCTTTTTGTTTTTGATGTAATCCTTTCAGGAGTTTGTTAGTCCTTTTATATATTTTCAGTGAATTTTTCTTTAAGAATTTATTTCTTAAAAATCACATTCTTTTAAGAATTAAAACGTATTCTATCAAGAATGTTTATTAAAAAAAACATTTCTCCTAAAAATGGTGTTTTTTACTAAAAAAATAAAAATAATAATAAATAAATAAATAAACCAATTCCAAAAAATATGGATTTTTTTTATGTTGTTGCCTAAAATATGGATACATAAAATATCAATATTACCCGTAAGACGTTTTCGAATTTTGAATTTTTTTAAAAAATAATAATAAATGTAATGGTATTTTTCAAGAATGATTGTATTTTTTATTAATTTAATGATCAGGATTGAATTACACAATAACATAATAGATATCAGTTATATTTAAACCTAGTCATATAAATATAACCATGTATAATAACAGATCTATAGCTATGAGTAGACCTGTCAATGGGGCGGGTTTTGACCCTGATTCGCTCCAAACCCGTAAGAATTTTATGGGTTTGGATTTTAATTTTCGATTCGTTTACCCGTTTACGATCCATACCCATTTACCCTTTTAATAAATGGGTCGGATATGGAGCATTGTCGATCCGCTCCACTTATAACCCGCCCCGTTATATATATATATATATATATATATATATATATATATATATATATATATATATATATATATATGACAACAAAATATACAACTCGATGTCCAAGTAAAATGTCATTTTTATTGTATTGGACTTTGAGTATTAATTAATCTACATCTTGTTTAAGTAGACAGTTTATCTTTTTGAGAAATATTACTTTGTGGAACACATAAAAATTATGAAAATTTAATATTGAAAAAAGGTCGGGTTAATGGGTCGGGTATTCGTTGATCCGGTGGATACGGGTATGGATTCGACTATTCAAGACCCTGAGGGTTATTGGAGCGGGACGGGTCATGTTTTTATTTTTTTAAACGGGTTTGGATCAAGGGTGATTTGCTCCAAACCCGCCCCATTGACAGGTCTAGCTATGAGACTAGTACAAATATTTTTGTCTAGATTTGGCAATTGGCATATAGTGCATTTTTATATAGTTAAATATATATGATTTAATGTCACCACGTTTGACTATAAAATGGTATTTTCTATGTAAAACGTACAAATATATGAACCACCATCAATTATTAAAAAAAAACGCTCAGCATTTGAAATATGATACCAAACACATCTCGCAAAAACATTTCAGATTCTTGTCTTTTATTGAGTATTAAACAAACTAATATATATTTAAATATGAAAGATAAATCAAGTACTTATTTTCAATTTTGGTTTTGAATTTAACTCTTATAGTATTGGATTTGAGTATCTTGTATGAAAAATTAAATATTATAAACCTAAATAATAATAATAAAATGCAATGTTGAGTATTTTCTATTTCAAGCTTTACAAAACATCTTGAATTTCAACAAAATACAAAATTGTAAACTTTCTTATGTTTTTAGATACCAAAAAGCATTTAATTACCTCCATAAATGAAAGAAACCCTTCAAAAAAATAAAAACTATACACTATTTCCACATGTTATTGCCTATACATATCATCGAAGAATTTATCTTATTTTCTACTTTTACTTATTGTACTTCTGAAATATTATAATCTTTAGTAGGATAAAATAATTTATGTTTGTCTGAATCTGAATCTGAACCATTTGAAACAAACGACTCTGAGCGAGCTAGTTCCACAGCTGTTCTGGCGGCAGCTGATGCATAAGCCGCTGATTCAAAAGCATCTTGTGCTGCATTTCTATAACTTTTCGACTTAAAAAAACTTAATTTCTTTTTAATTTTCTTTTTCTCCACCACTTTCTCCTGCAACCATAAATTCAAATTTTAACATTTTTTAATGAAATTTATTAATTTAGATACATTTCTCTACAAACCTTTCTTGTTTCGGAAGAAGATATCTCTAATTGCAAAATTACACCATTATCTTTGGCAATGCCCATAAGCATCTTCATTCTGCACTCTAAAGTCGATTGCCCGGGTGACAGTTTTTGTATCATCTAAAACCATAAAATATTCTTTAATAATTAAAGTAACAAAACCTTCGTATTATATAAAAAATGACTATCAATTTTCTTATAAATCTAACCTTTTGACTAACTCCACAATTTCTTCGTAACTCGCTAGCATCATTAGCGAATTCCTTTCCAAAACGCCTTGTTAAAATCGCACGAATCTCTTGAAGTTCTGGAAACTCCCCACATCTTGGAGCTGCATATAATAGATTTGATACTGCATCTTCCAATTCTTTTGGACATTCACTATGGAATAAAAAACACTTTCTTTTAAATATGTCCCTAAAACATTTTTGTTTCCTTTATCAAAAGTGGGGAAGATGAGAAAAGAATAAAAAAAAAAAAACATACTTGACTTGGTCTACGAGGTTGATCATTTGCATGAGGAGATGGCAATAGGTATGTATCATGTCATACACATCCAACATGTTTTGGTCTTTGATCACTTGCTCAATCTGTCATATTTACACCATTATTTAAAAAAAAAATTGTTATATTTTCACGGTTCAAAAAAACCAGCTTCGTTATAGACATATAGATAGATAGATAAACATATAGACGGATAGATAAACATACAGATAAATAGATAGACAGATTTGAGGAATACCCGAAGAAGGGCTTGTTGGTGGTGGTTAAGGCGGAGGAGTTGGATGACATCGGAGAGGGTGATTGTGAATCTTGCAAGGCGGTTGCTTTTTAAGAGTGAGAGGCGGGAGATGGCGAGGTTTATGGTGGTTTTAAGCTTTGAGATTTTGAATTTCCGGCCAAGGAGAGCATCAAGCTTTCTTCCCATGGCTTTCTCTTTTTTTGCTTGGTGTTATGGGAAGAAAACTATGTATAATTTTGAAATAGGAAGAAGATGCTAAATATACAAAGTAGGAGGATCAAAGACAACCAACAAAAAAACCAACTTGACACTTTCAGTTTATGACCAAGAAAGAGACCTATGAGTACTCGTTAAAATGTTCTAATTTGGTTTATTATTGTTACAATTAGACCCCTTTTAGAATTGTCATTAACTTATTCATCTGACCCCCCTTTTGACTTTGAAAATAACTTTTTGAATCCTTAAAGTAATGAAGTTTTACCATTAGGGGATGAGGTAAGTTTCTGTTGATACTTTGATAGCATTTTCTTCATGAATCGTTAACAGAAGTTAGTGTTCCAAAAGATGATATGATGGATTTACTTTCTTGATCTATTTTTGCATAGGGGGAAACTTGAGGGGCTTCAGTGTAATTTTGACAGTTTAAGCGTGTGACTTTGTTTTAATCCAACTTCGGTGATAACTTCCACGTCGACCTGAAAACGGACACCCAATCAATCCATCGGCATGGTCGCATGGATGCATTATTGTTAACATGGATCAACCACTTAATGTATTATTAAGTATTAACTAAGGAGCATACTTATAAAGTTCAATGAACTTCATCAACATCATATTTTCTCTTTCAACTCTAAATTTATTGTATGCAAGTTGACATCTTAATATCTTAGTATGATTGTGTTTAATTTATTATATGTCAATTTCATATTCCAGCTCATTCAACTCTTGTTCTATTGAACCATGTGCATACTTTGATAATGTAACTGTTACGTATATTTATGAAAGGCGAACAAGATGACAAAAAAAAAAAGATTTATCACTGCAGCACTGCTAATGAAAAAGATAGCATATAAAGCTTTTTTTTTAATATGGAAATTAACAGGATAGTCATTAATCGGTTTCATAAATTGATACATAATTTGAATTTGAACAAATAAACCATGATTTTATGCAAATTATTAAATAGGAATTAAGTAATCTAACCGTATTTTGGGGTGTTTTTTTTAAATAATAACCACATTTAAAAAAAACACTTTCTCCAAAATGGTCATTTCGGAACAAGCCAAAACGGGTCAAATCCACTACTGTAGTTCAATGTTATATATATGGGCCCACACATCAAAATCGAAATCAACATTCCGGACATTGTGATATTCCGAAGTTGTTGCTACCAAAATTTCAAAGATTTTTAGCATTTTCTATCAAGGATTCAACAAACCAATATAGTTCTACTGTGAGCTATTATGACCATATAGATACCTTAAAATGTGTTAGTATCACTCATTAGAGTAGAAATAACTCTAGATTACCCATTTAAAGTAATTTTGGAATGGTACTTGCAATCCAAAATACGAAGAACGTAATCCGAAATATCCAGAATACGAAGATCATATTTGAAATGTTAGTCTGGAATGTAGTTTAATAAGTATTTTTTTTTTCGTTTATGATATTGTTAAATTATTTGTAAATTGATTTGCAATAAACCAATACCCTGTATTAGTCCTAAATAAGAACTAGTTCATTCGAAGATCTATTTGCGTAGATGTTGTTAAAAAAAAGTGAGTTTTACGGATGAAAAAATTATTTACCATCTACATGAGCTTTCAGAATTGGGACCGATTAATGTAAACTTTAATTAAAAATTTTGTTATAAATATTTGTTTTTTTATGGTACTATATTTAAATATTAAATTTTGTTGGATTGTTTTTGCATATAAAAAAAGTAGATGTTGAAATAGATTAAATAAATAAATAAATAAATAAAGACACTAAACCACCAACAACATCCATAAAATTAAGAAGGAAATTAGAGGATGTTAAAGCTTAAATTGAAAGAAGATAAAACTCCTGAAGATGGGACTGGAGCAAGTTTAGACAAACCTGAGACTAGTCGACATTTTATAATTTTTGTTATGGATACGTTTTATTATGTTTGGTTTTATTTTTGGAACTATTCATTTTTATAATACGTTTTTTTATATTTTTAATCACAGTCTTCCACATCCAGTGAGTCGAGTGATGAATATGCGTTGCCAATAAAATATGAAATATTACGCCTTGAGGACGACTAGCATGGTCTTGTTGATATGATTGCGTTAGAGAGAATGATAATATTGTAAATCCCGTAACCGCCTTCTGCGGCGGAGGAGATAGAAAAATAGCGTTGTATAATATGCAAATGCTCCTTGTTAAGATGTTTGGAGATATAAGACGGTTTGTGAACACATTGGAAATCATCAAAGAAGAATGTAGGACAAGTGCAACAATAGAAGAACAAGTGCAATTGACTGATAATGTGTTCTGCCTAATTAAGACATACATAGATTTGTTTAAAAATCATATAGACATTGCTAGTTTGCAATGCATGCAAGTTCCCAGTTATCCTGGAAATAAACTCTAATTTTAGATAACGTAATGTTATTCTAAACATGAATATGTAAAAGAAATTGTATGGTTTTCTTAAAAGGCAGTACTTTTCATTCATATTAACTAAACGAACGTTACAAAAGCTATTACATACTTAAATTGGTTTCCACAAAATTTGAAATTATAAGGGGATACATATTTTGTTCGCAGTCGATAAAATCTCCACTAATGTAACAACATCTGTAAGACGGTTTCGTTCTGCCCGAAGCTTATCAATCTCCACATTTGCATTTCGAATCTACTTCTCAACCTCTTCAAGTTTTTTCTAAGTTTCAACTACCCATTTTTCTTTTTCATTTACTTGTTCTACTAGATCTCCTAAACGTTGATTGAGTTTTCGACTCATTTTAGAGTCCCTTATGTTTGCTTCTTCGACGTCCATCATTGTTTGGAAAATGTCATCGGACATTTTATCTGGGAGCAGGAAATTTGGGCCTTTAAGAAATGGGTTGATATCCAAACAAACATAACAATCTTCTTCTTCACAATGTGAAACACCAAATTCAGATGAACTCATTCTCATGTGATTACTTTTCTAATGTACTTCATTTAGAATTGGTTACGTAGTGGATGATAGATGCATATTAATAGCGTGATGTTTTAACTTACAAATTGTGTCTGTAATGTTATGTCCGGAATCTCTGTATTGGAGTGTGTGCAATGTTGTTATACGACTAACATGGTAGTCTAGAATGTCAGTCCAGATTGTGTGACATTTAATGTTCATGATCCACCATAAATAAGAGTGACATTCAATATACTTATACAACTCCGGAATGACAACAAATTAACCATTGCCATGGACTTCAGAAGAAGAGACCACCCTTGTTCGGTCTTGGATAATCATTGAGGATGATATTGTTGTCACTGGTCTCCCATATTTTATGTATGGATCACTTAGGACCCGTTTGAAAAATATGTTTCACTATCAGTTATCTCGTAGAAAGTATTAGATAGAAGAAGTCAAGAGTAAGTTTAAAGATATAAGATCAAAGGTGAAGATGTTTAACAAAATTTATCACAAGATAGACAACGAATTATTCAATGAAGATGAAAAAGTAATTTTGCAGGTGGCTAGGCTGCAATATAGAAACGTAAATAATGGGGTTGATTTTCTATACGAACATGTTTGGAATATTTTAAAAGATGTCATGTATTTTTAAATTATGTATTTTGTTGTTTGTAGAATTCGGTGTATGTTAAATAATGATATGGTATTTTAAATTATGTTGTTTTTTCTTTGTAATATGTAAAAAATAATAAGGCAATAATATATCCTTTAGTCATTCCGAATCGATATCTAAACATAATTAATTGTGATTAAAAATAAGTATTAGGTTACATAGGGATTAAACAATCATCACTGGGTCTGATATTTCCCATTGAGATGGAGGGGAAACAACATGCACATTTTCCGTCTGGTATGTACATTGACACACATCATTTTGGTAATATATCTGAACCATATGGTAAAAATATGTGATGGTAGAATAACGTGATGCCGCAATATCATGACCACACATTATACCGAGCGTTCTTCATTTCCTACATAAACATGCGTGGCGATTCACCCCAATAAGCGTTATTATTGGTACATTGTTTTTATTAACCGATAACACCAGGAGGAATTATAGAATATCCATGTTGAGTACATTCCAACGGATGTTAGAGAAATAGAGTATTGCCCATTTCACATGACCGATGTTGGCAAGCACCTCACATGTAACCTGGATTAGCCGGCAAAATGTTTCTTTAAAATCAGACATAGTATATGATTTTCATGTACGCCAGAACAAAGGTTCGAATGTTCCGTTTCAACTAACTCTTGTATGCATATGCGATGCCACACTCTTACAACAATACTCATGATAAGAATAATGGAATACCTGACCTAGGGAAGAAGTTATGACGTCTTCCATATTGGTTATGCTTCCCTAGCATCCCCAAGAGCTTCCTTCAACCTCATCAGGAACTAGGTGCAAGAGTCAACATTATTTTCCACGCCCAGACAAAATTCTATTGACATGGTCTAGTTGTTTTCGTCCATAACAACCTCTATGAACATTGTAGGTAATCCCCTGTTAGAGGGACACTACATATAAAGATGACAAACATCAAACAACTTATGAATGCATGAAGCTGCATTTTTTTGTGATAACAAAACAATTAGTTGTAAAAACATTATAAATTTTAAATAAACAATTATAAATTGGAACAAAATTATTTTACCACACATCCAATTGCCACAAAATGGAGCTGCAAACGATCCATAACATCAATTTTGATGTTTGTATAACTATGAGGGTTCATTCGTCCAAGGTTGTACATATAAACAGGCAAGTTGGTAAAACTTTCTTCATGGTAGTTGTCTGAGAAACTCATCTTCAAGCAGTTATAATAGAGAATTTTGGATTCCGGTTTTAAGTGAATAACTAAATGGAATACTACATGTTGTATAGAAAATGAAAAACTAGTTTTTTAGTGTCCGGTGTGTGTTTTCATAATGTCAGTTCTATATGTACGGTTTCGACTACCATACTCCAGAATTTACTATGTAAGTCTAGAATGTACGGTGTCATATTCCAGATCCAAACTATATCTACCACCAACTTCTCCATAATGAATTGAGCTTCTATAGAATGATATTTTCCGGAGATAGTGGTCATTTTTCCAAATTTAAAAAAGTTGATTATTATTAATAAGTTACTCATTTATAAGCGTTAGTTTACTTGATTCCCATTAATATAACTATAAAAAATTTCAAGGAAAAATAAGTAATTTAACCATTATAAATTAAATTTTCAAAGAAAATAACCATATTTTCAGTTTTTCAAAAATAATCTCTTTCTCCGGAATGCCCTTATTCCGAAGTACTATTCATATTTCATAGTTTTTTTGGGTGTTACTATATGTACATCATCACTCACATAAATAGTCAAGTTGGGGGGAGGGGGTATACACATTATTCCACTCACACGGAGGGATACAGAAAGCAATTAGGGGGTACGTATAAAATTAGCCTTTTTTAATTTTCAAAGAAACCTTTTTTCTTTTGGGATTCCGAATGCTACATTTCGAAATGTTTAGAACCACCATTGTTCAATAAAATGTCTAATTTTATGCACTAATATCATATATAGTTCACATTACTATGTTTGTTTAACTTTTTGTAAAATTTAAGTAAAAAAATGATTTTTCCCGAAATTCCAGAATTGTTCTTCGGATTTAGGACTAGTTCTTGAAATTCTAGAGTTTTTTTTCGAAATCCGAAATGTTGGTCCAGAATCTGAAATGTTGGTCCAGAATCCAAAATGCCATTTCAGAATCAGTCATTAAAATGTGTTTTTTTCTTAGTCTAGAATGTCCATTCCAGACCAAGTGGTTATTTTTGCTAAAAAAATTAATTATTTTCTTCAAATACACATTAAAGTTACTAACTTGGAGCCTTTGCATGGCTTAAATGAACTCAAAACCTAGATTTAGCATCCTACTTTCACCAAATGGACATAAACACATGCATGGTTGATCCTTAACCATCAAGATGCTAACTTTATGGAGTAGGGACCTCAAAAACATCAAGAGAGACAACTCCTAACTTCTGGAGTGGAAGAATCCCACTAGATCTCATTCATGGTACTAAAAAGTGAACAAAACTCCGTAGTAACTAGATCTAAGCATACAATGAGAAAGTTCCAAGCTTTATACCTCAATGAAGCTGGAAATGATGAATGAAATATGGATTTACAAGCTCTCCCTTGATCAAAGCTTCTTCTACCTCAAGGTTCACCAACACACACTAAAACACACACACAAAGAGGTCAAATCTTCTCCAGATGGGTTAGGGTTTCGAAAAGAGGCTCACAGGGTAAAGGAGGCTGAGCAATGAAGGGATCATGGGTCATAATGATGCTTAAATGGGGTCCAAACCCAATAAATTAGGGTTTGTCGCTGGACGACGTACGCCCAACATACGCACGCCCCTCAAAGTTTCACTTTACACCCATTGGGACCAAATTTGCAAATGATTTACACACTAAGGGTCAAAATGAAAAGTACCTTGAATCGGGTATTTCAATTCTTCCCCACTTGAATTAGACTTCGTCCTCGAAGTCCGCTGCCGAAAACAACTCCGAGTAATGCTCCATAATCTCGTACTTAGGCTCCCACGTCCATTCAAAACCCTTTCGGTGCTACCACTTCACCTCCACCAGACCCACCACCTTGTTTCGTAGAGTCTTCTCCCTCCTGTCAAGGATCGCCACTAATATCTCTATATAATTCACGTGATAATCAACCTAAATGTCCTCCAATGGAACCACTACAAAATATCAACCAAGCACTTCCGCAGCTGAGAGACATGAAAAGTGCTATGAATTTGACTGGGCTCCTTCGACAAATCCAAACGATACGCCACCCTGCCCACCCGGGATAAAACCCTGAAAGAAACAATATACATGGGGACCAAATTACCCTGCTTCCTGAATCAGATGACACCTTTCCAAGGTGACACCTTCAGGAGTACCATTTCTCCAACCTGAATTCCAAGTCTGACCGGCGTTTGTCTGCATAGCTCTTCTGTCGACTCTGTGATGTCTGAAGTCTGCCGCGGACCTGCTGAATCAATTCGGCGTCTTAAGTACCACATCGGTACTCCCCATGATTTGTTGACCGACCTCTCCCCAACATATCGGGGTCCTACACTTCCTCCTGTAGAGCATCTCAAAAGTAGGTCGATCAATGTTGGCGTGATAACTTTTGTTATATGAAAAATCCGTCACAGGAATATACATATCCCAACTACCGCCAAAATCTAGAACACATGCCCGCAACATATTATCCAAAGAATGGATAGTCCGTTCACGCTGGCCATCAGTCTGTGGGTGAAAATTCGTGTTGAAATGCAGACGAGTACCCAACTCCTCATGGAATCTCTTTCAGAACCTGGAAGTAAATCGAACATCCCTATCAGAGACCACAAAAACCGGCACCCCATGCCGCGCTACCACCTCCTGAATGTTGACATTGGCCAGCTTCTTCGCAGAAATACTCTCCTGAGTCATGATGAAATTCTCTCTCTTGGTCAATCGATCCAAGATGACATATCTCGAATCCACTATGTGCGCCGTTCGTAGTAACTTTGTGATGAAATCCATCGTAATCTCTTCCCATTTTCAAACAGGAACTCCCAACGGCTCCATTTTGCCGTGAGGTTACTAATGATCGGCATCGACTTTCCTGCAAGTTAAGCACCTCTCCACATACCAGGCTACATCTCGCTTCATGCATGGCCACCAATAGTCAAGTCATAGATCTCTATACATCTTTGTTGCTCCGGGATGAATAGAGAATCTCGACTTGTGCACTTTCTCCATCAAAACCTGACGCGCACCACCCCAATAAGGAATCTACACCCTCCGATGAAGGGTCAATAACCCCAGGCTATCATAATCAAAGGAAGCCACCTGACCCACTATGCTCTCACTGTTCCGGTGCTCTTCCTTCATAGCCTCAACCTGAGCCACTCGAATCTGATCTAGGAGTGGGGTAATCACTGTCATCCTCAAACACACATCCCTAATTGGAGGAGCAACCACTATGCGAATGAGAGCATCGGCCACCACGTTGGCCTTCTCGAGATGATAAAGGATCTCACAATCATAATCCTTCACCACATCCAACCATCTACGCTACCTAAAATTCAGATTTGGGCGACCCATCAAATACCTCAGGCTCTTGTGATCTGTGTAGATAGTACAACGCACCCCATAGAGGTAATGTCACTAAATATTGAGGGAAAACACCACAACCCCCAACTCCAAATCTTGCATAGGGTAATTCGCCTCATGAGGCTTCAGCTGCCTCGAAGCATAATCGATCACATGACCTCGTTGCATCAATATTACACCCAAACCCGTGATTAATGCATCATAGTACACCATAAAGTCCTCAACGCTCTCCGGCATGATCAGAATCGGCACCTCACACAATCTCTGCCTCAGAGTCTCAAAAGTTGACTGCTGCTCAGGCCCCCAACGAAATGTGACGGTCTTCTTCGTCAATCGAATCAATGGAACCACTATCTTGGAGAAATCCTGAATGAATCTCTTATAGTAACCCGCTAATCCAAGGAAACTCTGAATCTCAGTTGGAGACCTCAGAACCTCCCACTTCATCACTGCATCAACCGTGGCCGAGTCGACCATAATACCGTTCAAGGTGCCACATAAACTGCAACTCACGCAACAAGAACTCACACTTGGAGAACTTCACATACAACATCTCCATCCTCAAAGTCTCCAATACCTCTCTCAAATGCTCCTCACGCTGCTCTTGGGTCATGGAATAAACCCGTATGTCATCAATAAACACATTCATTGATCGATCCAGCATCATCCTGCATACGTGATTCATGAGATCCATGAATGGGACTGGAGCATTTGTGAGCCCGAAATGCATCACCATGAACTTGTAATGACCATAACGAGTTCAGAAGGACGTCTTCTGCGTATCCTCCTCTCTCACCCTTATCTGATGATAACCCGAACGCAGATCAATCTTGGAAAACCAAGATGCACCCTGAAACTGGTCAAATAACCCGAAAATCCTCGTGAGCGGGTAACGGTTCTTCACCGTTAGCTTATTCAGCTCCCGGTAGTCGATACACATACGATAAGACCCATCCTTATTCTTCAAAAAACAAGCTTGGCGCTCCTCATGGTGAACTAATCGACCGAATAAATCCCTTGTCTAACAGCTCCGGCAGCTGTACAAACAACTCCTCCATCTCTGGAGGTGCTAATTGATAAGGTGCTTTGGCTATCGGAGCTGCACGAGGAACCAAGTCAATACTTGCCTCTCCGGAGGCACTCCAGGCAAATCCTCCGGAAACACATTTGGGTACTCCCAAACAATCGGTAAATTGTCCACAATCGTCTTACCCTTCTCCCAGGTATCCATCACATAGGCAACAAATCCAGAATCACCCTGTTGAAGATATCGTCTGATTCTAGTTGTTGAACATAGAGCCGACCCACGCTGAACACCCTTTCCCTGAATCACTAACTCTCCCCGCCCCCCACTTGGGGTCCGAATGAGCACCAACTGATATTCGCAACCAATCATTGCCCCATTGGGGCTCAACCAATCCATCCCCACATTAACCCTGCTATGGGCCAAACCATAGTCTTACAAGAAATTTCCTGCCAAGGGCCAAATCTCGGTCTTCCATACAGTGGCCAGGGGCCAGATCCTAGTCTTTCACACAAATGTCAGGGGCCATATCCTGGTCTTTCATACAGTTGCCAGGGGCCGAATCCTGGTCTTTCATATACATATCTCAAATATAGCTAACACCCTATATAATAAATAATGGGCCGGACTTGGTGCCTTCAACCCATTGATATAATGAGAAAACTCACCTTGTTTCACTGATAAATAACTAACTACTCGGTTATCGAACCGGAAGATCCTACACCGAACATACACAAATTACCCTAATCAGAGATAGGTCATAAACCAAAATCGTGGGCCTAAACCCCAAGTCCAGACTCTTAAGATAAATGCCCATTTACCTTTCCCATAATAGGCCTAACCAACCTTGGCCCAATAACACAATACTGGACTCTAAGGCCCAATAAGGCCCAAGTCAAGCAACTTAAGGCCCACTAACAGAATTTTGAGGCCCACCTACTCTAAACAGGCTAAAGCCCGAAAACTAACTAAGACCCAAAGGTTCAAAGTCCAACCGAAGTCCAAAAGCCCACTGAGAGGCGTACGCTTGGCGTACACAACCGCTTTCCAGTATGCCCTGTGTAACCCTTGGTACGCTCAGCGTACTGAGCTGCTTGCCACCTTAAGCCATTTGGTGCTTAATCCTTTCAGCCATTCAATCCAACTTTCAGATCTCCTAGGGGTGAGCATGTTAACCGAAAAACCGAACATAACCAAATTAACCAATATAACTGAACCATTTTAAACGAACCATTACTAAAAGATATGGTGCGGTTTCTAATTATGATTAACCAAATACATATGGTTCGGTTATGGTTTTCATCTAAAACCGAACTACTATTAACCGTTCCGAACCAATAATAATAATAAATATTTTTAATATAATACAATATTAAATACTTCCTCCTCATCCTATATTTATTGTCCACTATTGATTTTTAAAGTCTTTATTCTTCAACTTTGACCATAAATATTTTTGTTTTTTATATATAATACTTGATGCAAAATATATCAATGAATTGTGTTTTAAATGTATTTTCATTGTTATAAGTTTTATCAAATAATTTATAACACAAATAAAAATATTTAAGGTCTAAGTTGATGAATAAATACTTTAAAAGTCAAAAATAGACAATAAATATGAGATGTATGAAGTATATTATATGTAATTATATTAAGAATTGAAAATTTAAAGGGAAATTATTTGGAATTATATATGATAAGTAATCTCTATCAATATATATATATATATATATATATATATATATATATATATATATATATATATATATATATATATATATATAGAGAGAGAGAGAGAGAGACACAGACACACAATCATCCATTTTTTTTATAACAATGGACTTTATGTTTTTCAATTTTTATAGAAAATTATTTTTATTTTTATGTCATCTTAAGCCATTATGGTTAACCAATATTAACCATTAACCATAACCATTAACCGACCAAAACCGTTATCCAAATCCAATATTAACCGCTACACAATGGTTATTGAAATACATTAACCAATTGTAATGGTTATGGTTCGGTTTTGACCAATAACCGAACCAAACCGCCCCATACACAACCAGAAGATCTCCACCATTATGGGGTTTCAAGACATAAAGTTGGCAACTTTATGCGTTAACATGTCTTAATGGAACCCAACATCCATTTTTGTCCAACAAAGCTCACATTAAGGACTTAGATTCATGCATGGACTCATATTAACCATCAAGATGACATTTTTATGCATCTAAAACATCAAAGGGACCGATATGTAACACCTTTAACTTCTGGAATTGCCCAAACTCACAAAAAGAACCCATGGGACCAAATAAACTTATAAACAAGCCCTAAACTCTAACAATCAAAATGAATCATCAAGGTAAGAACTTTTTACCTTCAAAAGCTTCCAAAGTTGATGAAGACTCTGGATCTAGAAGCTCAACCTCAACAAATGCTTGGTCTCCAAGTTCCTTCTTCTTGAACACACACTCAAATGCCACAAAATCACTTCAAAGCTCAAGAATACTCAAAGGGGGTGAACTAGGGTTAAATGGGACGTAATGAACAGTGGAGGCTGATGAGGGTGAGTGTCCAAAGGCCATAATGTTGCTTAAATAGGGTCCAGTCTTTGGCTATGTATGCCTTGCGTGCACCACGTACGCTCAACATATGTGGCTAAGCCCCCCCCCCCCCCCCGATCATACGAGGGACCATTTCCACGATAATTTTCAAACTTCAAGGACCAAAGAGTAAAATACCTAGAATCAAATGTTACACAAAGAATCTGGTACTCTACAAGCTTCCTGGTACCTTCGTGACTCTCATTGACTTGAGTACGTATCCTCTTCTTCTAGTAGTACGGGTCCATACTACCTTCAACATCTATCTGTACTTTCCTCAAGAATCTCCCCGGATCCCCCAAGTTACTTCCCAAACAATCCAAACAACCCTCATCAAAACAAGGCTCTCGGCACCAAATCGACTCTTAGGTTTTCCTGGGGCAACCACCACTCCACTCTCCGCCATCAGCTGCAGAAGGAACTCCCCCTAACACCCTCTAGCTAGCTTACGAATACAATTACATACCACTGACACCATATAATTCTTCAAATTAAAGGTCTCACATTACAACGGTTGGACCCAAACAAGAGTTGCGCATGATGGGTTTTGAGCACTACAACATTCCTATGGTATACATGCAAACCCTAAAGCTTTGGATCTAGTTTGTCTAATGAACATGCAATAATCATCCAAAGCCATAAACCCTAGATTTAGCATGCAATAATCAAATAACATATGAATTAGGGTTTAGATCTTTCCTTGATTGTTATGTAGCAATAACAATCTCAATTCCTTCTTGTAATTGGCTTCTAAAAGCTTAGAGTCACAAGTGTCACTCCTTTAATGGCTCACAAACACCAAGAGCAAGAGAATGACTTAGGAGAAGAGAAGGAGGCACCAAAATTCGTCCGAGAACCCTAAGGAATGCTTAGCCACGTTTTTGGTGCCCTAGGGGTCTTTAAATATGTGAGGCTATTAGGGTTTTGAACTAGGAAACCCTAATCTGACTACTTAGGACCTAAGCAGCCCATGGACTCCTCCTTTAGAGGCCTTGGACGAATTCTAATGGGTTTCCCCATAGATTTAGTCCACTCCATCCTCTATGGAGTCCATTAGCCCAATATCCAACTATCACACAATTGATACTTCTAGTCCCCTTTATTTAATTAATGTCCTTTAGCCACAAAATTAATTCTGATTGATTCTTGACTATTATTAATTAAATAATATGATTTCTCTCTTAATATATTATTCATATAATATATATTAATAAATCATAATTATTCTCTTTTTCCATAAATCATCCTATCAAGTTGCTTTGGTGAAGGCAACCCAAAAGGACCATGCTCGCAATCGGGTCAAGTACATACCAAAATAGTTATGGGCTTAGACACTAATCCAACAGTCTCCCACTTGGATAAGTCTAATAACTATTCTACGTATGACTTCAGATCCTGATCAGCAATCGTAGCTTTCAAAAGCCGCTGTCAACTCTGATCTTATCAGATACACGTCCTTTAGATAAGGGATCATATATTCCTCCATTCTAGATATCGTATAGACATGAGACATGGATTGGAATCATTCTCTCAGTCTATGTGTTGTTTCCCGATTTTCGATTTATAACGACTGACTAATTGAACAAATCAAATCAGTCCTGGCCCGGCCGAGCACTTATGTTTGTCATCACTAAATCATCGAGGGGCCCATAAATATCCCTTTTATCCCACTTTGGGTAAAAGGAACAGATAAACTTCGACTCAATGCTCGCTTGTACTCACTCACCGAATTACACACAACAATACGTTTTATAACACCAAGTTACTGGTGCGTTTACATATTATCAATGTGTAACCGATTCGCAAGATACAACTCACACATCTCGGTTTCAAGAATATAAGATATTATCGTCTCACCAATCACTCGTGATAAAATCCATGAAGCGATCCAAGTGAGCGTGGGTTTAATCCAATGCTCAAATCATATTCATAAGCACTCATGAACGTTGTAGCAAACCTTTGCTTTGTCTAATACACTTTAGAGAATCTACACACCAATTCATGACAATCTTCTTTCATACCTACTCCCAAAGTATGAGTGACTGTGGAACGTTCGAATAATCTTATTATTCAGGAAGTCAAAACATGCAAAGTGAAACACAATAATAATCGAATCCAATAGGGCCCCAAACTTTTGAGTATAAATAAAGCTCCTTTTATTTAGTCACCATATTGATTACACATTATTCATTGTATAATGTTTCGAGTAATCAACTTATTACTTGAATTATAACAACAATTGTCCCATGCTCTTAGCATGCACACTATGTTTTCCTATGGTCCTTACTTTGTGAAATAGTATATTTTCAATCACACTCATTTCACAATTCCCAATCCTTACCACAAGTGTAAGAATACCAAATTCTTGCCACTTATAGAATATGTTAGATTCTAACAATTTATGCAATGGTCCTTTCGTAATGTCACGACACAAAAGTCACCAAGACTCGGCCAATGAAATTACAAAATGCTCTATTGGAGATTGTTACAAGACAATTCCATAGATGTGAAGTATCACATTCAAAGTACATTCCTTTGAACATCCTTCTTGCATAAAAGTTTCTAATCTAGACATAAACTCTTAACGTCCAACTCCCAATATGAAAACATTTCCATATTTTCCATATGACAACTCATTTTAAATAGAATCTTATCTATTCATAATAATGTCAATATGGTCCATCCATGACTATACTTCTAACTGTCCACAAGTGACCAATCCTTAGCGAACCTTAGATTATCCTTGATAGTTGTTTAACCAATGCAGTCAAATCCGATTCTAGTCCTCTTCCCCTCTTAATGCCCTAGGCATTTGGAAAATTTTAGAACGGTCGAATATTACAACGACATGATACTTTACCAGTCTTTTTCTATAATATTTCAATTTCTATTTGCCATGTTCTCACGATTCGAACTATGAAGAGGGATGCCGTAATCATAATCGAGTGTGAGAACGCAACAATTATTTCCATATATAGAATTCTCTTACGCTGAATCCTTTCAACATAACATTCATATATCTTTTTGACTAAATTTGATCAAAATTTATCGATCTAAACCTTTAGATTTGAAACGAAGTATAATATTCTCTCCCTTAATTATAGCAAAACAACTTTTCAACCTATGCAACTTTGCAAAGTGAAACTTTTGTTTTCTATAATTAATATTGCTAACTTGCAACAATAATCATGTTCCCACTAACATGATGATTATATCCACTAACATAGAATCTTATCTATTCATAATAATGTCAATATGGTCCATCCATGACTATACTTCTAACTGTCCACAAGTGACCAATCCTTGGTGAACCTTAGATTATCCTTGACAGTTGTTTAACCAATTCAGTCAAATCCGATTCTAGTCCTCTTCCCCTCTTAATTCCCTAGGCATTTGGAAAATTTTAGAACGGTCGAATATTACAACGACATGATACTTTACCAGTCTTTTGCTATAATATTTCAATTTCTATTTGCCATGTTCTCACGATTCGAACTATGAAGAGGGATGCCGTAATCATAATCGAGTGTGAGAACGCAACAATTATTTCCATATATAGAATTCTCTTACATTGAATCCTTTCAACATAACATTCATATATCTTTTTGACTAAATTTGATCAAAATTTATCGATCTAAACCTTTAGATTTGAAACGAAGTATAATATTCTCTCCCTTAGTTATAGCAAAACAACTTTTCAACCTATGCAACTTTGCAAAGTGAAACTTTTGTTTTCTATAATTAATATTGCTAACTTGCAATAATAATCATGTTCCCACTAACATGATGATTATATCCACTAACATAGAATCTTATCTATTCATAATAATGTCAATATGGTCCATCCATGACTATACTTCTAACTGTCCACAAGTGACCAATCCTTGGCGAACCTTAGATTATCCTTGACAGTTGTTTAACCAATTCAGTCAAATCCGATTCTAGTCCTCTTCCCCTCTTAATTCCCTAGGCATTTGGAAAATTTTAGAACGGTCGAATATTACAACGACATGATACTTTACCAGTCTTTTGCTATAATATTTCAATTTCTATTTGCCATGTTCTCACGATTCGAACTATGAAGAGGGATGTCGTAATCATAATCGAGTGTGAGAACGCAACAATTATTTCCATATATAGAATTCTCTTACGTTGAATCCTTTCAACATAACATTCATATATCTTTTTGACTAAATTTGATCAAAATTTATCGATCTAAACCTTTAGATTTGAAATGAAGTATAATATTCTCTCCCCTAATTATAGCAAAACAACTTTTCAACCTATGCAACTTTGCAAAGTGAAACTTTTGTTTTCTATAATTAATATTGCTAACTTGCAATAATAATCATGTTCCCACTAACATGATGATTATATCCATACCAGCATCACATTTATGCTCCCACTAGCTTTGACACGTATTCAGAAAATAGTTGGACTTCTAAAAGACAATACTTATTGAATTTCCAAAGTTCATATTTCCAATACGATATGCTTCGATATGCCTTTATCTAAGCTTCTCAAATTCACACACCTTTCCTTAGATAGCTCACATGTGTGTCTAAACTAATTCAGAACTTATATTACTAAGTCCTAAATGTTCAGACTAACTGCCAAATCTCACAATTCGAACTATGAAGAGGGATGTTGTAATCATAATCGAATTTGAGAATGCAATTTACATAATCGCTATCTCCTTAAAATCTCTCTTAGTGAAAGCGTTTCCTCACAATCATTTTCATGAAGGAGAGAAACATTATGACACTTAGATTTTATGGTGCATGTGTTCCTATCCACGCAAATTTGTCATAAGCATAATCGTAAGATAATGTTTGTGACAAATTCAAACTCTTATGGACAGAACTTGTTCATTCTTAATATCTTGCCATCAAGGGTCCCACCATTGCTTCCAATTTATTTAGCAGCTCACCTATGCCAGTCAATGTACTTTCATTGATCAAGGTGTTTGCCCTTATGCATTCAATTGAGAACTGGTAGAACTCATATGCATAATCACTCAACTGGATAGGCACAGAAATAAAATTTTGTCAACACGATAGGTTACAATCCTCAAGTCGTGTGCTAGTGTTTAATAGGTTTACTTCTTGATTTTTTCTTGAAACTTTTCAATATCGTTGGACTCCCACTGACTTCTTGACATATAAGATTCTCTTATCAAGAAACATTTCTTGACAAAACAAATATTCAAGAGTCACTGTGTGTCTTTATCAAGAAAAACCTACACACAATTTGGTACTAGTTGGTCTTTGTCATATCCAAGACATCACAACTTACCAAAATGTGCTAGTGTAAGAACATTCCTACTTAAGTTTATGTCACTCAATTCACAATCTTAGAGTATGACTCTAAGAATTGATTTTGGAACGAAGTATGATTCATCTTATTGACTTAACCCATTTTGACAATTCTCGGCTCCTCTTCTTAGCCATACTAGTGCACTAAGGTGTCCTTAGAGGATGAATTGTAATATGGTTCTTAAGACGATCATAAACATGATACAAAAGTATTCTCCCTTCTTCTTAGATTGGAGAAACTTTTATCTTTCTTGCCTAATTGATTCTTCTTATTCGTTCTGCCATTTATTGAAACTTTTCAATGATTCAGAATCATACTTAATCTTTTAAGTATAATCATATTTACTAATCTTTTAGCAAATCATGACAAACATTTTATCGTTCTTTGTGGTGGACTTGTTTAGTGCACAACATTGTGTACCAGATCTCATTATCCTTCACTTGACTCATATACTTATGTGAACAAGGAATTAGTCTCAATTTTCCAAATACGAAGGTTCTCATTCATCACACAATACCAGTTGCATGATTCCAAGTTTCTGTCCAATTGGAACTTGGGCGATGAGAATCTTTCCTCATTTGGTAAATTTCTGACATTACCACAAATAACATAACTAAGAATCAAATCCATTCACAATATTGCTAACAACAGAACCATTCAAACACCAATTTTCATAAAATCCATCGCAAGGAAACATAAATAAGATAAATCAAAATTTATTTTATTGCGGAAAAATATTGTCCTTACAATGTGATTACAAATAAAAACTATGTAAATATTAGCAATCTATCCTAACTCTAAAGTAGTAGCTTAAATATCTGATCCTTGAATCATGCGATCGAAATCCATTTCTTTGCGATCAGACTCAGCTTGCTCCTTCCTTTAAGCTTCATTTCCTTTCTTTGATCCTTCAAAACATCGAAATGTAATCTTATCACATCATGTATTAAGAATCTCCAAATATGAACTTAATAGAGTTAGATAGTGGATATTTCCTAAAGCAGAGTCATACATCTTGACTCTCCCATCTCTTAGATCTCTTAGGTAGTGAGGGCAGCTTCGTAACCAATGCCCATTCTTTTAGCAGTAGAAACACATGGATTTTTTTTATGGAATGGTACACGGGACTATCTCAGACTCAGCCTTTCTCTTGCGTAGAGAAAACTTTTCTGGACTTCCAATGTTGCCATTGCCCATAGAAGGATGTGACATTGATTTATCAGACAAATTTGCTCGACCAGTGCGCCAAAACATTTCTGATTCAGCAGCAATAAGCAAATAAGTCAAAACAATAAGGGTCATGACGTGGTCCATCATATAGTACTCTCTAATGAACTTACCATATGATTCGGGAAGTGATTGAAGAACCAAGTCAACAACCAACTTCCTTGAGACATCGACACCCAACATCCTTCATTTTTCCATGTGTGACTTCATCTTTAAGACATGTGCATACACAGACTTTCCATCTTTGTGTCTTATTGCCAATAGGGCTTGAGTGACCTTGAACTTTTCAAGTCTTTGAACACGTGGGTCAGGGAGAATTATTGGAGGAGGTGGAGGAAGAGAAGCATGATTTCTATTTCCACAATCCAATCGTGGAACATCATCTTCATGTGGAAAACTTTTTCCAACGGATTTAGGAAGACCATAGTTGTCAGACTTTGACATCTATAAAACGGGAGAAAATTCAAGTTAGTTGATTGAGTCCTTAATAAAACACCCAAATGAGAAATTAAGGCTAGGACTCAACACAATATCCTACAAATTGGAAGAGGGATGCCGTAATCCAAATTGCAGAACATTTGAAGGTAGGTAAATGACGATTTACCAATTTCCACCATGAAGAACGAAAATTCAAGGTTTAAGTTCTAAATGAATTGAAACTCCTAGATCTTTTGAGATTCATTGAACTTTTCAATGTCATGTTTAATCTTTGATTATGCCCTTCATTTGTGACTGGGATGCCGAGGATCACAAATAAGGTGTGAATAACCATGCGAATGTACGTGGTGCCCTCAATGTTACATTCACCTAATCGACGTGCCGGTTAACCACACACGCTCCATCGATCTATGACAAACATCGAGCCACCCTCCGCTACTAATGCCAAACCCAACTTAGTGTGCCGGTTAACCACACACGCTCCACTAATTGTCTCGACAAGGGTACAAAGTGTAATTCCATGGAATTGCATCGATTTCACTTTTTCCTAAAGTAACTAAGATTGAGAATTTTGTAAAACATTTAGTTACTTTATTCATTATACTTTTAATGAGGAGAGGGTTTGCTTTATCCTACCCGTACGACTAACGACCCTTCACCAATCAAGGAAGCGGTGGGTGAGAGTGGACACCCATTAAACGGCCATTTTATAGGCCATAACCTTATACTAACGGTAAGACTAGCATTTAAGTTATATATATATATATATAATATTAGACTTTTAATTTTATTTATAGTATAAGGGTGTATTTTATACTTTTAAAATACTATGTGGGTTAATTTAATAAATTATACCTTTTAATTTAATTAAACATAAAACATGTCATTATGGATTTATTAGTTCTCCTTTAATTATACACTTAATTAATTTAATAAAACCATAAGGATGTAATTTGAACTTTTCAAAACTAGGGTTTTAGAATTTAAAATTTCAAAAAACTTTTAATCAAAATTTTAAATTCCAAAACTTGAGGACAAGTTTTGAAACATTTCAAAACATTAGGGTTTAGAATTTAAATATTTCCAAATTAACCTTTTAATCAAAAAATTTTAATTCCAAAACTTGAGGACAAATTTTGAAACTTTTCAAAATATTAGGGTTTAACTATTTATATTTCAAAACTAAAACTTTTAAAGTTCAAATTTAAACTATAAAACCTAAGGGGTGTAAATTGAAACTTTTCAAACTTACTAGGTCAAATATTTGACTAATAATAATCCTATATTATCCATATTTAACCAAATCCATCAATTTTGATGAGGATAATCATTCCAAACTTAAAAATTCGGATTTTGGCAAGAAAAACGAGTTTTGGCAATTATCCTCAACAAAATCTGGCAGAAAATTCGAAAATCCCGGCACCAGAGCCCTGGACTCGTCGAGTCCACAATGGAACCCGTCGAGTAGGACCTACTCGTCGAGTCCATTCATGGACTCGGCGAGTCTGCCAGTCAGAAGCAAAGAAACTTCGTTTTTCAAGCAATAAACGATCAAATATGCATCAATTCATCAACAAACACCCTAGGCTCTGATACCACTGATGGGTTTTGAGCACTACAACATTCCTATGGTGTACATGCAAACCCTAAAGCTTTGGATCTAGTTTGTCTAATGAACATGCAATAATCATCCAAAGCCATAAACCCTAGATTTAGCATGCAATAATCGAATAACATATGAATTAGGGTTTAGATCTTACCTTGATTGTTATGTAGCAATAACAATCTCAATTCCTTCTTGTAATTGGCTTCTAAAAGCTTAGAGTCACAAGTGTCACTCCTTTAATGGCTCACAAACACCAAGAGCAAGAGAATGACTTAGGAGAAGAGAAGGAGGCACCAAAATTCGTCCGAGAACCCTAAGGAATGCTTAGCCACGTTTTTGGTGCCCTAGGGGTCTTTAAATATGTGAGGCTATTAGGGTTTTGAACTAGGAAACCCTAATCTGACTGCTTAGGCCCTAAGCAGCCCATAGACTCCTCCTTTAGAGGCCTTGGACGAATTCTAATGGGTTTCCCCATAGATTTAGTCCACTCCATCCTCTATGGAGTCCATTAGCCCAATATCCAACTATCACACAATTGACACTTCTAGTCCCCTTTATTTAATTAATGTCCTTTAGCCACAAAATTAATTATGATTAATTCTTGACTATTATTAATTAAATAATATGATTTCTCTCTTAATATATTATTCATATAATATATATTAATAAATTATAATTATTCTCTTTTTCCATAAATCATCCTATCAAGTTGCTTTGGTAAAGGCAACCCAAAAGGACCATGCTTGCAATCGGGTCAAGTACATACCAAAATAGTTATGGGCTTAGACACTAATCCAACAGCGCAATAAGGTTAAACCTAACCTTCTAAAATTATCTAATCTCATTAATATGTAATTTAGCGTATTCGCTTACTAGTTAGTTGATGTTAACAGAAACTCCTAAAAGCACAAAGCAAGCAGCATTCGAGCATTAAGTAATCGGAATCAAGGCATAACCTAAACATGTCATCCTATCACCGATTGATCAGTACTAGCATGCAAGTGTACAAGCTATTACAGGAGGCACATGAAGACATCTCTCCTAACATTCTATCATGGAATCCTAAGCATATCATTAGCCCTAATCTTTCATGCGATTCACAGATTCTCAATTCAAAGCATAACACAAAACATGTATGGGTATTTTGGAAAACTTACTTGAGCTCGGTCGATTGCATGCACCACACCCCTTTCTGTAATTAGAAAAACTCATTATAAAACATTTATTTTTATGAAAAATCTGCCAAACCCTCAGTTTGAGTTCAGACATACCCGAGAGTATGCCCGAATCCCTCAAACCAAGGCTCTGATACCAACTTGTATCGTCCCAAAATTCAAAACCAAAAAAATTTTGTTTTCATATTAAATAAAACATCAACCAAAATTGTTTATAAAAACCAAAGGGAAATCATAATGTAATCATAATCATCCAAAACACACCAGAGTCAAATAAGTGAAAAGTCATGTTGTGTGCGATGCGATCATCCCGAGCTCTTCCCCTTGGATCCGGAATTACCTTAAACATAAATTGAAAACTATAAGCACTAAGCTTAGTGAGTTCCCCAAAATACCTCATACCATACATATACACCAGCTCAAAGCTGTGTTGGGTCTATTTCACCCCCGATTCTATTTCAACTCATGCGTCGGCCCAAGCCGAACGAGGTCCATTTCACCCTGAGTCTATTTCAACTTATATGTCAGCACA
Organism: Lactuca virosa; assembly: GCF_052849685.1. Lineage (NCBI taxonomy): Eukaryota > Viridiplantae > Streptophyta > Magnoliopsida > Asterales > Asteraceae > Lactuca > Lactuca virosa. The sequence goes on from NC_136433.1 coordinate 63,747,292, forward strand.
AGGCTATACCGGGTCTATCTCACCCCCGAGTCTATTTCACCCCACATACATATTGCAAACAGGCATACAACACATACAACAGGAGTGACAAAGACTACAAGCACATAACATATCCCAGTGTACTACAGTATAGTGAGGAAACTCACCTCAATCTGCTGTCAGATAAACAGATGATCGGGCTGCTGAACCAGAGAATCCCTGCGCTAACCAATCAAATAAAACCCAAATTAATAATTGGGCCATAAACCATAACCGGGAATCTAGTTCATTTGTCCAACACCTAGGGTAAAAGACCATTTTACCCTTTCCTCACTTGGCCCGATAACTGAGGGCCAAACTCAATGGCACTAAAAGCCCAATATTGACCCAATTACTAGTTAGTTGATGTTAACAGAAACTCCTAAAAGCACAAAGCAAGCAGCATTCGAGCATTAAGTAATCGGAATCAAGGCATAACCTAAACATGTCATCCTATCACCGATTGATCAGTACTAGCATGCAAGTGTACAATCTCATACAGGAGGCACATAAAGACATCTCTCCTAACATTTTATCATGCAATCCTGAGCAGATCATTAGCCTTAATCTTTCATGCGATTCATAGATTCTCAATTCAAAGCATAACACAAAACATGTATGGGTATTTTGGAAAACTTACTTGAGCTCGGTCGATTGCATGCACCACACCCCTTTCTATAATTAGAAAAACTCATTATAAAACATTTCTTTTTATGAAAAATATGCCAAACCCTCAGTTTAAGTTCAGACATACCCGAGAGTATGCCCGAATCCCTCAAACCAAGGCTCTGAGACCAACTTGTAACGTCTCAAAATTCAAAACCAATTTTTTTTTTCATATTAAATAAAACATCAACCAAACTTGTTTATAAAAACCAAAGGGAAATCATAATGTATTCATAATCATCCAAAACACATCAGATTCAAATAAGTGAAAAGTCATGTTGTGTGCGATGCGATCATCCCGAGCTCTTCCCCTTGGATCCGGAATTACCTTAAACATAAATTGAAAACTATAAGCACTAAGCTTAGTGAGTTCCCCAAAATACCTCATACCATACATATACACCAGCTCAAAGCTGTGTTGGGTCTATTTCACCCCCGATTCTATTTCAACTCATGCGTCGGCCCAAGCCGAACGAGGTCCATTTCACCCTGAGTCTATTTCAACTTATATGTCAGCACAAGGCTATACCGGGTCTATCTCACCCCCGAGTCTATTTCACCCCACATACATATTGCAAACAGGCATACAACACATACAACAGGAGTGACAAAGACTACAAGCACATAACATATCCCAGTGTACTACAGTATAGTGAGGAAACTCACCTCAATCTGCTGTCAGATAAACAGATGATCGGGCTGCTGAACCAGAGAATCCATGCGCTAACCAATCAAATAAAACCCAAATTAATAATTGGGCCATAAACCATAACCGGGAATCTAGTTCATTTGTCCAACACCTAGGGTAAAAGACCATTTTACCCTTTCCTCACTTGGCCCGATAACTGAGGGCCAAACTCAATGGCACTAAAAGCCCAATATTGACCCAATTCCTAAAGGACACCCAAAGCCCAATATGCTCCCAAATCGAAGAAGGCACAAAGCCTAACAATGGCCCAAAGTCCAAAAAGGCTAGTGGCCTAACAAATCCCACATCCCTAATGCTCAAAATATGACCCAAACCATAAAGCTCATGACCATGCCTAGTACGTTGTGCGTACCAGAAGTACACCCTGCGTACTAGGTGGCTTTTCTGATCGGGGACTCGAATGCGTACGCGCAACGTACGCTTGCGTACGCTCATCGTACGCACCCATTAAGCACTTTTTCTAGTAAGCACTTAATGCTTACAACAAGATGTCTAAACTTCACATCCAAGCCTTGGGGAACGTTTCAATCCATAAAGTTACTAACTCAAAGCCTTTGCATGGCTCAAATGAACTCAAACCCTAGATTTAGCATCCTACTTTAACCAAATGGACATAAACACATGCATGGTTGATCCTCAACCATCAAGATGCTAACTTTATTTACTAGGGACCTCAAAAACATCAAGAGAAGCAACTAATAACTTCTGGAGTGGAAGAATCCCACTAGATCTCATTCATGGGACTAAAAAGTGAATAAAACTCCATAGTAAATAGATCTAAGCATACAATGAGCAAGTTCCAAGCTTTATACCACATTGAAGCTGGAAATGATGAGTGGAATCTGGATCTACAATTTCTCCCATGATCAAAGTTCCTTCTTCAAGCTTCTTTTACCTCAAGGTTCACCAATACACACAAATATGTCAAATCTTCTCTAGATGGGTTAGGGTTTCGAAAAGAGGCTCAAAGGGTAATGGAGGCTGAGAATGAGGGGATCATGGGACATAATGATGCCTAAATAGGGTCCATACCCTATAAATTAGGGTTTGTCCCCAGACGACGTACGCCCAGCGTACACACGCCCCCCCCCCCCCCCCCCCCTCAAAGTTTCACTTTACACCCCTTGGGACCAAATTTGCAAATTATTTACACATTAAGGGTCAAAATGAAAAGTACCTTGAATCGGGTGTTACAACTTATCATGATGCGTCATGGCTCAAGACTTGTATTTGCCGCCAAACTTTAGCAAAATGTTGTCTTAAATCATATATATATATATATATATATATATTAATTCCGTCTTAAGTCACACCTTACATACGACGTGGCTCGTCATGACTCGAAAAAGTTTGAGGCTTGACATTGTCGTCAAGTCACGTCTAACGTTATTTAGAATCTTTGTTATATTAAATAAATACCACATTTACATGCAAGTCCTTCAGTTATTATGATTGGTAGAATTGGTCCATGCATTTTGTTAATAAAGTATAAAGTGGTGGTTATCAATAGTGTATCCGCTTTTGCCATTTAAACAAATTATGTTTCTTTTTGTTTTATCTTATTTCTCCAGCCCTATGGAAGAATACTATTAAGAGCGGAATAAAGGGATGTTTGGGATCATTTATTTAAAACAATTTATGTTTGTATTAAAAATTTTATTAGCTTAATTGGTGTTTTTTACTAAAAATTTTATAATGAAGTTTTTTTTTAAAAAATGTATTGATCAGTTTATCCGGTATCGAAACATAATAAGTCGATTAGTTACTTTTTAACAAGGTTCTAAATAACGTGAGGCGTGAGCTTGGCGGCAAGGTCAAAGTTAAGTCATGACAAGCCTTGGCGAGCCATTGCGTTTTTCAAGGCGTGACTATTATATAAATTAAAAAATATAAATCTTATAATTATTGAATTTTATCAAATTTATCAAGTTTTTAGAGGTGTTATATTAATATTTAGTATCAAAAAGTTAACAAAACTCAATTAGTTTAGGGCCGATCTGAAAAAAAAAAAAACAAAACAAAAAAAATACGTGCCTTGAAAAAAACTCGCGCCATAACGCGATAAAGCGCGCCTTGACACGTTATTTGGGCGTCACGCTTAACAAACCCGTCTTGGACGTTTTCGGAAAGGCTAGGTCACGCCTCGCGCCATGGCGCTTTTTAGTATACGGCAATGTCTACTTATAAATGTAATGAAGAATTAACTTATTAAAAAGTTTTTATTTATATCAACAAGTAAAATGTTGAAACTTATCAAAAACTCTTTATTTAAGTAAGTGTTTTATTTTTCTCATATTCAAAAACTTAAAATAACTTATTAGTGGTGTCAAATTGCAAATAATTTCATAACATTTCAAATAAGTAATCTCAAACACCCCTTAAACCAATCATAACTTGGTGTCAATCAAGTGGATGATCAAAAGATAATCACCTCATTTACTCTAAGCCGACCTATGAAATTTTCATCAAGTATATGTATTATTCTCTTTAATTCTGTGATCAGTTTCGTGAAATTGATGTTGAAATTTCAAGATTATATTTCTTTTAACATGAGAAAGGATACCTGTATACATCGTCAAAGAACAATATGTCACGGACAAGATAAGAAACGATTAAAATTTGATTTGGTTAGAATACAATGATGTTATATGGGAACTGAAATGTACACAACATTTTTTATCCGTACACAACAATTTGTGTTTTAAAGTGTTGTATTGTACAACTCTATAATACATAAATTGTTGTGTATGGCAAAAATTATTGTGTACGAATAACTTCTCATGTTATATATAACATTTGTGTCATATTATAAAGATTGGTATTCGACAAAAGGTTATTTAAGATTCAAATCTTATTAGAAAATCCCAGTTTATATATATTTTAAGATAATACAGGATGAATATGATTAAATTTATATTTAAAATAGTTCTAATTTTAGTTTTGGTTTTGAATTTGTTGGGTTGTTTTTCCATATATAGATTAAAGTAATATCAAAATGCAAAATTATAGCCGTAGGACTATTGAAAAAAAGACCCAATCAAATGTTCTTGTCTTATAAAAAGTATAAACAAATAAATTAATTAGTTGTTTTAGTTTTGGTTTTGAATTTGTTGGGTTGTGTTTTGAATTTGTTGGATTGTGTAAGATCAAAATGCAAAATTGTTGTCATAGGACCATGGAAAAAGATCCGATCAAATTTTCTTGTCTTTTAAAGAGTATAAACAAATAAATTATATTGTTATTTTAGTTTTGGTTTTGAATTTGTTGGGTTGTGTTTTGAATTTGTTCGGTTGTGTAATATCAAAATGTAAAATTATAATCATAGGACCATGGAAAAAGACCCGATCAAATTGTTCTTGTTTTTTAAAGAGTAAAAACAAACAAATTAATCAGTTGTTTTAGTTTCGGTTTTGAATTTGTTGGGTTGTGTCTTGATGATAAATTAAGTATTGTAAACATAAAATATAAAGAACGGCGAGATTGTTATGTCAATTTTCAATAACACATTGTTAGCATATATTTATGTTGTGTTTTAATTTAGTCTATTTAGTTTAACTTTTTCTTAGTTAGGGTGGACCTACAATTATTTCATATTTATACTTTTATTTTCTTCTCATGGTAATCAATGATAAAATATTAACCATCTTTGGCTCTCAATATTCATGATTTCATGGTATCATAGTAAATTTCAATCCAAGATTTTTTTATTTGATGATTAAAGAAGATTTCACGTTGACCACACTTTTTGCGGGTCTAACTGCACGCGATTTTTGTTAATTTATTTGAACTTCAAAGAAATTAAGAACAAAGAGGTTGGGGAATCAATCCATGATTTTTTTTAATGATTAAAGGAGATTTCATGTTGATCCAGTTTTGCAGATCTAGTTGTCGTTTTGATGATTTTTGTTAATTTGTTTCAACTTCAAAGAAATTAAGAACAAAGTGATTGGGAAAATTTTGATTTCAAAACTCAGCTAACAATCATTACAACTAACGGCAAAATAGTTATTTATATCCCTTTCACTAGCACTACACCTAATGATTACGTTTCTTTCTTTCCTTATTTAATTGTAATCATTACATAATAATTTTATTTTTTATCTATAAATATACAATGATTTATGTCTTTTCATTCTCATTAACTTTATAATAATTATGTTTTTTTAATATAGATTATATTATATTTTTAAATCTTATTCTTTATTATTATTTATTTAAATTATTTATTTGTTTTTCTTTTGTCAAATTTAGAAAAAAAAGTAATTTTTTTTAATGGCGGATTTTTTTAATGTTTAACGATTTGTTTGAATATACCGTTTAGTGCTTTCTTGATGTATTACCAGTTCAAATTTATGACTTTTATTTGAATAAGTTTTTCTATTTTTTGAAGGTTTTTTTCGAATATAATATTTTAATGTTGTTTGAAGATATTTGAAAAAAAAAAAACAAGAAAATAAAAAATAATACTTTATTATAACTTATTGAAAAAGCAAATAAATTCATTATATATATATATATATATATATATATATATATATATATATATATATATATATATATATATATATATATATATATATATATATATATATATATCACAAACGAAAAATACTTTACTCTTTTTCATATAATTTATATTATTAAGTTTTATTAGTTTAAAAAATACATAAATGCTTGTACTTAATTAAAAAAGTTAAAATACGACATAACAACAGTTTAATTATATGTCGACGCAATAAATAATAAAATAATATTTCAACGCAACAAATAATAAAATATATTTCGAAGCAAATAATAAAATACTTGATTTTTTAAAACGTGTTCTTGTTTGTACACCTTTATAACTCGGTGGTTCATAATTTTTCGATAAGATTTTCGGGATGGTAGTAGATGGCCGGCGTGGTTAAATATAATATATATGTTAAAAATAGTTTTATTTATTTATTTTATTATCTTTAAATTTATTATTGAGATTTTATTATTTTTTTTAAAAAAAATTTAATACATTATCTAATGTTGTAATACATTATTTAATTTTTTTTTTTTTTAATTTTAGAATTTTAATTTTATATTTAATATTATTTGCTTACGGATTCCGATTAGCATACGTGAAACCCATTGTGAATTAGCATATAACTGTTTCAGGTTAGTTTATATATAATTCGAATATAACTTTTTAATGTTGTTCGAATATATTTGAACAAAATGTAAAAAAAATAAAAATAATGCTTTATTATAACTTATTCGGAGCTTCTTGGGTTTAGCAAGATATTACCAGAGGTTCATCGATAATTTCTCCAGGATTGCAGTTCCGTTGACCAGGTTGACAAACAAGGAAGTTACTTTCCGCTGGGGGCCTGAGCAGCAGGTGGCATTTGAGACTTTGAGACAGAAGTTGTGTGAGGCTCCGATCTTGACTCTTCCAGAGGGTATGGACAATTTCTTGGTATATTGTGATGCGTCGATCTTGGTGTACCACCCCGTTCCTGGTACGTATTAATTCATTAAAATGTCTTTTTATAAAGAGCTACTCGACGAGTAGTAGCCCTAACTCGTGGAGTAGATGCCAGGATTGGACACGGGTTTAAGTGACCTACTCGGCGAGTCCGCGTCTTGACTCGACGAGTAGGCCAGTCTGGATGAAACCCTAATTCTTTGGGTTTGTACCCTATTTAAACGTCCTTATATCCCCCATCCCAGCCTCCAGCACCTCTAGAGCGTTCCCCCTCAAAACCCTAGCCCTCCATTGGTGAGTTTGAGTGTTTTCTTCTTGATTTTGAGTGATTTGGTGTATTCTTGAAAGTGTAGAAGAGAAGGAAAGAGAGAAGGTGCAAAGGAGAAGAAGGAGATCCAGAAGCTAGTTTCCATTTGCTACTTCATCTGGTAATAAAGCCTCTACCTTGTTCATTTTTCTAGTAGATCTTCATATATGATTGTTTTGCCACTTTTGGGACATTTCACGGTCCAAACTCGAGATTGGAGCTCCCTTAGGGTAGGGAACTATAGATCTGAACATCATTGAGCTCCAGGAGATCAAAGTAGCTACCTTTATGCAAAGCAAGGCCTTGTTCCAAACCCTAGGTTCCCATTTCTAGCTTATTTTGGTGTTTTAGCTTCATACCTCTATGCATGTACGTAAAGTTGGCAACTTTACGTGTTACATCGGCCCTAGAAGCTCAGATCTATGAATTAGATGCACTGGAATCGATCAGAATCAACTGTATAGTGAAGACATGCATAGGACTCGACGAGTCGTTCTTTGGACTCGACGAGTCGGAGCGCAAACTCCCGATTTCTCCGATTTGAGAGTTGTTAGTTCAATCAATGAGTGGAAGAGGACTCAGTGAGTTAGAACAAGGATCTGGAAGTAGAGGGACTCGACGAGTCTACGCCCCGACTCGGCGAGTCGAGTCGCGAGTTAGAGAATTGTGAGTTAGGGAACTCGGCGAGTCCATAGTAGGACTCGGCGAGTAGAGTCAACATGGAAGTTTGACTCTGACCAGGACTTTGACTTTGATCAGGGGGTAAATTGGTCATTTACTCCATGAGGAATCATCAGTTGATTCAGAATGTTATGTGATTGTAGTCTGGGAGTCGCCGGAGCAGCAAACAAGGATTTCTCTCTCGGGATATCAGCAGCCAGTTATACGAGGTGAGTTCTCCTTCAGTAGGAACGGGTCTACGGCACCAAGGCCGGCCCGTAGTATGATATGATAGTAGCTGAGTGTGGGCGGGGCCCGTATCCTATCCTAGCAGAGTGTGGGCGAGGCCCGTATCTCATAGTAGTAGTTGATTATGATGAATGAGCAGTAGATTAGCGTTACATGTTGTCTGTGTGATACTTGTATGTTGGGTTTAGTAGTTGAGTGTGGGCGAGGCCCGTACCTCATCATAGCCGAGTGTGGGCGAGGCCCGTATCTCGAAGTAGCTGAGTATTGGCGAGGCCCGTACCTCAGAGATAGTGGAGTGTGGGCGAGGCCCGTATCTCTAGACAGTGGAGTGTGGGTGAGGCCCGTACCTCCTAGATAGCGGAGTGTGGGCGGGGCCCGTATCTCCTAGTTACATGCTATGTGTAGATGGTATGTGGTAGATTGGGGAGACTCACTAAGCATCGTGCTTACTGTTTTCAGTTTTGGTTTCAGGTACTTCCACTAGCACTGGGAAGGGCTCGGGATGATCGCATGACACACACCACAGTCTTCAGCCTGGGAGTTAGACTCTGATATTTGGATATGATATTTTGACACGAGATTTGATATGTGACATTGTTATGATATTTTGAGACATACTACTTATGGTTTTTATTATGATATTGGATATTAGGGTTTTCACAATGAATTAAAAACGAAATTTTTGGGTTGTATTTTTGGGATGTTACAAGTTGGTATCAGAGCCTTGGTTTGAGGGATTCGGGCACGCTTTCGGGTGTGTCTGAACTCAAACTAAGGAAATGGTATAAGGTTTTCAAAAGGAAATCATTTTCGAAAAGAATTTTTGAAAAAGAAACTTAAAAGAGAAATGAGTTTTGAAAAAGAGAAAAGGGTGTGGTGCATGCAATCAGTCGAGCCTAAGTAAGTACTCCCAATTTACCCATGCAAGTTTATGTATGATTATCAGTTTTAGTAGAACGGCATGCTAGATTAGGGCTAAGGATCTAGGAGGATGCCTTATGTGCCTGCTATATGTGTTTCAGCTTTATGAGAACTGCATGCTAGTACAGATTAGTCAGGAGGATAGCCTGAGTAGTATATGCTTGATTATGTGCGCTCGATGTCTGAATGTTGCTTGCTTTGTGCTTTTAGGAGTTCTATTTGTCTTTCACTAGCTAGTAAACAAATATGTTAAGTTACATATTGCGAGGACTAAATAATTCCAGAAGGTTAGGTCTAGCCCTATTTCGCAGCTCTTGTCTGAGTCCAACCGTTGTAGGGTAGGATCTCTCATTCGAAGAATTATCTAGTCTGAGTGATATGTAATAGTATGTGCGAGCTAGTTAGGGGAAGAAAGCAGGGACTTCTTACGCAGCTGATGGCGGAGAGTGGGTTGGTGATTACCCTAGGGCAAGCCTAGGAAGAGCATAGCAGAGATCAGTAGCAGTAGAAGGGACTTGGTGGAGTCAAGGCAGTTCTTGAGGAAAGTACGGATAGATGTGGAAGGTAGTATGGGCCTGTACTACTGAAAGCAGAGGATCCGTACTCGAATCGAGGAAGGCTGAGACAAGACCAGGAAACTTGTGGTAGATATGATCCCTCTAGTTATATCAGTGTTTCTGACGATTGTCAGTGTGTGTTTCAGAATGATGGTTTTACGCCCTAGACCAGCAGTCGGCAGTTCAAGTGTCGGAGAGGGATCAGGTTCAGGATCGGGAGCCGAGCATTTGGATGAGCAGACCAGAGAGTTCATCTCTTCAGAGGTCACACGTAGCATACTTGAGCAGACTCCTGTGATATTTGGATCAGTCAAGGAGGGTATTCTTGAGCTGTTGGATGAGAGGTTGAGTGCGTTCCGCACTAAGATGGTGACTATGATGGGGTCACGTACTTTGATATTCAGGGAGTTCCGGGATTGTGGAGCTCCAGATTACCAGGGGGCCCGAGACCCCATTGCGAGTACCAGATGGTTGGATGATGTTGCCAACGCTTTCCGCACTAGCAGATGTCCCGAGGGGGACAAGGTCCGACTTGCATCCTGTCTTCTGAAGGGCAGGGCACGTGATTGGTGGGGGGGAGGTCGGACATGTCATTGGGGATGATGCACCCCTTGATGCTATGACCTGGACGGATTTTGTGGCCCGGTTCAGGGCCGAGTTCGCACCTGTCATTGAGGTGCAACACCTTGCTAGGGAGTTTCAGGATCTCCAGCAGACGATGGAGTCAGTGGCGGAGATTACCGCCAAGTTCAGGGAGAGGGCTCTTCTCGTTCCTCAGTACGCGGCAGATGAGGAGATGAAGAAGGCCCGGTACCATGAGATGTTGAGGAGTGATACCAAATAGTTTGTGAGCCGATCCAGCTGTAAAACGCTGGATGACATGATTGTGAGGGCTCGTGAGAGGGAGATTGATCTTGAGATGGAGAGAAAGAGGAAACCAGAGGTAGTGTCTGGTTCAGATGGTTCGGGAAAAAGGCCCATGACAGATTCCCGAGGGAAGGGCCAGCAGGGCCGAGGCCGCCGCGGCAAGTGTGGTAGGTCGCACGATGGGGCGTGCAGGGCAGGGAGTTCGGGCTGCTTCAAATGCGGTCGAACAAGTCATATGAGCAGGGATTGTACTGCTACTTCTACCGTTACTACCACGTCACTTTCTGATCTGATTTGCTTTTAGTGGAATCAGAGGGGCCATAAGAGGTCCCAGTGTCTGAGCTTAGCAGCAGCAGGGAAGGTGGCGGCACCTGCCCCTGCTACATTGAGGATTACAGACGGCCGTCAGGGCTGGACCGAGGCGCCAGTGGCGAAGAGTAGAGCCTTTCAGCTGACAGCAGAGCAGGCGCGAGCGACTCCTGATGTGGTGATGGCTATGTATTTTCCTTTTATCTCTGTTTTTGATATAGTTTGTTTCTCACGATTATGTGTTTGTGTATAGGGTCGTTCTTAGTGAACGGCATTTCAGCTACGATATTGTTTGATTCGGGGGCTACCCGATCATTCGTTTCGCTAGCATTTAGCAAGCGATTTAGCAGAGCTCCGGGGGAGCTGGATTGTCCGCTTGATGTTGAGATAGCCGATGACAGGACTGTCAAGGTTGCGAGAGTCCATAGGGGATGTACATTACGGTTGTATGACGAGCAGTTCATGGTGGATTTTGTTCCTATTCCCTTGCGAGGGAATAAAGTTATAGTAGGTATGGATTGGTTGAGCCCCAACGGGGCAGTGATTGACTGTGAGCGCCAGTTGGTGAGGGTTCGCACTCCTAGTGGGGGAGAGTTAGTGATTCAGGGCGAGAGGCCACAGCACAGACCGATTCTTTGCTCAGCAGCGAGAGCGAGGCGTTATTTCCAGCAGGGATGCGCAGGATACATCGCCTATGTTATGGATACCCGGGAAAAGGGTAAGGCGACAGTTGATGATGTACCAGTAGTACGAGAGTACCCGAACGTATTCCCAGAGGATTAACCTGGGATACCCCCGGAGAGACAGGTTGAGTTTAGGATTGATCTGGTTCCTGGTGCGGCTCCGATAGCCAAGGCACCGTATCGTTTGGCTCCTCCGGAGATGCAGGAGTTGTCTACGCAGCTGCAGGAGCTGTTAGGCAAGGGTTTTATTAGGCCGAGCAGTTCACCATGGGGAGCCCCGATCCTGTTTTTGAAGAAGAAGGATGGGTCGCATCGCATGTGTATAGACTACCGGGAGCTGAACAAGGTAACGGTGAAGAACCGTTACCCACTCCCGAGGATAGATGATTTGTTTGATCAGCTCCAGGGAGCATCTTGGTTCTCCAAGATTGATCTACGCTCTGGATATCACCAGGTGCGGGTTAGAGATGATGATGTGCAAAAGACTGCTTTCAGGACCCGTTATGGTCATTATGAGTTTGTGGTGATGCCGTTTGGGCTCACCAATGCTCCAGCCGCGTTCATGGATCTCATGAATCGCGTATGCCGGTCGATGTTGGATCGGTCTGTGATAGTGTTTATTGACGACATCTTGGTTTACTCCAAGACTCAGGACCAGAACGAGGAGCACCTGAGAGAGGTGCTAGAGACACTTAGGAGGGAGAGACTTTTCGCAAAGTTCTCCAAGTGTGAGTTCTGGTTGCACGAGGTGCAGTTTCTGGGACACCTCGTCAACCAGAAGGGTATATTAGTCGATCCGGCCAACATAGAGGCCGTGATGCAGTGGGAGGTCCCGAAGTCTCCATCTGAGATTCGGAGCTTCCTGGGCTTGGAAGGGTACTATAGGAGATTTATCCAGGACTTATCCAAGATAGATGTACCGCTCACTCGACTGACCAAGAAGTCGGTTGTGTATCGCTGGGGTCCTGAGCAGCAAGCAACATTCGAGACGCTCAGGCACCGATTATGCGAGGCATCGATTCTCACCCTGCCAGAGGGAGTAGATGATTTTGTGGTCTACTATGACGCTTCGATCACAGGCATGGGAGCAGTGTTGATGCAGCGAGGCCATGTGATAGCTTATGCCTCTAGACAGTTGAAGCCTCACGAGGCTAACTATCTGACGCATGATTTAGAGTTGGGGGGTTGTTGTGTTCGCCCTCAAGATTTGGTGGCATTACCTCTATGGGGTCCGATGTACTATTTACATGGATCACAAGAGTCTGAGGTACCTCATGGATCAGCCGAATCTGAACATGAGGCAGCGACGATGGTTAGATGTGGTTAAGGATTACGATTGTGAGATCCTTTACCACCAGAGCAAGGCCAACGTAGTGGCCGATGCCCTGAGCCGCAAGGCGGTGGCGGACCCGATACGAGACATATGTTTGAGGATGACAGTGATGACTCCATTGCTGGAGCAGATTAGAGAGGCACAGGTTGAGGGCCTGAAGGAGGAGAGGCAGAAGTGTGAGAGGATCGTGGGCCGGGTGGCTTCTTTTGATTATGATAGCCGAGGACTGTTGACCCTGCACGGGAGGGTCTGAGTACCGTACTGGGGCGGAGTACGACAGGTATTGATGGATGAGGCCCACAAGTCTCGGTTCTCCATTCACCCAGGGGCGACGAAGATGTACAGAGATCTTCGACCTGATTACTGGTGGCCCTGCATGAAGCGGGACGTAGCTTGGTATGTGGAGAGATGTCTGACCTGCAGGAAGGTCAAGGCAGAACACCAAAGGCCCCACGGAAAGATGCAGCCGCTAGACATTCCCGTGTGGAAATGGGAGGATATCACCATGGATTTCATTACTAAGCTTCCCAGGACCGCACGTGGGGTAGGTTCGATTTGGGTCATCGTGGATCGGTTGACCAAGAGTGCGCATTTCATACCGATCCAGGAGAGCATCTCAACCGAGAAACTGGCTGAGATTTATGTGCGAGAGGTGGTCGCACGTCACGGAGTGCCTGTCTCAGTGGTATCAGACACAGACGTCCGTTTTACTTCCAGGTTTTGGAAGCGGTTTCACGACTAGATGGGTACTCGTCTCCATTTCAGCACCGTTTTCCACCCTTAGACGGACGGACAGAGCGAGAGGACGATCCAGAATCTCGAGGACATGCTTCGGGCATGTGTGCTAGATTTTGGGGGCAGTTGGGATACGTATCTTCCGTTAGCGGAATTTTTGTATAACAACAACTATCACTCCAGTATAGACCGGCCTCCCTTCGAGATGCTCTACGGGAGGAAGTGTAGGACCCCAATCTGTTAGGGTGAGGTCGGTCAGCGAGTCATGGGGAGTACAGAGGTGGTACTCAAGACTACAGAGCGGATTCAGCAAGTCCGGAGCAGACTTCAAACTGCTCAGAGTCGGCAGAAGAGTTATGCCGACAAGCGGCGTTCGGACTTGGAGTTTCAGGTGGGCGATATGGTCCTCCTGAAAGTGTCACCCTGGAAGGGTTTTATCAGATTTCGGAAGCGGGGCAAGCTGGCCCCCAGATTCATTGGTCCGTTTAGAGTTTTGGCCAGGGTGGGTCGGGTTGCTTATCGGTTAGACCTTCCAGCAGAGCTTAGCCAGATCCACAGCACATTCCATGTTTCTCAGTTGCGGAAGTGCTTAGTGGATGATTCAGCAGTGGTACCCATGGAGGACATTCAGGTTGACGACAGCCTGAACTATATCGAGAGACCAGTGGCGATTCTAGATCGCAAGGTGAAAGAGCTAAGGAACAAGAGAGTAGAGTTGGTGAAGGTGCAGTGGCAGCACCGCAAGGGTTCGGAGTGAACGTGGGAGCCCGAGGAAGAGAAGAGGGAGCACTACCCAGAGTTGTTTCCAGAGATAGCAGACTTCGAGGACGAAGTCTAAGATAAGTGGGGGAGAATTGTAACGCCCCGTTCCTGGTACGTATTAATTCATTAAAATGTCTTTTTATAAAGAGCTACTCGACGAGTAGTAGCCCTAACTCGTGGAGTAGATGCCAGGATTGGACGCGGGTTTAAGTGACCTACTCGGCGAGTCCGCGTCTTGACTCGACGAGTAGGCCAGTCTGGATGAAACCCTAATTCTTAGGGTTTGTACCCTATTTAAACGTCCTTATATCCCCCATCCCAGCCTCCAGCACCTCTAGAGCGTTCCCCCTCAAAACCCTAGCCCTCCATTGGTGAGTTTGAGTGTTTTCTTCTTGATTTTGAGTGATTTGGTGTATTCTTGAAAGTGTAGAAGAGAAGGAAAGAGAGAAGGTGCAAAGGAGAAGAAGGAGATCCAGAAGCTAGTTTCCATTTGCTACTTCATCTGGTAATAAAGCCTCTACCTTGTTCATTTTTCTAGTAGATCTTCATATATGTTTGTTTTGCCACTTTTGGGACATTTCAAGGTCCAAACTCGAGATTGGAGCTCCCTTAGGGTAGGGAACTATAGATCTGAACATCATTGAGCTCCAGGAGATCAAAGTAGCTACCTTTATGCAAAGCAAGGCCTTGTTCCAAACCCTAGGTTCCCATTTCTAGCTTATTTTGGTGTTTTAGCTTCATACCTCTATGCATGTACGTAAAGTTGGCAACTTTACGTGTTACATCGGCCCTAGAAGCTCAGATCTATGAATTAGATGCACTAGAATCGATCAGAATCAACTGTATAGTGAAGACATGCATAGGACTCGACGAGTCGTTCTTTGGACTCGGCGAGTCGGAGCGCAAACTCCCGATTTCTCCGATTTGAGAGTTGTTAGTTGAATCAGTGAGTGGAAGAGGACTCAGTGAGTTAGAACAAGGATCTGGAAGTAGAGGGACTCGACGAGTCTACGCCCCGACTCGGCGAGTCGAGTCGCGAGTTAGAGAATTGTGAGTTAGGGAACTCGGCGAGTCCATAGTAGGACTCGGCGAGTAGAGTCAACATGGAAGTTTGACTCTGACCAGGACTTTGACTTTGATCAGGGGGTAAATTGGTCATTTACTCCATGAGGAATCATCAGTTGATTCAGAATGTTATGTGATTGTAGTCTGGGAGTCGCCGGAGCAGCAAACAAGGATTTCTCACTCGGGATATCAGCAGCCAGTTATACGAGGTGAGTTCTCCTTCAGTAGGAACGGGTCTACGGCACCAAGGCCGTCCCGTAGTATGATATGATAGTAGCTGAGTGTGGGCGGGGTCCGTATCCTATCCTAGCAGAGTGTGGGCGAGCCTTGTATCTCATAGTAGTAGTTGATTATGATGAATGAGCAGTAGTTTAGCGTTACATGTTGTCTGTGTGATACTTGTATGTTGGGTTTAGTAGTTGAGTGTGGGCGAGGACCGTACCTCATCATAGCCGAGTGTGGGCGAGGCCCGTATCTCGAAGTAGCTGAGTATGGGTGAGGCCCGTACCTCAGAGATAGTGGAGTGTGGTTGAGGCCCATATCTCCTAGACAGTGGAGTGTGGGCGAGGCCCGTACCTCCTAGATAGCGGAGTGTGGGAGGGCCAGTATCTCCCAGTTAGCGGAGCGTGGGCGAGGCCCGCATCTCCACGAGTGTGGGCGAGGCCCGTATCTCCTAATTACATGCTATGTGTAGATGGTATGTGGTAGATTGGGGAGACTCACTAAGCTTCATGCTTACTGTTTTCAGTTTTGGTTTCAGGTACTTCCACTAGCACTGGGAAGGGCTCGGGATGATCGCATGGCACACACCACAGTCTTCAGCTTGGGAGTTAGACTCTGATATTTGGATATGATATTTTGACACGAGATTTGATATGTGACAATGTTATGATATTTTGAGACATACTACTTATGGTTTTTATTATGATATTGGATATTAGGGTTTTCACAATGAATTAAAAAGGAAATTTTTGGGTTGTATTTTTGGGATGTTACACTTGGGTATGTGTGCGGTTTTGATGCGGAGGGGTCAAGTTATTGCTTACGCTTTGAGGCAGCTAAAGCCTCCTGAGGCGAACTATCCTACTCATGATTTGGAGTTGGGAGCGGTGGAATTCGCCCTCAAGATTTGGCGACATTCCCTCTATGGGGTTCGTTGTACCATTTTCACGGATCACAGGAACTTGAGGTACTTAATGGATCAACCAAATCTAAATATGAGGCAACGCATGTGGCTTGATGTGGTGAAGGATTCTGATTGTGAGATCCTCTATGACCCCGGGAAGGCCAACGTGGTAGCCGACGCACACAATCGCAAGGTGGATTCTATCTGGGTATTCTCG
The DNA here is from genome assembly GCF_052849685.1 of Lactuca virosa. Classification (NCBI taxonomy): domain Eukaryota; kingdom Viridiplantae; phylum Streptophyta; class Magnoliopsida; order Asterales; family Asteraceae; genus Lactuca; species Lactuca virosa. The sequence continues at coordinate 63,763,931 of NC_136433.1, forward strand.
TTTGGAAATGGGAAGACATCACGACGGACTTCATCACGAAGTTGTCACGAACATCACGAGGGGTGGATTCTATTTGGGTCATCGTGGATCGATTGACCAATAGTGCACATTTTATTCCCATTCAGGAGATCATCTCTGTGGAGAATTTGGCAGACGTTTATATCCAAGAGGTTGTGGCACGACACGGGGTTCCGGTATCATAATATCGAATCGGGATGTACGCTTCATCTTTTTTTTTTACTTCAAATGTACAACCATGAACAATTTTTCGAAATATAAAGAAAATAGAATAAAAAATATTTGACTATAAATTAATTTTTAGAAAATCACCTAAATAGCTTTTAGGCATTCAAAACCTTAATTAACATATTTATCTTTAGTTTTTCCCAACATATTTAATCATTCACCTCTTTCTTTCATAGTAAATAACCAAGCATGAAATAATCTTTTTATATTGGCAAATTGAACATTTCAATTAACCAAACAATTAATTAACATAAGTTGAAAAATTGAGAGTTTCAAATGAATATGGTTGGTTCAAGATATATGATTTATCTTGAACCATATTGATTTAGATGACTCATTTATAAGAGTTACTAAACGAATGTCTGCGTTGCGCGGGTTTACAAAAATTAATTATATGTGTCCATACTCTAGATGTATTATTTATATAAGACAATTTGTAAAAGGGTCTAAGTTATTATATAAATGATGATTATTTAAGTGAGTGTTGGTAAAAGTAATTGAGATATATATCTTTAACCATATTGATGTAATAAAAAATTATTAATTGCATTAAAATCTATTTTAATATTCCAATTTTTCAAATTACATTTAAAAAGTAATTAAAAGGAAACCAATGCAACCAAAGAGCTTTTTTCATTTATGACACTTAATTGATACTTATGAAACTTGATTAAATACGATTAAAATATTAAAATTGTGTTTAGTAAATTAAATGTCTAATATAATCATCTAATTTTTAGACTAAATATTATACCAAAAACCTTAAAACAAATTATTAAAAAAATAAATTATGTACATATATTGTTTTGTGTTCAAAAAAGTTAATGACATTTGTGTGTATTAAATTACAATAAAACACGCATTAAAAAAACAATAATGTTTTTTATCCAAGAATGAAATTCAAATGATAATAACCAATTTTCATAAAAGTGTTGACAAAAGATTCGGTTAATTTGCCTCAAGACAATAATTTTTTTTTATCTAAGAATGAAATTCAAATGATGATAATCTTTGAAATCCACGATTCTTAAAATATCTTAAATACGTGGAAACTTTTCAAGCCACAGTTATTAAAAAGGACAAGAATGTTTTAGGAGTATTTTAATAATCACATTTTGAATTAATTTACACTAACCAATAATTTGGTCAACTTATTGTTCTTTATTATGGCAACACAATTCTTGATCATCAATGTGAAGAATAACCATCAAAAATTAGTTATTTTTTATTGCAAAATTTTGTACTTTTTATCTTAGTTTTTTGTTTAAAACACTTCAAACATATAAAATTTATAGTTTTTTCCGTGTTATGCTTTGTATTTATTTCATCAATATGGACATAACCCATTAAAAGTCAATACTTGATCTTATTTTTTCTTTCAAAAACACACTTCTAACACATTTATATTCATAACACAATTCAAAAACATCAAAATTTACAACATTTTTCTTTTATTTTTAAATATACAACATTCACCGAAAATTGACAACACTTTTCTTTTACCTACAATATACAACCTTAACACAATTCTTCATCATCTCTAAATACCAAAAACTGCTGGATTTGCTCATGTAGATAATAAACTTCAAATGAAATTTAAACAAAATAGAAGTAAAAAAGATAGAGAAAGAAGAAATAAACATATTTCAAACTTCTCAATTCTCGTGCAATATAGATAACGAAAATGAAAAAAGAAGACAACCAAATGTTTCTTATATACACAAAAAATTGCAATTAAATAATCATTAAGTAGCATAAAATGAAGAGTTAAAGAGTTTCAAATGAATATAATTCAAGATAGTATTCAACCATATTTATTTAAATAACTTCTTTTATAAGAGATAGATAAAAATAAAAATAAAGATAAAAGATGTTATGTTGTTTTTCATGTTCATATTTAGACAAGAGACGTTAAAACTTAAACCTATCAAAACGAATAAACATAAAACATGAAAGGGTTAATGAACTAGAAAGGTAACGAAATTTGGACTTTGTTCACATTAAGGTAACCATTTTTTTGTACACATTTGACCATTGAACATGTTTGACATGTTCAAAATAAGGTAATATGATTGGTAATTAGCGGTAACATTACCCTATTATGAACAGGTCAAACAAGTTTACTGGTCAAATGTGTACGAAAAAAACATGGTTACCTAAATATGGACAAAAACCAAAGTTCCTTACCCATTTTGGTAATATTGGGTTCTTTATGTTAAGTGCAAGCAGTCATAAGACCTATTGATGTGACATGAAATTGGGATGTCCAGTCTTTGTGTATGAGGAGATGGTCAGGTCTTGGGCCAACCTAGTTTAGGCCCAACTAGTTAGGGGTTAGGTTATGTACGCTTAAGGAGCTAGGTTGTATGTGCTTTAAAGACCTAGCAACACAGCCTAGCCCATAACTAGCCGGGACTGAACTAGGTTAAACCAAGTCTAACCTAATTGTTCACTGACTGTCGGAGCCTGATCCCAGGGCAAAGTCCCTGAGAAGGTTCTTGCCCAATATTACCAAAACACGTAATAAACTTTGGTTTTTGTCCATATTTAGGTAAGCATGTTTTTTTCGTACATATTTGACCAATAAACTTGTTTGACCTGTTCATAATAGGGTAATATTACCGTAATTATCAGTCATATTTGATGGGTTTTTGAGCAATACATCAATCCTATGGTGTACATGCAAACCCTAATAGCTTTGGATCTAGTTTGTCTAATGAACATGCAATTGATAATCCAAAGCCATAAACCCTGGATCTAATAAACTATAACTGAAATTAGGGTTTAGATCTTACCTTTGATTGTTATATAGCAATAACAATCAATCCTTGGCTTCAGAAAGCTTAGTGCCTCAAGTGTTGCACCTCTAATGGAGTCACAAACACCACTAAGCAATTGGATGAAGAGGGAGGAGAGATGAGGCACCAAAAACGGCTGGAAACCCTAAAGGATTAGTTGTCCACGTTTTTGGGGCTTAGGGGCTCCTTAAATAGGTAGGCAATTAGGGTTATCTAACAAGGAAACCCTAATTTGACTGCTTAAGCTCGAAGCAGCCCATGGACCCCTTCTGGAACATGCCTCGGACGATTTCTAATGGGCTTCCCCATAGAATTTGTCCAACTTATTATTCCAAGGTGATCCATAGCCCAATTATGTAACTATCTTATAATTACACAATAAGTCCCTTAAGTTTAATTAATCTCTTTTAGTCACAAAATTAATTCTTTATTAATTCTTGACTAATATTAATTAAACAATATGATTTCTCCTTTAATATATTATTCTCATAATATATTAATAAATCATAATTAAACATTTCTCTCCTTAATTCATCCTACATATTGTTATGGTGAAGGAAACCCAAAAGGACCATGCTCATAATCAGGTCAAGTACATACCAAAATAGTTATGGACTTAGACACTAATCCAACAGTCTCCCACTTGGATAAGTCTAATAACTATTTTCCATAACTTAAGAACATGATCAGCAATCGTAGCTTTCAAAAGCCGCTGTCAACTCTGATCTTATCAGATACGCGTGTCCTTTAGATAAGGGATTATATATTCCTCCATTCTACAAGATATCGTATAGACACGAGACATGGATTTAAATCATTCTCTCTGTCTATGTATTGTTTCCCGACATCTGATTTATGACGACTGACAACAGACTACAATTGAACACATCAACTTAGTCCCGGCTTGGCCAAGCACTTAGGTGTCATCACTAAATCATCGAGGGGCCCACATATATCGCTTTTATCCCACTTTGGGTAAAAGGAATGGATAAACTTTGACTCAAATGCTCGCTTACACCTACTGATCGAATCACACACAACAATAAGTTTTATAACACCAAGTTATTGGTGCGTTTACTTATCATCAATGTGCAACCGCCCAGCAAATAACAACTCACACGTCTCGGTTTCAAGAATATACAATATTATCGACTCACAATCACTCGCGATATAATCCATGAAGTGATTCACGTGAGCGTGGGTTTAATCCAATACTCTAATCTTAAAGCACTCATGAACTCTGCAGCAAACTTGTGCTATGTCTAAACACTCTAGACAATCTACAGACATATTCATGACAGTCTTTCTTCATACCTACTTCCAACGTATGACCGACTGTGGATGTTTGAATAACCTAGTTATTCTGGAAGTCAAAACATGCAGAGTGAAACGCAATAATAATATTAATCCTATATGGCCCCAAAGCTTTTGAGCGTAAATAAAACACTTTTATTTAAACACCATATTGATTACTCATTATTCATTTCTTACTGTTTCAGAAAATCAACTCATTACTTGAATTACAACAATAGTTGTCCCATGCTCCGAGCATGCACACTATGTTTTCTATGGTCCACGCTTTGTGAAATAGATCAATTGAAAACTTTTCCAATGATGCTCATTTCACAATTCCTAATCCTTATCGTTAGTGTAAGACCACAAGGTTCTCGCCACTACTAGAATATGTTAGATTCTAACATTTTATGCAACAATCCTTTCGCAAAGTCATAGCACAAAAGTCACCAAGATTTGGCCAATGAAATTACAAAGTCTCTATCAGAAATTGTTACAAACAATTCTATAGATGTGATGTCTCTTATTCAAAGTACATTCCTTTGAACATCCTTTTGCATAAAATTTTCTAATCTAGACATAAGTTCTCAATTTCCAATTTCCAATTCCCAATATGGAAACATTTCCATATTTGACATATGACAACTCATTCTTAATAGAATCTTATCTATTCATAATAATGTCGATATGGTTCATCCAACACTATACTTCCAACTACTCATAAGCAACAAATCCTTGGCGAACCTTAGATCGTCCTTTGATAGTTGTTTAATTATTTTAGCCAAAACCGTTCTAGTCCTTTTTCCCTCTTAATGCGCTAAGCATTTAGAAAATTTTAGAATGATCAATCATTATAGCATATGCAATCGATCCTATACCCGAAGCGTATGGGACACGATTCATAATGTCTTACATAAAGACGTGATACTTTACTAGTCTTTTGCTATAATAATTCTAATTGCCATGTTCTCACAATTTTGATTATGAAAAGGGATGCCGTAATCATAACCAAATTTTGAGAATGCAATTATCCTTTCCATATATAGAATTTCCTCATGTTGAACCATTCCAACACAACATTCATATATATTTGACTAAATTTGATTAAAATTCCACAATCTAAGCCTTTAGATTTGAAATGAAGTATAATATTCTCTCCCGTAATTATAGCAAAACAACTTTTCAACCCCTACAACTTTGCCAAGGTGAATCTTTGTTTTATATAATTAATATTGCTAACTTGCAATTCTTGAAATAATAATCATGCTCCCACTAACACGATGATTATTACCATACAAGCATAACACTTATGCTCCCACTAGCTTTGACATATATCTAGAAAACATCTGAACTTTCAGAAAACAATGCTTATTGAATTCCTTAAGTTCATATTTCTAAATACTTGATGCTTTGATAAGCCTTTATCTAAGCTTCTTAAACTCATATACCTTTTGTCTTAGAAAGCTCACATGTGTGTCTAAACAACTTCAGAGCTTATGTTACTAATTCCCAAATGTTCAGACTAATTGCCAAATCTCACAATTCGAACTATGAAAAGGGATGCCGTAATCATAATCAAATTTGAGAATGCAATTTACACAATCGCTATCTCCTTGAAATCTCTCTTAGTGAAAGCGTTTCCTCACAATCATTTTCATGAAGGAGAGAAACCTTATGACACATAGATTTTAAAGTGTATGTGTTCCTATCCATGTGAATTTGTCACAACAACAATTATAAGACAATGTTTGTGACAAATCCAACTCATATGGATTGAACTTGTTCAATTTTGATTTATTGCCTCATGGTAGTACGAATTCCCACCATGTCTTCCAAGTTGTTCAACAACTCACCCGTACATATCAATGTACTTTCCATTGATCAAGGTGCTTGCCTTTATGCATACAAATGAGAACTCATAGAACTCACATGCATAACTTGCTCAATTGGAATGGCACAGAAAAAGAGTATGTCATTTACGATAGGCTATAAACCACAAGTCGTGTGCTAGTGATGATTACCTAGGTTTATACTTGATTTGTTCTTGAAACTTTTCAAGACAATTGAGACTCCCACTGACTTCTTGACATATATGATTCTCTTGTCAAGAAACATTTCTTGACAAACAAATATTCAAGAGTTAGTGTAGTTCATATCAAGACAAAACACTTCACATAACTGGCCCCAGTTGGTCTTTGTCTTATCCAAGACAGCACAACTTACCAATTTCAAATGTGCAAGAATAAGAAAACTTTTCCCAATTCCACATTTGTTGAGTGTTATAAAGCTACTAAAGACGTGTCACTCAATTCACAATCTTGGAGTATAACTCTAAGACTTGATATTGGAATGAAGTATGATTGACTTCTTGATTTAACCATTTCCACAATTCTCGATTCCTCTTCTTAGACATACAAATGCACTAAGACTCACTTAGAGGATCAATTGAGATATGGTTCTTAATCATTAAGACTTATCATAAAACACAATAAAAAGGTACTCTCCCTTCTTCTTAGAATGGAGAAACTTTTATCTTTCTGCCTATTTGATTCTTCTTTATTCGCTCTGCTATTCATTGAAACTCTTTCAATCAACTCATAATTACACTTAATCTTATAAGTATAATCATATTTACTAAACTTTAGTAAATCATGACGAATATCTTTATCACTCTTGTGGTAGACTTGATCAACGTACAACCTAGTGTACTCGATCTCTTAGTCCTTCACTTGACACTTTGTCAAAGATTTAGTCTAATTTCCAAATATGAAGTTTCTCATTCATCACGCAATGCATGTTGCATGATTTCAAGTTTCTGTCCAATTGAAACTTGGGCGATGAGAAACTCTCCCTATTTGGTAAATTCTTGACATTTCCACAAATAACATAATTAAGAATCAAATCCATTATTGCTAATAATAGAAACAATTAAACATCAATTTTTCATACATACCATTGCAAGGATAAATAAATAAGATAAAATCAAATTTTATTTTATTGCGGAAAAAAATTTGTCCTTACAATGCAATTCAACTGAAAACTATGTTATTACATATTTCTTAGCAATCTATTCCAACTCCAAGTAGTAGCTCAAGAATCCAATCTTCAAGCAATGCGATCGAAATCCATTTCTTCACGATCAGATTCAGCTCACTTCTTTCCTTAAGCTTCCTCTCTTTTCTTCGATCCTACAAAAAACATCAAAATGTAATCTTATCACATCATGTATTAAGAATCTAGAATAGGAACTTAAAAGGGTTAGATAATGGATTTCATACCTGAAGAAGAGTCATAACACTAGACTCTCCCATCTCTTAGATCCCTCAGGTAGACGTGGCAGCTTCGTCTCCAATGCCCCTTCTCTTGGAAATAAAAGCAAATGGACTCTTTTGGAATGACACAAGGAACTATCTCAGAATTTACCTTTTCTGGATTTCCAATGTCACTATTTTCAATGTCCGTTGAAGTTTGGGAGTTTGATTCACCAGACAAATTTGCTTGATCAGCACGCCAAATCATTGCTGATTCAGCAGCTATAAGCAAATAGGTCAAATCAATGAGGGTCACGTCATGGTCCATCATATAGTACTCTCTAACGAACTCACTATATGATTCAGGAAGCGACTGAAGAACCCAGTCAACAGTCAACTTACCTGAAATCGCGACACCCAACATCCTTAACCTGTCAATGTGTGACTTTATCTCCAAGACGTGTGCACACACAGGTTTCCCATCTTCGTGTTTACTTGCCAATAGGGCTTGAGTGAGCTTGAACTTTTCAAGCCTTTGAACTTGTGGGTTAGGGAGAATAATTGGAGGAGGTGGAGGAAGTGAAGCATGACTCTCATTTCCTTGATCGTATTGTGGAACGTCATCTTCATTTGGCAGGCTTGTTCCAAGGGACTTGGGAAGACCATTGTAAGATTTAGACATCTAAAAAACGGGAGAAAATTCAAGTTAGGTTGATTAAGTCCTTAATAAAACAGCCAAATGAGTTATTAAGGCTAGGATCCAACACAATACTCTACAACCTAGAAGAGGGATGCCGTAATCTAGTTGCAGAATATTTGAAGGTAGGTAAATGACGATTTACCAATTTCCACCATGAAAAACGAAAAAAAAGTTTAAGTTTTAAATGAATTGAAACTCCTAGATCTTTTGAGATTCATTGAACTTTTCAATGGCATGTTTAATCTCGATTATGCCCTTCAAGTTTGCGACTTGGATGCCGAGGATCACAAACAAGGTGTGAATAACCATACGAATCTACGTGGTGCACTCAATGCTACTATCACCTAATCAATGTGTCGGTTAGCCACACACGCTCCATTGATCTATGATAAACATCGAGCCACCCTTCGCCACCAATGTCAATCCCAAATTAGTGTGTCGGTTAACCACACACGCTCCACTAACGTGTGACAAGGATACGAAGTGTAATTCCATGGATTAGCATACAATTTCATATTTTGCCTAAAGTAACTAGAATTTGGGAATTTGTAAAAGCATGTAGTTACTTTGTACTTCATTATACTTATAATGGAAGGTTTCATCCTATCCTACCCGTTCGGCTAACGACCCTCCACTAGTCAAGAGTGTGGTGGGTAAGAGTGGATACCCATTCAATCGCCATTTTATAGGCAATTTCCTTAAACACCCCTTATAGACCAGCTTCGTGAATGAGGCCTACTAACGGTAATACTGACTGTTTACTTATACATATATAATACTAGACTTTTAATGTCATATATATATAGTATAGGGTGTATTTTACACTTTTAAAATACCAGGTGGTTTTATTAACTTTCTCTTTTAATTAAACTTTTAATTAACTTAACAAAACCATAAGGGTGTAATTTGAACTTTTTCAAAATACTAGGGTTTTAGAATTTGAATATTACATAATTAAACTATTAATCAAAATTTTAAATTCCAAAACTTGAGGGCAAGTTTTGAACTTTTCAAAACATTAGGGTTTAGAATTTAAATCTTTCAAAATTAAACTTTTAATCAAAAAATTTAAATTCCAAAACTTGATGACAAGTTTTGAAACTTTTCAAAACACTAGGGTTTAACTATTTAAATTTCAGAAACAAAACTTTTAAGTTCAAATTTAAACTATAAAACCTAAAGGGGAAAATTGAAACTTATTCACAAGATAATTCAAATCTAAATTACAAATAATCAATCTTTATCTAATAAAACAAAAGATTATCAAAATTTTGACAATTATCTTCTATTTTGGCAAGGATAATCTCCAAATATTGATAAAAATCGTTTTTTATTAATAAAATTCGTTTTAGGTAATTATCCATAGCCAAAACAGGTCAAAATCCCGAAATCTGCTCCATCTGCGACTCTGACTCGTCGAGTCTAGCTTGTACTCGTCGAGTTCACTATGGACTCGGCGAGTTCAGCCATGGACTCGACGAGTCCAGCCCCCAGAAACCAAAAATTTTCGATTTTAAGCATGAATAATCAACTATAGCATCATATACATCAAACAAACAGCCATTGGCTCTGATACCACTGATGGGTTTTTGAGCAATACATCAATCCTATGGTGTACATGCAAACCCTAATAGCTTTGGATCTAGTTTGTCTAATGAACATGCAATTGATAATCCAAAGCCATAAACCCTAGATCTAATAAACTATAACTGAAATTAGGGTTTAGATCTTACCTTTGATTGTTATATAGCAATAACAATCAATCCTTGGCTTCAAAAAGCTTAGTGCCTCAAGTGTTGCACCTCTAATGGAGTCACAAACACCACTAAGCAATTGGATGAAGAGGGAGGAGAGAGGAGGCACCAAAAACGGCTGGAAACCCTAAAGGATTAGTTGTCCACGTTTTTTGGGGCTTAGGGGCTCCTTAAATAGGTAGGCAATTAGGGTTATCTAACAAGGAAACCCTAATTTGACTGCTTAAGCTCTAAGCAGCCCATGGACCCCTTCTGGAACATGCCTCAGACGATTTCTAATGGGCTTCCCCATAGAATTCGTCCAACCTATTATTCCAAGGTGATCCATAGCCCAATTATGTAATTATCTTATAATTACACAATAAGTCCCTTAAGTGTAATTAATCTCTTTTAGTCACAAAATTAATTCTTTATTAATTCTTGACTAATATTAATTAAACAATATGATTTCTCCTTTAATATATTATTCTCATAATATATTAATAAATCATAATTAAACCTTTCTCTCCTTAATTCATCCTACATATTGCTATGGTGAAGGCAATCCAAAAGGACTATGCTCATAATCAGGTCAATTACATACCAAAATAATTATGGACTTAGACACTAATCCAACAACTTTACCCTATTTTGAATAGGTCAAACAAGTTCAATGGTCAAATGCGAACGAAAAAAACATAGTTACCTAAATGTGGACAACGATCAAAGTTTGTTACCTTTCTAGGTGATTAACCCAAAATTAAATTTTTGTTCATTTATGAGTGGAGACAAATTAGAACCAAACACATCTTTTGATTTGCGTATAATCCATTGAAATGGTGGGCCAGTACACGATCTACTTGCTATAAAGAAAGACACCAAAGACAATTTTTTTTTGTTTGTACCGGCAAATCTAACTCGTTTTAACCCATTAGACTATAATAGTAATGACAACTTGATTTGCGCAAAGGATAAAATATCCGACTGTATAGTGTATGTGATGTATACTTGGCACTTTTAAGAAAATATTTATTTGATTCATCATGTACAGGTTTTAATTCAAAACTTGATAATGGTTCTCATTTTCTATTATAACGAATATCATCTTTAACGCGAGTTTGATAAAATTAACTGGGAAAAATTAGTTAGAAGCAAGTAGATAATAATTGGTAGGTAGTAGCTAGAAACTGTAGTTTTTAATTATATATGAGTATTCGGCAAAAATAGTTTAAAACTTTTAAAACATATAATATTATATAAAAAAATATTTTTTAAAAATATAAAATAGAAAAGTAGTTTTAAAAAATAGATAATTAAGCCAATCTGCAAAAATATAAACTTGAAATAGCTTTTAAATTTAACGTTTTTTTGTTTAAACCAAAAGTTAGACCGTTAGAAACTCCTGCCGCTTCTTTTTATGTTTTTTTCAAGTTTTTTCTAAAAAAAAAAACTAAAAGCTAAAAGCTCTAAAAGATGTATGTCAAACATGCTCAAAGTATTTTTCAAAAACTGCATGGACATACTAAATCTTTCCTGTAAACGAACGGTATATATAAAATTTTAACCATAAATTCATAAAACTAAAATGGTCACTTATCATCTAGTTTTCTTTTTATTATGTGCGATTCTCTCTCTCTCTCTCTCTCTCTCTCTCTCTCTCTCTCTCTCTCTCTCTCTCTCTCTCTCTCTCTCTCTCTCTCTCTCTCTCCAACAATGATATACACAAGTCAAAAGTCAACAACATACAAGGTGTATCATGTATCAATACAAGCAAAGTAGTTGTCCTTAAACAAACCATGAACACATATGTGATTTTCAACTCAAACAAAACCTTCACTTTGATAATCCACGCAATTGTCGTTGTGGTTAGATTTGCTGACGTGGCCATTTATACCGGCTAAAATAGTTTCTTATGACTAAAAAGACACACAGGTAGCTTCCAACTTTATGCCTCTCCATAAAACCAAAAAAATAATTATTATTATTATTGACTGATTAGACCAATTCCTAAAACTTCATAGGGCTATTGGTTACAATATCATTTTCCCATAAACAATTCCAAAGTTAGATGGGAGTGAGGGAAGACATGGGAAAATGGCATGACGTTGAGTTAACAAAGTAAAAATGAATAGAGTTAGGAGAACATACCCGTCTAATCTTTTTTTCTAAACTAAATGAAATAAATTGTAATACGAGTATAAGTTAGCGTTTGTTACACAGGACAAGATTGAACAAATTCGTTTTGTATAGAGTTTGGCAAGAACAAGACTAGAACAAAAATAAAATTAACAAAGTCAATGGGACCACTTCACTTCATTTTAGCCCCATCCAAATGGATGGAAAATGATGGAACAAAATATATGATGACAAAATAAAATTCCTACAATATCCTTTTTCACCTTCTCGAGACACTTGCCCTTCCCACGACAAAAGTCACCCCCAACACTGTTTCGTAGGTGGTTCAAAACTTCAAGGGAAAATGACTTAGGAGGGTAACTACCTCTTATCCGTGTTCACATATTGACAATTTCTTCTTTTTTGTACATAAGAAAGCAACTAACTTGTTTTAACTGTGTAACATCCCAAAAATCATGACCAAAAATTTCGTTTTTAATTTAATACTAAAACCATAATTGTCAAACCATTAATTTAATACTCCGGCATCGGGTCCCGCCCGGCATCAGGCCCCGCCTGGCATCGAGCCTCGCTCGGTATACAGATCTGTCTCGCTTAGGCCTCGCCTGTCTCCGGGCCCCGCCCGCTAAACACATACAATCATATAACATGCTAACACATAAAGAAACATACTCTACTGTATCCCTGTCCTAAGAAACATACTCTGCTAATAATGAGATACATAACCTCGTCTGTACTCAGCTAGTTCCAGCCAGGGCTTCAGCAGTGCAAGGTGAGTCTCCTCACTGTGTGAATGGGTCTAAGGCCACAATCCATAACACATGCCCACAACATATTATCCAAAGTATGGATAGTCCGTTCACGCTGACCATCAGTCTGTGGGTGAAAATTTGTGTTGAAATGCAGACGAGTACCCAACTCCTCATGGAATCTCTTTCAGACCCTGGAAGTAAATCGAACATCCCAATCAGATACCACAAAAACCGGCACCCCATGACGCGCTACCACCTCCTGAATGTAGACATCGGCCAGCTTCTCCGCAAAAATACTCTCCTGAGTCGTGATGAAATTCGCTCTCTTGGTCAATCGATCCAAGATGACATATATCGAATCCACTCTGCGCACCATCCGTAGTAACTTTGTGATAAAATCCATCGTAATATCTTCCCATTTTCAAATAGGAACTTCCAACGGCTCCATTTTTCCGTAAGGTCACTGATGATCGACATCAACTTTCCTGCAAGTTAAGCACCTCTCCACATACCAAGCTACATCTTGCTTCATGCATGGCCACCAATAGTCGAGTCAGAGATCTCTATACATCTTTGTTGCTCCGGGATGAATAGAGAATCTCGACTTGTGCACTTTCTCCATCAAAACCTGACGCGCACCACCCCAATAAGGAACCTACACCCTCCGACGAAGGGTCAATAACCCCAGACTATCATAATCAAAGGAAGCCACCTGACCCACTATGCGCTCACTCTTCTGGTGCTCTTCCTTCATAGCCTCAACCTGAGCCACTCGAATCTGATCTGGGAGTGGGGTAATCATTGTCATCCTCAAACACACATCCCTAATTGGAGGAGCAACCACTATGCGAATGAGAGCATCAGCCACCACGTTGGTCTTCTCGAGATGATAAAGGATCTCACAATCATAATCCTTCACCACATCCAACCATCTACGCTACCTAAAATTCAGATTTGGGCGACCCATCAAATACCTCAGGCTCTTGTGATCTGTGTAGATAGTACAACGCACCCCATAGAGGTAATGTCGCTAAATATTGAGGGAAAACACCACAACCCCCAACTCCAAATCTTGCATAGGGTAATTCGCCTCATGAGGCTTCAGCTGCCTCGAAGCATAATCGATCACATGACCTCGTTGCATCAATATTGCACCCAAACCCGTGATTAATGCATCATAGTACACCATAAAGTCCTCAACGCTCTCCGGCATGATCAGAATCGGCACCTCACACAATATCTGCCTCAGAGTCTCAAAAGTTGACTGCTGCTCAGGCCCCCAACGAAATGTGACGGTCTTCTTCGTCAATCGAATCAATGGAACCACTATCTTGGAGAAATCTTGAATGAATCTCTTATAGTAACCCGCTAATCCAAGGAAACTCTGAATCTCAGTTGGAGACCTCAGAACCTCCCACTTCATCACTGCATCAACCGTGGCCGAGTCGACCATAATACCGTTCAAGGTGCCACATAAACTACAACTCACGCAACAAGAACTCACACTTGGAGAACTTCGCATACAACATCTCCATCCTCAAAGTCTCCAATACCTCTCTCAAATGCTCCTCACGCTGCTCTTGGGTCATGGAATAAACCCGGATGTCATCAATAAACACATTCATTGATCGATCCAGCATCATCCTGCATACGTGATTCATGAGATCCATGAATGGGGCTGGAGCATTTGTGAGCCCGAAATGCATCACCATGAACTTGTAATGACCATAACGAGTTCAGAAGGACGTCTTCTGCGTATCCTCCTCTCTCACCCTTATCTGATGATAACCCGAACGCAGATCAATCTTGGAAAACCAAGATGCACCCTGAAACTGGTCAAATAACCCGAAAATCCTCGTGAGCGGGTAACGGTTCTTCACCGTTAGCTTATTCAGCTTCCGATAGTCGATACATATACGATAAGACCCATCCTTATTCTTCAAAAAGCAAGCTTGGCGCTCCTCATGGTGAACTAATCGACCGAATAAATCCCTTGTCTAACAGCTTTGACAGCTGTGCAGACAACTCCTCCGTCTCTGGAGGTGCTAATTGATAAGGTGCTTTGGCTATCGGAGCTGCACCAGGAACCAAGTCAATACTTACCTCTCCGGAGGCACTCCAGGCAAATCCTCCGGAAACACATTTGGGTACTCATCACACAAGCAACAGTCGTCTTAACCTTCTCCCAGGTATCCATCACATAGGCAACAAATCCGGAACCACCCTATTGAAGATAGCGTCTGGCTCTAGCTGTTGAACATAGAGCCGACCCACGCTGAAGACCCTTTCCCTGAATCACTAACTCCCCCCGCCCCCCACTTGGGGTCCGAATGAGCACCAACTGATGTTCGCAACCAATTATTGCCCCATTGGGGCTCAACCAATCCATCCCCACAATAACCCTGCTATTGGCCAAACCATAGTCTTACAAGCAATTTCCTGCCAAGGGCCAAATCTCGGTCTTCCATACAGTGGCCAGGGGCCAGATCCTGGTCTTTCATACAAATGTCAGGGGCCATATCTTGGTCTTTCATACAGTTTCCAGGGGCCGAATCCTGGTCTTTCATATACATATCTCAAATATAGCTAACACCCTATATAACAAATAATGGGTCGGACTTGGTGCCTTCGACCCATTGATATAGTGAGAAAACTCACCTTGTTTTACTGATAAATAACTAACTGCTCGGATACCGAACCGGAAGATCCTACACCGAACATACATAAATTACCCTAATCAGAGATAGGTCATAAACCATAATCGTGGGCCTAAACCCTAGGTCCAGACTCTTAATATAAAGGCCCATTTACCTTTCCCATAATAGGCCTAACCAACCTTGGCCCAATAACACAATAATGGACTCTAAGGCCCAATAAGGCCCGACTCAAGCAACTTAAGGCCCACTAACAGAATTTTGAGGCCCACCTACTCTAAACAGGACAAAGCCCAAAAACTAACTAAGACCCAAAGGTTCAAAGTCCAACCGAAGTCCAAAAGCCCACTGAGAGGCGTACGCTCCGCGTACACGATCGCTTTCCAGTACGCCCTGTGTACCCTTGGTACGCTCAGCGTACTGAGCTGCTTGCCACCTTAAGCCATTTGGTGCTTAATCCTTTCAGCCATTCGATCCAACTTTCAGATCTTGAATCTCCATCATTATGGGGTTCCAAGTCATAAAGTTGGCAACTTTATGCCTTAACATGTCTTAATGGAACCCAACATCCATTTTTGTCCAACAAAGCTCACATTAAGGACTTAGATTCATGCATGGACTCATATTAACCATCAAGATGACATTTTTATGCATCTAAAACAGCAAAGGGACTGAGATGTAACACCTCTAACTTCTGGAGTTGCCCAAACTCACAAAAAGAACCCATGGGACCAAATAAACTCATAAACAAGCCCTAAACTCTAACAATCAAAATGAATCATCTAGGTAAGAACTTTTTACCTTCAAAAGCTTCCAAAGTTGATGAAGACTCTGTATCTAGAAGCTCAACCTCAACAAATGCTTGGTCTCCAAGTTCCTTCTTCTTGAACACACACTAAAATGCCACAAAATCACTTCAAAGCTCAAGAATACTCAAAGGGGGTGAACTAAAGTTAAATGGGACGTAATGAACAGTGGATGCTGATGAGGGTGAGTGTCCAAAGGCCATAATGTTGCTTAAATAGGGTTCAGTCTTTGGCTATGTACGCCCTGCGTACACCACGTATGCTCAACATATGTGGCTAAGCCCCCCCCCCCCCCCCGATCATACGAGGGACCATTTCCATAATAATTTTCAAACTTCAAGGACCAAAGAGTAAAATACCTGGAATCAAATGTTACAAGGAGAATCTGGTACTCTACAAGATTCCTGGTATCTTCGTGACTCTCATTGACTTGAGTACGTATCCTCTTCTTCCAGTAGTACGGGTCCATACTACCTTCCACATCTATCTGTACTTTCCTCAAGAATCTCCCCGGATCCCCCAAGTTACTTCCCAAACAATCTAAATAACCATCATCAAAACAAGGCTCTCGGCACCAAATCGACTCTTAGGTTTTCTTGGGGCAACCACCACTCCACTCTCCAACATCAGCTGCAGAAGGTACTCCCCCTAACACCCTCTAGCTAGCTTACGAATACAATTACATACCACTGACACCATATAATTCTTCGAATGAAAGGTCTCACACTACAACGGTTGGACTCAAACAAGATCTACACAATAGGGTTAAATATAACCTTCTAAAATTATCTAATCTCATTAATATGTAATTTAGCGTATTCGCTTACTAGTTAGCTGATGTTAACGGAAACTCCTAAAAGCACAAAGTAAGCAGCATTCGAGCATTAAGTAATCGGAATCAAGGCATAACCTAAACATGCCATCCTATCACCGATTGATCAGTACTAGCATGCAAGTGTACAATCTCATACAGAAGGCACATAAAGACATCTCTCCTAACATTTTATCATGCAATCCTGAGCAGATCATTAGCCTTAATCTTTCATGCGATTCATAGATTCTCAATTCAAAGCATAACACAAAACATGTATGGGTATTTTGGAAAACTTACTTGAGCTCGGTCGATTGCATGCACCACACCCCTTTCTATAATTAGAAAAACTCATTATAAAACATTTCTTTTTATGAAAAATATGCCAAACCCTCAGTTTAAGTTCAGACATACCCGAGAGTATGCCCGAATCCCTCAAACCAAGGCTCTGATACCAACTTGTAACGTCTCAAAATTCAAAACCAATTTTTTTTTTCATATTAAATAAAACATCAACCAAACTTGTTTATAAAAACCAAAGGGAAATCATAATGTATTCATAATCATCCAAAACACATCAGATTCAAATAAGTGAAAAGTCATGTTGTGTGCGATGCGATCATCCCGAGCTCTTCCCCTTGGATCCGGAATTACCTTAAACATAAATTGAAAACTATAAGCACTAAGCTTAGTGAGTTCCCCAAAATACCTCATACCATACATATACACCAGCTCAAAGTTGTGCTGGGTCTATTTCACCCCCGATTCTATTTCAACTCATGCGTCGGCCCAAGTCGAACGGGATCCATTTCACCCCCGAGTCTATTTCAACTTATATGTTAGCACAAGGCTGTACCGGGTCTATCTCACCCCCGGGTCTATTTCACCCCACATACATATTGCAAACAGACACACATGCATACAACACCTACAACAGGAGTGATAAAGACTACAAGCACATAACATATCCCAGTGTACTACAGTATAGTGAGCAAACTCACCTCAATCTGTTGTCAGTTAAACAGATGATCGGGCTGCTAAACCAAAGAATCCCTGCGCTAACCAATCAAATAAAACCCCAAATAATAACTGGACCATAAACCATAACCGGGAATCTAGTTCATTTGTCCAACACCTAGGGTAAAAGACCATTTTACCCTTTCCTCACTTGGCCCGATAACCGAGGGCCAAACTCAATGGCACTAAAATCCCAATTGACCTAATTCCTAAAGGACACCCAAAGCCCAATATGCTCCCAAATCCAAGAAGGCACAAATCCTAACAATGGCCCAAAGTCAGAAAGGCTAGTGGCCCAACAAAGCCCACATCCTTAATGCTCCAAATATGACCTAAACCATAAAGCCCATGACCATGCCTAGTACGTCGCGCATACTAGAAGTACACCCTGCGTACTGGGTAGCTTTCCTGATCGGGGACCCGAATGCATACGCGCAACGTATGCTTGCGTACGCCCATCGTACGCACCCATTATGCACTTTTTCTAGTAAGAACTTAATGCTTACAACCAGATGTCTAAACTTCAGATCCAAGCCTTGGGGAACGTCTCAATCCATAAAGTTACTAACTCAAAGCCTTTGCATGGCTCAAATGAACTCAAACCCTAGATTTAGCATCCTACTTTAACCAAATGGACATAAACACATGCATGGTTGATCCTCAACCATCAAGATGCTAACTTTATTTACTAGGGACCTCAAAAACATCAACAGAAGCAACTACTAACTTCTGGAGTGGAAGAATCCCACCATATCTCATTCATGGGACTAAAAAGTGAATAAAACTCCATAGTAACTAGATCTAAGCATACAATGAGCAAGTTCCAAGCTTTATACCACATTGAAGCTGGAAATGATGAGTGGAATCTGGATCTACAATTTCTCCCTTGATAAAAGTTCCTTCTTCAAGCTTCTTTTACCTCAAGGTTCACCAACACACACAAATATGTCAAATCTTCTCTAGATGGTTTAGGGTTTAGAAAAGAGGCTCAAAGGGTAATGGAGGCTGAGAATGAAGGGATCATGGGTCATAATGATGCTTAAATAGGGTCCATACCCTATAAATTAGGGTCATAATGATGCTTAAATAGGGATCATGGGTCATAATGATGCTCAAAGGGTAATGGAGGCTGAGAATGAAGGGATCATGGGTTGTTTTGAATTTGTTGGGTTGTGTAAGATCAAAATGCAAAATTGTTGTCATAGGACCATGAAAAAAGATTCGATCAAATTTTCTTGTCTTTTAAAGAGTATAAACAAATAAATTATATTGTTATTTTAGTTTTGGTTTTGAATTTGTTGGGTTGTGTTTTGAATTTGTTGGGTTGTGTAAGATCAGAATGTAAAATTATAATCATAGGACCATGGAAAAAGACCCGATCAAATTGTTCTTGTCTTTTAAAGAGTAAAAACAAACAAATTAATCAGTTGTTTTAGTTTCGGTTTTGAATTTGTTGGGTTGTGTCTTGATGATAAATTAAGTATTGTAAACATAAAATACAAAGAACGACGAGATTGTTATGTCAATTTTCAATAACACATTGTTAGCATATATTTATGTTGTGTTTTAATTTAGTCTATTTAGTTTAACTTTTTCTTAGTTAGGGTGGACCTACAATTATTTCATATTTATACTTTTATTTTCTTCTCATGGTAATCGATGATAAAATATTAACCATCTTTGGCTCTCAATATTCATGATTTAATGGTATCATAGTAAATTTCAATCCAAGATTTTTTTTATTTGATGATTAAATAAGATTTCTCGTTGATCACCAGTTTTGCAGGTCTAATCGCACCAGTTTTGCGGGTCTAATCGCACGCGTTTATGGTATCATAGTAAATTTATTTCTCGTTGATCCAGTTTTGCAGATCTAGGTGTCGTTTTGATGATTTTTGTTAATTTGTTTGCACTTCAAAGAAATTAAGAACAAAGTGATTGGGAAAATTTTGATTTCAAAACTCAGATAACAATCATTACAGCTAATGGCAAAATCAGTTATTTAGGCTAGAGGGAGTGGTAACACTCCTAACACCTTGCCACCTAGGATTTTTTAGTTCTTTTTATGACACATAGGCTTAGCATGTATAACATAAAAAATGTAGGGAGTGGTAGTATTTGATTTTAAATAGGTTTTATTTTGAACAAGAAAAGAAAAAAACAAACAACCAATAGTTTTGCAGTCAAAAGCTAAACAGCCAATAACAACTCAATAATCTTTCTCTCTCCTCTCGCTGAGTACATAACGACCCATAGCTAGCGACTCAACTAGCGAGTCTTAAGGGAATGGTTTAACATTGCTTGGCACTTTTTTGGCGAGAGGGGTGGCGAGTCCACTCCCTCTAGCCTTATATCCCTTTCACAAACTAACACTACCCCCTAATGATTATGTTTCTTTCTTTCCTTATTTAATTGTAATCATTACATAATAATTTTATTTTTTATCTATAAATATATAATGATTTATGTCTTTTCATTCTCATTAACTTTATAATAATTATGTTTTTTTTTAATATAGATTATATTATATTTTTAAATCTTATTCTTTATTATTATTTTATTTAAATTATTTATTTGTTTTTTTTTGTCAAATTTAGAAAAAAAAATAATTTTTTTTAACGACGGATTTTTTTTAATGTTTAACGATTTGTTTGAATATACCGTTTAATGCTTTCTTGATGTATTACCAGTTCAAATTTATGACGTTTATTTGAATAAGTTTTTCTATTTTTTGAAGGTTTTTTTCGAATATAATATTTTAATGTTGTTCGAAGATATTTGAAAAAAAAGGCAAGAAAATAAAAAATAATATTTTATTATAACTTATTGAAAAAGCATATACGTTCAAATTTGCCGCCTACAACATTTTTATTGGAGGATGAAGTGGCTTATGGACGTGGACATAAACACAATTCTCTAACATATAGGTAATGATATATATATATATATATATATATATATCACAAACCAAAAATACTTTACTCTTTTTCATATAATTTATATCATTAAGTTTTATTAGTTTAAAAAATACATAAATGCTTGTACTTAATTAAAAAAGTTAAAATACGACATAACAACAATATAATTATATGTCGACGCAATATAAATAAAATAATATTTCAACCCAACAAATAATAAAATATATTTCGAAGCAAATAATAAAATACTTGATTTTTTAAAAACGTGTTCTTGTTTGTACACCTTTATAACTCGGTGGTTCATAACTTTTCGATAAGATTTTCGGGATGGTAATAGGTGGCCGGCGTGGTTAAATATAATATATATATGTTAAAAATAGTTTTATTTATTTATTTTATTATCTTTAAATTTATTATTGAGATTTTATTATTTTAAAAAAAAATTAAATACATTATCTAATTTTGTAATACATTATTTAATTTTAATTTTTTTTTTTATTAATTTTAGAATTTATATTTTATATTTAATATTATTTGCTTACGGATTCCGATTAGCATACGAAACCCGTTCCGAATTAGCATATAACTGTTTCAGGTTAGTTTATATATAATTTGAATATAACTTTTTAATGTTGTTGGAACATATTTGAACAAAATGTAAAAAAATAAAAATAATGTTTTATTATAACTTATTCGGAGCTTCTTGGGTTTAGCAGGATATTACCAGAGGTTCATCGATAATTTCTCCAGGATTGCAGTTCCGTTGACCAGGTTGACAAACAAGGAAGTTACTTTCCGCTGGGGGCCTGAGCAGCAGGTGGCATTTGAGACTTTGAAACAGAAGTTGTGTGAGGCTCCGATCTTGACTCTTCCAGAGGGTATGGACGATTTCTTGGTATACTGTGATGCGTCGATCTTAGGTATGTGTGCGGTTTTAATGCAGAGGGGTCGGTTATTGCTTACGCTTTGAGGCAGCTGAAGCCTCCTGAGGCGAACTATCCTACTCATGATTTGGAGTTGGGAGCGGTGGATTTTGCCCTCAAGATTTGGCGACATTACCTCTATGGGGTTCGTTGTACCATTTTTACGGATCACAAGAGCTTGAGGTGCTTAATGGATCAACCAAATCCAAATATAAGGCAACGCATGTGGCTTGATGTGGTGAAGGATTATGATTGTAAGATCCTCTATGACCCCGGGAAGGCCAACGTGGTGGCCGACGCGCACAATCGCAAGGTGGATTCTATCTGGGTATTCTCGTTAGGAAATGGGAAGAGACCACGACGGACTTCATCACGAAGTTGCCACGAACAGCACGAGGGGTGGATTCTATTTGGGTCATCGTGGATCGATTGACCAATAGTGCACATTTTATTCCCATTCAAGAGATCATCTCTGCGGAGAATTTGGTAGACGTTTATATCCAAGAGGTTGTGGCACGACACGGGGTTCCGGTATCATAATCTCTGATTGGGATGTACGCTTCATCTTTTTTTTTACTTCAAATGTACAACCACGAACAATTTTTCGAAACATAAAGAAATAAGAATAAAAAAATATTTGACTATAAATTAATTTTTAGAAAATCACCTAAATAGCTTTTAGGCATTCAAAACCTTAATTAACATATTCATCTTTAGTTTTTCCCAACATATTTAATCATTCACCTCTTTCTTTCATAGTAAATAACCAAGCATGAAATAATCTTTTTATATTGGCAAATTAAACATTTCAATTAACAAAACAATTAATTAATATAAGTTGAAAAGTTGAGAGTTTCAAATGAATATGGTTGGTTCAAGATATATGATTTATCTTGAACCATATTGATTTAGATGACTCATTTATAAGAGTTACTAAACGAATGTCTGTGTTGCGCGGGTTTAAAAAAATTAATTATATGTGTCCATATTCTAGATGTATTATTTATATAAGACAATTTGTAAAATGGTCTAAGTTATTATATAAATGATGATTATTTAAGTGATGTTGGTAAAGGTAATTGAGATATATATCTTTAACCACATTGATGTAATAAAAAAATTATTAATTGCATTGAACTCTATTTTAATATTCCAACTTTTCAAATTACAATTAAAAAGTAATTAAAAGGAAACCAATGCAACCAAAGAGCTTTTTTCATTTATGACACTTAATTGATACTTATGAAACTTGATTAAATACGATTAAAATATTAAAATTGTGTTTAGTAAATTAAATGCCTAATATAATCATCTAATTTTTAGACTAAATATTATACCAAAAACCTTAAAACAAATTATTAAAAAAATAAATTATGTACATATATTGTTTTGTGTTCAAAAAAGTTAATGACATTTATGTGTATTAAATTACAATAACACACGCATTAAAAAAACAATAATGTTTTTTTTATCCAAGAATGAAATTCAAATGATAATAACCAATTTTCATAAAAGTGTTTGACAAAAGATTCGGTTAATTTACCTCAAGACAATAATGTTTTTTTATCTAAGAATGAAATTCAAATGATGATAAAATATCTTAAATACGTGGAAACTTTTCAAGCCACAGTTATTAAAAAGGATAAGAATGTTTTAGGAGTATTTTAATAATCACATTTTGAATTAATTTACACTAACCAATAATTTGGTCAACTTATTGTTCTTTGTTATCGCAACACAATTCTTGATCATCAATGTGAAGTATAACTATAAAAAATTAGTTATTTTTTATTGCAAAATTTTGTACTTTTTATCTTAGTTTTTTGTTTAAAAAACACTTCAAACATATAAAATTTATAGTTTTTTCCTTGTTATGCCTTGTATTTATTTCATCAATATGGACATAACCCATTAAAAGTCAATACTTGATCTTATTTTTTTCTTTCAAAAACACACTTCTAACACATTTATATTCATAACACAATTCAAAAACATCAAAATTTACAACATTTTTCTTTTATTTTTAAATATACAACATTCACCGAAAATTGACAACACTTTTCTTTTGCCTACAATATACAACCTTAACACAATTCTTCATCATCTCTAAATACCAAAAACTGTTGGATTTGCTCATGTAGATAATAAACTTCAAATGAAACTTAAACAAAATATAAGTAAAAAAGATAGAGAAAGAAGAAATAAACATATTTCAAACTTCTCAATTCTCGTGCAATATAGATAACGAAAATGAAAAAAGAAGACAACCAAATGTTTCTTATATACACAAAAAATTGCAATTAAATAATCATTAAGTAGCATAAAATGAAGAGTTAAAGAGTTTCAAATGAATATAATTCAAGATAGTATTCAACCATATTTATTTAAATAACTTCTTTTATAAGAGATAGATAAAAATAAAAATAAAGATAAAAGATGTTATGTTGTTTTTCATGTTCATATTTAGACAAGAGACGTTAAAACTTAAACCTATCAAAACGAATAACATAAAACATGAAAGGGTTAATGAACTAGAAAGGTAACGAAATTTGGACTTTGTTCACATTAAGGTAACCATTTTTTTTGTACACATTTGACCATTGAACTTGTTTGACCTGTTCAAAATAAGGTAATATGATTGGTAATTAACGGTAACATTACCCTATTATGAACAGGTCAAACAAGTTTACTGGTCAAATGTGTACGAAAAAAACATGGTTACCTAAATATGGACAAAAACCAAAGTTCCTTACCCATTTTGGTAATATTGGGTTCTTTATGTTAAGTGCAAGTAGTCATAAGACCCATTGATGTGACATGAAATTGGGATGTCCGGTCTTTGTGTATGAGGAGATAGTCAGGTCTTGGGCCAACCCAGTTTAGGCCCAACTAGTTAGGGGTTAGGTTATGTACGCTTAATGAGCTAGGTTGTATGTGCTTTAAAGACCTAGCAACACAGCCTAGCCCATAACTAGCCAGGACTGAACTAGGTTAGACAAAGTCTAATCTAATTGTTCACTGACTGTCGGAGCCTGATCCCAGGGCAAAGTCCCTGAGAAGGTTCTTGCCCAATATTACCAAAACAGGTAAGAAACTTTGGTTTTAGTCCATATTTAGGTAAACATGTTTTTTTCGTACATATTTGACCAATAAACTTGTTTGACCTGTTCATAATAGGGTAATATTACCGTAATTATCAGTCATATTACCCTATTTTGAATAGGTCAAACAAGTTCAATGGTCAAATGCGAACGAAAAAAACATGGTTACCTAAATGTGGACAAAGATCAAAGTACGTTACCTTTCTAGGTCATTAACCCCACATGAAAATTAAATTTTGGTTCATTTATGAGTGGAGACAAATTAGAACCAAACACATCTTTTGATTTACGTATAATCCATTGAAATGGTGGGCCAGTACACGATCTACTTGCTATAAAGAAAGACACCAAAGACAATTTTTTTTTGTTTGTACTAGCAAATCTAATATAACTCGTTTTAACCCATTAGACTATAATAGTAATTTGATTTGCGCAAAGGATAAAATATCCGACTGTATAGTGTATGTGATGTATACTTGGCACTTTTAAGAAAATATTTATTTGATTCATCATGTACAGGTTTTAATTCAAAACTTGATAATGGTTCTCATTTTCTATTATAACGAATATCATATATAGAGCATCTTTAACGCTAGTTTGATAAAATTAACTGGGAAAAATTAGTTAGAAGCTAGTAGATAATAATTGGTAGGTAGTAGCTAGAAACTCTAGCTTTTAATTATATATGAGTATTCGGCAAAAATAGTTTAAAACTTTAAAACATATAATATTATATAAAAAAATATTTTTTAAAAATATAAAATAGAAAAGTAGTTTTAAAAAATGGATAATTAAGCCAATCTGCAAAAATATAAACTTGAAATAGCTTTTAAGTTTAAAATTCTTTTGTTTAAACCAAAAGTTAGACCGCTAGAAACTCCTACCGCTTCTTTTTATGTTTTTTCAAGTTTTTTTTAAAAGACCAAAAGCTAGAAGCTCCAAAAGATGTATGTCGAACATGCCCAAAGTATTTTTCAAAAATTGCAGACATGCTAAATCTTTTATGTATAGAAACAGTGCATATAAAAATTTAACCATAAATTCATAAAACTAAAATGGGCACTTATCTAGTTTTCTTTTTATTGCATGCGATTGCGTGACACAAAGTCGCTGCACTACTCTCTCTCTTCAACAATTATATACACAAGTCAAAAGTCAACAACATACAAGGTCTACCATGTATCAATACAAGCAAAGTAGTTGTCCCAGAACAAACCATGAACATATAAGTGATTTTCAAGTCAAACAAAACCTTCACTTTGATAATCCACGCAACTGTTGTTGTGGTTAGATTTGCTGATGTGGCCATTTAAAATAGGTTATGGCGACTAAAAAGACACATATTTAGCTTCCGACCTTATGTCTCTCCATAAAACCAAAATTAATAATAATAATAATAACAATTAATGATTGATTAGACCAATTCCTAAAACTTCATAGGACTACTGGTTACAATGTCATTTTCCCATAAACAATTCCAAGGTTAGATGGGAGTGAGGAAAGAATGTGGGAAAATGGCATCACGCTAAGTTGGCAAAGTAAAAATAAATAGAGTTACAAAATATACCCATCTAATATATTTTTTTCTAAACTAAATGTAATAAATTGTAAAATAAGTTAGTGTTTGTTACACAGGACAAGATTGAACAGATTCGTTTTGTATAGAGTTTGGCAAGAACAAGACTAGAACAAAAATAAATATTTAACCAAGTCAATGGGACCATTTCACTTCATTTTTGCCTCACTCAAATGGATGGAAAACGATGGAACAAAATGCATGATGACAAAAAAAAAAAAAAAAAAAAAAAAAAAAAACCTTCAATATTCTTTTCACCTTCTCGAGACACTTGCCCTTTCCACGACAAAAGTCACTCCCAACACTGTTTCGTAGTTGGTTCAAAACTTCAAATCACATCATGTATGCTTCCCAAATGAAATGGATTAACTTAAATCAGAATTCTTTCGAACATTTATGTGTCCTGATTTAAATTTAAAGCTTTCAACTTTTTCTTGTTTTGCAGAAGGAACTATGCCCGATGTTTAAACATGAAACGATTAATGCGACTTTGTTTCCTCCCGATGACATATTTTTTGGGTAAGCACAAATCAGAAACATTTCTTGTAATATTCAAAGCCGTGATGTTAGACAATAGCATGGGTAC
Source organism: Lactuca virosa (assembly GCF_052849685.1). Classification (NCBI taxonomy): domain Eukaryota; kingdom Viridiplantae; phylum Streptophyta; class Magnoliopsida; order Asterales; family Asteraceae; genus Lactuca; species Lactuca virosa. The sequence goes on from NC_136433.1 coordinate 63,791,232, forward strand.
GACACCACACATAGTCATAAAAAGATGTGTTTTTCAACAAAACTAAAGACACAATGTTCCAAACAATCAATTTTGTTTTAAATAATCAAGGTTTTAGGGTAGGCGAAGAATACATTGGAGGAGATGAACAGATGGTAAAGATTAGTGATGTCTCTTGTTGTGATTATATAAATATGCTTCAGTAAAGAAAATTAATGTCTCATTTATATTTAATAAATGGTAAAAAGGATTGGAGAAATTCTTAACCAATGCTACCTTGGAGAGCAAAATGATCATTTTGATAGGGACCAAAACAACAAAACGCTACGAAAAATAAAGCATTTAGGAAGAAAAAACTTTTTGGACTCCATTAAAAAAAACATGCATCGTTTTTTGCAGCATTCTCATAAAAAAATTAAGATTTTAAAATACAATCTCTAAGCGAATAATTTGTGCACTAATTACTTTGAGAATTCAGTGTTTAAATAGACCACAAAAATGTTCAATACATATTTGACCTTGTGGCTTGCATTCCAACCCAAACCATTAGACCTCTTATCACAGTAGTTGATTTTGTGTGTGTGTGTGTGAGAGAGAGAGAAAGAGAGGGAGGGATGCGGGCCCAAGTAAAAAAAAATCATTTTTGTTTTAAAATAGATTTAAATAAAGAAAATCAAAAATATATTAAAAAGGGTAAAAAACGTATTTTTATGTAGGTGAGGGACTAGTTAAAAGTTTCGTGACCACAAGGACTTAGTTTTTTAAACTTAGGGACTACATCACAGATTTTGGGAAACCACAGGGACCATTTATGAGGTTTTGTTTTGTCATTATTTAATGAATTGAAATATGTTTTCATCATTTTGAGTCCTTGAAACAAGCAATGCACAACACTTTAATGTTTTTTTAACTTATTTTGATTAGCATACATATATATGATCCAAAGTATGTATTGTAATTGTAGTAGCCTCTTTCCACTCTTTTTCCAGTTTTGTTATCATTTTCTAATTTCTAATGAATATTGTTTTTTTAGTTTAAAGTAATTTTGTGCATTTCATTTAACATGTCCCTCCAAAACCTAACTTTAGCACCTTCAATCAAGAACACAATAAAATATGATATGAATGCATGGGAGGCAAATATTGTAACTTCTATTCTAACTAGCAGATGTGATGTGCATTCACAGTGAATAAACATTCATCTTATCATCTTATCTCTCTATTTCACTATCTATGCAAAAAAATCAGTTTTGATACTTACAGAAGCTGAAGATGGATGCACAGAGACTGTATCCTAAAACACAAAAAAGGAAGAACATATCATTAGATTCACTTCCAGTATTTTTATTTTTTTTATTAAAAAAGAAGAGTAAAAGTTAAGAGGATTACTCACTGTATATAGTCTTTACTTTAAAGCTCCAGCCTCCAGCACACACGCACCAAACCATGAATCAGGTGGAACAGAAAGAATATATCATTAGAATATAATTTTTAACTTTAATTAATTATGTAACAAATAAAATCAACAAAAAAAAAAACTATGTCTCTTAACTCAGTCAGAACACACACTATAACCTATACTTCACAATGAGAAAGAAACAGATGTCATCCTCTAAAGAATGACATAGCAACTAGACAAACTCCACCACACATGCTAATTAATTAATTTCATAAGTATAAAAAAGCATGAAGAAAAAGAAAAGATTTAACAGATTTTCTGAAATATAAGCAAGTAATGATAAGTTGTCACAGAAAAATATCCAAACAGACAAACCAAAATACCTTCTCCAGAGTGCCATTTAAACATGTAAAGCACTGCCTCATACATACAGCACTGCTGGATTCCTGAATCAAAAAACATATCAGACTTCCCAAGACTTTACAGAAATTAAAAATCTTTACATAAGAAACTGGAACACAATATAGTATAAAGTAACAACACATCATCAACAAAGAAACACAAATAACAATCATTACAATTTACAAACATAAGAATTTGAAGGAAAAACACAACGAAAACAGTATTATTTTATGCAAGCATCTTAATCTATAGAGCAAAGAAAGATAAAAGAAAGTTCCAAATACAGTTTCAGAGCTTATGTTCAATATACAAAGTAGAGTAAAGAAAAACTTGAATCAGATCAAGAACAACTAGAAGAAGAATAAGAAGAAAACGCCATGTGGCGAGTTATCTTACAATAGAACACAGTACACATCCCACCGCCAACCGGTCAGGTCGGGTCGTCCATGTCATCGTACCTCCGCCATGTCAGCACATAGGTAAAGAAAGACACACATAAATGTGCAATCTAAAATGAAAATCATTAAATTGATAAAAACTCTTTTATTTTCCAGTGATGAATGGATGACTCAATGCCTGGTGTACAGTTAGCCTCTTATCAGGATCCAAAATGAAAATCTTCTCCAAAAGATCCTTAAAATTTGCTACCATTTTCGGATCCTCTCCAGGTGAGCTCATAACAATTGAACTAATATCTTTCGCCTTCATATTAACCAATCTCTTCACAGTCTAAAAACCAAACAAAACCATTAAATATAAGAAAAAAATAATAAAATATGGTTAAATCTTAAATGTAACAGATAAAAATTTCTTACCTTCTTGGTAACAGGGTCCTCCTCTATAGCAACAAAGTTAAGATCCGAATCAAAATGCTGTTCGGTAAATGCTCCCTACAAGAAGACCACAAGGGCAAAAAGGTAAAATTTTTTTAAATAGACGTTATAAAAAAAAATAAAAATTAAAAAAGCCGACCTTTCGAAGCATCTTTTTAGGGAAAGAGCCTTTGAGTTCCATGTGAAGGCGAAGCATGTCATTGTTTGTGGCGCCAGGGAAGAGAACTTTTCCAGTGTAAAGCTCAAACAGACAGCAGCCAACAGACCACATGTCAACAGGGTGATCATAAGTCAAACCTAAAACTGCATGACAACATGTTTGACTGGTCAATGACTTGTTCCACAAGTAATAATTATATACAAAAAAGTCAATGCTTGCTTGCTTACTTATTTCAGGGGCACGATAAAAGCGGCTAACAAGGTAAGGTGTGATCTCGTTCTTCCCAGCAAACATGGCGTTCCCAAAGTCACAAAGCTTCAGAACATTCTTCGCATCATTTACCTAAACAAAATATTTCAAGTTAGTGCCTTCAAAACTGTAAATTACAGAACTGGTCCCTGTACTTTTCAACACTTAACTTGTTTAGCCCAATATTGAAGTTTTTTAATCTTTGGTCCCTGGGACTCTGTTTTTGGTTCATAATTTAAAGTTTCATATTGATTCCAGTCCTCATTTCAAGGTTACAGGGACCAAAATCAATATGAAACGTTGAAATATGGATGAAAACTGTAAAAAGATTCATTTTTGGACTATATAAAGTTACAGTCGGAAAGGACAGATTATTTTTGTAATTTACTCAAAAAAAAAAGTTGACTTTTTTCAGTTTTGGTACTTATTTCAAGGTTTAGTTTTGATTTTGGTCCTTAATTTAAGATTTTATACTGATTTGGGTAACTTCTTTCAAAGTTTCATTTGGATTTTGGTTCTTAATTTAAGGTTTCATTTCGATTTTGGTCCTTAATTCAAGGTTCTAGGGACCAAAATCAATATAAAACATTAAAATAAGGATAAAAAATGTAAAAAGTTTCAACTTTGGAATATATACAGTAAGAGTCAGAAAACACATAGACCATTTTTGTAATTTACTGAGAAAAAATTTAAATTTTTTCAGTTTTGGTACATATCTCAACGTTCCATATTGATTTAGGTCCTTAATTTAATGTTTCATATCGATTTTGGTCCTTGTTTTTTGGTTTCATGTCGATTTTGGTCCTTATTTCAAGGTGCCAGGGACCAAAATCAATATGAAACCTTGAAATAAGAATAAAAACTGTAAAAAGATCCAATTTTGGACTATATAAAGTCAAGAGTCAGAAAGCACAGAGACCAAGTTTGTAACTTTTTCAGTTTTGGTACTTATTTCAAAGTTTCATTTTGATTTTGGTCCTTAATTTAAGATTACATATCAACTTTGGTCCTTATGTCAAGGTTCCAGGGACCAAAATCAACATAAAACCTTGCAATAAGGATGAAAACTGTAAAGATTTGATTTTGGACTAGCTACAGTAAGAATCAGAAAGCATAGAGACCATTTTTGTAATTTAATCAGAAAAAATTTGAACTTTTTTCAGTTTTGGTCCTTATTTCAAGGTTCCAGAGACCAAAATCAATACGAAACCTCTCAAAGATGACCTAAACTGAGAAAAGTTTCAACTTTGGACTAAACAGGGTAAAGTCAGAAAGTACAGGGACCATTGTTGTAATTTAGTCAAAAGATAAAAAAGGTGATGGAACTGACCAGCATGTTATCAGGCTTGATGTCAGTGTGAAGGACACCACAGTTTCTAAGGTGTTTTAGAGCAATGAAGAGCTGTTTTGCATAGGCCCTTACAGCAGTTAGTTTAAGACCAATATTTCTACCAAACTTCTTTAATACTTCACGAAGATTCATATGAAGAGACTCAAAAACTAAACAAAGATGATTCCGATACTTGAAACTAGAAATAAACCGCACACAGTGCCTCCTGTCCTCCATGTCAGCACCTACTAACTTCTTCAGTATCACCAGCTCTTCCAATCCAGCTTTATACCTAACATAACAACAAACTCAGCATACTCAATTGTTGTCTCATTGACCAAGTCAAAGTCAAACAAACTGCTTACATTTTGTCATTGTTGCGTATGATTTTTATTGCCACTTCTTCTGGATCAGTGGATCCAGCTTTCAGATCTTTTGCACGAACCACTGTTGAAAACACACCTTTCCCATGTGCTGCAAGAACTTCATATCTGCTATCAAGTACTTCTCCAAAACGGTAGCCTAAATGTGTCAAAAGGGTAAATCAGGAAACTTGTGTAATAAAGGGTAAAAGTGTCAGATCTTGTGATATACTTACTGTAGTAACCTTCTGCATCATCCCAGTTATCCTGAAGACCACTTCTTTGAATGGCTAAACCATCTCCTTTTCCCTGAACATATATAACAAAACCTTATAAGCAAATCTGTTATTAGATTTTAGAAATAATGAGTGTGTGTGTGTGTGTCTTACAGGTTTTCGGACTCCAGTTGGTGATTCTCCAAATATATCATCAGAGAACATGTCATTTGATCTTTCCTCTTTCTGTTCATTTAAAAGAAACCAAAGTCATTGATCTCAAACATTTCACAGAAAATTAGTAAAGAAACTCATACAAATAGAAGGTCAAGATTTACCCTTTCACGTGCATGAGGTGGAGATTCCCCAAATATATCATCACCATTTGATCTTTCACTCTGTGATTTGATTCCCATTAAAACCAAAATCATTACTACACATCAAGTAAAAAAGAAAAAAAGAAATGAAAAAAAAACTCACCTTTGGAGTACCCTCTCCAAGTCCACCTGTGCCAGATGTCCTCTCAACACCATTTTGTGGAGGAGATCTTCCAACTGAAAATGGAGTGTCTCCTGTGTTACTATCTGACAATTCCCCTTGACCTTCAAGAGTGCCTGAATTTGCTTTAGCTGAAGATACATAAAGTCATAAACTATTAGATTATTCGACACAAATAAGTCATAAGTTTCTTATATGCTCAAATGGGAAGAAGAAGAAGAAAGAAAGAAAAAACCTCACATGTATCCTCTAATTGAGGCACAGGTTGTTGCTGCTGCTGTTTCAATGATTTAGTCTTGTACTTTTCAAGAATGGCTTGTCTACGCCTTCTACTTTCCTCCTTTATTCTATTAAGATCTTCTTCTTCATCTTCCTCAATTTGCAATGAACTTCTTTCTTGATACATCTCTTCATCAGCCTCCTCCCTATTCAAAACATAATTTAGAAAAAAAAACAGCATTAACTGACAAAACAGATGTATGAAACAATAAAACAAACCTTTTAGTCTTCTCTATATCTACATCTGAAGATGCACCTTTGTGACTTTCACCCTTTTGTCCATCATATTTCCTAGTTCTATCTCTGTAGTCTGTTTCTTCAGGTCTATGATGTTTGTAATCATTGTTCCTATCATTGTAATCATAGTTTCTTCTACTTCTACTATCTCTCTCAAAATCCCTCCTTTCCCTCTCTCTCCTGTCTCTATTATCCCTTTCTCTTTCTCTTTCTCTTTCTCTGTCTCTATATCGTTCTGAATCCTTGTTACTTTTGTTAAGCCTTTCCACTTCAGTTTCCTTCTTTTTCATTCTATCTCTCTCAATCTCTTTCAAATCTCTCCCTCTATCTCTATCTCTCTCCCTATCTCTGCTGCCCTCTCTAATTCTCTCTCCAGGATCCCTGCTGTGATGCTTATCTACTTGTAGACTATGTCTGCTACGACTAGAACTACGCTCTCTTTCTTTGTCCCTTATCAAATCTCTACTCCCATGTTTGTAGTCCTTCGAGGGCTTATTTGTCCTTTCACTATCAGCATCCCCACTGTGTTTCCTGCTTGTGTAATACTCAACATCCTCTTTGTGTGTTTCAAGGCGAGATGCTCCATGAGAAATGCTTCTAGAACGTGACCTCTCCCTACCTTGCTCATGAGACCTAGATCTACTAGTAGTAGAAACATCTTCTCGGCTTCTTTCATGTGCATGGTTTCTTGATGAGTCTTTATGTGTTTTCAAATGGTTGTCATTAGATGGATGTTTTTTGTGGGCCCTTGTTTCATGATCCTCATCATAAAGGGTTTTTATGTTATCGTTTCCACCAGGGGAAACGCTTCTCATATGCCCATTATTGTTATCCTCCTTGCTTAAACTTTCCTCCTTAACATGACTATGGTTGGGCACGACCAGAGCTCCATGGGTTTCCTGCAAACAAGACATATAAAAAAGAAACAATGAAAGAACATTTATGATAGGTAGAGATCCCAAAAGGTTAACATTAGACAACAAGTTCAAGAACTGCAGGAAAAGAAAAGGAGTAAGAGACATGTAACCAGTTCTTACAAATCAGTTGAAAATCATCAGTAGTCTTCAGGATACGCCTAATTTTTTTAACTGTGGCCTGGAAAAAAGATGTAACTGGTGGTGGAGTGGATTGCTCCTTTTCAGATTCATATCATAATTCTGTGGGTTGCAAACAGGACTTTAAAACATTTGTAAGAACCCCAAGAAATACCAAGGCCTCCGTTACACAAATGAACAGGGAGGAATACAAAAGCCAAAAGTACAGACATGCTTGTTATGGCTGTCAAAGGAAGTTCCTTGATTGCAAAAGCAACAAAAACAACATGGTTTCATTCAAGCTTTAGGGGGGCTGAATGGAATGGATTTAAGATTCTTGATTGAAAAAAACGAGTGTTTTTGTTTGCTTGTGCAATAGCAAACTTGCTTATGCTGCCATAGCAATGTCTTGCGAAATCTACGATATTAGAAGGTAAAGTTAAATCCTTTTTGGATGCTGAGAAACCGAAACCCTATTTCTACTCCATCCACTTAAAATGAAATCGACTTTATCAAAGACGAAATTGGGTGCAAATAGCCCATTTGCATACCTAATCTTTGTCAATTTCTCAGCAACCAATAGTAACCACGAAAAAAATTTGTTGCAGTTCATGGATTATAACAGAAACAAGAAAAAAGAAAGTAAGGAGGGTCCGAACAGACCATTTTGATTTCTCCAGACTCGGCATCAGAATCTGCAGTCTTCTTCACCCCGACATCAGCGCCATCCTCTTCCAAAATCTCTCCTTCTTCCATGTCATAATCGGGCTGAGAATTAGCAGACGGAAGAAGAGGAAGAGGAGGAGGAGGCATATTTGTGGTTTCTTCCTCGCCCTCTTCACGTCTGTCTTCGTGCTTGTCGTGCTTTCGACTATGATGACGGTGGTGGCGGCGGCGGTGATGGCGGTGCTTACGGCGTTTCGAGGGTTCTTCAGATTCGTCGTCAGAGGAACGACGATGCTTACGTTCTTCGTTGTCGCTGGCCATGGGGAAAACTAGGGTTAGGATTTGCAGAAAAAGGGGCAAAATCGAAGGAGATAGCGAGGATTATAGATTCGATACGAATTGCGATTTGCGAGTGAGGTTAAACGGAGTAAAGAAATCGCAATGGTTTGTCTTGAATCTTGCAAAGGATTTCTGCCCAACCTTAGAATCGTCACTCATATATGCATTATTGGTATCGGTACCATGTGAAAGAAATAAATCCTTTAAGTCTTTAAAATTCTATAAAGATTACCATACTTATGTATTTTAAAAAATAAATAATAAATAATAATAAAATAACTTTTTTGTGTTTATTTTAAAAAATAATCTCAATAAAATTGTTTTTGCAAAATAATCATATTCTCCGGAATGGATTTCGAACTGTGGACCCGGCCCGACCTATTCAACCCATTCCGGAATGCACACTCTGGAATACTCCGACATGTTCTGGAGTACAATTTATAAAACCGTATTCCGGATTTTATCCCGACATATTCTGGAGCACAAACTACAAACATATTCTAACACATTATTGCCCTTTCTACATATTTCAGACTAAAAACCCAAAGAATATATGGAACACAATCTCGATGATTTATTCGCTTTACGAGTAAATCCTTGACTCCTACACTTTTAGTTGTTTGATTTTTAAGATTATTGATGTAAGTAAGTTAGTCCGAAACACAAATAACACATTCCAGGTCGTTTGTAGATGTTTAATTGATAGTTAGGACTAACCCAAAACTAGTTTAGTTATCGTCTTAGGCTATTATACATCGAAATTTGATATACCGGAACACGAAAAGCAAGTATGGAACATGGGGGGAATGCGAGGAACTACTCTGGAACACGAAAAACATGTCTGGAATGTGCATAACAGTTTCGGAATGTTCATCACATTTCGTTTCGGTTCACCGTTTTAAACTTCTGAATTTACTTTCAAATTATTTTGGTTGGTTTTATTTGCAACATGACAAGATTTTTGAATCATCAATTACACTATCTTGCACACCCACAATTGTTGCAGATATGCTTGTGACACTCAGGGACACACCGCCATGTAAGGCTATATTTCGAAAGACCTATATTTGTAGGTGGTTAGCTATTCCTGTGGGGGTAAAAGGGGATCCTTTAATTCTACATTACGTTTTTTGCCACGAAGTTGTGACGGACCCTCGAAGCGAAGTAGAGGAAATGGTTTTTGAGGTTGGGGGTACGAGCTGACTTTCAGGAAGAAAGAATTTTATATTCTCACCGACTTCCAATTTGGTGAATATTTGTTGCCTCCGATTATGGTCTTGCCGTTCGGTCCCGTGTATTTCAGGTGGTTAAGAAGAATGAGTCTGTGAAATTAAAATATGAAAGTAATGTGTTTAGCTACGACACACGTTTACATGACACATTCTTTAACATCATCGCCTCGCAACTCGCCTACCTATGAGCCTCCACAAAAGAAGGCACAACCAGATGTTGGCAAAGGTTCATATGCATCTGACCCACCACCACCACAACCCAATGTACCATCAACTAATAAGGACTAAATTATAGTCGGGTTGCAAATGGAGGTTGATGAATGTCACGAGTAGTTTGTCACATGAGATGCATGTTATACAACTTGAGGCTATGGTATCCATGTTTCTACAATGTATTAAAAAAGTGTGGGATACGAAGGTGGTACCGTGGTACTGGTACTTCACAAGGGGGGATACATTTTTAATTATTTCACTCCCGTATATTTTTAGTTAACTCTATGGTATACCCTTAATTACATCGTTTATGATTAAATGACCTTGGTACCGCATAGGAAAATGACTTATGGGGCCATGGATATGTGTTGGGTGTGTCTCTACAGCCGTCAAATGAAGGACTTTGTAACACCCCATTTTCCATTTTATATTTTAAAATAAGTAATTATCAAAGAAATTGATTTATAATGTTAGGGGTTATTATTTTTTAGTTGAAATAATAATGTTATTTAAGGGTATCATATTAGTTTGTACAAGGTTATTTACGAGGGGTTAGAAAGAGATAATTCTAAAGAAAAATGCTAAATTTGCAAGGAATTAAGGAGGAGGACCTAAGTGTAAATGTTTTGAACCACGGGGATCCAAGTAACCCAAGGAGGAAGTTGAACTAATATAAAACTTAAAACCCTAGACTTTCACTAAGAAAGAGTTTGACCAAAGAGGAGGAAAAGGGAAACAACTCCAAGTTGGAAAATTTTCGGAATTCTCGTTTTTTAAGATCTTTTTTTAAACGGAAAATCTAACTTACTCATAAATTATTCTTTAAATTCACTTATGTCCACGACGAGATTTGAACTCTCAGCCTCAAAGAGGGAGGGCAACGCCGAATACCAATGAGCTAGAAGCCCTTTGGTCCGTTTTTAAAGATCTTACAACAGTGTTTGGACGATCCCCGGAGAATGAACCATCGGATGATCGAGAAAATTGGAGTGCAACTTCCGAAGACCTATATTAAAGTTTTTACCTTTGGAATTTTATTTTTATTGTCTGGAGCTCGAGTCACATATCTGAAATCATGACAAAAGTTTAAGGGTTGTTGTCAATCGTTTTAAGTGCAAGGCTTGTATGGAGCTTTCAATCTCAACAACGTAGATATGATTTCTTCCTCATTGCTTGGAAAAGTCTTATAGGACATAGCGCTGATGTGTTACAGACTTGGAAGGTCTTAATTTAATTTGGGACTTAATGCATTGAGTGGATTGAACCCTGACCCTAGTTTCATCTTTCTGAAAAATCCATTGTTTTGTCCCGTTTTTTGTAAACATCATAATTGATGCTAGAGACATCGGTTTTGGTTAAAACAGGTGCCCAAAGTTATGTATTTGAGTCTTCTTCATTTCATTAGTTTTACACGAAAGTTGGAAATGCCTCTAATTAGGGTGAAATCGATCATTTGCTCACACTGGTCCGGATTGAGCTCCTATGCAAGGCAGTTTTGTAAAATTCGTCAAAGATTATAGAAAAAATCGTATGAAGGCATGCGAGTAGTCCCTGAAAAGGTATGGATCTGAACAACATAAGTGTTGTACATTTTTGCAAAATTCGGAGTTTAAGGAGGGAAAAACAGGTCCTGAACATACCATAATTTTGATGTAAAAATCTAAAATTTAGTCCATAATCCATTTATAGTTCTCGGGTATCAAAGTAGCCATAATTTAACTCTGTTTATTATTATTAGGAAGGTTGAAGGTAGTCATGTTGTAAAGGGTGTATCAGGCTACTTCAAAGAGTGTTTTATATTGGAGGTGAGTTTCGCACTTCATGACCTTAGGGTAGTATATGCCTATTATTAGGTCGGGTGAGACTAGGAACTATATAATTAATAGTTAATGCACTTGTTGTATGAATTATATTTGATGTTCTTATTTGTTAAATGGATTGTGTGTGTGTGTGTGTGTGTGTGTGTGTGTGTATATATATATATATATATATATATATATATATATATATATATATATGTGTGTGTGTGTGTGTGTGTGTGGGGCCGAAGGCCGAAAGGCCGAGCCGAATCGGATTGACCGAAAGCCATTGTGTTGAGCTAGGGGGCCGAAGGTAGAGACGCCGAAAGCCATTGTTTTAAATGTAATATTTAGCATATTGTCAATAATTTTTTGTATCTTCTTAATTTTACTGCTATAGTCTGATCAAAATTTTATAATATTAACAATTATAGATAAAATTTAAACTTCAGTGGCTATGATTAGTAGATAATCAAGACATCGATTTGCTGCTACTCTACATGGTGTATATGGGCTAATGTTATAGGATGTGGATATTCTTCATTGGGGAGGAAAGATGATGTTTTAATGGTTTGGGAACAAGGTTATGAACATCTCGTTCATCATTGTACAGATTTGAAGCACATACTAGAGCTGGAAGAACAAGTGTCTACATAAAATATTTAGGTATTGGCATATAGCGATGTGTTTTTTTTTCCACATTGCTTTAACTATGCTCTTGGGTTGTGCTTAGCATGGCCTTAGAAACTTCCTAGTATATATATATATATATATATATATATATATATATATATATATATATATATATATATATATATTGAAATTATTGGAAAAACCTAAAAATTTAAATTTTCAAAATTTAATATTAAAGTTAATAAAGATACATTGTGCGTTATTTTGGTATGACATATTTTCGAAAGAAAAAAATTGTCGAAAGTAACTGTTCGGCAGTTGAACACCAGGCCCCCATACACATGAATACATATACACGCGCACACATAATTATCTAATTATCATATCCAGGTAGATCCACTATAAAAGAACCTTCGATTATAAATCTCTTCACACATACAAGTATTTTATTGATATTTGTTAATAGATAGATTCATTTTTTCAATGAGTTTAGTAAATTAAGAATGAAAACATCAATATATCTACAATTTTTTTTAGCTTCTGATTAAATGTAATTGTGGTTGTAGTAGAAAAATTAGTAAACTCGGTTTTAAAACATTAAGGGCGTAAACAAAAATCTAAACCATCAACCTAAAGTTCACCAACATAAACTCTAAAACTATTTCTCGAAAACAAAAATAAATCATTCACCATCCTCCGAAATTAAACTAATCGACGAAAATAAATTATTTGCCAAAAAAAAAAATTCTCCGCATACCGATAAATGGCCGCTGCATCGCGCGGGTATCGTGCTAGTGTATATATATATATATATATATATATATATATATATATATATATATATATATATATAACAATCATATTAGGTTTGGTAGTGACTAAACTCAAAACAAAACCAATCACAATGATGGTATAAGTTAGGAAAAATTAGAGTAAATTACCTCAAACCATATGGATCATTCATGTAATTACTCTAAAGATAAAATTGCAAATTTTGTCCATGTGATTTGTCAAAAATTGGGACTCCGGTCCAAAATGTTTTGGAGTTGCACCACTGCTCCAAAAAACTATTTTGTTGCAAGTTTGGTCCAAAGTTACATAAAACATTTAAAATGATAGATATGACCCTATTTTTTAATATTACAATAATTAAAAAAAACTATAAGAAAGTTATATGAGTGTTTATACTCCACCACCCCCCCCCCCCCACCTCACCACAAATTGAAAAACATAGCGGAATTAATAAAATTAGGATAGAATTGTACCTGAATGATGCGTCGGAATGGATTGATTGTCTGGGTTTGATATGTTTATATGAATATATGGATATGTTTGGATAGGGTTCTGCTATTCAGAAATAGAAAATCTATTTCAACAGAAGAAGATTGAGAACAACTCAAATCTTAAACACTCAAATTTAGCTTATCCATTCCATATGGGCAAAGGCCCTATTTATAGGCTCAAAGGAGCCGAGTACAATAATAGAACTGCAATCGATTGATTGCAATATGACAAACCTATTTGCATTAATGCCCCCTAGAGTATTGAAGGTCTTACATACTTTATTTTACTATGCTACCGACACTTTGCATACAATAATTATAAAAGACAAAACCATAAATAATTACAAATTCCTTTCCATATTGAAAGGCCACATGTCTTCAATAATGTGTCTTCTTTAATAATGGCTTCTTATGTCATTGCTTACGTCATTCCTCCCGCCTCCGAAAAGACATGTTTTTGAATAGTGTTTGCTTGTGTCATGGTTGACGTTAATCTTCCATGAATGGTGTTTCTTCTGTGTTTTCTGAACAGTGACTGCAATTGTGTCTTGGAGCATGCATAATATGTTTGCAAAGTTGTTTCTTGATATCATCGGGTAATTCAGCCAGTTGATGAGAAAAATTTTCGAAAGGTTGTTCGAATGTTTCAATTGCTTTCATTGCTTCCGGAGTGATTTCATTGTCTGTTAAAGAGTAGATAATGAAAGTTTTACTAGCATAATTTACTCTGATTCTTGACCTTTGATCTTTACCGTTGCCAATGCGTGATGATGCTAAATAAACACCGGCAAGTGCAAAGATTAGATGTTCTTGTGTTGGGGATTCATGGGGTAGATCATCTTTTGTTGGTTTTGAGCCGTTGCTTATTCTCATGTTTGCAAAAGTAATACTTGGGACAATTAGTTGAGATTCTTCATCAAAAATTGGGTAGCTAGAATGCATTTTGATGAATAATCCTCTTTCTTGTTTTGCAAAGCGTATTTTATAATTTCTGATGATAGTTTGCACAGCAGAAGGAAATTCGCTGATGCAGTGTAGATTGGTGCCTTCTAGATAGATGGTGTCGATGAACCCATGAATAAAATAATCCCATAAAGTCATAGGATCTGATAAGTCGGCTAAGAAAACTGCTTTAGGACCTGGTCGTCTGGCTACTGGGTAAAAGCCCATCAGAGAATGGACTTCGGTGTATGAGATTAGGCTGTCCCATAATTCGGCAAATTTTTTGGCAGATGGTTTTTTCATGGCTTCTTTTTCTTTGGTTGATAGAATGGATTCAAGGGCAATTTTTGCATTTAATTGGTTAAGGGATCTTGGGATGGATACAGGTTTTTGTGGTGTGAAGCTGGTCATAGGTTTTTGTGGTGTTAGGAGAACTGTTTTTGAACATTCTACGTTATCTTTTATTACTGTTTTGTATGCTTCGTTGTATGCGGCTTCTGCTTCATTTTTCGTTTTGTAGCTTTTGTGAATGATATTTTTTTCAAGAATATATGAACTGGCGATTCCCCAATTGTCATATACTCCTTTGTTTTCTCCGTTGAAAATCACGTACCATTTCTTTATATTTTTATGATCTGCTTGAAGTGGTGGATATTCTTCTGGATTTATAGGTTGTTTTTCTGACTTGAGCATTGTTTGTGGCTGACTATCATCGGATGAAATTTCTTGAATGTCTTCTTTTGGTTGCTTCGTTGTTGAACTGCTAGCTGCTTCTTCTTTAGGTACTGATTGAGATGATAGAATTTGTATTGTTTGTCGTAGTTGTTCTTTTTCTCGTCTGACTGCTTCGAGTTGTCTGACTAACGATGCTTCTTGATCTTCTTTCTGTTTGAACTGGTGTTTGATTTGCTTCATGATTGCTTCCATTTCAATATATTTGTGGACTGAATGTTTGCGTTTCTTGAGTACCTGTATGATTTATGAATTTTGTTTGTTTCAAATGATGATATGAAAATTTTCATATCAATGTATGCTTTTGGTGATATATTCATATCACTGTATGCTTTTGGTGATATATTCATATCACTGTATGCTTTTGGTGATATATTCATATCACTGTATACTTTATCATTGTTTACTTCGGATGGTACTTTCATACCATTGTATACTTTAACAATGTATATTCCAGATAGGTTAGATATAAGGTTTCCCTCAAGTAATACTTTTTCTATAGGATTATGTACCTGCATCTGAATCAGAATCAGTTGTATATGCATAAATATCTATATCTGAATCTTCTATGGGTTCGTATCCAAGGTCGTATGCAATTTTTAATATATTTGTTTTTTTTTTCTTTTTTAGTCTTTTTCGGGCATTCATAAGCTTTGTGTCCTTCTTCTTGACATATCCAACATTTACAGTCTTTTTTATTTGATGGGCAATAATTTGTTTTGGATTGATATTTTTGTTTATATTGTTTTCTATTTCGAAAATATTTTCTTTCCCCTTGTTTATAATATTCTTTATATTTGGGTTTATAAGTTTGTTTTTTCCAAATTTTCTTTTTACTTTGTTGTTTTTCTTTACAACCATATTGATTTATTTTGTTAGAAAGGATGTCACAACATAAATCAATTTTTGCATCTTGTGCTGTTTTTTGTTCTAAACATTTTTTCTGCATCCATGCTTTTAATATGCTTATTCGTGCTCCTAAGGTGTCTGCAACTTTATTTTGTTGTAATGCTTCTTGGAAATCTTTTATTACACTTTGGCTTACTAATGATGGTAATTTTTGATAGAACATATCTAATGCTGCCTTTTTTCTAATGGAATCTAAATTATAATAATGTTCAGAATATTCACATATAAATGGTTCTAAATAACACATATTACAAATTCGTAAATTAGTTAAATGCCATAGTGATTCTAATTGAAAAGTTTCTTTTGATATTTTATCTTCAATTTGTTTTCCTATGAATTCCTGAATAAGACGGCTTAATACATTTTTAAATGTTTCCATAGCATCAGTGGTGGCTATCATCATTGTTTCGGTTTCATCAAGAGATGAAAGGAAACGATATGCGTTACCTTGTGTTTTATGAATGATATAATTAAGAAAATGTTTTGGGTGTAAATTTCTTAATTCTTCGATTAACTGAATTTGTACTCTCATTTTATTACTCCATTCTTGAATTTTTGCTTCAGGATTTTGGTCACAATCAATAAAAAGAATATCTGAATTTGTTGGAAATGTAAATAATTTAGGTATGTATTGAGGAGGTATTTTTTCCCATTTGTTTTGTTTATTTTTAACCATTCCTTGTCTATATAAAAAATTTTCTTCTAATGAAGGTGGTCCATAAATATATTGACTTTGATAATCATCTTCAACATATGATTGTTTTCGTTTTAATCCAAAATTGTTTTGTGAATCTCTATATGGATTTGAATAAGGGTTTTCATCATCTGAAGAAAAATCATATATTACTTCTGCGTCATTATCATCTGAATTATTTTCTATTTCTATATTATTTTCTTGTGTTTCAGATGGAATTTCTAGTGCTGCAAATAATTTAGTTAGTGTTTCTACTTTTTCTTGTAAAGTTTCCATATATTGTGTGTATTAAAAATAAAATTTTTAGTTTCTTTTTTCTAGTGAAGTAGTTGTTTTTTCTATCATATTTAACAAATTAATTTTGTTATTTTATCTTCAAGGTTTTTTATTTGTTCTTGTTTCCAATTTATACTATTATTTATTATATGTATTACTTCAATATTAGATATACAATTTATCATTGATATGTCAGAATCTATTTTTAAGTCTAAAAGAAATTTTTTAGATTGTTTCAATGTTTTACGAAAAAATTTTAATTCTTGTTTATTTGTATCTAGGCTTGAAAAACTCATGATTATAATTTTATAATAATAATGGTTTAGTTTCGTTTTGGATTTAAAGTTACGATTAAAATTTTATTAAAAAATAGTATTGGTAATTATAATAATGTTTAAAAAACATACGTTTTAAAATACAAATAGTTTTATTTTTAGACGACGTATTTGCTTATAACGGATTTTAATACTAGTTCTTATGAAATATCTAACATCATGAATATGGTTATTGTTTAAAATTGTACCTTGATTATTAGGTTTGTAAGAATCCTTGAGATTTTTCTTATAATTATTTATAGATTCTTGGATTTGCTGTATTCTTAAAATAATATTTCTATTAGGAATACAATTCATCAAAATTTTGTTAGACATAAATATAAGCATGAATTTGATTAATTTGATTATTAAGAACGAGTATTATTTTAATAAAAATTTCAAATTTTGTAGAATTAATAGTTAAACAACTCGAAATGATACTATCATGAAGAAATAAAAGTAATCTAACAATTGAAAATATCTTGAGACATATTTATGGTATTAAATCTTCTTACGATAAATATTTTAATTGTTGATAACTTTTTTAAATATGTTATTCATTATCATGTTTATGATGCTTATCATGTTTATGATGCTGCATATGCATATATTCTTATTAACGATAGATTGAATATGCAAACTAATAATAAGAATAATAAGAACGTTACTTAGCTCTGATACCAAATTGAAAAACATAGCGGAATTAATAAAATTAGGATAGAATTGTACCTGAATGATGCGTCGGAATGGATTGATTGTCTGGGTTTGATATGTTTATATGAATATATGGATATGTTTGGATAGGGTTCTGCTATTCAGAAATAGAAAATCTATTTCAACAGAAGAAGATTGAGAACAACTCAAATCTTAAACACTCAAATTTAGCTTATCCATTCCATATGGGCAAAGGCCCTATTTATAGGCTCAAAGGAGCCGAGTACAATAATAGAACTGCAATCGGTTGATTGCAATATGACAAACCTATTTACATTAATGCCCCCTAGAGTATTGAAGGTCTTACATACTTTATTTTACTATGCTACCGACACTTTGCATACAATAATTATAAAAGACAAAACCATAAATAATTACAAATTTCTTTCCATATTGAAAGGCCACATGTCTTCAATAATGTGTCTTCTTTAATAATGGCTTCTTATGTCATTGCTTACGTCATTCTGCCCCCCCCCCCTCTTTACATCAGGTTCAACCTGAATTTTGGATGTCCAGCTCCGACGAATTGACGCCTCGCCGAAAAAGGAAAGACACAAATTGAGGACCATAACTAGTTATTATCCTTCCTAAACCGTTGGAGACCGTCATGAACGTTGTCGAGGGTTTGAAAAACTCTAGCTTCACCATCAACGTGTGTATGTGTGTGTTAGTGTTGAATCCGTTGGTTCAAATCTTCATCTTGTTCATCCTTGTATGTATGTGTAGAATTAGGGGTGTGCAGAAAACGACACAAACCGTAAAAATCGTCAACATCGCACCACATTTTTGAATGTTCGCGGTACAGTTAGGAGTTTGTAATTTTTATAAAACATATTATGCGGTGCGGTTTGTGGTTGATAAATATAAAACACCTATTTAAAACGCACAACGTCGTTGTTTTCAAAAATTTTGTAACATTTTATTGCTTTTGCTTTTATTACCTATCATTTTTAAACTTTTTTGTATTTAATATTTGTCAAATTCAATCAACGATGTATTTTTAAATTAAGTTATGATTTGTAAGGGTGTGAAAATAATTTTACAAAATACTTAATGTATAAGATAAAACAAAAGATAATTAAAGAAAATATTCTATAAATATTATATTAAATTTAGCATTTACATGCTTAAACTGCATACACCGCATAAAAACCACCCACATAAAGCCGCACCGTATAATGTGGTTTACAACCTTTGCGGTGCGGTTTATGGTTTTCGAAAATCTCAAATCGTATATGCGGTATAGTTTGCGGTTTTGAGTCTAAACCGCACCGCGAACACCTCCAATATTAAGAATCAGAAAAAGAGGAATATTGGAGGTTTACAAATATGATAGTTTTTGAAATCAAGATATGGAAAAATTGTGTTTAAGTTCATTAGATGGTGGCGGTGACGACAACGTCGTTGACCGATGGTGGCGGCGACGTCGTTGACCGGTGGTGGCAGCGGCGTTGGCAGGTGGTGGTCTCATAAAAGTTAGTATTGAGAGAGAGAGAGAGATGTGGTTAGATAGTACTCCCGCCGTCCTAAAATTATTGTCCACATTTGACCATAAATAATTTTATTTGTGTTATATAATTTTTGATGAAACTTATAGCAATGAAAATACATTTAAAAAACATATACTCATATATCTTGCATAAAAAATTATATAACAAAAAGTAAATTATTTAAGGTCAAAGTTGAACATAAGAGACTTAAAAAGTCAAACGTGGACAATAATTTTGGAACGGATGAAGTATTTTATTTTGTGTTTTCTTTTTAAATCAGTAAATAGAACAATAAATAAAAAATACAAAATCATATTAAAAAGGAAAACTTGACATTTTAAATGTTTTAAAATAACTTAGCACCAAATTTGCAACAAAATATTTATTTTAACAAATAATGCAACTCTAAAACATTCTAAACCAAAGTCTCAATAATGCAACTCTAAAACATTCTAAACCAAAGTCTAATTTTTTTGACAAACAATATGGATCTAATTTATAATTTTGTCAACTCAAGAACATTCTAAACCAAAGTCTAATTTTTTTTTGACAAACAATATGGATCTAATTTATAATTTTGTCATATAATTAATGGGGTCCATTTATTGGATTTCTATATTGTATTGATCGTAAGAAAAAGAAATAAAATATATAATTGGGCAATATATTATATTATAAATTTAATGCATTAATTGGATTTATTTATTAGATTTTTATATTGTAATAATTGTAATAAAATAAAATATATACATGGTCTATTTCCAAACATAATAAAAAACTTTTAGTTTTATCATTACCAACATTCTGTAGAAATAATTAATTGAATAAATATTTATAAATAACATTAAACTAAAACTAATAAAATACAAAATAAAAGGTCATTTAATTTATTACTTGTTTTATAAGATTTTTTAGACACGATTTAAACTTTTTGAAATTATTTTTTCTTATTAAATCAATTACATTTTTAGAACGTTAATAATTTAACAACGAGATCTCTTTAAGAATTAAATACGTTCATATTATATGGTAGAACTAAAAACTATTTATTTTATTATGAACTAGTTGTGAGACTCATGTATTATATGGGTTAATTTAAAAAAAATTAAATATAAAAGTCAAAATATTTGAGAATTTTGAATTTATAAGAAAATAAAAAAATAATGAATTATTATAATTGAAATGTTTTTTATCTTTTAAAATGAGTTTTAATTTAAGAGTTTTGAAATTAAAAGGTATGTTAATTAATGAAATTGATATCTATTTATTACTATATTTATTGCAATTATTATATTAAAATATTATGTTGAATTTAATGAAATAGAAATACTGATAAAATGACATGTGGAAAAAAAATTAATTCAAAATAACCACAAAATAACATTTAGCAAAAATTGAATTAAAGTGTAACATGTGGCAAAAAAACTTTCATTTATTAGAGTAGATTGTATGCATTAATTAGGTCCATTATAAGATTTTATTATTGCATTAACTGTAAAAAAAACGAAACGTACTATATATTTGGTCTATTTATATGAACATGTCCACACACCAAAAACATTTATAAATTATCCAGTGAAGTGACTGTGAGTGATTCTACACACATAAAAATGGACAAGATTATTACATACTTATTATTCCTTATTGGTGTCGTCACAGGTTTGTCAATTTAGTTCTCTCGATAATTATGTTGTAAAGTATTACTTTAATTCGATAAAACATATGTAAGGAAGTTCATTTTATATATATATATATATATATATATATATATATATATATATATATATATATATATATATATAATCTAAACGTCAATTTTTTGACAAACAATATGGATCTAATTTATAATTTTGTCATATAATTAATGGGGTCCATTTATTGGATTTCTATATTCTATTGATTGTAAAGAAAATAAATAAAATATATACTTGGTCAATATATTATATTTAGAAAATTAATGCATTAATTGAGTTTATTTATTAGATTTTTGTATTGTAATAATTGTAATAAAATAAAATAAAATAAAATGTATACATGGTCTATTTCCAATCATAATAAAAAAAAATTAGTTTTATCATTACCAAAATTCTATAGAAATAATTAATTGAATCAATACTTATAAATAACATTAAACTAAAACTAGTAAAATTCAAAATAAAAAATCATTTAATCTGTTACTTGTTTTATAAGAATTTTTGGACATAACTTAAATTTTAATAAATTATTTTTTCTTATTAAATCAATGATATTTTTAGAACCAGATCTTTTTAAGAATTAAATATGTTCATATTATATGGTAAAACTAAAAGTTATTTATTTCATTATGGATTGTATGCATTAATTAGGCTCATTAATAAGATTTTAATATTGCATTAACTATAAGAAAAAAATGATACGTACTATATATTTGGTCTATTTATATGAACATGTCCACACACAGAAAACATTTATAAATTATCCAGTGAAGTGATTGCGAGTGATTCTACACACATAAAAATGGCCAAGATTATTACATACTTATTATTCTTTATTGGTGTCGTTGCAGGTTTGTCAATTCAATTCTCTCGATAATTATGCTGTAAAAGTATAATTACTTTAATTTGATAAAGCATATGTAAGGAAGTTCACTATATATATATATATATATATATATATATATATATATATATATATATATATATATATATATATATATATATATATATATATATATATATCACACAAAAAACATTTTGGTTCTAAAGCATATCATGTTGGTGTAATACTTGTCACTGGTACTACCCGACTATTTTAATAGATCTTATGGTGAAAAAATATCATCTAAAGAATATTATAATTTGACTATAGATTTAAAACATTCATGTAATTCATATATATTTTTATTTTCAATAATATTATATTTATTTTAATAATGTGTTTTCCATTTGTAGTTGGAATTTCGATGATCAGCGGACAAAGAGTCAAGTATATATGTACAGATGTGGTGGTTCCATTCAATTGTACTCCAGATGATTGCCGACAAAAATGTCTTCAAAAACACATAGGTGGCGTAGGAAAATGTGGACATTACCCCCCAGCGAGTCCACTTTATTGTATTTGTAGTTATCTTTGTAACCAAACGGCTTCTAGTCCAGTGGTATTCGGTGTTGTCCTCCCTCCTTGAGGTTGAGGGTTCAAGTCCCATTGTGGACTTAGGTGAAATAATTTAGGAGTAGTTTAATATATATTTGTATTTACCGTTAAAAAAGTTATCTTTGTCGTTAAACTTAAAGGTTTAAAGCTTTTTTGAGAAGAATTAGAATAATACTTAATAACATTTGCGGTCTTCTATATATTTTTAATATAATAAATGCATTACTCTTAGATTTTTGTGATGATGAAAATTTTGCAAGTTATTATAAAGACCTAACATGTTATCTTGTTAGTCTAAAGTTTTATATAATATTAATATTTTCAGTAATAAGAAGACCTTCAACCTTTTATTAATAACTATATCCTCAAAATAATTTTAATCATAATATAATATGTATATGTGATAACATCTTTATACTACTTTAAAAAAATGTAAACAATATTCTACTAATCAAAAACTATAATATGATTTTATATGTAATATCTATTGGATTTTTATTCAAAAATTAGTTTCACAAATAAGATTTTAGCAACGAAAAAATTGAGTATTTTTAAACAACTATAAACAAGTTATAACCAACCATAGATCTTATTGCAAAGTTTAGAAAGAAAACAATCACTAAAGAGGAAGAAGAGTATAACAACCTTTATAGACTTTGAATCCTTAAGGGGAGGCTTGGAAGTTGATGGACAATGTGGAACCTTTGAGACACCAACAAGAACTCAACTTGATCCAAGAAGTTAGTCTTGTGTAAAATTCTTAAAACTCTTAAGCTTGAAGTTCTTAACCAATATGAATTTCAAGAGAGCAAAATGCAAACAAATAAGACTCAAAGTCTTGAATAAAATGGAGAGTGTAACATGCTCTAAGCATGTTACGATTTTGTAGCATCAAAGAAAGAAAATGAAAGCCTTTCTCATAAAGCCAAAACTTTATCTACAAGTACTTAACATTTTAAGACAATCCATACCACTTTTGTAATATTTTAATCACATGCTTCTAACGTATGCGGACGGTGTTAACGCCAGAGTTGGCGTCAATCTCCACGACTCGGTCGATAGCTGCGCAACCCTGCTCTGTGTTCCTAGCAATCCTACGAACCATTATGGGTAGGACCCTGTCAGCTGAACCTCCCCCGGTGAGGTTGTAGAAGCTTCTGTCTCCATTGTAGGGTATGGGTTGACCCTGTTCCTGACTCCATCTGTTCAAGTTTGTGGCCCACATGGGTGTAGGTCCTTGAAATGTTGGACGAGGATTCAGGTTTGGGTCTTGAGCAGCTGGAGGTAGGTTGTTGACTTCAGGCTCTGAGTCAGAACCATCAGAAAAGCCTTCAGCTTCGTGATCATCCAATAGGATTGGGTGATCATCTTCTGGCTCTACTCCCAGCCATCCTGCATTGCCGTTGTTGGGGTAGTACGGGTCTCCGGGAGGATGGAATCCAACCATAATATCTACGCGAGAAAAGGGATAAGGAAATAACTAAGTAGACGATCTAATTAGATAATTATAAGATGATCTTTATCAGTTATTTCAACATTTGCGTAGTGCATACCAGCCATATGTAACCAAGACAGGATAGACCTTCGAATAAGTGACCCTAACTCTAAGCCCACAACTAAACAAGGAACAGGAAGTAAAGCAAAGATCACAGATTCTAAGTCTATGATATCCTAAACACATATAACCTTAGTGTATCCACTCAACAACTATTGACATACTAATAAAGACCTTTAGTTCTCAGATAAGTAATTAATAGTCATACAAAATACTCCTATAGTATTTTAAGTTTATGTTCTGTTCTACTATTCTCGTTGTAGTAGTGTTGGTAAGTTTTTTTTTTTTTTTTTAGACTTGTTGCAACCTCATAACCATACTTAAGCACATGCTAATCACTCCTCGGATAATGTAGTTGATCAGGCTACAATTTCCCAGGGTTGACCATATGTCTCTAAGTCTACTTGTGCTGTCCAACAATCGTAATACTTTTGTTCTGTCCTAGTGACACTGATTTTAGTATGAATGCAGGTATGTATACTTGGTTAAATATTTTATTATTAAAAGTATAAACTCTTTATCAGAGTATTTTAATCCCGCTGTGTTTATAGTTCGTATATCTTTTATGGGTTGATACACTCGATTCACTATAAACAATGCTCTGATACCAATCTGTCACACCCCAAAACCGGAACGGCGAAAACGTTCGGGGGTGGAGGACGTCATGTTCAGTATCACAACAATGCAAAGTAGTAAACAAGCAACAACATCATCCATTGCATTAATAATATAATTTCATACAAGTGTGTTCTGTCAAGTTATATAGACACCAAAAATATACATCAAAAATAAAAGATGAGTCTTGAACGAGCTCCATCTTCTCAGAACCTGGCACCGGTACTTGTCTACTGGTGACCTGAGAATACAAGTTATTTTGAAAGAGTTTATCAGCTTTAAAGCTGGTGAGATCATAAGTATATTAGTGTCTGTATTTGTATGAAAGTGTTTGTAAGTCTGTAATGTATAAGTTTTGTAAAAGTTTGTAATTGTTGGAACTCTCCTAGAAAACCCTATGTTTCCTACTAAATGTAGCCTTCTACCAAGGCATATAGTATCTGTGTGTGTGTCTCTTGTAAGAGTGTGTATTTTCCCAAATCTGACTATTATTAACCAAAAATATAGTTCCTACATTATTGTTTATTGTGTGAATATCACAAAGTAAATGTAAAGGAAAAATAAAATAGTACTGTAGTGTTGTATTAAGTAACTACTGCTGTACTAACTACTTTAAACTAATTGTTATTTAAAGTACCATGTGATCGGCCTGTATCCTGCTACCGACTCTAGTAAAACGACGATGTAAGACGCCGTAAGAAATGACGTTTGGCACCCGTAGACTTGCAAGTCCCACTGTAGCGAGCAGCAAGGTGTAGGATAGTCAATACAGTATAGATCTATACACAAACTCATACGCTCCCCAATTAAGGAGATTCTGGATACAAAACGGGTCATGACAGGTAGTGCCATGTCCCCCCGTTAAGTGGCTCACATAACTGTATGTAATGTATATGTATATGTATATGTATGTGCTAGCTGTATTGTGTGTTCTTTCTCTGTCTAGCTTGTATGTTTTGTTTCTCATCACTGTGTATTATGTTTGTTTCTCATCACTATGTATTATGTTGGTTTCTCATCACTATGTATTATGTTTGTTTCTCATCACTATGTATTACTTATGAATGAACTGACTCATTGTATGTTTCAAACGACCTTCGGACAAATAACCAGAATGCCCTAAGTCCACAACCAAACAAGGAACAGGAAGTAAGGTGAGCTATCAGTCCTAAGTCCTTTCAATCCTACTTATATAACTATATCTATATAGATACACAGAATATAAGTTAAAAGAGTTGAAGTAAAAGTATTTGACATGTAAAAGAGTTTGTAAAACAGTTTGAAGTAAAACAGTTTGAAAAGTAAGAAATCCATTTGTTTGGTAGTCATTAATCACATGTGATTGATATAATAACTATAATTGTTCAACTTGTATTCCCCCCCCCCCATAAAAGCATTTAAAAACATTTAAAAGGTTAATTAAGGGGTATGAACTCACCTGTAGTGAGTGGTTTGGATGAACGGATTGTATAGGATGCTAAGTGGCAAGTGAAGACTTGAGCACACACGCGGATCCTATTTAACATATAATGATACATATATGAATATAATTAGTGCTTATAACAACTAATTAGTGACTTTTAACCACCTTAGCGACTAGTAAACACTTATTTTGAAGTGTTACAACCATATATGATTGTATATAAGGGGTATATGGCTATACAAGGGAGTGTATGGTCAAAATACACACTATTTGTGTGTGTGCGGCCAGGGTGTGCGACCAGGGTGTGTGTGTGGCCGCACACTCCCTATGGAATGTGCCAAAACGTATTTTAAGGCTTTAGGACTCATATAGGAAGGTTTCTTACTTCATGCTTTAGCCTTATAAGAAGTTTATTGCCATTTTTGGACCTAAAAAGGGTGTGTGCGGCCACCATGATAAAATCATGTTTTTCTAGCATATCATCAAGTGTTCTTACCATACAACATGTTATGATAAGTGTATACACGTTATAGAGGCTTGAAAGGGTGTTTAAGGTCCAAACTAGTGTGTGTTCTTGGTGTTCTTGACTAAAAATGGATGTTTTCATGGATCAAACCAAAGGGTTTTGCTAGTTAGGGTCGTGTATCAACAAATAAAAGGAAGGATTATTACCTTTTATGAAGATCAAGATGAAGATTTGGATGATACTTGAGAGGATTTCGAGTTATAGCTTTGAATAAGTGGAAAAGTGTTCAAAAATGACTAAGTCTTGAATATATAGGTGGGAGTGTGCAGCTGGGATGGGTGTGCGGTCGGATGTGTGCGGCTGGCTGGCCGCACACTCGGGTGTGCGGCCGCACACACCTTGTTTTGGTGTGTTTGGCTCATTTGCAAGGTGTTACACTCACAAAACTCATCCCACGACACCTACCCTGATTATACTATATTTTAAACACTCTAATTGACTCTAAACAGTGCTATAAAATAGCAAAAACGAGTCTAACCTTCATTGATTTGAATAAGTGTATAAGATAAAAATTTCGGATTGTCACATCATCCCCCCGTCAGAGAGAATTTCGTCCCGAAATTAGAGTTTAAGCAAATAAGTAGTTACAAATAACTAAATAAAAAGACGAGGGTATTTCAGTTTCATCTGATCTTCTCGCTCCCAAGTGAATTCAGGTCCTCGCTTGGCGTTCCAGCGAACCTTCACTATCGGGATACGGATTTGTTTCGTTTGCTTGACCTCTCGGTCCATGATCTCTACAGGTTCTTCCACGAAGTTGAGGCTCTCGTTGATCTCGATCTCGTCGAGTGGGATTACAAGAGTCTCGTCGGACAGACACTTTTTCAAGTTCGAGACGTGGAAAGTAGAATGTACGTTACTGAGTTCTCGCGGTAAATTAAGTTTGTAAGCTACAGGGCCGATTCTGGCAAGAATCTCGAAAGGCCCTATGTATCTTGGATTTAGCTTTCCACGCTTTCCGAAGCGTATCAAGCCCTTCCAGGGTGAGACCTTCAATAGAACACGGTCGCTCACCTGGAATTCCAACGGTTTCCTTCGTTTATCAGCGTAGCTTTTCTGTCGGTCTCTAGAGGCTTTCAATCGTTCACGTATCTGAACGATCTTCTCTGTCGTTTCCCGAATGATCTCCGGACCCGTGAGAGTGCTTTCAGGAATTCGTCCTTTAGCTAACTGGGTATCCCCCACCTCAGCCCAGCACAGAGGGGATCTGCACTTTCGGCCATAGAGGGCCTCGAATGGAGCAGCCTTTATGCTCGTGTGATAACTGTTGTTGTAGGAAAATTCTACAAGGGGTAAATGAGTATCCCATGCTTTCCCAAAGTCGATCACACAGGCTCGCAACATATCTTCCAAGGTTTGGATAGTCCTCTCACTTTGCCCGTCTGTCTGTGGATGGTAGGCTGTACTCATGTCTAGCCTAGTTCCTAGGGAACTTTGTAACGACTGCCAGAACCTCGAAGTGAATCTACTATCTCTGTCCGAGATAATGGATATGGGAACACCGTGCAGTCGTACAATCTCCCTAATGTAAGTTCTTGTAAGCTTCTCCATCTTGTCTGTTTCCTTGATAGGCAGGAAGTGTGCGGACTTGGTCAATCTGTCGACGATGACCCATATGGTATCAAGTCCACCCGTTGTCTTGGGCAACTTGGTTATGAAATCCATAGTGATCCGCTCCCACTTCCATTCCGGTATCTCTGGCTGTTATAGTAGATCGGAGGGTTTCTGGTATTCGACCTTGACCTTGGCGCAAGTAAGGCATTTACTCACGAAGGTAGCAATCTCTGCTTTCATGTTAGGCCACCAGTATAGCTTTTTAAGATCCAGATACATCTTATCTGAACCCGGGTGGACGGAATAACGAGTGTTGTGCGCCTCGTTCATGACCAAGTCTCTGAAACCACCAAGTTTCGGGGTCCAGATCCGATTCATGAGAAAATAAGCTCCGCCACCCTTAACCTCCAAGTTCTTATCCATCCCTCTCAGGGATTCACCCGTCACATTTTCAGGTTTCAAAGCGTCGAGCTGAGCCTCCTTAATTTGTGTGGATAAGTGCGAATTAATAGTCATAGTCAATGATTTGACTCTACGACCAGAATATTCTTTCCGACTTAGGGCGTCAGCTACTACGTTGGCTTTACCCGGATGATAACGAATTTCACATTCGTAATCACTGAGTAGCTCGACCCACCGTCGTTGTCTCATGTTGAGCTCTTTCTGGTCGAATATATGTTGTTGGATTTTGTTATCTGTAAAGATTGTGCTCTTTGTACCGTACAAGTAGTGTCTCCAGATCTTCAGAGCAAACACAACTGCTCCTAGTTCAAGATCGTGGGTAGTATAGTTGACCTCATGTGTCTTTAGCTGTCTCGAGGCATAGGCGATGACCTTACCACGCTGCATCAGAACAGATCCAAGTCCTTGATTCGACGCATCGCAATAGACAACGAAGTCTTCTATCCCTTCGGGGAGGGATAGTATTGGTGCGGTGCACAAGGCTCTTTTGATCGTTTCGAACGCTCTCTCCTGCTTCTCTTCCCAGTCAAAGGCCACGCCCTTCTGGGTCAGTGTCGTAAGAGGTTTCGCAATGCGGGAGAAGTTCTGAATGAACCTGCGATAGTAGCCAGCGAGACCTAGAAATTGACGAATTTATGTAGGCGTCTTCGGTGCTGACCAGTTCTCAATGGCCTTAATTTTGGAAGGGTCCACGTGTATTCCCTCTTCGCTAACCACGTGCCCTAAGAATTCGACTCGCCGGATCCAAAATTCGCATTTCAAGAACTTCGCATAGAGCTTCTCCGAACGAAGGGTTTCTAAGACTAGTCGCAGATGTTGACTATGCTCCTCCTTACTACGAGAGTAGATAAGTATGTCATCGATGAAGATGATGACAAACTGATCCAAGTAAGGACGACACACCCTATTCATGAAGTCCATGAATACAGCAGGTGCGTTTGTTAATCCGAACGACATCACTACGAATTCGTAGTGCCCATAACGAGTTCGGAAGGCTGTCTTCGGAACATCCTACCCTAGCACTCGTAGTTGGTGATATCCGGACCTTAAGTCGATTTTTGAAAAGAAATTCGCCCCTTGAAGTTGGTCAAATAAATCGTCAATACGAGGCAAAGGATAACGATTCTTGACGGTCAGTTTGTTGAGCTCCCTGTAGTCGATGCACATACGAAACGATCCGTCTTTCTTCTTGACGAACAAGACTGGAGCTCCAAAGGGTGAGAAGCTTGGTCTTATAAAGCCCTTGCTGAGCAGTTCGTTAAGTTGACAGGACAGTTCTTCCATCTCTGCAGGTGCTAGACGATAGGGCGATTTGGCTACGGGGGTAGCCCCTGGAACTAAGTCGATTCGAAACTCGACTTGACGTTGCGGAGGTAATCCTGGGAGTTCTTCCGGAAAGATGTCGGGAAATTCGCGTACTACTGGAATGTTCTGAATTTCTTTCGTTTCTTGGCTCACATCGACCACATGAGCAAGGAATGCGTGACATTCCTTTCGCAAGAATTTCTGAGCTTGAATGCTCGAGATGATACGAAGGTTCGTGCCGGGTTTGTCGCCATATACTACTAGAGTTTCGCCAGACGACAGATTAAGGCGTACACGCTTTTCGTAACACATGATGTCGGCACGATGAAGACTCAACCAATCCATGCCGATAATGACGTCGAAACTTTTAATAGAAACCGGCATGAGGTCGATCGAAAATGAATGGTTATCAAGTGTTAGGGTACACCCTATGAATATATTGCTAGTGCTCTCTGTCTTTCCATTAGCCATTTCTACAGTGAACGGTTCTTTAAGTGCTCGTGATTTTTGCTTAAGTAATTGAGCAAATTTTTGGTTCACGAAACTCCTCTCCGCTCCACTATCAAACAGTATGCATGCATAAGAGTTATCGAGGAGAAACGTACCAGTGACCACTGTGGGGTCGGCAACCCCTTCCTCGTGGCCTATGGCCAGAACTCTTGCCACTCCACCGACATTCCCTGCCTTCGGGCAGTTCCTTTTGTAGTGGCCCACCTCGCCACAACCGTAGCAAGTTTGGCTCACACCAGCGCCGGGGACTTGGGTGATTGGCCTCGCCGGAGCTTTGCAGAAACGGACAGTGTGCCCCTTCCTGTTGCAGTTCAAACACTGCATTTCCCGGCAGGCTCCTACGTGGTGGAAGTTGCACTTGGGCAAACTTCCAGCGTACTGCTTTACCGGAGCAGCAGCTGCAGGTGCTATCGCAGCATGAACTGCCACGACCTGCTGCTTTTTGGCAGCCTTTGTCTTTCTCTTGTTATCCCAAAACTTCCGCTTGGAATCAGCGGTTCTGACGGGTTCTGAGATGGCCAGATTATTACATATTTATTATGAGTGATTCGGCACACATAAAAATGGCCAAGATTATTACATACTTATTATTTCTTATTGGTGTCGTCGCATGTTTGTTAATTCAATTCTCTCGATAATTATGTTGTAAAGTATTACTTTAATTTGATAAAGTAATAAAGCATATGTAAGGAAGTTTAATATATATATATATATATATATATATATATATATATATATCACAAAAAGAAAACATTTTGGCTCTAAAGCATATCATGTTGGTATAATACTTGTCACTGGTACTACCCGACTATTTTAATAGATCTTATGGTGAAAAAATATCATCTAAAGAATATTATAATTTGAATATAGATTTAAAACATTCATGTAATTCATATATATTTTTAATTTCAATAATATTATATTTGTTTTATTAATGTGTTTTCCAGTTGTAGTTGGAATTCCGATGATCAGCGGACATAGAGTCAAGTATATATGTACAGATGTGGTGGTTCCATTCAATTGTAACTCCAGATGATTGCCGACAAAAATGTCTTCAAAACACATAGGTGGCGTAGGAAAATGTGGACATTACCCCCCAACGAGTCCACTTTATTGTATTTGTAGTTATCTTTGTAACCAAACGGCTTCTAGTCCAGCGGTATTCGGTGTTGCCCTTCCTCCTCGAGGTTGATGGTTCAAGCCTCATTGTGGACATATGTTAAATAATTTAGTAGTAGTTTAATATATATATATATATATATATATATATATATATATATATATATATTTGTATTTACCTTTAAAAAAAGTTATCTTTGTCGTTAAACTTAAAGGTTTAAAGCTTTTTTGAGAAGAATTATAATAATACTTAATAACATTTGCGATCTTCTATATATTTTTAATATAATAAATGCATTACTCTTAGACTTTTGTGATGATGAAATTTTTTCAAGTTATTATAAAAACCTAACATGTTATCTTGTTAGTCTAAAGTTTAATATAATATTAATATTTTTAGTAATAAGAAAACATTCAACCTTTTATTAATAACTATATCCTCAAAATAGTTTTAATCATAGTATGTATATGTGATAACATCGTAATTCATATATATTTAAAACATTCATGTAATTCATATATATTTTTATTTTCAATAATATTATATTTATTTTAGTAATGTGTATTCCATTTGTAGTTGGAATTCCGATGATCAACGGACATAGAGTCAAGTATATATGTACAGATGTGGTGGTTCCATTCAATTGTACTCCAGATGATTGCCGACAAAAATGTCTTCAAAAACACATAGGTGGCGTAGGAAAATGTGGACATTACCCCCTAGCAAGTCCACTTTATTGTATTTGTAGTTATCTTTGTAACCAAACGACTTCTAGAACAGCGGCATTCGGTGTTGCCCTCCCTCCTTATGGTTGAGGGTTCAAGTCCCATTGTGGACTTAGGTGAAATAATTTAGGAGTAGTTTAATATATATTTGTATTTACCGTTAAAAAAGTTATCTTTGTCTTTAAACTTAAAGGTTTAAAGCTTTTTTAAGAAGAATTAGAATAATACTTAATAACATTTGCGGTATTCTATATATTTTTAATATAATAAATGCATTACTCTTAGACTTTTGTGATGATGAAAATTTTGCAAGTTATTATAAAGACCTAACATGTTATCTTGTTAGTCTAAAGTCTTATATAATATTAATATTTTCAGTAATAAGAAAACCTTCAAGCTTTTATTAATAACTATATCCTCAAAATAATTTTAATCATAATATGTATATGTGATAACACCGTAATACTACTTTAAAAAAATGTAAACAATATTCTACTAATCAAAAACTATAATATGATTTTATATGTAATATCTATTGAATTTTTATTCAAAAATTAGTTTCACAAATAACATTTTAACAACGAAAAAATTGAGTATTTTTAAACAACTATAAACAATTTATAACCTACCATAGATCTTCTTGCAAAGTTTAGAAAGAAAACAATCACTAAAGAGGAAGAAGAGTATAACAACCTTTATAGACTTTGAATCCTTAAGGGGAGGCTTGGAAGTTGATGGACAATGTGAAACTTTTAAGACACCAACAAAACTTAACTTGATCCAAGAAGTTAGTCTTGTGTAGAATTCTTAAAACTCTTAAGCTTGAAGTTCTTAACCAATATGAACTTCAAGAGAGCAAAATGCAAACAAATAATACTCAAAGTCTTGAAGAAAATGGAGGGTGTAACATGCTCTAAGCATGTTACGATTTTGTAGCATCAAAGAAAGGAAATGAAAGTCTTTCTCATAAAGCCAAAACTTTATCCACAAGTACTTAACACTTTAACACAGTCCATAACACTTTTGTAATATTTTAATCACATGCTTCTAACGTATCTACTATAATAAATAAATGTTTTTTTGCCACTTATTATACTCTCATTAATTGTCAAATGTTATTTTGTAGTTATTTTGAATTAAATTTTTTTTCACATGTCATTTTATAAGTTTTTCTATTTTTTTTTAAATTTAATATAATATTTTAATGTAATAATTGTAATAAAAATAGTAATAAATAGATATTAATTTCATCAATAAACTTACCTTTTAATTTCAAAATTCTAAAAGTTAAAGATCATTAGTTTATTTTGTTTATTTATTTAAATTATTTGTTTAAATTTAAATGATAAAAAAAACATTTTCATTATAATAACTTATTATTTTTCTTTTCTTTTTTTTACAAATCAGAAAAAGGAAAACTAAATAAGAAATATAAAATCATATTAAAAAGGAAAATTCGATATTTTATATGTTTTAAAATAACTTAGCACCAAACTTGCAACAAAATATTTATTTTGACCAATAATGCAACTCTAAACCATTTTAAACCAAAGTCTCAATAATATAACTCTAAAACATTTTAAACCAAAGTCAAATTCAAACAGTATGGATCTAATTTATAATTTTGTCATATAATTAATGGGGTCCATTTATTTGATTTCTATATTGTATTGATTGTAAGAAAAATAAATAAAATATATATTTGGTCAATATATTATATTTAGGAAATTAATGCATTAATTGAGTTTTTTTATTAGATTTTTGTATCGTAATAATTGTAATAAAATAAAATAAAATATATACATGGTCTATTTCCAAACATAATAAAAAAAACTTTTAGTTTTATCATTACCAAAATTCTATAGAAATAATTAATTGAATCAATACTTATAAATAACATTAAACTAAAACTAGTAAAATTCAAAATAAAAAGTCATTTAATCTATTACTTGTTTTACAAGATAAAAGGTCATTTAATCTGTTACTTGTTTTATAAGATTTTTTGGACACGATTTAAATTTTATGAAATTACTTTTTCTTATTAAATCAATGATATTTTTAGAACCTTAATAATTTAAACAACGAGATATTTTTAATAATTGAATACGTTTATATTATATGTTTATATTATATGGTAGAACTAAAAGTTATTTATTTCATTATGAATTGTATGCATTAATTAGGCCATTTATAAGATTTTAATATTGCATTAATTGTAAGAAAAAAATGAAACGTAGTATATATTTGGTCTATTTATATGAACATGTTCACACACCAAAAACATTTATAAATTATCCAGTGAAGTGACTCTGAGTGATTCTACACACATAAAAATGGTCAAGATTATTACATACTTATTATTCCTTATTGGTGTCGTCGCAGGTTTGTCACTTCAATTCTCTCGATA
Organism: Lactuca virosa; assembly: GCF_052849685.1. Lineage (NCBI taxonomy): Eukaryota > Viridiplantae > Streptophyta > Magnoliopsida > Asterales > Asteraceae > Lactuca > Lactuca virosa. The sequence goes on from NC_136433.1 coordinate 63,825,778, forward strand.
ATTATGCTGTAAAGTATTACTGTAATTTGATAAAACATATGTAAGGGATTTCATTATGAATATATATATATATATATATATATATATATATATATATATATATATATATATATATATATATATATCAAACAAAAAAACATTTTGGCTCTAAAGCATATCATGTTGGTGTAATACTTGTCATTGGTACCACCCGACTATTTTAATAGATCTTATGGTGAAAAAATATCATCTAAAGAATATTATAATTTGAATATAGATTTAAAACATTCATGTAATTCATATATATTTTTAATTTCAATAATATTATATTTGTTTTATTAATGTGTTTTCCAGTTGTAGTTGGAATTCTGATGATCAGCGGACATAAAGTCAAGTATATATGTACAGATGTGGTGGTTCCATTCAATTGTAACTCCAGATGATTGCCGACAAAAATGTCTTCAAAAACACATAGGTGGTGTAGGAAAATGTGGACATTACCCCCCAGCGAGTCCACTTTATTGTATTTGTAGTTATCTTTGTAACCAAACGGCTTAGGAAAATGTGGACATTACCCCCCAGCGAGTCCACTTTATTGTATTTGTAGTTATCTTTGTAACCAAACGGCTTCTAGTCCAGTGGTATTCGGTGTTGCCCTTCCTCCTCGAGGTTGATGGTTCAAGTCTCATTGTGGACATATGTTAAATAATTTAGTAGTAGTTTAATATATATATATATATATATATATATATATATATATATATATATATATTTGTATTTACCGTTAAAAAAAGTTATCTTTGTCGTTAAACTTAAAGGTTTAAAGCTTTTTTGAGAAGAATTATAATAATACTTAATAACATTTGCGATCTTCTATATATTTTTAATATAATAAATGCATTACTCTTAGACTTTTGTGATGATGAAATTTTTTCAAGTTATTATAAAAACCTAACATGTTATCTTGTTAGTCTAAAGTTTAATATAATATTAATATTTTTAGTAATAAGAAAACATTCAACCTTTTATTAATAACTATATCCTCAAAATAGTTTTAATCATAGTATGTATATGTGATAACATCGTAATACTACTTTAAAAAAAGGTAAACAATATTCTACTAATCAAAAACTATAATATGATTTTATATGTAATATCTATTGGATTTTTATTCAAAAATTAGTTTCATAAATAAGATTTTAGCAACGAAAAAATTGAGTATTTTTAAACAACTATAAACAAGTTATAACCAACTATAGATCTTCTTGCAAAGTTTAAAAGAAAACAATCACTAAAGAGGAAGAAGAGTATAACAACCTTTATAGACTTTGAATCTTTAAGGGAGACTTGGAAGTTGATGGACAATGTTGAACTTTTGAGACACCAACAAGAACTTAACTTGATCCAAGAAGTTAGTCTTGTGTAGAATTCTTAAAACTCTTAAACTTGAAGTTCTTATCCAATATCAATTTCAAGAGAGCAAAATGCAAACAAATAAGACTCAAAGTGTTGAAGAAAATGGAGAGTGTAAAATGATCCATGTTAAGATTTTTGTAGCATCAAAAAAAGGAAATGAAAGTCTTTATCATAAAGCCAAAACTTTATCCACAAGTCCTTAACACTTTAAGACAATCCATACAACTTTTGTAATACTTTAATCACATGTTTCTAAGTATCTACTCTAGTAAATAAAGGTTTGTTGTCATTTTTTGGTTATTCTAATGTAACAATTTAATTGCCAAATGTTATTTTTTGGTTATTTTGAATTAATTTTTTTTCACATGTCATTGTATATGTTTTTTTTTTAAATTGCACGTAATATTTTAATGTAATAATTGTAATAAATATAGTAATAAATAGATATCAATTTCATCAATAAACTTACTTTTTAATTTCAAATTTCTCAAAATTAAAGCTCATTAGTTTCTTTCATTTATTTATTTAAGTTATTTGTTTAAATCTAAAAGAGAAAAAACATTTTCATTATAACAACTCATTATTTTTCTTATTTTCTTATAAATTCAAAGTTTTTAAATATTTATACCTTTATATTTATTTTTATTTTTTTTAAATTGACTAATATGATACATGGGTCTCACAACTACTGTTACATATATTAAAATAACCAAAAGCCATGTATTCCTTTTGTCTTCTTCAATTTTCGAAAATAAGAATAAAAACAATTACAAATTTATAAATTTTATAAACGAGTTTATAAAATATAAACTTTAACTTTTTGGTAAAAGACAAAATGATTTATCTAGTCCAAAATATTATGCATGACTTATAAATCATATCTTATGGTATAGGGATAAATGTACTCTTAAAATAACTAAAATTATTAGTCCACGATAATCTAAGCATATATATATATATATATATATATATATATATATATATATATATATATATATATACACACACACACTCACACACACGCACACACACACACTACATAGCCAATAAATTTTGGGCCCTTTAGCGACATGGGCCCTGGGCGGTGCCCGGGTTGCCCACAGTTAGGGTCGAGTCTGCCTAAAAAGGTAATATAGTTTTTATTTTGTACACATTTAGTCCTTATTATTTTTTGTGTTAAATAAGTTCGTGAACTTATTGTATTTGTACACCTTGATTCCTTATGACCAGCTATTTCCAGGTTAAGTTCTCAACTTGAACACATCTAGTCTTTAACGCTTTTTTGTTTTTTTGCAAAAATATGTCCTTGTTGTTTTTAAAAATAAGTACTTATGATTGGTTTCATCTGGTTTTGCTCACGTGTATTAATGATGTGTTCTCATATGTGGCTCGTATGAGCAGTGAAATCATATGTTACTTGTCTTGGCTTTGGTAATATTATTGTACTTTTGATATTAGTAACGATTATAGTAAAATATCAACTATATTTAATACCAATACAAACTTCATTCATTAGCAATATCAACTACATTACTTCAGGTGAAGAAAAAACATTAGTCATAATGATTTCGATTATTGGAAATAGTGTCCATATTCACTACAATTGATGATATTATTATTCATAGTATACTCTTTTGGTGTTACACGCACATACATATTTAAGCAATTATTGACATGAGAGTTTATTAAGAATCCATTTTGTTAATTTATTAGTGATTAATAAATTATTGGGGAAGACTCTATTTTTTCGGGGTGTTATTTTATCTTGGAAGTGCAAATTTGAGTTGGGAGAAAACAATCACAAATAATATTGATGGCTACTATTGAGATAGATGAAATTGAAGCCGAATACATCTTCTCCTTAGAAAAACTAAGATACCAACATTATTTGACTAATTCGTGAATTAGGTTACTATTATAAGTGAGGGATGAACCAACTATGAAATGCCTCATTAATGATTGTCCCACGTAAGATGTCACGTGAGCAAAAACCAAAAGAAAATCGGTCATAAGACATGAATGTGTACAAAAACAACAAATACTTGTTTTTAAATGTGTACAAAACAATAAGTTAAAGAGCTTATTTTACAAGAGAAAAACAATTAGGAATATATATATATATATATATATATATATATATATATATATATATATATATATATATATATATATATATATATAAGCATTTAGCCTCAAATGCTGAAATTTAAGAGGTACAACTCATTAAACATCCTATACAACAAGTTTATGCATTATTTTGTCAAAAAAATCAAGATAAGAAGGTGGAGAATTACCCAACGAGGTGCAATTTTTGGCAAATATCTCGGCTTTTGACATGGGACGCCAACCGAATCGGTCAAACACAAGATACACTTTATATAGCATTTTCACCCAATTCAGTCAACTGCCACCTACATCTAATTTGGGCACGCCACCACTATCACCGGTTACCACCACAATACACAGACCTGCTGCCTCCGTCCTCAAACCCTAGCCAACACAAGGACTAACCACCGCTCCACCAGTAACTATCGCCGACATCGTCATCAACCTTCTCCTCTACTCACAACATTGAAGGTACATCCTGTCACACCCCCGAACCAGACGGCGGAAACGTTCGGGGGCTCGTGTGACTAACAATTGAATTATCATCACAATAAATATACATGAAGCATAACACATTCATCACCCACATTTCATATTACAACCAGCATTGTTCACATCAAGTACATTGTTAAAAATACATAAGTTCAAACTGTTAAAAGTACGATGAGTGATATTACATAAAATGAAACCATACACACTTGAAAATCTTCAGCTTAACGATTACCTAAGAATACAAGTTATTTTGAAAAAGGTCAACATATATAATGTTGGTGAGTTCATAAGTATGTCTGAGTAAAAATCTTTGTATCTTTCGTAAAAACCCAGAAAATCCGATATTTTTTGTAAAATGTCTGAAAATAATGTGAAAATCAAGTATAGATGCATGTGTGAATTTCATAGTAGTAACATATATGACTGTAGTTTAGATTTCTTTGTATTGTAAGTAAGTGATAATTTAGTATTAATCTTTCCCCAGAAAATCCGATATTTTCTGATTTATAATAATGTCGAGGATCTTGTATCGTTAAATAGTTGTTTTGTATTGACACCATCGAAGGGATTATCTTCGAAGTATAAATTTTTGGTATTGAATCTCTATATGAGCCGTTATAACTATACATGATAATAACTAGGTTGCCTGTCTTGGCATTTTTCCAAATGCCGGTATTTGCTCAAGGTTTTGTCGCCCTAGACTGGCCTAGTCTAGCTGTAGCGAACAACTAAGGCGTGGGGGGTCACCCCGTATAGATCTATACACAAACTCTCGCTCTCCCTCCATTAGACTCTGATTATAACTACAAGCTATGACTGTACACTCAAGGTGCCAACCGACACGTCTCACTAGATTCTCAACCTTTCATACTATGTTTAATGTTTATGTGTATGTTGTGTGTTATCAAATCCAAAAGTACATTTATAATTATAAGAAGTTCAATAGTTATGTAAGTGTATAGTTACGATCCAGTAAGCATGTGAATTTCAGTCCAAGCCCAATTAGCATGTAAATGGACCACAAAGGCCCAATAACATGTAAGTGGGTAATTTGGGCCCAATAAGCATGTAGATGGACCACAAAGGCCCAACAAACATGTGACCCATAACTCAGGCCCAAATTAACATGTAAATGGGTCACAAAGGCCCAATAAACATGTCATGGAAAATATTGGGCTCAATATACACTTGAATGGGCCCTTAGGGCCCATTGGCCATGTAATGTGAATATTAGGCCCAATAAAGTTAACATCGTTATATTTCGTCCATTCGTTATTGTTGCGTTGTTTATTATAGCTCGTGGTTTACCAAGTTTATTATAAAAAGTCCCCTTTTTTTAGTAAAACGACATTTTTGGTCAAAAGCCTCAAATTTTCAATTAAGGCCCAAAGTTTTGTAAAAATGACACTTTAGTCCATAATTTGTAAAAATTTGTAATTTTGTCCCAAATGTCTAGAAATTCACGGTTTTAGTCCAAAAATATATATTTTGACATTTAAGACCCAGTTTTGCAGAAAATTACATTTTCAGCCTCTTGTTTGTAAAAATTTACACTTTCGGCCCAATTTTATTAAAAGTTACATTTTTGGTCCAATTTGGAAATAAATGTTATTTTCACCCCTAAATTTGGTTTATTTACATTTATGACTCAAACTTTGGCCAAATAACATTTTTAATCCCAAAAACTTCATTTTTTTCGTAAATTTGGGCCTAAACCATGAGGCCCAAATATGTGGCCCATTTAGCTCAAATTTACATGTTTGGCCCTTTGAAAAGTATGTTTAACATAAAAATCCCTTTTTATACTAGTAGGACCTGTTTGCTCCCTATAAAAACATAAATGTCACTTTTTGCCCTTATCTTTTGTTTTCTTGACAAATTTGACCCTTCACAAGGTTTTTGTTTTAACTTTTAGATCTTAAACATATAATTACTTTTGGCTTGGTGGTATGATGTATATAGTGTCTTAGTTCTTGGATCTTTACTCAATGTCACTTAGAATGTCGAGATTTGTTTAGATCTAACACCCTTTTTACAAAATAAACTAAGAATCACACAAGACATGCATATAATACATAGATCTACACATTTTTTACTTGCATTCTCCCCCAAAAATCAAATTAAAACCGAAAACAAGGGGGTATGAACTCACCTTTTCTTGATGTTTCGGCTTTTGAAAAAAGAATGGAAAGGATTTTTGGTCCTAGCAACACCTTGAAGTGGATCTCGAGATTATGAAGCTTCTAAGGTGTGATCATGGAATAAAACTATGTAAGAAGGAGTTTTTCATGTTAAGATGGAAGAAGATACTTGTGTTTGACAAAAACTTACCAAAGATTGGAATGACTTGATGAAGATCCTTAGAACTCTAGCAATTTTCGAGATCTTGGAGGAAGGAGGATAATCTTTGAGAGTGTTTGGAGAGTGTTTTGAAAGAGTGTGTGTGTGTGTTTTGCCTCTCGGCCGTAAGTAGCAGGAGAGAGGGAGAGAAGGATGAGGTGACCTTGCATGGAAATATGGGAGACCATGCATTGTTACATGGTGAACAATATGGAGGTGACACCTCCAAAGTAAACCCCCCCTCCATTTCATTTTTCATTTTTTTTGTTAATGTGTTGGGTCGAGAGTTTTGGGCTAGGAGAAAGGGTGGAGTAGTTTGGGCCTTGACTTGCCTTTACTCAAAATTATGAGGCTCAATGATTACTTTTCGGCCCAATGGGCTCATTAGATAGTTCACGGCCCAAATAGGATAAAAGAATGGGTTTATGGCTCACTAAGGTTGATTGGGTTAGCTATGGCCCAATAAGGCCTTTTAGGGTTAGAATGAATCATTCTAGGCCCAAATGGTCAAAAATGTTATAGATTTTGTGAATTGGGTCCATTTAGAATCCAAATAGGGTTTCCAAGCCCAAAATAGTTGAATTGAATGCTTATTGGTCCATTAGGCCCAATAAGGAAATCCTAGTCCAATATGGACTTAAACCGGGATTCTTAGGGTTTTTAGACTCTTTGTTGAACATGAGAGATGAATTAAAATGAGCACTTGATGATATTTACTTAGAGTATATGTCTTACAATAGTTGAATGATTACACGAGAATAGAATTTCCTATCTAAAATGCTAGTTGTGACATCATCCCCCCGTTAGAGGGAATTTCGACCCGAAATTCTTTTGAAAACTAGGTTTAAGAAGGAGGGAATAAGTGAGGGTACTTTTGCTTCATTTGGTCTTCACGTTCCCACGTGCATTCTGGTCCACATTTAGCGCTCCATCGAACCTTCACAATCGGAATGCGACTTTGCTTTGTACGCTTCACCTCCCTATCCATAATCTCGACTGGTTCTTCGACGAACAGGAGATTCTCGTTTTACTTCAATCTCTTCCAAAGGAACGACAAGGGTTTCATCTGATAGACATTTTTTCAGATTTGATACGTGAAACACTGGGTGTACGTTGCTGAGCTCGGCAGGTAGCTGCAGCTTGTAAGCCACTGGACCTATCCGGGCAAGAATCTCGAACGGTCCAATGTGTCGCGGGTTCAGTTTTCCTCGTTTCCCAAAGCGAATCATTCCCTTCCAAGGAGAGACCTTTAACAACACGCGATCCCCAACTTGAAATTCTAATGGCTTTCGCCGCTTGTCTGCATAGCTCTTCTGTCGGTCTCGCGATGCTTGCAGTCGAGCTTTGATTTAGACTATCTTTTCTGTCGTTTCACTGATGATTTCGGGTCCTGTAAGAGCACTGGCTGGCGATTTCCTTTTTGCTAGTTGAGTGTCACCCACCTCAGCCCAGCATAGGGGCGATCTGCACTTACGGCCATAAAGAGCCTCGAAGGGAGCAAGCTCGATGCTTGTGTGATAACTGTTGTTATAGGAGAACTCGATAAGAGGCAAGTGGGTATCCCATGACTTGCTGAAGTCAATCACGCAAGCTCGGAGCATATCCTCGAGTGTCTGGATGGTACGCTCACTCTGACCATCCGCTTGTGGGTGGTAGGCAGTGCTCATATCTAGTTGTGTTCCCATTGCCTTCTGAAGAGATTGCTAGAATCTTGAAGTGAATCTGCTATCTCAATCCGAGATAATGGATACTGGCACTCCATGGAGTCTCACAACCTCCTTGAGGTAGATTCGAGTCAGCTTTTCCATCTTGTAGGATTCTTTTATTGGCAGGAAATGAGCGGGTTTTGTTAATCTATCGACGATTACCCAGATAACATCCAATCCGTCTGCTGTCTTTGGCAATTTGGTCACGAAGTCCATAGTAATCCTTTCCCATTTCCACTCGGGTATCACTGGTTGCTGCAATAGTCCCGAGGGCTTTTGGTATTCCACTTTCACTTTGACGCAAGTAAGACACTTGCCCACGAAAGTGGCTATCTCTGCCTTCATATTAGGCCTCCAATATTGCTGCTTGATATCCAAATACATTTTATCTGACCCCGGAGGAATAGAATATCACGTCTTGTGGGCTTCATGCATGACTTTCTCTCTGAATCCCCCAATTTTGGGAACCCAGATTCTATTCATGAAGTAGTGGGTTCCGTCGTCCTTAACTTCGAGCTCCTTCTCCATTCCTCGCAGTGATTAACTAGCGACATTCTCCGACTTCAAAGCGTCCAGTTGGGCTTCTTTGATTTGTGAGGCTATATGAGATTGAATGGTGATTGACAGAGTCTTCACACGACGACTTGAATACTCCTTTCGGCTCAAGGCATCGGCTACCACATTAGCCTTGCCTGGATGATATCTGATCTCACACTCATAATCATTTAACAGCTCAACCCATCTTCGCTGCCTCATGTTTAGTTCCTTTTGATTTAGAATGTGCTGGAGGCTCTTGTAGTCCGTAAAGATGGTGCACTTGGTACCATATAGGTAGTGCCTCCAAATTTTCAAGGCGAAGACCACTGCCCCCAGTTCGAGATCATGCGTGGTGTAATTTACTTCATGAGTTTTCAGTTGTCTGGATGCATAAACAATTACCTTCTCTCGTTGCATGAGGACACAACCTAAACCTTGATTCGAAGCATCACAGTAAACTATGAAGTCTTCGGTTCCCTCCGGTAAGGATAACACTGGAGCACTACAGAGGGCGTGCTTCAAGGTTCGGAAGGCAAGCTCTTGCTTCTCGGTCCAGTTGAAGGGTATGCCTTTTTGTGTCAATGTGGTGAGGGGTTTGACTATCTTGGAAAAGTTCTAAATGAATCTTCGGTAATAGCCTGCGAGACCTAAGAATTGGTGAATTTCTGTTGGCATTGCTGGAATTGCCCAGTTTTCGATTGCTTTGATCTTGGAGGGGTCCACATGTATTCCTTTCTGACTGACTACATGGCCCAGAAAGTTTACACTGCGGAGCCAGAACTCGCACTTGGAGAGTTTCGCATACAACTTTTCAGTCCTCATGGTTTCTAAAATCTTTCGGAGGTGTTGGCTATGATCTTCTTCGCTTCGAGAGTACACGAGAATATCATCGATGAAAACGATTATGAATTTATCAAGGAATGGGCGGCAGACTCGATTCATGAGGTCCATAAATACAGCGGGGCATTTGTTAGACCGAAGGGCATTGCGACGAACTCGTAATGACCGTAACGAGTTCGGAAAGCAGTCTTAGGAATGTCCTCATCTCGGACTTTGAGTTGATGATAACCGGATCTCAGATCTATTTTTGAAAAGTAACTAGCTCCTTGAAGTTGGTCAAATAGATCATTGATTCGTGGAAGTGGATACCGTTTTTTGATGGTGAGTTTGTTTAATTCCCTATAGTCGATGCATATCCTGAAGGATCCATCTTTCTTTTTAACGAAAAGAACCGGAGCTCCCCATGGCGAGAAGTTAGGTCTGATGAATCCTTTATTCAGGAGTTCGCTTAGTTGGCTTGATAATTCTTGCATTTTAGCAGGAGCCAACCCATAGGGTGATTTGGCGATTGGAGTGGCTCCAGGCACTAGGTCGATTCGGAATTCGATTTGTCGTTCTGGGGGTATTCCCGAAAGATCTTCTGGAAACACATCCGGGAAGTCACACGCCACTAGGATGTTGTAAATGCTTGCTTCCTCTTTGGTTTTATCCACCACATGAGTAAGGAATGCGTAGTTCTTCTTTTGTAGACACTTTTGTGCCTTGATACTTGAGATAAGGCGAAGGTTTGCGCCGGGTTTATCTCCGTAGATTATTAGGGTTTCATGATTAGGAAGATGAAGGCGAACGACCTTCTCGTGACACATAATATCGACATGATGGGGGCTTAACCAATCCATGCCGATGATCGCATCAAAACTCCTAATATTTACTGGCATCAAATTTATTTGGAAAGAGTGGTTGTTTAGTGTTAACGTACATCCTGTATAGATATCTTTGGTTGTTTCCGTTTTCCCATTAGCCATTTCCACCGTAAAGGATTCGTTGAGCTTCTGGGGTTGTTGATTTAGCAAGTGTTTGAATTTATTGCTAACAAAACTTCGTTCCGCCCCACTATCAAATAAGATGCATGCATACGAGTTGTTAAGTAGGAACGTACCGGTGATAACGGCTGGGTCCTGCATTGCTTCACCTTGACCTATTGTCAGCACTCTCCTTGCTGCTCCTGCCCCTTGAGTGTTTGCATTGGGGCAGTTTCGCCTGAAATGCCCGGTTTTCCCACATCCGTAACAGGTATAACTGGCTCCAGCATTGGTGTTGTTGTTATTGTTGTTGTTGTTGTTGTTGTTGTTTGTCATCTGGTTCTGTGGAAGCTGAGCCCTACAATACTTTGATGTATGGCCCTTCCGGTTACACCTTGTGCAATTCATCTCTCTACACTCCCCGTGATGGTGGAAGTTGCATTTGTTACACTTGGGAAGATTTCCTGAATACTGCTTTGGGGTATTTGGCATGGATGAAGCTGGAGCATGTGGTGTGGTGGTATCTTGAGTTGCAGCATGGACAGACACCGTTTATTGCTTCTTAGCCGATTCCGAGTTTTGCTTTCCCTTTCGCTTGTTGTTTTTCCCCTTCTTGTTCTCACCTTCTTTCTTGACCTCCGCTTCTGTTGTTTTGGCACCCTTTTTGTTACCATGATCATACAGTTTTTTGGCCAGTCTCTTGGCGCTATCAAACGTCTCAGGGTTTGCTGCAATGACATTCCTTTGGATAGGTGCAGTCAATCCCCATATAAACCTCTCAATCTTTTTCCCTTCTGAGGTGATCATCCCGGGACACAGAAGAGATAACTCACTAAACCTGGATATGTATGCGTCGATATCAGAGTTTTGAACCGTGAGGTTCCACAACTCCTGTTCCATCTTATGGATTTCGCCTCTTGGACAGTATTCAGCCAACATCATTTCCTTAAGCTCTTCCCAGGGCATCGCGTTCGCCACCGGGAGTGTCATGGCCTCTATATGGCCATTCCACCAGGAGAGGGCTTGATCAACAAAGGTGTAGGCTGCGAACTTGACCTTACACTCATCCGGACACCCGCAAATTTCAAAAACGGACGCTATTTTCTCGACCCATCGCTTAAGGGCTATTACGCCTCCTGTCCCATTAAAGGTCTGAGGTTTGGAGTTGGTAAAGTCCTTGTAGGTGCATGTTCGAGTGGCTCCGTGGTTCGTCCCTTGATTTGTGCTTCCGGCTCCCTGCCCGTTGCCTTCTCCGTTGTTTCCATTGCAAATCTGCGCAAGTGCTGCAGTGACCGCAACGGACACTGCTGCCTGGAATGCAACCGAGTTTATCTCAGGTGGGGTCGACGTTGCGTTGTTTCTACGGTTGGGTCTTTGAGACATCTTTCTGTCATGGAATGGAAAGATGTTGAGTGCCTATTGTTTTGCGAGTTTGGGATCCAATAGACTAGGCGTATAGTGTGTGTATTTAAGTAATTTCATGCATTAACATAAAACAAGGAAAATAAAACACATAGTAGAAGACAACATCATGATAAAACATAAAGCATTTTCATTAATATTAATAGTTTTGATACATGAAAATTTTCCAGAAGGCATGCAGTACATGGGGGAAATATAAAATCCGGCAGCATAACGACCCTATGAGTAGTGTGGTCACTTAAACATAGAGTCGATAGTACATAACATAGTGCGCTTCAGAGAAACCTAATACTAATAGGATACACTACTAATCCTGATCATACTGAGAAGTGTCTAATGGTGTTAGCGAAATCATATCCCAAAATGCTGCGCCAACAACTGAGCCATCTCGGTCATTTCTCCGATGACCTCATCCCTTTCCTGCTCAGCTTGCACGACTCGTGCCTCCATAGCAAACAGCTGATGCCGAAGTGTGGCGACCTCTGCTTCTAGGGAACGATCCTCACCTACGGGATCCGCTGGTGGAGCAGGGTGGTCCTGGTTCGACAAGGGCCTCATTCGTGTCCCTATCTTCCCCCATGTCCTCGTCAGTCCCCTCAAACTCATAGCCTGTATCAGTGTACTCGTCGGGCCCAACGTCATGGGCTCCCCCTTGTTCTTCTTCGGGATCCTCCTCAAGCATCCCCTGAGCCACTAGTGCTTGATAGAAATGTACCCCTTGCTGATCATCATCCATTGTGACTGCATGGGGGCGCGGGAACAAGTCATGTTTTGATTATTCTTATATTATATTTTAATTATTTAGATTTGAGTTCCTTAGAGTTATTGGAGAGTGAGGTAGGCTTTTGGATTCATTTCCCGCTATGATCACTCCCGAACACTGTTGGTCATATTCTGAATAAAAAAAAGTTGATCAGGCTATATTTATCCCTAATATGACTACATAACTGCCCAGGTTTAATCATAGTGTTCAATTTCCTCCAGAAGCTTTTATTAGATATTGTTATGTTATTATTCTCATATGCGCACATAAGTGTGAAATTTTTGTTTTGTTAAGAGTTATTTAGTCTCATTGTGTTTATAGTTGTATATCATGTATGGTTAGATATGCTAGTTCACTATAAACATTGCTTTAATACCAACCTGTCACACCCCCGAACCAGACCGCGGAAACGTCCGGGGGCTCGTGTGACTAACAATTGAATTATCATCACAATGAATATACATGAAGCATAACACATTCATCACCCACATTTCATATTACAACCAACATTGTTCACATTAAGTACATTGTTAAAAATACATAAGTTCAAACTGTTAAAAGTACGATGAGTGATATTACATAAAATGAAACCATACACACTTGAAAATCTTCCAGCTTAACGATTACCTGAGAATACAAGTTATTTTGAAAACGGTCAACATATATAATGTTGGTGAGTTCATAAGTATGTCTGAGTAAAAATCTTTGTATCTTTCGTAAAAATCCAGAAAATCCGATATTTTCTGTAAAATGTCTGAAAATAATGTGAAAATCAAGTATAGATGCATGTGTGAATTTCATAGTAGTAACATATATGACTGTAGTTTAGATTTCTTTGTATTGTAAGTAAGTGATAATTTAGTATTAATCTTTCCCCAGAAAATCTGATATTTTCTGATTTATAATAATGTCGAGGATATTGTATCGTTAAATAGTTGTTTTGTATTGACACGATCGAAGGGATTATCTTCGAAGTATAAATTTTTGGTATTGAATCTCTATATGAGCCGTTATAACTAGGTTGCATGTCTTGGCATTTTTCCAAATGCCGGTATTTGCTCAAGGTTTTGTCGCCCTAGACTGGCCTAGTCTAGCTGTAGCGATCAACTAAGGCATGGGGGGTCACCCCGTATAGATTTATACACAAACTCTCGCTCTTCCTCCATTAGACTCTGATTATAACTACAAGCTATGACTATACACAAACCTTTCGTACTATGTTTAATGTTTATGTGTATGTTGTGTGTTATCAAATCCAAAAGTACATTTATAATTATACGAAGTTCAATAGTTATGTAAGTGTATAGTTACGATCCACTAAGCATGTGAATTTCAGTCCAAGCCCAATTAGCATGTAAATGGATCACAAAGGCCCAATAACATGTAAGTGGGTAATTTGGGCCCAATAAGCATATAGATGGACCACAAAGGCCCAACAAACATGTGACCCATAACTCAGGCCCAAATTAACATGTAAATGGGTCACAAAGGCCCAATAAACATGTCATGGAAAATATTGGGCTCAATATACACTTGAATGGGCCCTTAGGGCCCATTGGCCATGTAATGTGAATATTAGGCCCAATAAAGTTAACATCATTATATTTCGTCCATTCGTTATTGTTGCGTTGTTTATTATAGCTCGTGGTTTACCAAGTTTATTATAAAAAGTCCCCCTTTTTTTTGTAAAACGACATTTTTGGTCAAAAGCCTCAAATTTTCAATTAAGGCCCAAAGTTTTGTAAAAATGACACTTTAGTCCATAATTTGTAAAAATTTGTAATTTTGTCCCAAATGTCTAGAAATTCACGGTTTTAGTCCAAAAATATATATTTTGACATTTAAGACCCAGTTTTGCAGAAAATTACATTTTCAGCCTCTTGTCTGTAAAAATTTACACTTTCGGCCCAATTTTATTAAAAGTTACATTTTTGGTCCAATTTGGAAATAAATGTTATTTTCACCCCTAAATTTGGTTTATTTACATTTATGACTCAAACTTTGGCCAAATAACATTTTTAATCCTAAAAACTTCATTTTTTTCGTAAATTTGGGCCCAAACCGTGAGGCCCAAAGATGTGGCCCATTTAGCTCAAATTTACATGTTTGGCCCTTTGGAAAGTTTGTTTAACATAAAAATCCCTTTTATACTAGTAGGACCTGTTTGGTCCCTATAAAAACATAAATGTCACTTTTTGCCCTTATCTTTTGTTTTCTTGACAAATTTGACCCTTAACAAGGTTTTTGTTTTAACTTTTAGATCTTAAACATATAATCACCTTTGGCTTGGTGATATGATATATATAGTGTCTTAGTTCTTGGATCTTTACTCAATGTCACTTAGAATGTCGAGATTTGTTTAGATCTAACACCCTTTTTACAAAATAAACTAAGAATCACACAAGACATGCATATAATACATAAATCTACACATTTTTACTTGCATTCTCCCCCAAAAATCATATGAAAACCGAAAACAAGGGGGTATGAACTCACCTTTGCTTGATGTTTCGGCTTTTGAAGAAAGAATGGAAAGGATTTTTGGTCCTAGCAACACCTTGAAGTGGATCTCGAGATTATGAAGCTTCTAAGGTGTGATCATGGAATAAAACTATGTAAGAAGGAGTTTTTCATGTTAATATGGAAGAAGATACTTGTGTTTGACAAAAACTTACCAAATATTGGAATGACTTGATGAAGATCCTTAGAACTCTAGCAATTTTCGAGATCTTGGAGGAATGAGGATAATCTTTGAGAGTGTTTGGAGAGAGAGTGTGTGTGTGTTTTGCCTCTCGACCGTAAGTAGAAGGAGAGAGGGGAGAGAATGATGAGGTGACCTTGCATGGAAATATGGGAGGCCATGCATTGTTACATGGTGAACAATATGGAGGTGACACCTCCAAAGTCAACCCCCCCTCCATTTCATTTTTCATTTTTTTTTGTTAATGTGTTGGGCCGAGAGTTTTGGGCTAGGAGAAAGGGTGGAGTAGTTTGGGCCTTGACTTGCCTTTACTCAAAATTATGAGGCCCAATGATTACTTTTCGGCCCAATGGGCTCATTAGATAGTTCACGGCTCAAATAGGATAAAAGAATGGGTTTATGGCTCACTAAGGTTAATTGGGTTAGCTATGGCCTAATAAGGCCTTTTAGGGTTACAATAAATCATTCTAGGCCCAAATGGTCCAAAATGTTATAGATTTTGTGAATTGGGCCCATTTAGAATCCAAATAGGGTTTCCAAGCCCAAAATAGTTGAATTGAATGCTTATTGGTCCATTAGGCCCAATAAGGAAATCCTAGTCCAATATGGACTTAAACCGGGATTCTTAGGGTTTTCAGACTCTTTGTTGAACATGAGAGATGAATTAAAATGAGCACTTGATGATATTTACTTAAAGTATATGTCTTACAATAGTTGAATGATTACACGAGAATAGAATTTCCTAGCTAAAATGCTAGTTTTGACACATCGATTCTCTCTTTTGTGCTCTTTAACTGTGTGAGTCTTTGATTGTGTACACATGTCAGGTTGATTATAGAGTTTTCTTTAACAATTCAAGGTTGTGAAACATTATTTAGGGCTTCATTCACCACCACACCTCTTCCATCACTGGTAGATCTAAACCGTCACTGAGGTCCCTCTCTCGCTATCTCTAATTGTGTGTGTTTTTTGTTTTTCATTTGTACATTTTTTTGAACTTGAAACCTATATATCACCTCCATAGTTTTGCTTTCAGTCCGCCAACCCAAACTTCTCTGATTACCGATGTCTGTAGTGAAGAACGGATGAAGGCAATTAATTGAGTTTTTGATCAGGTTGGAAGCTACAAAGGCCTTGGATTTTTGGATGAAGGCCACAAATGGCTGATCTGGATCAGGTTTATTTACTTTTGGTTCTTTTTTGCTTATCGTTGTGCTTATATGTTTTTGGTTAACTTCGATTTGATTACCATGTTTCAATTTTGTTGCTTCCAACTAATGGCCTAGATCCATAAAGACCATTTTCTTGCAGTTTTCAAATTTTCAAATAAATTTTCCGTTTTGATAAAGATGTGTGAAGAAGAACATGGCTAAAGAACAAAAGAAACGAATCAGATTTGGGTTCCTTGGTTTCTTCTATTAATATTTCAGTTAATGGGAGAAGAAAAGTATGTATATGCTAAAGAAGTAGCAAATGAGTGAACCTCGAAGAGACAGACTTGGTTATGCTTTGCTCCTTAATAAATTTACTTCCAAAAAATACATGATAGTGTAATTATGTGTCTAATATTTTTGAATGCAAGTAAATAGCATCTAAATTCCCTGTGAAAAATTAACTAAATAATTATCTTTTGTAGATAAAATTACTAAATAACATGATGTCAATAGACTCCTTAGAGCCTAATGTTCGTAAGTTTTTTGATGCTTAAACATGTAATATTGTTCATATCCTTACTAATTACCAACTTTTTTTTATATTTGATGGAATTTAGGCAGGAAGAATTCCTCTTACCTGCATTCTTAGGGATCCAAATCACATGATATATGCTAACTTATTTTATTAATAGTATCATGGAAAGCCGTATCGTCAGGTATGTTGTCTATAATTATTGTTATTTACTATTTAGTAGTAACCCTTCTAAGAGCTCTTTTTGTTATTCATTGATTTGTTGGTTGCAGGACTGGTGCATTTGATCAGCAAAAGCTAAGATTCCATTTTATTGAAGGTTGTTTATTTATATGTTTAGTGTACATTCAACCACTTTTTTTTCTTGAAGTCTATCAATACTTTTAATAGGGTTTGGTGACTGTTATTCAATAAGAATGGAAGTCAACATATTTTTCAATGATACAAAGCTCGATTCAGTGATATTTTCCTTGCAGCTGTGAAAAGAATCCATGATGGAGGAGCAAAAAAGAGGATATAAGGTAAAATACATGGCCACATTTGAATACTTACTTACAGGATGAACAACCTGGCTCAACCAAGCAAAATTTTAAACAACGAAAAAGAGAAAAGAGGCGTTAGGAACATTTTCGTTGCTACTATTTGAAAAAAAAAGAGAAAAAAAATTCCATTCAAACAAGACCGATGAAACGCTTGTTAAAGAAACAGGTCATTTTGGATATGTGAAGGTGAATTTGGATGGATTGCTGATTAGAAGGAATGTGGATCTAAATGACCATGATTTCTATGAAAATTTTGCTCAAACTCTTGAAAATTCTTCGGATAAAGCCCAAGTGCGTGGTAAACAAATAAAAAAGTGAAGGGTCATTGTTAAGTAATTTGCTCTAAACTATAATTGCTTTTTCATATAAATCAAATAATAATGTGATTTTTATTCTTTTTCAGATGGTCTCTCTCTAGTGCCATTATGCATGAAATGCTTGTGTGGTAGCCACAATCTCAACATTGCGTTTAGAAGGATACACATATAATTAAGTAAAAAACAAACGTACTTTTTGGGATCTCGATTTTGAAATAAGAACCAAAAGTCAATATGAAACCTTGAAAGTATGACCAAAATAGAAACGTCGGGGGTCCAAATTCGATATAGAACCTTTCAGTATAAACTAAAACCGAAAAAAGTTTCAATTCTAGACTAAAATCGTTAAAATCAGAAAGCATATTAACCATTTTTGTTATTAACTCTTTATTGTGTGTCATTAAAACATGGACTCTTGGATCGTGACCTATATTCATCTCATTAGAAATCGAATTAAGCCCAACATCCACCTCTTGAGGAACCACATCAGACGTGTTGGAATTAAAAATTTGGCCTGATAGCGCAACATGCAAAATATCTTGAGTGTTTTGTTCAGGTTCAAGGCATGTTGGAACTTTGTTTGTTGGATGCGAAAATAATGTCGGCAGAGAAGTAGAAGAACAATATGATACATTCAGGGAACAAAATAACCATTAATATTAGCAATTATAATTTTTATAAGTTATATAGTAAAGAACCATATGAAAATGACATAACCTAAAATACACCAAAAAATAACCGGCTTTGAACTTTATAGCCCCTTAAAATTTCAAAACCAATTTCCGACGTGGCTTCCACCATTTGTAAACATACGACTGCAACATTCAAGAAATTTGTGTTGATTAAAAGTCTAATATGCAATCAATGGTTATGCTTCTACATATGAAAATACGATGCTATAACATAAAACAATAAAAAACTATAACTGTATCTATGTAACCATGTGTGTGACAACGTATTTGTGTGTATGTGTAACGTTGTAAGTGAGTATGGTTGCAAATGAAATTGCCAACATCATTAATGATTTAGCTTTACTACATGGTTTTTATTTTTAATTTGTTGGTTTTGGGATTGGAAATACCCATAAATCCTCTCCTTAACGGAAATGACTATTTTGCCCCTGCTTAATCTGACCATTTGCAAATAATTATTGTATAGAGAAGTGTTGCACGATTAATAATGGGCAATCAACATATGTTAATAGACATTTCTAAAAAAATCCTAACTTTTCATTTTTAATTTTTATTGTTTTCGTTTATGCTAGCATGACTTTTTCTTGATAATTGTTTACCCGTTGTAACTATTTGCGTAAAACAACTAATCGCCTCTATAGCTAATTTCTAAAAAATAAACTATCCGCACCCGTCGCTCGGTGCGGGTAAACGGCTAGTGTGTATATATATATATATATATATATATATATATATATATATATATATATATATATATATATATATATATATATATATATATATATATAACTTTATTACCCTTAGGCCGTTTTCTATCCGACAAACTTTAAAGAATTAGTACAAGTAACTATTTTCTATTTGGAATATCTTTTGAATTTTGAATTATTGATGATGTATATTAATGATTATTTTATTTATCGTTATTGAGATGTACTTTGGATGATTAAAAATTGCAAGATTGCACAATTTTAAACTATTTTATGCGTTTTTTTAAGACGGAATCATATAATGACGTTCAATGTAGGAATGTTGTGTCTATCATGAATGGTTTGTTGTTACTGAAACTTGAATCTTAACGACAACATAAAATACTAAATGGTAATCGTTTATAGATTTATCTTGCATTTTATTTCATTAGAGTATGTGGTAATACCTATGATTGATTTATAAAGATTTTTTTTTTGGGAAAGTAACACAAAAATCATTAAGTTTACACTAAAATTCTAACTTGATATTGCGGTTTTTTTGTCTCAAATTTAACACTGTGTTTTCTAATTTGTTACAATTTTAACTACTTGACCGGTTAAACCGGTTTCTACGGACTTGACATGACGGCGTGTCATTTTTGCTGACGTAACATACTGGCATGACATGCTCATATGTCAAAATTGATTTTTTTTTCACACAAAACACTAGTTTTTATTATTTTTCAATTTTGACACTAAGTTTATTTTTTGTTTTTTTGTTTTTTTTTTTTTAAATTTTGACACTCCATTTTTTCTTCCAAATCGAACATCATTTTTTCCATTTTGTTCAATATTGTCCATTTTCTGTTTGAGACCGTATAATTTTTTTTTCATTTGAAAACCATATTTTTGTATAAATGCAATGTTTTTTTCTACATTCAAATTATAATGTTATGCATAAATATGTTGTAGTTATATTATAACCGTATTTTATATTAAATACGCAACTTTAAATGAGTTTGGAGATGTGGAGTGCACAATTAAATAAGCAAATTTGATCTTGGGAATATAAGGGTCTGGTGTTCGCTTTAATTACCAAGAGACCATTCATTGTATATAGTCATGTTTTTTTGGTTTTTGCAGATATAATTCTTCTTCATTTAACATTACAATAGTGCATTACGGTTATAATATAATTAATACATATTTATACACAACATCATGGTTTGAATATAAAAACCTTATATTTATACAAAATGTGGTTTTTAAATGAAAAAAAATATATTTATATGGTTTCAAATGTAACATATATATATATATATATATATATATATATATATATATATATATATATATATATATATATATATATATATATATATATAGACACACACAATTTCAAATGAAACAAAAAAATAATGTCTAATTTGGAACAAAAAATAAAGTGTCACATCATTAAAACCGAACAAAATTGAAAAAATAATGTTTGATTTGAAACAAAAAGGAAAACCTAGTGTCAAAATTGAAAAAAAAATAAAAAAAAATAAAAATAGAAAAGGAAAACTTAGTGTCAAAATTGAAAAAAAAAATGAAAATTTATTGTATTTTGTAACATTTTTTTTCTTTCAATTTTGACATGTTAGCATGTCACGTCATTGAAATTGACATGTCATCATGTCATATGAGGCAACTGATTTGATCGATCAAGTGTTCAAAATTGTAACAAATTAGATAATACGATGTCAAATTTGACACAAAAAAATATAGTGTCAAATTAAAATTTTGAGGTAAACTTAATGATTTTTTTGTTATTTTCCTTTTTTTCACAATGTAATATAAGGCACTCGCATATGATCAAGTTAATCGAGAAACGAAATGCGAACAACAACCAAATCACCATCGATGTAGGGTTTGTACGAGAAAATATGCTAAGTATATATTATGTGTCAGCATAATTAAATGTTGGGTTTTTGGACTTGTTTTTTTTTTAGTTAGGTTAATTCTAGATAAAAAATATATATATATTTATAGACTTTATTTACGTTTTTTTCTGTAATTCAAATTTTAGTCAGTAATAAAACCTTAACTAATTTTTGTAGATCGTTATTAGTGTTCTAAAGAAATACGATAACATCCAAATAACTATCCATGTAGGGTGTCTACAAGAAAATATGCCAAGTATTATGCATATCTAAGTTTTTCGTCTCACAAGTATAAACAAGACGGTTATCAACCATATCTTCACCAAGGATTCTTCACAATGATTGAAGAAAAGAAAATTTGAAAGATTATTTACATGTAAATATTTACACCATGTATACACGTTTGTCATGATTATAACTTTGATACTTAAATTAGTATTTGTAATGATTTATGATTGAATGTTCATGTTGTGCTTCATAATGAGTAGTCAGCTCCTCGATTTCAAGAATTTCAACTCTACGATTCATCTTTTTCCTTAATTTTATAGCAACATCTGATGGTTTAAACCTCCCGCAAATGCTAACCCTGTTTTGTTGTTTTTCTATTAAGTGCTTCTCTATTTCTTTGAAAAATAAAAGAAGAAAAATGTTAGTAACTGAAAGCTATATATATATATATATATATATATATATATATATATATATATATATATATATATATATATATATATATTAGTAAATTTGTGATCTTTCTTTTTATGATAATTAATATTGTTGTTTTAAGTTTAAACCTCATGCATATTCTCTCCATGTTAAGAAACTACAATTAATATCTTCTATTTGGGTTGTCCAAAAAAGGCAATGTTTCCTTTTAGAAAAAATCATTTCCAAAAATACAAATTGTATGGTCCCAAACAAAATTAATTAAAAAATTGTACCACATATGAACCAAACAAAATTAGTTGTATTTGTTTGTGTATGTTTTCTTAAAACATAACACAAAAGATGATCACTTAAACAGATTTTTATGAGGACACATGACTTGATTTTCTTTAGGTTGATTTTTTTATAAATATAATACAAATAAAAGAAACGAACAACATTTTTTTAAATTTATATTTGTGATTGTTGTGTTATGATTTTGTTTAATAAAACTATGTATACACATTATTATCATAAAAAAACTTGTAAAACTATATTTTAAAAGTTAATTTCACCAAAATAAATCTTGTCATGGTTAAACAAACAAATCTTTACCTTTCATGTTTAAGATGTTTCTCCTCATTTTTCTGCAACAAGAGTTGCAGTCAAGGTTGATCCTCATCACCATGCAACATACCTATGGAATTTCTCACACAACCAAAAAATAACAATGATTTACCAAGAAAATAAAAAATAAAATGGTATTTAGTCACAAAAACAATTGCTCATAGGTCAATATTTAGTCACAAAAACAATTCATAGCTCAATGTCATAAATAAATAAATAAATAACAATTTGATGCTTGCCTGTCCTTCCATGACTTATTGAGATTTTTTTGCTACGAGTAATATCAATGACGTGAATACAATAAAAATATAAAATAACAAATGGTGAACTATTTGTATAAAATATCGTAAACAAATTGCTTATATTATGTATGTTTGGGTTGTTTTTGCATAGATATGGAAATCATGATGTTTTTAAGGTTGAATACTCGAATGAAAGAGGATGGAAAACTTGAGGAAAAGAAAGATGAGTAGGTTAAGTCACCTTTCTCAACAATTTAGGGGTTACTTTTGGACTACTTGATGTCATGTTAGGGAAAGCATATTAAGTTTCTTTGCTAAATCATTATGTGCAATAACTAATAAGCCTTGTCATGAGGATTGTCATCGTTTAATTTTATGCAAATTCCATATAAATTTTGTTTAAGGTATACTGTTTTTATACAGAATAAAATTATGCTTAGCTTTTTACAAGTAGGAAGTGGGGTATTTATATTTATGTTACATGTTATTTTGAAATGGTTTGAGAGGATATATCATTATGGTGCATAACATATGAATATATTGGGTTGTTAGAATTAGAATTTCAAAATACCAAAGTTTCTATTTTTTTCCAAATACCTGTTTCTCAATTCATATGAATATAGTTATGTATTTGATTAATTTTTCAATTCAAAATATTTTAATCAATCAATAACCATTAGAATAATTGATTCATGCAAATTCTTTCAAACCAAAAAACTTGATTTCTAACAACTCCAACCAATTACTCCATTGAAAGGAGCATAATCCAAACCAGAGAAAAAAAACAAGCAACAAGAATAGCATCAATTTTCTTTTGTTGTGAAAAGACTTTATTAACCCTGTTCAAAAACCACCTCAAAGAATATCCGAAAATGACAAAAAAGAAAAAAGAAAAATGGAGCTACAACATGTGCTAGAAACCGAATAATAATGCCACCTCTGCAAACCAAGTTTCTTAGCTGCAAGATCATATCATGTGATTGTTGTTGTTGTTGTTGTTAAGGATAAAAAGTTGGAACAACATTTTACATTGTCAAGATGTCTGGTTCTTGAACAATCTTTGCAAATGTTTTAAGGAAAGCAGCCAAATCTGCTCCATATACAATTCGGTGATCAGCAGTAACATTTACCTGAAAAATATTATAATAATAACATCATGAATTTCTTAAAAAACGAATTTAATAAAGATTTATATGGGTTCCAAAAAACATTATTTAATATACAAAAAAACTCACCAGCATTTGATTTTTCACACTGAAATATCCATCTTTATCAGCAACAGCAGTAGGCTTTGAAGCTCCAACAGCCATAATAGCACCCTGCAACAAATCAAACATTTCAAATTTTCAATAAGACCTAAATAATATAAAACTTACACAGATAAAGATTTTATAAAAT
This sequence comes from Lactuca virosa, assembly GCF_052849685.1. Taxonomy (NCBI): domain Eukaryota; kingdom Viridiplantae; phylum Streptophyta; class Magnoliopsida; order Asterales; family Asteraceae; genus Lactuca; species Lactuca virosa. Next base: position 63,849,796 of record NC_136433.1, read on the forward strand.
AACTAAAATCAAGTTTTTTTTTTAACAAATACCTGTCCAGGAGGAAGAATCGCATCAAATCGATCCACTCCAAACATGCCTAAGTTTGAAAGTGTAAAAGTCCCTGCAATCAAAATGGCATATTTCATCCATAAAATCTTGTAAAGAAAGAAGATATAATTACAATTAGAAACTTATATGGTTTAGTGGTTACCTGAGTTGTATTCATGGGGCTGAAGTTGTTTGGATCTTGCTTTCTCCACAAGCTCCTTCCATTTTTGGGATAACAGATAAAGATCCAACTACAAGAAAGCAAACAGAATGAAGGATTTCTGTCTATGTTTGCTAGGAATGAAGAACACTTAAGATCCATGCATACCTTGTCAGCATCTTGGAGAACAGGGGTGATTAAACCACCATTGATAGCCACAGCTACTGCAATATTGATGCTGTTGTTATAAGTAAAACTCTTTCCATCTTTGCAACTTGCATTGACCACAGGATGCTGAACAAGGGCCATGGCAGCAGCCTTTGCTAGCAAAGCAGTCATGGTAACACCCTTGGGCTTAACCTGAAGATCCATCCACCAACAAACAATTTAAATTTAGGAATATCATAATTCAAATGTTCAATCAAACTGTGAGAGTATATGATAGGTATGAGCATGATCAGATTTCAGTAAGAGATAGGTAAACACGAATTTGACCTTCTCATATAGAGCATCAAGAGCATCAGTGATAATCGGGTAACCAACACGGAATGTTGGCACAGACAAGCTCTCAATCATGTTCTTTGACACAGCAGCTTGCATTGTGGTAAATGGAACGATCGTAGCCCCGGGAATTTCAGCAAATGTTGGTGAGGATTTAGCCGGAGCAGCAGGAGCAGGAGCAGAAGGAGCGGTGGCGGTTGCAGGGGCAGCCGAGGATTTCGCAGGTTTGATTCCGGCAGCAGCTTCAACATCCGCCGGAGTAATCCTCCCAAATGGTCCAGTCCCAATTACCTTGTTTATATCGACCTTATGCTGTTTCGCCAGCTTCTTCGCAAATGGTGTCGAAACAATCTTCCTCGATCCATCCGCCGCAACAGGAGCCGCAGCTGGTGTAGAAGGAGCAGCAACCGGAGCCGGAGGAGGCGGAGGCGGAGAAGGAGCGGAAGCAGCAGGCGTCGATGGAGCAGAACTACCAGCACTAGCGGCTTTCGCCTTAGCTTCTTCAATTTCCGCTTCAGTCTCCGCTAACAAACCGATCGGAGCGCCAACTGGAGCCGACTCACCCTCAGGAACAACAATAGCGGCAAGAATTCCGTCGTAGAAAGTTTCAACATCCATATCAGCTTTATCAGATTCAACAACGACAACAGACTCACCTTTGGAGAGAACATCCCCTTCGGACTTGATCCATGAGACGATCTTGCCCTCAGTCATGGTGGAGCTGAGTGCAGGCATGAAGATCTCTCTGATTTTAGCACGAACGGTGTAATTCCTTGTGCGGCGAGTGAATGTAACGGCGGGTGAGGAGGTAAAGCGCCATTGGGTGTTGGCTGCGGAGATGGATGAAGAGAAAGAGAGCGATGGGGAAGCCCTAGCTTGCAGAAGTGAAGAAGACATTGTAGAGAGGGATATGGAGACGATGGATTTGGGGGTGAAATGAGAAAATCGGGGAGAGAGATATAGGAATGGAAAGAGAATGAGGCGGAGAAGACGAGGATATGAGGAAGAGGAAACACTGTAAACATCGCCCAAACATTGGCCATGTCATCCAAGTTCGTTGGTCTAACTCTACTCCCTCAACTAAACCCATTTCTTCTAAATTTGCTATTTGTTTTCTTCACTTAAAAAAGTTAGAACTATATCTTAAACAATGTTTTAAAAATCAAAGATTTTATTTAGTATTGTTTTTAACTTTATAAAATTGTAACCATATGATCGGATTAGGGTCGAAAGATCATGTGACTTGGGAGGTTAATATGTTATAACCTAGTTTGTATACAGTTTTTATAGTCTGAAATATTAAATCTCTTATTTTAAGGGTAACATTTAAAGACTTAACTTTACATAAGATATCGATAAGATATTGATGTAGTTGTAAACATTATTATAAATTTGACAAACATGTGTTGTTCTTATGTGATGTAGCAGAATTCTTTTAATCATAATACTAATAGCAACTATAGACCAAGAGAATCCCATCAAATCAACAATCAACTCTTCGTAGACGGAAGAGCGACTATCATACTATGCAGTAGAAATGGTACTTCAGAAAGAAGTGTACGAATACGAGAACTTGCAAATGGAGAAAATACAGAGGGTATTGGATAGAGAGTAGTAAAACGATACATGGATAAGCATAAACTAACATAAGAGCATAAAATCTTTTTCGACAATAAATATAAAAAAAAACAAAGACATACATAGTGGCGAGACTATCCATTAACCCTAATGTTGCATATCCACACCAACTTATATGAGGTCATGTATTATGTAAGAGCAAGTTCTTCCATATCAAGCCTCATGCTATCCTTCAACTTCTTTCGAGGATGTCCTTTCTTTCTCTTACCATCAATCATCATTGATTATACCCTCTTATTGTTATTGATTGTAGCCTCCTTATGATAGGTTAACTAGAAAAAGAACATTTTAACCAAAAAAAAAACAAATAGAAGAACTTGCATGTAGCGACATCATTATGATTTTGAGACAAATTAATGAAGTTGTGAGTTTACAATATGATGCTCAATATGAAGCTCAATGGACAAATTTTACACATATTGTATTGGATTTTTGAAGTGGCATGAGATACCAATTTTGTAGAAAATATTTTAGAGTTTATACTTTTAGACACTAAGAACCATATCACTATATCATAGAAAGGGTTAAAGGATTATTATACAACCCTTTGATTTTACATTCGATCATATAATTATGGGTTCCATCTTGCTTAAATCGTCTTACTGGAATTATGATAAATTTTTTGTTTGTATAATCGTAAAAGTATCACGATCTTAAAATCAAAATTCAGATCTAAATAGCATTGATGTTAAAGAATATGTAATGACAAACTATGAATAATACAATTATATTTTTGGATGTTTTGTGGTTTCATTACCACGATTTCGATTTTATTATTATTATTATTATTTTTAGAACGACGGGTTAGTATATGTTTGTGATAGAACTTACGACCTCCTTGTTATTAACTTATTGTTAGACACTTTGTTAGCCAATTAAGCTAGTCCCAACTTGTATTTTTTTTCTTTAAATTAACCATTTTACTTCATATGTCAGCTTCCACCGATTTCATTGTTGAATGTTGATGTGACATTTAATTAAGTGATATGCAATTTATGTGGCAATTTGGTTGACACATACACAATTAGTAATTCAATTGTAAAGGAATGTATGTTTCTTTCTTGAAATGGGTCTAGAACAAAGAATCAAACAAATTAAATGCCTTCTTTTGCTTCCATATACAAATTTGGAGTAAATGTCCACCAATTAAATGACATTTATGTACATGGATGTATATCTCAAGCTAAATGTTGGACTTATTAGACCATTTAAAACTATGGTAGAAAATATATTAAGTGCCATAATTATCAAGTAAATTGTTGCATAATGTACGTTTGAAATATAAAGGTTGATTTTGGAACCAAGTTTGTTATCCTTAAAAGAATTGCAACTATTTTAAATGGATCAATCTCCCATCAACCCTATTATTGGCGAGAAATGCAACTATTTTCAGGAATTCAAAATGTTCTCTGCAAAAAGTTATGGATGATATTTAGGTTTTGCTTTTTAACTAAATTCAGTATAGGGATACATGGTCTAGTCTAGATTGATCTATTTGGTGTTGCCCTCCTCTCATGACTTGTAATTTGTAGATGTCTAGCATCTTGGTAGTTTGTTTTTCTAATAAAATTTATTGAGTTCCCAGTTAGAAAATTCATTAGAGAAATACAAAGTTTAAGATGGTCATGTTACTTATGTTTACTTTAGTGTTTTTTATATTTTTTATTTTGACTTTACTTAGGGTTTTATTATGTTGAAGGGACCGATTTTACTTAGCCATTAATTAAATGTCTTTAACTGTAGTTTTCCATCTTATTTTTGACATTTAAACTGTGGTTGGGTGGATTAGTTGGTATCCGACTTATTGACACAAATATTATACACATTCTATCAAAACATAAGCATACACATATCATTTTCAAACCCACTACTAAGGTCATACATATATATTTTTCAAATTGTCATACATAAAAAACATTAGTATGTAAATTAGTCATATATACATTGTCATACGCATAACTACATACATACTCACATGCAAAATTGTGTTTAGCTGGAATCCTAGATTGGTTAGTATGTAAAAACAGTTAATATGTTAGTACAAAACATTTTTATATACAAAATAGTTAGCATCTACCAAATAAGTTCAACAGTTATTACATTCATATGTTCCAAAAGCCGATCTTTAACATTCGATGTTGCAACCGACAAAAACAAGTCCATAAAACACATTCCGTTTCAAGTTTTCTTAAAATTGGCATAAATGTCTTACATGTTACATATGATCTACATACATAGACTTAATTCTCAACCTCAGCCCACCCACCATTCAAATGTATGTAATATATGTAAGATATAACAATCAAATAATATATATATGAAAATTTTTAAGTCTTTACATTTAACATACATTATATATAATATATTAAAACATAAGCCCCCTTAGGAACAGTTCCTCCCTTTGATTGGTGGGTATTTTCTTTTTTGGTTTACTTTTGTGTTTTCGAGACAGTGAGTTACACGTGCATTCACCTCCAGATTTACCATCTACGTGGTGTTTTTTCGTCTGATTTTCTATTGCCCACGCATCATGTAACACCGACATAAAGTTTTTCGTTTTATGTTACGTTTTTGATCGTTGGTCGCTTTGATCGTTGGTTTTATTTTCGTCATGCCTAAACTTCCGAAACGGAAGCTCCCTTTGTATCTTCATCTGCAGCTGTATTCCTTCGAAGGTCACCTCGGATACAACATTTAGACGTTCCTCATCTGCCCCTTATTCAAGACCTTTATTGGACAACAGATACAATTTCGGTTTAGGCGAAACTGATTACACTTCTATTTCTTCATATTAATTCTTGATTGAATACTCTAACTTTCAAACCATTGCTGAAAAACAATGGAGATAGGTCAAAGGAGTCGATTACAGAGGAGGTAAAGTGATTAAGGTTGGGATTCGCTGATTTTTTTCGGCTGGAGTATGGAGCTGTCTTCGATTTTCAGTCAACGCCATTCTGTTTGCTTACATCGAACTGCGTCATCCGAGGTAAGATTCCCAATTGATGGCATTGTTGTTAATTACCATCTTAAAAGTATGTATTTCAAATCCATTCTACGATTCTGGTACATCAATCTTCAATTTTCGATTTAGGTTTCTTCCGATTTTGGGTTTTTCAACTTATGTTTTTTTTTTTTCCTACTTCTCTATCTATAAATATTTGATTTTCCAAAAGCATCAGATGATAGAGATGAGTCGAACAAAAGGTTGAAAATTTCTATGATTTTTTATCATTTGGTTGATTATTTACGGTTTTTTTTTACCTGTATCTTTGCATGTGCAAGCAACAATTGGAGAAAGAAACATCTTTCAAAACTGAAGTTTTAGAACAAATGCACACAGTCAACCCTCCATGGTAAAACATGTCATCCTTGCTTCTATAATTCAGTTTCATACAATTGTATAACCTCTTTAATCTACATGGGATATATTACATTTTTAAAATCATTTTTAGGTACGGAATCTCTGTATATGAAGGTGCTCTTTCTTTTTCCTTTATTGTATTCTTTGTATAAAATTGCTGAGTTGTAGAGTTATTTAAGCACTAATTATGTTGTATAGAATGACTGTTCATTTAACGGTTGGATTGGAAGTTTAGCCTAACACCGTTAGGCATTATTTTCAACATACCTGCTGCTTAAATGCTTTTTTTTTTTTTTTTTCAATTTTCAATTCACACAAATCATCAACCAAAATGGCTCACTCAACCATCATTTTCTTAATCACATTCTTGCTGTTCTTTTCACATTTAGCATTTGCTAAAACTCACTACCATGATTTAGTTGTATGCGTGCCAAATTTGATCTTTTAATATTTCTTGAAAATATAAAACTTTTTATACTAATTAGTTGTTGTGAAAATAGGTTCAAGTCACTAAAGTGACACGACTATGGAAGACCCGTAAGATGGTAATGAAAATATCCTCAAAAGAATGCTTGATGCCTTGATGTTGTGGTATCTATTTTCTGGTATGTTACCTAAACATTGTCATTTTAAAAAAAAGAAAAAAAAAAAAGCCCTCTTATACCCAATTAACCAAAGTTCTTGATTTGCTTTTGTTTTCGCTATTGTAGTGTTTTTTTTGTTGGTGGTCATGTACCCATATCCATATATGTCGTGTGGAGGGGAACAAAGTTATGTTTACAAGGTGAAAGGAGAAAATTAACATTTGGTCCTTAATAAACAGTGGGAGTGGGGAGGGGGTTTAAGGGGTAGAGATGGCTTAAACACATGGTTTAATATTTCACAACTTTCTTTTTCTATCTACTTGTGAAAAAAACATTTATATATCGAAATAAACAGTGGTCCCCACTCTGAGGAATGCTTACAAGATTATTGGGTGATAGGACTTGGGCCAATTGTAAATTATGTCATGGTTTTTACTATATTACTCAACAAAGGTCTTATGTTTTAAATTTATAATGATTTGACTTTATTAACTATATTACCAATTATTATTACTCGAAAATTCCAACCACTAAATTATTGGAAAATGGGATGCAACACAACTATACACAAATTCAAGAAAAAAAATATACCAAAACCAACATGTACATAAATCTCCAATAGTGCCAATGGTAATATAAAAACTAAGTTAATTCTAACACAATTCACCTAATTGTAACAAAGAATGGCCAATATACAAAAAGAATAGGAACAAACACACCTTGACACCATAACATAACATAGATGACTTCCATGGAAAAAAAATTGTGAACAACTTTGGGCATTGTAAAATAAAATATCACCAATCCAAAGTGATTCCCCTTGAAGTGTAGAGATTATCAATGTAATTTATAATAGGAAGCGAAGCCTTTATATACCTTCTCATTTCACTTTCTGCTGATTCATCTGTGATATATGACGTGACACCAGTTAAATGCTTATTTATGCAACAATGTTACACCAGGTAAATGTGACACATGATGTGACACCAGTAAAATTTACAACTTACCACTTTCATTTAGATTTAACAAGAGTTGATCTCTTGTTGGAAGAGCACACATTCCTGCTGAAACTGCAGTTCTAACCGCCCATGTGTGATATGGAGCACACACTTGTTTGTAAGCCTCTGAAGCTGCTTCTTTCAATGAGTAATCACTAAAAGATTTCAAAAACATTTTAATATTATTAGAATAAATACATCATTAATCTTAAATGACAAAGTTTTATATGGCTGCATTTGTTACATAGGACATAATTGGATAAACTTTTCTACACTATTTTTGAACATTTACGTGTTAGGACAAAATGTTGCAACTTTTGTCAATTGAATGACATGACATAATACTGTTTGTTTGTCTTAATGACATCACATCACATGATATGTGACAAAAGATTGAAGCTTTTGAAATGATATGACATAACATCATATTGTTTCCATGGAACAAAAGATTGAAGTTTTTGTAATTGATGTATATGAGGAAAGATACGTACTCTGTTGACAAGAAATTCTGAAACAATTCTCTGATAAGATCTAGACCTTGTCTAACTCTTCGAAGCTTTCGAGTAAGGCTCTCAGCTGATTGCACAGTGTCACTTTTAACATCGTAATCAATTACTTTACTTAAAGTGCCATAAAGACTTGCTGCTTCAGAAAGATCACGCACCTGATGACCATAATCAACAATGAAATTAGGGTTTTTTCATGCATTGAATGAACCCTAGAGTTCAATAGATTCAAATTCGAAAAACTATTTCTCGAATTACTTTCAGAAACTTCCTATTTATCACCGATTTTTATGTTTGACTAATTATAGTTAATTGATTGGACATGAAAATGTTCATTTGTCCTGAAAATAGAAAAAGCTTGTAATGAATTCGATGAAGAAAGCCAGAAAAGGTACCTTGGAGGTGTATTCCATCTCGGCAAATTTGAAAGCGATGCCAAGCGAACCAAATAGAACAGAGACCAAAGAACACGCGTCACAAAAGGGCTTCAAACGCAGCTCGATGGAAACCCCATTATCCTTTTTAATTAAATCCGATAGTTCCTCAAATGCATCTGAAATCAAAGAAAGAGCTGTTCCTGTTTCAGCATCTTCGAATTCGTCGTCATCAAAACCCATCCTGTTGATCATAATACATCACAAGTCAACATAAGAAACAAAAAGCACAATTTTCCCGATCAACAATTGTGAAAACGAAATCAAACCATGAAAAGGAAATTAACGAAGCACTTACTTCTCTGTGTCAATGTTCGAGGTGAAGTACGAAAAGATATCCATGGATTTCGTGTGTGATTTTGATGAATTTGCAGCTTTGCGTGTAAAGTCTACGATTGATGAATTTGAAGGAAAGTGGGAGGGGGTATTTGAAGGTGGCCGGTGACTACTTTTGGCGCCGGCCAGAATATGTGAGCTGGGAAAGTCTATGGGAAACTTCGATTATATTCCATAATTATTGGAATGTTTCATTAATGGTCCTTTTATATTTGGTGAACTACAAAATAAGACCCCTATTTTTAAAAGTAACAACAAATTGGTCACTTAATTAGTTAAATGTTACTCTATAAGTCCTAAAGAAAACAAGACCTCTTTACTTGTAAGGGTTAATGTCATAAAATGACAACCAATAGCATGCACTTTGTTTTTTAGGTTGCTTGTCTATTAATTGTACTTAAAGGTCATTAAACCGTTTTTTGTTCATGCTAAACCATTAAAGTGCATTTCAATCAAATAACTTCGTCATATCAAATGCCACATTGGATGCAATATCAATGTCTCAAACATGCCTAAATGAAAAAAATGTCATGTTGAATTTCATAGTAGACACCACATATCATTTAATACTAGCTTACCTGGTTGAAATCTATCATGTTTGTGTAATGAACTCAAATGAAGTTTACAGACTTATCGAATGCATTCAAAGATAAGTGACCTCAAAAGAAATAAATATATGTATTATTGGTTATCACTTTATGTCATTAAACCTATTTTTAATTGTCTAAACAAAAAATATGGGAGAAGCTTCATCTTTCTAAAAAAATATTTTAGAATTATCTGTCTACAAACATTAAATTTGGATTTGTGAAATGGATAGCGGTTTACAAACTTTTCGATTTTGTTTCATGTATTTTATATAGGTTAATTTCGTTTTAAAAACTAAAAATCTTAAAAATATGAAAATTTTGAATTTATAGTCATTATTCATGGATTTTAGTTCGTTTGTCTTATGTATTGACCTGCCGAGATTTTTTATGGATCGGTTGCAAAAATGAAATGTGTGAGCACTTGAATTATCATGTCATTATCATGCAACTATGATGCATGCTTAACACTTGATATCATTAAAGATCAAACACTAGTATTATGAAACATAAAGGGTGATTACAGTATACACATGTAAGATAAAGTCATGACATGTCTTTCCTAAAAAGATGATGGGTTTGGATATAAATTGTTGGAATTCTCATCATTGTTGGCAGTCTGGGACAGTTGTTTTAAGTTGAAATCTAGCCCATTAAGAATATTAACATTGTTTTTTCAACTAAAAGTTTCTAGATACAATGTTCTTTTGAATTAAAATATAACATTGTCTTAATTTAATAGATTTTTGAACATAAACGTAATTAAACCGTTGTAAAAATAATCGAGAATATTATATGACACCTTAAATCTTTCATTAATTGACCACGTTAAACTAAATATCTCCTAAAAGTATAACGTGAATTCAAAATCAAACATAATATTTTTAGTACAACTTTTAAGCCCTCACGTCATAGTTCCAATTGGTTTCATGATGGCATCTTTTAAGATAAGCGATAAAACAAGAGACTCGGATTTAAGGCCTGAGAATGAGAGTAATAACAATCGTAGTGGGCTAGTGGCTTCTAAGAAATAGACAATATGTACAAATTACTTAAGAACCAAGTCTAATAATTTATATAGTATATACGCAATAATTTAATTAATCGAAGTAAACATTAAATCAAATAAAAAATCGTATAGCAGACATTAGGAAGTTAAGCAAATCTAGTAATTTACACCTTAATAAAAAACATATAACACTGAGTCGTATAATAATTGTTTTATTGATCTTTAGGGTCTATACTTTATACATAATCCATCCTTACTAAATTAAAATCATATTTTTAAACAGTCAAATGTTATAAAATAAAAAGGATTCATTGCAAACAGTAAAATGGTCTTTGTTAACATAAATATTAAAATATTAAAATGTCAAACAAGCTACAAAATATCCCCTAAATAGCAAGACTGTAGGAACAACACCTTGGTGGCTTGGACCTTGCAAGTGTTTTTGAGTTTTGAAGTCTTTGTAGCCAAGCCTAGCCCGCAATGCCCCAAATTCAGATGATACCTCTGTACCTCGGTTAATAATGGCTAGGTTTCTCTAGGGGGCAAACGGGTCGTGTTCGGGTTGGCGGGTCGAAATACATCAACCTGTACACGAGCCATATAATTATTCGTGTAATGGATTGGCGGGTTAGGAACATCAACCCGGAAATAATACAGTAACCTGTTTAGTCATACGGGTTCACCGGTTCATGGGTCAGATTCAAGTTCATGAGTTCGTGGGTCAGATTTCATAAATAATTATGATACACATAGTCTTTTGGAGTTTGATAATACTAATGTTAATGAAAAGTTGAAAAGGAATGATTTTGATGTTGTGCATGTATGGAATTGTAGGACATTTAGATTTTTACATACCGTTGTTTCCTGGGTCTTTAGAATAACAAAAAACAATAAATAAATAAATAAATAACCATTAAAATATATATGAAATAATGATAACGAAAATATGTATGAAATTAGATATAAATGATTAGTGTCTATTGATAATTAAGCATGTACATTCTAAAAAATAACTGATACAAACATGTAAAGTTTTACAAAGGCATGTGAGTGAGAGCAGGTGTTGTCCTCCCTCCTTGAGGTCGAGGGTTCAAGTCTCGTCCGGAACATAGGTGGTATTATGAGTAGTTTAGTAGAAATATGAAAGATTTGCCGTTCCGAAAAAAATGTGAGTGAGAGTAGCCAACGGTTACTATATATTCATAATTAAACATGTATAAATTCCAAAAAGATAAACTGATGCAAACATATATAATTTTACAAAGACATGTGAGTGAGAGCAGCCAACCCAAGGTCCTTTAGTTTATTTAAACAAATATATAATTTAATAATATAAAGGGATCACGGTTCAACTCGTGATTTTTTTTTCAAACCCTTATACGACCCGTATAATAAACGGGTTGGCAGCTTGCGGGTTGACAGTGTAACACTTGAACCCTGATATGTTTCATTATTGCCCTTGTATTATGTAAAAGTTGCAATTTGGTCCTTGTGTTGTACGCGGGGCGTACCACATGGTACACTTGGCGTACAAGCTGCGAAGCGAGTACGCGGGGCGTACCACATGATACGCTTAGCATACTCATTCGAGGGTTGGACGGGGTTTCGGAGGTGTACGTAAGGAATCTTAAAAACCCTAATTTTTGAGGTTGGACACTATATAATCACCTTTATGGCTTATGAAACCCTCATTCCTCAGCCTCCTCTAACCTTTTAGCCCCATATTCGAAACCCTAAGCCTCTCCCTTGTGTTTTGAGCTCATTGTGTCCATTTTGGTGTGCTTTAGTCCATATTCAAGAAGTAGAAGCTTGGTGCAAGGTGGTGGATTAAGGAAGAGCTTGTGGATCTTGATTATTTGCTTCATTTCCAGCTTGTTTGAGGTATAAAGCTATGAACTTGTTTATTTTTGGCTTAGATCTATTATATATGAGTTTTGGTCCTTTTTGGACCCAAGAATAAGATCTAGTGGTTTGATACTACTCCAGGAGCTATGAGTTGTCACTCTTGGTGTTTCTGAGGTTCTAGATTCATAAACTTGTCACCTTTAGGATTTGGATTCATCCATGCAAGAGTTTATGTCAGTTTAATGGAAGTAGAGTGTTATATTTTGAAGTTGGGTCTTTATGAGGCATGCAAAGTCACCAAGTCAGTGACTTTATGGTTATAGACGCTTATTAGGACTTGGATCTGTGGTTTGGACTTCTGATCTTAAGCATTAAGAGCTTAATGAAGAGTTTAGCTTAATGGATGAGTACATTAGGTGTACAAGTCTGTACGCACAGCGTACAAGCCAAATAGTGTGTACGCTTAGCGTACAGCTGAGTACGCCCCGCGTATTCAGTCGGGTGGGATTTTGCATTTTGGGCTTCAAGTTTGGGCTTGGGTGTTTGAGCTCTTATTGGGCCATCTGAGTGTAAGTGTTTTGGACTAGGGAAAATGGTTGGGCTTTAGGGTAAGGCCCGTGTAAGGGGTTTGGGCCCAATTTGGAAAATTGGGCCATAATTGGGATGTGGTTGATTAATTGGCTTTTGGGCCTTTTAGATTGTGAGTTAAGCCTTAGTCTTGGACCAAGTTAGGTTAGGGGTAAAATAGTCTTTTTACCCCAAGTATGGATTTATGGTTACGGATTGGAACCGAAATGTTAATTGGGTGTTGTTTTGGTATTGATTAGCTCGGGGATTCGTTGGACCAGTAGCCAAGGATTTTCAGTGAGATTCAGCGGTCGAGGTGAGTTTCCTCACTGGGTTTAGCGGGTCTAAGACACCAATGCCGACCCTTGTTGTTTATGTTAGGAGTCTGTGTGACCCTTGCATGTGTTATGTATACCGGGCGGGGCTCGATGCCGGGCAAGGCCCGATGATTGAATTGTATGATATTGTTTATGATGATTGTATGTGTTAGCATGATTATGTGATATGTATCGTATGCGTATAGTGAATGGGGATCGGTGTCAGGTAGGGCCTAAGAATAACAGATATGTATACCGAGTGAGGCTCGATAGAGGGCGGGGGCCCAGTATGTGATTTATTATGTATGGTATGGAGTAGTTTGAGGAACTTACTAAGATTTGGGTTTACGGTTTTCAGTTTATGTTTCAGGTACTTCCGGTTCCAAGGGGAAGAGCTCGGGTTGATTGCATCGCACACACCACATGGATTCCGCTTTTGAGATATTACTCTGATTGTTATGATGTTTGATAGACTTATTTTCATTTGGGTTGTATGGATAATGTTTTTGGAATACCATTTTACTTAAATTAAAAATGAAATTATTGGATCATATTGTTGGGACGTTACAGACAGGTCATACAAAATCAACCCAAACCCGTTTATATTCGTGTCAGGTTCGTGTCCTGTCACAGGTCGTGTTGCGAATTGACAGACCATGGTTTAGGTATAAAACCAAAGTCGAACCATTTGTTACCGGTTAAGAAAAATTAGAAACTAAACATTTCGTTTTTGAAGTAGTTCGACTTTATCGGTTATTTTGGTTTTGGTTCGGTTTTCCGGTTATTATACTCATCTCTACTATTGAGGTCGAGTTGTATTAAGGCATGGGGTTGTTTCTGAGGTTTATTCATTTCTCATTTCATATATGCTTATGATGTTTTAATTTTAGGTCATTCTTCTTATGAGAATATATATATATATATATATATATATATATATATATATATATATATATATATATATATATATATATATATATAATTTGTTCATATTTTTCGAAATTTTTTAGTGTCTGATCCGAAAAATTAATTTCCAAAAAATTAGGAGTTTTCAGAGATGAAATAAAAAGGAAATTTTGGATTTTGCATCTTTTACTGGATATGGTATGAATTCATTGCCTTTTAAATATCTAGATGTTCTGATTGGTTCTAATATGTTATGGGAGAATGGTTGGTCGGTAATTATGGATAAGTTCGTAAGAAGTTGTCGAAATAGAAGTTTTCTTTATTTTCTATTTGCTGTCGATGCATGTTATTGAAATCCGTGTTGGGTTCGCTTAGGCTAAGCGGAGTTGTAACATTCAAGTTGGGTAAGTTCCTCTTTTGGTCCCTAATGTTAAAATTGTTTTCAATATCGTCCTTTACTAGTACGTAGGGCGTACTCTATGAGTACGATTAGCATACTAGCCTTATGATGGTCGCGGACTCCACCCACGTACGCTGGGCGTACGTGGAGTACGCATGGCGTACGCAGGTCTGGGACAAACCCTAAATTTTAGGGTTTGTGCCCTATTTAAGCATCTTAAACTCATCTCTTGGTAATTTAAGACCAGCCTCCATATCTTCTAAGCCCTAATTTCACCTTTAGCCCTTGTTTTGGTGCTTTTGAGCTCTTGTGAAGAATTTTGGTGTGTTCTTGTGCATTTTGAAGTAGTGGAAGGAGATTAAAGACTCATTCCTTAGAGTGGAGCTTAGAGATCCAGAGTTAGCATCATCATTTTGAGCCATTTGAGGTATAAAGTTCGTAGCTTGACAACTCCTTGTGTAGATTTAGTGTGGGTTTGTTTATGGATTATTTTGGTCCCTTTTGGTTGGTCCTTTTGAGTAAAGGTTGTTTCAGAAGCTTAGCCCTTAGATATGTACATTTTAGGGGTCCCTTATGCATAAAAATGCAAACTTTATGGTGTATCTTGACCCATGCATGTATTAGGACCTTTCTTAAGCTCTTTTGAGCTCACGAGCCCCATTAAGCCATGCATGCACGTAAAGTTGCCAACTTTACATGATAAGTCAACTTTAGGGACAAGATTTGATAGTTTGGAGTAAGGGCCTAACTGTTTAAGTGTTTAATGAAGAAATATTGAGGACATGGGAGTACGTTGGGCATACGATCTGAGTATGCCCCGCGTACTCAACAGAAGGTGATTTTGGGCTTGGCATTTTCGGTATTGGGCCATAATGTGAATTTGAAAGTTTGGGCCTAGTTGGGCCATTAGACCCATGTTTTGGGCTTTGGACTAACATGTTGGGTTTCCTTGGATTTTAGGCCTATGATGGGTTCAGGCCCAATTTGGAAGATTTGGCCATATATATTGGGCCATATATATTGGGCTTTAGGATTTGGGCCTTTGTATGTTTGAGTTGGGCCTTGGTTTTGGGCCAAGTTAGATAAAGGGTAATATCGTCTTTTACCGTGGTTATGGGCCAAATAGCTTAGACTTTTGGTTATGAGGTCGGAATCCAATTAATAATTGGATGTTATTGATTTTGATAGCGCGAGGATTTTCCGGACTAGTAGTCAGAGATTTATTCGAGTGATTTAGCAGCTTGAGGTGAGTTTCCTCACTGTGTTTAGCGGGTCGAAGGCACCAATGCGGGCCTATGGTTTATTATGTTAGGATGATAGATGTCGGTGTGACTCTTGCATGTGTTATGTGTTGGTATGCTTACCGGACGGGGCCCGATGACTGTATTGTATGCTATTGTCTTTGTGATTATCGTACGTGTTCGTATGATTATATGGTTATATGTTTATATGTGTACTGGGCGGGGCCCGATGCGGACCTGATGTCTAACATATCTGTATACCGAGAAGGGCTCGAATATCGGGCGGGGCCAATATGTGTTTATTATGTATGGTATGTGGTAGTTTGGGGATCTCACTAAGCTTTGTGCTTACGGTTTTTAGTTTATGTTTCAGGTACTTCTGGTTCGAAAGGGAAGAGCTCGGGATGATTGCAGAGCACACACACTACATTATTCCGCATTTGTGATTTACTCTGATATTTTATGATGTATTGATATACTTTGTTCCACCGTGGTTTAATGATGATGTCTTGGGATTACAGTTTTATTAATTTAAAAATTATATTTTTGGTCTTTATTTTTGGGACGTTAAAGGAGGGGGGATGTTAAGCCCACTCGCTACGCTCGCCAGCGAGCCATGAACACTGTGACAACAGTCAAATTAAGTTAACGGGTGTCACAAGCGAACGTGACGTAAATCAAATGTAATAGGCTTAATTTGTAACGTTTAAACAACTTTTAATGAAAATACAAAATTTGTATTATTATTTTCATCTAAATCTAACTTCGTAGGAGAAAGTTATGAATTAGAAATCCGTATTTTCGACTAAAAATTATCAAATACATTTTTTCCGATATTATTTATATAAGTTTTATTTATTGAATCTAGACAAGTGATAAAATAATGTATTACACATTTTGTTAAATATTTTGATAAAAGTTTTAAGTTTGGAATTTATTAAATTGGAAAATACGTCTATATATTTTGACTTGTCATGAAATAATATTGTTTTAGTAATATTATGTGTTTTATGTTTAAAATTGACTGAAATATTTATTTTTGTAAGTTACGTCAAATATCTATATTAATTATGAATCAATGGATCATATATATATATATATATATATATATATATATATATATATATATATATATATATATATATATGATAAATGTGGAAGCTATTTCGTAATGAAGTCTAAAGAAAAATGTGTACGTATGCATGGATAAGAATTAAGAAGGAAGACACATGTGAACCAAATAAGAAATTCCATGCATTGATGCGTCAAGTATAACGTGCCAATGACTAAACATTAGTACGTAGGAACATTTTAGATGCGTTTGGAGGCGGTGTAACTTTTAGTATAAATAGATGGAACTCTTGTAAGCTTCTATCAAAGTAAATCAATCTCAAATTCCCCACACCCGAGGTCCTGCTTTCCCGAACGCTCGATTACTTTCCCAACAACAGGAAGTATTGTTAAATAAACTACGCTACGAGGGTGAGTTTCACGGCCCAAGTTTAAACTTTTTATCATTTTTCGGTGGATGATACATGTTTTTATATTATTTGTTTATATAAATCGTAAATTGTTTATATCGCTTATATAATTTAGTTACACAATCGTTATAACAATTTACCGCTAAAATAGACGTTTATATAAATTTAGTAAACACTATCGCTACGCTACCCACATAATATAGAACTATATTATGCATTGTCGTTACTCTACCCACATAATATGAATTATATTATGCATTGACGTTACTCTGCCCACATATATGAATTATATTATGCATTGTCGTTACTCTACCCACATAATATAAATTATATTATGCATTGCCGTTACTCTGCCCACATAATATAGATTATATTATGCATTGCCGTTACTCTGCCCACATAATATGAATTATATTATGCATTACCGTTACTCTACCCACATAATATAAATTATATTATGCATTGCCATTAATCCATGAATAAATTATTACACTGCCTATTTAAGTTTTACAAAATTATTTAACGATATAATTATAATTTTTTTTATAATTATATAACATAAACCGGTAAACATAAACATGTAAAGTTAAAAGACTACAACTTTTAGTGCTACTTATTCAAGGGTTTACATGGGACACATTCATCACCTAAGTGTAATACTTAGCAAAGTCCCCTACATATAATCGTTAAATCTTAAGTGAGCGAAAGAGTTATGTATAGATCTATACGGGCTGACACCCCCACCTGCGGTTGCGAGCTACAACCATCGACGGTTAAGTCACGGGTGATAACTTTCTAAACATTACGACGTCTGATGAAACGTCGTGAGGGGCAACAACTCGTCAGTAGCTCGATTATGGGAACTCATGTAACATTGATAATCATGTCTAAAAGCAAATAAAAATATAAGTTTGAAAATGCTTATATATGATAAAACAAGTACTTTTGGAAATAAAGTACACATATAAATATAAGTTTGAAAATACTTATATACAATAAAAATATTTTTTGGAATAAAAAGTACATTGATACAAATATACAAACATGTAAACTCACCAACTTTATGTTGACATTTTTAAATCACATGTATTCTCAAGAAAATAAGAGTCGATCGTTTCAATCTTTTGGGAAACATTCATGGGATCGTCGAAACACTTTTTATCTTTATTGTACTTATCTGATTAAGCACTACTTGTAATTTTTGGTTTCTTGTATTCTATAAACTTAGCACGACATGTAATATATTTTGTAATATAAAAATAACATTTGTGTTATAATTTTGTATTGTTTAATGTAAACAATAGTTGTGAACCATGATGATGTCGCACAAGGTCGGCATTTCCGTCGTCGACTGGGGTGTGACAGATTGGTATCAGAGCTATTGGTTATAGCGAACTAGTATTTTCTTAGTAAATTACGACTATAGCTTTAGACTCGCTACTCTGATTAAGTTAATCCCTTAAACATAATAATAAAAATATTAATTACACTACTGTAAACTACTTACGGGAGAAATGTCTAAGATGGATTTGTCGCCGTGGGTTGTTGGATTTCATAAAAGCTATACGCTGAAATGATCCCGACCTTTGACTTTTCTTGATTGACTGATCCTTACTTAATAGTCTTGAAGTACCAAACAAAAACTAATAAAACACACAAACAAACTTCATATATAGAGTTATTTATAAACTCAAACCCTCAATAAAAACACTTATACTTATATGTAAACAATAACTGTGAACCATGATGCTGTCGCACAAGCTCGACATTTCCGCCGTCGGCCGGGGTGTGACAAACACCGCCCCCTAGCGCTCGCTAAGGGGTCGCTATCCGATCCTTGTTACGATTTTGGCGAGAAGAGAGAGACGATGAGGGTGGAAGCTGATTGGTGGATGGAAGCTGCGGTGAATGTCTGATTCTTTGTGTTTCTTTTTTCTTTTCTTAAACTGATAAAATATATCAGTTTCCTTTTGATCATGTTCTTTGGTCCTAATTCGGTTCTTGTATCTTACGACCATGGATGGAAGCAGGGCCGTCTCAACCAGTTTGGGGGCTCTAAGCGAACCAAAAAGTTGGGGCCCTTTAATAAATCGTTCCAATATCCAAAATCCAAAGTTGATTCCAATATCCAATATCTAAAGTCCAAACCTAATTCAAAAATACAACTTGTCACAGTCAAACTTAAAAAAATTAAGCCATATTAACCCTAATAGACAGTCTAATCGAAAAAGAAGTTATCAGTTATTAGTTATGGAATATGGAGAAATAAAGAATCAGAGGAAGAACATACCATTTCAGATTCAAGAATGGACTGATGTAGAATCGATTTTTAAGCAGTCAGGATTCAAAAAACGTTTTTTTTTTATTTTTGATCAAATCAAGATTCAAGAATCGATTATTTTTCAGACTTCAAAGCCAGGAAGAAGAAGAAAATCGAGAACACAGAAGAAGAACAGTCGTTTAGAATTTAATGTGCGTGTCTGCGAATGGAGAATCGGAAATCGTCATCCGTCCCTTAACTAATCGACATTTGGTTTAAGGTTAAGTGGGCCCCTTAGGATTGGGGGCCCTAAGGCTGGAGGGAGTGGCCTCGTCACCCCTCTCGCCAAGAGTAGGGATGCAAACGGATCAGGTATTCCCCGCTACCCGTCGGGACCCGACCCGAACGGATCGGGGATTCCCCGCCTTAGCGGGTAACAGATCGGGGATGGGTATTAGATATCTTACCCGAAACGGGGATGGGACGGGGACGGGTATTGTACTATCCGCCCCGTTTAAAACCCGATATATATATATATATTCGAAATAAGTTTCGATTTTATTAATTATTTTTTAATAGTTTTCAATTTACAAGAAAGAGAATAATGATTATGTCTCTTAGTAAATTGTGAAGAGTCGTGCTTAGTAAACTGTGAGCCATTTCTAAGTATTTAATAGATTTTAATTACAACAGATATAATACTGAATTTATGTACTGGATTTTGAGTATTTGTTATTTGCGACTAAATTGATTTACAATTTATATGTAAAGCTATCTGTACTCGATTTTTTTTTGCGACATATATGTAGTCGATTTGTTCAAAAAACAGATTTGCAATGGATTTTTATTTGCAATCGATATCTTCTTATTTTTCTTTGCACTTCACTGACTCGATTTATCTTAGCGTATATGTGAATCTGTAATGTCTATGTATTCTACTGCATCGATTCCATATGTATTCAAAGAATCTATTTGTAATCGATTTCTCTGGTATCTTTCTGCTATGATACTTTGGACGTGTATACTATCATGAGCTTGCTAATGATTTATATGACTGTATCATGTGTATTTTTAATTACCTGCTATGATTATGAACTTGCTGCGTTTTAATTTCCTTTCCCCTGCTTATGTAGTTTGCTTCATGTGTTCTTGTAGTGAGACAAGATCAAATTCAACAACCCATGGAGCCAAATTGTGAGGCTATCAGGCTGCTGGAAGTACTAATGTTGGGGCTGTTGAATATCAAATATATATTTTTTTTAACAAGATTACAGTAAACTTGTCAATTTGTTTTAGTTTCCTATCAAAATTTTAGAATATCGTGATCAACCTTTTTGTATTTTGTAGTCTTTTGAGAATGAAAGATAAAAATTTGAACTTTTTAGTTATTGTTTATAATTTTTATATTTTTAGATTAAGAAAAAATGAATTTTAGTTTTTAAATGGGTATCCATTGGGTTCCCCGAATCCGACGGGGATTTTTTTACCCGACTCCATTGGGGATTTGGCGGGGCGGGGACGGGGACGGATGTGGGGATCGGAGGTTGGGTACGGGGACGGGGATTGCAGTCTCCGCCAATATCCGTCCCCGCTTGCATCCCTAGCCAAGAGCCTCGTCAAGAGATCTACACCACTCCTCAATATTCGCTATGAAGCTCGTTAGCAGGAGTTCGCCAAGGGTCTAGCGAGAGAAGAGAGAAAGAAATGGAACAATATGATTGGCAAATGGGTTTTTTTCCATGAAATTGAAATTTACAGGTTAATAAAAAAGAGAAATATTATCAATTTGTTCCTCAGTAGCAAATGAGGAAGATGACACAGATTTCACAATTTGGCAGTTTTGGTCCCTCGATTTTAGCTTTATGACAGATTCGACTCCAACTTACAACTTCTTTTACAACATAAATTTCTAGAATTGGGAAAAAAATCTCCTACAAAATTTTATTGTAACTTTTTTAATTTAATATGAAATGTTGTGTTCTAAAAAATATAATTTATTTGATATTAATTGTTTGTGGTTTAAAAAAATTATTTAAAAAAATATAATTTAATTAATTTTGAAAAAAAAATGGTGTGTTAGGAGTGTTACCACTCTTTATAAAATGCTAAGATTTAGATGTTAAGACAAAAAGATGATGTGGCAGGCAAAAAAGTGATATGAGCTAGGAGTGTTACCATTCCCTCTAATCTAATCATTAATTTCAATGAATGTAGAGTCGGCCCTGGATGGAAATTGCAGACAGTTACTGAAACCAAAGGTACAAGTTTGCTTGACTTCTGATTTCATATATTCGTTTGACTTGCAGAAGTGTTCTATATCGACTGCTGAAATTATGTGTATCAAACACTGCACATGTTATTCATCTTCCCTTTTCATTCTGTGTATCCGATTTTCAATTGTGTTGGAAATTAGGGCAAGCTATAATTAACTTATTGCTATTTTACTCATATTGATACATTCACAAACTGTTCTATACGATGCATCAATATTTAATTTTTGAGTTGGATTTAAGTTGTAGTTGTCGGTTTATTCGGTTTATGTTGTTGTGTTACTATGAAAATCAGTGTAGATGAGTAAGAGGTCCTAGCTATGTGCTTTTATTTTGCCACAATTTTTGGTGGGTAATGGCTAGACCGTTGGTCTTGATTATTGGAATGGTAGGGTTTTGTGTTTTCTAGAGTTTCTGGTGATAATAAGTTGTAGTATTGTAAGGTTGTTGTCTCTTGTAACCTAGAAAATACTTGTTCTGAAAACTGTTGAGTTTGCATGTGTTGTTTGGTTTGTTATCAGAAGTAAATTTAGTTATGTGGAATTGACTGTGTGATGATTAGCTTTTATTGTGTTATAGGGATATGTGTCTTATTAAAGATTAAACTGTAATTAAACATGCCATGAATTGTAAGTACTTTGTGAAATTGTATTAAGAATGATTTTTACACAATTTAAGATGTTAAGACTTAAAAAAGGATTAAAGGTATCTAGATGCACTGAATGATCTGATGTATGAAACATTGAAACCAAATTTCTGCATTTTTTCCTTTCTTGAAGACTTGAACTAGTTTTATATGATCACATATGTAAAAGATTCATCCCTGTACTGTATATCAAGAACCCAATTGATACCATTTTCTCTTTAACAATTATGTTTGCATTTCATAGCATGAATTCATAAAGTACAACTGTGTTTGCACATTTGTTTTGTTTTTGACCATTATACCCTTTTTATGTATCCTCTGCTTTTTAGGTCTCGTATGTGATTTGAGTTCCCTTTCCATGTTGTTATTAATGTTTGTTTCTCATATCTAGCTTTATCACATGGGGTAACACTTGTTATAATTTATTTTAGGCGGAATATCATATATACCCTTGCTAAATATCTAAATATCGTATTTGCCCGACCTAAATTTTAAATATCGTATTTGCCCTTCTTAATGTTTTTTAATATCATATATACCCAAATCTATTTTTTTTTTATCATTTTTATTGATTTATAATCATTTTTACCATTTTAAAATCATTAAAACTAAAAAAACAACTAAATTGACGATAATACCCTTTCTTTACAAATCAGCACAGGAGGTTTTCTGGTCGTCTTCCTCATGTCATCTTCCTCTCTGTCAAAAACCATCCTTAGCGTTACCCTCTATTTCATTATCAGTCAAGATTTTAACTTCATTTTCCCATGGTATTGATGCCTTTCTGTGACACCAATCAAGAAACAAGATTTAGATCATGCACATTCATTTGGGCATATCCTTTTGATTTGCCTGCAATATTGGAACAGTTGCATGCCACAAGTGGAACAACTAATTGATCTTCCCGACGTACTGAAGATGTAAAAAAAGAACAGAAAGTTTGGAAATGAAAAGAGAAATAATTGTGTAACAAAATTTAGAAAGGAGATGTTATACTTACGCTCCAAGTAGGAAATGCCAAACTTCTAACCTGATACTTGCATCCACTCCCAACAAATCAATTATGAGAAATTAAATATTAAATTGAAATGCAATGCTGTGAAATCTAAAATTTAAGCAAGGAATAGGAACATGCATACCCCACTGCGAACTTTTTTCATAAATTTTACACCAAGTTTTTCTTCTGGTGTGAACAGATTTCTCCACTGTTGAGGAGTGAGTGCGTGTTTTCTTTTCCTACGTGACCATGGTGATTTCAAGTGCCCCCTGCTGTGTTGTAGTTGATTAATATATCGATTTTCAGACCCTGTTGTGTTTATCTACAAGTAATGTGTGAGGAGACTAAATCGATCGTGAGGAAGACGACAACTGAGAGGAAGATGACTCAAGGAAGACGACCATAAAACCTCGCCTGAATTAAACCTCATGTGAATTAAACGTGGAAGGGTATTATCGTCAATTTAGTTGTTTTTTTAGTTTTATTGATTCTAAAATGGTAAAAATGATTATAAATCAATCAAAATCATCAAAAAAATAGATTTGGGTATATATGATATTAAAATACATTAAGAAGGGCAAATACGATATTTAAAGTTTAGGTCGGACAAATACGATATTTAGATGTTTAGGAAGGGCATATATGAAATTCTGCCTATTTTAAATCAACCATTGCAGATATTTTTTAACCAACAAGATACCGTATGGTTGCATTTTGAGCGTTCTTAAACAATCTTGTTAGGCCCAAAACTACTCATTTGTTTAATATTTATGTACAAAAAATGTTTCTATATTAAAATAAATTAATTTAATCAAATTAGAAAAATAAAATAAAATAATGGAGTGCTATGAGTGTTACCACTTCCTACCAAATGCTAAGATTATATACTAAATGGTCAAAAATGAGGTGACATTCCAAAATCTGACATGGTAAGGTGTTAGGAGTGTTACTACTCCCTTTAGCTTTAGAATCCACTTTATGTGATCTTCAAACTACCCAGAAAAAGTCAACAAACCGTTGGAATCTATTAAAGCCCAATACTTGTGGGGTGGTGATCAGGGCCGGTCTTGAGGAATTAAATATCGTCAAAGGCTCTAGACGAACCAGGAAAAAAGGCTCTTATCTTTATTATAAGTTTTTGTTTTTAAATAAAAATATATAATAAAACAAATTGGGCCTTGTGCAATTGTCCACTTCCCCCCTAACGTCCTCATGGTTGTGAGGAAATGAGAGAAATATTTGTTGGGTCAAATGGGATATTGCTATGGCTCCTAAAGATAAATGTGTGATTGGAATTGAAACATTAAAGGCCTTTCATGATTTTTCAATTTATTATTATTATTTACAAAAGTGGCGTTGGAGATTTGTAAACAATGGTAATGTTTTATGTGTTAAGTGCATCAAGGCAATCCTGGTCGGAATGGAGGGTTTTGCCCTTTTATGGAAAGTGTGAAGACAAATGGAGTTTGGTCTCAAATTATTGGTTATATAAATCAACTTCATGATAGAGATATGGTGTTTCATTCGACTCTTAAAAATGGAGTGGAGATGGGGTTATGAATTTGTTTTGGAAATATATTTGGATTTGGATAATCGTTGTTGTTGAACATATTTCAAAGAATTTTTTTACCAAAAAGGTGACCAAAATTGTACTGTTATAGATCATTCGAGAACGAGTGGTTAGCTTTGGAGGCAACGATGGGATATCAGAGGATGGAAGGTCAACAACTCACAATTTTATCTAAATTTGAAGGGTCGATTGTATTAAGTGCTATGCAAGATTCATGGTGTTGGGACTAGGCGGTATCAATGTTTTCATAATTGGTACAATTAAAAAAAATATATCAATGATCTTATTTTTGGGAGATGGTGGTGCAACTATGAGATGGTGAATGTTTGCAAGGAAAGTTAACATTTTTATATGGTGATTTTTACTAAATCTTTCCCTATTGTAGTTAACTTAGCCAATAAAGGATTTGACTTTCATTCCCTATTATATTTTATATACTAGGTTATAACTCGTGTACTATACGGTTCACAAAGTAAAATAATATAGAAATTTTAAAAATTATAATCATTGATTTGCAAAAAAGTAATTATTATATAAAATTTGAAGGTTTGTCCTAGACTGTATATTATTATTTAAAATTAATATGTAAATATAAGCAATGTTAAATCTAGATTAATGATATATGAATAATTAATATACAAAATTCCTTATGCTCTTCACTTATATTTCATTTTTTCCTACTCATCAACTTAAAAGTCACACTATATTCCTATTATTTCAAAACATCTTAATTAATTTGTGAATCCTTAACTTTCAAATTATACTACTTAAGGGACAAAAGAAAGAAATAAAATCCATTTTTGAGTAAGTCATCTATGCACAAATCAACTTATTTAATATGAAAGTTCGACTATAGCAATCTAATTAGAAATAAGATAAATTCTCTCACTAAAGTCATGAAAATACTCTTTTGTGGATGCTAGAACGTTAAGGAGGGAAAACATTTCAGATTATATAATATTTGTCATCACCATACAAAATCTTCCAAAACTGTCCATTTTAATTGGACTATAACAAATAAAAATAAAAATAAAAAATTACAACAAAGATACCAAATTCTGTACCAATATGAGATATTTGCTAGTATTGTACTTGTTTCTCCATAACCATGCCATTAAAAAAGAATACCCACAAAACGTCACTACCTATTATCCACCAACCAACTATCACACGTTCAGGCCTTCTAATAGTCTTGTACAACATCGAGGTTTCTGATGCTTCTTTCTATATTGCTTCAAATGCAACATAATACAAATCATATGAATACAATTTTCTATTTTTATTATAATATTTCCAATAATATCTTAAAGACCTTTGAGTCATACATTTTGTCAAACCCAAACTTATTAGTTTAAAGTATAATTAGAAGCAACTATACCAAATGGCCAAAAATGTAATTTACTCTAAAGTAAAATTATAAGCAATTTAAAAAAAAAAAAAAAAAAGAGATGATCTTTTATAAATGGCATTCGGTAAAATTGTATCCTTAATATACATCAACATGTATAGAAATTGGTCTTCGTGGTTAGAGTCTGAATATTATTAGTCACCTCTCAATCTCAAGATCTCATTGGTAGTTCTCAATCTACAATATCGCATATGCACCAACAAATAATATGTGAAAAAAGATAAGCAATATTTACATGTTGAGGGCATGATGGAAAATAAGGCTAAATTAACAATGTACTTTGAACATACAATGTTATTTGTTATTTTAGCCTTATCTTGTGAATTAAAATAAAATTTCTTGTTTTAACTCTAAAATATAGCAACCTGTAAGGAACATGAATATGTTTTTGAAATATGCACACCCATTAACAACCGGTTGAGAAACCTGATGAGTTTGTTTGGTTGATGAAATGTGTCACATGTGTTTGTATACAATGACGAAGCTTGGGTGGGCACCAAGCATAAAACTAATATAATAATAATTTTAAAAAATAAATAAAAATATTAAAGATTAAAAAGGTATTATGGTTATTTTTCAGAACATGGACCAACAATAATAAATACCCCATAATAAGGACTGAAACTACAAAAATATATTTTTTGAAACCAAAATTAAAATAATAAAATAAAATCAACGACCAAATATGTAAGTAACTCTAAAAAGAATGATATTATGCACAAAAACTTCTTCACTCAAGACTAATATTACCTCCAATAGATCATTACTATAACACGAAAGCACGTCAACCTTATCTTCTTACAAGAGGGACTTCATCCGGGGCGAACGCAGGATTTAACAGTAGGGGTTGCACGTGAAATTTAGGGGTTGCACGGTACTATAAAAAATAAAAATTTCAAAAATTTTTGAAAAATTTTCCACTGCGGCCGGAAAAGTTAGGGGTTGCCGGTGCCACCGTGGACCGCCCCTAGGTCCGCCCTGACTTCATCACCCGTAAAGATTGAAGTTTTCTGATCGTGTTAACAATAAGAAACTGACATATTTCTCCAACTCATCCCTATTCTAATAAATAAATAGTTTTAATCTTTTTTTGACAAGTGTCACTCTAATACAACTTCTCATTAATATTATGTCATGTGTCATGTAAATATATTAGGCAACTCATTTTAAAATTCAAATTTATATTTTCTAATTATATGTTAAATTTAAAGTTATAATAACTTTAAAATTTTGATATATCTATTAATTAATAATTTATTTAAAATGACTTATTTAAAATAATTGATTAATAATTATAAGTTTTTATTATAAAAATTTAATTAATTTTATAACCGTGGTTCCCACGGGTTATAAACTAGTTTTTAAATATACAAAATAAAGAAATGGCAATTAAGGTTGTTCATGGATGGCTAACCAAAAATATCAATTTATTAATATTTTGAACCTAAAGCCAATAATCTAGTTAACCAGTTCTTGGTTTTTTCAGTGGATTGTTGATGAGGTTAACCATCTAACCATTCTCTAATTAATAAATGTATTTCGAAATGAACATTATAAGACGGTTTAACAAAAAGCAACAACTGTTTCGAAGGAATGTTGGCAGATATTCAAATCTGATAAAATATTAAAATTTAATGACTCGTAAGAAAATAGGCTTTGAAGTAAAAAATTTCTTATTCTATTCCATAATTTTTTTTCGTATTGTTGCTGAGTTTTTAGTTAGCTTTAAATTGTCATATTTACTTCGTTGTGAGTCTACTTAGGCTGTTTTTTTTAGAAAAAAAAATTGTAGTTCACTCTTTAGAAATAGTTATAGACTCCACAAACACCTTATTTGCATATCTATTGAGTCACTTACAACCATCCAAAAATGAGATATCGGTTTTGTTTTGTTTTGTTTCTGTTACAACATTGTTGCTGAATTTTTAGTTAACTTTAAACTGTCATATCTGCTTCGTTATAACTCCGTTCGGGCTGATTTTTTTTTTTAAAATTATAGGCCACTGTTTGGCAATAGTTACAGACTACAGAAACACTTTATTTGCATGTGTATTGAGTCACTTACAGCCCTCCAAAAATGAGATATCAGTTCTGTTTTGTTTCTATTACAACATTGTTGCTGAATTTTTTTAGCTTTAAACTGTCATATTTGCTTCGTTATAAATCCTTTCGGGCTGATTTTTTTTTAAATGTAGTTCACAGTTTGACAATAGTTATAGACTCCAGAAACATCTTATTTGGATATGTACTGAGTCATTTACAACCCTCAGAATATGTATTGAGTCATGTATTAAGTCATTTACAACACTCCAAAATGATATACAATTTTTTTATAAAACTTATTGATAGATCGTTCTTTTGCACGAGATGTGGTAACCCCCTACGAGTGAAGATTTTATAACTTGTCAAACAACGGTCTCCCTTCTTGTTATTAGCAAATATTCGGGGTTACAACATTTTTTTTCTTTTGTTCAAAAATTTCGGTTTCCGGGTCTTTCCGGGTGTAATACATGAATCCGGTTCCAATTATCAATTTCCGTTTCCAACCGATTTCATACCCACTATACCCGATTGATACCCGGAATCGAACCGGAACCGGTTACAGTATACCGGTCTGGTTGTTGGTTCTTATAATCCGTGAATTTCGGGTTCCGGGCTTTCCAGGTCCAGGTAAACCGGTTCGGTTTTAAACCCATTTTCATCCCTAGCAAGTAGATAGCTAATACGTGTATAAAATTAAAATGCATTGCTAGTACCAGTAAAAAATATAAGACAAAACTGCAAAAATGGTCCCTGTGGTATGCATTTTTTCTGAGGTTTGGTCCAAACCTCGACTTTTTTGGATTGATGGTCCTTTTGGCCTAGTTTCGATGCATATTTGGTCCCTCAGTAAACTAAAATGACTGTAATGCCCCTCATGTATTTATTTTTCATTTTTCTTTTCATGTTTTTTAATTTAATATATATATTTATCTATTTTAATAATTAATAAATAAAAAAGGGCATTCTCTCTCTCTCTCTCTCTCTCTCTCTCTCTCTCTCTCTCTCTCCCCTGGCAGAAACCCAGATCAAGAACTAGTTTTTGGTTCACACACACTTCTTGTCTTCTTGCACAATTGCTTTCGATTTTCTAGTTTTTTTAACTACATGTTTGTATGATTTCAATCAATTAAATATTCAGGTAACATTGAATGAGTTGGTAACAGAAGTCATTGAAAATGAAATCGTGAAACATTGTTTTTGAGAATTATAGATGAAAGGGATTTCTTCAGTTCTTAGTTTACATACACCCATATATGAAATAATTTGGGTCCATTCACACATGATTTTCCAGAGTAAAAACCAAAGGTCATAGATGTATCCTAGGACATGAACATGAAGATCGATTCATCTTACTGTTCAGCAGCCTCCCCTGTAACCAGTCACAAATTCACCACCGTCTACCATTTTCGATGAATTGAAACCATCCATCTCCCTCTATGCCTACCCCTAATCTTCCTTTGAAATCGATTCAGGCTTGTAAATCAAAAATATGAAGAACAACGGTTTGAAATTGTAGGTGAGGTTTTAGAGAAAACGAAAATGGTACAGACCCCGATTCCGATTGTCGGATTTCAAATCAAACATTGCCATCGTGTTCCCCTTAATGTTGAAGTCGAGTGCAATCCGGAGAAAATCGAGACCCACAAAAGGGAGAAAATTGAAGCAAGCAGAATTAATCACACGATAACAATGGTCGGAGTTCGATCAAAATCGTGGTGGGTGGGATGAGGGGCATCGATTCCGGTGTCTGCAATCACCCTCTTCGTCATTTGCCTTAGATTTTATGGTGAAATTGGTCACTCTATCATCTTCTTGAAAATCCCAATTTGGGTTTGAATCAATCCTTCCTAAAAATCCCAATCTATGTAGAGAAGTAACTGCTGTCTTTCAATTTCATCCACCTCCATACCTAGCTTTCATACCTTGAAATCAATCCAACTATATATTTTATACAAAGAGAAATTAGTGCAGTTTTAGAGAAAGAAAGTAGTGGTATATTTAGAGATACAAGTTTTTGTATGTATATGAGCAGAAGCATGCCAAAAATTATCAGAAATGAAGCTCTGTTTAAAGCTTATCTTTACCAGCAACTTCTTACAAAGCAAAGCCTGAGAGGTTCCATCAGAGGGAAGGAAAGTTGAATCAAGAAGAACATTAGAAAAAGAAAGGTAGGAATAACATCTGTTATTCTCCTTCATGTTTTGCGAGAGAGAGAGAGAGAGAGAGAGAGAGAGAGAGAGAGAGAGAGAGAGAGAGAGATGACCCTTTCAGTTTTTAATTATTAAAATGAATAAGTAATTATTAAAACTTAAAAAAATGAATTTAGAAATAGAAAATAAATACCCAAGGGTATTAAAGTCATTTCAATTTACCGAGGGACCAAATCCGCAATGAAACTAGCTCAAAAGGACCACAAAGCTAAAAAAGTCGTGGTTTGGACTAAAACCCCAAAAAAATGCATACCACAGGGACCATTTTTGCAATTTTGTCAAAATATAAATTTGTTGCTGTTAGGATAAAAAAAAAGTAAGTTACATTTTTGGTCCTTGAGTTTAATTAGTTTTGTAGTTTTGATCCCAAAAGTTTAGTATAGCAATTTTAGTCCCTTTTTAAGATTCAACACTTTTGGTCCCTGTAAAATGACTATGTTGTCCTATGATGTTTTTTTTATGAATAATTTGTTATTTATTTCATTTTTTTATTGTTATTAGATTTAGGTGTCACCACCATCCTATAACCTCGACCTTACGACAATCTTTTTACTTGTAATAGGATCAAAATATTTTAAAAGCTTTGAAATAATAACCAAAATTACACGATAACTATTTTTTAGACCAAAACTACAAAGATCAATTAAATTCAAGGTCCAAAATTATAATTTACTCTACCAAATAATGTTGATATTACTCGCAATTTCAAATTTAAAGTACCAAAGATCAATAAAAATATGAAAATGTTGATATTTTTTCAGTTGCTTGCTAAAGATTTAAGTATACACAAATATAATCATACCTTCATTAATACATAAGCAAACAGAAATAAAATCATAGATTCCTAATTGTGCACCTCATAACAAATGCAATCATAAAGTACCTCTTAAATATTAAGATCTTTTTGAACTTGCAAACCAAAATGTTAGAATCAAAATTTCCATATTATTAACCTAAATACAATTGGTATGCATTTTATACTAGGGTTAATGAACTAGAAAGGCAACGAACTTTGGTCATTGTTCACATTAAGGTAACCATGTTTTTTTCGTACACATTTGATCATTGAACTTGTTTGACATGTTCAAAATAAGGTAATATGACTGGTAATTAGCGGCAACATTACCCTATTATGAATAGGTCAAACAAGTTTACTAGTCAAATGTGTACGAAAAAAACATGGTTATCTAAATATGGACAAAAATCAAAGTTCCTTACCCATTTTGGTAATATTTGGTTCTTTATGTTAAATACAAGTAGTCATAAGATCCATTGATGTGACATGAAATTGGGTTGTCCAGTCTTGTGTGTGAGGAGATGGTCAGGTCTTGGGCCAACCCAGTTTAGGCCCAACTAGTTAGGGGCTAAGTTGTATATGCTTAAAGGGTTAGGTTGTATGTGTTGTAAAGACTTAGCAACACAACCTAGCCCATGACTAGTTGAGACTGAACTGAGTTAGACCAAGCCTAACTTAATTGTTCATTGACTGTCAGAGCCTGATCCCAGGGTACAGTCCCTAAAACGGTTCTTGTCCAATATTACCAAAACGGATAAAAAACTTTGGTTTTTGTCCATATTTAGGTAAGCATGTTTTTTCATACACGTTTGACCAATAAACTTGTTTGACCTGTTCATAATTGGGTAATATTATCGTAATTACCAGTCATATTACCCTATTTTGAACAGGGCAAATAAGTTCAATGGTCAAATAAACGAAAAAAACATGGTTACCTAAATGTGGACAAAGACCAAAGTTCGTTACCTTTTTAGGTCGTTGACCCTTTATACTAAATGTGAAAACGAAATGGTCACTAACAATAGGAGTCGTCACTAAATGATTTAGTGACCAAACTTTAGGTCGTCACTTTTCGTCGCTATAGGTCCGTCACAAAAATTGATTAGTGACCAAATTATAAAACCGGTAACTAAATAGTGATTAAAGTATTCTTTCCACTAATCTATGACAACCTTTTTCGTCACTAAATGTTGTCACTACTAAATAACAGTCGTCACTACTAGATGGAGGCCTTGTTTGTTTACATCTTAATTGAAAAATTAAGAGGTAGATATAGATTGTTTGGTATCCTCTTATTTTTTTGGCTCTTAATTTTTTTAAACCCTCTTAATATTTCAGATATGGAAACGGAGTCTGAAAAAAATAAGAGACGCTTGTTCCTTTTTTACCCACCGTTCCTTCTATTCACGTATAGACCTCCACCTAGACCTTCTTCTCTCAATCATGCGCACCTTCCGCCTCCACCATCTGCCTTCCGTTCCGGTCACCGCCACGAGCCCCCTGTACCTCCAGCTCCGTCAAAACTCGGAGACAACATCATCAGGTAAGGTTTTTTTAAATCAATTTTATGAAATCGATTTAAGAACTCTGTTTCTTTCTCCCTTCGTCGACGACACCACACCCATAACACCCTCCCACAGTCGCTGCCTCTTCCACCATAGCTATTTCTGCTTCCGTCTTCCCCACTGCCACCGCCCTGGAGCAATCGATTTCATGGTTTGATGTCTGGAGCAATCGATTTCGAGGTTTGGCATTTGCAATCAATTTCAAGGTTTGACCTTCGATTCTCTATAAATCAGATGCTTTGATTCAAATTCTGATATCTAGCGTTGTTGATTATATGAATAACATCATGATTTTGATTTTGGATTCGAAGTTTATGATATTTTTGGGGTTTCATGGACAGAATTGATTATGTGATTTTCAGAAATCAAAATTTTGAAAATCGATTTTATATATTCGACTTGTTGATTTTCTGAAATCAAGATTTTGAAAATCAATTTTATTTGTGAAATACAACCTGATGTAAGCTTGAAAAACGATTTGTGGCCTTTGTGGTTGAACTAGTTCTTGGTTATCCATATATGTCTTTGAAGTTGTAAACAACCTGATGTAAACACATGTGCCTTGATTATGTTAGTTCTTGGTACAAGTTAATGGATAAGAGTCGTGATAGATTTTTGGAGGTTGTCCCCGATTACGAGATCCCGAACTGAAATT
The DNA here is from genome assembly GCF_052849685.1 of Lactuca virosa. NCBI lineage: Eukaryota > Viridiplantae > Streptophyta > Magnoliopsida > Asterales > Asteraceae > Lactuca > Lactuca virosa. Next base: position 63,883,117 of record NC_136433.1, read on the forward strand.
ATATTTCTTTGATCTAGTTGAATTTGATTTGGAAGGTTACTAGAACATTGTGTTGAAAAGAATGGTGAACCAACATTAGTGGTGGCTGCAGAAAGGGAGAGGCTTCAAAGGAGTATCAATTTGCTGCAGGAATCAAAAGAAATAATCAAACAGGGATGGATGGTTTTTCAACTATAAAGGGATTTTTTTTAATAATTTTCTGCATTAAAAGTGTAAAAGCTGTATTTTGATTTTGTAACAGATTATTTCTTGTTTCATCTTCGTAATTTGGAATTTTAGGTGAATTTGTATTTAAAAGCTGTGAACAGTGGATTAAAAGTTGTGATTTCCTTCAAACCTTTTGTGCTTTTATTAATATTTATTATTATTTTTAAACAAAAGAGTAAAACGGTCATTTTCAACTTTCAGCACAACAATTCAGATGTTCCAACCAAACAACATTTTAAAATTCAGATCTTAAAAATTCAGACCCTCTTAGAAATTCAGATGTCTTAAAAATTCAGATCCTACCAAACAGCCTTCATGGATCCATAAACTCAAGCTTTGTAAGAGGCCCGTAGATCCCATCACTTCCATAAATGAATGATAATAAATCAAGATTTGTTTTGTGTTCAATGATATAAAGTAAGTTATAAAATTAAATACAGTTTCCGATCATTCCTCCCTCTGCCACCATGCCCAACACCACCACACACTCCATTTGAATAGTTTCCCAAACCAAAACCATTTCGACAACATGCGTTAAAAGTATGCACATTTTAGTATTTAAAAAAGAGATTGATAAAAGATAATGTCATACAGAATTTTAAATCAAAAGTATGCATGCGAATGGGCAACACAGGTCTTGGCTACTACAAGGGTGTTTGGTTCAAATTAGAGTTGTACTATTAACATTTCATAACACTTCATAGAATTGAAGGAATTAAGATTAGCGAAATTAAGCTATAACAAAACCAGTAACGATTCATCAATAGCGAAATCCACCTAAACTTAACAACAATTCGATGTTCTATATTCAAAATTAAAAATTTGAACTGATTGATTATTTCTGGAAGAGCGATCGTCATACGAAGTAAGATGAGCGTTGAGAAAATACCTAAAACCGAAGCAAAGATGAAATTGTAAGTATTAGAAGCTTGTGTTGACATACATTGGCGGAAGACGGAAGGCAAGGTAACGATGATGTCGGTGGTCGATGCAGATTGTGGATAGAAGGAAGGGAGGTGAGTAGGGCTGTAAACGAACCAAACGAACACGAAAGGGGCTTGTTCATGTTCATTCGTTTATGTTAGACAAACAAATAAACGAACACGAACGGATAAACGAACAAGTTTTCTTGTTCATGTTCGTTCGTTTAACAAATTACATTGTTCGTGTTCGTTCGTTTATGTTCATGAACATGTTAAACGAACATAAACGAACGAACATAAATGACCAAAGATAAAAAAAAAACATATATGAACATATGATATATTAATATAATCAAACACAATTAAGCATATATGAACATAAAATGAAGTTAGGTGAACGAACATAAACAAACGTAAACATAAAACATAAATGAACGTTCACGAACATAATTAAACGAACGAGATCATTGTTCATGTTTGTTCGTTTAACTAAACGAATGAGGATTTGTGTTCATGTTCGTTCATTTATTAAATAAACAAACACAAACGAACTTCCCGCCGAACGGTTCATGAACAGTTCGTTGAACGTTCAGTTCGTTTACAACCCTAGAGGTGAGGATTGTGCGTAATGGAGATGAGACTTCTCGTCGGTTCAAAATAAGGGCATTATTGTCATTTAAGTTGAATAAATATCCAATGAAATGTTATTAATTTATCCTGAATGATAATTTTGGTAACTGACTTCTCTTTGATTCAATGACCACTACTTGATGGTCATAATATTTTTTTACCTAGTGACCATTTTTTTCTAGTCACAAATTTATTCAAGACCATTACAATGTGTGGTACTGAAAAAAAAAAGATTAAATTATCATTATTTTTAGTCAATAAATCTCTAATATAGTGACAACTATTTGTAGTCACTAAGTGTCAAATCAGTGACCATTATTTTTAGTAACTAATATTTATTATGACTTTCTTGTAGTGAACAAAAGGCTTATGAGCAAAAAAAAGAGTGCTAATATAATGGATTTTTTTTTGTTGTAGTTTTGGATTTTTTTTTTCCTCTTTGTCCCAAAATAGGACCCCAAGAGTCTCAGCTCGACAAAGTGGAATGAATATGCAACCACAAATCTTTATGGTTGTAATTTGTTCATTGTTGACTTCGGTAGTTACAAACCCATCAAATAGATATGACATTTCCAAATTTTCAAAAAATCACGACAACTTATATATATATTCCTATTACTTGCCATTTATATATATATATATATATATATATATATATATATATATATATATATATATATATATATATATATATATATATAAATCCACAAAAATATATAAAAAAAAGACTTCCTTAGGAGTTATTATTTGCCATTTATATATATATATATATATATATATATATATATATATATATATATATATATATATATATATATATACGGTAAGAAGTTTTTTTCGGTAGGAAGGTAAGAAATTTTTTTTCTACATATTTTTTTGACGAACAAAACAAATGAATCATTAGATGAATAAAAAATAACATGATTCACAAAAAAAAAATCTCAAAAAAACATCTCGATGATTCATTTATACAATGATTTTTGTTGTTATTCACTAAAATTGTCATAAATGTGAATTTTTTCTTAATTACTTAAAATGAATCATGTATATGTTTTTCTGGGAATTTTTTCTTGTGAATCATCTTACAAATGAATCATTTTGTTTGTTCGCTAAAAAAATATGTAGAAAAAAAACTTCTTACCTTCATACCAAAATTTTCCTTCTTATTTGATTTTGACTATATATATATATATATATATATATATATATATATATATATATATATATATATATATATATATATTATTAAACATATTGCTTGTTTCTTGAAATTTAAGAGGTATACTTATTACAACATAATGTACAATTTTATTAAGCTTACAATGAAAGCGTACCTCTCCATCTCTACATTTTGGAAACACTAAACCCTAGCTTCCTCGACACACAACATTTGACGTCGTCAAATCCACCCCCTCTATGGACTCTCTTCTAACTCGCTTCAGTTTCCGGTGTACCTCCGGTATCACCATCCTCACTCACTCAAATGCTCTTCCTCCTAACCTCCATTGTAGGCTCCAATCGATCTAGCACACTCACCGTTCATCGTTTCTATGCGGATCTATCTTTTTATCAGTCTTACTATTTGTTTCACAATGCAAGAGCTCTTCGTTCTCCGGTATCCCGTCGCTTGACGCGGGTAAACGGCTACTATATATATATATATATATATATATATATATATATATATATATATATATATATATATATATATATATATATATATATATATATAGGCTTAGGTTATTCTATTCAAAGTAATTATTGTGTTATTGTATGCATAAATGTGGGCCAATCATTTTACTTATTTTAAGAAAGTGATTAATACATATTATTAAATTAAAGATAATTGAAAAATACCATCTAATTTCATTCTAAGGGTATTTTAGACAATTGAGATAATTTTAAAAAAGGAAAATTCCATATTTTTCTTTAATAGAAAAATGAAAACAAATGTTGTTGATGATTTGATTATCTACTCATCACCAAACTACGTTAAGAAACAAACACGATCAACAGATAAGGGAAGAGGTCCAATCTTTTAATCATAATCATGCAATATGTTTGAACTCTAGACAACTATGTATGTATGTAATTTACTGTTTTTCTCTTAATTTTTTGAATTCACTGTCAAAATCAAATGTAGGAAATTTCATATCAGAATCAATGTCAAACTCTTCTGTTTTATACAAGGATTATGCTGTTTGTTTTGATCACATTCAAAGAGAGTGCAAGTTAGAAAAAAGATTATTTGGTTAATTGAAATTGTTTATTGTTTAATTCTAAATATAATTACCATTCAATGAAATCTCATTTTTCTTCTACATAATTCAATCAAATCCTCTTCTTCTTTTCAGGATTAATCATTTTTCTAACATTAACACCCACATAATTAAGATTCCTAGCTAATATTCGTTGTACTGGAAGTGACTCTAGTTTTAGCTCTTATAGAAGAGACATTTACAATGATGAACAATGAGTTATTCTTTTAGAAAAAGGTATTATAATAATCACCTATTTGTCCTATCATAATCTGTATAGTTAACTCTAAAGATGCATGGTTTAATTTTATGTCAATATACATTTTCAGGCTCGCCTTCTTCATACAGCATGCATCCTGAATTTGTATGTATGTTACTGGAAATTAAATCACAAATTAACGGGAGGGATACACATAAATCTGAATGCAAATCACTATCCCATAAATTGATGTAAAATAGCTTTAAAATTTTGAACACAATCAGATGAACAGTAACAATTGCACATACAAAAATAACTAAAAATCGATTTAAACTCGAATCAATGAGTAATTTCACGTGAATAGGAAGAAAACTAACCTTTATTGTTTCAGGTCTGGGTTTGACGATACGATGTTAGTGACAAAGGAACTAAAACTGCAGTAACGATCGCAATCCCTAATATTCCATTAACGATCAACGTAGCCTCGATCTGTCTCTCTTCCGCTTCGACTCCTTTCTCAGCTGACTCAATTACTTCCTTCGCAATCTCCAACGCTTCTTCCTCTGCCTTCTTCAGCTTCTTCCCCAATCCGAAATAGCCCTGTGTCCTCCGCCATCGACAGTATCTCCATTGCCGTAATACTTGTAGGTTTTATAAACTAGATAAATTAGGTTAAAAGTCAAATACCATAATTATAGGGATTATTTTTGGTAGTTACTAAACAAATTACTATATTACCCTTATTTAATTATTTAATTATTTAATTTTTTATTTAATTTTAATTGGCCCACATTTATGCATACAATAACACAATAATTAGTTTAAACAAATGAACCTAGCTCTCTCTCTCTCTCTCTCTCTCTCTATATATATATATATATATATATATATATATATATATATATATATATATATATATTAGTATTATGTGGCTATTAAATTTTTGAAAATTAAAAAAAATTTATAAATTGACATATAGATATTATTTATTTAAAAAATATCTCAAAATGACATGTGACAAATGGATTTTGATTTATTAGAATAAATTCTATGCAACCGGAAGATATGTTCTCTTACTGCAAGGTCTCATCTCAACTTTGTAGTAGGATTGTAATAAGGTATGACATGACATTCATTTTGTCACGGTCTCACGGATGTCTTTGAGTGGTTTGACTTGTTGCATATGACACGTGAAAAAAGTATGCGATGAAAGCTATTATCATGAGTAGTGGTGAAGTACTTGAAGGTATCGTAACTCATTGATCATTAGAACGAATGCTATTATGATAAATGTGTTATTTGATAGCATTGTAGCGAGCTCATGTAATTGGTTTGCTTTTAGATTTCGAAAATTGAAAGTCATATCGGTTTCATGGATTGAAAACCCAAACTAAATAAGGCTATTACTTTGTAATTCTTATTTTCCAACTTCTCACTAATTATAAAATTCAACTGTTCCATAGCTTTTAGATTTCGAAAACTAAAAGTCATGAGTTTCATGGATTCAAAACCCAATTATGAATATTACTTTGTAATTCTTATTTTCCAGCTTCTCACTAAGTATAAAATTCAACCCTTCAATAAAACAAAATATATAACTATATCCCATGGACAATTGAAATGATTCAAATAATCGCGATGGCTCACAATACTAGTGAAGTCTACAAACAAGGCGAACAAAAACATTATCCATTTATAGCTCTCAGGAAGGGGGGAATCATTCCCTTACAACTCACTCAACTCATTGCTACATCAGCACCACATCAGTTTTTCTATCTCCTCTCTTTCAACTCTCTCAACCCATAACACATGAAAACTCTATCTTATCCAACCCATTCAATTCATTAAAAAATATAAAATATAATAACACATAATATTTTTTATCACAACATGCATCAAAATCAAAACCAATAAGATAAAAAAAAAATAACATTATCTAATTAAATAAGAAATGTCAATATATTCATTTTCATTGTACAGATTTATATTAAAACAAAATAAATAAAAAATAAAAGAAAATCAGAGGGCACGTTATCAACCCCAGGTTATCAACCCCACATGCATCAAAACAAAAAAAAGTAGGAATGAATATTTTATATTTATTCCTTCCTTCAATATGTCATTCACAATCTATTGAACTCTATAGACATTCACAATCTATTGAACTCTATAGAGTTCAATGGATTCATTGAACTCTAAAGAGTTCAAAGGATTGACACGTCATCAATTAAACATCTATACAACATCACCCACAACCCATTAAACACTTATTCAATCCTAATCATCACTTTATTCTTTTTATTGAGTCATTCAATGATCATTCAACTCCTTTATTCAACTCTATTCCATGTCATCATCCATACTCCATTCAACTTTTTTTCAATCCTAATCATCACCCTATTCAACTCTTATACTACTTGCATTGTAGATGATGTTACCAATTTTGTGCTACCAGCCTTACCCGACTCTAGTGTAGATAAATTAGCTTCAGACTTTCAGCTGTTCTAGTCGTGGTCCTGATTTAAGAGGTTTATGTTTATGTATATCCACATTTTAACAACTACTCCTTCATCTCCAAATCTAACATCATTTTTACACCAAAAATAATATTTTAAATATATTTTTGTTTCAAACTTATTTAGATTTCAAAAATATCTCTTTTATTATTCGTTTTCTATAAAATTGTCTTTATATTTTTCTGTTACAATAACTTTACAATTAAAATAAATTAGAATTATATAAATTTAAACTTGAAACAATTAAAATAACTCAAAATATATGATATAAGATTAAATTAACTCAAAGAATATAAATCGAACTTGAAACAATTAAAAAACTACAAGTGTAATAAACTTTTAACTTTAGCACCAAATTTGATATTAAAATGTGGTGGATTGAAGCAGTTAACACCAAATCAAGATGCCTAACAATTAGTGACACATGGAAGTCGACCAAAGAAGTTAAGAACGATACAAGCAAATACAAAGCTTAATCGATGATTTAATAGTAGTTTGGTATCGAGATTTTTAAACTTAGATTACATATATACCCCTTTGACTTTGACCACTACATATACCTTTTGGTACTTTACAGTTTAAACCTTCAACCAAAAGCGAGTGCAAGTCCTAAATACTAGTCAAACATGGCTTCCAAGCTCAAGTTCTTTTCCATGATGATCGACTTCACCTCTATCTCTATTAACAACTTCAATGGGTTTAAAAGTGTAAAATTTTGCACAAAACAAGTAGTAAACCAGATTAAAAACCTGCAACAACGTAATAATCCAGTAAAAATACTCCAACCTTCCCTTATTCAAATTATCATCCGGAAGCCAATTTGACCCATCTGCCCCTTGACTAAACCTATGCACCAATGTCACCAAAAGGGTACTCATGTAATTTCCAGCAGAAATCGCCATCCAAAACAAAGCCGTCGCCGTGCTCCTCATACTTTCTGGCGCCTGATCATACAAAAACTCAAGATGCCCGATCGAAATGAACGCTTCCGCCACCCCATGCAGACAATACTGAGGCATCAACCAAAACACCATTATCGGAATCGTTTCATGAGGCTTATCCATCAACCCATGGGCAAAAGCGGCATTTTTACGCTTTATCTCCATGAACCCAGCTATAAGTGTGGCTAGAATCGATATAGTAAAACCGATGGCCATTCTGGTGAGAAAAGAAACTCCCCGTTCTACCCCTGTGAACCTCCGCGTGATGGGGACGAAGACACGGTCGTAGAAGACGATGGTGGCGAGCATGGAGCTTAAGGTGAAAACGGACATGGATCCTGCGGGGATTTGGAAGGATTTTGTGAGGTGTCTATCCATGGTTTTGGCTTGTTGTAGGGAGAATGTGTTTTGTTGAACGTAGGCTGTGAATAGAATGATTCCAGATGCCCAGATTGGACCCATTCGGAGGAGGGATTTTAGTTCTTCGACTCTGTGGATTGTGTTTAATCTCCATAAGTTTGGTTTTGATCGCGATTTTGCGTAGTCTTCTTCTGTAACAATGGCTGCTTTGTCCAAGAACCTGCAACGATTTGGAAGGATATGTGTAAGGTGTCTGTTCAAGGTTTTGGCTTGTCATAAAAACATGTTTATAATATTAAAAATTCGTTTTATTTTTATAAGTATTTCTTTTGTATAATATTTCACTATATATTAGATATTATTTTATGAAGAGGATAGAGAATTACTTCATTTGTTTCGTATGGATAAGTCTCCCAGCAATAGATATCGAGGCATCAAGCTCTTCATTCTCATACAACAACTTAGCATCCGAAACCATTGGTAAATTTCTCTTCTTATAAGCTGCAACACACACTTGCACCAACCGGGTAAACGGGCTACCCGATGGATCCATATTCCTGTACAACGGGTACCCGAACACAAAGGCCACAATCGAAAGAGCCATGGCTATCGAAGGAACACCAAGACCCCATCCCCACCCCACATAGTCTTGAATATAAACTATAACTGTCACTGCAACAAGCATAGATACCCCCATGCAAAAATAATACCAGTTAAAAAACTTCCACGTGCTAGTCTTTTGTTTCTCATCGGTTTCATCAAACTGGTCTGCCCCAAATGCCACCACACAGGGTCGGATCCCGCCCGACCCGATTGCGGTCAGCAGAAGGGATACGTATAAGATTGCGAGTTGACCCGTGTTGGCTTCTTGACATACTTGTCCATTTTGGCATGGTGGTGGTCTTAGGTTTGGTAGTATTGCTGATGTTGTCAAAGATACCATCCCCTAGTGATAATAAAAGTAAGTGGTAAGATTTTACATTAAAAGCGGACAAGAAAACAGAAAGCTGATAGCTGAAAGCTGGAAGCTGAAAACGTACAATTTGATAAATTATGGAAGCAACTGTGATGGTCCAAAACCGACCGGCGAAGGAATCGGCTATGAAAGCCCCGAGCAAAGGAGTCAGGCTCGCGGTGCCACCAAAGTTAGTTAGGGTGTTGGCGGCTGTTGTCATGGGCATATGAAGTTGTTGTGTTAAGTAACTTATCATATTCGTCTGAAATCCAACCACCGCAAGCTTCTCGCACACCTCATTCGCTAAATGTACATCAAACCATCAGAAATCATGAGCAATGAGTCTTGTTTATGTTTTTGTAAAAATTAAAATAAGTAAATGAAAGAAGAAAGAGTGTACCAAATATGAAGGGCATGGTGATGAGGCCACCTTTGGGCCTTTTTCCATCATGAGTTTTGTGTTGGATGTGGATATCTTCCATTGTTTTTTCTTTGTGTAGTTATGGTGTTTCTAAAATGCATAATTTATAGGGGAGATGGTGTGACATAAGTTAGCATTATCTTTTTGTCACTATTTTGCATCACCTTATGGCCACAAATCATTTGAATCACCGAGTTGGGTGTGAATGAAGCTAGGGCAAAAAGTCGTCAATTATTTGGATTTTAAATGATAGGTACATGAATGAGATATATCATCGTGGGTTCTATATATTTTAATTTCTTTTGTATTTGTCTTATAAAAGAGTGACCAAATACCCATTTTTTTCTTCAATTAGAGCGGTCCCAGTCCCACTTTAAATATAAAATTATTTAAGAAAAAGAAACAACAAAATATACAAAAATATTGATTTATCGACACTACAAGAAATAATGTTATTAACGGCGATGCTATTAACGACGACATAGACTTTTAGTGGCGACTCAAGCAAGAGTCGCCGCTAAAGGTACTCCATGTCGCCGCTAATAGCGTCGCCGGTAATGTTTAGGGGACCGAATCCGCACTAATCCGTTCCGATAAATCTCAACATTCCGATCGACGATCTAATCCAACGGCTGGGGTTCCTTTTCGTACAAACTCAATACCGGCGACAAAATGTCGCCACTAAAGGCCAAAATTGTCGCCACTAAAGGTCGAAAAAAAACGCGCTATACTTCCCTCCACCATTGTCGTCGCTATTGATGTTTGTCGCTGCTAAAGGGTAAAACGTTAACAGTAAATGTATCGTCGGTATAGCTTTACGCAAATAACAAAAAATTGACGCATTCTCTTCACTTTCTTTTTCTGGTGCTTCCATATCTTCTCTTGTTTTTTTTTCTTCCCCATTTCTGACCATCGACCGATTCAGCCAACGAGGAGCACCTCGTTGGCCAAGTAACTCCCGACTGTGAGATTCTGGCGGTGAAAAGGAGATACCGACGATAGATTTGACATTTCTTCGATGACTGTAGGGCATTTCCGGCGACAGTAGGTCATCTCTTGCTCATTTCTCTTCCTCTTTATCTTGTAACATCGATTTTCAGCTTATAATAGTAACTAATTGCAAAAAATGTCAATTTCAGTTTTTGATTTCCAGCTTTACCGGCGATTATTGTTGTCACCACCGACGACTACCGCCACCACTGCACCATCTGTTGATTTCTGCCACCATAGGTTCCATTTATTGTGAATTTCGAGATTAATTGCAAAATATGTGTATTCGTATATATTATGTGAAATTGGCATATGTGTCTATATTTGATATATGTATGTGAATCTATGTGTGTTTGGTGTATGTATGTGAAAGTATGTATATTTGGTGTATGTATGTGAAAGTATTTGTATTTGGTATGAGTATGATGCTATTCTGTATGTGTATTTGGTGTATATGTGGTATATGTATGTGAAAGTATGTGTACTTGGTATACGTATGATACTATTATGTATATATGTGAAAGTATGTGTATTTGGTTGAAGTAAGATGTTATTATATATGTATGTGTATTTGGTGTATATGTGGTAGATGTATGTGAAAGTATGTGTATTTATTATAAGTAAGATACTATTATGTATATATGTGAAAGTATGTGTATTTAGTATAAGTAGGATGCTATTATATATGTATGTGAAAGTATGTGTATTTGGTGTATATGTGGTATATGTATATGAAAGTATGTGTATTTGGGATAATTAGGATGCTATTATGTAGAATGCTATTTTTTGTAAAAAAAAAAAACAATGTGGATTTAAAAAAAAAAGTAGGATGCTATTCTTGAGAACGCTATTATTTTATTTATTTATTTATTTATTTTGTAAAAACCAATATTGATTGTAAAAAAAAGCAAATAAAGTAAGATGCTATTATTGAGAATGCTATTTTTTATAAAAGAAAAAAAAACAATGTGGATTGTAAAAAAAACAAATAAAGCAGGATGTTATTGTTAGCAATGAAAACATAAAGTAAATCACTACAATAAGAAACAACAATATAATATAATTGTTTAAAATGCAATGATATAATTGATAAAAAAAACAAAAATAAAATGTTATAAATAACTAAAATATAAAAAAAAGTAAAATGCTCAAATAGAAAAAACAATTTAATATTTAAAGTACAATGCTGTTATAGAAAACTTAAAACAAAATCAAATACCAAAATAACAAAAATATAAAAAAATAAGATGCTACAAATACCCAAAAAAATCTTCCAAATTCTATTTGTTTGTGTGTCTTCTTTGTAATCATCATGAGCATAAAAACATCCGCCTGAAATTGATTTAGAAATTAATTTCAGGTTGTCCCCGTATTGGGACTGTTTTTTTAGTATTTTATCTCATCTAGGATGTGAACATTATTACATGATTGTTTATTTAAGACAGATTCGCTTGTCATTTTCTCTTTTCTCTTCGGGTATATATATATATATATATATATATATATATATATATATATATATATATATATATATATATATATATATATATATATATATATATATATACTTGGCAGCTAAGGGGAAATGCTGCCAAATTTTTCTTAAACATACAATCATGTAATGTACGTTTACATATGAGATAAGGTATTCAAAAAAGGGGTTTAGAACCATACCTTGTTAATACTCTAGCTGTTTTCGAATTGTTGTCCCCGTTTTAGAGGATATTTTGTCAATCATCTACTTTATGAATACTCTATCTGATTTTTGTTTTCCGTAGAGTAAACTCTAAACCCGAAATTATGTTTCAGCAACATCATGTCTATATATAAAAGTTGGACTAGTAATCCACATCGAAACTATCTCGAGTTCCAAGTAGGACTCAACCCTTTTATCGAGAAGTCCAAAGTAATAGTAAAATCAGATGTGCATGTCAACAATGTGATAATCGTTACTTGAAGTACCCAAAATTAGTGAAACAACACATTTTTATAAATGGTTTCAGTAATTCGTACAAAACATGGATCTTTCATGGGGAACCTTTAATTCCTCCTATTGTAGATGTTGTAGCGCCAAGTAACGAAATGGCTGATGTTATCGACAATGTGATGTGGGAATCGAGAGAAAATGATATTAACGTCGATGAAGGAACCTCGAATACATGGGGTGGCGGTGTGGATGATGATTTTGCACAATTGATAGAAGAATTGAAAACTAAAAATTATCCTGGTTGCACTTTTTCTTCCCTTGATTTTTTAGCAAAGTTAATTCATATCAAGGTGAACAACAAATAGACTGATAGCTCATTTGATTAACTCCTTGAGTTATTGCAATCAGCATTTCCCAAAGACAACAAGGTTCCCCTTTCACATTATCTAGCCAAAAAGAAATTGAAGAAGATTGGTCTGGGGTACGAGTCGATACATGTGTACAAAAACAATTGTTTTCTCTTTTGGAAAGAACACGAGTCATTGCAGATTTGTACCGTTTGTAAAGAGAGTCGATGGATCGATAAAAACACCAAAGGTAAGAAAGTAGCTTATAAGGTGTTATGGTACTTTCCTGTGACTCCTAGACTACGATGTTTATATTTTTCGAAACACACTGCAAAACATATGTTACAGTACTTTCTTGTAATTTGTCCATAATTTAAAAATAACAATGTACTTTGGCATCAATAAATGCATGTTGATTTGGTAATTGTGTTTGTAATTGTGTTTTTGTCCAAAGTACAAGAAATAACAATGTTCGTTTGGTATTTCATGTATTTAAGTGCAAGAAATAGCAATGTACTTTGGTAGTTTTTGTTTACGTTTGATAGTTTAACCTATAAGTTTATATATTTTGGTATTTGTTATATATTTGGAAAATCTTCGGGCAATGCTCAACGACCTGGCGTGTAGGAAGGAACTTTATGCGTTTTTTTCAGTCGAGAAAGATCAAGGAGGAAACAAGGGGAACGGAGATGATGGTTCGTCGGATAATTAATTTGCGTTTTGTATGTTAGACTTGTTGTGACACTTTGGTACTTGTTGGAATTATAACACTTTTGTCGTTTATTTTGGTATGGAATTATAACACTATTTGATACCAAATCAGATGTTGTTATGTGATTTTTTTATGCATTTAATGTCGTTACATATTTGTTTTTTGCACCCGACAATGTTTGTAACACCTCGATTTTCAGGTATTTTCAAGTTCATCTCTTAGTTTTATAGTATGTCATTTTGTTCCTTGTTTTGGAAGGAAGTAGTCGCAAGAAGAGCTAGTGGCAAGATTGTAATTTTGGATGAAGGAGTGGTACGCTGAGCGTACATGTTAGTACGCTAAGCGTACTAGGGTGTGCCCTAGTACGCTGAGCATACACATGTACGTTGGGCGTACTCATGTCCGAAAGAAACCCTAAGTTTTAGGGTTTGAGGGGTATTTAAGCATCCTTATGGCCATTTATCCCCACCTTTTCTGCCTCCAAAGCCTTAGAGTCGTTCTTGAAAAACCCTAACCCCCTTGAGTGTGATTTTGAGCCCTAAAGTGAGTTCTTGGTGTTTTGAAGGAAGGAAAGGTGCATCAAGAAGCTTGGAAGCTTGAAGCAAGGATTGGATCTGGAAGTTTGGCTCTTTTCTCCATCATCTAAAGGTATAAAGTTCATACCTTTATGGTTCTTTTAATAGATTTCATGTTTGGGTCTTTTTATGCTTCTTTTTTATCCTAAATGCTTCATCTTGAGCATGGCATGTTCTGGAGGTTTTGAGTCGTCCTTTCAGACCCTTGGAGGGGTCCTTGGTAATAAAAATGAGGTCCCACTGGCTAGAAGTGTCTCATACTTTTGGTAGAAGGGTCTTAATGGATTAAGACCTCTTATTAAGAGCTTTATGGACGTGTAAGGTCATAAAGTTGGAGACTTTATGACCCTAGTATGCCTCTGGACCCTGGATCTGAAGTGTGAGCTTAAGTGCTGAAGCCATTAAGCACTTATGACAAAGATGAGTTGTGCGAGGGTATGCCCCGCGTAAGGAGCTACACGTCCCGCGTAACCAATCAACTACCTCGATGGTGGATTCTGCGCAGCCTCGTATACGCCCCACGTACGCTGCAATTTGGGCCTCTTCGTTTAGGGCTTCAGTTTTGGGCTCGGATTGTCTTGGGCCATCTGGATTTTGTGGTTTGGGCTTTTTGTCTTGTTGGACTTTCTTGGGTGAAGGATCACGAAAGGAATTGGGTCCAATTTGGAAAATTGGGCCATACAAGGTTACAGAAATCGTTCGACGGTAGCTCGGCGGTGGACTAGGGTCAATGGATTAATCGGCTAGGCGGGGATTAATCGGGGACCATTAATTATTAAAAAATTAATAAATATAACATTAATCTTAATAATATAAATAAACAAGTTAATAAATTAAAGAATTTAACATTTATCCTAAGAACTAAAAAACATTTATCACATAATTAAACTAACGAATCCAGTTTCTTGTTTGTTCATATTTTCTTAAATATGTCTTATGGAGAACAACATGGGTAAATAGTTTGTAAATTGACGGTATGAACCCTTAAATACATGTAAGAGACTCAAATATGTTAGTACAAAAGTGTAATCCCATTGTAATCAAAATAAAATAACAAATTTCATATTTTTCTATCTGGGATGGAAGTAAAGTTAAAAGTTCCAATAAAATCAAAATCATCTTACAAGCACTTAAGAAACCAAGTCTAGGTATTAATGGGTTTGGTATCACTATAGCGAATGCAATTGGGTAGATTCCATTGTGCCAATTGAGACTCGATGAAGTTAAAATCTGCCCATGATAAGGAGTTAAGGACCTTCCATGAAAGCTCCATTAAAACCCAAGAAGTCCCTAATTTGAACCTTAAAGCACTTCTTTAGTTCATCCCAGCAAACATACAGTTCTTTAGTTCATCCATTCAAACCGGATGAACTTGGAAGCAAAAAATAGGTGAACCTGGAGTAAAGAACAACGTTTTAACCACATTAGGCATTTCATGGAGCACATGGTATCCATGTTGTTAAACACAATTTATAACACACAAACATCAATTGCTTATTTCCAGTATACAACAAAATTTATAACATGCAAACGCAACAACTGGCTGAAAAAGCCCAACGAGAAAAAAACAAAGAAAAAAGCACAGCAAAGATTATGATGAAGAAGATGAGTACTCAAATTTCATTCTCCCATGAAAAAAACGCAACAATTCATGTGGTTTAAGTTGTCCACCTCCATCTTTCTTCGATTCAACCTAATCTCCTCCTCACCAATCCTTTCAAGATTACTATTTCCATTGTTGGTGTTCATACGATCGGGGTGGGGAGGAGGTCGTTGCTGACTATTCCATGTGGAGGCTGTCACAAAACGTAGGGAAAAATTAGAAAAGGCAAGGAGATTCACATTTCATCCCAGTTGGAGAAGATGAAAAATGAAACAGATTGAAGAATGTTTTGATGGGAATATGGAATGATGATCGTATATTGGTTTTTACCTGATACCTAATTGGAGATTGAACATCAATAAGTAATTCGGATTCCCCTGCTTCACCGTCTGCATCCCACATCGATGGAGTTGTGAACTAATAGACATCCACGTGCAAAGATGTATAGAACTGTTACAAGTTTGGCATCCCACATCGATGGTGGGACAATAATCGAAGGCACACATATCCTATAAAAGGAGACTTAGGTTCCTTTAAAAAATCAAACCCAACTACTCGGTGGGCTAGCCGGCTCTTTTGAGCATGTGGTTAGCTGGACCGATTTGGCTTAATTTGGAATCTGAGTTGGACTGATTTAGTCCGATTTGGACCGAGTTGGACTAATTTTTACCGATTTTGACCAAGGCCGATTATTTTACCCTCTAACCCTTATTCGTAGGCAGTTGGAGGCCGCCAAGTGTCTAGGTGCCGATTAATCGGTCGCCTAGACCGATTTTTACAACCATATTTGGGCCTTAGATGTTTATTTTTGGATTTTAGGCCTTTAGTCATCTAGTTTGGGCCTTGACTTTGGGCCAAACTTGTGGAAGGTTAAAAATGTCTTTTAGCCTAATTTGAACTCATAGTGTGAGTCAGGGGCTGGATATTGATGGATTGTCTTCGTAGTATTTGGGAGCACGTGGATTTTAGCGCATCTACAATCAAAGATTATTCGTGGGATCGGCGGTTGATGGGGTGTTGTCTTGATATTGGCGGTTCGGGGGCCTGTCAGCCAACAGTCAGGGATCGTCTGTATGTTTCGGTATTGCGATGTGAGTTTTCCTCTCTGTACTTGCGGGTCGAAGGCACCAATGCCGTCCGTTTGGATAGTTATCCTAGTTTATCGTATGATTGAGTACTGTAGTGATCTGTTAGATCTGTATCATGGTAGATAGGATGATGCTATGCTTAGTGATCTGTTAAATTTGCTTGTTATCTGTTTTGGCTATATGTTTACCGGTCGCATGTGTTGATGTAGTGTGGTTGGGTTGAGACTGTACTGCTTTGTGCTGCCAGTCAACAAACCCGGTAATATTTATATCAGTATGTTATATGTATGCTTATCTATTATGTATATGTCGACATGGTTTGTATGTGTGGTTGGGTTGAGGCGGTCCCGCTTGGTGCTGAAGGCCAACAGACCCAGGGCGTCCCGGATAGACTGAAGGCCAGTAAGGCGTACCAGTCAGGTCGAATGCCCGGAGAACGTTCCAGATAGGCTGAAGGCCCAGTGAGGCGTACCAATCATGTTGAAGGTTCTCTGAGCATACCAGAGAGACTGTAGGCCGGTGGGGAGTTCCAGTCAGACTGAAGGCTCTGTGGGCGTACCAGATAAACTGTAGGCCGGTGGGGCGTTCCAATCATGTTGAAGGCCCTGTATGCATGTTGTTTGTTGTTTATTTTATCTGTTGTGTGTTGGTACTTTAGAGGATTTCACTAAGATTTGTGCTTATAATTTTTAGTTTATGGTTTCAGGTGTTTTAGAGATTTGTGGTAAGACGAAGACGTGACCGTACACATCCTGATTTTATGTCATTGATCTTGGGAGGCACTGATTTTCAAATAATGTTTTGAGAACACCATTTTGGGAACATTTTATTAGTAAAATGATCGTTTTGAAAAGTTTAAAATTGTTGAAATTTTTGGGATGTTACAATGTTGATTTTTTTTTAAACAAAAATTTCAAAAATGAAAAACGATATTACCAGCAGCACTATTACCGGCAACAGAGGGAAGTCGACAAGGTTATTAGCAGCGACAGAGGGTATTACCGGCTACATGACTATTAGCGAAGACAAATATCTTTACCGGGTGACATTTTGAGTAATAGCGACAAGGCAGTACCGACAACTTTTTAGCGGCAACGTGTCGCCGCTATTGCCTTTACCAGCGACAAATCTAACTTTTACCGACGACTTTTGTAACCGCTAATTCCCTTTTTTCATGTAGTGTATATATACATGATAGAACTATAAAATTTTCAAAGATAAAAATATTTTCAAAATTTCTATTGAGTTTAATAAGACTCTAAGAATTGTTAAAGTGTCTATGGCGGTTTTTACTTTTATTTTTGTCACTGCGAGTTTCTATTATGGCCTATGAATTTTCTTGTTATGTGTTTTGGTCACTTTTACATGCTAGAATATTTTATTTGATAACATGTTGACAAGTTTGTGAATAAGATCATTGCCATGAATACTACATTGTTTGTTAAAAATAAGGTAAATTTTTGTTCTTTAAAATATGTACTAGATTCATGTTAACATTTTTTTGTGTTGGAAAATAGAACTATTTTCATGACAAAAATGCATGTTTATATATATATATATATATATATATATATATATATATATATATATATATATATATATATATATATATATATCAAGGCTGTAAAAATAGCTTGACGGTAGCTCGACGGTCGACTGATGTTAAAGGATTAATCGGTATTGGCGGGGATTATCGAGGATTAATCGGAGACCATAGATTATTAATAAGATATTAAAATTAATTAAATATTAATATATCTTTAGAAAAAAAAGTAATTCAAAATTAGAAAATAAGAAAAATTGTAATTTGGAAATTTAAAAATACGAAAATATGAACATTTTGGTATAATATTTGAAATTTTGAAAATTTGAAAATTTTGAAGTAAAAAAAAGTTGGTTTTTCGAATTTTTTTAAATTTTTTTTTTAAATTTTTTTGACCTTTTTTCGATTTTTTTTCGATTTTTTTTTACTTTTGTTGACCGATTGCCGATTAATCCCGCCAAACCCGATTAATCTTAAATTTCCGATTAATGCCCTAATCCTCGACGGTTGGAGAACGCCAAGCGATTAATCGCTGATTAATCCCGATTTCTGCAACCATGATATATATATATATATATATATATATATATATATATATATATATATATATATATATATATATATATATATATAGAGAGAGAGAGAGAGAGAGAGAGAGAGAGGTAGATTCTAATGTTTCTGACATCTATTGTGTGCTAGAATGCATCAATAAGAATTTAGTATTAATTATATGTATATTAAATGCTATCCATACTTATAACTCATTTTTATGGAAATTAATTAAATTCGTCATTAATGTCAACAATAATATTCTTTCAGAATGAATTAATATGTAGAAGAATGAGAGTGTATTTCAGCAGAATGAGAGTGTATTCTACTAGAATACACTCTCGTTCTTCATATTCCATGCAATTTTATTGTATTTTAAGTGAGTGAGTCCTGAAACAAAATACGAACTCATATATAAAAACTTATATGCGAATTCATTCTAAAAGAATGTTATTACTGACATTAATGACGGATTTAATTAGTTTCCATAAAAACAGAATTATAATTATGGATATCATTTAATATACATATAATTACGGAAATCATTTAATATCTATATTTATTTAATTTACTAAATTCCTATTGGTGCATTCTAGCACACAATAAATGTAAGAAACAAAATAACCTAGCCCTATATATATATATATATATATATATATATATATATATATATATATATATATATATATATATATATATATATATATATATATATATATATATATATATATATATAGGGAAGAGTTATTTGGAAAACAAAAAAACCCTAAAAAACACTAAAAATCATAAAAATGCATAAAAAAAATACTTAGAGATTACAAAACTTTTTTTAAAATTTTTTTATAAAAAAATCTCAGGTTTTTTAATAAATTCGCTGAAAAAAAAATTTTAAAAAAAAATTCAAAAAAAAAATCAGCGAATTTATTTAAAAACATGCGATTTTTTCATAAAAAAATTCAAAAAAAATTGTGATCTCTAAGTATTTTTTTTTATGCATTTTTATGATTTTTAGGGTTTTTTATTTTCCATAGAACCTATATATATATATATATATATATATATATATATATATATATATATATATATATATATATATTGTTGAATAAAAATTCATATTGGTCGTTAGTGTTAATGTGACATTAACTAAATAGGATTACATGTTTGGTGATGCATAAATGTATGTTTGGGAATTGCATGTCAAATATGTTATGTAATTAACTAAATGGGTTTGTAGTTTGATTTCTTGTAAATTGCAGTTTGATGAAAGGAAGTGTGATTTCATGGGTTAGTATGATAAGCTGAGGTTTTCAAATGCATTTTTTATTGAATTATGGAGATTGATTGAGGTAGGACATCCACCATGTATTAAACTTTATAAAGATTAATAGATTGTTAAATCATATTTTTATATTTCATACATCTCTATGAAAATTTTATATAATGCATCGAATTCTATAAAGTTGAATAGAATATTACAGAAATTAGTTTATAATATTTATTTAAAAAATAGAAAACTTTTCTTTTTTCCATTAAAGATATTAATGACTATTGAACTCCAAATTAACCCAATGTTAATGTGGCATCTTACAATGGTAGAATTTCATCCATTAAATAAGAATTAAACTTGTCAACTCATTCAATTCTCTCGTTGAATTCATCATTATGAATGCTCTTAGTTTCAAAGGCTACATCTTCAGAAAAATGTGATATCATAGAAGTAAGTTTGTTTACACTCTGTGGTGGCATATTTGGGGTTTTCATGAATGCTACATTTTTTGGATTCGTTTTAGGAATGATACATTATTTGGTAAAACTCCTTTTGAAAAAGCGGATATGTTTGATAGGATTTTTATGTAGTCGTTTTGTTGGTATAATAATAAACATAGGAGAACAACTACTAACTAGGTGGGTTTCCTTCAAGATCCCAAGATACTTATTATGTAATCGGTTTCTCTTGTTGTGTTTGTATTCTCCTTTACCTAGCTTTTTGCTAGCGGGTTTTTATATGTCTACCGTTAAAAAAACGACATGCGATTAGAAAACTACATGATTGTCTGCCACATGATTTAGCTTTGCAAAGATTGTTGTAAATCAATTTGTAAAATGATTGAAACTGGTTGTGAAATTGAAGTATGATTCCATTAGACAAATGATTTGGAGATGACATCATTATTTCCTATTTTTTTAGCTTGCTTTATTTTCCTAAATAAATATGATATTAATTGTTGGTTTTGGTTTGATAAAGTGTTCTTGTTTTTTTGTTGTTAAATTATAGTATTATTTTGATCAAACTGACCTTTTTTTCTTTTTACGTATTTTTTAAAGCATTTAATTAATTGTCTATTTCTTATTATATTCCAAAAAAAACTTTTTGTGGGCAACCAAGTTTGGTAAAGCCAGTATTTTGGTAGCCTGCAATGTCCTTTAAGGGAATCGCATAACATGATATTTTCAGAAATTTTTTCAATATTTTTTAGATTGTTTGTTTTCTATTAAATGGTTATTTTTATTTGAGACAAGCCCGGAACTTTTTAATATGCGAAAATGACATCACCCCTGGCAGGGTTTAAGGATAGCACCCTTACCAGGGTCCAAACGTAGAGCCCTTCGTGCCATTTTCACACTTAAAACCATCGATTAAGACCAAATGGCTCAACTTTACCTCATTAAAACAGGGGTGATGCCCCTTAGAAGACGAGTGTTTTCACCCTTAAAACATGGGTGCCAAATGAGGCCTGACCCAAACGGTTGATGATAGGGAAAGCTACGTAATATTAATATATAATCATAATCATTAGTCTATTTTTAAGAAAAAAAAATACATATGCGAAAATGAGCTAAATTCAAAGGCCTAAATTTGAGGAAGAAACAATAGCAGACATATAATTATCATCGTTGTTCAAAAAGAATATTAGTATGTGCAACCAAAATGAGGGATTTGAATCGGTGAATTGTAAAATGACGACCTATAAAAACATTAAGCAATGATAGAATGTATTAGTCGATTATGTTGTCATAATTCCTATGTGCTAACGGTTTGAGTTTCATTGCATATAAAATTTCAAAGTTGAAGTTATTAAAAATTACTTATCTTATCGATGTCATAAAAAATGTAGAATTTTTTGACTACGTTCATGTATAAAGATATGATAGACAAGATTGATCTTACTTCTATTTTTTTAGAACGACAAAGAAAACCAGCTTCCTTGGATTCAAACTCCTGATCAATCGGATAGAAGGCACACGACACAACCATTGAACCAAAGTTTTTTTTTATCTTGATACTATTATTAATGATTTTATATCTAAAATAGTTACAAGATTTTTTTTTTCTTTAAGCTGATAGATTTTTGTAGATTGTTTGGCTATACTTGTGTATTTAAGAGGCCTTTTTATTTTCTCTTGTCCTAAGCACAAAATATATGTTTGAACTGTCCCTATAAATGACTCTGCTTCACGTTTATTAAGAGGGCGTTGTTTTCACCCTAAAACGATCATATTCTATGTATAAATAGAAGAGAGGAACATTGGAGAACAGTTAGAACATCACAAAATTTGTTTTCTTCTCTTAGGAAAACACATGGATTGCAAGGTAATCATGTGTTTCTAAATTTGGTATAGGCTTGTATTACAATTCGATTGTTCTTGGATTATCCCAAATCGGATTTCGTGATACGTACCCTAGGCTATAAGGTTGAAATCACAAATTTTGAAAAGCTTTTCTCATACACGGTCCTTGATTTATCCTAGTAATTGTACTGATATTCGAAACCCAAAAATTAGCACCTTTGTTTGTCTAATTTGCTTTGATTATCAATATTTTGTCTTCATAAAATGATAAAATATACAAACTTTGTTTTGTATGATTTTTTTTGGGATATTATGTGATATAACTTGAAACTCATACATATTATTTGTAGAAAATTAAATAGTCGTGCACGGTTGCTTGTATACAACTTTTGATAATGTTTGGCTTTCTTGTTTAATTGTGTTTTAAATTTGTTAATACATTCCTTATTGAGTATATGTGTTTATTTGTATCGATTCTCGCATGTGTGATACGTGATGTTATACGTTCTTTGGTTTGGTATTTAAATACTAATTTGTATTTGACTTCTGATTATCAAAATAGAACTTATGATTTCTTTATGAAACATATTTCATACATTTTTGTGTTAGAATTTATTCGGTGTTAAATAAATTAAAGTTTTCCTTGTTAAAAGTGATAGAAGTTATATGTTTAATTTTTAGTTATCATTGATTTTTAAAAACAAGTTATTCAAAAAAAAAATTAATAGCTAACAAACTGAATTTATTGTTTAAAATGGTAACATACTTTGTTTTTTTAGTTTTTTACATGCTATATCTCCCTATAAAAAAGTCATTCATAATTTTACATTTGATCTAAGTTTTTTAAAATTTTGTTACGGTTTTGATCCAAATTTTTCAATCATTTTTTATAAAATCTTCCCAAATTTAATTTTTCTTTACAAAATAATTTTTTACAACTTTTTTTTTCAAACTTTTATACATTTTTTTAAAACTTTTTTATAATTTACAATATTTTTATATAACTTTTTTATACTGTTTTTAAATTTAGTGTTTTTTGTAAGTTTTTTTTATATATTTTTTCGGCATTTTATATGTATATATGTTCAACGTTCTAGAACATTTCAAAAATTATAAAAAATTATAGTCATGTCAATATCTCACTAGGTTAGTTACTATAAAAATTGATAACTTTTTTAAATCAGTTTTAAATGTAGTATTACAATGATGCCACCGTACAATACACATTGGAATTAAAATCTAGACAAAATTGCAAAAATCGTCCCTGTGGTATGCAAATTTTTTGGGTTTTAGTCCAAACTCCGAGTTTTTTGGATTCATGGTCCTTTTGGAGTGGTTTATATGTGGAAATAGTCCCTCCGAAAATTGAAATAACTATAATACCCTTGGGGCATTTATTTTCAATTTTCTTTCATTTTTTTAAAAAATTTAATATTTATTTATTTATTTTAAAAATTAAAAAATAATAGAGGACCTCTCTCTCTCTCTCTCTCTCTCTCTTAGTTCCTTTTGTATCAAATCGATTTACCAGTGGAAAATAAAATCAAGTGGAACAATTTATGTGTTCATCTATATGCATAAAAAAATCAATGATCTGAAAACTATAATTTATCAGATACACTAAGAAGGATCGGGCTTGCTAAAAAATCAAAGATCTCATAAACGATGGGGGTCAAAGGCCCACCTGTTAAGGATCGTTGATCACCCCCAGATTCTTCAATTGTAGAAACAAACAATTTCCAGTTCATAACCAAATTATTGTAGAAATTCTTCTTCTTCTGATATCATCCACAAATTATTCATACTTGGTGGCAGAGAACAAAGTGTATATGAAGTTTTAATTCCATCATCTTCTTCTGATTTCATCCAAAAATTAACCCACGTCCAAAAATTTACCCAAATCGAGTTTATTTTGGGTTTAAAGTCGTCCCACCAGATACCTGCATCTGGATCTACATCCGTTGTTGGAGTTTGCTTATAGATTGCATCTAGGTCTACCTCATCACTGCCTGAAAATTAGAGAGTGCTGGTGCCTGTTATCTTGTGTTTGGGCAGTTTTTGATAAAGGAAGAAGAGGAATACGGTAATGACTTTAATCAATTCCCTTCAAGATTCAACAAGTATTGGGTAGTTTGAGAAGTCTAAGAATCAACGAGTTTGTGATTCCATTCACAGGATACATCCATTGGACGAATTTGTGATTCCATTCACAGGATACAGGGTATTGCCACCAACACTGTCGAAACATATGTTGAACTAGATCTCGATGTGGGTATTGCAAAAAATTCTGAGATTTAAATGAATCATATTGGAGCAAGTGGGTCTCCTGTTTTCATCAATGGAGTTTTTGAATGTTTCAACATCAATGGAGTTTTTGAAGGTTGCAAAAAATCTAAGGTTTCATCAATGGAGTTTTTGAAGGTTTCAAAAGCAAATTTCTTGATGTTGGTTTTGCTGGTTTTTGACATGGGGAAGATAACACTTACTGTTTCGATTGAACACCCAAATCATTCATCGATTTTAGCTTAGATTGAAGAGCATCGGTTGCTTGTGTGTGTGTTTTTCCCTCAGAAGTGCAGGCTGTAAAGTTCTTTCTATGAAGTTGCCAGTTTTAGAACAAATGAAGAAGAGGTGGAGTTGAAGAAATTAATCTGGGTTTTTTCTTCAAATCCTAAATGGTGTTCAGGAGAGAGAGAGAGAGAGAGAGAGAGAGAGAGAGAGAGAGAGAGAGAGGTCCCTTTATTATTATTTTAATTGTTAAAATAAATAAATAAATATTAAATTTACAAAAAATGAAAGAAAAATGAAAAATAAATACACCAAGGGTATTATAGTCATTTCAATTTTCGGATGGACTATTTTCACATACAAACCACTCCAAAATAACCACGAATCCAAAAAAGTCGTGGTTTGGACTAAAACCCCAAAAAAATGCATACCACAAGGACCATTTTTGCAGTTTTGTCTAAAATCTATTTAAAAGCGGAAGTTAAAAAGATAAAAACAAAAATAGAAAATACATACATTTAAGACAAAATTGCAAAAATGGTCCCTGTGGTATGCAAATTTTTGGGGTTTTAGTCCAAACCTCGAGTTTTTTGGATTCATGGTCCTTTTGGAGTGGTTTGTATGTGGAAATGGTCCCGGGATTTAACTTCCGTTAAGTTGTTGCTGTTAACCCTCTCATGTGCCTCACACATGAGGGTATATTTGTCTTTTCACTTATAAGGGATCATTTTTGCACCTGAAAAAAATATATCCCGCTTTTTTATAAAAAAAATTAATACCTATTTATTTTTTAATAATTAAAAAATAAAAGAGGTCTCTCTCTCTCTCTCTCTCTCTCTCTCTCTCTCTCGGTAAACCTGAAGAAACACACACATTACACTTCAATTCCCTGCCACGTACCCATCTCTTACCCTTGGCAGAAATTTTCAAGAAGCTAATCAATTTTGGACCAATCACCACCGTTCTTCCTTTTAGCTACCCGTGAGTAAGATACATCATCTTCTTCGGAAGTGGAGTTGGAATTTTTTTGGGTCAATCTTTGATCGATCAAGATTGATTAATATCTCTTCATCTCTATCTTCAAGATCTATATCTCCATGGATTCGAGCATAGTTCATTACAGCTTCCCAGATTTCTGATGTGGGTTTCAAATGGTAATGTCTAGATGTACTCCAAAATTTGATCAAGGTGTCCATATTTCCCAAAAATAGCTAAAACCCCTAAATAATGTTCGATTGTGGGGGAACTTCCATATTCTTTTTCACTTGTGCAACAACTGGTTCTAATCACAGTGGTGATGAATTTGCTGATGATGAACTTTTGATGAATCAATACGTGGGGGTAGGATTCGAAACGTGCTCTAGCGGTGGAGGTTGAAGTTGTGGCGGCGGTTTATTTCAAGGGCTCCGGAAGCGATATGGTGATCGTGTGTGAAACTGGAACCTTGGAACGATTCATTCTGGAGGATGTGGGTTATTGATCAGTGATTTCCCATTAACCCAAATCTGGAATCGAATACCAAATCTGGAGAACCCTAAAACCTAATAAACCAACAAGGTCTTCTTCAATTTCGTTGCCATCGTCTTCATTTTCTTCATCAGGTATGTTTCTCAAATACACATTTTTCTTAATGCTGTTGAAATTGTAAAATTGTGTGATGTGGGTTTGGTGTTACTTGGTCAAATACACAGGAAAACGTCGACAATCATCTTGGGCCTTTGATTTATCTAAGTGCCTTTGAGTTATCTGGTGCAGACGTAAAGAGATGATGATTAAACACAACTGATTGATCAAGATGAAATTAGGAGACAACCAATTTGGGATCCGATTGGATGCACAGGAGTTGGAGAAGATTACAAAGAAGGATGACATGGTTGATGAACCAGTAGTTTAATTTGTATTTTATTTTGGAGATTTGGTTTGTGATCGGGTGAATCGATGACAATATTTAGTCTAGATTTGTTTTGCAATCGACAGTGTGTGTTTATGTGTAGGTCAAAGTTGCGTTTGGAGAGAGAGAGAGAGAGAGAGAGAGAGAGAGAGAGAGAGATACCTCTTTTATTTTTTAATTATTAAAATAAATAAATAGGTATTAATTTTTTTTTTAAAAAGGGTGATATATTTTTTTCAGGTGCAAAAATTGTTCCTTAGAAGTGAAAAGACAAATATACCCTCATGTGGGAGGCACATGAGAGGGTTAACAGCAACAAGTTAACAAAAGTTAAATCTAGGGACCATTTCCACATACAAACCACTCCAAAAGGACCATGAATCCAAAAAACTTGGGGTTTGGACTAAAACCCCAAAATTTTGCATACCACAGGAACCATTTTTGCAATTTTGTCTACATTTAAAAAGTTGTAAAGAGATATAAAAACCATGTATCACAATCATAACAAAATTTAAAACTTGGCCCAAAATATGAAAATTCTAATGATGACCTGCTATACATAGTGTAGCAAGTAAAAAAAAACAAAGCTTCATTATAGTTTTATACAACAAATTCGATTTATTGGAAACTTTAAAACATTTAATGTAGTTTGTTTCTCAAAATCTTTTGTATGCTTTAAGTGCTATTCGACATAATTATCTTAAAACTTTGTATGAGTTCAGGTAAATTGTTTGTAAGGCTCGTGTAAGGTTTCTAGTTGCAACTTGCAAATGATATGCATAAATGTTGGTCTATTAAAATTCAAACTAAATGATTAAAATTTATATATTTATACACCAATGGAACTTGTTTGTTTAAATTTCTTGAATATGACAAATGTGTCTGTATTGTGGAATTTTGTTGGTGAAATTAATTGTCTTGAATCATCTATTATGAATATTCTTTTGTTTGCTTGTCGTAACTTGTAGAATGTAATAAGTATTATATGTTCAATTGGTATTTAACATTACTTGTATTTCTTGGGTGAAATTATATGCGTTAAATGTAATATTTAAGTATTTGTTTCTTATTGTTTGTCATAACGAACAAAATGTAACATAAATATTCCCAACGTTTCAGGTGGTTAATTGCAATGTGTTATTCACTTATTTGGAACATAGGTTCATGGGCGTCTTCAAAGGTGTCCTTATATATAAATATTTATGTGTTATTTGGAACATAAATATTCACAAATCCTGATAAAATGATAACATTTAACGAATTATTAGAGTATTAACAAATTTTGCTTATATATAAAAAAATTATATTTAGGGGCTCATTTTTAGTTTTTCACATGATCCACAAAATCAAGCGAGACGTCCCTACTTCAGTTAGTTACTTTTGTTGATTATACGTTAATTTGCACTGATCACCAACTAAATAGGAATTTGCATCAAAACGAAAAACCAAAAAACTTATAAAATCCGGTGTCATTTTTATTTTATAATATATTCCAATATGACTGCATTTTTATACTATGTTGCATGTGTTTATTGATTAAATTATTTTTTACATCCCTCTAAAAAAGGAGAAGAATCTATTAGGCTGGTAATTGGTGGGTATCATATCACATTTACCATATTTTTTAATGGCATGTTATTTTTTACAACACCCCACAAAACTAGTGTCTTCATACTACATCTTATCACATTTGTTTTTGTTTTTTTTTTTCAAAATTGAATAAAATGTAATAAATTAAAAAACATTTTTGTTTTTTTTTTCCTTTTTTTAGTTGAATAACATGTAATTAACTAAAAAAACTTCATTAATTTAGATGAAACGATTACATTCCTAAAAACGACAAAGAAAAATACATAAAAACGATTACAATACTAAAAACATAAAAAAGTTTACATTCTTAAAACCGACAAAAAAAATACTATTTGTAATATTTTTTTCATGATTTTCGCTCTAGCCCTCAAAACCATATCGAACTCGTCTCCGATGAGATGATCGTAAGGTTTTCTTAAAAATTCCATATCCCGTGTTTTTTGCTTCACCTCTCGAGCCCATTGCTTTTCCTCTCTCGGTCTCTTTTCCTCCTCCAACTTCTCATTTTCAAAACTCAAACAACTCAAAAAATTCAAATTATAAACTTCCAAACTTGTAGCAACTCTATGTATATCATCTCCTCTTCCCGTTCTCGATGTATTCGACGACGATCCTCATTTTTTGCCTTATCCCGACCCATCGGTCTAACCACTTCTTCCAGCTTGAACTCATCCACTTCGTTCAAATCGACCCCTAAATGTGCATATGATGAAGTAGTGTAAGACGTCTCAGAAACTTTGGTTCTTTTCTAACCACCTTCTTCGTTACCATACTCTTTTATCAATTTCGGGAAGTTTGATAAAAATCTCCAATCATCGAGAAACCTGAACGACTTCTTATTACTATCAACAAGATAAATTTTAAGGGTCATCTCTGAGATTTGTTCATCGTCTTCCCTGCTTTTTCGTCATGTTAACAAATTGTTATAAATGTCATTAAACTTAGTGACAAATTTGTTCATCTCGCGAAACTTGCTAGTACATTGATATTTAGTGCGGTACTCTCCACGATCCATGACCTTCAGAAAAACGATCCTTTATCTGTCGCCACAAATTGTCATCTTCTTGCACGTTTCTTTTTTTGGAATCTTTCGGAATATCGACCCATGATTGCGCTAAAACCAACTCTTCGTCCGGTTGTCATTGTTGAGACATCCTCTTCTCTTTTCGAACCGGTGCTTTTGCTTTTCCGCATTTTTTAGGGTTGGACGATTCGGGTTGGGTTTCCCAAACAATTTCAGGATCAGGCTCGGCTACCGGTTCGGGATCGGGTTGAGTTTCTCGAACAAATTCGACTTCCGGTGAGTGAACGTATTCGGGGAGCGGAGAATTTTTTTGAAATGTTGTTGGTCTAAGAGGTTGCATCGTATAAAATTGTTGTGGTATTTGTTGATAGAAGAATTGTTAGGGTCGGGGCAAGATTGAAGGTCAAAGTCAAATTGGTCAAAATACTCAAAATATCCCTAGGTCAAACTTGGACAAAACTCTAGTCAAAGGTCAAAATCAACGAGTCAACTCAGTCAACTCAACTGACCAGACGTACTCAGCTTGTACGATGGGCGTACACGAGCCTTGACCGGAATCGGGTCGTTGACCCCGTATGCACGGTGTACCCCAAACTACGCACGACGTACGCACCAAAGTCCATTTTTCCATAATAAGAGCTTAATACATTAAGCTCTTACGTTCCAATTATAGATCCAGGGCCAAATTACCACTAAGAGTCATAAAGTTTCCAATTTTATGACTTTGCATGTCCATTAAGTGATTATTACCAACAATCCTAACTTCTTAATCCCTAAAGACATTCTAGAGCATGCATGGGGAATAACTAAGCATCAAGATCTCATTTTTATGACTCAATACCCCTCAATGGGTCTGAAAGGATGGCTTATTTGGTTAAGAGCATGTCATGCTCAAGAATCACCAAGGTTGGGACAAAAATGCCCTAAATGAAGGAGTAACTAGATCTATAATAAAACATGATCAAGCTAGGAGCTTTTTACTTGCTGAAGGTTTCTAGCAAGGTGAGAATCCTAGATCCAAACTTCTTCCAAGCTCCAAAGTCCTTCCACCACCTTCTTCTTCTTAAAGAATACAACCAAAACACACAAATGAGCTCAAGGTGCACTCTCCATGATTAGGGTTAGCTAGAGGGACGAATTTTAGATGGAGATTGATGAGAGTGAAGGTCTTAGGGCCATAAAGCAGATTATATAGCTTGCAAACTGTAACGCCCGTAGATTCGGGCTAGTCCATTTAGAGATAATAGGGGTCGAAAACGACTTTTTTACAAAAGATTATTTAGAATAAATAATCTTAACCAAGTTGTATAATACGTCTCAAGGGTTCCGTACATATAAAGAACGTTGAAATCCGAGTTATAACGAAGAAGTTATGGTTCGTCGAAGTTTTACGGCAAAACCGGCACGACACCGGGAGACGTAAATAGTGAATTTACGATGGAGGACTTTTTAGCTTTAGAAATCTAAACAAAAGTTGTAGTATACGTTAATAGGAACTCAACGGTAAAAAGACAGACGGAAATAGAGTCCGTATGTAGAAGTTATGAATTTTACGCGGACATTTAACAATATAATCTCCTCGTACTATTAAATTTAAGATTGGTCAAGAATTAGCCGACGGAGTCAAAATTAAAGTTGTAGATCTATTTTTACCTACGCGTGGATATAAAGAACGTCAAAAACAGAGGTCGTATGTGAAAGTTACGGATTTTAGAAGTCGGAAGTGTGCTGTGCGAAAATGGGTGATGTGGCACAATCTTGGCCATTGCTTTCTCCCCAAGTCTTGCCACTAGATGGTGACATGTGGCACCAAGTTCAATCATTTTCACCCTAAAATAGAACCTCTCACACCCTCATTTTCTTCACACCTTTCCCATTCTTTCTTCTCTTTACTCTCTCTCTCTAGAACCTCTCTCTAGCCCTGAAACCCCCCGAAAAGCCTATGGAACCTCCCTAGCACGAGGCGGAAGCCCCGGAGTGCTCGACGGCTCCGAGAAGAAGAGCTTTTCGGCTCGGGAACGCTGCTTCAAGCAAAACCCGGTTTTCTATAAAACTCGTTGTAAGTGAGCTACACCTACGCTATTTTTAATATAGCTTTTATTTAATTATAGTAACGTTATTAGGAACTTATAATAAGTACTTGGGCTATTACTATGGGTTATATAAGTATTTTTTAACGCTTATATAATAGTAATAATAGCTAGACTATTAATTACTCTCGGCGAATAATATACTAAACTCTAGTGGTAATAATACTAGGTTTCATCGAAGGAAATTATTTTTAAGAAGCGAAGCGCTGTCTGAGTTCGGAATCACCACCTTTTCAAGTAAGTGCATGGTCCCTTTCATCTTACACATAGATATGAAGTATTTAATATAAATTACGTGCTATGTGTGCATATTGTCTGAATACTTGCTGTCTATGCTAGGTGAAATATTTTTATACACGTTTTAAATGATTTAAATTGTTTATGTATTTTATATCTACAAAACGTGTTGGGTAAAACATGGGTAAATGTAATAGTTGTTGTGTGACCAAATAAAATAATGAGAGGCCTCAATATAGATGTTATTGATGATCCAGTCATCTATCGGAGTATAGATGACGACCACGGACTATTCTAGACAGACCAGTGGAACGCTAGCAGGCTCGCAACCTGTAGGTGTTTATTTGAACTGTGTGCTCACCATCAGTACTCCATCCCCCACATGGTTGCCTTATTTGACATGAATTGCTGAGGAACCCCCGAAGCATGTGTTGTCACCCCGATGAAAGTCCCTTAGACTAGGTCCCTTGTGTTAGATGTTTTAGGGACGTAAAGTGAGGATAACGGGAACAGGTAATCGGGTTTGTTTGGTTTGATAAAGTTAATAAACTTATTTATTGTGGGTTGAAAACCCTATGTACTCGCCAGGTTTCCCAACCTGACCCACTCAGTTTATTTATATCACAGGTGTTGATATGAAGTCACATTACACTAAGAGATTAAGGAGATATAAATCACTAGTGATAATGAATGTAAGTTTCACAATCCTTGCTTATGTTTCTGTATTGACGATGACATCCCAAATGTTTTAAAATGAATAAAAATACTTTTCTTCGGAAATGCTTTGATAACGTATTTATCATGTTTTACTGGGAACAAATTCCGCAACATTTTTATTAAAATAGGTACTCTGATTTTTATAAAGCATAAACAAAATCGGTCTTTTCTGGCCGTGAAAATGGGGATGTCACAGTTGGTATCAGAGCATTAGTTTAAGCGAAATAGGAATATGGATTTATTTCTAGACTTAAACTTAGAATGCTAAGCAAGGATTGTGAGGAGTGTGTCTAATAAAATTTAGGTAAAGCACCTGAATAGACACAAGCACTAGCTAATTTAGGGAAAATGCCTAACATGCTTTTATGTGCTAAATGATTTATGATATGCATTGTATGGTCGGATCTATGGTCTGTTGCCGACCGGATCTAGAAACTTTATGTGTTCAGATTTCTAAACGTTTAATTACGGTATAAGAACTGGCATATAACTTTTTGAAGAAATAGGGAGAATTACACGTCGATCGTAAATAAAATCTTTCCTATCTTAATTCTCGTCATTGCACACCGAACGTCTGATTTGGTATATAGATCGAAATGGCAAGAACTCGTAGTGGAGCCGGGAATGCAAATGGGAACAAGAATCAACCACCAGTGATTGAACAAATACATGTTGTAGCAGATGCTCCTGAGCCAATTACAATGGTCGGAGTACAAGCCATGATACGGGCTATGTTGGCTGAACAACGGGAAGAGATGAGGCAAATGTTGCATGAAAATAGGGACGAACCTACAATGCCAGTTGAACAGGAACTACAGTGGGACCGTTGGTCAAGCCAACCCACCAATAGTTCGACAAAACAACCAGTATGACGGAGTCGAGAGGAATGGATGCAAGTACAAGGATTTTCTGACTTGCAATCCATCGACTTTCACTGGAAAGGAAGATCCGATCGGAGTCATGGATTAGATCTCGGAGATGGAGTTAGCTTTCATGACGTGTGGTTGCAGAGGCAAGTTACAAACCACCTTTGCAGTACGTCAATTCCGAGGAGGTGTTGTGCACTGGTGGAATACCATGGGGAAGACTCTGAGCCCCAATGAGCCCCTGCAACTGACATGGGCAGAGTTTTTGGTGCAGTTCAAACGCAAGTACTGCTCAGCCCAAAACCTGCTCGAGCTAGAGAACCAGTTCCTGACCTTGAAGAAAGGAAGCATGTCAATTGATGAATACACCAACAACTTCACATAGAAGATGGAGTTCGCCTTGCGTCTTGTTCCGGATGAGCTGACGAAGATCGACAAGTACGCAAAGGGACTTCCATGGGAGTACGCGGTGCCAGTGCGTCAGGCACCTACTCTGGAGGCAGCTATCTGGGCTGCCAAGTCTGTGGAGGATATGATTAAGGGAAGAGCTGCCAACAAGATTGAGGTTGGCGAAAAGAGGAAGTTTGAGGGGTCTACGAGGCCCAATAAGAAGATCAAGTCTGGTTCAAAGGAGTTTAGCGGAGGAGGAAACAAAGTGAAATGGTGCGAGAAGTGCAAGAAGAAGCACTTCAGGAAATGTAGCGAGGAAGTGACTTGCTACAAGTGTGGGAAGACCGGACATTACGCCGACGAGTGTACCGCCAACAAAAGGGTGTGTTATGAATGCCGTGAAGAAGGGCACGTTGCTAAGGATTGCCCGAAGAAGAAAGAGGCGGCAAGACCAAACATTCCACCGAAACCGAAGGCAAAAGCGTTCCATATGATCCTTGACGAAGAAGATGCAAAATGAAAGGGATCAAGAATGAGGATCTATGAAGTAGTCGTGTAAACAGTACCACGTGGTGTAGCCTATTAGAGGCATAGTATAGGTTGAACTTGAACACCTATGTAATCGTTTCAAGGAATAATATAAAACCTTCGTTTTGTTATCTAATGTGTCAAGTTGTTATGTGATTTTCTTGTATGGTGACTTGGGTGAACTGCAAGACAATACTTGGGACGAGTATGAGTAAGTGTGAAAGGTAGTATAGGCTTATACTACCGGAAGCACAGGACTCCGCTTGGATCAGGGAAAGTCACAAGGTTACCAAGAAGCTAGTAATTGATACCGTTTATTCAAATATGTCGTTACCATCGTTTCGGTAATGACTAAGAGGATGATTGTTATTCCGACCCTAGTGGTCATATCGAATTGAGTCCGACTACGATAAGTATGTTACGTGGTTCAGAGAACCAATTTGATGTAGCATATGACTTAAGTCGGAAGATTGAAATAAAAGTTAATCAAAGCGATCGGTAGAGGTATCGCGATAGTTGTTTGTAGCTAGAAATTCTACCTTTTAAGATGTGATTAGAACATGAAGAAATGTATAGTCTGTTCTGGAAGACTCTAAGAGACCTTATTCTAAGCGTGGGAACATACGATGATAAGTCATTAGAATATGACACATCGGTCCATTTTAGTAATAAAATAACTTATCTTAAGTTTGTTAAGAAGAAGAAGCAGTCTCCAGTAAGGATCGAGATTGTGACTTGAAGGTCATAATTTGGAGTCTAATGTGAGATAGGGAGCAAGTGCAAGATCGAGCACCGTCTGCAATCAGGAAGTCTTAGAGTTAGATATTCGTTCGAAGAAACATCAAAGTTACGGTTATTACTTAGGATGAAGAGATAACGTATGGAGTCATCATGTGAGGCCTGTTTCGTTGATGATTCTGGGACGTAATCATCCTAAGGGGGAGATAATTGTAACGCCCGTAGATCCGGGCTAGTCAATTTAGAGATAATAGGGGTCGAAAACGATTTTTTTACAAAATATTATTTAGAATAAATAATCTTAACCAAGTTGTAGAATACGTCTCAAGGGTTCCGTACATATAAAGAACGTTGAAATCCGAGTTATAACGAAGAAGTTATGGTTCGTCGAAGTTTTACGGCAAAACCGGCACGACACTGGGAGACGTAAATAGTGAATTTACAATGGAGGACTTTTTAGCTTTAGAAATCTAAACAAAAGTTGTAGTATACGTTAAACCGAGAACATACAAAAAACGAACGCCCAAATCTGACTTCGTATGAGGAAGTTATGAATTTTCTAAGATTTGGCTTAGCAGTGCACAGCCCGAAACTCGAATTTTAGATCGAGCGGTTTTTGGCCTACGTGACCTAAATGAGAATTGAAGATCTCATTAATAGGAACTCAACGGTAAAAAGACAGACGAAAACAGAGTCCGTATGTAGAAGTTATGAATTTTACGCGGGTATTTAACAGTATAATCTCATCGTACTGTTAAATTTAAGATCGGTCAAGAATTAGCTGACGGAGTCAAAATGAAAGTTGTAGATCTTATTTTTACCTACGCATGGATATAAAGAACGTCAAAAACAGAGGTCGTATGTGAAAGTTACGAATTTTAGAAGTCGGAAGTGTGCTGTGCGAAAATGGGTGATGTGGCACAATCTTGGCCATTGCTTTCTCCCCAAGTCTTGCCACTAGATGGTGACATGTGGCACCAAGTTCAGTCATTTTCACCCTAAAATAGAACCTCTCACACCCTCATTTTCTTCACACATTTCCCATTCTTTCTTCTCTTTACTCTCTCTCTCTCTCTCTAGAACCTCTCTCTAGCCCTGAAACCCCCCGAAAAGCCTATGGAACCTCCCTAGCACGAGGCGGAAGCCCCGGAGTGCTCGACGGCTCCGAGAAGAAGAGCTTTTCGGCTCGGGAACGCTGCTTCAAGCAAAGCCCGGTTTTCTATAAAACTCGCTGTAAGTGAGCTACACCTACGCTATTTTTAATATAGCTTTTATTTAATTATAGTAACGTTATTAGGACTTATAATAAGTACTTGGGCTATTATTATGGGTTATATAAGTATTTTTTAACGCTTATATAATAGTAATAATAGCTAGACTATTAATTACTCTCGGCGAATAATATACTAAACTCTAGTGGTAATAATACTAGGTTTCATCGAAGGAAATTATTTTTAAGAAGCGAAGCGCTGTCTGAGTTCGGAATCACCACCTTTTCAAGTAAGTGCATGGTCCCTTTCATCTTACACATAGATATGAAGTATTTAATATAAATTACGTGCTATGTGTGCATATTGTTTGAATACTTGTTGTCTATGCTAGGTGAAATATTTTTATACACGTTTTAAATGATTTAAATTGTATATGTATTTTATATCTACAAAACGTGTTGGGTAAAACATGGGTAGATGTAATAGTTGTTGTGTGACCAAATAAAATAATGAGAGGCCTCAATATAGATGTTATTGATGATCCAATCATCTATCGGAGTATAGATGACGACCACGGACTATTCTAGACAGTCCAGTGGAACGCTAGCAGGCTCGCAACCTGTAGGTGTTTATTTGAACTGTGTGCTCACCAGCAGTACTCCATCCCCCACATGGTTGCCTTATTTGACATGAATTGCTGAGGAACCCCCGAAGCATGTGTTGTCACCCCGATGAAAGTCCCTTAGACTAGGTCCCTTGTGTTAGATGTTTTAGGGACATAAAGTGAGGATAACGGGAACGGGTAATCGGGTTTGTTTGGTTTGATAAAGTTAATAAACTTATTTATTGTGGGTTGAAAACCCTATGTACTCACCAGGTTTCCCAACCTGACCCACTCAGTTTATTTATATCACATGTGTTGATATGAAGTAACATTACACTGAGAGATTAAGGAGATATAAATCACTAGTGATAATGAATGTAAGTTCTGTTTATGCTTATGTTTCTGTATTGACGATGACATCCCAAATGTTTTAAAATGAATAAAAATACTTTTCTTCGGAAATGCTTTGATAACGTATTTATCATGTTTTACTGGGAACAAATTCCGCAACATTTTTATTAAAAGAGATACTCTGATTTTTATAAAGCATAAACAAAATCGGTCTTTTCTGGCCGTGAAAATGGGGATGTCACACAAACCTTCAAAATTAGGGTTTTGGTCTAAACAGTGTACGCTCCGCGTACATGCTGAGTAAGCCCAGCGTACGCACGCAAACCCGTGTTCCTCATGCATGAGTATGTCATGCGTACACCCCGAGCATGCACGTCGTATGGACAAGGAATGCAAGCTTAAAGAGTCAAGGGTTAGAAATGAACCTTCTCGAAATGGGTGTTACGTTAATACAAGTATTTATTAAAAGTATTAAATATGAGTTGAAAGTTTATACGAGAATTAAATGTTTATTATCTGGAATATATGTTATATGTATATCTGGTAATACTACATAACATATACGGTGCAAACCGGATATGGTTGTTTATGTGTTAAATGTGATATTGTAACACCGTAAATTTTCAAACAAAATTTTCATTTTAAAATCACATAAATCTCATCAACACATATCACAAAATCCCCAAAATGTCCAATTATCAAAACACATGTTCATAGTTATTTGAATAAAATCCAGGATCCTCAGAAACATAACTCCATCTCGTGTGTTGTGACATCCCCATTTTCACGGCCAGAAAAGACTGATTTTGTTTATGCTTTATAAAAATCAGAGTACCTATTTTAATAAAAATGTTGCGGAATTTGTTCCCAGAAAAACATGATAAGTACGTTATCAAAGCATTTCCGAAGAAATGTATTTTCATTCATTTTAAAACATTTGGGATGTCATCGTCAATACAGAGGCATAAGCATAAACAGAACTTACATTCATTATCACTAGTGGTCTACATCTCTTTAATCTGTCAGTGTAGTGCAGCTTTATATCGACACCTGTGATACAAATAAACTGAGTGGGTCAGGTTGGGAAACCTGGTGAGTACATAGGGTTTTCAACCCACAATAATATAATTATTATGTTTAATCATCAAACAATCAACCCGATTACCCATCCCCATTATCTTTATTCTTAAGGTTTACCCTAAGAATAAGTTATCCTTCATTCATTCATTCCTAAGGTTTATCCTAGGGAATACGCGTGAAGTCCATTACTACTAATGTCATTTATCAGGCACAACTACCATTATTATCCTTTAGGTGCAGCTGCCAGGATTGTGTTGTTCTCAACTAGGAGCAGCTGCCAGTATCATCTATTAGGCGCAGCTGCCAATGTTATCTTTTAGGCGCGGCTGCCAATATTATCATCTAGGCGCAGCTGCCGGGATTATGACGTTCTCTATTAGGCGCAACTGCCGATATTATCCTATAGGCGCATCTGCTAGGATGTTTAGAGTACATTGCGTTTCAAAATCATCTACAGGTTATGATGCAGCTACCAATATTCACCTATATCATCTTTCATACCTCATCATTTATCTACCCATGTTCTACCCAATATTTTTTGTAGATATAAAATACCTCTATAGCTTTAGATTTGAAGAAAAGGTTCAGATCTGAAAACAAAATACATTTACCACCTAGATCTGAAGAAAAAGGTTCAGATCTGTAAACAAAGTACATCTACAGCCTAGATCTGAAGAAAAAAGTTCAGATCTGTAAACAAAGTACATCTACAGCCTAGATCTGAAGAAAAAGGTTCAGATCTGTAAA
The DNA here is from genome assembly GCF_052849685.1 of Lactuca virosa. Taxonomy (NCBI): domain Eukaryota; kingdom Viridiplantae; phylum Streptophyta; class Magnoliopsida; order Asterales; family Asteraceae; genus Lactuca; species Lactuca virosa. The sequence goes on from NC_136433.1 coordinate 63,922,003, forward strand.
TAAAATACATCTACCGCCTAGATCTGAAGAAAAAGGTTCAAATCTATAAACAAAGTACATCCACAGCCTAGATCTGAAGAAAAAGGTTCAGATCTGTAAACAAAGTACGTCTACAGCCTAGATCTGAAGAAAAAGGTTCAGATCTGTAAACAAAGTACGTCTACAGCCTAGATCTGAAGAAAAAAGGTTCAGATCTATAAACAAAGTACGTCCACAGCCTAGATCTGAAGAAAAAGGTTCAGATCTGTAAACAAAGTACGTCTACAGCCTAGATCTGAAGAAAATGATTCAGATCTGTAAACAAAGTACGTCTACAGCCTAGATCTGAAGAAAAACGTTCAGATCTGTAAACAAAGTACGTCTACAGCCTAGATCTGAAGAAAAAAGGTTCAAATCTATAAACAAAGTACATCTACAGCCTAGATCTGAAGAAAAAGGTTCAGATCTGTAAAGAAAGAAGTTAGATCTTTCATCCAACATAGATGTCAAAGTATAAAATACATATACAGCTTAGATCTTAAAAACAAAGAAGTTTAAATCTTTCATCTAGCACGGATCTCAAGTAGATATGCACACATAACACGTAATTTATATAAAATACTTCATATCTATGTGTAAGATGAAAGTAACTATGCACTCACCTGATAAGGAGTGATTCGGACAGCACATCGCTTCTAAAAATAATCTTCTTTGACGAAACCGGGAAGTTTGCTTGAAAACCGGGCTTTACACGGGCAGAGTTTTGAACCGAAAAACTCTTTTTCTCGGAGACTCCGGGCTCTCCGAGGCTTCCTTCTAGAGCTAGAAAGGTTTCCTAGGCTTCTTGGGGTGTTTTGGGAGGTTTAGAGAGTGAGTAGAGAGAAGAATAAGTGGGTTTTGGTATGAAAAATGAAGGAACTCTCGGGGGGTATTTATAGGCTGAAAAAGGGGTGAACTCGTCGAGTTTCTGGCCCAACTCGTCGAGTTTCTGACCCCCAACTCGTCGAGTTGCTAGTCCAACTCGTCGAGTTGGTGCCACGTTTCGTCATCAGATTGTGCCACGTCACCCACTTCGCTGCAGCACCCTGCCGACTTCTAAACCCCATAACTTTCGCATACGAGCTCCGTTTTCGACGTTCTTTATATCCACGCGTAGGTAATGACAAGCTCTACAACTTTCCTTTTGACCCCATTGGCTAATTCTCGACTGATCTTAAATTTAACAGTATGAGAAGATTATACTGTTAAATGATTACGTAAAATTCATAACTTCTACATACAGACTCCGTTTTCGTCTGTCTTTTTATCGTTGAGTTCCTATTAATGAGATCTTCAACTCTCATTTAGGTCGCGTAGGCCAAAAACCGCTCAAACTAAAATTCGAGTTTCGGGCCTTGCACTGCTATGCCAAATCTTAGAAAAATCATAACTTCCTCATACGAAGTCAGATTTGGGCGTTCTTTTTATCGATGTTCTCGGTTTAACGAATACTACGACTTTTGTTTAGATTACTAAGGCTAAAAAGTCCTCCATCATAAATTCACTATTTACGTCTCTCGGTGCCGTGCCGGTTTTGCCGAAAAACTTCGACAGGCCATAACTTCTTCGTTATAACTCGGATTTCGGCGTTCTTTATATGTACGGAACTTCGACAGGCCATAACTTCTTCGTTATAACTCGGACTTCGACAGGACATATTCTACAACTTGGTTAAGATTATTTATTCTAAGTAATCTTCCATCAAAAACTCATTTTTGACGCTCATTGTCTCTAAATTGACTATCCCGGATCTGCGGGCATTACATGTGTACAATTAAGTCGGCGCCTTCTCGTGATCCTGAGAAGTACTTGAAACACATAACACATAACACGGTAAGCACGAAGCTTAGTGATTCCCCAAAATACCACACACATCTCATTAGCCTCTTATAGCTATATCTCGAATAAACCCTCCGGTCAATGTGTCTTAGTGGAACCCCTCCAGTCCCACAACTCGGGTGGAACCTCTGGTCCTATCCCAACAATGCACATGATAATACACGACATAGATCACAAGACAGAATGCATGATATCACATATCTCAATATAAGCACATAAGATCAACATATACACAGATTACTATAACAGCATAAGTCACAAAGACAGTATGCACGATAACACATATTACATTATAAACAAATAAGACCCTCCGGTCAATAATGTACTAAGAACCTCTGGTCTACAATGTACTGAGACCATCCAGTCAATAATGTACTAAAGCCCTCCGGTCAATAGTGTAAATAAGACCCTATGGTCAATAACACAAATAAGACCCTTCGGTCACACATAAATTACCACGTAGGTAAGTATAGTGAGAAGACTCACCTCGGATGGCGAACAGATCTTATAAATGCTGTTGTTGTACTCCGGCCTCTAACACTGAGCCAAACCCATAATTAACCCCATTAGGATCTAAGACCAAACCTTCACATATTAGGTCTAAATGTGGTCCACCAACTCGACCTATAAATAACGCAAGCCCATTGGGCCCACCAAGGCCCAATAACAAATGGGTCCACAAAGGTCCACTAATGGCCCAACTATGGCCCAATTTTCCAAATGGGGCCCAAAACCTCATATGGGCCTTACCCTAAAGCCCATCTAAATATTCTAGCCCATATGATTATTCTTGGATGACCCATCAATAGCCCAATCACCAAATCCCAATAGAAAGGTCCAACTCATAACTCAAGCAAAATTAGGGTTTCACATAAAATGAAGATTAGGGTTAAGTGTTTCTCAATTAACCCATTAAGGACTTAATCCATTAAGTTCATCACTCTACTTGATAAGTTATATGGTGTGATTGGGCATAAGCCATACATCAATCCACTGGTCCAAACACGGGTCCCGACAGTCCAAAACTAACATCTCCCAAAATTAGGGTTTTCCAACCCAAGCACAAGCCAACCAAGCCCAAAAATTAAGTTTTTAGGTCCATTAGGGATCCACTAGGTTGGGCACCACCCACTGCCACCTCGGGTAGTGGTGGTCGGTGGCGGCTCACGGTGGTGTTGGGGGTCTTCCGACCATACAAACACACATTCAACCTCATAAATACCGAAAACAACAATTACACTCAAACACAAACCCATAAACACACCCAAAACCACCTCCCACGGTGGCTGGTGGCGGCAGGATACAGCAGAAATGGAAGCCACCATGGTTGGTTGCCATGGTGGTGCGCCTAACCTCCGACCAACAATCTTCACGAGTCCAACAACATCACACGAAAAAATATGACGATAAACACAACCATCAGCCACTGTTTTGAAGGCTGGCAGTGTCAAAGTCGACGGAACCGGCGGCTGAGGCCGGCAGCGACAGCTACGACGTACCCACGTCACACACGCTGGAGCGAAAAAGATACGGGAAAGAGAGAATGGTCGCAGATACCTTACCGAGAGTTTCCGGTTGTTCGTGACCCACATATCGCCGTCCACAGCGAGTTACATGGTCCTCGGTGGTTCTCCGGTTTCCCACACTATCCGGCAGTAAAGCTATGGTGGTGCTCGATAACGTAACAGGTAGGAAGGTGGCGGTCGACTCGGATATGTCTGATCGGAAAACGGACGGAAAAGAGACATTGAGGCTGAGGATTCATGCAAGGCAGTGGCTGAAAAGTCTTCTAGGTTTAGGGTTTCATGTTGCGACGAGGGGAAGGCACAGGTTTAATCCCGTGTCCAATTCAAACTATGTTGCCCAACATATACTTTTGGTCCCTCCCCACTAAATTATTTTCAATGTAAATCCAAAAGTTACCCTTTAGCCCCTAACTCTATAAATTCCTTTCATTTTAGATCCAAAACTTACCATTCAACCCCTTAGCCTCTTAAATCTCTTCAAATTAAGTCCCAATAATTTAGCAAACAGTCCCTGCCCTCATAATTATTTACAAACCACTCCGGAACTTACACTTTTAACCCCCAACTTCTAAAATTGTATCAATTGGCTCCCCAACACCAACACCCCGCTAAATATTATTTACTTTAGGACTATTGTTCATTTATAAATCTTTATCTACTTATTTATTCAATAAATGGGATGTTACAGATATTGAGTAAATACTACATGATAATCTTAATACAAGTATTATTACTTAAAAATTAATGTATACTAAATACTTGATACTATGTGTTAAATATATACACTGAATTAAGATAGTGTTGTAAAAACAGGGATTAGTATTGAAAGTTGATTACAAAGATTGTAGTCTTGTCTAGTTTTAAATTAACAAGTATAAAGGAACTTTAGTTAGATAAAGGTATAGTCCTACCCTGTATTGCGATAATATTGTATGAATAGGAAAACAGTTTTGGAAGTTGAATAAGTGTTTAGTTATACCATGTATTGTAACGATATTGCATAAGCAGGAAAATTATATTGAAAGTTGATTGTAGGTATCGTAATCTTCTTTGGTTATAAACTAAGACTTAAAAGGGATACTTAGTTCAATTAAATTGGATATTGGGTAAGGGTGTATGTGAGAGATTGGAACGGAAAGTAGCGTTCTGTTTTGTGACATTGTTGCGTGTCGGGGCATGGGTTACGTACTAGAGTATTGTACTAATATTCATCTTCTTTTTAGACAGCTAGAAATGGTGTATCTATATTAGGCTACCAGATGGTATGTGTGGTCATCTTCTGGAATAAAATGACAACCACAAACAAACCATCTTGTGTATTTATCTGTATCAGGCTACTGGTGGGTATGTCTGTAAGTGTTAATGAATTATATGTATCCAGTGAAAAGGATTGTGTGTTCATTTGAGTACTTTATCCCCATCATGGTTGCCTTATTGCTTTTCACTGCCAAGGAATCCCCGAAGCAAAATAGTCTACTTGTTGCTTACAGTGATCCATCAGGTTAAATCTCAAGGGATCATTGTAATAGGATCAATATGTGAGAATCGAAGGGCTGGGTAACTAAGGGTTAATGGTATAGTGTCTTATAAATATTTATGTTATATGATATATCTATGTTGTTTGGGAAAAGTTGGTTTTGCAGAATTATTATTTATGGATTATTTTCATAATAATATTGTGGGATTGTAAACCCCATGTGTCTCACCATGTTTTTTCAAACATAACCCACTCAAATTATATGCATCACAGGTAACGGTGCTAAGGCTACTAGAACTTGATTAGGATGTCGAGTGATTAAGAGACAATCTGCAATAGTCTACCGGACTGTTAAGTCTTTACATTGTAACTTATGTTGTGTATTGATTATGATATCCTTAGGGTTTATGTATTTTGAAACAAGATCAGTATTCAAGATATTTTAATAAAATGAGACAGTTTCCGCAAAACGTTTTTAATATACTAGGATTTTTCGCAAACAAAGATAACATAGTTTTGAAAGCATAGAGAAAAGTTTTTTTCGGTTATGGAAAATAGGGGACGTCACACGTACTCATAAAACTACACCTATTATCTACCATGTGACTTGAACCCCTATGATTAGTGGTTCTGCATTGGATTTTGGCTTATCCTTTCGATATGAACCTACATACAAGTGATATCTCATTTTTAAAACCACTCACCTAAAAATGTAAAATCCAATGTGGAATCACTTACCTACAAATGAGTGGTATCTAATTGCAAAAGAGATGCATATGACTTACAGATTAAATATAAGTACAAAGTTACTTATTAGATCTATCTCAACCACAACTAGGTTAATGTCCGATCAATATTTACGTACAATACAAAATCATAATGGTAGTTTTAAACATCTGAAGAGACTTTAACGGTAAATCATATACAAAAACAATTCAGTCACTAAATATATATACATAATTAATATTTAATCATTATATTACATTACATTCTCAAGTCATTATCCGATTAATATCCACATAATTAATATTTAATCTTTTTTCTTTTCAAATAGTCAAGATAACATACATAACCTATAATATCATATCATAATTTGAAAGAATATAATGACAATCAAATATAAAAATAATTCAGTTACTAAACATAAAAAAGGCAAAAAAATGTTGAATGCAAAAGCTTATATTCCTTAACAAACAAAAACGTCTCATGAATCATCATCACGAAAGTGGCTGATCTGATACAGACCCAAGCGTTCATCCACCGCACAAACTACAAATATCCATGTGGGTATGCATGAATCGTAGTCAAATCTTCCTTTTACTGACATTTGAAAATACGTTTGGTCCACCGTTTTCAGAATTTGGATGGGACTGAAGGCTACCTACCGTTATCTCTATCAGATGCACACAACCTGTTTGTGTTTATGTCTAAAAGAAACAAAAACAAAAACATAGTGGGGGTGGGCTATACAGTGGCTAGTGGTGGTCATTGTGGTCCTACAGAAGTCGACCTTCAGCCACCTGTTGGCTTCAGCAGGAAACAGTATCCAAATATGATTCTTCATCTTTCTTTTGTTTCTTAAAAATAGAATGCATTATTAAACACGATTAGTTGTTTTCTAATGAGATTGGTATGCTTATCTAATCGAGTTAAATTAAAGTTTATGATCTTTAATATAAACCACGAATTGATTTGGGTGTCAAAAGATAAGTATGATTCAAAAAGGTCCAAGAATACTTTGACAGATTTTGTGCGATCGATGTTTCAGTAAAAGACCAAAAAGTTGCAGATTCGCTTGACTGGTCATTCAATTGGCACTTGAAGATAAAATAGATAAGAGACGGCGTTTTGCAAACATTTTCGCTTTTACGAAAGGAAACTCAATTTGCAAATTTTGTTTGCACAGTCTAATTTTTGAAAATTTGATAAGATACATCCATGTGGTTTAAAGAAATTACACTGCACATCATTAGTCCATTTAAAAAGACCATTTTACCCTTACTTTTTTTTTCATTATATATATATATATATATATATATATATAATTTAATCATTTTTATATTTCCTCTCTTACATTTTAATTTTATTTTTTTATATTTTTTATTATTTAGATTTTATTTGACATTTTTTTTGAATATATTACTTAATGTTTTTTTTTTACATTTTGTTTGTTTATATTCTTTTGATGTTTTTTTGAATAGTTTTTTCTAGATTTTTGACCTTTTTTTTTAATACATTTAAATATTTTTTGACATTTTGTTTGTTTATAATTTTTAAAATATTTTTTGTAAAAAATATAAAAAAGTTCGTTAAATGTGAATATTATTAACCAAGGTTCCAAAAGGCGTGAGGCGTGGCGTGACGGCAAGGTCAAGCCTCAACCTTAACGAGCCACGACGAACCATGACGTTTTTCAATACGTGATGTAAGACGGCAATTTTGTATTAATTTATAATTAATATAGATTTATATCAAATATAACTAATTTTTAGAAGTGTTATATCAACAACTAATAACAAAAGTTAGCAAAAAATACAATACTTGTATATCCGATTAGAAAAGTAAAAAAAAGAGCAAAAAACGTGTCTCAAACGAAAAAACATGTGCCATAACACGCCATATCACGTCTTGCCACACGTCACGCCTAACAGCAGCATCATGAGGCTTTTCGTAACGACGAAGTCGCTCCTCACGTCAGGGCGCACCTTTTAGAACATTGTTATTAACATAGATTAGGTATACAAATATTTTTTTTAATAAGATTAATAGATAGGCTAACTGAAATTCGAAAACGAGTTTCAAGTTATATAATGGCTAATTGGAAACCATATACTTCGAAAACGAACTAAATTTCTAAAAATAAAAAACTAAACTCGAAAACGTTTTTTAAAGACATATAACTTCTTTTAACAATTTGACTCGAAAATGAAATTTCTAAATTACATTTTTTATATGGAAAACATTGATCCAAATTGACCCATTCCTACGTGTATATGATTAACACATATTAAGTATAAAAATTATTTATTTTCAAATTTCGATTAGCCTATGTATTAGTTCTATTAAAAAATGTTTTCGAGTTGATTTTTTTATTTATAGAATTTTTGTTCGTTTCCGATTTATATGGCTTCCAATTAGCTATTATATAACTTGAAACATGTTCTCGAATTTCAGTTAGCCTATCAATTAATCATATCAATATTATAATTTTATACCTAATCTATGTTAATATATTCACATTTAAGGAACTTTTTACATTTTTTACAAAAAATATTTTAAAAAACATAAACAAACAAAACGACAAAAAAATATTATAATGTAGTTAAATAACACGTCAAAAAAACTAGAAAAAAACTATTCAAAAAAATATAAACGAACAAAATGTAAAAAAAATTAAACAGTATATTCAAAAAATGTCAAATAAAATCTAAATAATAAAAAATATAAATAAATAAAATAAAATGTAAGCGAAAAAATATAAAAAATAATATATATATATATATATATATATATATATATATATATATATATAAAGAAAAACAAAAATACAAAAGTAAGGGTAAAATGGTCTTTTTAATTGGAATAAGGATGTGCAATGCAATTTCTTTAAACCATAAGGATGTATCTTGTCAACTTTTCAAAAATTAGACTGGACGTGAGAATCTGAGCAAACCATAGGGACCAAAACTATAATTTACTCTAAATTTTAGAATTATAAGAAAAAAGCAAATAAAACCTAAACCTAAACGATACAAAGTGAAAATGAATAGTAAAGATTTAAATGAATAGTAAAGATTTTGTGTTTGATAGATTTGACATAGTTGTTCTATATTAACGGCATCAGTCCATAATCTTTTTGGGTTTTAAAATTTGGCGAAAAAACTTGTATATTGCATTTTGGTGTCTGTACTTTCGTATATTGTCCGTGGCCTTTTTGGATTTTAACCACAAGACTTTTGTATATTTACATATTTGCTCTATAAACTTTAATAGTTACGAAAATTCGATTCCCCCGTAAAGCGGGAGTAGTAACTTAACATTTACTATTAAGTTACAAATATAGCCAATGATTTCACATGTGGATTTGGTCGGCTATAAAATCATGGGAAATTTTATCAAATAACGAAAAAAATGAGATGGGGTTGAAAAATATGACCAAGAAAAACGGGTTTTCAAAAAATGACCAAGGTTTCCGTAGAGACGGGCTCTGCGGAACAGTTTCCCCTCCGAGGAATTGGACACTTGTACAAAAAGACAAAAAAATGCTTATTCAGCTACCCTTTATGCAGAGAAATTACAATTCTACAGAGGCCGTACCATTTCCACAGAGACCTGCTCTGCTGAAATGTCGGACGTAAAGAATGTTTATTCAGCTACCATTTCCGCAGAACATTAACAATTATGCAGAGGTCGTACTATTTCTGCAGAGACCTGCTCTGAGAAACCATCTCGCCAGACGTATGTTTTTGTCTTTTTGCACAAGTGTAATTTCTCAGAGGGGAAGCTGTTTCGCAGAACCCGTCCCTACAGAAACTTTGGTCATTTTATGAAAATTCGATTTCCTTAGTCATATTTTTCAACCCCACCTTAATTTTGGTTTATTTAACAAATTCCCTAAAATCATTTCCATCACATGTGATTTCACAAAAATGGGTTATGAATTCGGCTCACATCTTAATAGCATGTAGGTATTTAGGAAAAAAAAACAAGAACTTTTTTGTTAAGAAATTACGAATGGCTAAGAGCCATCTACGATTTCCTCTGGCTTGCCTTGCGGTTTTGGAGATTTTTTTTTATTATTTTCCCAATAAAATCATGTCAGTTTGACTATGATTTTATACATTTTAAGTACGATGTCTGACATGTTTTGACTATTATTTCATACATTTTTACTAGTTTATATATAAAATATATATAAAAAGTGTTTTTTTTACTACAAACAAAAATATGAGTTCTACTGAATATTTGTGTACAATAATCATATAACCAAGATACATAAATAAAACACTAATATAAATTATTTCCAACACTAATAAGAATACATATAAACTTAAATTAAACACTAATAGGAATATGAAAATAAAATACTACTATTAAAAATGGACTTACAAAACTAGATAAGTAAATAATTATTATCATTACTTATTATTCCATTCGACAAATAACAGAAATAAAAACAAGAAATTAGAAAAATACAGGACATCTTTCAAAATATTACACACGCCTTTGTATGCAAAGTCAGCCTCGTCATTTTGCATTCTGTATTGCTCCCTAGCCACCTCCAAAATATCATATTCGTCTTCATTCATAAATTCATTAGCTATATTGTTATAATTTTTTGTTTAAAATCTTCACCTCTCTACTTAAATCCTTAAACTTAGTCTTTTTTTTTGTCTGGCCAGTAGGCTCAAAATTAAGGTGGTTTTAACATCGAATGTGGGAGATCAATGACGATTATCATTATTAGCGATAATATTATAACGTACGAGTGCAATTTCCTCTTCTAAATCATTAACAAATTTTGTTATATTCGTAATTTTCTCTAAAAATAATTCTTAAATCCTACTTATAAAGTTATGTCAAACTCTACATACCAAAATTAAAACATACTACGATAAAAGACATTATTAATAAAATATTAATTTTAGTTAACTATATTTTAGACGAAATTGTAAAATGGGTCATGTGGTATGCAATTTTTCTGAGATTTAGTCTAAACCTCAACTTTTTTGGCTTCGTGGTCCTTTTGAGCTAGTTTCGTTGCGGATTGGTCCCTCAGTAAAATGAAATGACTTTAATACCATTGGTGTATTTATTTTCTCTTTTTCTTTCATTTTCTTAAATATTTTATAATTATTAAATATACAAATGGCCCACCTCTCTCTCTCTCTCTCTCTCTCTCTCTCTCTGTAGCGCCCGCAGATTCGGGCTAGTCAATTTAGAGACAATAAACGTCAAAAATGACTTTTTGATAGAGGATTATTTAGAATAAATAATCTTACCTAGGTTGTAGTATATGTCACAAGGTTTCCGTACATATAAAGAACGTCGAAATCCGAGTTATAACGAAGAAGTTATGACCTGTCGAAGTTTCGCGACAAAACCGGCACGACACCGGGAATCGTAAAAAGTGATTTTATGATTTACTACTTTTTAGCCTTAGGTTTCTAAAATAAAGTTGTAGAGTACGTCTCCACCTTCGCGTGGATATAAAAAACGTCGAAAACGGAGCTCGTATGCAAAAGTTGTGGCCTTCCGAAGATGCAGCTGTCTAAGGGCATGACATGTGGCAGAAACCCTAGCCGCCTTAAGTCACGACGTGAACATGAAGTTCACGACGTGAAACGTGTCAGAGACACTAATCGAGGCTAGAAAACATGCGTTAAAGCTACGGGATGACTCATGGAAGTTCACGACGTGAACCTATCATGTTCACGACGTGAATGGGCCCAGAACAGCCTATAAATAGCGATCAAGACCCTTTTATTCCTTACACCTTCTACTTTCTTTCTCTCTCGTTTGCTGAAGCTGTTTCCGCTTCCCGAGCCCGACGATCACGAAGCGCTGACCGTTTCTAGTTAGATTCTATCAACCCATGCTGCTAAGGTGAGTGCATATTATTTTCATCTTACACATAGATATGCAGTATTTTATATAAATTACGTGCTATGTGTGCATATTATCTGTATACTTGCTATCTATGTTGGATGATCGATTTTATATACGTTTTAAATGATTTAAACTGTATATGTATTTTGTATCTACAAATATGTTGGGGTAAAACATGGATAGATAAAATAGTGGTTGTGTGATGAAAGATGAGTTGGAAGGTGAGATGAAAGGTGATATAGATCATGAGATGAGGGTGAGAGGTGAGAAGTGAGAAAAGCCTTTACTCAAACGTTGGCCCCGTCATCTAGCAGAGTATGGATGACAACCATGGACTATTCTAGATGGTCTGTGGAACACTAGCAGGCTCGCAACCTGTAGGTGTTGTGAACGACGTGTTCACCCGGTGTACTCTAAAAACTCATTGACATGTATTTCGGGTGGATTGCCGAAAATAATATTGTCGATAAATGAGCTATTGACTTAGCACCCGTTGTATAAACCCTGGTAGCTATGGACTTAGTGTCTGTTGTATAAACGTTGGCGACGATGTGACTTCATGCCTATTAGATAAACCCTGGTGACGATGTGACTTCGTGCCTATTCCTTAGGATGAATCCTTAGGAATGAGTGATAGATAATTCTTAGGGTAAATCCTTAAGAGATAAATAAGATAATGGGGATGGGTAATTGGGTTGATTGTTTGATGTTTAAACATAATAATTATATTATTGTGGGTTGAAAACCCTATGTGCTCACCAGGTTTCCCAACCTGACCCACTCAGTCTATTTGTATCACAGGTATCGATACGAAGCTACTTTACACTGAGAGATTAAAGGAGATGTAGATCACTAGTGTAAATAAATGTAAGGTATGTTTATGTTTATGTTTCAGTATTGACGATGACATCCCAAAGTTTTAATATGAATAAAATACATTTCTTCGGAAATGCTTTGATAATATATTTATCATGTTTTTCTGGGAACAAATTCCGCAATATATTTATTTAAAAATATACTCTGATTTTCTAATAAATCATAAACAAATCGGTCTTTTCTGGCCGTGAAATTTGGGGATGCCACACACACTCTCTCTCTCTCTCTCTCTCTCTCTCTCCTGTGCAAACCCATCGACGATGCAAACCTTGTTCACAATCGATTCCAACATCAGATTCCAGCATCAAAGATCTGAATTCTTTCTTGCAAACAATCGATTACACCATCATAGATCTAGTTTCTCCCTTCTCAAACAATTGATTCTCTTATTTTTCCTATAATTTGGATTAACCCACAAACTTCAATCGTGTCCTTGGGATGAACCCACCAGGTGAATAGATTCATCATCAATGTGTCGACCTCATATCCATCGAGAATCTAGTTTTCCAATCGAGGGTGCATTGTGTCGATCTGATGTCCCCTCCCAATAGTCGAGACTTTTTCCTTTTCAATCGATCTAAAGAACCCACAAAACTCGCATACATGTTTGATACTTCCCTCTATATCTCTATGTCTCCTCTCTTTCTGGTTTTTTCCTAAGCTATAGGTGTGTACGTAAAGCTTTAACTTGTTTGTAGGATGTGTAGGTGGAGAAGATGAAGATGAGAGAAATTTGGAATTTTATAATTTGTAAGAAGACTATCGGGAGAATTAAACATCAAAGGTGTTGTGAACATAAACCCTTGAACTGCTCTGTCCACCATCACAACCATCACCGATCGAAGACGCAATGAGTAAAAAACCACCTTCTTTCTCCATTAATCCTCTTCCTATTCATTTGCCAAAGAGGACGCATATGAGTGTAGTCTTGAGGGCTATAAAATCTGGAGTTTAATTTCATTAGTCATGGTTTAGATTTTATTAGAACAAGGTTTCATCATCCTCTCCTTTGTTCTCCCCTAAAAATGTGAAGAACATCGGTTTGGAGATAAATCAGCATGTAATTTTATCTTCTGTTATGAATCAAATCAAAGAAAATTGAAAAAAACTTCATTTACTATTGAAGAAAGCTTCAATTTTATCTCCTCTAGTTGTGGTTTTACATAGTTGTAGGTTTTGATTTTCGAATTTAGTTGTAGGTAAACGGTGGGGTTAGTTCTTGTGTGTGTGTGTGAAAGAGATAAGGGGGAGAGAGAGAGAGAGAGATAGACCCTTTGTATATTTAATAATTATCATTTTTTTTTAAGAAAAATAGAAAATAAATCTCTCTCTCTCTCTCTCTCTATATATATATATATATATATATATATATTGTGTTCGTCGTGGACATAGCCGATTATCCTGATCATGGGAACCATGTAAACTGATTGTCTTTGTTTTCCACTTTGCATCATTACTCTGTGTGAAATCGTTTATCATTTGTTGAAGTGGTTAAACCTTAGCAGTAATAATAGGTCAAAACACAAATAGATTCGAACTCTTTGATTTTATCATTGAATGAAATATTCGAACTTCTAAATGTTTGCTTTAATCATAGATAAATCTTTGAATCTTGAACACTCTCTTTGGATGCTTTGGATTCACAAAGCCTTATGGTTGCAGTATATAAACATCCTCGTTAAGATGACCAACCATTCAAGAAGATGACTTTGACATCCACTTTTCATATCTCTAGAAAATATCATTCTACAATTATTATTGAGCATATAGATCTTGTAATAGGTACATATCAATTTCCTATTAGTACATGGCATTGTCTTAAGGGGAGGGGGGAAGGGTTGGTTGTTGGCTGACAAACCTATTTAACATTATATCAAGGACTGCAAGATGCGTAAGGGGTGGAGATTAGGGATGAGATGCAAACCCGAAAACCTGATCCGGAACTATAACCATTTGGAATCGATATATGTTTAACAAGTATGAGTATCGGGTATCATGGTTATCCTAAACTAGGTATGAGGTATAGTGGGTCTAGATCCATCGGATATGGTTAACTTGGTATAAGGAACCAGACCCATACCCAGACCCAGACCCAGAACCAGAACCAGACCCAGAAGTTTAATGGCCTCAAGTAAAAAAAAACCATCCATGCTCTCGGACTCTTAGTACATGGATCTTGGTTCTCTAAACCATGTAACATACTCGTCTTAGTCGGACTCGATTTGATATGACCACTAGGGTTGGAATATCAATCATCTCATTAGTCATTACCGAAACGATGGTAACGATAGACTTGAACAAAACGAAATCAATTACTAATTTCTTGGTAACCTTGTGACTTTCCCTGATCCAAGCGTGAGTCATGTGCTTCCAGTAGTATAGATCTCTACTACTATTCACACCTACTCATACTCGTCCCAAGTATTGTCTCGCAATCCCCAAGTCCTAAAATCACAAAACAATTTAACACATACGAATGTGTCCAATTAATCATAAAATTTTCCTAGACTCTACTAGGACTTCTTCCATGCGTACCTTCAAACATCAATTCTACTTCAACTCGGTTGGTGATGGAAATTCCAAACGATGGGACAACTTCAAGATTTACACCAATCGTTCCATCATCCTGCCAATCGAAGGTGTACTTCAGACGTACCGTACTCTTCTAAACGTTCTGTTATTTTATCAAACATATTCTAAAGGCAAGATACCACTCTTACGATATATTCCGATAGGTGTCATTCACTATCATAAGCCTTTCATTTCCTCCATTTACTTAATTCTCTACAAGTCTTCACCATAACGTTTTGTACACCCAAGCAGACGTTCGGCGTACTAGGCGAGAATTTAAGATAGGAAAGCTTTATTTATGATAGACGTATAAATCTCCTTATCACTCCGAAACGTTTACATGCTAGTTCTAATATCGTAGTCATACGCTTAGAATCCTGAACACATAAGGTTTCCAGATCCGGTCGGCAATAGACCATAGATCCGAACAAATAATATCATATATGGCAAACATATAACATTTAGCACATAAAAGCATTTTAGGCATCTTTCCTAAAATATACTAGTGCTCGTGTCTTAAAATATGGTAGACACTCATCTCACGATCATCACTTAGCATTCTAAGTTTAAGTCTAGAAATCCTACAAATTCCTAGTCCGCTTAAAGTAATGCTCTGATACCAACTGTGACATCCCCAATTTCACGGCCAGAAAAGACCGATTTTGTTTATGCTTTATAAAAATTAGAGTACCCTCTTAATAAAAATGTTGTGGAATTTGTTTCCAGAAAAACATGATAAATATATTATCAAAGCATTTCCGAAGAAATGTATTTTGTTCATATTAAAACTTTGGGATGTCATCGTCAATACTGAAACATAAGCATAAACAGACCTTACATTTATTTACACTAGTGATCTACATCTCCTTTAAATCTCTCAGTGTAAAGTAGCTTCGTATCGACACCTGTGATACAAATAAACTGAGTGGGTCAGGTTGGGAAACCTGGTGAGTACATAGGGTTTTCAACCCACAATAACATAATTATTATGTTTAATCATCAAACAATCAACCCAATTACCCATCCCCATTATTATCTTTAATCTTGAAGATTTGCCCTAAGAATCATCTATCCTTCATTCCTAAGGATTGACCTAAGGAATAAGCACGAAGTCCATCGCTGCCCGAGGTTTATACTACAAGCACTAACGAACGTCGATCCCCATGTACTAATCCTATACAATGATCTTACAAGATCTAGCCTAAAGGATCGATATGAACAACAAACTGACGAAGCTGCTTCGGAAATTCCCTAGCAGCAAACGAGGATCGATAAAGACATCAAATGAGGGGAATGGAATAAGTTTTACCACGAACCTTTGTTCATAAAAGAAAGAACCACAAGACAATTAAGTCAGGGGTAGTTATCTAGATAACAATGCCTAGCCGTGGTCCGAATATCGTGAGGTATTTTACCCCCAGACTCACCCTATCTGACATCATAACACCAGACATACCTAGTAGTGGTCTATTACCGAAACACTTCATTAGGCAGTCTACGAAGTTCCCTCAATTACTTCGTGAAAGGAAACACTGACACATGAAGCTCGTCCGATCACTTCATAAAAGAAACGAATTGTAACAACGTAAATTTTCAAAACAATTTTTCATTTTTAAAACATAATTTCATTCATAAGATATCATAAGAATCCATTGTATCACATGTCATCATAATAAAGCAAATCCCAAGATCTTTAATACATAAATCCCATCAGTGTGTACAAATCATGCCGGCGCCTTCACGCGATCCTCACTAGTACCTGAAACACATCACACAAACACTGTAAGCATAAATGCTTAGTGAGTTCCCAAAATACCACATACGCACATACGCCACTCAAGGCTATAGCTCTACAAGACCTTCCGGTCCATGTGTCTCAGGGGACTTCTGTCCCACAATCCTGGTAGACCATCCGGTCCTACCCATAATGACCTTCCGGTCCATATCATAATGACCTTCCGGTCCATAACATACTACTCATAACATAACATAGCACATACATATTAAATAACAGCATACATCACATACTCCTCACATAAGACCTTCCGGTCACACATATTACCACTCTAGGTAAAGTATAGTGAGAAGACTCACCTCGTACGATGTCGGATAACCTCTCGTGCTCGATAACCCGACCTAGCCTTCTCCTATCAACATAATAACATCTCTAATCAATACTTTCTCTTGTCCTCATTTCTAAGGAGTGGGTAGAAGACCATTCTACCCCTCCCAGATCTTTCCCTAGAACTAGCTTGACCAAAACCCTAAGGTCAACTGAAGTCAACTCAAGTCAATGGTCAAACTTTGACCAGACTCGTCGAGTACACTTGTGTGACTCGGCGAGTCCAGATGTCTTCCGAATCCTCATAGATCCTCACTCGACTCGTCGAGTTAAACTTTCACTCGACGGGTTACCACCGGTCATGAATCGCGGGGCAACCCGACTCGACTCGGCGAGTTCCTTCCATGGCAACACTCAAATGACCTTCTGAGGTCAGATCTGTTTCTCTAACCTATAGATCTGACCTTACCATACTCAATAATCACGTAAAGGTCCGACCTTTACACTCATGTAACGTTCAATATGCTTCTTTTGGTGAATTAGCCTCTAAAATGGCAACCTAGGCTCATATCTCTAAGGAAGTAGCATAAAGCAGGGAGGTTGGGGCTCTCTGGACCTCTCAAGGTCCAGATCCAGAGTTTAACACTCAAAGGGACATCATAAGCATCATATCCAAGCCAATAAAGGATAGAGAAAACCCTAGATTCAAGGGTTCTTCACCAAAACAGAAAAGGGTTCGATTTAATACCTCAAAGATGGAGTTTCCTTGCTTGAAATCACAGAATAGCAACCCCCTTGACCTTCTTTTGCTGGAATCTCCTTCTTCTTTGCAAAAATCACACCAACAAGGATTAAAATAGCCCTTCTCTTCACACCACACACTCAAGCTCACTAGGGTTTCTCTCTCTGGACAGGTAGCCGCAAATGAGGGCCATAAGGTTCCTTAAATAGGGCACATGCCCGAGGATTTAGGGTTTCCACCCACAGTGCCTACTCGGCGAGTCTACTCTTGGACTCGTCGAGTAGTTCATTAAACTTATGTGGCCACCCTGCTTCTACTCGACGAGTTATAGCACCAACTCGTCGAGTAGGTCAATGATTCACAAAAATAAATAATTAAAATAATATACCTGGAAATCCGGGTGTTACAATTCTCCCCCACTAGAATCAGACTTCGCCTTCGAAGTCTCGTTCTGCAAACAGCTCTGGATGCTGTTCCCGCATCTCCAACTCCGGCTCCCAAGTCAGCTCGGACCCTTTCCGATGTTGCCACTGGACCTGAACCAGGGACACCTCCTTGTTCCTCAGAACCTTGATCCTCCGATCCAAGATCGCGATCGGCTTCTCAACATAATTCAGGCTCGCATCCACCTGAATATCTTCTAGTGGTACTACCGCCGACTCGTCGTCTATACACTTCCTCAACTGAGACACGTGGAAGGTATCATGTATCTGGCTAAACTCCGCAGGTAGCTCTAAACGATATGCTACACTGCCCACCCTCGCGGTCACCCTAAAAGGACCAATGTACCGGGGCCCCAACTTGCCCCTCTTCCTGAATCGGATCACTCCTTTCCACGGAGACACCTTCAGGAGTACGAAGTCACCAACCTGAAACTCGAGCTCGGAGCGTCGCTTATCCGCATAACTTTTCTGGCGACTCTGAGCTGTCAGCAACCTTTGTCTGACCTGCTGTATCTGCTCAGTCGTATGAAGCACTATCTCAGTGCTAACCATCACTCGTTGTCCTACCTCTCCCCAGCAGATGGGAGTCCGACACCTCCTCCCATACAACAACTCGAAGGGAGGCATACCAATACTCGAATGGTGGCTGTTGTTATAGGAAAACTCAGCCAATGGTAAGTACGTGTCCCAACTCCCTCCGAAGTCCAACACACATGCTCAAAGCATGTCCTCGAGCATCTGAATCATCCGTTCACTCTGTCCGTCAGTCTGTGGGTGGTAAGCGGTGCTAAAATGCAACCTCGTACCCAACTCCTCATGGAATTTCTTCCAGAATCTGGAAGTGAAACGTACATCTCGATCTGACACAATCGATATCGGTACTCCATGTCGCGATACCACCTCTCTCACATACATCTCTGCCAGCCTCTCTGCGGAAGAGCTCTCACTAATAGCAAGGAAGTGGACGTTCTTCGTCAGCCGGTCAACGATCACCCAAATTGCATCGACACCCCTCGCGGTCCTTGGCAATTTGGTGATAAAATCCATGGAAATATGTTCCCACTTCCACTGGGGAACCTCGAGTGGCTGCAACTTGCCATGCGGACGTTGGTGCTCGGCCTTAGCCATACGACAGGTCAAGCACCTCTCAACAAACCACGCCACATCCCTCTTCATACAGGGCCACCAATACTCTCTCTTCAGGTCCAAATACATCTTAGTGGCCCCGGGATGGATTGAGAACCTCAATCTGTGCGCCTCCTCCATCAGGATGGTACGTGCCCCGCCCGTAAATGGCACCCATATCCGACCCTGAAAAGTCATAAGCCCTCGGCTATCGGTAACAAAATCAGATACCTGTCCAATCACCCGCTCTCTCTTGCGGTTCTCCGGTCTCACAGCCTCTGCCTGGGCCTCTCGGATGGCATCCAACACCGGAGTCATCACCGTCATCCTCATACAAATATCTCGTATCGGAGCACTCTCCGCCCTACGGCTCAGGGCTTCGGCTACAACGTTAGCCTTTCCCGGGTGGTACAGGATCTCGCAGTCATAATCCTTTACCACATCCAACCATCTCCTCTAGCGCATGTTCAGGTTGGGCTGATCCATCAAGTACTTCAAACTCTTGTGGTCCGTGTATATGATACACCGAACCCCATACAAATAGTGACGCCATATCTTGAGGGCCACGACCCCTAACTCCAAATCGTGGGTGGGATACCTCACCTCGTGAGGCTTCAGCTGCCTCGATGCATATGCTATCACGTGTCCTCTCTGCATAAGCACCGCACCCAACCCCGATATCGTTGCGTCACAATACACCACGAAATCCTCCATTCCCTCTGGAAGGGCTAACACCGGGGCTTTGCACAACTTCTGGCGAAGAGTCTCAAACGAGGTCTGCTGCTCTGGACCCCACGTAAAAGCAACGCCCTTCCGGGTCAACCTAGTGAGTGGCACGGCAATCTTGGAGAAATCCTTGATAAATCTCCGATAGTAGCCGGCCAACCCCAAAAAACTCCTGATCTCGGTGGGGGATCTCGGCACCTCCCAACTCATCACCGCCTCAATCTTGGCCGGATCGACCAATATCCCATTCTGATAAATGAGATGCCCCAAGAACTGGACCTCTCGTAACCAGAATTCACACTTGGAGAATTTGGCGTAAAGCCTCTCCGATCTCAAAACCCTGAGGATCTCCCTCAACTGCTCCTCATGCTGCTCTCGGGATCTCGAATACACCAGAATATCGTCGATGAATACGATCACCGATCGATCCAACATCGGCCTGCACACCCTGTTCATGAGATCCATGAACGCTGTCGGTGCATTGGTGAGCCCAAAAGGCATCACCACGAACTCGTAATGCCCATAACGAGTCCTGAACGCCGTCTTCTGGATATCCTCATCTCGCACTCTCATCTGGTGATATCCAGACCTCAAATCTATCTTGGAGAACCAAGACGCTCCATGTAACTGATCGAACAGTTCATCGATCATTGGTAAGGGGTAACGGTTCTTGACCGTTAACTTGTTCAGCTCCCGGTAATCAATGCACATCCGGTGTGAACCATCCTTTTTCTTGACAAAAAGGATCGGCGCTCCCCACAGCGAGCTACTCGGTCAAATAAACCCCTTCCCCAGCAGCTCCTGAAGCTGCGAGGATAACTCCTGCATCTCTGGCGGCGCAAGGCGATAAGGCGCCTTGGCGATAGGCGCTGCCCCCGGAACCAAATCGATACGGAACTCCACCTGCCTCTCGGGAGGCACACCCGGCAACTCCTCGGGAAAAACATCCGGGAACTCACGCACTATCGGAACATCATCAATCGAACTCGATCTCTCCGCTGCCACCCGTGTATCCATCACATAAGCTACAAACCCGCTGCAGCCCTGCTGTAAACTCTGTCTTGCTCTGGCATCCGAACAAAATGCGGACCCACATCGGGTACCCTCGCCATATACAGTCAGCACTCTCCCACTAGGGTCTCGTATCGTCACTGTCTGCCGCTCGCAGTCTATAACCTCCCCAAATCGGCTCAACCAATCCATACCCACTATAATGCAAGCGTCCCCCATCGCAATCGGGACCAGATCTATCGGGAACTCAACACCGAAGATCTCGAGTACACATCCTCGAATCACGTCAGAAGCATACACCGCTCGCTCGTCAGCTATGGAAACTCGTAGAGGTCGACTCAACGCCTCTCGTCGAATACTGATGTGCTGCCTAATGCTAACGATACAAATGATCGACTCGCACCCGAGTCAAATAACACCAAAGCAGGTACAGAACTCACAAGAAAAGTACCTACGCATATCATAATATAAGCACAATATCTCAACTCAACATAAACAAAAGAATGAATACATACTAGCCACGACATTGGGCGCTGGGCGGACCTCCTCCGCTGTCAGCTGGAAGGCTCTCCCGCGAGCCTTCGGTGCCTCGGCCTTCACTGGCCGACCCTCGGTAGCTCGTGCAGTAGCAGGGGCAGATCCCTACGCTGATCCTTGTGATAGTTGTGGGCACTCGGCCCTCCGGTGACCCGTCTGGTTGCAATTAAAGCAAACCATAAATCCCTTGGGGCAGTCCTTGGCTCTATGCCCCTCCTTTCCACATTTGTATCAAGCACCCGCCCGACACACTCCATCATGTCCCTTGCCGCACTTCCCATAAGTGCGGCCCTTCTGGCCTCCAGATCTCGTATCAGCAGGCTTAGCCCGCTTGGCTGCCGGCTGTACCTGTACCGGTCGCCTGTCACTCCTCTGAGACTCTGCCTCCTCCCTGGCCTGAGTCTCTAGCTCAATCTCCCTCTTCCGGGCATTTTCCTGAAGCTCGGCAAACGTCCGGTACGTCGAGTTCGCCACAAACTCGTGAATGTCTCTCCTCAGTATGCTCAGATACCGGCTCATGCGTGCCTGCTCGGTAGACACATGCTCAGGGCAAAACATCGCCCTCTCATGAAACTTCTTGGTGATCACAGTAACAGAATCAGTACCCTGCTTGAGGGACAAGAACTTCTGGGCCATCCGTTCCCTTTCCACCGGGGGAACTTACTCATCACGAAACATAGTGGTGAACCTCTCCCAGGTCACCGCAGTAAGCTCAGCAGGGGTGAAATCCGCCGACACAAACTTCCACCAATCCTTCGCCCCCAAGCGAAGCTGGTTCAGTGCGAACCGTACTCTCAGATGCTCCGGACACGAGCAGGTGTAGAAGCATCCCTCAATGTCAGAAATCCATCTCATCGCAGCAATCATATCTTGTGTCCCATCAAACTCTGGTGGCTTCGTGTTGCTGAACTCCCGGAACAGCAACGAGTCACCCCCCTGAGGTCTAGCAGCAGCAACAGCTGCAGTAGCTGCAGCGGCTGCAGCCTCAGTAACCGCTGTGTATCTCTCGTCAAACGTCTCAATGAGGGTGGTCTTGATAGACCCAAACATCTCTGGTATCTCTGCGTGGATAGCCTCAGCCACCTCATCGTGGATCATCTGACGAAGCTCCTCGTCACTCACGCCGCTGGCCTCTACTCTGTGGCGTGTCCCAACCATGATGTCTCTGAAATACAACATAAAAATATCAGAGACTCGCTCGAGTATGCAGGCACTCGATACCCATCCCTACTTGTTCCTTAGTACCCTAAGGATTCTTACTTGGAATGCGCACTGATCCGGTGTTTTCAGTAGTACGGGCCCTATACTACCGTCCACACCGCATCAGTATTCACCCCAAGTCCTCCTCCTAGGATCCTAGATCACAAGTACTTTACTTCTCGCTAAGCACAGGCTACCCTTCGGTAGGCCCCTCGTAAGCTCCTCACTGCTACCTACTCACTCTCAAGCATCTCATAGCAGCAGTAATCTCCTAGGCTAAGGCATCACAAATAAGGTCACTCTAGTCCTAACATGAATACGTACCCTTCCCTAGCATACATAACATATCATATCATATCTCATAACACATAATGTAAGGGTATTTTAGGAAATCACCGTTCGAGCGCTGACTGATCGTACACACTACTTCTTTCTGTTTTTTTTTTCAAATTCTTTTACTTTTTAGAAAAATTGTTTCTTTTGTGAAAAACTTTATCAAATCCTCAGTTTCAGTTCAGATACACCCGGAGGTGCATCTGAATCCCTCAAACCAAGGCTCTGATACCAAGTTGTAACAACGTAAATTTTCAAAACAATTTTTCATTTTTAAAACATAATTTCATTCATAAGATATCATAAGAATCCATTGTATCACATGTCATCATAATAAAGCAAATCCCAAGATCTTTAATACATAAATCCCATCAGTGTGTACAGATCATGTCGGCGCCTTCCCGCTATCCTCACTAGTACCTGAAACACATCACACAAACACTGTAAGCATAAATGCTTAGTGAGTTACCCAAAATACCACATACGCACATACGCCACTCAAGGCTATAGCTCTACAAGACCTTCCGGTCCATGTGTCTCAGGGGACTTCCGTCCCACAATCTAGACCTTCCGGTCCTACCCATAATGACCTTCCGGTCCATATCATAATGACCTTCCGGTCCATATCATAATGACCTTCCAGTCCATAACATATTAATCATAACATAACATAGCACATACATATTAAATAACAGCATACATCACATACTCCTCACATAAGACCTTCCGGTCACACATATTACCACTCTAGGTAAAGTATAGTGAGAAGACTC
The DNA here is from genome assembly GCF_052849685.1 of Lactuca virosa. NCBI lineage: Eukaryota > Viridiplantae > Streptophyta > Magnoliopsida > Asterales > Asteraceae > Lactuca > Lactuca virosa. The sequence goes on from NC_136433.1 coordinate 63,945,871, forward strand.
ACCTCGTACGATGTCGGATAACCTCTCGTGCTCGATAACCCGACCTAGCCTTCTCCTATCAAAATAATAACATCTCTAATCAATACTTTCTCTTGTTCTCATTTCTAAGGAGTGGGTAGAAGACCATTCTACCCCTCCCAAATCTTTCCCTAGAACTAGCTTGACCAAAACCCTAAGGTCAACTAAAGTCAACTCAAGTCAATGGTCAAACTTTGACCAGACTCGTCGAGTACACTTGTGTGACTCGGCGAGTCCAGATGTCTTCCGAATCCTCATAGATCCTCACTCGACTCGTCGAGTTAACCTTTCACTCGACGGGTTACCACCAGTCATGAATCGCGGGGCAACCCGACTCGACTCGTCGAGTCCCCTTATGGACTCGGCGAGTTCCTTCCATGGCAACACTCAAATGACCTTCTGAGGTCAGATCTGTTTCTCTAACCTATAGATCTGACCTTACCATACTCAATAATCACATAAAGGTCCGACCTTTACACTCATGCAACATTCAATATGCTTCTTTTGGTGAATTAGCCTCTAAAATGGCAACCTAGGCTCATATATCTAAGGAAGTAGCATAAAGCAGGGAGGTTGGGGCTCTCTGGACCTCTCAAGGTCCAGATCCAGAGTTTAACACTCAAAGGGACATCATAAGCATCATATCCAAGCCAATAAAGGATAGAGAAAACCCTAGATTCAAGGGTTCTTCACCAAAACAGAAAAGGGTTCGATTTAATATCTCAAAGATGGAGTTTCCTTGCTTGAAATCACAGAATAGCAACCCCCTTGACCTTCTTTTGCTGGAATCTCCTTCTTCTTTGCAAAAATCACACCAACAAGGATTAAAATAGCCCTTTTCTTCACACCACACACTCAAGCTCACTAGGGTTTCTCTCTCTGGACTGGTAGCCGCAAATGAGGGCCATAAGGTTCCTTAAATAGGGCACAGGCCCGAGGATTTAGGGTTTCCACCCACAGCGCCTACTCGGCGAGTCTACTCTTGGACTCGTCGAGTAGTTCATTAAACTTACGTGGCCACCCCGCTTCTACTCGACGAGTTATAGCACCAACTCGTCGAGTAGGTCAATGATTCACAAAAATAAATAATTAAAATAGTATACCTGGAAATCCGGGAGTTACACGAAGACTCCAAAGCTCTTCAAAATAAAAAGTATAGGGAAAATACTAATAAAGTACTCCCGTACGCTCCCGTACCCTGACACGTAATAGTGTCAAAAAGAAGAACTTTGTACATGATACTTATCGGATAAACACATAGTTTAAAAACACCTAATGAACACTTAGTTCAAAAATACCTAATGAACACTTAGTTCAAAAATACCTACAGGTTACGAGTCTGCTAACGTTCCACTAGACTATCTAGAATAGTCTGTGGTCGTTGTCTATACTCTGCTAGATGACTAAATCATCTTAAACATCGATACCTCTCATCAATTTTTATTTCATCGCACATCATCTAATTCATCTACCCATGTTTACCCCAACATATTTGTAGATATAAAATACATATACAGTTTAAATCATTTAAAACATGTATAATAGTGTTCATCTAACATAGATAACAAGTATACAGATAATATGCACACATAGCACGTAATTAATATAAAATACTTCATATCTATGTGTAAGATGAAAATAATATGCACTTACTTGTTAAGACGACAATTGGACAACACTTCGTCCCTTAAAACAATATTCTTCGATGAAACCGGGACGTTTTCTGAAAAACCGGGCTTCACGCGGGCAGAGTTTCGGCTCGAAAAACTCTTTTTCTCGGGAACTTCAGGATTTCTTCGGGTGCTAGGAGCGTTCCCGAGGCTTCGGGGTGTTTTAAGATGGCTAGAGAGGGAATATAGAGTGAAAGAGAGTGTGAATTAGCAACCATTCCCGGATACCCTCGAATTCTATTTATAGGGTGAAAATTCGACATTCACGTCGTGAACCAGGCATGTTCACGTCGTGACTTTGATACTGGTCATCCCCTAGGCTTGCCATGTGTCTTCTAGGCTCGAAACACGTCGTTTACTGAGTTCACGTCGTGAACACCGTGTTCACGTCGTGAATGCAGTCAAATTCTCGAAGTTTGTGCTCCGAACTTCAAAAATTCATATCTTTCGCATACGAGCTCCGTTTTTGACATTCTTTATATCCACGCATAGGTGAGATTATGCTCTACATCTTTCATTTAGACTCCGTCGGCTAACTTTGAATTTATTTTTAATATTATATTAATATTATATTTTTAACGAGCCGGGACAGGAAAAGTCCGTTAAAAAATCATAACTTCTTCATCCGACGTCAGTTTTCATCTGTCTTTTTACCGTTGTACTACTATTAACGAGATATTCGATTCTCGTTTAGGTTGTTTCGGCTAAAAACCACTCGATCTTTTATTCGAATTTCGGGCTGCATATTACTAAGCCGAAACTTCGAAAAATCATAACTTCCTCATACGTTGTCAGATTTGGGCGTTCTTTTTATGCACGCTCTCGGTTTAACGTATTCTAAGACTTTTGTTTAGATCGATAAGGCCAAATATCGCTCTATCGTAAATTCAAAAGTTTACGTCGCGCTGTGTCGTGCCGGTTCTGTCGCGAAACTTCGACGGGTCATAACTTCTTCGTTATAACTCGGATTTCAGCGTTCTTTATATGTACGGAATCCTTGTAACATATACTACAACTTAGTTAAGATAACTCTTTCTAAATAATCTTCCGTCAAAAAATCATTTTTGACGCTCATTGTCCTTAAATTGACTAGCCCGAATCTGCGGGCGTTACATGTGCACCCTCAGTCTAATGGTGGGTGGATAATATCATATCCTTCAAATTTCTCATTGATTTAAAAATGGTGAATTTTGTTTGGTCTAGAGGTAAAACCCTGCTAACATTGGTAGTTTTAAACATTTTCCATTTAGTAAAATCTGGTTCCAAATCCCAATTCTGATTTCAAGCCCAATTTTGGTTTCAAATCTGATTCCAACTTATTTCCAACCCTAAATCTGGTTCTAAATAGTCCAAAATGGTTTTATATCGATATGGTTCCCGATTCCACTAAAATATCAATTTGATTTTTGGATCTTCGGGTCTGTTCGGGTCGAGTGGACCCGTTTACACCCCTAACGAAGATCAAGTCTTGTGATCCCAATTGATGAAAAACAAAAATCACACACGAAGCTATGGGAACTATAGATATGTTAAGCTGCTTAGTAATACCATGAAATTACGGGAAAGACAATACTAGATGCTAGGTTACGTAGTGTTATGACGGTTTTAGAAGGTTTGGCTAAAAAGACACCCCATTTTACCATATAGACACCCTAATTTAATATTGAAATATTTCTATTGGTTAAAATTGCATTGTTTTCCGAAAAAGCTGATTATAAGTAGTTAATTATAAGTTGACTTTTAAAAAAGTGGTCAATGGAGTGTCCAATGGGTGTCTTATTAGCAATACCCTTTTAGAAAACCAATTTGGTTTCATATGTGAGAGGTTGACGATTGCGACGATCCAACTCTTTTAAAACCTTATATATATATATATATATATATATATATATATATATATATATATATATATATATATATATATATATATATATATATATATATATAGGGTGAGGTTCAATAGAGAACCATAATTAACCAAGGAACCAAGGACCAATCTTTTTTTCAACTTTTACAACTTATTTTTTATCAAAAAAAAACTAAAAATACAGAACTTCATAACTTTTTATCCTTTTTCCAATGATATCAAATTCGAAATTTTTTTTTACGTCAAATTCACAATGTGAATCCGGATTCACACGGTGAATCCGAAAAATATTTTTCACATTCACAATGTTAACATATGAATTTAGATATTTTTAGATTTTTTTTTTCGATAAAGAATAAGCTCTAGAAATTGAAAAAAAGATTTGGTTCCTTGAATAACCAATAATTATGGTTCTCTATTGAACTTTTCCATATATATATATATATATATATATATATATATATATATATATATATATATATATATATATATATATATATATATATATATATATATAGAAATATGGATCTCTACATAGTATCTAACTACATTGATAAGGCATATGATCGAGAGATATACAAGGGGTGTCTTATGAGGCGATTTGGAGGTCCTTGGAAGCTAAAGGGATCATCGATATATATATATATATATATATATATATATATATATATATATATATATATATATATATATATATATATATATATATATATACATATATATATATATATATATATATATATATATATATATTGATAACGTACCTAAGACGGCACGACAGAATCGCGCCTAGCCAAAACGTTGAGCGTTCCAGTCGGGCTAAGCCCAGCAGGCTCAGCGCCCGCCAACGCCTCTGGGGACAGGATGCCCAGGCGAAGGGCTCGCGCCCGCTAAAGAAGGCTCCCAGCTCCAAGACAAAAGAGACAATCAGGGGACAAATAGTGGATCAGACCATTACCGCCAGAGCCAATAAGAGCGCCCTGACGGTTGAGGATGCACGACTCTCCAATCAGCGCCTCTGATCTTGTCTCCCCAAAAAGCGATCCTGTCCAGTACGGACTGGGCAGGAGCGCTAGGTATAAAAGGATGCACCCTCGGAGTCACGAGGTAAGCTCTTCTCTCCTAAAGAAGACACCAAAAACCCTAGATATCTCCTAACTTGACCGTCGGAGCGTTCTTCCGGGAGCACCCTCCCGGAAAGCGGCTGACGGCTTCTCTTTCTTGTGATCTTGCAGGGATAACAAGTAACCTGATCCAGGGGTGTTAATCCGGCTGCAGACCAGGTCACATCATTTGGCGCCATCCGTTAGTGAGACGAAGAACACAAACTAAAAGCAAAAGGCTGAAGAATCAATGGCGTCCGACGGCAACGATGGACGCGACGACTCTCAGGCTAGTCCCATACGCTCCATGGCAACGTTGGACGAAACACCGCCGTCCACGGCGGCCAACAGAGCAACCCTAGGTGAAGGAAGCTCTACGATAGTCACCAACACCGCCTCGTCACCGGCAACTCACCAACCGAGAACAACTCCGGCGGGGCCACTCTTAACCACATCCCTTCAGATGCCGCCATTCTTTGTACCACCAACGCAGTAACCACCGCCGGTCCACCCAGCGATGCTACCACCAAGCCAAGTTTTCAACAGTCAACCGCCGTTTACGATGACACCGTTCAACCAAGTGACGGGTGGATTAGGCCCAATGCTTTCCCTACCCCCATTTGCGCAGACTATGGTGGCTCATACGCCACCTATCTACTCGAAGGCAGGCACGCGGGCCGGACCGACCATTGCCTCCAACCATAACCTCCAGCAGGCCTCGACGATCAGCCCCTTAACACCAATACACCCCTTCTCCTCCGGCTATCCTCTCCAGTTGCCATTCCAACAACACTCCTTTTACGGACCAAGTCCAGGCTATCATGCATCGTTGTCATGCGGTTTAAGCCTCCAACACCAGTCACAAGGCACATCAATCGTCCCAACCCAAGACTGCCTTTCTCGCAGCGTTACATCCCCGTTTGTCAAAGAGTTGCTAGACTACGAAATACCGAACACGGCTAAACTACCAACGCTCAAAACCTATAATGTCACTACCGACCCAGACAACCACATCGACACGTATGAGTGGACAATGACGTCTCTGAAGCTTGATGAGAGGTTCTGCTGCACATATTTCCCGACGACTCTCGATGGCAATGCAGGCACATGGTTCAAGACGTTACGTCCAAGCAGCATCTCCAATTTCGCTCAACTTAAATACTTATTCCTCACCAACTTCATGCAGCTACGAAAGTACAAAGGAGATTCTCATTCCATAATAGGCTGTAAGCAAAAGGAGGGTGAAAACCGTGCGAGAATATTTCACCAGGTTCATAAACGCCACCTTAGATGTGTCGGGACACGACGAGGGGCTCATAGCTGGCGCTTTCACATGGGGCCTTTTACCAGGTCCCTTGTCACAAAAGCTTATGGGTAAGAAACCCCAAACAAGGGCCGAGTTAAAGGAGAGGGTAGAACGATATCTCAGGCAGGAAGAAGGCGAGGCAGCGAAACAGGCATACCTAAATGCCATGACAACCAAACGCCATAACCCAAGTCACACGGACTTTCGAGGAGGAAGTAGGTACTTTGGCCAGGCAAGGAGGCCTCAGGCGAGGTTTCGACCATTCGATAGAGACGACAGACGGAGTCGTCGACAAGAGGTGTATGCGGTATCAGAGAAACAACAGCCAGCCAAGTCACCCAAGAGCCGGTATTGCGAGTACCACAAAAGCAAGACACACGATACGACCAATTGTTCGGTACTCAAGAAAGAAACGGAGGAAAAGCAGCTCAAAGGAGACTTGGTGGAAATAGCACGAAGCTTGCGCGCCAAGTTTGACGCCGAAAACGCCAAGAACGCACCTCGAGAAGGAGTTCAACCCAAGGAAATATTCATGATACGTAACAAAAGAAGTAGGGAAGCACAGTCGCCGAACCATTGGACCCCCGGGCCCCCGGCGCGGACGCTCACGTTTTCTGCGCAAGACCCTCGTCCTGAGGGATGGAGAGGTGATAACCCATTGGTAATCCAGGCCTCCATCAAAGATGTGACCATACACAGAGTGTATGTCGACACAGGGAGTTCGGCAGACATAATCTATGAACACTGTTTTCGGCTTCTCCCAGATCGATGGAAAGACAACCTAAGACTCACGGCGGGGCGGCTGGTCGGATTCACCGGCCACAGCCTGTGGCCGCTGGGCACGATTCACCTCCCCCTGACAATCACCAGCCATGATAAGCAACGAAAAAAGACGGTCCTGATCGACTTCGTGGTCATCCGAGATTCGGCAGAGCACAACATCATCTTGGGTAGAACGGCCCTCCTAAAGCTAGGAGCGGTCCCGTCGACTATGCATGGAATCTTGAAATTCGACACTCCGGCAGGTCCAGCCACAGTACTCGCCACCCCTCCCAGAGAATTGCAGTGCTTCACGGTAATGAAGCCAGCAGAGATGACTAAAGAAACAAAGAAGCCACGACGAGATCCGGCGAAAGGAAAGGAAGTAATCAATGAAGAATACCCTGATCAGCCGATCAGCATTGGTCATAACCTCCCAGGTCACGTGAGGGAGGCAGTAGTCGACCTACTCAAACGGTACAAACACATATTTGCATGGACTCCCACAGACATGGTGGGGGTAGATAGGAAGGTCATTGAGCATAAACTGGCGATCAAGCCAGGGACAAAGGAAGTGAAGCAGAAGAAAAGGGTCCAAGGAGGGGACCGCAACAGGGCAATTAATGCAGAGGTGGCTAAGCTGGCGGAGGCTGGAATAGTAAGGGAAGCAGTTTTCCCAACTTGGATCGCTAATCCGGTTATGGTGCGCAAGCAGGACGGGTCATGGCGTATGTGTATTGACTTCTCAGACTTGAACAAAGCGTGTCCCAAGGACTACTATCCCCTCCCGGAGATCGACCAGAAAGTTGAATCGCTACAAGGGTTCAAGCTGAAGTGTTTCCTGGATGCATATAAGGGATATCATCAGATTCTGATGAGCGAGCAGGACGAAGAGAAAACGGCTTTCTACACGGATCATGGCACCTTTTGTTACACCAAGATGCCTTTCGGTTTGAAGAACGCGGGAGCCACATACCAGCGCCTGGTCGACTCGATCTTCGTTGAGCAAATTGGGAGGAATATCGAGGTGTATGTCGACGATATGGTGATTAAGAGCTCCCATGAAAACAAAATGTTGCAGGACATCGAGGAGACTTTTCGTACACTAGAAAGGGTCAAAATGAAATTGAATCCGGCTAAGTGCACGTTCGGGGTAGAAGAAGGACAGTTCTTGGGATACTATGTTACCAAGCAGGGCATCCAGCCTAGCCCAATTAAAGTGGACGAGTTTATGGAGACACCACCCCCAGACACTCTCAGGGACGCACAGGGTTTGAATGGGAAGCTCACGGCTCTGAGTAGATTCATCTCGAAATCCGCTGACAAGGCCATGCCACTATTCCATACACTAAAAGGTTGTATTGAAAATAACAACTTTCAATGGACAGCCGCGGCGGAAGAAGCGCTCCAGAAGATTAAAGAAGCACTACACAAGCTACCTACACTGGCCAGTCCCGTCCCGGGTGAAACACTGCAAATGTACCTCTCGACCTCAAATGAGGCGATATCCTCGGTGTTAACCGTAGAAAGGGAAGGAGAGCATAAGCCGGTATATTTCGTGAGTAGGGCATTACAGGGTCCTGAACTCAATTACCCCACCCTGGAAAAGCTGGTCCTGGCACTCATTTACGCGGCGCGACGTTTGAGGCGCTACTTCCAGGCGCACCAAATAGAGGTGCTAACAAATTGCCCGATCAAACAGATATTGCTTAAGCCAGAAACATCGGGCCGGCTAGCAAAGTGGGCGATCGAGCTGGGGGAGCATGATATAAGCTATCGTCCAAGGACAAGCATTAAGGGACAAGCACTGGCTGATTTCTTGCTCGAAATTCCAGACGAAGGAAACTTAGCCAAGGAAAGAATCTGGGCGGTAGAGGAGGTCCCAGCAACGACCATTCGTGGACGCTATACACCGATGGGGCGTCCAGCAGGGAAGGCTCGGGTGCAGGCTTAATCTTGACCAGCCCAAAGGGAGAGGAAGTGACCTACGCTCTTCGGTTCGACTTCCACACCTCGAATAACGAGGCGGAGTACGAAGCCTTGCTCGCAGGGTTGCGCTTAGCCAAGCAAATGGGGGCGAAGGCTGTGACAGCCCTGACAGATTCGAGATTAGCCGCGAACCAAATTAACGGAAGTTTTGAGGCAAGAGATAAGAGAATGGAGAGGTATGTGAGAATGGTGAGACAACTGATCCAGTCCTTCGGACAGTTCACGATCAAGCAAATACCCCGGAGCGAGAATAAAAGGGCAGACGCTTTAAGCAAGTTGGCATCCACATGTTTCGACCATCTATCGAAGAAGGTTTTGGTAGAAGTGCTCAGGGAAAGAAGTACGGATGAGCAGCAGGTGAATACCTTGACAACTACCGGGCCCACATGGATGACACCATTTATGGAGTATTTGCAAAGGGGGGTGTTACCAGACGACCACAGTGAAGCCAGGAAGATACGAATAAAGGCGCCCTCATATGTATTGATAAACGGGTAGCTGTACCGAAAAGGGTTCACGGCACCGTGGTTGAAATGCGTAGCTCAGGCTAGAGGGATGGAGGCGCTACCGGAGGCGCACGCAGGTCAGGCGGGCGCACACGAGGGAGCCAGAGCTTTAACGGGTAAAGTGCTCCGAATAGGAATATATTGGCCCACTGTACACCAAGACGCGCTGGGAGTGACTAGGAAATGTGGGGAATGTCAGTCTTACGCTCCAGTCCAAGCAAACCCGCCAGTACCACTGCAGAACATATCCAGCCCATGGCCATTCTACCAATGGGGCATAGACATTGTAGGCCCGTTCCCGGAGGCACCTGGAAAGCTGAAGTACATGGTGGTGGCGGTAGACTACTTCACAAAGTGGATTGAATCAGAACCGCTAGCGTGCATATCAGGAAGACACATGATAAAGTTTGTATGGAAAAATATCATGACAAGGTTCGGAACACCTAGGGTGCTCGTCAGTGACAATGACCTACAATTTGCTGAAAATCCTTTCAGAGAATGGCGCGCCGGTAAAGGGATAAATCAGCGGTTCACATCAGTGGCACACCCACAGGCTAATGGACAAACAGAAGTGTCCAATCGAACTATTGTGAACGGCATCAAGAAACGGTTGGGTAAGGCAAAGGGGAATTGGGCAGAGGAGTTACCGGTAGTACTCTGGTCGTACAGAACCACTCCACGAACAAGCACACGGGAGACCCCGTTCAGCCTAACATACGGGACGAAGGCTGTACTTCCATTGGAGATAACTGTTGGCACGTTGAGAGCGGTCAATGTGGATGAAGAAAGCAATGCCCAAGACCTAAGATTGAATCTAGACGTCCTCGAAGAGAGACACGAGAAGTCGGAGATACGCCAAGCTGCATACAAGCGCGTAACAGAAAGATATTACAATTAGAGGGTGAATGAGAAAGCATTCAGAGTAGGCGAGTATGTGCTGAGAAGAAATGAGGCAAGTCGAACCCAACCTCAAGGCAAGTTGGGCCCAGTATGGGAGGGCCCGTATAAGATCATAGAAGCGAATAGGAACGGCGCGTATGTATTGGAAACAGTGGAAGGGAGGCGGATACCAAGAACATGGAACGCCAGAAACTTGAAGAAGTTTTTCTTTTAAGGGCAAAATGGAAAATAGCCCTAGTTGTCCACTGTCGTACTTAGCATACCACATTTTTAAGTACTTAGTGTACTTGATTTCATGCTCAGAGACATGATTCTCATACTTAGTGTATTGGAGCCCACAGTTAATGTAATCGAATGATTGATATGCTAAATTTTAATACTCAGTGTATTAAATCTTGTAGTGATTAAATACCTAAAACATTGAATTTTATTATTGGGTGCTTAGAGAACCCAGCCTTGACACTTAGCGTGTCAATACTAGTGTGGGCAAAATAAAATGCTTAGTGCATCAAAATACCATTAGAAGAAAGCAATGCTTAGAGCATGCAACTGGACACCTAGTACACCAAACGTTCTTACATACAATCAAAAGAGTAAATTTTTTAGCAAAACCCATACATCACGTGTCCAGATCGAAACAACAAAAAAGAAAGGAAACTAAAACAACCATAGAGAATATTTTCACGCCCCAGGAGGGGTAGCACATGATGCCGGAGCATCTTTGTTTTCATCACCATTGTGTCAATCGCCAACAACCATTCCCACCACCACATTCTCACCACCCACCCCAATGTCACGGTCGCCATCATCCTCAATACCTTGCCCACCCTGACCAGTATCACCTTCGATCACCTGCATAATTTCATCGCCTCGAACCACCATACCCTCAGGGGTACCTTCTGAACCAGAGAAAGAACACAACTCCCGGAGGCCCCCAATATCCAAATCGCCCAAACCCAATAAAGATGCATGATCCATACTAGCAAACGATAACAGAGCATCATTCACGCTAACCACCGGACCAGTGGAAGGAAGACGAGCACCAGCATCATCAGACCCAGCTCCAGCGGTCACCTTCTGAACGGATTCAATCCCAGCCACAAAAGCAGCGTGTAGGAATGAGACTTATAGCATTCGTGAAATCTGGATGCTCAATCAACTTATCCACAATACGAACAACACCCACACGCACTAACCAATCCAAATCCCAGCGAGAAGCACCCGCATATGATTGCAAAGAAGAGATTAACTTGTCACGATCAACAGCATCGCGCTCAAGACTTTCCACTTGAATCATCAAGCCTTCATTCACTTGGGTAAGGGAGTCGACCTTGGCCTCCAAAGTGGCTCTAGCTTCGTCAAGGATAGCCTTTTCAGATACAAGGAGCTGACATTTTTGTTCAGCTAGTTGGAGGTCTTCACCAAGCTCGCCAACGCGACGCTCCAGCCCCACCACACGCGACTCACATGTGGCATGGGTGGCCTCCATCTCGCTAAGGGAGTGGATGTGTCGGGAGCCGGCAACAAGGTAAAACATGGCTTGCGCGGTGGCGTAAGCCATATTGTGGACAAGAGAAGGATTACCCATAGCCTCCATGTCACTAACTGCAGCAGGAGGAAAAGCATGGCGAGAGAACTCCAGAGCGTTGGCACGAACAGATAACCGGGAGTCATTGTGAAGATTCCACCAAGGAGCAAAGACAGGGGGCCTGGCAGAACTCTCCCCGGTAACACCACCCAGAGGGAGTGACGCCTGGCCGGGATCACTAGAGTCCTTAACAGGAGAAAGCTTCGAAGGGAGAAACGGAACACTCGGAACAGGTAAAGGAGAGACAGACGAAACGACGGGCTGATCACGCGCCCCATGGATCCCCTCGGACTGTTGCGCGTCGTCATCGGGGATCACAACCACGCCGGTTGGCATGGAAGCCATAGAACTCAACAGGCGGGAAAAGCTACGCCTGGTTTGAATTCTTTTGGCAACAGTAGGTGCGCTGGTAATCAGCTCATCCATGGCCAAGACGGCTTTCCTCTTCGCCTGCATACACCGGGCGTCAGAAATGATACCCTCCTTGTTGTCCTCGCTACTCTGCATGGAAGAGGAGAGGGCACTACCCATAGGCATGACAGCAGAAATAGGGCGAGCATGGAAGGGATTCGTCTCCGACGCCGACTCGCCTGTAGGGGAAGTAGAAGGAGCAGCAGTCAAAGCAAGCTGGACCAACCGGCGAGGCGGAGGGAGCCGGTCAACTAGATCCACCTCGCTGTACTCCAACTTGCCCCGGTAGCGTTTCCGTAGAACCTCATCCATAGACAAAGAAGATTCAGCACCTGGGAAGGACAGAACGCGAAGTATCAGAAAAAAAAAAGAGAAGATGAAGAATAAAAAGAGGAAAGGAGAAAGCCAAGCAAAGCACTTACCGTCAACGTTGCAAAAGAACACCGCCATTTTGCCACGTCGCCTCCAAGAGGGACTCATCCCTACACCAGAAAGGAGGGCCTCAGAGTAGTCCTCAGGAGATATTTGGACGCTCTTAAGGTAATCAGCAACTCCCTGGTTGTGGGGGAAAAGCTTAGGGATGGTATCAGCAAAAACATTTGCACGATACCGACCGCTCCCAACCAGTTCTTGGGGGTTCGTCCGTCGGGAACTAAAGCATGCCCCCCCCCCCCCCCCCCCGCCGAACTGAAAAGGTGCATTTATCTCCGGTGACGCAGAATCTGAAGAAGTACTTAAACACAAAGTAATCGGGAAGATAGCCATTGGCCCTGCAGATCATCTCGAATGCTACCACTTTGTTAACGGCATTCGGGGTCAGCATCTGCAAACTACAGCCATCTTTCTGCAGAACCTCTTCCTGAAAGTCCGTCAACGGGATGCGGATGTCGGCGTCTAGGGTTTTCAAATAAACCCCGATTTTGCCAGGAGGGGGGGATGAGATGCTAGAACCCGGAGAAGGATATTCCACACCCTCCACAGAAGATAAACCATATGAGATTTCAAGCTGGCTGTATTCAGCGGCGGAGGGAAGGATACCAGGAAGACTCGCCATAGAGGAAGAGAAAGGAGGAAAACACATAGAAAGGAAGACGAAGAAGAATGAAGGAAGAGTGAAGGCAAAACAAACCCTATAAGCGTCTTTATAAAGAAACAGAAAGGGCGGGGCATTTAAAATGTCTGACACGATGACGTAACTGCCAGCCATCATGCGCAGTCACGTCGCCATTAAGGGCGGAACGACGGGTAAAGAAAAACCAACACGTGTAAGCTAGTTAAGCCCGGAACGCCGTAACTAGCGCTGCAACGCTACGGCTACCGGACTGGGGGACTTGATGACGTGCCTAAGACGGCACGACAGAATCGCGCCTAGCCAAAACGCTGAGCGTTCCAGCCGGGCTAAGCCCAGCAGGCTCAGCGCCCGCAAACGCCTCTGGGGACAGGATGACCAGGCGAAGGGCTCGCGCCCGCTGAAGAACGCTCCCAGCTCCAAGACAAAAGAGACAATCAGGGGACAAACAATGGATCAGACCATTACCGCCAGAGCCAATAAGAGCGCCCTGACGGTTGAGGATGCACGACTCTCCAATCAGCGCCTCTGATCTTGTCTCCCCAAAAAGCGATCTTGTCCAGTACGGACTGGGCAGGAGCGCTAGGTATAAAAGGATGCACCCTCGGACTCACGAGGTAAGCTCTTCTCTCCTAAAGAAGACACCAAAAACCCTAGATATCTCCTAACTTGACCGTCGGAGCGTTCTTCCGGGAGCACCCTCCCGGAAAGCGGCTGACGGCTTCTCTTTCTTGTGATCTTGCAGGGATAACGAGTAACCTGATCCAGGGGTGTTAATCCGGCTGCAGACCAGGTCACATCATATATATATATATATATATATATATATATATATATATATATATATATATATATATATATATATATATATATATATGTCCAGTCGATGATCGGTATTGGACCTATTCTAAGACTGAGAATCGTTCTCGGTTGAAATTGAGATCTATCAGAGTCCATCTCTTAGCTCGTACATCTTTTCATTGATCTTGGACGAGAGTCTTGCGAGATCTACATGAAGCAACTTTATGTATACTCTTTATTGACATTGTCTTGTGGTCGAATCTTTGACCGAGTTGAATACTCTATTAGACACCTAAAGGTTGTCATTGGAAAATAAAAGGCATACAAATCAACCGTTTTAAAATGAAATATCTTTGGTGCAGTTTTAGTGGGATGACAATTGATGGGATAGATTTATGGATACGGAGCAAGCTCTTTTCTGTTAGGATTCAAGTATTTGTGGTCTTATCTATAAGGGAGGGGTGTGGAGGTAGGTGTCACAATCACTGGTTTTCGTTTTGTGCATGCTAATGGTCATTTGTGTGACATGCTCAACATCTAGCCAGTGGCGAACGCAGAAAGTTTTAGTAGTGGTAGCACAAAAAAAAATCTGAACAAATCTAAATTAGTAGTGGCACTAATATTTTAAGACGTAGCAACTAATAGAGAAACAAAAAAAAATTACACTAACTGCCGGAATCGGAGCAGTGGCCCGGGACCCCCCGAGCTCAACTAATGTCCGCCACTGCATCTAGCTCCCTTACCCAGTTCCCAATTCAGATCGAATATTCATGATATGTTGCTGTTGCTATAGCTAGTGCTATTGCTATTGATGTTTTATCATAATAATAATCCAACTAGCTATAAACTATTTTTTTCATCTTGTTTAAATTGTAAGATTGGTTGGTTAAAAGGCATGCGTATAAAAAGTGTTTGGACATATAAACATTTGCCTTGGTTATAAATGGTGTATCATCTTTTCCAGACCCTAAGAGACATCCGCGACTATGGGTTAAATTATAGACTTCCGACTAATATGTCATTCGGAGTCGATGACACATCCATAAAAGCTTTTTGCTTCACTAAACTACATCATTGGCTAGAAAAAAAAATTATAATTGCTTGAAACAAAAAGATGGAATTCACCTTAATTGTTTATAGGTCGTTTTTCGTGTTTGGTTTATTCTTTCATTATAATTAAACAAAAAGATGTGGTTTTGTTTTCTAAAACCTAATATACCAACCTAGACATTCACATGATTCAAACATACAACTATCTGTCACACCTAGTTTCATTGTCACACCTAGTTTCATTGTTCTATTAATATCAGTCTCAGTCCCAATCATAGTCCGAATGAGGACATGGATAAAGGTCAGATGAAGACCACAAGGTGAAAAGAAAACAATGCTAAAAAAAAGACCAAAGACTTTAGTTGCATTTGAATTTTTTTTCCTTGTTTTGCATCACTCCATATCCATCCATCCAACCCCTCACTCCATATCCATCCATCCAACCCCATTAAGAAGTATATTCACTCTCACCAAATTAAAACAGAAGACATGAAATTGGAATAGGAATAGGAATATAAAAAAAGACAATCTCTGACTACTCTTCAAACTCATGCATATGATCTAACAGGTAATTAGCAGCCAGCTCTTCATTCTTGTTGCATGCAAAAAACACCTCCAACACCAACGCCCTATCAAATCCCATCGCTTCAAGCTATACGCATTTTTTTTTATATAAAATTAAAAATAAATGTCAATCATTTCCAAAAACAAAACCAAATTCAAATCAATACCACAAATAGAAACAGCTTACACGCTCAATAGATTCCCGCTCCTCAGGTGTCACAGTCACCGACTGTGGCACGGCTGCCCCAAGCTGCCCAAGTGGGTTCCTGTGTCAAAGACCATTTTACCCTTATATTCCAAAAGACAATTTTCACAATAGTCAAGGGCAAAAGGGTAAATAAAAACATACTCTCCAGCTTCAACAGGTTCGTTGATCAAACGAAGGAAATCAGCTTGGTGCTCTTGAATCAGTCTAACAAGATGCGGATTTTGCTTCCCCAATTCTTGAAGCATCGGCTAAAAAAAAATACAAAAATAAAAATAAAATAAAATAATAAAACATATTTATAATTCAAGAGAAATAAATAGAAAGTATGATAAATACCTGCAAGATTTGAGGATTCGCCTGCACCATTGCCCGGAAAGCCTGAAACTGAGGGCTGTTCCTCAGGAAATCCAAGTTGCCACCACCACCACCACCACCCGCCGCCGCAGCATTGGCGGCCATATCAGGAAGACCCTACCCAAAAATTTAAAAAAAAATCAAAGTTTAGGGACCAAATGTGGACAAACTCAATAGTTGGATGAAAATTTTCAACCTAAACCCTAATTTGCATACCTGAGGAAAGAGGTCCAATGGATTTGCATTTGGACCACTTGGAAGGACAGCTGGCGGTTGTGTGGTTTGGGGGATGACAGCTGGCGGCCCTTGCACTGGTGGGGCGGCGGTTGCTGGTGGGACTTCAGCTTGCTCAGGGATACCCTGACAAATGACATCATAAATAGAATAACATTAAACATTTATTTATTTTTTTATTCAAAGGATTAAATAAGTAAATGAGGATTCAGGGGTACTTACGGAATATAAATATTCAACAGCTCTTTCAGGGTTGTTGAAGGCGGCACGAAGGGCACGAATGACAGTGTCCCTGTCCCATGTCCCGCCACCCATATCAAGAATCTGCTGGATTGCACCTTCCAAATTGGTTCCTGCAACCAGATGTGATGCCGCCTGCCCATACACATTTTCCGGCGGAGCTATGGCGGTGTCTGATGGTGGAGGCGCAGTGGCAGGTCTGCATGGAGTCAGGGGCAGAAATGGAAATTTTATTTTTTTATAAACTGAATACAAGAGGAGTTATATAAAGTAAAACTCACGGTGTCACAGTAACAGGAGCCGCCTGAGGCTGAGGGGCTGCAGCCACTGGAGGAGCAGGGGCGGCGGCAGTGGCGGCACTTGGCTGAGCCGCCTTTGAGGCAGGTGCTGATCTTGAAGCTTCACCGGAGGTGGTTTTGTTCTGTAACGAATGTAGAGTTGGTAATAAATGAGATAAGATGAAGATGAAGATGAAATTACTATTTTACCCTTGGATAAATTCATGTATATTTTTACCTTGGATAACATAATGACAATAAAACTATTTTCAGCAACTTTGTTTTCATCCAAAGTGGTTCCATCTTTAAGAACTTTCCCCTGATGGATAAGCATTTGTTGTCCAGCTGGATAAACATCTGCTCCTTGAACAGTTTCGATGTTTTTCTTCACATCAGCAACCTGATTTATAATAATAATTAGTCATTCTAATAAAAAAAATAGGTAAAAAGTGTAATGGTGGAAAGTAGAAACATTTATTGTAAAGAAGCTTTGTATCATTATATACTTTGTAAACACTTTCGATTGTGATATAACATTGGATTAAAATGATGAAAACATTGGATTATATATGCATTTAGAGTAACAATATTAAGGTAACTAAATACGCTTGCCATGCAGAACCCTACAACAATAATTATTAAAAGAGGAAAGTCAAGGTATCACTCATAATTGAATAAATATGTGGTTGAGAATCATGCCATAACTAATGCACCAACAATTTTTGCATCACATAGATAGAAGGAATCATCATCTTAACTATATAATGGCACAAGGAAAACATATTACAGCAAAATAAGGATTGCAATTAACAATTTCACAACTCAAAATTTAACTTCCTAGGTTTAAAAAAGTTGAGAAATAAAACTGACCCTAAAAATGTGCATTATCAAGAAAACCACCATCGATTGTGATAAAATTCATTTTTTTTCCAAAAACAACAACATGATATCCAATAGTGCATGTTGATTGATAAGCCTAGGCAAATGTGGCATAATTAGATCAGCCATCAACTTAGAAACATCACATAAGGATACAAAAGTCTAAACTAATGATGCGCATATCAACTAATTCAATAAAGAATGGTACCTTATATGCTCAAATATACAGCTATCTAAAACACAATACAACAAATTGACTTCACAACAAGTTGTGATTTAATTGATTTCCTAAATGAGATGAGTTTCAGCTAAGTGTAATCAAATATAGGATTGTGTAACTGTAAGCCAATCTGGTTAACTCCCTGCATAACAGTAACCAGGCACAATCATATATGGATTTCACATCTTTCCACAAAAGGATTCCCAAATTGGATAAAATAAACCTACACACAAGTAACCAAGTAGATGGCTGCATAAGCAAGAAACATGCTTCAGCTTGCGCAATAACGTTTGACAACCAGTTTTATATCACAACCCAACTAATTCTTATATCAACTGAGCACAACCACGCAATTATACCTACTACGAGAGACTACTGAATCCAATTCTCCCAATCTTTACTCTAATTTCGGTGAATTCACAGGAAAAAAGAACATAGAAAGATTGAGAAGTCCATGCTTAAACCCTTCTAAAAGATCCCTAAATGTTACAACTCTACAGCAAAAAACAAAAAACACTCGTTAAACTTTCTCGAGTTAAATTACTGATCAAATAGCGCATAAAACCCTAATCTCCGATGAATCGCACGTATAAACATTTGGATTCCATAAAAAAATCAGAGGTAAATCGAAACAAACCGTGTCTTCGGGTTTCACTTGGATTTCGAAGTGAGTCCCCTTCAACGTTTTGACAAAAACCTTCATCCTTCAGTCTGTCGTCTAGAGTATAGAGTTGCAACTCAATCGAATATACGCTTCCGATCTGACGTATAAACAGGGATTACAAGGAAGAGGAAATCGGAATCAAGAACGGATATATAAAAAACTGAATCAAACCGATTTCGACTCCTGTGTGTTGTGTTTGTGCAGAGTACCCTACCCCAATTCTCAAAGCAAGAAGAAAGGTGGAGTAGGTATCACGCGTTCAGAGTCTTGTGTGTGAGACGCGCCGTAGGATTTGGGATCTATTTATTCTATTCCGTAAAAGTGAAAAATAGACAAATTTCACAAATGGTCCTTATTGTTTTAAATTTGTCCCCAATATATAAAACCTTTTTTTGCATTAATGGTCTGTTTCGATAAAACTTTGCACGCCAATGGTTCTTATTACTAACACCGTCAGTTTTTCTATTAAATATAACATGAAAAATACTATATTGCCCCTCTTTTATTTCATTACTCTCACTCTCTCTCTCTCTCACACACACACAGATCCATAAGGATCATTTGGAGGCTTCTTTTGTCTTTCATTCATCATCTATCTTCACTCTTTTAAAAAAACCCCAAAAAATCACACCCGTCATAGCTTAACTACCGTCACTCACCAAAGTTAGATCGTCGTCGTACACCATAGCTAGACCGACCGTCGCCACTCACCATAGTCGAACAACCATCATCAATGATATGTAATGTGCCATCACCGACCCCCGCTGCTGTCACTTACCACCATCACCCTCACATGTATGCTCTGATATGCTCGATTTTGTCGATCTTCTCTCTGTCGCCACCAACTGTCGTTGTCGGTCTGCTCCTTCGTCATCAACTACCACCATCTCCATCATTGTGTCTTCAATCTCCATATGAGGAGACCATGAAATTCATCAGACCCAACCACCACCATGAAGTCAATCCCAAAGGTCTATATTTCTGAAACTTCGACCTTACCCACCAAACATTGTGTTTCTAGGTTCAATTTAAGTGGGGGCAAGATTTGAAGATTTTCAAGAATAATCAATTTTCTAGGTTTGTTTCTAGAATTGAAATCGATTTCTAAATTTAAAATAAAATAAATAAATAAATAAATAAATAAATAAATAAATAAACTTATGGGTTTGCAAGAACAATCTATTTCATATGTGTCTATTCATATCTATTCTACGTTAAGGGTTAATGGAATCAAAGAGGTAGACAATGGTGCTTAATTAAATCGAAGCTAAAATCATCCCACAAATGGAATCAGAAATCGTGTGTGCTTTTCGGTAGATTAACTCATCGGGTGAACTCTTTTCATACTTTCCATGCAACTTAGATTAAACCACTGATGGGTTTTGATAACGAAAAATGATCAATTTTATAAAACAATTTTAAGAACGGTAAATGAAAGACTTTTCTAATAACTAGTTTATTTGAAAATCATTTCAAAAAAAACACCACGATGATCCAAGTACATGAACTAGAAAGATAACAACAACCATAGGATGTTTTAAGAGATAACCTTTGAAGCCTTTGATCCCACTTGGAATTACGGGAGTTGATGAAGATAGCAAAAGCTCAAGAAAATAGTTTATATACAATGTATCCACCATCAAGAATAAGACATTTGGAATACTAGTTCTCATCTTCGTTGAAGTACTTCTTAAGCCTTTAAGTGCTTATCTTAAATAAGCACTAAAGGATAAGAACAAAAAGACATGAAAAGGAAGGAGAATAGTGATTTCGTTTTTCACTTGAAAGAGAAAAAAAAAACTAGCCAAAAATGCTAGCCCCATGCATTCTTTTATAGTCTCGTGTAAGTAAAGTTTTTACCTTATAATAATATAAAGTAATATTAGTCTTTTAGAAGCATGGAGAACAAAGGAGGTAGGTTGAAAAGCAACCTCCATGGTTGAATAAAATATTCGGCCATGTCCTCTTAAGAAGAAGACAAAATGTTAGGCTAGTTTCTTTAACCAAAAAACTAATTAACTAGTAAGTCCATAGTTTATCAAAGTGTCCAAAACTTTGTACATGACTTATTAAATCATATTATATGATATAATAACCAGTTTTTCTCTCTTTAATTATTATTTTCACAAAAAACAATTATTCCCTAATTAAATACAAGAGTTGATTTTATTTATTAATAATCATATTAGTAATAAGTATTCAAAATGTGCCAACTTGATAAATGTATGACCATATAGGATCATATGTTATTATAAGTATCATTAAATAATGATTCTTAAGCATATAGATCCAACAATCTCTCACTTGTATAAGATTCATTACATATTGACATAGATGATAGTTGGCGTCTAGCAACAGGCTACTGTCCCTAACAAGACACGAAGGGTGTCATCTTATGTAACGCCCGTAGATCCGGGCTAGTCAATTTAGAGATAATGAGCATCAAAAATGAGTTTTTGATAGAAGATTATTTAGAAGGAGTAATCTTAACCAAGTTGTAGAATATGTCACAAGGGTTCCGTACATATAAAGAATGCCGAAATCCGAGTTATAAAGAAGAAGTTATGGCCCGTCGAAGTTTCGCGACAAAACCAGCACGACACTACGCGACGTAAATAGTGAATTTACGATAAATGACTTTTTGGCCTTAGTGATCTAATCAAAAGTTGTAGTATACATTAAACCGAGAGCGTGCATAAAAAGAACCCCCAAATCTGACTTCGTATGAGGAAGTTATGGTTTTTCTAAGATTTGGCCTAGCAGTGCACGGCCCGAAACTCGAATTTTAGATCGAGCGGTTTTTGGCCAACACGACCTACATGAGAATTGAATATCTCATTAATAGGAACTCAACGACAAAAATACAGACAAAAACGGAGTCTGTATGTAGAAGTTATGAATTTTACGCAGATATTTAACAGTGTAGTCACCTTCTACTGTTAAATTTACGATCGGTCGAGAATTAGACGACGGAGTCAAAAGAAAAGTTGTAGATCTTATTTTTACCTACGCGTGGATATAAAGAACGTCAAAAACGGAGCTCGTATGCGGAAGTTCCGGATTTTAGAAGTCAGAAGTGTGCTGTGCGAAAATGGGTGATGTGTCACAATCTTGGCCATTGCTTTCTCCCCAAGTCTTGCCACCAGATGGTGACATGTGGCACCAAGTTCAGCCATATTTCACCCTATAAATAGAACACCTCCCACCCTCATTTTCTTCACACATTTCCCATTCTTTCTTCTTTCTACACTCTCTCTAAACCTCCCAAAAACTACCCTAGCGCTAGAAGAAAGCCCCGGAGCGGTCGACGGCTCCGAGAAGAAGAGCTTTCGGCTCGGAAGTCCTGCCCCTGCAGAGCCCGGCTTCTAGCCAAACCCCCTCGTAGGTAAGATACGCCTACCTAATTTTTAATATAGCTTTTATTTAAATATAGTAACGTTATTAGGACCTTATAATAATTATTTGAGCTATTATTATGGGTTATATAAGTGTCATTATAATATCTTTTTAACCACTCGCGGTACGGGGAATCCGGATTGAAGGGCCGCCTGGGTTGTTGGATTTCAGAAGTGCTATATGCCAAAATGATCCTGCCCTCCAGTGTTTCATGTCTGGCCCCTGTCTGTACATAGTGGGTGAAGAATATTGTTTTAACGCTTATATAATAATAATAATAGCAAGACTATTAATTAGTTTCGTTGAACATTAGACTAAACTCTAGTGGTAATGATACTAGGTTTTGTCAAAGGAAAATTGTTTTAAGAGTAACGAAGTGTTGTCCGAGTGCCGAGTCACCACCTTTACAGTTGAGTGCATAGTTACTTTCATCTTACACATAAATATGAAGTATTTTATATAAATTACGTGTTATGTGTGCATACTGTCTGAATACTTGATGTCTATGCTGGATGAACGGTTTTATACATTTTTTAAATTATTTAAACTGTATATGTATTTTATATCTACAAAATATGTTGGGTAAAACATGGGTAGATGAAATATGAGTTGGATGATGAGATGAGAGGTGATATAGACCATGAGATAAGGGTGAGAAGCGAACAATGAGAGAATCCTTTTACCCAAGTGTTGGCCCCATCATCTAGCAGGGTATGGATGACAACCATGGACTATTCTAGACAGTCCAGTGGAACACTAGCAGGTTCGCAACCTGTAGGTGTTGTGAACGATGTGTTCACCGGTGTACTCTAAAAACCCATTGACATGTATTGCGAGTGGACTCTCGAAAACGATACTGTCAATAAACGAGATAACCCTGGCAGCTGCGCCTAAAAGACAATACCGGCAGCTGCGCCTTATAGAGAATGTCATAATTCTGGCACCTGCGCATAAATGATAAAATTAGCAGTTGTGCTTGACAGTTGTGTCATTGACAACGATGGACTTCGTACCTATTCCTTAGGATAATCCTTAGGAATAAATGAACGAGAAATAGCTGATTCTTAGGGTAGATCCTTAAGAGTAAAGAAGATAATGGGGATGGGTAATTGGGTTGATTGTTTGATGTTTAAACATAATAATTATATTATTGTGGGTTGAAAACCCTATGTACTCACCAGGTTTCCCAACCTGACCCACTCAAGCTTATTTGTATCACAGGTGTCGATATGAAGCTACTTTACACTGAGAGATTCAAAAGAGATGTAGATCACTAGTGTAAATGAATGTAAGTTCTGTTTATGCTTATGTTTCTGTATTGACGATGACATCCCAAATGCTTTAAAAAAATGAATAAAAATACATTTCTTAGGAAATGCTTTGATAATGTATTTATCATGTTTTTCTGGGAACAAATTCCGCAACATTTTTATTAAAAGAGATACTCTGATTTTTATAAAGCATAAACTGAATCGGTCTTTTCTGACCGTGAAAATGGGGATGTCACATCTTATCAACAACCAATTCCAAGAGCTCAAAGCTACAATTGTTGCTAAGGGTGTGGTATTAGATATTCCGTTGTCTAAGACATCATGTTGAACATGAGATACGAATCGTGATCAATCTCATGTGGTGTTCAAGTTTTAGTAAGACCTTAGATGTCTAACTTTTAACGAATAAGAGGAACAAATCTCATCTTGACTACATACGCCCATTATGTAGTTCATGTCATACCCAACGATGGTCGTTATAAATAATTATTCGGAACAACGTTAAACCATGTCAAAGCACAACAATTCCTACACTCAAGTCCCAAATATGTATCTCACGTCGAAGAATACAAATATACAACCTTTTATAAAACATTACTTATGACTACGATCCACAAAGTGATTTTGATGCGGGTCAGGTCCAATAATTATTCTCCTAATCAAGTACGTATGAAGATGGTAGCAACTCTTGTTATTTTCATCTATATGAAAATCAACCAATCCATTCACATTAGTCTTACCTCATAGATGCTCCCACAACTATGAACGACTATGGACAATTAGAATAACCAAGTTATTCAAGGATTAAACATGCTAATATAGAACACAACAATTATTTAATGAAAGACTATATCCAATATATCGACTCATTACAATATGTGTTGCTTGTAGTGCTCCAATATCCAAATACTAAATTTCAATCAAATACATCTACTTAGGACAATAAGGTCCTATAGCACTAGTGTCACTTTCATGCTTTAGCTAATGAAGGAACTTTGTTAAGTAGATTTGACAAACTTGATTTGTATAAACTTTGCGAATGGCTAAATTTTCAGTTATATATATATATATATATATATATATATATATATATATATATATATTGTAAATAATTGGTGGTGTTGTAAATAATTGGTGGATGACATAATAATTGGTGCATGGTACATATGTCAACATTTCTAACTAGTTACAATTATATGTTAGTAAAATTTGTAGTATAAATACCCCTCCATTGTAAAGAATGTGATACACCAAAACTTATAAGAGATATAACTTTCATATTCTCTCTAAATATTCTTTCTTCTCAATTAAAGTTTTTATCAAAGTTTACTAGTTTGGTTTGATTTATAGTTACATTAATTACGTTTAATTCATAACACGTTATCAGCACGAAAGCTCTAATCAAGGTTATTAAACAAGTGAAAAATCACATCTATCTTAATCAAGGTATGTATTACTTATTAAAAACACTATTAATTATAAAAACCTCAATCATATTAAAATAATAATAATACTAATGAATTAATGAAACTTATACATTATGGACTACTAACAATTTTTATTTATTATACTAACATTTCTTTATGTATTCTAATTTTTATACTAACATTTACATTATGCAACTAATTTTTATTTATGCAAACTAACATTTACATTATGCAACTAACTTTTATTTATGCATACTAACATTTATATTATGCTACTAACTTTTATTTGTTCATACTAACATTTAAATTATATTTATTTATACATGTCAATGTTTATTTATATTTTAGATACTCTTCATAATTTTATTTAAACATTTACTAATATTTATTTATGTTTCTAATTAGTAAAATTATGTATTAGTTATAAGTCTTATTACATGATTTATAAAATACATATCCATATATACGCAACGGGAATATATATGCAACGGTTATAAACAGCAAAAACAACGACTATATTTTTTTACCATAAATAAACATCTTTACCCTGCTTATTTTACCCACAACAAATTTTTCTCTCTTGTATCAAATAAATCAATTTCAAGAAATCAAGCTTCAAGATGATTCATCCTTTTGTGATAATCATGACTATAATAGTCATGTTACTTTTCATCCCAATCCTTAACATCGAAGATAATATGGAATTTCATCTACTTTTAGGCTTGTATGCAATGTTAGCTTTACCGCTTCTTTTTTGTGTAATATTTATTGAAATAAATGGATTTTAATTTTAATTTTTATTTTGTTTAAAATTTATAGTTACATTATGTCCAACATTGCAAAGCTCGAGTTTGCAGCACTTGAAGTTAGTGGGAAAAACTATGTGTCATGGATGATAGATGTAAAAATGCATCTTGAATCCATGGGTATCTCAAATACTATATATGAATTTAATAATTGTTTGGCACAAGACAAAGCAAAAGCACAAGTTTTCCTTCGTAAGCATATTGATGAAATGTTGAGATTTGAATATCTTGATGTTACTGATCCAAGTATTCTCTGGAATCTTTTGAAAGAAAGATTTGATCATCAAAAGGAAGTTATACTTCCAAATGCTAGAGATGAATGGAGAACACTAAGGTTTCAAGACTTCAAGAAAGTAAATGAATACAACTTAGCTTTGTTCAGAATATGTTCACAACTCAAGTATTGTGGACAAGCGGTTACTGATGAAGATATGTTGAAGAAAACTTACTCAACATTTCATGTAACAAACATTACTTTGATGCAACAATATCGGATGCAAAAGTTCACAAGATATTCTGAATTGAATGCATGTCTGCTCGTTGCAGAACAAAACAATGAACTCTTGATGAAAAACCATGAATCTCGTCCAACGGGATCAGTAGCACTTCCTGAAGCAAATGCTACAAATATTGATGGTCATCGAAACAATACACGTGGACGAGGGCGAGGTCGTGGTCGAGGACGAGGCCGTGGCTATTTTAATCGAAACCAAAGCCATAATCAGAACCATAATTCTGGTCGTGGACAAGTTAATAATCGTGGTCGTGGCCAGAAAAGAAATAATTACCAATATTCACAAAGAAACAATGTCCACACACAAGATAAGGCCAAAGTGGCAAGGCATGACACTGGGACATCACAAAAATCTGATGGTTCATGTTATAGATGTGGTAGCACAGGCCATTGGTCAAGGACCTGTCGCACACCTGCACATCTTTGTCAACTTTATCAAGAGTCCATTAAAGGAAAAGGAAAAGAAGCAAACCTCATTGATAATGTTGAATTCACTCAGCAAATGGACGAGGGCGAGGTCGTGGTCGAGGACGAGGCCGTGGCTATTTTAATCGAAACCAAAGCCATAATCAGAACCATAATTCTGGTCGTGGACAAGGTAATAATCGTGGTCGTGGCCAGAAAAGAAATAATTACCAATATTCACAAAGAAACAATGTCCACACACAAGATAAGGCCAAAGTGGCAAGGCATGACACTGGGACATCACAAAAATCTGATGGTTCATGTTATAGATGTGGTAGCACAGACCATTGGTCAAGGACCTGTCGCACACCTGCACATCTTTGTCAACTTTATCAAGAGTCCATTAAAGGAAAAGGAAAAGAAGCAAACCTCATTGATAATGTTGAATTCACTCCGCTAAATGTTGCTGATTTCTGCAATGACATGGAAGACATAAACTAAAAAAAAAATCTATTATTGTTCTAGTAAAACTGTTTTTCCTTCGTTTGTTTTTCATGTAATGTCTTTCCTACAATAAATGAACTTTATTTTTAATAATAATTATGATTATGTTTACTCATTTATTATTCCTTTTATATGTGAAGTTTAATATGAGTCCAACTGGAGCACAACACCAAGAAAAGATTGGAGATCTTTGTATAGCAGATAGTGGTAGTACACATACTATTCTGAAATCAAAGAAATATTTTTCCGAATTAGTACCAACAAAAACAGTCATACATACAATATCAGGTCCTGCAGACTTGATAGAGGGAACCGGGAAAACCCATTTTATATTACCAAATGGTACAAGCTTTTGTATAGAAAATGCCTTATTTTCTCCAAAGTCTAATAGAAACTTATTAAGTTTCAATGACATATATTTCAAAGGATATGACACAAAAACTGTGACCATTGAAAATAAGAAATATATGTATATTATAGACACAAACCATGTGCTTGAAAAACTACCAACACTTGATTCTGGTCTGCATTATACATATATACATATGATTGAATCAAATATGGTAGTCGAAGGAAAACATTGTGATCCTGTGACATTCAGTTTATGGCATGATAGGTTGGGCCACCCATGATTAACAATGATGCGAAGGATAATTGAGAATACACATGGGCATCCATTGAAGGACCAAAAGTTCCCTCAATCCAATAGCATAAAACCATGTACATCTTGTTCCCTTGGAAAATTAATTATAAAACACTCTCCAATGAAAGTTGAAAGGGAGTCACCTAGATTTCTAGAAAGAATTCAAGGTGATATATGTGGACCGATTCACCCACCATCTGGACCATTTAGATACTTTATGGTCTTAATAGATGCATCCAGCAAATGGTCTCATGTTTGCCTATTATCAACTCGTAATATGGCATTTGCAAAGTTTCTTGCCCAAATTATTAAATTAAGGGCACATTTCCCTGATTATACTATCAAAAGAGTGAGACTTGATAATGCTGGTGAATTTACTTCACAAGCATTTAATGACTATTGTATGTCTGTAGGAATTGTTGTTGAGCATCCAGTTGCTCATGTACACACACAAAATGGTTTAGCTGAATCACTGATTAAACGTCTCCAGCTAATAGCTAGACCATTGATAATGAGGACCAAACTTCATGTTTCTGTTTGGGGCCATGCAATCTTACATGCTGGATCATTGATACGCATGAGACCAAGTTCATATCATGTATATTCTCCACTACAACTTGCTTTCGGTCAAGAGCCAAATATATTCCATTTGAGAATTTTTGGGTGTGCAGTATATGTCCCTATTGCACCACCTCAACGGACGAAAATGGGTCCTCAAAGAAGGTTGGGAATATATGTTGGTTATGAGTCAGTCTCTATTATAAGATATCTTGAACCATTAACAGGTGATGTTTTCACAACACGCCTAGCAGATTGTCAATTTGATGAGGCAAATTTCTCATCATTAGGTGGAGAAAAGAAGATTCTGGAAAAGGATGTGTCATGGCATGAGCCTACTTTATCATATCTTGACCCTCGCACAAAGCAATGTGACATGGAAGTTCAAAAGATAATGCATTTCCAAGAAATGGCAAATCAATTACCTGATGCATTTACTGACACAAAAAGGGTGACTAAATCATATATACCAGCTGTCAATGTTCCAGCTCGAATTGACATTCCACATGGACAATCTGATGATAAAGTCACTCAAGAGTCTAAAACACGCCTGAAGCGTGGAAGGCCATTTGGTTCTAAGGATAAGAACCCACGAAAAAGAAGAGGAGCAGAAAATGCACTAGATCACGATGAAAGTGTTCCTGGAGAAACACGAATTATTCAAATTCCCCCAAGAAAGGAGGATGATGCATTAAATTATGGTCAGACAAATAGAATATGTGACCAAAATGAAACTGACAATATAGGTGCAATATTTTCTTATTCAGTTGCATGTGATATTATGAATGATGATCCCGAACCACAATCTGTCATTGAATGTCAAAGAAAAAATTATTGGGCTAAATGGAAGGAAGCTATGCAAGTTGAATTAAATTCTCTTAACAAGAGAAAGGCTTTTGGGAACATTATCCTCACACCTGAAGTTGTGAAACCATTAGGATATAGATGGATCTTCGTACGAAAAAGAAATGAGAAAGACGAAATTGTAAGATACAAGGTCAGGCTTGTTGCTCAAGGTTTCTCTCAAAGACCTGAAATTGATTATGAAGAAACTTATTCACCGGTAATGGATGCAACCACTTTCAGATATTTAATCAGCTTGGCAGTATCTAAAAATTTAGAGATGCGTCTTATGGATGTTGTTACAGCTTACTTGTATGGATCACTTGATAGTGATATCTATATGAAAATCCCTGAAGGATTTAAAATGCCTGAAGCGTTAAGTGCAAAACCCAAAGAAATGTATTCTATAAAATTACAAAGATCTTTGTATGGTTTAAAGCAATCTGGGCGAATGTGGTACAATCGTTTAAGCGATTATTTGACAAGTAAAGGTTATAAAAATAACACTATTTGTCTATGTGTATTTATTAAGAAAACAACATCTGGATATGTAATCATAGCAGTCTATGTTGATGATCTGAACATCATTGGAACGAATAAAGAAATCCTTGAAGTGATTGAACTTTTAAAGAAAGAATTTGAAATGAAAGATCTTGGAAAAACCAAATATTATCTTGGTTTACAGATTGAGCATATGCCTAACGGAATACTTGTGCATCAATCAAATTACACAGAAAGAGTCTTGAAACGTTTCAATATGGAAAATGCAAATCCTTTAAACACTCCAGTGGTTGTTAGATCATTAAATATTGACAAGGATCCATTTCGTCCATGCGAAGAAAATGAAGAAGTCCTTGGTTCAGAAGTACCATATCTAAATGCAATTGGAGCTCTTGTGTATCTTACCAATTGTACTAGACCTGACATTTCTTTCGCTGTAAACTTGCTAGCAAGATTTAGTTCATCCCCAACAAAAAAGACATTGGAATGGAATCAAACATATTTTTCGATACCTTCGAGGAACTAGTGATTTAGGGTTATTTTACCCTAACAATTCAAAACAAGGCTTGATTGGTTATGCAGATGCAAGTTATTTGTCTGATCCTCATAAAGCTAGATCTCAAACTGGATATGTATTCATGAATGGAGGTACTGCAATTTCCTGGTGTTCTCAAAAGCAAACACTTGTTGCCACATCCTCAAATCATGCTGAAGTAATTGCACTAAATGAAGCTAGTAGAGAATGTACATGGTTAAGATCGATGACACAACTAGTTTTAACTTCATGTGGACTTGAAAAGGATATATGTCCAACTTTAATTTATGAAGATAACTCAGCATGTGTCACTCAAATGAAAGAGGGATATATCAAGAGCGACAGGACAAAACATATACCTCCAAAGTTTTTTGAGTACACTCAAAAGCTTATAAAGAACCATCAAGTTGAAATCAAATATGTTCAATCCAGTACCAATGCAGCAGACCTTTTTATGAAGGCACTTCCTACTGCAATCTTTAGGAAACATGTCCATGGCATCGGAATGCGACATGTGCATAGAATATAATGTGACGGGTGTCTAAATAAGGGGGAGTCAACTATACACTGCACTCTTTTTCCCTTCGCTAAAGTTTTTTTCCCACTGGGTTTTCTTTAACAAGGTTTTTAATGAGGCAGTACGTCAAAGTTGAACGCTAAAATGATGTCATCCAAGGGGGAGTGTTGTAAATAATTGGTGGTGTTGTAAATAATTGGTGGATGACATAATAATTGGTGCATGGTACATTTGTCAACATTTCTAACTAGTTACAATTATATGTTAGTAAAATTTGTAGTATAAATATCCCTCCATTGTAAAGAATGTGATACACCAAAAGTTATAAGAGATATAACTTTCATATTCTCTCTAAATATTCTTTCTTCTCAATTAAAGTTCTTATCAAAGTTTACTAGTTTGGTTTGATTTATAGTTACATTAATTATGCTTAATTCATAACAATATATATATATATATATATATATATATATATATATATATATATATATATATATATATATATATATACTAGTTGTGAGACCCAAGTATTACATGAGTTATTTTTTTTTAAAAGTTAGATATAAAATCTAAATATTTGAGAATTTTAAATTTAGGGTTATTTCCATAAAAGACCCTATATTTTGATTTTTTGTTCTTTTTAGACCTAAAACTTTTTTCTTTTTCGAAAAAGACCCAAATTTTACCTACTACTTGTTATTTTAGACCCTAGCAGGTTACCAAAAGGGAAATTAAGTATTTTCATTTCATAAAAAACCCTATCTTTTGTACTTTTTTCCATTTTAGACCTAAAATGTTTTTTTTGTATTTCAAAATAAACTCAACTTTAAAATTGGTTACAACCTTTAACACTAGTTGTATAAGGTACTTAACTACACCGATTTAATGAAGCTTAACTTCGTTCATGCATAAAAACGTGATTATATCCTTTCAAATTAAAATGAAATCCTAAATTTTATTTTGGTAATTATTATGATTATCCTTAAGAATCAATAACAGTGACACCCGAAGGTACATAAGTGTGTATAAGTGGGTTTTCGATAATATAGAATTTCTGTGGGGGTTTTATTGTTGATTGTAGTAGTGGGTAGGATGTTGAGAAGGTAGGTGGCAAGAACAAGAGCATAGTTCCAATAAGAAGGAGTAACGGATGCTTGAATGAGATTGGTGCGAATCATATTGTTAATAGTGCGAATGATTCGTTCGGCTTTGCCGTTTTGAGGTGAGGTATAAGGACAAGTAAACCGGAATTGTATTCCATGGGTGTTGCAAAATTGGTGAAAAGAAGAGTTGTTAAACTCACGACCAGTATCGCATTGAATGGTTTTGATGTGTTTTGCAAATTTAGTTTGAATGTACTTGTGGAATTAGGAGAAGAATGGTAAAAATCCTCTGCCTTCTTATTAACGGTAAAGGGTATATATAATACAAATACATGTAATCCATATAGGATAGGAAACGGATAAATACCATATTTACATGGATAAATACAATAAATATATACAAGTAATATATTTCACTAATAAAATTATATGGTATTTTTTTTCTACAAATAAAAAAATTTGTTATTATGCTAAAAGATTCTTCTTAGCCATGTATTATCCATGTTACCAAAAAATATCAAATTAAGATCAAACTTTTTATTAGCGGTAATAATAATGTTTCTATAAACAATATATCAAGTTTAATGATATAATATATATCCAAGATAAAGTTTAATTATATCTTTTAGACAAAAATAAAATTTTGCAATTCTTTTAGGTTATATTCGCTCAAAAGATAATAGATTAGATAACATTTTTTAGTGTATACAATATACATGTATAATTTCTTTCTCGGTGTAGTCAAGAAGTACCTTATATATTTGGTCTTGAAGATTATAATCAATTTTAAAGTTGAGTTTATTTTGAAAAAAAAAACATTTTAGGTCTAAAATGGAAACAGCTACAAAATATAGGGTCTTTTATGAAACAAAAATACCTAATTAACCTATTGGTGACCTGCTAGGTCTGAAATAACAAGTAACACATAAAAGTTGGGTTTTTTTCGGAAAAGAAAAAAAATAGGTTTAAAAAGAAAAAAAAAATCAGAATATAGGGTCTTTTATGGAAATAACCCTTTTATGTATAAGAAAATAAGAAAAATAATGAATTATTAAAATTGAAATGTTTTTTTTATATTTTAAATTCAAAAAAATAATTTAAATAAATAAACAAAAGAAATTAATAAGCTTTAATTTGGGAATTTTGAAATTAGAAGGTAAGTCCATTAATGAAATTGATATCTATTTATTACTACATTTATTGTAATTATTACATTAAAATATTATATGAAATTTAATAAAATAAAAAATCCATAAAATGACATGTGGAAAAAGTTAATTTAAAATAACCAAAAAATAACATTTGACAAATTTAATGAGAATGTGACATCTGGCAAAAAAAACATTCATTTATTAGAGTGAATAGATAGATATAACTCACATATATAAAAAATTATTGAGAATGTATTAGATGTTTAAATATGAATTAGATACCAATACTTACGTAATAGGATTATTCACAATCATAATGAAATATACATTTTGTTTAGAGTTGACTAATATTCATGTTATATATTTTCTTAAATGTCATGCCTCTTGAAAACCAAATTTTAAAAACTGATCCAACCGAATTATAATTTGGATGGTTTGGATCAGATTTGAATTTAGTTTAAACTATTCGGATTCATGTTTTTAAAACCGAAATTATTTTTGTAACGTCCAAAAATTTCCGAGTAACAATTTCATTTTAAATAAGTCAAAATCATTTATTTATTATTCTAAAAGACGATTATAATAAAAGTATTCTCAAAACATCATAGTAAAATCATAAAGAGTTAGTGAAGAATAAATCTACAAGGGATGCAGTGCGATCAAGCCGAACTCTTCCTTTTGAAAACAAAAGTACCTGAAAACATTTTAAACATAAACCGTAAGCACAAAGCTTAGTGAGTTCCCCAAAATACCACATACATACATACATACATACATACATACATACATACATACATACATACATACATATATACATACATACATACATACATCGAGCCTCGCCCAGTATTCATCAGGCCCCGTCTGGCATCGAGCCCTGCCCGGAAATACAAACAAACACATGCAAGAGTCACACAGACAACTAACATCCTATAACATAACAATGGGTCGGCATTGGTGCATTTGACCCACAAATACTGTGCGGAGACTCACCTGAACTATTCAACAGAAGCCCAACAACTACCTCAGCAACAAAACATCCAACCCAAGCTTCCTAAAGCCAAACCGAAACAAATCCTTAGCAAAATACTCAATTCTACCCAAGTTTGACCAAAAGTCAAACTGGTCAAAAAGTCAACGTTCAACTTAGTCAAAGTCAACGTCACATCGTGACCATTCCTTGGTCACATCGTGAGAATGAAACTACAAAACAATAGCGATCATGGACACCGTCACGTGGTGACACATCTTATGTTATGTCGTGACTTCTGGTCAGAAGGCCAAAATCTTCATTAAGTGCTTAATCTCTTCAGACCAAGGTCTATAACCTCAGATCTAGTTCCTAAATAGCTTCATAATGGATAAAGGTTCCAACTTTATCCATTAGGATGATCCAAACAACCAATATCTAGTCTTTTAAGACTCAAAGGGACCAAGAATGCATCTTTCTCAGCTAAATCCATTAAGTCTAAGTCTCCAACCTTCATATTTGAATCAATATGATGTTTAGATGGATAAAGTTTCAAACTTTATCCATAATAATGTCTCAATCTTTCAAGATCTAAACGTTAGTACACCAAAATGGCCTAAATGACCAAAATAACTTGCGTGGCTGAAAGGGAAAGCAAAAGATCAAAACTTTCCTGGTACATGAGGTCCAAGAAAACATTCTAAACTTGTCAAAAAGGTGTTGGAGTCCATATCTGAAACATATAATGTTCTTGGGACCTTAGAGAGTAATAAAGTTGCAAACTTTATTCCCAACTCTCACTCAAAACTCATTAAAATGGACCAAAACACCAAATACACTTAGATCCAAAGATGAAATGCAATAAAGCTTGG
Organism: Lactuca virosa; assembly: GCF_052849685.1. Lineage (NCBI taxonomy): Eukaryota > Viridiplantae > Streptophyta > Magnoliopsida > Asterales > Asteraceae > Lactuca > Lactuca virosa. The sequence goes on from NC_136433.1 coordinate 63,980,565, forward strand.
AACTTTATAACTTACAAAGGTCTAGAAGGTAGATGAAAGTTGAGATCTTCAATTGCCAAGCTTCAAGGATCAATCTTGCATGAAAACATTGCTCCAAAACCACCAAAACTCCAAAAAAATGGATGAGAGAGGAGAGTGGAGGCTCAAATCTTGAAAATGGAGGCTATGGTTTCTCCCAAGAGGTTCTAGATATGATGGAGGTTAAGAAAATACCCTAAAACATGAATCTTTACCTTTAAATACCTTGAAAACCCTAAAAATGTTGTGGGCTTTTGGGTTGCACAGTTCTCATGTCGTGAGAATACATTCTCACCTCGTGAGCACTTCTCACGTTGTGAAAATTACTTCCTAACCTCGTGAGAACGAGTTTTCGCCCAATTTCACTTCAACTTTAAACAATCATAACTTCTTCGTTTCAACTCTGTTTTCGGCGATCTTTATATCCACGGAAAGGTATTGACGAGCCCCATATTTCTGTCTAGTTGATTTTGGCTTAACACATGTCGAAATAAAAACCATAATTCATGAAAGAAGTCTAAAACATCACTTTTCCCATTTTAACCTTTGACTCCAAGACACAAACCAAGGCTTTAATCACTTATCCAACATTGTCATCATCCAATAAAGTCTAAACCACATTCCCTTAAAGCCCAAGACCTTTACTTAACCCACTCATTGTCCACAATCCCGAAAATAAGAAACTTCTCAAAACAAGATGTTACAATTTTGGATTCACTTGATTGGATCGGATCAAACTAATCCATCCAAATGAATACCCCTATTTCTTATTACCACTCCTATTGAGATCCTAATTACCAGAACAAATGATCTCTCTTTTGCATATTGTCTAGCTTAAGGAAAATTCAAGCCACATCTGAAACATGTTTCGTATAAAGTAAATTAAACCTAGAATCATGTGTGTGTATGAGAGGAGAACCCCTATAAACAACCTCTTTTGTAGGGACCAGTGGAAGCCTAAAATACACTCATTTGAAAACAATAATTTCATAAAACAATAGCTTCACATCATATTTGAAACCCTTTTGACATTCAAGTCCATGCCACAACCCTTTTATCAAAGATAGAGATGACCCATTTCACTAAATTTCCACTAAACTAGTAATCATTTGACAAAATCAAGAAAATCCATATCCATTTGTACCTAAATAAATTTACCTATTTATCAGTCTATCAAGTTGTAGTCGTGGACGATTGAATAGAGACAATGTCTTTTTACCAAAATAGTTCATGATTATGTTCTGAAATCGGTAATCAAACATGATGGTTTTTTGTTGATATTGTTTGTAAGACAATGCATGTGGATAAGATAGTGGAGTCAATTAATCGGATGCCTTTAGAAGTTAGAACCAGATGTTAGTATATGAGGGTGAGAGCTCGAAATTAGTTTCCTTATTGTTTTTAAATACGTGTGATCATCAAGCTTAAATCAGTTTCCCGATTGAGTTTAAAGGATAGTGGCGATGACCTAAATTGACCATAAATTAGGATCAGTAAGGTGCTGTTTGTTTTTAAAAAAAAAAACCTCTTCAAACCACTTTCTGCTGCGCGGCGCAGTACACGCGCAACACTTTCCCTCTCGCAGCAGTTTGTTTTTTGGAAGACTTCAGACTGCAAAACCTCTGCGCGTGTGCTGCGTGGCGCAGCACTTGACTTGTCTCTTCAAACCTCTTCAGCTTTCATTTTTTTGAAGTGTTTTTTTTAGAATTTTGATATATCTTTTTTTTTTGAACTTTTATTTTTTTTTGAAAAACATAGATTTTTTTAAACTTTTATTTACGGATTTGATACAATTTCTTATTATAGTTTTCACAAAATTTTTTAACTTGTTTTTTTTTTTAAATTTTTTTTACCGTTTCTGTTAATAATATTTTGAGTTTCAATTTCATTTTTTTTAACGTGTGTAATTTTTTACGAACTTTGTAGACACCGTTTTCAATTCTTTCTTCATTTTTTTGTTATTTTCTTTTTTATGTTTTTTAAAATTAGTTTTTTTGTAGAATAAAGCTGTTAGCTTCTTTTATATTTTTGTAAGTTTTTTTTAAAGTTTTATATTTTTGTTTTTTTACATGTTATTTTTAGTATTCCTTCAATGTTTTAAGACTAGAGTTATTTAAATTTTCGTGTTGAAACTATTTTCAGTTTATAAAATTAGTTTATTTAAATTTTAGTTTACTGTAGCAGTCTGCAGATGTTAAAAAACAAACATGCTTCTTATTATGGGCTGCAGTCGTTTGTTCTACCTCTTCTGCTACAGAGGATTGCAGAGGTGGTCCGCAGACTTCATGAATTTTCGTTTCGATAAAACAAACAGCACCTAAGTGAAAAAAGGAAGGGATGAGGTTAGGGGTTGTTATTGGATAAAGTAGTGGTAGTATTTAGCCGAGACAAGCAGCAAATGATGGTGTGGTGGGGGTGGGCCACGAAGGTTTACTAGATTCAACAAATGGATGTCAATGAGAGAAATGGGAAAAGGTAGGGGTTGGGGATTACATGTATATATAAGCTTATTTATTTAATATTAAAATAAGTTAGAAATACCTAATGAAAAATAAAATAAAAATCAATATAATGGTAAAGTAGTGATTTTAAATAATATACGAAACAATATAAAACCATATAGACCAAACATGAGAATTGATGGGAAAAAAAGTTAAGAACTAAACTTGTTATATTTTGTAAAGCATAACGACCACTTATATAAATTTGTCTAGTAAGTATTATTTATTTATATTTTAATTTAATATATTATTTAATCATTTATTAATTTTAAAGTAAATTGCAGTTTCGTCCTTATGTTATACATGTTTCTACATGTTTGGCCCTTGTTTTAGAATGTTGATTATTGTTCACAAATCTATCGCTTTTGTTCTATATCCCAATAACCGTACTTCCATTCATTTCTTGTAAAATGACCATTATGCCCCTCTTTTTGTATTTTCTTTTATTTTGACATTTTTATTGAACTTAAGGGACCAACTATATATAAATTGAAAATCCTTCTAAAGGATCTACAATCCTATGAATCTACTATATCTCTCCTGACTTGGAACCTATTGGATCTAATGTGTCTATGCCACCTATTGGTACCTCTAACGACAACCACCTCCTTCATCATCCACCGTCACTCTCGCTTATAACTCTGGACATTGAATCTCTTTATCTTTATATATCTCTCTCTTCATTAACATATGGATACTAGATCTCTGTCTTTCACCTTTTTCACTCTTATATAACTCTAGCAACCGACCCTTTCTCCTTGTACTATTTATTTTAGTTTGTTGGGGGTGTTGATGGTGGTTGGTGGTTGACGGTAGATTGGTGAGTCCCATAGTGATATTGGTGGAGTCGGCGGTAGCAATGGTGGTATATGGTTGTGGTAGTAGTATACCATGGTGGTTGCATATAATGGGGCCCATTATATAATTTAATAATTATAATATTCTAAAAACATAAATATAAAATCAGAAAGAAATCAAAAAATAAGACATTTTAATCGTTTCATATGTATTTAACGGAATGATGTTGTTGGTAACTAGGACAAGACCAAAATTGAAGGATTTGTCAACTATAAGGATCAATGGTGTGAAATTTTCAAAACTATGAGCAGACCTAAAAAAGGTGTATACCACATGGACTAAAACTATAGTTTAATCTTCATTTTATATAGTTGTTTTCAAGTTGATGTGCATAAGTTTATTTTTCTAGTTTATCTCAATATAGTATTTGATGATACCACTTAATAATTTATATTTTACCTTTCTAAAAGCTATTTCATATAGTTTATCAAACGTTTATCATCTCCCATAAAACTCTAAAGTGACGTGGCTGATTTTCACTTGTCATTATTGTTTATGCGTACTGTCTCCTTTTATTTCATCATTGTCTTCCCCGACTGCATCTCTTTTCGCCATAACGGTAAAACCTTTTATATCCTCATTGATCACTACCTAGTTCTCTTTCATATTTCTCTTATATTCATTGATACCTCTCTTTTCATTTCATTGATGCAAACTTCTTTATTCTTGTAAAATCCTTTTATTTCCTTATATGTTTTTCTAATATCTTTATCACATCTACGAACTTTGAATTTTGTGATTGTGTCCATCTTCTTACTCGCCTTTAACTAGGTGTGAGCAAAAACCGAACACAACTAAAAAAACCGAAAAAAACTGCTTAGACCGAAACTGATAAATTGAAACAAAAACTGATGATGTCACTTTTTACTTTTGCAGAAACCAAAAAATTTCCATGCGGTGCGGTTTTGAAATATATATACCAACCGTAAAAACCGGACCGCACCAATTTATACATATTAAATGGTTATATATAGTATTTTATTATATAATTATTAATAAATTAATTATTAAAAAAAGGTAATCTTTATATTCAAGCGGGATTAATAGATATGTACCATACTTTTTTTTCATTGTTTTCTAAAATCGAACCACACATGAAGTTCATACGCATATTAATATATATGTACCATGTTTTTAATTGTTTTCTACAAATTGGAGCATTATATATATATATATATATATATATATATATATATATATATATATATATATATATATATATATATATATATATATAGGCGTAGGTTATTCTATTCAAAGTAATTATTGTGTTAGTGTATGCATAACTGTGAGCCAATCAATTTTACTTATTTTAAGAAAGTGATTAATATATATTATTGAATTAAATGTAATTAAAAAATATCATCTAATTTAATTACAAGGGTATTGTAGTCAATTAATATAGATTTAATAAAGGAAAATTGCATATTTTAAGGGATCATAGATTCTATTAGTTTAAAAAATCCGATTTTACGAATTATAACTATTTTAATTCGGACATTCTGACAGAATATGTTTATTTATTTAATTATTTACTCAAAAATAAAAATATTCTTGAACCATAAATAATTAAAATATTCTTGAACCTATTTCTTGCTCATAACTTTAAGAACTTCTTGTAGAATAACAAAATTCTTGAACAATCAATTGAAGAATAAAAACAAAAAATACATTATTTCTTATAGAATACGGTAACAATTGTTAAGAATTACATTTATTGTTAAAGAAAAAACTAAAAAAGCTTTCAAAACGGGAAAGAAAACATCAAAATCTAACAACGACTAATACATTCTAAAAGAATAATGTCGTCCGTTTCAATTTTGTGGTCCGTTCTTCAAGCATCAACTTTTGTGATTCCAACAGAATTGGAATTCGTGATTCCATTCCAATAGAATTGAAATACGTGATTCCATTCCAATAGAATTGGAATCTCACCAATATCATCCATTGAATCATCTACATAACATACTTGATACCTTTTCAGAATTCAACATTGTCAAGATCCTGCACTGTCCATATAAATGAAATGTTAAAGCAGAAAAAAAAACATAAATTGAAATATGAATCAGAACTTGTTCTTGTCTTCCCATTGCATGTCAACACTACAAAAGGATCTGAGAAACCCGAACAATCCAATGGAGCTAACTTGTTTCCCTCGATGAGTGCTACTGTAAGCACCCATCATTCACCTTGAGCTTTGACACCATGATCGTTTCCTGTCAACAATCAATGAGAGCATAAACATGTGCATAATCAATAAATTTTTGACGAGTGACAAAGGGAAAAGTTTACCTCTACTCAGTCTAGCTTGGACAAACCGGGAAACCATGATATAAACGTGCTCCAAGTTGAAGAAAATTACTCCACACGTAACAAATTCACCAAAACTATCAGGCAATTCAAGCCCATTAAACTCTAAACCTTGAATCCGATTCGACTCACATAGAAAAATATGCACAAAAGCATAAACAACCATGAAAACAGTAGAAAACATAGTAAAATTACAAAAATACCCCACCCCCAATTCCCAATGGGATTGGTGATCATTCAGCAAAGCCTCCAATGTTTGATCTTTGTCTAATACAATCAACTGATTCACGGGTTTGACTCTTTGACCAAGCAATCCTGCAAATTGGTCAAAACTCTCCTTCAATCCTTGCTTAGCACCACCTTGAATCATACCTTTCAGGCGTTTCCTTTCCTTCGTCTGCTGATTCCATGGTTTCTATTGATTCTTTCGAAGGTTGTAGTGAAGGCGGATTCTTCTGTTGACTCACCGTTGTCGGATGAAGTTGTGGGTAAATCTGATGAATCGTATTTAATGGAGGATTCATCGTGTTTATTGAAAAGCTTCTCGAATCGGCCCGCAATGGCTTTCATCATCTTTTTTGGTGATTTTGAGGTGTTGGAATCGTGTGTTGGGCTTTGTCTGCCATCGTGTTCGTCACTACTGCCATTGGTGATGATTGGTTGTAAGGAGAATTGATGAACGATTGATATGTCGTGCCCTCTCCCATGAAGTGAAAGTGCAAGGAGAATCTTCCGAACACTGAAAGTGTCGATGCTAGGGATTTATCGGGGTGGGAGATTGAAGACACGCCGATGCTAGGGCTGATTGTGAAGGTGGCTGTCGGCTCACGAACCCTAGGTTTGGCCGAGCACGACTTAAGGAGTGGTACATAGAGGTGGTGGTAATGGATTATAGAGGTGGCTGTCGTTGGCGGAAGTTGTGGTGGAGGCGAACAGGCGGTGAGGCAGGAGATTGAGAGGATGCAGAAGAGGGAAAAACACATCAATGATTGAAGGAGGGAAGCAAGGGGAAGATCGTCAGTTTGGTGGGAAGTGATTTTGTGGAAAAATTACATTGGACAAAAAAAGGTGGGGCGAGAAAGAAGCACCCTGCAATCGATCGACATCCATTGGACCTTGCAGCCGCTTCGTGCTTTCCTTCTCACCTTCATCGATGTACAAATACATCGGTGGTAATTAAAAGGGGATAAATTAGGTTAAAATGAACTAGCATAATTATAAGAAAGTATTTGGGGAAGTTGTTTATAAAATTACCTAATTACCCTTATTTATTTATTTAATTATTTATTTATATTTTAAATTTTGATTGGCCCATATTTATGTATACAATAACACAATAATTACTTTAAACATTTGAACCTAGATATATATATATATATATATATATATATATATATATATATATATATATATATATATATATATATATATATATATATATATAGGGTGAGGTTCAATAAAGAACCATAATTAACCAAGGAACCAATCTTTTTTTCAACTTTTAGAACTTATTTTTTATCAAAAAAAAAAAAACTAAAAATACAGAAATTCATAACTTTTTATCCTTTTTCCAATGATATCAAATTCAATTTTTTTTTACGTCAAATTCACAATGTGAATCTTTGAAAATTCACAATGTGAATCCGAAAAATATTTTTCACATTCACAATGTTAATATATGAATTTAGATATTTTTAGATTTTTTTTCGATAAAGAATAAGCTCTAGAAATTGAAAAAAAGATTTGGTTCTTTGAAGAACCAATAATTATGGTTCTCTATTGAACTTTTCCATATATATATATATATATATATATATATATATATATATATATATTAAATCTAAAGGAAGTTAGCAATAGTAATTTTTATGTTTTTAGGTTTTTGCCACAAATATTTAGTGAATTTGACATTTTTAGTCCTTAAAATCAAAACTTTTACATTTTTGTGTTTTGATTAAGTTTTTGTGCTTTTAGGGTTTTGCCACAAATCTTTAGTAACTTTGACATTTTTCGTCATTGCAGTGAAACGTTTTATATTTTGGTGTTTTGCCACAAATCTTTAATGAATTTGACACTTTTCATCCATGTAGTCAAAACTTTTACATTTTGACATAAAAAACATAAAAGACCTCCTTTAGAATTTTGCCACCATATTTACCCAACTTTGGTAACTTTCACATTATTGCCACAACATTTTTGGATTTTCTCCAACAGTGTCCCTTTTTTTGGTTGTTGTACACTTTTAGGGGTTGTCGACTTTCTCTCCTATTTGTGGTGATTTACACTTTCAGCACATATTTTTTTAAAGTTTGTCGATTTTCCCCATATTACCCCAAAAGCGGCGTAGCCGCGAGTTCATTGCTAGTTATTATGAAACTAGAATGCATAACTTGGCGTGATGCGGCGAGAATTTGTATATATAGAGAAGGCAAAACTTAATTTATCTATATATCTATATCATACTATATTATATAGAAAACATTTTTCCTTTAATCACATTCATTTGAAACTCCCATGACTTTTCAGTTTCTCTCTAATAATGATTATAAGTTGGTTAATAAGGTTAAATAAATATCTAACCTAAAGTGTAATCATATATAAACTAAATTTCAATATTAAAATAATATCTTTACTTTTACTTATAAAGTTATGTCTTTAACTTTTAATATATTATACTTAATTTATTAGTTTTAAAATGTTGTATGTAAACCATTATCATTTTAAAGCTAAAATTTTTGAACAGTTTGGATAAAATACTTAAATTGTTAATTTAAATATAATATTATAGGATCAACTTAAACATAAATTTTAGTTCAACTGAAACAACTCAAAGAATATTTTGTAAATAGTTAAAGGTGATAAATTGTAGTGTCTTTCTATTAATGATTATAAGTTGGTTAATAAGGTTAAATAAATATCAAACCTAAAGTGTAATCATAAATAAACTAAATTTCAATATTAAAATAATATCTTTGTTTCTATTTATAAAGTTATGTCTTTAACTTTTAACATATTATATTTAATTTAATAGATTTAATATGTTGTTGTATGTAACCATTATCAGTTTAAAGCTACAACTTTTGAACATTTATGATAAAATACTTAAATTGTTAATTTAAATATACCATTACATGATTAACTTAAATATAAATTTCAATTCCACTTAAAAAACCCAAAGAATATTTTATGAATAGTTAAAAGTGATAAATTGTAGTACTAAATGCAAAAAATAAATTGTAATCTTAATTTAATTAAAATATTTTCTATAGATATTTTTATAATTATTAAAAGTTTTCAAATAAATAGCTTACAATAACAATAGTTAAAAATAACATTATATAAATGATTATATTGTTACTTTTAAAAACAAAAAACAATGTTTGATGTTTTAAATAATTATAATGATAGAAATTAAAATGTTAACCTAATAAATTTTAAAAAATTAATTAACAATAACGACAACTATGAATAACATTAAACCATATATTATTTTTTATTTTCATTAATGAGTAACCCGTGGGTAGAGGTCATTCAAACGACGTTATTCAAAATAATCAATATATTATATCAAATTAGTATACGAATTATTATATCAAATTTAACAACACCGTTATTGTTATATTTAAAAAAAAAAACATATATCTGTAAAGATTTCAACTATATAGGTGTTTCTACGCAACGTGCGGACATTCGCCTAATAATAATAATATACACAAAAAAAGATAGACAAAAGATTATACATTTTTATTGTAATTATGAAAATAAATACCATAATACGTCCAGATAGATATAAATATGTGTTCGATGTTGATGATGGCTATATACAAAATGGAAAAAGCTGTGATGTTTTTCATCATCATTAAATCGACGGAGAAAGTACTTAGAACCAAATCTGAAATATCTATAATGTTAGGAAATATGTAAAAAGAAGTTGGGAAATAAAAATGTATTTTTTTTGTAAAGACATATAAGAAATTAGTTGATTTCCGTATTTTGATAATATTTTGTATTGATTTAAATTTCATATACTTTTTTGTTGAAGTCGGGTCATTTATGACGAATACAAAGTTTTAATCAGTTTAGAAATCGGATGATATTTAGGGTATCAATTTTTCTAGTGTGAAATACGAAAAATGTGTAACGTTATAAAAAAATGCAATTTAAAACAGAATATATAGCATATCCGATCTATATCAAATTGATACAAAATCAAATCAATATGATTATAAAAATATGACAATCTTAATAATATATTCAAATTTATACAAAACTTCAATTAATAAAAGTTATTATAAGAATTAAAATAACCTACTTAAATTTATTATAAATAAAAAAAATAAAATAAAAAATTATTAAAGTTGCAATGAATAGTTGGAATCAAACAAAAAAGATACTTATGCTCGACGGAGTGGGTCGCCAAATGAGGGTTGCTACAAGGCACTATCCTCGCTAAGCAACTCCCTCTGGCTCGTGCTAGGGAGCTCATCAACCCACCCTCGCCACCAGTCGAGAGAGAGAGAGAGAGTAAATGGCTTAGATTGGTGGTTGGCTGTAGACTAGAAATTTAATCCTCCTTTGACCATTTTTTTTAAATCATAATTTTAAATTTTATTACAACCACAATAAATAAACACTTTAACCTCAACATTTTACCACACACACAACCATTCTTTTTCTCAAAAAACTTCTCAATTCACCAAACACAATGTCTTCACCTAACCAAAACAAAACACCAACAAGAAACAAATAAAAATTCTTCAAACATTTCATCACTAAATCTTTCATCACCAACTTGTTATCGACATTCACTCGATCAACCCATTCAATCACCCGCTAGTTACTATTATCCTACTATGGCTCCACAATTGTATCCTATCCATACACACTCTTCTCAATTCTAATCTCAACACATGTCATTTTACTAAAACCAACCCCAAACTAATTTCCAATCCCAATCCATACCTGGTCCAAATCCCGAACTTGGTCTGTTTGAGTCTGTTCAAGAAACCCAATTCTTTTCCCAACCCCACCCCCAAACTAATTTCCAATCCCAACCATAGAACCTAGTCGATAAGCATGGCGATTCGTCCGATGAAGGGCCCGTTTAAGAGCCCAAAGTTAACCCCAAAGGAAAAAGTAAAGAAAAAACAAAGGCAGAATGTCAAGGATGGACGGATAAATAAGAGAGGGCATTGACATAATCATGGCTAGATCTAACGGAGGATCTGGTGATCGAGGACGACCAAAATAGGACTACATTTAAATTTCTACTAGTCAAGTATACTCGAAATGGAGGACCGCCAAAAAAAATTCAATGGAGTTCAATGACATCTACTTGAACTTGACCTGCAACCCGCAAAATGGTGCAAATGAGGTGGATGTCCTAGCAAAATTTCGTCAGATTTATAAGGCAAAATTCGGTAAAGCTTTTGAAAATGAGGCGTTTTGGGGAGTTATGAAGAACAAACCAAAATGGCTTGCTCTAAAAAGTACTAATGATTTTGCAGGTATGTACAAATGAAGCAGAACTTCCGAGTCAACAACGAAGATCCATATGAAGATCCAACTCGTATTATAGGAAGAGATAAAACTAAAAGGTGTTCAAAGTTCATCGAGTGAATTAGAGGAGATAGGGAATGACATCTGATGGTTGGACAATAAGATTGAAGAATATTTGGAAGTGGGAAAGGAACCGTATGCTAAAGGGTTTTTTTTAAGTGACTCGAAGTTGTCCGAAATGGATCATCGGATTTTTTCAAACGCAAAGGCGGAGATTGCGAAACAATACAATTGGGATAAGTAGTAGGATTTGTCTTAAATCTTGTTTTAAGTCGTGTTTTAAATTTAAGGTATTAAGTCATTTTTTAGCTATTAAGTTTTAATTTATTGTAACATTTTTTATTTAATATTAATGTTTGTGTTTTAAAAAAAAATTATTCTGTAACGTCCAAAAACACAAGATAAGATTTTCTTCATTTTTAAATTAACCACATTATTCATTCATTACTTCCTAAAGATAGTCAGGGTATCGTAAGGTGTTTCAAAATAACATCAAAGTAATCATAAAACATAAGTGCAAAATCTCTAGTAGATGCGATGCACTCATGTTGGGCCCTTCCCTTTGGAACCAGAAGTACTTGAAACATTAAAATATAAAACCGTAAGCATAAAGCTTAGTGGGTTCCTAAAATACCACATACCATACACAACATACATACCAAGTGAATGTTGTGGTCCTCCCATAGTCTTACAATCACTCACTATTGCAGTCCTCGAGCAGTCTGCATTGCTATGGTCTTCCCATAGTCTTTTATACGCCTGCCATGGTCCTCCCATGATCTTTCATACAAGTGTCATGGTACTCCCATGGTCTTTCATACAAGTGTCATGGTCCTTCCATGGTCTTTCATGCTAAATCCACAAAGACAATCTATCAACCTACATAGTATAGTGGTAAGGCTCACCTCGGAAATGTAGTCAACAACTAACCAACTCACACAGTCAAGAAATGGGTGCTACACACCACCTATTGAATAACACAAGGTAAACAATTAGTCTACCTTTTAAAACTAGCCATTTGACTAAAACTCAAACCAGGTCAAAAGTTAACGGTCAAGGTCAACTCTAGCTGGCCTCCACGTCATGGCCAGCCAATAGCCACGTCGTGGCTATCCAGTCTCAGTCGCGATCATGAAGTGTTGCCACACCGTAGCAACACCAAACAGAACCATCGTGAATTCCTTCATTCTCCACGTCGTGGCAACCAACTCTTCACATCATGGCTACTGTTCTTGGACAACTTAATGGATTGAGCCCCAAACCGATTAGGCCCTAAACTCATACTTTCTAGAAAGCTTCTAGGGGCTTCAAAGGCTCATAAAAACACAAAATTTATAGACATGCATGTCCTTCATCCAACTAGGTCAAAATGTGAGAAAATGTGACCTAAACCACATGTAGGGCCAACCCAAGCCCATGGAAAGCTGGGCCACAGCCCAGGGCATCAAAAAGTTAAAGGGCATCAATTTTTTGGACGTCGTTATGGTTATGTTTTTTTTGGGCCGAATATTTGCTACACAAGTCGCCAACAAAGTCTTGTACATTGAAAAGCAGGCGGTAGGCCTAAAATAAAAAGCGGGAATTCAAGCAGTTGAATTTTTTTTGAAGCTGAGGAGATGGGGAGAAGACGGGGAGATGGGTAGAAAATCCTCATGTATTTTACCATGACTAATTATTGGATTATTGGTTTTGTTATCAACCTCATGATCGAAATTGCGGTAAGGATTTTGTTGTCTGTTATTCATGAGGTTTTTATAAACCCCAAGGTATTATAAACTGGATTTTTCTAATTCGTATAATGACATATCTCAACTCATTCCCCTTATTTTATTATATCCAATCCTTACAGATCTATATGATAGATTTCAATTTGTTGGATTTTGATTTTTGATTGTTAGTAGTTGATAAATATTTTTCTTGTACTTTCTCTTTTTGGTTTGATTTGTGGCGTGTGACTCAGATTATTACTTATGTTATATATATGATTAATTTGATCATATTTGTACTATGTTTTTTGTGACTTGTTCTTTGTTAGTATGATTGTACTATTTTTTCGTTATCAATGAATTCAAACCCTTGAATGAATCTATGAACTTTTGGAACTTGAAAATATATCCCTCTTACTCTTGACTCAAAATCCAAGGTTGAATTTGTTGGATTAGGTGTCTAAGCCCATAACTATAATTGGTATGTACTTGAATTGATAGTAGCAATGTCCTTTGGGATTGCCTTCAAACCTAACAATTGAATAGGATAACTGTTAGAGAGAGAAGAATGATTTATTAATTTATTACTTGGTGTAACGACGTAAATTTTAAAACAATTTTTCATTTTTCAAACATGATAAAACTCATATAATATTCTCAAAATCTCATGTGTCAAATGTCATCATAATAACATATCCCATAATCTCAAAACATAATCCTCTGCCAGTGTGTACAATTCATGCCGGCGCCTTCCCGTGATCCTCGCTGGCACCTGAAACACATATCACATAACACGGTAAGCATAAACGCTTAGTGAGTTCCCCCAAAATACCACATACAACACATAAGCCACTAGAGGCTATAACTCGGTATGACCCTCCGGTCAATGTGTCTCAGCGGGACCCTCCAGTCTCGTAGCTCGTTGGACCCTCCAGTCCGGTCTAACTCGTTGGACCCTCCGGTCCGGTCTAAATCGTTTGACCCTCCAGTCCGGTCTAAATCGTTGGACCCTCCGGTCTGGTCTATATAAGATATAGCATACATATATCACAATGCACATAAACTCAAACATACACATAACACATAAGACCCTCCGGTCTGCACATAGATACCACTCTAGGTAATGTATAGTGAGAAGACTCACCTCGGGTAATCTCGCAAAGTCTCTATCTCGAATATCTGATCTAGCCTCCGCCTAATCACATAAAGTAATTATCTCTAATTAATACTGTTGGATTAATGTCTAAGTCCATAACTATAATTGGTAAGACTTGACCCGACCCGGCATGGTCCATTTGGGTTGCATGGCATCATGCATTTGGATAGACTATAATGAGAGAAATAACACTTAAGGTTGGTTAATATATTATAAGTTCTAATATATTAATAAGGTTATTTAATTAGTATTGATCAAGAATTAATTTGGAATTAATCAAGTGATCAAAAGGAGACTAATTAAATATATGGGTTGATTGTGTAAATCATTCATTCTTATATATGTGGGCTTGTGATCCAAGATTCCTTATGTTGGACTAAGTCCATGGGGTGACCCATGGATACTCCATGGAGGTTAAAATCCATGGAGCATAAGGAATGGGTAAAGTTATGAGTTACATGGTGTAACCCTAATAGCCACCATATAAAAGAATCCCATGGCTCAAGAAATCGTGCACTAATGTGTGAGTGTGAGGGCTAGACGATTTCAAGGAGTGTTCAAGTTTCTCTCAAGTTATTCCAACTGTATTTGGTGTTGTGTGAACCATTTGAGGTGTCACACTTGGGGCACTAGGCACTCAAGCTTCATGAAGACATTCTACATCAAAGAGGTATGTATTCTATCTTGTTATATTTATTATTTTGTATGCTAGATTAGGATAATATCTTGGATGTTCATAATTGTATGTATAACAGAGAAAACATAGATCCAAGGTATTTAGGGTTGCATGTACACTTAGGAGTGTTAGAATGCTCATAACCCAACAGTGGTATCAGAGCCTAGGCTTGTTTTCTTGTTATACTTGCAAAAGTAGCTGAAAAATCGAGTTGGATGCATATATTCGATTGTTTTGGCTGGAATTGGACTAGGAACATTACCCTAAGATGTTTTTGGACTTATAAACTTGTTTTTGATGTGGTAATGTTAATGCTAATCCAATTTCTAAGATAATTGTCATAATTTCAAGATTTGTATTAGTTTGTATGTTCATGCTAATTTCTTGAAGATTGATGATTTGAATTATCTTGTTCTTATGAGGTTCTTAGATTAATAGAAAAGTTGTGTGAAATAGTTGTTTTCAATCCATTTTAATCTAAGAGTTGATTCCAAAGTGTGTTTTTGTAACTTGTCCTCAAGTTATATGAAAAGTCACATTTAAGAATCATAAAACTCATAAAAGTTGGCAAAGGTTACAAAATGAAGAGTCTATTCATTAAATTAAAAAAAAAGTGTAACCTTAATTAGTTCCATAAGTTACAATAAAAAAAAGGTTATTTTTTTTATTAATTAGTTTAAAGTCTTCCATAACTTGTCCTCAAGTTATGGAACTTGAAGAGTTTTTTTTAATTAAAACTACTTTAAACTCATAAGTTATGGAATTAATTAGTTTTGAATAGTTTCAAAACTTGCCATCAAGTTTTGGAATTTGAAAAGTTTTCACTTATGAATACTTTAATTCCAAGTTAGCCCTTAGAATTTTAAAAGTTAAAATTCAACCCTTATACTTTATAATATTATAAGTTAATAATATTTATATATATGTATAAGAGTAAAGTCAGTCTTACCGTTAGTAGGCGTCATTCACGAAGCCGGTCTATAAGGGTGGTATAAGGTTACTGCCTAGAAAATGGCAGTTTAATGGGTGTCCACTCTCACCCACCGCTACCTTGACTGGTGGAGGGTCGTTAGCCGAACGGGTAGGACAAGGACTATAATTCTCCTTTCATTAAAAGTATTAATGATAAATACTAAGTAACTAAACTCTTATTAATACTTAATCTTAGTTACTTAGGAAAATGTGAATTTGGTGCTAACCCATGAAATTACACTTTGCACTTTGCTTAAGTCGTTAGTGGAGCGTGTGTGGTTAACCGACACACTAACCTGGACTTAACAAGGTAGGCAAAGGGTAACTTAATATTTATCATAGTATCGGTGGAGCGTGTGTGGTTAACCGGCACACTGATTAAGGGGTAAATATTAAGGGTACCAAGTATATTTGCATGGTTATTCACACCTTGTTTTGTGATCCTCGGCATCCCAGTCACAAAACCTGAAGGGCACACTCGAGATTGAAACATGCCTTTGAACAGTTCAATGAATCTCAAAGATCTAGGACTTTCAAATCCAATTAAAACCTAATAAATTATTTCGTTTTTCATGGTGGAAATTGGTGAATCGTCATTCACCTACCTTCAAATATTTTATAGCTTGGATTACGGCATCCCTCTTCTAAGTTATAAAATAGTTTGTTGGGTCCTAGCCTTAATATTTCATATTGGGTGTCATATTAAGGACTTTAAATCAACTATCTTGAATATCTCCCAAAAAGATGTCTGGTCTAGACATTTATGATCTTCCCAAATCTCTTGAAACAAGCTTTCCTAAATGAAGATGATGTCCCATGGATATCATACTTCTTTCACCTCCTCCAATTATTCTCCCTAACCCACAAGTTCCTAAAAAGTTTAAGGTCACTCAAGCCCTATTGGCAAGGCAAGGTCTAGGTGTGATCACATCTTGGAGATGTAGTCACATATTGACAAGCCGGGAGAGTTGGGTGTCAAAGTCTTGAGAAAGTTGGTGGCTCAACTACTTTCTAAGTCACATAGTGAGTTCTTTTGGGAATCCTATGAAACAGACTAAGACAAGACCCTTAATGATCTTATCTATTTGCTAAGATCAACTTCCTAAAATGCTATGGACATTGACAATGATGCCATTGGATATCCAGTAAAGCTCTCTCTTCCCAATGGAAAGGGATCGGCCATAGTCAACTCTGTTGACCCAATGGTAAAGAGAGAGGCGAAGTCTGAGATAGTCCCATTATCAAGGATCCATAGATAACTATTGCCAAAGGAAGGGGCATTGGTTACGAAGCTGCCAAATTTACCTAAGGATGTTAAAGTCAATAAGTTTGGCTCTACTTCAGGTAAAGTCCATTGTCTAACTCTATTAAGTACATGCTGATTTTGATCGCGAAGATGGATTTCAATCGCATGGTTCGCTGATCAGAATTTTGGGCTATTACTTAAGAGTTATGATATTTATATTGCTTAGGAATAGATAACAACAAGGTTTTCATATGGATTGTAAGGATAAGTTTTTCCGCAAAGTTTTAAAATAAAAGAAAAAAGGTTTTGATTTTATTTATTTTAAGTATCCTTACAATGGCATTTGTGAAAAGTTGTTGCTTATAAGATTCCATTGATAGCAATATTGGAAAAATGGATTTGATTCTTTCGGTTGTGGTAGTGTCTAATATTACCAAATAAGGAAAGATTCTCATCACCCAAGGTTCAATTGGACCGAAAATTGGAATCATGCAAGTTGTATAGTATGATGAATGAGAACTTTCAGCTTGGAAAATTAAGACTAGTTCCTTATGTGAATAAGGAAAGGACTAAGGGATCGAGTACACATTCTTGTGCACTGGTCAAGTCCACCACAAAAGATCAAGAAGACTATTCGTCATGATTTACTTAAGTTCAGTAAATATGGTTATACTTATAAGTTTAAGTATAAGTCTGTAGCATTGGAGAAGTTTCAATGTGAGACAGAACGAATAAGAAGAATCAAAGTATGGCAGAAAGATAAAAGTTTCTCAAATCTGAAAAGATGGGAGAGTACTTTAGTATCATGTTTATGATCATCTTAATGATTAAGATACCATATCACAATTGGTCCTCTAAAGTCATCTCTTATGACTAAGAAGAGGAGTCATGAATTGTTGAAATGGTTAAATCAAAAAGATGAGTCATACTTCGTTCCAAAACAATTCTTAGAGTCATACTCCAAGACTGTAACTTGAGTGACATATCTTAAAGAGGGTTTGTTAACACTAGTCAAATGTAAGAGTAAAAGGTTATCTACTCTTGTACATTTGAAATTGGTAAGTTGTGATGTTTTGGATAAAACAGAGACCAACTTAGGCCAATTGTGTAAAGTGTTAGTCTTGATAAAGAATCAGCACTATCTCTTGAATATTTGACAAGGGAGTCTTATATGTCAAGAGGACAGTGGGAGTCTTAAAGCTCTTGAAAGTTTCAAGACTTAATCAAGAATAAAACCTAAAGTCCTTCACTAGCACACGACTTGAGGTTTATAACCTATCGTGTTGAAATTTTTGTGCCTATTCAAGTTGGCTTTGCATAGGAGTTCTGAGAGTTCTCAATTGGTTGCACAACTACTTTGAAGCAATGGCAGGCACCTGAGCTGCCAAATGGCAAGAATTTAAGATTGCACAAGTTTAATCAATATGAGTTTGGATTTGTCACTAACCTTGTCTTGTGATTATGGTTTTGACAAATTCACATGGATAAGAACACATACACTATTAAATCTAAGTGTCATAAGGTTTCTCTCCGATTCATGAAAATGATGGTGAGGAAACACTTTCACTAAGTAGATTTTAGCTAGATAGCAATTGTGATATTTGCATTCTCAAAGTCGTTAGTGGAGCGTGTGTGGTTTACCGGCACACTAACATGGACTTGTGAGAAGTGGCAAAGGTCTAAACAATTGAGACTATGATTACGGCATCCCTTTTCATAGTTCTAAAATTGTTTAGACACACATGTGAGCTATCTAAGAGAGGTGTATGATTTTGATAAAGTTTTATCAAAACAATCTAGTATCAGAAATCTGAACTTTGGTAAGAAAGTCAGCTGATTTCTGAGTACATGTCAAAGCTAGTGGGAGCATAAGTGTTATGCTAATAATCATCATGTTAGTGGGAGCATGATAATTATGACAAAGGTTGCAAGTTAGCAATGTTAATTATAGAAAACAAAAGTTTCAATTCGTGAGGTTGCAGGGGTTGAAAAAGTTGTTTTGCTATAA
The DNA here is from genome assembly GCF_052849685.1 of Lactuca virosa. Lineage (NCBI taxonomy): Eukaryota > Viridiplantae > Streptophyta > Magnoliopsida > Asterales > Asteraceae > Lactuca > Lactuca virosa. The sequence goes on from NC_136433.1 coordinate 63,999,575, forward strand.
TTAAGGGAGAGGAAATTATACTTCATTTCAATTTTAAAAGCTTAGATTGAGATTTTAATCGTATTTAATCAAGGATATATATATGAATTTCATGTTGGAATGGCTCAACATAAGGAAATTCTATATATGGGTCCATTATTTGCGTTCTAAAATTCGATTATGATTACGACATCCCTTTTCATAATCTGAATTTTGAGAACTTGGCAAATTGAATTGGAAATATTATAGCAAAAGACTGGTTTAGTCTTTATTTGCGTTCTAAAATTCGATTATGATTACGGCATCCCTTTTCATAAATCTGAATTTTGAGAACTTGGCAAATTGAAATGGAAATATTATAGCAAAAGACTGGTTTAGTCTTTATGTGAGACATCATGAATCGTGTCCCATATGCTTCGGATATAGGATCGATTACATGTGCTATATTCATCCTTTCTAAAATTTTCCAAATGCCTGGGGCATTATGAAGGGAAAAGGTCTAGAATTGGATATGACTAAAATGATTAAGCAATTGTCGAGGACAATCTAAGGTTTACCAAAGATTGGTTGCTCAAGGACAGTTGGAAGTATAATGTTAATTCTGGAAGGACCATATTGACATAATCTGTAAGGAGGCAACTCTTGTTCAGAAGTGATAGTCAAAATGGAATATGGAAATGTTTCAAAGTTAGAAATTATTCAATCTGTGTAAGATTAGGAAACTTAATGAAAGAAGGATGTTTCCAAGGAGCTGATCTCCTTTGGAATGCTCTGTAATGATTGTTGTCAAGTCTTTCTGACTTTGTGCATAATCATTAAGAGGATCAATGCATATAAGTTTAGAATCTAACAGATTTCAGTAAATGGCATGAATTTGGAATTCTTGCATTTGCAGTAAGGATTTGGGACTGTGAAAAGAGGATCATTGGAGTGATGTTCAATTGATCTATTTTACAAAGTAAAGATCATAGACAAACATAGTATGCATACTTGGTGTATGGCATGACTAGTGTTTAGAAAACATAGTGTACATGCTTGGAGCATGTGACAACTATTGTTTTAAATTCAAGTATAAAGTTGATAAAACCGAAACAATGAATAATGTGTAATCATATGGTGATAAATAAAAGGTGTTTTATTTATATTCATAAGTTCTGAGACCATATTGGATTCGATTCTTATTGTGTTTCACTTTGCATGTTTTGACTTCCATAATAACTAGGTCATTCTTCCTGAATGATTAAGTTATTCAAACCATCCACAGTCGGTCATATGTTGGAAGTAGATATGAATCAAGACTGTCATGGGTTGGTTTGTAGAGGTCCAAGTTGGTGGACAAAGTGGTGCTACAACACTCATGAGTGCTCATAAGTTCTAAGTATTGGATTCAGCCCGCGCTCATTTGAATCACTTCATGGATTTTATCACGAGTGATCATGAGACGATAATATCTTATATTCTTCAAACCTAGAGATATGAGTTGTTACTATGAGTTGGTTATACATTGATTGCACGAAAACGCATTGGTAACTCGATGTTATAAAACGTGCCTTTGTGTATGATTCAACAAGTAGTAGAACAAGCCATATGAGTCGAAGTTTATCCATTCCTTTTACCTTCAGGATAAAAGCGATATATGTGGGCCCCTCGATGATTTAAAGATGATACATGTGAGCGCTTGGCCAAGCCAAGACTGATTTGATTTGTTCAATCAGTCAGTCATCATGAATCAGAAATCGGGAAACAACAAATGGACAGAGAGAATGATTGATAATCTATGTCTCAGTCCATATGATATCTAGAATGGAGGAATATATGATCCCTTATCTAATGGACAAGTCATTGACAAAGGTCAGAGTTCATCGACAAGGTCAGAGTTCGACAGAAGCTTTTGAGAGCTACGATTGCTGATCGGTTCCTGAAGTCATACGCAATAATAGTTTTAGACTTATCCAAGTGGGAGACTGTTGGATTAATGTCTAAGTCCATAACTATAATTGGTAAGACTTGACCCGACCCGGCATGGTCCATTTGGGTTGCATGGCATCATGCATTTGGATAGACTATAATGAGAGAAATAACACTTAAGGTTGGTTAATATATTATAAGTTCTAATATATTAATAAGGTTATTTAATTAGTATTGATCAAGAATTAATTTGGAATTAATCAAGTGATCAAAAGGAGACTAATTAAATATATGGGTTGATTGTGTAAATCATTCATTCTTATATATGTGGGCTTGTGATCCAAGATTCCTTATGTTGGACTAAGTCCATGGGGTGACCCATGGATACTCCATGGAGGTTAAAATTCATGGAGCATAAGGAATGGGTAAAGTTATGAGTTACATGGTGTAACCCTAATAGCCACCATATAACAGAATCCCATGGCTCAAGAAATCGTGCACTAATGTGTGAGTGTGAGGGCTAGACGATTTCAAGGAGTGTTCAAGTTTCTCTCAAGTTATTCCAAGTGTATTTGGTGTTGTGTGAACCATTTGAGGTGTCACACTTGGGGCACTAGGCACTCAAGCTTCATGAAGACATTCTACATCAAAGAGGTATGTATTCTATCTTGTTATATTTATTATTTTGTATGCTAGATTAGGATAATACCTTGGATGTTCATAATTGTATGTATAATAGAGAAAACATAGATCCAAGGTATTTAGGGTTGCATGTACACTTAGGAGTGTTAGAATGCTCATAACCCAACAAATACGGATCTCAAAGGCTAGACTAATCTCTCCCTATATCCTCTCAGAAGGGGAAAAGACCATTTTACCCCTCCAATGGTCCACTGTCCAAAAGTTGACCGAACCCTAAAAGTCAACCCCAGTCAACGGTCCAACTTTGACCAGACTCGTCGAGTGCACTCGGGTGACTCGGCGAGTCCATATGTGTCCTCTGAATCCTCCTATGGCCTCACTCGAGTCGTCGAGTTAACCTTTTTCTCGACGGTTACCACTGATCACAAATCGTGGTGCAACACAATCCGACTCGTTGAGTCCGCTCATGGACTCGGCGAGTTTCATCCATGAGAATGCTCAAACGACCTCCTGATGTCAGATCTGTTTCTCTAACTTATAGATCTGGCCTTCTAACACCCAATAATCACGTAAAGGTCTGAACTTGGTGTCCATGCATGGCATTTTGGGCATGAAATGCCAAGAACATGATTTAATTGGGGTTTTCACTCATAAATACCATCAAGGCTGAATAAAGCAGGAACCTTTGGGTGCTAGAGACCTCCTAAGGTCCAGATCTAGAGTTCAAGCCTCCTCATGAACCCCAAATCCTCAAAGTCCCAAAAAGAAAGGAAAAGAAGCCCTAATCTCCAAGATGAGAGATATACTCAAATAAAAGGGAAAGGTTCGAACTTGATACCTCTAATAGAAGCTCTTGGACGAATAAACAGTAGATCTATCAGCCTCTTCTCAATCCTAGCTTGGAATCTTCTTTTCCTGAAAATCTGGATGTTACAATTCTCCCCCACTAAAGTCTTACTCTGCAAACAACTCTGGATGCTGCACCCGCATCTCTGACTCCGGCTCCCAAGTCAGCTCGGACCCTCTCCGATGTTGCCACTGGACCTGAACCACGGGCACCTCCTTGTTCCTCAGCACCTTGATCTTCCGATCCAAGATCGCGATCGGCCTCTCAATGTAATTCAAACTCGCGTCCACCTGAATATCCTCTAGCGGCACAACCGCCGATTCATCGGCTATACACTTCCTCAACTGGGATACATGGAAGGTATCATGGATCTGACTCAACTCCTCGGGTAATCATACATCCCTTCATCAGTTGCATTGTCATCTATCACAGCATTCCCAATCTGCACATTCACAATACAAAACACCCATTGGTTGTATTCATGCTTATGTGGCGTCTGTTACATGTTACATGTGACATGACTTGCCTTGTCTTGTTTTGTCTGATAACTACTTACCGCAATCCCACGAAGATTAATGATTGTTCCGTTAGTTTTCTTGTTTTCTGAGAGAATGAGAGAAGCAAGCTGGGGTACGTAGTGACCTGCGTAGCTTTCACCTGTAATAAAGAAATCTCGGGTTTTGTATTCGGGGAATCTTTCTAGCCAGTTGATGAGAAAAGTGTACGAGTCTTTAGCTGTTTGCTTGTCCCCTGTCGCGTACGATGTGTTTGAATACGAGAACCCCACTCCAGCAGGCGACTCCAAGAATAGCACATTAGCCACTGTCAAATTTTCAGGATTTAGCCTTTTATGTTCATTCAAACCCTAGATGTCAATTTTTTGTTGGTGGGAGATGGACTTGGTGTTTGATCTATCTTACGTATATTAGACCTGAACGGTATGCTACCTTATCCACCCTCGCGGTCACCCTGAACGGACCAATGTATCGGGGCCCCAGCTTGCCCCTCTTCCTGAATCGGATCACTCCTTTCCAAGGAGATACCTTCAGGAGTACGAAATCTCCAACCTAGAACTCGAGCTCGGATCGCCGTCTATCCGCATAACTCTTCTGACGGCTCTGGGCTGTCAGTAACCTCTGTCTGACCTGCTGTATCTGCTCAGTCGTCTTAAGCACTATCTTAGTGCTACCCATCACTCGCTGCCCTACCTCTCCCCAACAGATGAGAGTTTGACACCTCCTCCCATAAAGAAGCTCAAAGGGAGGCATACCGATACTCGAATGGTGGCTGTTGTTGTAAGAAAACTCAGCCAAAGGTAGGTATGTGTCCCAACTTCCACCGCAGTCCATAACACATGCCCGAAGCATGTCCTCGAGTATCTGAATCGTCCGCTCACTCTGCCCGTCCGTCTGTGGGTGGTAAGCAGTACTGAAATGCAATCACGTACCCAACTCCTCATGGAATTTCTTCCAGAACCTGGAAGTGAAACGTACATCTCGGTCTGACACAATCGAGATCAGCACTCCATGTCGTGACACCACCTCTCTCACATATGTCTCTGCCAGCCTCTCCGCAGACGAGCTCTCGCTGATAGCAAGGAAGTGAGCGCTCTTCGTCAACCGGTCCACAATCACCCAAATTGCATCAACACCCCTCGCGGTCCTTGGCAATTTGGTGATAAAATCCATAGAAATCTGTTCCCACTTCCACTGGGGAACCTCTAGTGGCTGCAACTTGCCATGCGGACGCTGGTGCTCGGCCTTAACCCGGCGACAGGTCAAGCACCTTTCTACTACCCATGCAACATCCTTCTTCATACAGGGCCACCAGTAGTCTCTCTTCAGGTCCAAATACATCTTTGTGGCCCCGGGATGGATCGAAAATCTCGATCTATGCGCCTCCTCCAACAGAGTGCTACGTGCCCCGCCCGTATACTGATGGGTTTTCAGCATTCTAACACTCCTATGGTGTACATGCAACCCTAGAAACCTTGGATCTATGTTTGACTAAGATACATGCAAATAATTATTTTTCCAAGGTTCTTATCCTAACTAGCATGGCATGGGGTACTTGAATCAAATAAAACTAGTAGAATTACTTACCTTGTAGTAGTAGTTGATTGCTTGGAGTTTGAGAGCCTAGCACCAATAATGTGGATGCCTCAAATGGAAGTCACAAATCACCACAAAGTTGGAAACTTAAGAGAATAGTCACAAACTTCTTGAAATCGGTCCTCTTAGTTTACACACATCAACTAGTGCAATTTCAAGAACCAAGGCCTCCTTTATATAGTGTGGTGGATTAGGGTTACATCCATGTAAACCCTAATACCCATGTCTTTTCATTTCCATGAGATCCATGGGTTAAAGCTCCATGGAGTATCCATGGACTTTCCATGCAAGCCTAGCCCATTCCAAATAAGCATTAGCCCACACTATATAAATACAAGAGCCCATATTTAATTAGTCATACTTTTGATCTCTAAATTAATTCTAAATTAATTATAGATCAACACTAATTAAATAATATGATTTTATATTAATATATTAGAACTTATAATATATTAATAAATCATAACTTATACTATTCTCAAAAGATTATCCGTAAATTGTTCGGGTGAAGTGCAACCCAAATGGACCATGCCGGGTCGGGTCAAGTACATACCAAATATAGTTATGGACTTAGACACTATCTCCAACAGTCTCCCACTTGGATAAGTCTAATAACTATAGTTGCAAGTATGACTTCAGGAACCGATCAACAATCGTAGCTCTTAAAACTCTGTTGAACTATGAAGCGCCATTTTAGATAAGTGATCATATAATCCTCTGTTCTAGATATCAGCCGGACAAATACATGGAACATGGTCTTGCTTATTGTCCAGCATTTGTTTCCCAATTTCTGATTTGTTTGACATAGAACTTAACTGAACACATCAATTTAGTTATGACCGGGCCCGATACATAGGTCAAAACAAAATCATCGAGGGGCCGAGATATCGCTTCTAATCCTAGAAGGAACAGATAAACTTCGACTCATATTTTTGCTCTACTACTTGTTGAACTACACACAAAGGCACAGTTTATAACATCGAGTTACCAATGCATTTTCGTGCAATCAATGCATAACCAACTCATAGGCAACAAATCATATCTCTAGGTTTGAAGACTTATATGATATTACCGTCTCACGATCACTCGAGATAAATTCCATGAAGTGATACAAGTGAGCGTGGGTTGAATCCAATACTCAGAACTTATGAGCACTCATGAGTGCTGTAGCCCCGCTTTGTCTAACATCTTAGACCTCTACAAGCCAACCCATGACAGTCTTGATTCATATCTACTTCCAACATATGACCGACTGTGGAGAGTTTGAATAATATGATATAAACCATAACATAATTATTCTGGAAGTCAAAACATGCAAAAAGAAATAATAGTAAACGATTGACAAGAGATAGCAACACTTTACTCATAAATAACAGCTTTTATTTATCATCAAATGTCAATTGTATTTTACAAATTTCAAGATTATCTCACTACTAAAACTAATATCATCCTTCAGCCCTATGCTCCGAGCATGCTGGAGATGCTTAGCCCGAGTCAGTCCCTTCGTGAGGGGATCTGCTGGGTTCTCATCCGATGATACCCTCTTTGCCACGAGGATTCCTTCTTCTATTCGATGTCTGATGAAGTGATATTTTCTGTCAATGTGTCTGGATCTCCCATGATCTCTTGGTTCCTTGGCTAAGGCAACCGCACTATTGCTGTCACAGAAAATCTCCATTGGCTCCTTTATAGCTGGTACAACTCCAAGGTCTCCGATGAAGTTCTTTAGCCATATAGCCTCCTTTGCTGCCTCGCTTGCTGCTATATACTCTGATTCACAAGTGGAATCAGCCACTGTCTCTTGCTTGGAACTTTTCCAAGTAATTGCCCCTCCTTTTAGAGTAAAGACCCAGCCCGACTGAGAGCGGAAATTATCCCTGTCAGTCTGAAAGCTAGCATCACTGTACCCTACAACTCTCAAGTCCTCACTGCCACCGAGGGTAAGGACCCAGTCCTTAGTCCTCCGTAGGTACTTGAGGATATTCTTTACCGCAGTCCAGTGTGCCTTGCCAGGGTTCCCCTGATACCTGCTAACCATGCTCAAAGCAAAGGCTACATCAGGTCGAGTACACGTCATAGCATACATGATCGATCCTACAGCTGAAGCATAAGGTATTCGACTCATTTCTGCTATCTCAGCCTCAATACTAGGGCTTTGTGTCTTACTCAATCTGGCGTTACTCTGGATGGGTAACTCTCCTTTCTTGGAGTTATGCATGTTGAACCTTTTCAACACTTTGTCCACATAGGTGCTTTGACTAAGTCCAATTAGTCTTTTACTCCTGTTTCTCAAAATCCTTATCCCTAGGATATAGGCAGCTTCTCCAAGGTCCTTCATAGCGAAACACTTCCCAAGCCAGGACTTTACTTCCTGCAGGGTTGGGATGTCATTTTCTATGAGTAGTATGTCATCCACATACATTACCAAAAAGCTGACTATACTCCCACTAGCCTTGATATAGGCACAAGATTCATCTTCACTCCTTGAAAAGCCAAATTCTTTGATTTTCTCATCAAAGCAAAGATTCCATCTGCGAGGTGCCTGTTTTAATCCATAAATGGATTTCTCGAGCTTACACACTCTACTGGGGTACTCTGTACTGACAAAACCCTCTGGCTGAACCATGTAAACATCTTCAACCAACTTTCCATTAAGGAAAGCGGTTTTGACATCCATTTGCCATATTTCATAATCATGAAATGCAGCAATGGCTAACAGAACCCTAATAGACTTAATCTTGGCCACTGGTGAAAAGGTCTCATCATAATCAACTCCCGGAGTTTGAGAATAACCCTTTGCAATCAGTCGTGCCTTATAAGTGTGTACATTACCATCCATGTCGGTCTTCTTCTTGAAGATCCATTTGCACCCAACTATCTTACGATCATGTACATTATCAACCAAGTTCCAAACTTGATTGTCATACATGAACTGTATCTCGCTATCCATAGCCTCTTTCCATTTAGTAGCCTCAGGGCCTGCCATGGCTTCCGTGTAGCTGTTAGGCTCATCCAGATTTACCAGTGTGTTATCACTGATAAGTGTCTCACCTTCTGCAGTAATATGAAAACCATAATAATGCTCAGGTGCATTCCTAACTCTGGTGGAACGCCTCAGAGGTATAGATTCTTCAGTCGGCTCAACAGGAGTTTCCTCCTCAGGTTGAGGGCTAGGGTTTGAGGTTCCTTCACCACTTGACTCTTGAATTTCCTCAAGGTCAATTTGCCTCCCACTGTCTCCTTGGCTCATGAATTCTCTCTCTCGAAAGAATCCTCTTCTTGCTACAAAGACCACATTATCACTGGGTCTGTAGAAGATGTAACCAAATGATTTCTGTGGGTAGCCGATGAAAATACACCTTTCGCTTCGGGGTTCGAGCTTATCGTGAGTCTCGCGTCTCACGAAAGCCTCGCAACCCCAAATCTTGATGTGGTCTAGATTGGGAACTTTTCCAGTTCACACCTCGTGAGGTGTTTTGGCAACCTTCTTTGTAGGGACTAGATTAAGGATATGGGCGGCAGTCTCTAAGGCATACCCCCAAAATGAGATTGGTAGCGAAGCTCGACTCATCATGGAACGAACCATGTCCAACAAGGTCCGATTGCGCCTCTCAGCTATACCATTCAACTGTGGTGTCCTAGGAGGTGTCAATTGTGAGACAATCCCACATTCCTTAAGATAGTCAAGGAACTCAGTACTAAGATACTCACCACCACGATCGGATCGAAGCATCTTAATGTTCCTGCCCAACTGATTCTCCACTTCTTGCTTAAACTCTTTGAATTTCTCAAAGGTTTCTGACTTATGCTTGATTAGGTAGACATATCCATATCTACTAAAATCATCAGTAAAAGTCACATAGAACCGATTAACATCTCTTGTGGCAGTTCTGAAGGGTCCACACACATCCGTGTGTATGAGGTCCAACAAACCTTCACCCCTAGCACAAGTGCCAGTAAAAGGTGACTTTTTCATTTTACCAAGCAAACAAGATTCACAACTATCATCTGACTTTAGGTCAGATGACTCCAAGACTCCATCCTTTTGGAGTTGGCCTATGCGTTTCTTGCTTACATGTCCAAGACGACAATGCCATAAGGATGCTTTATCTAAGCTAGTGGAAGAGTTAACACACAATACATTGTTTCCTAGATTATCTACAACAAATACAGTTTCATACACGCCATCACAAGGTAATGCTTTAAAATAAAGAACATTATTAAAGAAAGCATCAATACTACCATTATTATTATCAAAATAAAAGGTAAAACCTTGTTTATACAATGCATGAAAGGAAATAACATTTCTTGCCATTTCTGGCGAATAATAACATTTATTCAAATCTAATGTAAACCCACTATTTAGCACTAAGGAATAAACTCCTATCTTGGTGACAGGTGAAGCTTTCCTGTTTCCCATGATCACGTTTATCTTTCCCTGCTCCACATTCTCACTTCTTTTTAGTCCCTGCAAATCACAACATATGTGAATACCACAACCTGTATCAAGGACCCAAGACTTAGAATGAGGTGAGTTATTAGACAATATAGTGTATATACCTGCATGGTTGGGTTTTACTTTCCCATCCTTCAAATCTTGCTGGTACTTTGGGCAGTTTCGCTTCCAGTGCGACTTTTCATGGCAATAGAAGCATTCAGCCTCATTAGGGTTAGCAGAAGGAGTGACAAAACCTTTCTTGGTTTTGCTTGAAGAGGAGCCTTCAAGGGTCTTACCCTTGGTACCCTTAGAAGGGTTCTTTCTCTTCTTCCCTTTGCCATGCCCGATTGCCAAGACATTAGCCGCAGTTGGAGTAGGAGTAGGAGTAGTAACAACCGACTTACCCTTTAGACCACTTTCGGCGGTCTTCAAGAGTCCTTGAAGTTTGCTGAGGGTGACTTCTTCCTTGTTCATGTGATATGTCATGCGGAATTGATCATAACACGATGGCAAGGAGTGCAAAATGATGTCTATTGCTAACTCCTCAGGGAAGTTCACATTCAGCTTCAGTAAACGGTCCACATACCTTTGCATTTTTTGCATGTGGCCCGTGATGGGTTCACCATCCTTCATTCGGGTTGTTATCATGGAGGAGATTATTTCATATCGCTCTTGACGAGCACTTTGATGGTAGCGGTCCATCAAGTCCTGGTGCATCTCAACAGGATAATAGTCCTCATAGGACTTTTGGAGCTCGGCTGTCATGGTGGCCATCATGATGCATGCCACTTTTGTAGCATCTCTTTCATGTACCTCATATTCAGCAACCTCTTCAGGAGTAGCAGTTGGCTCGGGTACCTTCAGCTCCTTGTCGAGAACATATTCTTTGTTCTCATACCGAGTGACCATCCTGATGTTTCTGATCCAATCTGTAAAGTTGGACCCATCAAAGATGACTCTCCCACAAAGATTCATGAAAGAGAAGGAGCTAGTAGGGTTTGAGCCAGAAGCATTGTTATTGGAAGACATCTGAAAAGAAGAGGGAATAGATTAGATTAGATATAGAGATAGTCCTTAACAAAACACCCAAATGTAATATTAAGGCTAGGTCCAAACACAATATTTTATAACTTAGAAGAGGGATGCCGTAATCTAAGCTATAAGATATTTGAAGGTAGGTGAATGACGATTCACCAATTTCCACCATGAAAAAGAAAATATTTAATTAGGTTTTAATTGGTTTAGAAACTCCTAGATTCTTTGAGATTCATTGAACTTTCTTCAATGACATGTTTCAATCTCGAGTATGCCCTTCAAGTTTTGTGACTGGGATGCCGAGGATCACAAAACAAGGTGTGAAGTAACCATGCAAATTACTTGGTACCCTTAATGTATTACCCCTCAATCGATGTGCCGGTTAACCACACACGCTCCATCGATACTATGATAAACATTAAGTCACCCTTTACCTACCTTGTTAAGTTCAAGTTAGTGTGCCGGTTAACCACACACGCTCCACTAACGACTTAAACAAAGTGTAAAGTGTAATTTCATGGATTAACACCTTATTCACATTTTCCTAAAATAACTAAGATTGGGAATTCAATAAAGTTTAGTTACTTTAGTATTATCATTATACTTTTAATGAGAATTTATAAGTCCTTGTCCTACCCGTTCGGCTAACGACCCTCCACCGATCAAGGAAGCGGTGGGTGAGAGTGGACACCCATTAAGTTGCCATTTTATAGGCAACAACCTTATACCCCCCTTATAGACCGACTTAGTGAATGAGGCGTACTAGCGGTAAGACGACTTGATCTTATACATATATAAATATTATTAAACTTATAATATTATAAAGTATAAGGGTTGAATTTTAACTTTTAAAATTCTAGGGGTTGGAACTAAAGTTTTTAATATGACTTTACATGTTCCAAAACTTGAGGGCAAGTTTTGTAAACTTTCAAAACTTTTCATTTCTCATAACTTATGAGTTAATGGTTATTAAAAATGAAGACTCTTCATTTTTTTGTAACCTATGTGTTCTTTTAATGGTTATTTATAAATGTGACTTTTGGTTATCCATAACTTAAGAACTAGTTATAGACTCCATTAAAACACATAAAGATCAAGAATTAATCTAATCAATTATTAGCACATAATTTCTATGATCTTCTAAACTCATATGTTTATGAATGTTCATATCAAAAATTTCAAGAATCGTAAGTACATATACAAAACTTGAAATTTTGATACGAGCTTTTAAACAAAACTTCGATTTTCAAGTTTTTTTTTTTTTTTTTTTTTTTTTTTTTTTTTTTTTTTGCATCAAGTATCAAATAAACAAACCTGGCTCTGATACCACTGATGGGTTTTCAGCATTCTAACACTCCTATGGTGTACATGCAACCCTAGAAACCCTGGATCTATGTTTGACTAAGATACATGCAAATAATTATTTTTCCAAGGTTCTTATCCTAACTAGCATGGCATGGGGTACTTGAATCAAATAAAACTAGTAGAATTACTTACCTTGTAGTAGTAGTTGATTGCTTGGAGTTTGAGAGCCTAGCACCAATAATGTGGATGCCTCAAATGGAAGTCACAAATCACCACAAACTTGGAAACTTGAGAGAATAGTCACAAACTTCTTGAAATCGGCCCTCTTAGTTTACACACATCAACTAGTGCAATTTCAAGAACCAAGGCCTCCTTTATATAGTGTGGTGGATTAGGGTTACATCCATGTAAACCCTAATACCCATGTCTTTTCATTTCCATGAGATCCATGGGTTAAAGCTCCATAGAGTATCCATGGACTTTCCATGCAAGCCTAGCCCATTCCAAATAAGCATTAGCCCACACTATATAAATACAAGAGCCCATATTTAATTAGTCATACTTTTGATCTCTAAATTAAATCTAAATTAATTATAGATCAACACTAATTAAATAATATGATTTTATATTAATATATTAGAACTTATAATATATTAATAAATCATAACTTATACTATTCTCAAAAGATTATCCGTAAATTGTTCGGGTGAAGTGCAACCCAAATGGACCATGCCGGGTCGGGTCAAGTACATACCAAATATAGTTATGGACTTAGACACTATCTCCAACATATACGACACCCAAATCCGACCATGAAAGGTCATGAGCCCTCGGCTATCCGTCACAAACTCGGAAACCTGTCCAATCACCCGCTCCCTTTTGCGGTTCTCCGGTCTCACAGCCTCTACCTGGGCCTCTCGGATGGTATCTAATACCAGAGTCATCACCGTCATCCTCATGCATATATCTCGAATCGGGACGCTCTCCGCCCTGCGGCTCAGGGCATCGGCTACTATGTTAGCCTTGCCCGGGTGGTACAGGATCTCACAGTCGTAATCCTTTACCACATCTAACCATCTCCTCTGGCGCATATTCAGGTTGGGCTGATCCATCAGATACTTCAAACTCTTGTGGTCCGTGTATACAGTACACCGAACCCCATACAAATAATGGCGCCATATCTTGAGGGCGAACACTACAACCCCCAACTCTAAATCGTGGGTGGGATACCTCGTCTCATGAGGCTTCAGCTACCTCGATGCGTATGCTATCACGTGCCCTCTATGCATAAGTACCGCACCCAACCCTGATATGGACGCATCACAGTAAACCACAAAATCCTCCATTCCCTCCGGAAGGGCTAGCACTGGGGCTTCGCATAGTCTCCGGCGAAGGGTCTCAAACGAGGTCTGCTGCTCTGGACCCCAAGAAAAAGTAACGCCCTTCCGGGCCAATATGGTGAGGGGAACGACAATCTTGGAGAAATTCCGGATAAATCTCCGATAGTAGCCGGCCAAACCCAGAAAACTCTTGATCTCGATGGGGGATCTCGGCACCTCCCAACTCATCACAGCCTCAATCTTGGCCGGATCGACCAATATCCCATCCTGATTAACGAGATGTCCCAAGAACTAGACCTCTCGTAACCAGAAATCACACTTGGAGAATTTGGCATAAAGCCTCTCCGATCTCAATACTCTGAGGATCTCCCTCAAGTGCTTCTCATGCTGCTCTCTGGTCCTTGAATACACTAGAATGTCGTCGATGAACACAATCACCGATCGATCCAACATCGGCCTGCATACTCGGTTCATGAGGTCCATGAATGCCGTTGGTGCATTGGTGAGCCCGAAAGGCATCACCACGAACTCGTAATGCCCATAACGAGTCCTAAACGCTGTCTTCTGGATATCCGCATCACCACGAACTCGTAATGCCCATAACAACCCTGCTGTAGACTCTGTCTCGCTCAGGCATCCGAACAAAATGCTGACCCAGATCGGGTACCCTCGCCATACACAGTCAACACTCCCCCACTAGGATCTCGTATGGTCACCAACTGCCGCTCACAGTCTATAATAGCTCCAAATCGGCTCAACCAGTCCATGCCCACGATGACACAGACATCACCCATCACGATCGGTACCAGATCTATCGGGAACTCAACACCGAAAATCTCGAGCACACATCCTCGAATCACATCAGTAGCATAAACCGCTCGCTCGTCCGCTATGGAAACTCGTAGAGGTCGACTCAACGCCTCTCGCCGGGTACTGATGTGCTGGCTAAACGCTAATGACACGAAAGATCGACTCGCGCCCGAGTCAAATAACACCAAAGCAGGAACAGAACTCACAAGAAAAGTACCTATGCATACCACAGAATAAGCACAATATCTCAAACTTAGTATAAGAAAATAAAAGAATACATACCAGCCACGACATCGGGCGCTGTGCGGACCTCCTCCGCTGTCAACTGAAAGGCTCTCCCGCGAGCCTTCGGTGCCTCGACCTTCGCTGGTCGGACCTCGGTAGCTCTAGCAGCAGGTGCAGATCCCTGTGCTGATCCCTGTAGTAGCTGCGGGCACTCGGCCTTCCGATGGCCTGTCTGGTTGCAATGAAAGCAAACCGAAAATCCCTTGGGGCAATCCCTCGCGATATGCCCCTCCTTCCCACACTTGTAGCACACACCCGCTCTGCATGTCCCATCATGGCTCTTGTCGCACTTCCTGCAAGTACGGCCCTTCGGACCTCCAGATCTCGAATCAGCGGGCTTTGCCCGCTTGGCTGCCGGCTGAGACTGTACCGGCCGCCTATCCCTCCTCTGAGACTCGGCCTCCTCCCTGACCTGAGTCTCTAGCTCGATCTCCCTCTTCCGGGCATTCGCCTGGAGCTCGGCAAATGTCCGGTATGTCGAGTTCGCCACGAACTCACGAATGTCCCTCCTCAGTATGCTCAGATATCGGCTCATACGTGCCTGCTCGGTAGACACGTGCTCAGGGCAAAACAACGTCCTCTCATGAAACATCCGTGTAATCACAGTCACGGACTCCGTCCCCTGCTTGAGGGACAAGAACTCCTGCGCCAATCGTTCCCTCTCCACCGGGGGAACATACTCATCTCGGAACATGGTGGTGAACCTCTCCCAGGTCACCGCTGTAATCTCTGCAGGAGTGAAGTCTGCCGTAATAAACTTCCACCAGTCCTTCGCCCCCAAGCGAAGCTGGTTCAGCGCGAACCGTACCCTCAGATGCTCTGGACAAGAACAGGTGTAGAAGCATCCCTCAATGTCAGAGATCCATCTCATCGCGGCTATCGGGTCCTGAGTCCCATCAAAATCTGGTGGCTTCGTGTTGCTGAACTCTCGGTACAGCAACGAGTCACCCCCCTGTGGTCTGGCAGTGGCGACGGCTGCAGCAACAGCAGCCTCGGTAAGAGAAGCATACCGCTCGTCAAACGTCTCAATCAAAGTGGTCTTGATAGACCCAAACATCTCAGGAATCTCCGCTCGTATGGCTGCGGCCACCTCCTCGTGAATCAACCTATGGATCTCCTCATCACTGGTACCACTGGTACCACTGCCCCCTGGGTGGTGGCGCATCCCAACCATGATGTCTCTGAAATACAACACAAAAGAAGTCAGAGACTCGCTCGAGTATACTCGCACTCGATACTCAACCCTACTTGTTCTTTAGTACCCTAAGGATTCTTACTTGGACTGCTCACCGATCTGGTGTTTCCAGTAGTACGGGCCCTATACTACCTTCCACAACGCATCAGTATTCACCCCAAGTCCTCCTCCTAGGATCCCAGATCACAAGTACTCTATATCTCACTAAACTCAGGCTACCCTCCAGTAGACCACTCATAAGCTCCTCACTGCTACCTACTCACTCTCGAAGTATCTCATAGCAGCAGTAACTCCTAGGCTAAGGCATCACAAATCAGGCCCACTCTAGTCCTAACTATGAATACCTATCCTACTTTAGCATGCATAGTATATCACATAATATCTCATAACACATAATGTAAGGGTATTTTGGGAAATCACCGTTCGGGCGCTGGCTGATTGTACACACGGCTCCGTTCTGCGTTTCTCAAAAATCTTTTTCTCTTTTAGAAAAATTGTTTCTTTTATACAAATTTTTCTCAAATCCTCAGTTTGAGTTCAGATACGCCCGAAGGTGCATCCGAATCCCTCAAACCAAGGCTCTGATACCAACTTGTAACGACATAAATTTTAAAACAAATTTTCATTTTTCAAACATGATAAAACTCATATAATATTCTCAAAATCTCATGTGTCAAATGTCATCATAATAACATATCCCAGAATCTCAAAACATTATCCTCTGCCAGTGTGTACAATTCATGCCGGCGCCTTCCCGCGATCCTCGCTGGCACCTGGAACACATATCACATAACACGGTAAGCATAAACGCTTAGTGAGTTCCCCCAAAATACCACATACAACACATAAGCCACTAGAGGCTATAACTCGGTATGACCCTCCTGTCAATGTGTCTCAGCGGGACCCTCCAGTCTCGTAGCTCGTTGGACCCTCCAGTCTGGTCTAGCTCGTTGGACCCTCCGGTCCGGTCTAAATCGTTGGACCCTCCGGTCCGGTCTATATAACATATAGCATACATATATCACAGTGCACATAAACTCAAACATACACATAACACATAAGACCCTCCGGTCTGCACATAGATACCACTCTAGGTAATGTATAGTGAGAAGACTCACCTCGGGTAATCTCGGAAAGTCTCGAACTCGAATATCTGATCTAGCCTCCGCCTAATCACATAAAGTAATTATCTATAATTAATACGGCTCTCAAAGGCTAGACTAATCTCTCCCTATATCCTCTCAGAAGGGGAAAATTTCATTTTACCCCTCCAATGGTCTACTGTCCAAAAGTTGACCGAACCCTAAAAGTCAACCCCAGTCAACGGTCCAACTTTGACCAGACTCGTCGAGTCCATACGTGTCCTCTGAATCCTCCTACGACCTCACTCGAGTCGTCGAGTTAACCTTTTTCTCGACGGTTACCACTGATCACGAATCGTGGTGCAACACGATCCGACACGTCGAGTCCGCTCATGGACTCGACGAGTTTCATCCATGAGAATGCTCAAACAACCTCCTGAGGTCAGATCTGTTTCTCTAACTTATAGATCTGGCCTTCTAACACCCAATAATCACGTAAATGTCTGAACTTGGTGTCCATGCATGGCATTTTGGGCATGAAATGCCAAGAACATGATTTAAATGGGGTTTTCACTCATAAATACCATCAAGGCTGAATAAAGCAGGAACCTTTGGGTGCTAGAGACCTCCTAAGGTCCAGATCTAGAGTTCAAGCCTCCTCATGAACCCCAAATCCTCAAAGTCCCAAAAAGAAAGGAAAAGAAGCCCTAATCTCCAAGATGAGAGATATACTCAAATAAAAGGGAAAGGTTCAAACTTGATACCTCTAATAGAAGCTCTTGGACGAATAAACAGTAGATCTATCAGCCTCTTCTCAATCCTAGCTTGGAATCTTCTTTTCCTGAAAATCTGGATGTTACACTTGGTTAATAAATTAATTAGAAATATAAATAAATGATTTATTAATGTATTATGGAAATAATATACTAATTAGAAATCATATTGTTTAATTAAATATTTAATCAAAAATTAATTTGGAATTAATTTTGGGATTAAATGAATTAATTGAAACTGCAGGGACTAAATGTGACAATGTTTAATAGTTGAGCATTGAGCATTCTAGAACCTCCCTAAAGGGTGTTCCTAGGGTTTCCTTGGGCTCTAAGGGTGCCTTGGATGCCTTAGGGAGGAAGTTAATGGATTATGGTTATCTTGGATACATCTGCCTTATCCAATACCTTCCTTACCACCTATATAAACCCCTATAGGGTTCGATTTTGTGCACCACTTAATTCCTTAGAGGAATTCCAAAATTTTCCACCCTTATCTTTCTCAAAAGTGTTCCTTGGTTGCTAGGTTTGTTTGTGAGCCATTAGAGGCGCGACACTTGTGGCGCTTGCTACCAAAGGTCTTTCAAGCAAGTTTTTTAGATTGTTATTACAATATAACAATCAAGCTATGTATTTTAATCTTTATTATATGAGTTTCGATTATAATACATAGAACCTAGGGTTTCTTCTTTGTTGTTCAAGTTTGCATGTTCAATTAGAGAAAATTTAGATCCAAACAATTAGGGTTGCATGCATACATAGGATTGTATGTTTTGCTCAAAACCTATCAGAATTTGACTCATAGATGTCTCAAATGTTGTTCAATACCTCCATAGTCATTTTGTAAAGAACAATCAATCAATTTTAACTTTATAATAAGTTAGTAAGTGAAAAGCATAATAGGAATGAAAATTTAATGTTGGTTTATGAATTCTGATGTTCTTATACTAATTGATGCTTTATAATGGTAAAAATAAAACATGTTAGATTATGTTACAGGGAAATTGATTTTAGATTTTGATTGATGTATAAAACCCAATCTTGATTTGTATCTTACTCCTCATTCTAACTAATTTTAATAATGTTTCTTGAGCAACCAAAGTTTGAGCATGTATATGGCTAAAGAACTATTGTTCTGATACTAATACAAGTCCTTAAAAGCTCTTAACCATAAAAAAACACCCACCTTTCAACAATAATTTGGATCTTCATGTCTCCAACAAAGTAGCATTCAAAAGTGTCAAATCTTACCATCATCAAAACACATGCCTCTCAACAACAATTTGGCTAAGAATTTTTCAGGTTTATCTGCTTTGACTAACAATGCATTTGCTTCAAAGAAAGCACGAAAACACTAGTTTAGGAAAATTTTGCAATTTTATGTTTTTAAAAATACAAATTTTGGTTATTTAAAATATTTAATGCACGTTTGTTTTATGGAATTTTGTTTTATGTGTTTCATGTATCGCACCGTACAAAAAAGTGGGCATTAATATTAGTCTCACCCCGGGCATCATATAGAAATGGACTGGCCCTGACCACATGCATGTGCTAAAAACTCAACCAACTCCTAGATCTGAAAGATATAAGGCTTAAGGGACTTAGGTGAGTCATAAAGTTGCAAATTTTATCTCATAGGACCATTCCAATCACAACTATGAACCCAAAGATGCTACAAATCCTAGATCCAAAAAAAGTAGAACAAAAAAGATAAGATCGTGAAGACTTACATATGGTCCAGAGAATGATTCCAAGGATGGAGAGGAGTGTTCGCTTGATCCTTGCACCTAAACCTTCTTCTTCTTCCTTAAAGGTGCACCAAATACACCAAAATAAGCCAAGAACTTCAAAGAGAGGATAAGGTTTATCACGAGTGCTTTCGGAGGTGATGGAGACTGAGGGTGGAGAAACCCCTAGCCATCACTTCCCTTACATACAACCTGAAGCCCAAAAATTAGGGTTTAGTACATATGTCGTCGCGACGTCGTGGCACACATATTGCCACGTCATGGTGACATTTAATTAAACACGTGTTTCAAGCAAATTGCTATGTCGTGGTGATCCCTTCACCACATCATGGCCAACCTCAAATCTCAAAATTAGCAAGTTCAATTCATACCATAAACCGGGCGCTACAACTCTCCCCCACTTGAATTAGATTTTGTCATCAAAATACGTTGTTGCACGTAACTCGTAGTAACACACTCTCAAATCCTCCTCGGGTTCCCAGGTCCATTCAGAACATTTTCGATGTTGTCAACAAACAAACCAATAACTTGAAACCACCCATCTACAACGTTATCATTCTTCCAAACTATAAGGCCCAACTTATAATAAAAAATCAATCATACTAGGAAACTCTCATAATTGTAACTATAAACCAACTCAATCATTATACTTCTCAAGGTCGTGAACCCATTAGTCTAACTCTAGAGACCTTACCCAATCCTGATGATCATTATTCATCATACTAATCCCTTAATCCCGAAAAAATACTTCCAAAGGTCGAACCCTCAACCAAAGCAATACTAAGGTTAACACCTTAAGCAGACAACTACCTTCCGATACCGATGCTAGTTCAATCCTTATCGATAAATACGCGACCTAACGAAGAAACGGACACCAACACCTCACAACAAATTGGTATCGAGAAGAGCTAATTTCCTTATTCAATATCGAAGACTCCAAAATCGCGCCTGACTACCAGGCAATTAAATCCACCACATGCATCAACCACACTGACCAAAAGAATTCAAAGACTGATCTGACGATGAAATATACATCCGCACATTGCATCTAGCCAATCTTGATAGAAAGTAACTCCTTACTCTTAACTCAAAGGCTCTAAGGCTGTGCCCGACAACATGTGAACAACCCATCCTATACATCAACACGACTCTAATAGCCCCCTGAGCCTCAATGAAGGCACAACTAAACAAACAATGACGATTCTGATTCGACCCATGTGAATGATATGATCCACCCATAGTTTTACAGTCACTTCCGACCTATTTCAGCTAACGGGCCTCTTTCATCCCAAGTGAATGCTACGGGCCAAATTGTAGTCTTACAACACTCCTGTAGTTTCCATGGGCTCCCCATGGTCTTTCAAACAAAACTACATGATAACAAGCATGAACTAACATGATTCGGACCCCTAGCCTGCTAGACCCCATCAGGCGTTCAAGTCATGCTTCAAACCCCAAAGACTTAATCAGACAACAACAGGCAGTGAGGCCCTCACACAACTTACGACATGAGCCTAGACACTAACTCAATGTTGTGCTATAAACTAATGCTTCAAGTCTTCAAATGAGCTAACCTTGAGTCTTCATCATTTGCTTCCTTGGTCACTACTGAATGTTGGACCATATTTCCTTGCATAAGTTTCATCCTTGACAACAACCCGAACATGCTGCCCTCTAACCATAAATATAAACCCCGAGAGAACTTGTAATTATGCGATCTTGGGTCTTAAAGGGGCGACTCTCCCCCAATTAGCTAGAGCCAGATTACTTCATGGCCATTCAAAATTAGGCCAATCCATACACTACACCACTTGGTCCTTAACAACCACATTCATCATTCAAAGGCGTAAAGAGAACCCAAACCCTTTTAACTCTGACCCAAGAATTCAAACTTAAGATCATAATACCCCAACAATAAGAAACCCAACCATAAAAACCTTCCCGACTCAAAGAAATATCCCAATCTTAAATAAAACCGAACAGATCCTACCAATACACAACTTATCTAATAAAACTTCCCACTCAGAGGAAAATTCCAAAATTAACCAGAATGTTGTCAGAACTGCGGTCAGACCAACCCAATTACCAACCCTGTTGACGTGACCTACCAAAAATTGGATTTTGCATAGATTTGAGGTCTTACCTGAAGAGCAGAACAACGCCACTCCGACATTCTAACTTTCTATAACCAAAGGACAACTTCCAAACCAATAATTCCACAACCAATAATTTAGGGTACACGTACCTAGGATACAAGATATACACTGCATAAATCTTGAAGAAAGATTGATGCATCCATATCACTTTCAACTGATACAACTCAAAACCTTCGAATAGTTTCAGTTGATGACGATGAACGAAATAACCAACTATCAAAAATGGGTTGACAACTAATGTAATGTCCTCGTATCTTGCTAGGAATTAGTTATCAAAGATGTATTTACATTGGTTGATGATTGTAACCTTTTATGAATACATGAAACAAGATTGTTTGAATATATGTGTGTTTAAATGTTATGTACGTGGAAATTGGATGAATATTGTGTGTATATAATATTGGTGTAAAATAATATTTTAAAAGTTAATAAATAGGACTAAAATAAGCGTTAAAAATAAATTATTATTTAGGATAAAAAGCCTTGATGAAAGTTGAAGTGGTCATGATGGTGATCTCGTAGATATAAAGAACGCTTAAATCTGACTTCGTATGAAGAAGTTACGATCCCTTCAAGTTTTATATTAGCCTAAGTAATCTAAACGAGTAGAGTGCGTCGTAAAAAGTAAATTTTAGGTAGGTTTCATATTAGCCTAAGTAATCTAAACGAAATTCATAGTAATCATAAAAGAGAGAGTGTGCATATAGAGAATGTCAAAATCTGACTTTATATGAGGAAGTTATGATTTTTCGAAGTTTTAGCAAAACAGTGTGGACATAGAACTCGAAATTAAGATCGGTTAATTGTTAGCCAAAACAATGTAAATGAAAGTTGAAGATCTCGTGAATAGGAATCCGTCGATATAAAGATAGTCGAGAACAAAGTCTGTATGGAGAAGTTATGAGTTTTACACGGTCCTTTGTAGTGTAATATTCATAGACTATTAAATTTAAAATTCGACAAGAATTAGCCGATGGAGTCTAAACGACATTTGTAGTATTCGGAAATACCTACGCATGGATATAAAGAACGTCGAAAATGGAGCTTGTATGAGAGATATATGATTTTTTGAAGTTTGTTATATTTGGCTCGACATTGCGACGTTGGACCACACACTGCGTGCCATGTGTCACAAACATGGAGGTGCCCTTTCCAACCAAGTCAGGGTGCGACACACACCTTGTCTAGGTGTGGCGCGCCTTGCTTGAATTCTGGCTATAAATAGAAGTTGTAAGCTCTCCCTTACCTTCAAACTTCAATCTTTTTCTCTAAATTTCTATGAGTTCTTGAACTCGAATTTTATTAGGTTTTAGGAATTTTTGGCAAAGCCCTATGGCATTAAATAGCCCGAACAATAGAATTTATCGGGTCGAAGTTCTGCTTGCGATTTTTTTGGACTTTTGTCAAGAAACTCTGTAAGCTAAGCTACACCTATTTTTCTTTAAGTGTAACTTATATTTATATTCATAATCGTTATTATGAACTTATAAATAAGATTTATCAGTGATTCCATGTCTTAATACTGATTGATCTACTTAAGGGGATAATGTCTAGGCTAGATTTAGTGAGGTGTTTAAAGTGGGATTTCCAAACAATATATTTTATATACCAAACAAACCCTACCTCTGATATGATCTTACCTGATTATTCTTTACTTGATAGATCTTGATGTACATATTGGGATTATTGAGGAATCTAGACTATCATTAGTTACAAGGAATATAAGACTAAGACTTATTAATGTGTATACCTAGGTCATATCAAAGGAAAAGCTAAGGCGTTAGGCGAAGCTCTGCCCAAATCGCAAGTCATCCACTTTAACAAGTGAATGCATAGTTACTTTCATCTTACACATAAATATGAAGTATCTAGATGATTAAATGATATATGTGCCTATTATCTATGTTCTTGATATCTGTGTTAGATGAAATAATATGATTTTACTTGATTTTATCGTTTATGTATTTTTCCTACTTATAAATGTATGGGGGTAGAAAAGGTTTAAGGAAGATGAAATAATGATGAAAGGCCATGATTTTATAGTACTATTGTATTGATGAACTAGTCATCTATAAAAGTATAGATGGCGACCACAAACTATTCTAGATAGTCTGTTGGAATACTGACAGGCTCGCCACCTGTTTAATAAACCATGTGTTCGTTCGATGTACTCTATCCCCCCATGGTTGCCTTATTGACATGAATTGCTACGAAATCCCCAAAGCAATATTGTCAACTCGTTACTTACAATGACCCTTAGGATAGGTCCCTTGATATTAGTATTTTAGGATCAAAAAGTGAGAATAACGGGAACGGGTAATCGCATAAAATATTTAATGTGAAATATATAATTAAAAGATTTCATTATCGTGGGTTGAAAACCCTATGTGCTTACTAGGGTCCCAAGCCCGACCCACTCAGTTTCTTTGTATCACTAGTAGAGATATGAAAGCACATGGATGATGAGTTTAAATGTGATGAGAGATTTGAGGAGTTTGTAGGCCATTAGTATGAATAAATGTTATAATGCCTGTAATGAATAGTTTATGCGTATGTTGTTTGTATCGATGATGACATCCCAAGATTTTATATATTAATGAAAAATGTTTCCTCGGAAATACATTAATTAAATGTTTTGGGAACAAATTTCGCAATAAAAGTATACTCCGAATTAATTAATCATAAAGAAAAAGTTTTCTTTCGGGCCGTGAAATTGGAGATGTCACAACGAATCCAATGGTTCAACCCACTATTAAACAAAGCCCATGCAAAAATACATATACCAAACTCTGAAGCTAGTTGACAGATCAACAACTACTCTTCCCTTACTACAGACAACGGTCGACACAACGAACTAACCAATCCCTAAACAACTGATACTGAACCTGAGCGGATCAAGCGCCTCTTAACTTAATCTTTGGAATCGCCGAAAGGGACTACTGGCCATTACGATATCTTCGTCTAACAACTTTCGATGTGAGGACAACACACACGTCCCTGAAGGCATGAACCTAACAACAACTAACTATGTACTCGCGGTCTGCCAACCTTAATTATTTCGTAACCATGAAGGATTTCGATGAATCCTTGAAACTTCCTAACTCTAAGCACTTTTATGGTAGTCCACCTTCCTTCTTTCATGTCTTAATGAACCTGAACCACAATCTCACATTCTTGTACCACATATTCCTCTGATTTAATGCTCTGAAACCACAAATCAAACCGCTAATTGACCCTTCAATCAAAACATTCAGTCCTTCCCCACTTAGGGTTCAAACTATTATCGACTGATGTATGCAATCTCAAAGCCTCAAACCAACTCAACCATGTACATGCCAACCTTGACTCTCGGAATTCAACATATCATAAGATGATCATTCGGATAAGGACCAAACAATCATAAGGAAACCACAAACCTCAGATGGAGACCTTGGAAACTTTACCTAATGTTACGACTTAGAACCCGAAAAGAACGGTAAATACACCATTTGATTTACGAGGTACCCCGAGGACTGAACCATGATCAATTAAAATCTACAGATGCTCAAATAATAGCTCTAACAAACTCACCCTAAAAAGGACTATTTATCTGCCAATACAACACTGACCAGGAACATACTTATTCTAGATAGAAATGTAATGACAAAATCGAAGATCTAAATACATAACATAGATTTCTTGAGGCTTGGACTTGCCTTCCTGCCAAACGATAGGTGATGGGTCCTGTACTCCTTCCGCCACCCATTCAGGACAGTCGAATTTGAGATGATCCGACCGGTGACAGTGAAAACACATTTGATTCTTCTTATAATCACGGATTGCATGCCCTTTTTATCCACACTTGTAGGATTTGAACTTGTGACAGAAAAAACCATGGGTTCCCCCACACTTTCCGCAGATGTCAAAGTTCCCCTCACTTCCAGTACCCAGAGTAGTTGCATTGGGTTGCTTCGCCCATCGGCAACAATGTTGAATCATGTGTCTAATTTCTCTTCCCTTGTCGCGTCCCCACATCTAGATCTCCTTCTCTAGTCGCCTCAACAGTCTATTCTACAGTCTAAATGATTGCAATCCGCTCCTCAAACTTGACAATCAACCTATCAGTGATTCGACCAATGATACCAAACAACTCCTCTAGTAAAATCTGTGATTCTCGGAAACTGTTTCGGAAGCCAGTTGCGATGCGAGGTTATCCAATGCGAGTCTTGGAATTGTTGGATGCGAAGGCTGGTTACGAGCAAATCCTATTACGAGGAGTTTTGCATGAATGAAGATTCTAGATTTTTTCCTTATTTTTGGAAACGATTTTATTTTTATCTTGTTGCATTCTTTTTAAGCCTTTACTAGGCAGTTTCTTTTTTATAATTAGTTTCTTTTTTGTAATAGTTTGTAAGACTATAAATAGCCCTTGGTAGATCATTTGTAATCGTCAATAGACGACTGAATTTTGAATTGAAGAACTTTTATGTTCTGTTGAGTTGTTTACTCGCTCTTTTGTCAATTCTATGATGCGTTTTCTAGGTTGATTCGAATTCAAATCAATAGGTCGTGATTTGTCTTCATCGATACTAAATATATAGGCCTGGCTTATCTATCAAATCTATCATTTTCTCGTTTTGTTGTCGTTATTCTTGTTTTCTGTTGCGTTCATAAAAACCCAAAAAGAAACCCCCTTTGTATTCGTATCATATGTGGCATCAAAGCTAAAATTCCTGCCCAATTTTTTTGATTTCTTTTGCTGTGAAGATTTATTGTTTTGGTGAATTTGATTTGCTGCTGTAATTTTCGTGTTTGATTTTCTGCTCAGAGTTGCTATTGTGATTTCCGTGTTGTTGTTGTGATTCATCAAGTTCACTTTCCAAATTTTGATGTTGGTTTAATTGATATCGCATCAGAGGCCATGGATTCGACGATCCAAGTTTCTTAATCAGATTGCATGAAGCTCTACGTGATTTGCAAGAAAAGGGAAGGTGGCAGTAGCCAAGGAAGGTTGAGGACGTAAATGTGAAAGAATTACCTAAGTTCGTTGGTGGATTCGATCCAGAAAGTTATTTGGATTGGGAGGAGAAGATCGAAAGAATTTTTATGTTCAAAGGGTTAGATGATGAGATGAGCTGCAAATATGTGATCCTGAAGTTGAGTGGAGAAGCTTCGCTATGGTTTGAAGGGTTGAAAAAAAGAAGAGCTCGTGAAGGAAATAAGAAAATCTCATCTTGTGAATCTCTAAAACGCAAACTTAGAAGAAGGTATATTCCAACAATTCACCCAATCACAATTATTCCTAAAACTTATGAATCAAGGCAAAGGAAATTAGACGTGCTCGATATTGATGAATCGTTGGAAGAAGAATTTGTTGTTGTGACCGAAATAGTGATGAGTCGTTGGAAGAAGAAAACAAATCAGGTGATAATTTTGTGGTTGAGAAGGCTTGTGAAGACGAAGAAGTAGATGAGAACATCTTCATCTACAAGGTCAAATTCTATTATGAACAAGAAAACAACATTGACAAGATTTCACTCTCCAATGCTGAAACAAAAGAAGAAGATGAGGCCCCGAAGTATGATGTTGCTGATGTCGATGGGGAAGAAGAAGGTCCTATCTACGACACTAATGGGAAAGAAGAACTTACTGAAGAAGATACTTTCGTGGTCAAATAAGAACCCGTTGAAGTAATTGTGGAAAAGGGGGAGGATGAAGAATCTACCCCTATCTACGACACCGATGGGGAAGAGAAAAGTGAAGAGGAAGAAATTAATTTCTTGATGGGAGACGAAATTATTGAAACGATTGAGGAAGAAAACAAGTTTGTTGATATGGGAAAAACAGTTGAAGAACAGGTCAAGAGGCTAAGTCTCATTATGTTGGCTAGTGAAAGGAAAGTGGAGCAGATGATACGAGAAGAAGAGCCAAATGCGAATTTTCCCATGGAGTATCAAGGTGTGACTTTGCCTAGTAAAGTTGCATGCCATTGCAACCATGATGAGACCAAGGAGTTGCGAAAGCGGATTGGTGAATCCTTGAAAATGGGTTGTGTTCGCGAAAATTCAAGTCCATGTGCTGATCCAAGTCCCAAGTATTCACGTGGAAGGGAGTTTGTGGTGTTTAGAATCATATTCTTTTGGTGTGCTTTAAGTTGGGCAACCATGATGATGGGACGTGCTGATCATCAATTTTTGAATACAAACCATGATCCATTCTTTCGAAAGACTGCAATTAATCATTTAAGTTATTGCAAGGTTAATTTACATGTTTTTAATATTGTTCATGGGAATTTATGAAGGTAGTTTTTTATCCACAAATGGAAGATACGATCAAGATTGAATCCAAAAAGTTCTTTAAGTTGTTTAAAGAAGAACATATGTATAGGGAGGAGAGACATATTGGAGAAGGAGTTGCATTGTTGCGATTGGTGTCGACGTTGCGATTGGTGGTATCGTTGTGATTGGTGGTGTCATTGCGATTGGTTGTATCGTTGTGATTGGTGGCGTCGTTGCGATTGATTACATCGTTGTGATTGGTGGCGTTGTTGCGATTGGTTGCATTATTGCGATCAGGTTAGTTGCATCGTTGCGACTGGATTAGTTGTGTCGTTGCGATTGGAAGGGAATCAATATCATTGCGATCGATTAGTTACGAAGTTGTGTTAGGGTCGAAATTCTTTTATCTTTTCAAGTTCAGGAACATTGATCGTGGGATAAACCGGTTGTGCAACACAAGATCTCATTTTGATACTTATGTCCATTATTGGCACTTTTTACAAGTGTTAAAATTGTTTTTGAGCACGCTTCTGATGATATATTTGGACGATGTTTTGGTGTATAGTCGAAGTGAAGATGAGTATTTGTAACTTTATGGCAAAAAGGAGAAATGTTTGTTTATGTTATTGGCGTGTGTTGTTGCGAAAGAGGGAGTGTTGTTTGATCAGGTTTAACTTGGAGCAATCAAGTCATGGTCGAGTCCTTGGATTATAAAAGATTTCAGCACAATAACTAGAATCACTCGTTGTTTTGTAAGAAGAAAAGATGCTGGAAGGTCTTTTGAGGTGGTTAAATATGGTAAAGGCAACATGATGGCTGAAGCACTTTCACATCGTTATGCATTACTTGATGTTCGTTTGTTGGGTTTAAAAACTTTAAAAGGTCACAATGGTGGTTTGTCCAAAATAATGCAAGTATTGATTCATACTTTTATGTATTAAAGGGAAACTGAGATTGAAATCGAGAGTTGCTAAGTCCAAGCGAATGGTTAGTTTGCAGAAAGAAGAGTTAAGTGATAATGCTAAAACTAATTTTAAGATGGGTGACGATTTGAGATATCCTTCATTTGAAAGAAGAGACCAACTTGGAAGGATCGTATGGAAGGTTCATATGGAAGAACAATTTTATGAAGTCCTTGCTTAATTAAGGACAATTCCTTTCGAAGGGGGATGGGATGATACAATCACAGATTACGATTCTCCAAACTTGTTTTCTAACCTAATTGTGATTGGTTACGAAAGACAAATGCGACTGAGTGCAAAGGATCAGAAGCTGTTGGAAGGCAATTCTCCAACAACCACTTCAATTGCGATTGCGACTGACGGTTGGTTGCGAACAATCGCAAGCAATAACAGTCTTCTGTTTTCAGATGCAAATGCGAACCGAGGAATGTTATCGGATGCGAATGCGAACCTCAAATTACTATCAAATACGAACCTCGAAGTATAACAGATTGCGAATCTCAGAACACGTCTAGCTGCGATTCTCAGAAGCTGTTTGGTTGCGAACCTCAGAAGCCAGTTGCGATCCGAGGTTATCCAATGCGAGTCTCGGAACTGTTGGATGCGGAGATTGGTTGGGAGCAGTTCCTATAACGAGGAGTTTTGCATGAACGAAGATTCTAGATTTTCGCCTTATTGCATTCTTTTTAAGCCTTTATTAGGTAGTTTTCTTTTTATAATTAGTTTCATTTTTGTAATAGTCTGTAAGGCTATAAATAGGCCTTGGTAGATCTTTTGTAATCGTCAATAGATGACTAAATTTTGAATTGAAGAACTTTTGTGTTATGTTCGATTGTTTACCCGTCTCTTTGTCAATTGTATGACGCGTTCTATAGGTTGATTCGAATTCAAATCAATAGGTATTGGTTTGTCTTCATCGATACTCAATCTATAGGTCTAGATTGTTTATCAAATCTATCATTTTTCTCGTTTTTTGTCGTTATTCTTGTTTTCCGCTGCGTTCATAAAACCCCCAAAAGAAACCCCCTCCATATTCGTATCACACGTGACACATTTATTTTTATTTATTAGATAATATGTATGTATGTATGTGTGTGTGTGTCTATATATATATATATATATATATATATATATATATATATATATATATATATATATATATATATATATATATATTTAGGTTTTATGGAAAACAAAAAATCATAAAAATGCATGAAAAAAATACTTAAAATCACAATTTTTTTAGACTTTATATTCTTAAAAATCGCAACTTTTTATATAATTTCGGTGAATTTTTTTTTGAAAAAAACTAAAAAATAATAATAAATAAATAAATAAAACAATCGATTTTTTAATTTGTTTTTTCAGCGAATTTATAAAATAAACTGCGATTTTTAAAAATATAAAGTAAAATTTTTTTTTATGATCTCTAAGTATTTTTTATGCATTTTTTTTATTTTTAGTGTTTTTTTGTTTTCCATATAACCCTTCCCTATATATATATATATATATATATATATATATATATATATATATATATATATATATATATATATATATATATATATATATATATATATATATATATATAACGTCAAATGTGACTTTGCAGCAATGTCAAACCTCAAGATTTTTCGAGTCGTTGCGAACCACATCGTTTATAAGGCGTGACGTAAGGTAACAATTTTGTATATAATTAATAATTATGCATATATTTTCTACTATTATTCATTTATATATATATATATATATATATATATATATATATATATATATATATATATATATATATATATAGATGATTTAACGCAATATTTTGTTAAAGCTTGGCGACTAGTACAAACCTTGAAGTCATGACTCGCTATGACGAGTACAAAGTACTCTTATACAAATAAAAAATGCAACTTTCAGTTTTTAGCTTTCAGCGTCCAGCTACCAACTACTAGTTTCTAACTACAAGCTACTTTTATCGAACACTTCTTTTATTTCCTCATATTTTCATCAACTCTTTAGATTAGATTTCAAAATAAAGCATTTGTGATTTTTTTTCTTTGGTAAAATAACATTACCTTAAAGAACGTCATTTTCCGAAAAAGTTACAAATATGGTGTGAAATGATGTGGAAATAACCACAATCAAAATATCTAATGGCAAGTATTTGATATGAATCACTTCGAAATAAACTATATAATATAATCAATGAAAACACAATACAAATCTATAACTTTTTTACTAACATAATAATTATTTAGTGATAATTTTCCAAAAAAAATATATTATATAATGACATGAAGCTCTATTTTTTTTATATTTTTGTCATTTATTGTATTTTATAACACATAATTCATCAAGGTTTCTATGTTCCAAATAATGACCAACCCAATTTACTTTGGATTATTAAAAGATGATATCTTGGCCCATACTTGTTTATTTGGGCGGTTTTGAATAATATTTTGATGGGCTTTGGATATTTTTAGAAGATCACCCAATCGCGAAACCGGAAAATAATCACCAACTATCAAGCGAGAGATCGTTTCTAAACCAAATAAACAAAAAGATATCTATCATTTTTAGTCAATATCCATATTCCTATGTACTCATATTCATATTACATTATATAATAATAATCGTAACATGATATCAATATTAGACGATATTTTTATGTGTTTATTTATTTTATAGGTTTTATTTAGACCATAGTTGTGTTGTATTCGGGCCATGGACCTTGTACCCATATTCCATGTAATTAAAGATAGCAATGAAATTATTTCATGGGAAAATACATATGATTGATATGGTATCAGGATAATCATTTTCTTAAAATTCTCATCCTTCTCTTCTAACGATTTAAGACCCTACTCCTTTATTTCTATTTTTTTCTTTGATCCTCAAGTTTACCATGGCCTTTGAAGCGGATTGACGTGAGCCGCTCAAATGGTGTAGTTTGTCATTTTTTCGAAGTTCACCATGGGCGATACTGTAATCAACAAAGATGTAACGGGCAAATATATTTGTTGATTACAGACATACATCTCGATCACCCTCCGGGCATACATCACAATCACCCTTAACCTTGATGAACTGAACTTTGATGTCTGGAGGGAACTCTTCGAAGCCTATTGTCATAGCTTTGGTGTTGATCATCACCTCCACGAAGTCCACCGATACACCCATCCCCCGAGTGGCAAAAACTTGACGCGCTTGTCAAGTTGTGAATCTACAGGACTCTAAGTAAGCCACTCATCCAAATGATACTTTAAAAGGATGCCAAGGCTCATAGTGCTTGGCATATCATTAAGTAGGGGTGAGCAACATAACATTGAGTAGGAGAGAGCAGCGGAACAAGGTACCTGCTTTCGGAACCAGAACCGCCCCGAAAATATTTGTTTCGGTTTTTATTTTTTCAAAACCGCTATCCGATCAGATCAGTACCAGTAACACAATTTTTTTTAACAAAGACCCTTTCATGTTGAATTGTTGATATATATATATATATATATATATATATATATATATATATATATATATATATATATATATATATATATATATATTAAAATGTATAATAATACGTGGTTATTTAGCTGAAGTTATATAATGATTATTAATAAATTGGGAGCTTTATTAATACTTCTGTTTTCAATTCTACTAAAGTGTTAATTAAATATGTAACAATTCAATTTCGGTTATGAAATCTACATGTTGTAAATGCAAAATATATTTATAATAAAACTTAGCAGGCTAGGCTTGGTTAGCCTTGACAAAGCATGTTTTGTGCTAAGATTGGTAGTATAGTTAGTAAATTACTAGGATAAAAAAGGGTACTATCCACACACCACCTATACGTTTGTTTATGGATATATTTGTTCTAATGCATTGAATTAAAAATGTTAACGAGATCGACAAACCGGGTACCTGGTCCCATTCGGTTTCGGTTTTAGTTTCTGTACTTAAAGAATCAATATTATCGGTTCTGGTTTTGGTTCCAACATTTTAAGTACCGCTGGTTCTGGTTCCAAACAGTTAATGCTTTTACCAGCCT
Organism: Lactuca virosa; assembly: GCF_052849685.1. NCBI lineage: Eukaryota > Viridiplantae > Streptophyta > Magnoliopsida > Asterales > Asteraceae > Lactuca > Lactuca virosa. The sequence continues at coordinate 64,032,487 of NC_136433.1, forward strand.
TTGCTAATCCCTAGCCCTGAGAATCTATTTTGAGATAACAAGGACTCACGAACAATGAAACTCGCTCACGAGCTCCATTTGATCGAAATTGGCGACATGATGGTAACCGTGTTTGTCAAAAAAATCAAGGTCATTTTGGATTTTCCCAGAGAAGAATCTCAAAACTTACATGATTGTCGGGAAGTCAATCACGGTCAATGTTTCTACTTGAAGAGACATGTTTGAATCGATCTCATCGTCTCGAGGCTGAAACAACTGAAAAGGGGAATAGTGATGGTCGGGAAGTAATGACTGTCGAATGTCGTCGCAAAACAACTCTACCACTTTTTTTTAGCATAAAGGGCTCCCGAACTATCCGGAATCCACGGCATGAACTTTTTTTTAGCATAAAGGACCAAGTTTTTAGAGTTTAGAATACTAATGACGTGATTATAGAATAAAGATTAAGGACATTTTTGGCAAAATTAAATGTAAATTAAAAACGTTTATTTGATTATGACAAAAGATGTTAACTTTTAAAAATGTAAACTTACATAAAAACGTTAAATTAAAAACTCCAAAAATCTAAACGGTCATAAAAGTTATTTTTGGATTATAAGTTTTTTTTTTTAAATAAAAACTAAAATCTCCTACTTACTTATGTAAAGTTTTATTTTTTAATTCTTTTTGAAAGGTAAAAGATCTAAAAGGTTCCAATACCGACAAATAGACCTGACAATTTCAGACACGAATACACGAATCTGTGAGAGACACGACACGAATACACGACACGAATACATCTTGAAAATTGAGATAAAGCTTATTTCTCATCGTATAATTGTATCGTGTCAAATTCGTGGCCAACACGTTTTCATGACACGAATACACAAATTGCCAGGTCTACCGACAAACATATAAACAAGGAGATGAGGTCGAGGTAAGATTTTTTTGGAGATTATAGTTTTTGCTTCCGAATCATTCTTACGGAAACAAGATATTTTATTGTACTTTGTAGGTTTTTCAAATTATAAAATTTTAAGATAAAGAATTAGATCTCAAAAGCTATGGTTGAATCATTAAAAATTATACAGATTTATTAAATTCATTTCAATGATTAATTGTTTTTTCTTACATATCGACGTCAACAAATAGTTAAAAATCAATTTATAAATATCTACGTCAACATTTGGAGTAATGTGAATCTCACATCACGAGTAACCTCCACCATCTCCACAAAATATTTAATTTGTGACCAAAATTTTATGGGGAATAGATTTTAAAGAAAAATAGAAATTCTTTTTATTTATTGACTAAAAGAAGGAAATCTTTATATTGCCTTTTCATGTGTCTATGCATGTTTTACTAAAGTCTAAAACTTATCTTAATATGTTTTCGACTTTTTTAAGCAATAATGGAAAATAGAAAAAAGAAAAAAATAATAATCATATTCTACTTATATTCTGGAGTTGAAAAATAAAGAAAACCCCATAGTTTTTATATTTTGGGTTGAGAAAAAAAAACCTAATAATTTCCAGTAAAATGGAATGAACCTTTATTTTACAGTATAATTTTTTACAAAACATTTACCTAATTTTTCTTATGTTTTCTATGAAACTGGAAAAGAAATAAAATATATTTTCTTCGATTCATTCTTTAACAAACATGGAGAACACAGTTTCTCTTTGATTTTTTTTTTCTTTTAAAAAAACTCAATTCACAATAATAATTGTTTTTTTTTTTCCATATAGAAACTATCAATTGTTAAATGCGTGTCCATATTTTTCATGAAAAAGTTTACACGTTTGTCTTCGATAAACATTTGGTCCCACGTAATAATCTAATTTAATGTTCTCTCAATTTTCTTCAAATGGATGGGAAGTCTTGTAAGACTTCTTATGTTCAACAATTTTGTTGGTAAACGTCTTTATTCAGGTTATTGTTTCTCCAAGTTTATAAGTTATAACCATTATTCTATATTTTCAAATAAGATATATCAACCAAAATTTTTAAAAATATCAAAAAGCTATTTTAAATTGGTAGAAGTTTATGGAGAGTATTTAGCAGCTTCTAACTTTTAATTTTTAATAAAAAAAAACTCGATTTTAACAAAAAAATCTATTTGGTAGCTTTTAGTTTAAAGAAAAACTTTAAATCTAAAAACTATTTAATGTAATTTTTAAGAAAAAAAAAACTATTGAATCTTTTCAATAAATTTCCAAAATTACCTTTAAAAATATATTTATCTATTTAATTTTTTAACAAATTATCTTTTTATAAAATTTATATATTTTAAAAATTTTCACCTATTTTATCAAATATTCATATAACAAATAAAAAATATATATTTTAACTACCAATTATCTGTTACCAAAACAGAATTTATTATATTTTATGTTGCTTCTGCCAAACACAATTTATTATATTTTATGTTATTGCTTTTTATATCGATTTTCCAACTTTAAAAATATGATTAGTGTATGTGGATTGATTTTAGTTTATGTTCAAGGGTGGTGTTCTTGATTCTTGGTCTTCTGGGGTGCATAAAGTCCCTATTCTCTAGATGTAGATGAGCTTTTTAATGTTTAAAATATATAATAAGAATAATATAAAGATATTTCTTTAAGAAATCAAATAAATAAAATAACATAAAATAAAATTGGTAGTTGTGTGGTTGTGTGGATTGATATTGACTTTATATTTCAAAGAAACTAAGCAATTGAGTAGATGCAATTGGTTACCCTTTTTCCTTGTAAGTGCACATGACCTTACCAACAATAAAAAGAAACATCTCATTGGTTCAAATCACAATAATTAACCCACCAAAATCTCAACCCATTTTGAACCCCATACCTAACTTATAGTTTCTTTACAAAATTATAAATAAACTAAATGTCCCTATTTGTAGCCCATACCTATTTTATTTATAGTTTCTTCAGATCATTATAAAGAAAGTAAACTACAAAAATGTTGATATGACTTGTTATTCCCTTTGGTTTCAATCTCTAAATGGTTTTTTATTATTACGAATAGTCTTTTATTTTGGATTCGTCTTTTTCTTTTAATATCATTAAATAGAATTTGTTAATTCACTTTAAAATTACCATTTTATTCACGTTTTATCGTTTCATTCAGATTATTAATTTAAATTGGGCCCACCAACCCATTGACCTCTTATCCTTCATCTACCATAACCAACGACAGATTGAAGACCACTTTACAATTTAATCAAACCAGTACAAAATCATGTTTCAATTATATTAGATGACAACCCATTTTCACTAACCTGGATGGCAAGATGAAAAACAAATTAGAAATCGCATCTGCACATGCAATGAGAACTTTAATGCAACAAAATTTTGTTTCTTGCAGGTCGTATAGACTCATACTTGTGTAATGGACAAAAGTAGGGTCGGTCCAAAGATATGGTGAACCCAGAGCGAAAAGAAAAAATAGGCCCCCAAAATAATAAATATAATAAAAATTACTTCGAAATAAAATGCTACAAAATTCACTATTAATATTAAAAAACACAAATATGGTCACAACATTACAAAATAACTAATTTAAAGGAAAATATTTATCCTAGCCTTTCTAGATGTAAAATCATTAATAATACTATCCAAATCAATTTTATCCAACATGTCTTTCTCTATACATAACATTGCCAATCCGTTCAACTTTCTTGCGACATCGACGATCTTAGATAATTCTTCAATAACTTTAACTTTGAAAAACTTCTCTCTGCATATGCAACAACGACATGAATGGTTAACAAAATGCTATATGCAATAAAAGTATTTGGGTAACAATCAACAGCTTTAACAAAGTCCAAAATTTCAACAGCTGAAATTATATCATTAGGTAAAGTCATTTTCAACACTTTCAATTCGTAAAAAAGTTCACTTGAATCCACATCAGAAACATTATCTTTAGAAAAAGTAGTAGCAAACTCTATACAACTTTCTTTAAGTTCACTTTCACTTAATGACTTTAATTTCTTTGAATCATTTAAAAACCCAAAAATACTTTCAAAGTTTCTTAATTGTTCAAATCTATTTTTTAATGAAACAATTGTCATATCCACAACAACCAAAAAATAATGAACTTTTAAATACTCTTCAACCGATTGTGTTTCTTGTACATGATCACTTTCATCAAATTGTTTTTTCTAACAATACGACGTTTTGATGGAAATGTAGGCACTACACCCATGTCAAGTGAAAAGTTGATATTGGTGCATTTTTATTCTAGAATCTTTCCTACTTATGTCCAAATTAGTCCCTTAATGTGAAAAGTTGGCAAATTAGTACGCGAGGCGTATGCATGAGTACGCGCAACGTACTCATGCACCATGCAGGATCGCGGAGGTCACCTAGTACACTGGGCGTACTAGGCTCAGATGCAAACCCTAATATTCTTTTGTCCCCTTTAAATAGAACATGATGGACTCATTTCTAGCCACCCTTATCAACCTCCAACCCTCTCTAAAACCCAAATTTCGTGTGTGTGGCTTGTGAGTGTGATTTTGCAAGTTTTGAGTGATTCTTGGCTCTTGTAGTTGAAGAAGAAGGTTAGAGAAGAAGAAGAAGAAGGTGCCATCAAGCTTAGAGATCCAGAAACCTCCCACCATTGTACATTATTTTCAGGTATAAAGCCTATACCTTGGCTAGTATTCTTCTAGATCTCTTTAGTGCGAGTTTTATGAGCTTAAGTCCCCAAAGTTTGGACCTTTTTGAGTTGGAGACTCTCCAGAGAGTTTAAGCTGTCCTTTTATGCATCCTTGGGCTTCTAGGTTGATAAAAATGTTTGCTTGATCTTTCCTTTGCCCCCATGCATGAGTAATATACCTTGGAATGGATGAAATGATGTTTTAGCCACTCTTAGCCATGCAAAGGCTTAAAGCCCACGACTTCATGGATTAAGAGGTCTTAATTTAGTCAGATCTATGGAAGGAGTGGTTGTCTTAACGGATTAAGACCAAAAAGTAAGGAAAAAGGAAGTTCGTGGAATACGCCGTGCGTACTCCCAGCTACGCGCAACGTAGCTCGGTGATGCCCCGTCGCATGCTTAGCCAGGTTGTACGCCTAGCATTAGGGGTAGTACACCCAGTGTACTCGCTAGGTGTTGACTTTTTTAGATTTTGACTTTTGGTCAAAGTTTAGGGTTTTGGACCAAGGGAAGGGCAAAATGGTCCTTTTTGTTGGATTAGGTGTCTAAGCCCATAACTATAATTGGTATGTACTTGAATTGATAGCAGCACAATCCTTTTGGGTTGCCCTCAACCTAGCAACTGGACAAGGAAATTATGAAAGGAGAGATATTAATTTATAAGATTAATAAATTAATATATATAAATGATTTATTAATATGTTAAAAGATTAATATATTAATTAGAAATCATTATGTTTAATTAATAGTTAGCCAGAAATTAATCAGAATTAATTTTGGGGTTAAAAGAATTAATTATAAAGTGCAGGGACTAGTTTGCAATTAACTAATAGTTGAGTGGAAGGATCCAGAACCCCCTTGGAAGGAGGAGGACGAAATCCATAGGGGAAACCCTAGAGATTTCGTCCAAGGGGTCCAGATAAGGCCCTTGGGTTTTGCTTAGGCCCTAAGCAAAGGATAATTAGGGTTTTCCCTAAACCCTAGATCCCTCAGCTATTTAAGGAGCCTCCTGGCTCACATTTTAGGTGACTTGTTCTTTGGAAGAAACCCTGGCCGAAATTGCATACTCCCTCCCCTCTCTCCTCTTCTACTTTCCTTCTTGCTAGTTCTTGGGTGTGATTCCATTAGAGGCATTACACTTGTGGTGCTAAGCTTCCAAGAAGATCAAGATCAAGATCAAGGGAATTATCAATTGTTTGCTATAACAATTGAAAGGTATGTAACTCCTAAACCCTAGTTTACTATTTTCGAAAATAGCCTCCTCCTCTAGGGTTCTTGTTTTGCAATTCAAAGTTGTATGTTCAATAGTTAAAACATAGATCCAAAGTAGGTTGCATGTGAACTTAGGAATTGTTTTCTAGTTTATTTGTTTTACCTAAAACCCATCAGTGGTATCAGAGCCATTGTTTGTTTTAAATTGAATTGCTATAATTGTTGAATTGCAAATTAGGGTTTATAGCTATTAAACCCTAAAGGCCAAATTTTCGTTTTAGGGTTTTGGATCAAAGGGTTTTCGAAAAACCCTAGCCTCCAAAGAACCCTAATCGAAATTAGGGTTAGGGTTTTGAAAACCCTAGCCTCCTCCCTTGTAAATTTTGAAATATGCCTAGAAGTTTTAGGGTTTCTTGTTTTGGATAATTGTTACTTGATTAGATTAATTGGATAATTATCCTTACCCTAATTTTCGAAATTTAGAGGGATAAGGATTAGGATTAAATTAATTGATTAATTTAATTAGATAATCCTTACAAGATTTAATAATTTGATTAATAGTTAATTAAGAGATAAATATTAAATCTAGTTATTTGGTTTATTCAAATTTAATTTAATAGTTTAAATTTCGAAATTTATATAAACCTTGAAGTTTTAAAAAAAAGTTTTAAAACACACCTTATATATGTATTATGATTAAATGTTTAATATTATATATATAAGAACATGGTCAGTCAAATCGCTAGTATGCCTCATTCACGAAGCTAGTCTATAAGGGGGGTATAAGGAAACTGCCTATAAAATGGTAGTTGAATGGGTGTCCACTCTCACCCACCGCTTCCTTGATTAGTGGAGGGTCGTTAGCAGAACGAATTTGATAGGACAACTACTTCTCATCAAAAGTATAATGCTATTAAAGAAAGTATTAGAACATTATTTTACAAAATCCCAACTCTAGTTACTTTAGAAAAGGCACTACTTCCATGAAATTGCACATTATGCTTTATTGGTCGTTAGTGGAGCGTGTGTGGTTAAGCAGCACACTAAAAGGCACTAATAAAGAGTAGTAATGGGTATCTCATAATTGTCATTTTGATGGAGCGTGTGTGGTTTACCAGCACATTAATAGTTAATGATAAAGACAATGAGGTTACCAAGCACATTTGCATGGTTATTCACGTCTTGTTTGTGATCCTCGGCATCCCAGTCACAAATAGAAGAGCATAATCTGAGATTAAAACATGTCATTGAATAGTTTCAATGTATCTCAAAAGAATTAGGAATTTCACTTCGTTTGTTTCGTCTAATGGTGGAATTGGTGAATCGTCATTCACCTACCTTTATGAAATTTACTCTTGGATCTCGGCATCCCATTTCTAAGTTGTGAATCTTCATAGTTGGATCCTAACCTTGATATTATATCTTTGGGTTATTTTATTAAGGTATCTTGAAATCTAACTAAAACTTTCTTTCTTTTCAGATGTCTACTCCTGGAAACACTTCTGCTTCATCCTCCTCCAACCAAAACTTCTCTTTGCCCAATATCTGCTCCAAAGTCGTTATGGATGGCTCTAACTATAACGATTGGATGCGCAACATCAAGATGGCGCTTCGTTTTGAGAACAAAGAATATGTTCTTGAAAAGGAGCTCAAAGAGCTTAATGAGTCTGAAGCTACTCCTGAAGATCTTGCTGCCTACAAGAAACATTACGATGATGCTACCAAAGTGGCGTGCATCATGGTGGCAACCATGTCCCCAGAATTGCAGAGGTACTATGAGGACTAATGGCCTTTCGAGATGAACAAGGACCTTATGGAAAAGTACCATAAGCGAGCTCGTCAAGAAAAGTTTGAAGTAGTCAAGTCATTCATGGCTTGCAAGATGAAAGAAGGGGAGTCGGTTGTGTCACATGTGCAAAGAATGCAACGCTACATAGAGCGTTTGGTCAAGCTCAACATTCACTTTGATGAGGAATTGGCCATTGACATGGTTTTGAACTCACTTCCTGAATGTTATGGTCAGTTTATTCTAACTTACCATTTGAACAACACTGAGCAGACTCTGGCCCAATTGCACAACTTGTTGCAGACAGCTGAAGCAGGGATGAAGGGTAAAAGTATACCCTCCACACCTGCAAGTGCCCCTGTCTTGGCTATTGGACAGGGAAAGGGGAAAAAGAGGAAAGGTCCTCCCAAGCAAAACTGGAAGAGCAAGGCTCAAGCTGGGTCATCTAGCAATGGCCCAAAGGCTAAGCCCAATGGTTCCACTCCCCATGTTTCTGATCCAAAAGAGGCCGTTTGCTTTTACTGCAATCAAAAGGGGCATTGGAAGAGATCTTGTCCACAATATCTGCAGGATATCAAGGATGGCAAAGTGAAGCCATCTTCGGCAGGTATTTACACTATTTATGCTAATAACTCATTATCTTCTCGTTCATGGGTCCTTGATACAGGATGTGGTTTTCATATCTGTTCTGATATGCAGGGGCTAATGGAAAGTGAGGAGATAGAGCGAGGAAGGATAAACTTGATCATGGGAAACAGAAAGTCTTCACCAGTAACCAAGATCGGAGTTTATCAGCTTTTGCTTAGTAATGATGTTAGATTAGATTTGATAAATTGTTGCTATTCGTCTGAGATGACGAGAAACATTATTTCATTTCATGTATTGTTCAGACAAGGTTTTAAATATTCTTTTAATGATTTGAATGGTTCAATTTCTGTTTATAAGAATGGTGTTTTTATGTTTGAAGCTTTACCTTGTGATGGTGTGTATGAAACAGTGACTTGTGTTGATAGCTTAGGAAATAGTGTACTTAATATTGACTTGTCTAATAGTGTAGACAAGGCATGCTTGTGGCATTGTCGTCTTGGACACATTAACAAGAAACGCATAGCCCAACTCCAAAAGGATGGAGTGTTGGAATCATTTGACCTAAAATCAGATGATATGTGTGAATCTTGTCTTTTGGGAAAGATGACAAAATCACCATTCACAGGGTCTTGTGAAAGAGGTGAAGGTCTGTGGGATCTCATACACACAGATGTGTGTGGGCCCTTCAGATCAACTATAAGAGATGCTAATCGATTCTATGTGACTTTCACTGATGATTATAGCAGATATGGTTATATCTACTTGATCAAACATAAGTCAGAAACCTTTGAAAAGTTCAAAGAGTTTAAGCATGAGGTCGAAAATCAATTGGGCAGAAAGATAAAGATACTTAGATCCGATAGAGGCGGGGAGTATCTTAGTATCGAGTTCAACGACTATCTGAAAGAATGTGGGATAGTCTCACAATTGACTCCTCCTAGGACACCACAGTTAAATGGTGTAGCTGAGAGGCATAATCAGACCTTGTTAGACATGGTTCGTTCTATGATGAGTCGTGCTTCGCTTCCTATTCACTTCTGGGGGTATGCCTTAGAGACAGCCGCCCACATCCTCAATCTTGTCCCTACAAAGAAGGTTGCCAAAACACCTCACGAAATGTGGACGGGGAAAGTTCCCTCGTTAGCACATATTAAAGTCTGGGGTTGTGAAGCTTTCGTAAGACGAGAGACTCACGACAAGCTAGCAGCTAGAAGTGAGAAATGTGTTTTCATTGGTTACCCAAAGCAGTCTTTTGGATATTTGTCTATAGGCCTAGTGAAAACATGGTCTTTGTAGCACGAAGAGGAGTCTTTCTAGAAAAGGAGCTCATATTCAAAGAGGACAGTGGGAGCACCATTGAACTTGAAGAAATTCAAGAATTAGCCAATGAAGGAACCTTAGATGACACTAGCACTCAACCAGAGGAAACAGTTCCTGTTGAACCAGTTGATAACTCATTACCTCTTCGAAGGTCCACTAGGGTGAGTGTGCCACCTGAGTTGTATGGCTTTCATATTACTTCAGATGGTGACACATTCATAAGTGACAGAACACTGGTAAACTTAGATGAACCAGTCACTTATAAGGAAGCGATGGCAGGCCCAGAGGCTTCCAAATGGAAAGAGGCAATGGACAGCGAGATTAAGTCCATGTATGACAACCAAGTTTGGAATTTGGTTGATAGTGCACCAGGTCGTAAGACAGTTGGGTGCAAATGGATCTTCAAGAAGAAGACAGACATGGATGGGAATGTGCGTACATTCAAGGCTCGACTGGTTGCAAAAGGTTTCACTCAAACCCCAGGGGTTGACTATGATGAGACCTTCTCGCCAGTAGCCAAGATTAAATCTATTAGGATATTGCTCGCCATAGCTGCCTTTCATGACTATGAAATTTGGCAGATGGATGTCAAGACTGCTTTCCTTAACGGAAAGTTGGCTGAGGATGTTTACATGAATCAGCCAGAGGGTTTTGTTGATGCAAAGTTTCCCAATAGAGTGTGCAAGCTTGAAAAATTCATTTATGGATTGAAACAAGCATCTCACAGCTGGAATCTTTGCTTCCATGAGAAAGTCAAAGAGTTTGGTTTCTCTAGAAGTGAAGATGAGTTTTGTGTGTATATCAAGGCTAGTGGGAGTATAGTAACTTTTCTGGTGTTATATGTCGATGACATATTACTCATTGGTAACGACGTTGCAACCTTGAAAGAAGTTAAGTCTTGGCTTGGAAATTGTTTTGCCATGAAAGACCTTGGAGAAGCTGCCTATATTCTTGGGATTAGAATATTGAGAGATAGAAAGAAGAGACTAGTTGGACTTAGTCAGAGCACATACTTGGATAAGGTACTAAAGAGGTTTAGTATGGAAAATTCCAAGAATGGAGAGCTACCTATCCAGAGCAATACCAAATTGAGTAAGACTCAATGCCTGAGTACAGATGAGGAAATAGATGACATGAGTCGTGTACCTTATGCTTCCACTGTCGGATCGATCATGTACGCTATGACATGTACTCGCCCTGATGTGGCATTTGCTTTGAGCATGGTCAGTCGCTATCAGGGAAATCTAGGTAGAGCTCATTGGATAGCAGTAAAGAATATACTCAAGTATTTTCACAGGACAAAGGACTGGGTCCTTGTGGTTGGTGGCAATGATACTTTGAGAGTAGATGGTTACAGTGATGCCAGCTTTCAGACGGATAGAGATAACTTCCGTTCTCAGTCAGGCTGGGTATTTTTACTGAATGGAGGAGCAGTTACTTGGAAAAGTTCCAAGCAAAATACGGTGGCTGATTCTACTTGTGAATCAGAGTACATAGCAGCGAGTGAAGCGTCGAAAGAAGCAGCTTGGTTGAGGAACTTCATCGGAGATCTCGGAGTTGTTCCAACCATCCAGGAGCCTATGGAACTGTTCTGCGATAATGAAGGAGCGGTTGCCTTGACAAAGGAACCGAAAGATCATGGTAAGACCAGACATATCGACAGAAAGTACCATTTCATCAGACATAGAGTAGAAGAAGGCCATCTTATAGTAAAGAGGGTGTCATCTGAAGATAACCCAGCAGATCCCCTCACAAAGGGCCTGAGTAGGGCTAAGCATATTCAGCATGCTCGGAGCATAGGACTGAAAGATGATATTAGTTTTAGTAGTTAGATTAGTTTTGTTCTGAAACCTGTAACAAAGTAAATGTAATTGACTTTTGGTGATTAAATAATAAAGTATTGTTTATAAGTTTGGTTACTGCCTTCTGTCAATTGTTTATTATTATGTTTCATATTTTGCATGTTTTACTTCCTGAATAATAAGATTATTCAAACTCCACAATCGCTCGTACTTTTGGAAGTAAGTGGTGAATTAAGACTGTCATGAACTGGATTGTAGATTGTCTAAGGATAGACATGGCAATAGAATTGCTGCAACATTCATGAGTACTCAGAAATTGAGATTTGAGTATTGGATAAACCCTCGCTCAGAGTATCACTTCATGGAATTCATCACGAGTGATACTGAGACGATAATATCTTATAATCTTGAAACGAAGATATATGAGTTGTAATTTACAAGTCGGTTATGCATTGGTGATACGAAAACACATCAGTAACTTGGTGTTATAAAACGTATTGTCATGTATAATTTGATGAGTAAAAGATACAAGCATATGAGTCAACGTTTATTCGTTCCTTTTGCCCTAACCGGAAAAGCGATATCTGTGGGCCCCTCGATGATTTGGTGTTGACTTATGTGCTGGGCCCAGCCAGGACTAAATTGATGTGTTCAATTAGAAGTCCTACATCATCACAAATCAGGAATCGGGAAACATAGATTCTGGACAAAGAGATTGATTACATTCCATGTCTTATGTCTAGGGATATCTAGCAGAACGAAGGATTATATGATCACTTATCTTAGGACACGTAACTGACTGGGTCAGAGTTCGGCAGCAGCTTTTGGAAGCTACAATTTGCTGGTCAAATTTAGAAGGCATACTAGCAATTATAGTTACAGACTTATCCAAGTGGGAGACTATTGGATTAGGTGTCTAAGCCCATAACTATAATTGGTATGTACTTGAATTGATAGCAGCACAATCCTTTTGGGTTGCCCTCAACCTAGCAACTGGACAAGGAAATTATGAAAGGAGAGATATTAATTTATAAGATTAATAAATTAATATATATATATATATAAATGATTTATTAATATGTTAAAAGATTAATATATTAATTAGAAATCATTATGTTTAATTAATAGTTAGCCAGAAATTAATCAGAATTAATTTTGGGGTTAAAAGAATTAATTATAAAGTGCAGGGACTAGTTTGCAATTAACTAATAGTTGAGTGGAAGGATCCAGAACCCCCTTGGAAGGAGGTGCACGAAATCCATAGGGGAAACCCTAGAGATTTCGTCCAATGGGTCCAGATAAGGCCCTTGGGTTTTGCTTAGGCCCTAAGCAAAGGATAATTAGGGTTTTCCCTAAACCCTAGATCCCTCAGCTATTTAAGGAGCCTCCTGGCTCACATTTTAGGTGACTTGTTCTTTGGAAGAAACCCTGGCCGAAATTGCATACTCCCTCCCCTCTCTCCTCTTCTACTTTCCTTCTTGCTAGTTCTTGGGTGTGATTCCATTAGAGGCATTACACTTGTGGTGCTAAGCTTCCAAGAAGATCAAGATCAAGATCAAGGGAATTATCAATTGTTTGCTATAACAATTGAAAGGTATGTAACTCCTAAACCCTAGTTTACTATTTTCGAAAATAGCCTCCTCCTCTAGGGTTCTTGTTTTGCAATTCAAAGTTGTATGTTCAATAGTTAAAACATAGATCCAAAGTAGGTTGCATGTGAACTTAGGAATTGTTTTCTAGTTTATTTGTTTTACCTAAAACCCATCACTTTTTGCCCTTAGTAGGTTTAACTGTGGACTTTGGTCTTGTGAGTGGTTTGGACCTTAATCTAATTAAGGTTAATTATTTGTTAACTAGGCGGAGTCTAGATCTGGCAGTTCAGGTGCTAGGTTTTCGTGTCATTAGTATCAGGTGAGTCCCCTCACTTACTCTTATCTGTATGGTAGGATAGCTATAATATTATGAAAAGTTGGGTCTAGCTGTTAAGTTATGTTATGTTATGTGCTAATATGATATTTGTTTGTGATCGGGGCTGCTGATAGCCAACCGGGGGTTGCGGATAACCTTACGAGCATGCTGTTAGCTTACCAGGACTGCTGATAGTCCCAGGGTTGCAGATAACCCATAACTGTTTACTTATGCTATGTTATATGTGGTATCTTTGGGGAACTCACTAAGCTTTGTTCTTACAGTTGTTGATTTGTATGTGGCAGGTACTTCGCAGGACCACGGGAAAGCGAATGTCTGATTGTACACACGCACTGGGAATTTATTACTGGGACATGATCTTTATGTACTATGATAACTATGACATCTGTGTTTTGAAATGACTTGTAATTAATCTGGCTGTGAAACTATGTTTTTGGAAGTTTTAAAAATGAAAATTTTGGTCTAAAATTTGAGGTGTTAGAATTTGGTATCAGAGCCCTGGTTTGAGGGATTTGGATGAGCCTTTGGGTGATTCCAAACTCAAACTGAGGGTTTGAACAATTTTAACAAACTTAACAAGGAATGAAAACTTTTACACGAGGAAAACCCTATATAAGCAGTGTGTACAATCGACTAGCGCTCGAGCGACAGTTTCCCAAAAATACCTCATTTTCATTTTAGTATTGCAGAGTAGACATGTTGTATTATGAGCAAATAGGATTTCATGCTAGTTAAGTGTAGGCTAAGGAATCTTGCTGAAACAATATAAATGTTGCCTGATTAATGATGCCTTAGCCTAGGAATTCATTCCTTATTTAATTATTTGTTTGGTGTATGCTTTATAGTTGTACATAGATAAGATTTTATAGCCTTAGAATGCATGATTTAGCCTTTCTTCATGTTCCTTGTTTGGTTGTGGATTTAAGGTAGGATCATTTATTTGAGTGTCTATCGAGTCTTGTACTATGTACAATTGGCATACGTGAGGCAAATGGCAAGGGCAACGGAGATCCTGTGAGGTAGAGCAGTGCTGGGAGTGGTCTAGAACTAGTATCTAGACGTATGTTGAGGTTCTCAGGAACCAGTATGGCGAGTCCATAGCTGATGTGAGGAGGTAGAGTTCTTGGGGTCTCAAGGGTGCGACCCGAGACGAATATGGATTGGTGTGAAAGGTAGTATTGAGCTCGTACTACTGAAAGCACTGGATCCGTATGCGGCTTGGGAAATAACCTTGAGGGACTAGAGAGCCTGTAGGGGTGAGGGTCGATATATGTGTTTAGCTTATGATCATTATTTTTCTTATGCATTTTAGTATGGTGGTTACCCGAGGTTCAGGCTCCAGCGACCCTAAGAGGACGAGTGCCAGTGATGATGAGATTTGCAGGATCATTGCCGCAGAGGTGGCCGCGTCAATCCGAGAAGCTATCCTGGAGATGTTTGGGTCTATTAAGACCACACTGATTGAGACCTTTAATGAGCGCTATACCGCTGTTACTGAGGCCATGACTGTCGTAGCCACCGCAGCTCTCGCTACTACGAGACCATTGGGGGGGGGGGGTGATTCGTTGTGGTATCAGGAGTTCACCAACATGAAGCCACCCAAGTTTGATGCGGCCCAGGATCCGATTGCCGCTATGAGATGATTCTCTGATGTTGAGGAATGTTTCTATACCTGTTCCTGTCCGGAGAATTTGAGGGTTCGGTTCGTATTGAACCTGCTTCGCTTGGGAGCGTAGGACTGGTGGAAGTTTGTGACCGCTGACTACACGCCTGCAGAGCATGTTGTGATGACTTGGGAGAGGTTTATTACGATGTTCAGGGATGAGTTTGTGCCTGCAGTTGAGTGGGAAAGGTTAGCCCAGGAGTTCCTGTCTCTCAAACAGAAGACAAAGACGGTAACTAAGATCACCAGGATGTTTCATGAGAGGGCTTTTTTTTGCCCTGAGCAGGTATCGACGATGCAGGCTCGTGTAGCCCGGTATTGGATATCAGGGAGTTTGTGGTGAACACCACGTATAGGACATTGGCTGAGTTGCAGACCAATGCCAGGAGGAGAGAGATCGAGTTGCAGAATCAGGTTAGGGAGGAGAGTGAGGCCCAGGGCAGGGATAGGAGGCCAGTGTAGTCGTAGCCAGCGACTAAGCGGGCTAAGCCCGCTGATCAGAGATCTGGAGGCCAGAAGGGCCACACTTGCGGGAAGTGCGATAAGGCTCACAAGGGACCATGTCGGTTCGGGTCAGCTTGCTATCTATGTGGCAAGGAGGGGCATATGGCTAGGGAATGCCCCAAGGTATTTCGAGTTTGCTTCAGTTGCAATCAGACGGGACACATAAAGGCCGAATGTCCATAGCTTGCATCCACGGCGGTTCAGACTCCCGCCCCAGCAACACTGTGTATCATCGATGGCCGAAAGGGGATGGCCGAGACACCGAGGGCTTGGGGCAGAGCATTTCAGTTGATAGTATAGGAGGCTCGTGCAACTCCAGATGTCGTGGCTGGTATGTATTCCTTATCTTTTTCTGTTGATTTATTTATGCTGCTTATATTGTCAATTGTGTAGGTACGTTCCTTGTGAATTTCGTACTTACGCTTGTGCTATTTGACTCGGGTGCGAGTCGGTCTTTTGTGTCATCATCTTTTAGTCGCAGTTTTAGTATTCCGCGAGAGGTCTTGGGCAATCCCTTGAGAGTCTCGATACCGGATGAGCATCTTGTCTCAGCTATGGATGTCTATCGGGGTTGTATGCTAGAGATTTTCGGTGTTGGATATCCGATTGATCTCATCCCTATCTCGATGGGGGATGTTTGTGTGATCGTGGGTATGGATGTGTTGAGCCGGTTTGGGGCTTTGATCGACTGCGAGCGCCACCTAGTGACAGTCTGGGATCCTAGTGGGGGAGTGCTGACTATCTATGGCGAGGGTACTAGATCGGGATCACCCTTCTGTTCTGCTGCCAGGGCAAGGCAGAGGTTATAGCATGGGTGTATGGGTTTTCTGGCATATGTGGTGGATACTCGGGCTTAGAAGAAAGGATCGACTTAGGTTTCTGATGTTCCGGTGGTATGCGATTTCCCTGATGGTTTTCCCAAGGAGTTACCGGATGTGCCTCCTGAGAGGTAGGTGGAGTTCCGGATCCATCTGATTCTGGGTGCGGTGCCGATCGCCAAGGCACCGTACCGTCTTGCACCTCCTGAGATGCAAGAATTATCCTCTCAGCTGCAGGAGCTGTTGGGGGAAATGGTTCATTATACCGATCGGTTCTCCGTGGGGAGCTCCGATCCTTTGCATCAGGAAGAAGGACGGTTCGCACCAGATATGCATTGATTATCGAGAAATGAACAAGCTGACGGTGAAAAACCGTTACCCTTTTCCGAGGATAGATGATCTTTTTGACCAGTTGCAGGGGGCATCTTGGTTTTCCAAGATTGATTTGAGGTCCGACTCTCATCAGATGAGGGTACGGGGGGAGGATATTCAGAAGATGGCCTTCTGAACTTGTTATGGGCATTACGAGTTTGTGGTGATGCTTTTTGGGCTCATCAATGCACTGACATTGTTCATGGAACTCATGAACCGGGTGTGTAGGCCCATGTTGGATCGATCAGTAATCGCTTTTATCAATGGCATTCTACTATATTCGAAGACTAGGGAACAACATGAGGAGCATCTGCGAGAGATTCTTAGGGTTTTGAGGATGGAGAGGCTTTATGCCAAATTCTCCAACTGTGAAATCCGGTTGAGGGAGGTTCAGTTTTTGGGGCACCTCATCAATCAGAATGGCATTTTGGTCGACCTAGCCAAAATTGAGGCGGTAATGCAGTGGGAGGTACCGAGATCTCCATTAGAGATTTGGAGTTTCCTTGGTTTGGCAGGCTATTGTCGGAGGTTCATCAGAAATTTCTCCAAGATTGCTATTCCTCTCACCAAGTTGACCAGGAAGGATGTTGCCTTTAGTTGGGGGCCTGAGCAGCAGGCATCATTTGAGACTCTACGTCAGAGGTTGTATGAGGCTCTAGTGCTTGCCCTCCCGGAGGGAGTTGAGGATTTTGTATTCTATTGTGATGCATCCATTATGGGATTAGATGTTGTGTTGATGCAGAAAGGGCATGTGATAGGCTACGCTTCGAGGCAGCTGAAGCCTCACGAGGCGAGGTACCCTACTCATGATTTGGAGTTAGGGGCGGTGCTTTTTGCCCTCAAGATTTGGCGTCACTATATCTATGGTGTCCGGTGTACCATCTACACCGACCATAAGAGCCTGAGATACCTTATGGATTAGCCTAATTTGAATATGAGGCAGAGGAGATGGTTGGATGTTGTGAAGGACTATGATTGTGAGATCTTGTATCATCCAGGAAAGACCAATGTGGTGGTCGATGCCTTGAGCCAGAGGGCAGCGAGTACCTCGATGCGAGATGTGTATGAGGATGACAATGATGACACTAGTTTTAGAGATCATCAAGGAAGCACAATCAGAGGCCATAAAAGAAGAGAATAGTAAGAGTGAGCGGGTGATCGGTCAGGTTTCGGCATTTGATATGGACAGTAGAGGGCTTTTGACTCTCCATGGGCGAGTATGGGTGTCGTATGCGGGTGGGGGCCGTCGGATTTTGATGGAGGAGACCCATAAATCGAGATTTTCTATCCACCCGGGGACCACAAAAGATGTATCTTGACCTGAAGCATAATTATTGGTGGCCATGTATGAAGATAGATGTGGCATGGTTTGTGGATAGATGCTTGACCTGCCGAAAGGTCAAGGCAGAGCACCAGTTCCCTCATGGCAAGTTGCATCCTCTGGAGGTTCCCCTATGCTATGTATTTCATTACCAAGCTACCGATAACTGTGAGGGGTGTTGACACTATCTGGGTGATAGTGGATCTTTTGACGAAGAGTGCTTACTTCTTAGCCATTAGTGAGAACTCTTCTGCGGAGAAGTTGGCCGAGATTTATGTTCGTGAGGTGGTGGCTCGACATGGGGTGCCGACTTCTATTGTGTCTGACCAGGATGTGCGCTTTACTTCTAGATTCTGAAAGAGATTCCATGCGGAGTTGGGTACCCGACTACAATTTAGCATCGCGTACCATCCGCAGACGGACGGGTAGAGCGTTCAGACAATTCAGATGCTCAAGGATATGTTGCGTGCGTGTGTTATTAATTTTGGTGGGAGTTGGGACTCCTATCTTCCTTTGGCTGATTTCTCTTATAATAACAACGATCATTCCAGTATCGGTATGCCTCCGCTCGAGCTCCTTTATGGTCGGAGGTGTCAAACTCCTATTTATTGGGGCGAATTGGGACAGAGGGTCATGGGGAGCACTAAATTCGTGCTCAAGACAACTGAGCTTATACTACAGGTTTGACAAAGACTTTTGACCGCACAAAGCCGTCAAAAGAGTTATGCGGATCGGAGACGCTCTGAGTTAGAGTTCCAGGTGGGGGATTTTGTGCTCCTGAAGGTGTCACCCTGGAAGTAGGGATGTCAAAAACCCCCACGGGACCCCGTTCCCGTGGGACCCCAATGCCGTACGGGACTAATTTTTAAAAAACTTCGGGAGCGGGAGCGGGGGCGGGGGCGATATTAACTGCCGTTTATTTTTGGGACCGGGGGCGGGAGTGAGTATTTCCGTCATGTACTCCCGCGGGGGCCCCGTTTATATTTATATAATATATATATATATATATATATATATATATATATATATATATATATATATATATATATATATATATAAAATTTAAAATACGAATGGGAAATTAGGGCTTTAGCTTTCC
Organism: Lactuca virosa; assembly: GCF_052849685.1. NCBI lineage: Eukaryota > Viridiplantae > Streptophyta > Magnoliopsida > Asterales > Asteraceae > Lactuca > Lactuca virosa. Next base: position 64,051,548 of record NC_136433.1, read on the forward strand.
GTGTTCCGTCGATTGACTCATTCTCATTCTCGGTCAGCCTTCACAATACGATTATACGAATGATGACTAGGTTCCGACTTCAGCTTCTTCCTTCCTTCCCGTAGTACCTGTAGTGTACTCCGACTGCGACTTCTCATCGTCTCCAACTCCCACCGGCGATCGGCGACAGGCGAGTAGGCGACCAACGAGGCAGCGACCTGCATTTGTGTTTCCCGTCACCGCCGCCGACCCCTTCTGCATTCCACGGTAATGTATTCAGAACAGAACTCCGACTACGACTTCTCCAAGTCTTAATTTCTGTCTTTCCTTCTCCATTTGCGTTTCTGTCTTTCCTTCTCCGATTCAATTGACATTCGATTCTACCACTTGACTGATTTTGATTTCTCAAACATTAGTGTGGATTAAGGTTTATTCAGTGTTGTTGATTTCGATTTCTCAAACATTAGTGTGGATTAAGGTTTATTTCAGTGAACAGATTTCACAGTCTTAATTTGCTGCTTGCTGCTATCAATTTCACAGTCTTTATTTCAGTGAATAGACTTCGGTCTTGACAGTTCACATTTCACAGTCTTAATTTGCTGCTTGCTGCTATCAATCTCACAAACTAGAAGTCTAGAAGTGTAATAGAAGTCTAGAACTATAATAGAATCTAGAATTCAATTGTGTTTATCAAGGGCTTACATGTTTGTTTATATACATGTATTTTCATCACTTCTTGGATCTGTAATAGAAGTTTTGGATATATTTTTCCCCAAAATATGTGAAATAAAGATTGCTCTAAAGAAATGGGATACATCTAGTTTCATTGAAATAAGCGAAATGTCCAAAAATATGATTACAAAGTTTGATGAGTATTGGAAAGAAAGTCACGGGGTGTTGGCTATGGCGACAATATTGGATCCAAGGTTTAAGATGAAGTTCCTAGAGTATTTTTTTCCTATTATCTATGGAGTAGATAATGCAAAAGATGAAATTCAGAAAGTGCGTCAAATTTGTGAAGATATATATTTGCGATATGAGTCAAGTGTTATGAGTCAAGCAAGTAATGATGATATTACTAGTAAGCCCACTTCTAGTCGAGATGCAGCTCCCGCAAGTGACATGGACTCATTAGATGCTTTCTTTTCATGGAATTCTTCTACTAGTGAAGTTTTTGTAAAAATGAATTAGAAAGGTACTTAGAGGAAGGCACTTTACCCCGGATTCATGAGTTTGATTTGTCAGGTTGGTGGAAGTTAAATGGGGTTAAGTATCCTACATTGTGTTTGATTGCAAAAGATATATTAGCCATTCCTATCTCCACTGTTGCTTCAGAGTCTTCTTTTTCTACAAGTGGTAGAATCGTTGGTCCACATAGGAGTAGACTTCTTCCGTCAACAATTGAAGCTATCATATGCACTCAAAATTTGGCTATGGGCGGGTAAAAAAGGTATGTATGAATTTGCTTGAACCATTGTTTTTTAATTCATTTTAATATATTATGCTTATTACCTTTATTTATTTTTTCTTTGTTAGGTTGTGTTATTGATGATGATGATGTACATTCAGATGAAGACGACGAGGGACTTGAGGTAAGATTGTTCAATTTGTCATTTTGTATTGAATAAACTAATATAATAATTTATTTTATTATTATTTTTGTTATTTATTTAGGGAGGATATTCAAATGTCAGTGAATGAAGAGTTGAAGGAAATCAATGGATACTGAAGATGTAGTGAATTGGTGTTTTATATTTGTAATTTTGGATTTGTTGTATTTTGCATTTGTAATGTTGGATTTGTCTTCGTAAGATTGTTGGATTTTTCTTTGTAAGATTGTAAGATTGTTGGAATTGTTGGAATTTTAAATTTTTAGTTTCAAAAAGATTAGGTTTTAAGCTTTTAAATTTATTAAAAATAGTATTTTTGCCAAAAACAAAGCAGTTTTTTAGCAAAAAAAAAATCCAATTTTAAGCTGGGGAACCGGGGGAACGGGGGCGGGACCGGGGCGGTGGAGATAACCGGGGGCGGGACCGAGGGCTATGTAAACGGGGGAACCGGGGGCGGGAGCGGGGGCAGGGGCAACGGCTGATTTCGGGGGCGGGGGCGGGGGCACCTATTTCCGCTCCCGTTTTCCCCCGTTGACATCCTTACCTGGAAAGGGTGTTATCCGCTTCAGGAAGCGGGGAAAGCTGGGCCCCATATTCATTGGTCCTTTCTGAGTGTTGGCCCGGGTGGGCAAGGTGGCTTACCAGAGGAATTGAGTCACATCCATGATACCTTCCATGTATCACAGCTGAGGAAGTGTATAGCCAATGAGGCGGCTGTGGTTCCCTTGGAGGACATTCAGGTCGATGATCGCCTGAATTATGTAGAGAATCTTGTAGCCATCTTGGATCGTAAAGTGAAAACCTTGAGGAACAAGGTCGTGAACTTTGTTAAAGTTCGGTGGTAGCACCGCAGAGGTTCGGAGTGGACATGGGAACCGGAGTTCGAGATGCGTGAGCAGTATCCTGAGCTGTTTCCAGAGGATGACTTCGAGGGAGAAGTCTGTTTTTAGTGGGGGAGAATTGTAACATCTCAAAATAAGGTACATTTTTATTTTTGAATCTTTCTTCTTATGTCCAAATTAGTCCCTTAATGTGAAAAGTTGGCAAGTCAGTACGCGGGGCGTATGCATGAGTACACGCAGCGTACTCATGCACCATGTAGGATCGCGGAGACCACCTAGTACGTTGGGCGTACTAGGCTCAGATGCAAACCCTAATATTCTATTGTCCCCTTTAAATAGAACATGATGGCCTCATTTCTAGCCACCCTTATTAGCCTCCAACCCTCTCTGAAACCCTAATTTCGTGTGTGTGGCTTGTGAGTGTGATTTTGCAAGTTTTGAGTGATTCTTGGCTCTTGTAGTTGAAGAAGAAGGTTAGAGAAGAAGAAGAAGGTGCCATCAAGCTTAGAGATCTAGAAACCTCCCACCTTTGTACATCATTTTCAGGTATAAAGCCTATACCTTGGCTAGTATTCTTCTAGATCTCTTTAGTGCAAGTTTTATGAGCTTAAGTCCCCAAAGTTTGGACCTTTTTGAGTTGGAGACTCTCCAGAGAGTTTAAGCTGTCCTTTTATGCATCCTTGGGCTTCTAGGTTGATAAAAATGTTTGCTTGATCTTTCCTTTGCCCCCATGCATGAGTAATGTACCTTGGAATGGATGAAATGATGTTTTAGCCTCTCTTAGCCATGCAAAGGCTTAAAGCCCACGACTTTTATGGATTAAGAGGTCTTAATTTAGTTAGATCTATGGATGGAGTGGTTGTCTTAACGGATTAAGACCAAAAAGTAAGGAAAAAGGAAGTTCGTGGAGTACACTGTGCGTACTCCCAGCTACGCGCAACGTAGCTCGGTGATGCCCCGTCGCATGCTTAGCCAGGTTGTACGCCCAACGTACTCGCTGGGTGTTGACTTTTGCTGATTTTGACTTTTGGTCAAAGTTTAGGGTTTTGGACCAAGGGAGGGGCAAATTGGTCATTTTTTCCCTTAGTTGGTTTAATTGTGGACTTTGGACTCGTGAGTGGTTTGGACCTTAATCTAATTAAGGGTAATTATTTGTTAACTAGGCGGAGTCTAGATCCGACAATTTGGGTGCTAGGTTTTCATGTCATCAGTATCAGGTAAGTCCCCTTACTTACTCTTACCTGTATGGTAGGATAGCTGTAATATTATGAACAACTGGGTCTAGCTGTTAAGTTATGTTATGTTATGTTATGTGTTGATATGATATTTGTTTGTGACCGGGGGTTGCTGATAGCCAACCGGGGGTTGCAGATAACCTTACGAGCATGCTGTTAGCTCACCAGGACTGCTGATATTCCCAGGGTTGCAGATAACCCATAGTTGTTTACTTATGTTGTGTTATATGTGGTATCTTTGGGAACTCACTAAGCTTTGTGCTTACATTTTTTGATTTATATGTGGCAGGTACTTCACAGGACCGCGGGAAAGCAAAGGTCTGATTGTACACACGCACTGAGAATTTACTATTGGGACATGATCTTTATGTACTCTGATAACTATGACATCTGTGTTTTGAAATGACTTGTAATTAATCTGGCTGTGTAACTATGTTTTTGAAAGTTTTAAAAATGAAAAATTTGGTCTAATATTTGTGGTGTTTCAGGTAGATTAAAATATTTTACAACAAAAACAAAAAACTTTATCTAAAATTTTATAGTATACTAACCATTTTTGATCACGTGACAAACCATTATTTAACTTTCTAGTATAAAATGCATAAGAAAAATGTCTAGAAAATTTATCTTTAGGAAACACAAGATTCATTTCTCTTATTGGCCCCTTTTCAATTAGAATATCTATTGATTTAATGTCAAGAGAATCCCAATTTCTAAGATAAAAAATATCTATAGATTCATTTAAATTAGTATTTTCTTCATTTATATTAGTATCATGTTCATTTAAATTAATATTTTCTTCATTCAAACTAGCAAAATTTTCATTTATGTTTGTATCTTGTCCATTCGAATTAATATTTTCTTCATTCAAATTATTATCATGTTCATTTAAATTAATGTTTTCTTTATTAACACTAGCAACATTTTCATTTAAGTTAGTATCATGTTCATTAAAATTAATATTTTCTTTATTAACCATAGACCCTTTCTCTTTTTGTAAAGAAGCCTCAACAAGTTTTCGTTTTTTTTCGTTTTTCACTACCGGATAAGTATTTTTTAGAAAATATTTTATGATTGACAATAAAGTAAAAACTACTTTAAGAAAAGAATACACCTGATTTCTTTGATTTCTTTGTGAAATATGTTGAACTGTTGAAGCCTAATATCAAAGCAAGCTGTAAAAATCAATAACAAAAAACATTAATATGATAACTAAAATAATATCAAAAATCAAATAGCCAATACATCATATTACAATGTAACATTGTCAAATACTCAAGTCGGATATCTAATAGTTTAGTAATACTTTGAAGGTTTGAACTTTGAAGCTGAAATTCTGAAAGAATCAAGTCAGAAGCAAAACATAGAAATTTTGAAGGCAGAAACATTTATTTTCACTAATTCAGAAATATGATATTGTAAAAGAATAGATATAAGATTTCAGAAACAAAAATCAGAAACTAAGAATCTGTAACTGAATTACTAAGAAAAAGGCTAGAAATTAAAATGAGAAATTAGAATGAGAAACTAGATATTCAGTTGAATTGAATCAATTTGATACAGAATTAAAATTTTCCTAAATTAGTGAAACAAAAATCAGCCTTCTGCTTCCCTAATTTTTCATATTCCTCTTTAATTGAATCTAATGAAACGAATTGAATGAGAATCTGAAATCGATTAGACAATTACCTGGTGTCCTTGTCCATGTGTCGGCGTGTCAATATCAGTTTATTTTCAGCCTTCTGCAACTGAAATCGATTAGAAATTAAATCTAATCGTCAATTTTCAGCCTTCTGCAACTGAACTCGCAAGTAGCACTGTAGCAGCCGAAGATTACAAAGTTAACCGATTATCAATATCAGTTTATGATTATCCGATAGAGCAGAGAGTTGCGTGAGACTATGAGAGACAAAGTGAGAATTGAGAATTAAGAAACCAGAAACGAGATGTATTATATCTAGAGTCGAGACGATTAGCCGTTAGAGATTAAATATTGTGAGAGAAAATCGACGATTCAGTATCAAGGCGTGAGGCGTCCATTCAATTACCTACCGATTCATATGTCGCCCTAATCTCGATTTCCCACTTTCCCCACTACCTTCCTTAGTCTCGTTCCTATTTGATATTCATGGAAATCGGAATCACGTTCAACGACATCAAGATTCAAGCGACCTATTTTATTAATTTTTTGGGTTAATGTATTTTGGATTGGACATTGGACTAACTTTGGGCCCCTAAAGAAATATATAGATAAATAAAAGTTATATATATATATATATATATATATATATATATATATATATATATATATATATATATATATACACACACACACACACGATACATATTCTAGAATTTTTGGCCCCCCTCGAGTCGTAGGCCCTGGGCGGTCGCCCAGGTCGCCCATCGTCTGGACCGCCCATGGACAAAAGCAATCAAGCATTACTAAGATCCTAACAACACGTCACTATGTTTTCAATAGTTGTTTGATGTTAAATGGATTATCATAATGTCCATTTGTTCTAACATCTGTAAACATGGGGTGTGGATCGAATCTTTCTCATATGTGTTCAGGGGCGGTTCTTAGTGGGTGCCAGCAGCGGCACCGACAACGCCTGCTATTTTTGTAGGTAGTGGAGAAAATCTTGAAATCATTTTTTACCTATTGTCACTTTTGGTCCCCTAACTGGCTGGTCAATGCCTGGCTGTGTGTTCTTGGACACGTGTTATGTTACTCAAATACTTCTCGAACATTTCTTTCTCACCGCTTCCTCTTATCTGTAGCTCCTCCTAAATCGACATTGCCATTCCCACCACTTCTTTTTTCTTCTATCTGTTCCACCTTACAGGAATGGCGATTTCCTTCACAATCACCGACGCCTTTGTAACCTCTCTCTATGCGATTCATGGTTCACAGATTGATTCCACTGTGTTCTTCCTTTGTAACCTTCGCATAGTTGCAGTGGACCAAAGATACCATCAACGACACTTGATTTCATTTTGTTCTCTCCAGCGATTATCACCACCACGCCACAGGATCCACCGATTGAAGCCAAGTATTTTGAATTATCACCAACATGCCATATGAACCATCAGGGCATATTTTACCGGTAACGGAATTGGTATTTCCGACGATGAGCTCGACAACCATCGAAGATTTCGATACTTTTCCTTTGTTGTTTCTCGTTATTTTTCTCTTTTGACAAAGAAATCAAGTTTAAATGCAAGTTTATTGTGATTTGAGGGTATGCCATACACCCACCTCCCCTGCCTTCTCCTTCTCTGACGACTAACCATTCATTCGACAACCAACACCAACATTTGATTTCAGGTTCGTTTAACTTCAAATTTGTAAACAGATGAAGGTTAAATGTTGGTTAATGGGTGTTTATGCTGGTATATATGTGTCAATATTGGTAAAAGTAGACATTATTGCTTAGCAGAAGGTAAAGGTAGTCACTAGTGTTTCAATACAGTTTGAATTTATTTGCTTCATTGTGTAGATTGTAATGTTTTTCGGAGACTTTTCTGAATTGCAGTATCGTAACATGTGTAATATCCCGGGATTTTAGTATTTTCAAATCCTTCCATTGGTTTTTAAATATGTCATTTTGGGTCCTTGGAGTATAAAGATGTAGCGCTAGTGGCAAAATGGTAATTTTGGGGGCAGGAGTAGTATGTTGGGCGTACATGTGAGTAGGCTAACGAGTTTGGATTTTAATTTTTGATTCAATGGGGCGGGTTTTGACCCTGATTCGCTCCAAACCCATAAGAATTTAACGGGTTTGGATTTTAATTTTTGATTCGTTTACCCGTTTACGATCCATACCCGTTTACCCTTTTAGCAAATGGGTCGGGTATGGATCATGGTCGATTCGCTCCACTTATGACCCGCCCCATTTAATATATATATATATATATATATATATATATATATATATATATATATATATATAGGGGACAGTTCAAATAAAAACAGTAAATAGTGTGAGAACGTAAAAACACTTTTTTATGTTATTATTCTGCAATTAATTTTGTATCGACAACTTTATGTCATTATTCAGCATACAATAAATGAATAGTCAAAGGTTAAAATTAAAATTAGAATTTACTACAAAAATGGACATGCATAAGTTTATAACAGAATAATAACATTGTAATGAATATATGACTAATCGAAAGTTAATATTTATATTAGAATTACTTCAACAATACAGATATACAAAATTCATTATAGAATAATAACATAAACATAGTGTTTTTACGTTCTCACACTATTTACTGTTTTTATTTGAACTTACTTATATATATATATATATATATATATATATATATATATATATATATATATATATATATATATATATATATATATATATATATATATATATATGACAACAAAATATACAACTCGATGTCTAAGTAAAATGTGATTTTTATTGTATTGGACTTTGAGTATTAATTAATGTACATCTTGTTTAAGTAGACATTTTATCCTTTTTGAGAAATATTACTTTGTGGAACACATAAAAATTACGAAAATTTAATATTATAAAAGGGTCGGGTTAATGGGTCGGGTATTCGTTGATTCGGTGGATACGGGTATGGATTTGACTATTCAAGACCCTGAGGGTTATTGGAGCGGGGCGGGTCATGTTTTTATTTTTTTATACGGGTTTGGATCAATGGTGATTCGCTCCAAACCCGCCCCATTGACAGGTCTAGGCGCACCCTAGTATGGTGGGCGTACACATATGTACGATGGGCGTACTAATGTCCGGGTGAAACCCTAATTTTTAGGGTTTGAAGAGTATTTAAGCACCTTTATGGATCTTTTAGCCTCACTCTTTTAGCCTCCAAGTCCTTGAGTCGCTCTTAGCAAACCCTAACCCATAAGAGAGTGTTTTGAGCTTAAAGTGTGTTATTTGTGTTCTTAAAGGAGAAGGAAGTGCATCAAGGAGTCTAGGAAGGAAAGCAAGCTTTTAGATCTTGGATCATCATCTCCTTGGGAAGCTTCAGAAGGTAAAAAGTTGCTACCTTTATGTTTGGTTTGCTTAGATCTCATCTTGGTAGCTTTATGATGTTCTTTTGTCCCTAAAAGTCCCATTGTTGTGCATGTTTGGTTTTGGACATTTTGAGTTGTCCTTCAAGACCCTAGGAAGGGTCCTTAGTCATAAAAATGAGGTCCCAATGGCCAGAAGTGTCTCATGCATTTAGAAAAAGGGTCGTACTGGATTAAGACCTTGTATTAAGAACTTATGGACGTGTAAAGTCATAAAGTTGGAGACTTTATGACTCTAGGGTGCATTTGGACCATGGATTTGTAATATGGGCTTAAGTGCTTAAGTCATTAACCACTTAATGTACTTTTTGGATCTGCGAGGGTACGCCCCGCGTACTGAGAAGTACGCCCCGAGTACTCGGTCATCCACCCCATTGGTGGTCAACGCGAGGCTCGCGTACGCCCAGCGTACGTCGTCTGTTGGGTTTTTGAGTTTGGGCTTCAAGTTTTGGGCCACATTTTAGGCTTGAATGCTTGGGCCCTCATTGGTCTATCTAAGTATGAGTGTTTTGGGCTAGTTAGCGAGCTGGACCTTAGGATAAGGCCGCCCAATAAGGAGTTTGGGCCCAGTTTGGAAAATGGGGCCAATTATGGGTCTTGAAGTAATTTGGGCCTTTTGGATCAAACATTGGACTTAGGTATTGGACTAATTAGGGAAAGGGTAAAGTGGACATTTACCCTAAGTATGCATCCTTAGTCAAGGATGGTAATCCAATTGTTAATTGAATGTTTGTTTTGTTGTGATAGTTCGGGATATTACGTGAGCCAGCAGCCGGAGGTTTTAAGTGTGATTCGACATTGTGAGGTGAGTTTTCCTCACTATACTTGCAGGTCGAAGGCACCGATGCCGATCCCTTTGGATCGATATCCTATTATGCATGATGTTACATAGTAGTGATCTGTTAGATTAGAATCCTCGTAGATAGGATTGGTCTATGCTTAGTGATCTGTAAGATCTGTCTGTTTGTTTGCTGGCTGGTTAATAGTATGTTTATCTGTATTATGTACACATGATTAGTTAGTGGTTGAGGCTTCACTGCTTTGTGCGTAAGCCAACAGGCCGGGGCATTTCAACCCGATGGTTGAGGGCCTAGGGTATTCCATCCCGAGGATGATTCGACCCATAGTATATTGGAATTCCAAACCGATGGTTAAGGGGCCTGGGGTATTCCAACCCGATGGTTGATTGGACCCATAGTATGTTGGCATTCCAACTTGATGGTTGAGGGGCCTAGGGTGCTCCAACCCGATTGTTGATTGGGCCCATAGTATACTGTTTTGTTTTGTGCTATTTGTTATGTGTTGGTATTTTGGGGGAACTCACTAAGCTTTGGGCTTACAGTTTTGGATTATGTTTCAGGTACCTCAGAGGATCGCAGGAAGGCGAAGGCATGATCGTGCACCTGCTCATGTTTTTTTATGATTTTGGGATTTCTCTGATAATGAACTCATTTTGAAAACAATATGTAAACAATGATGGTTTTTGACTTGTTTAAAAGTTCAAAATTTTCATGAATTTTATGGACGTTACAACATGACTACAGTTTTGACAAGTGGTTATCTGGTAACACAAAAGATAAGTTTGACATATTTTATGTTCTCATTTCACTCCAATAAGTGAAGTTTTTATTTGAACTTCTTATTAAAGTCACGTTTTTTAAAGGAGTTTATTTACTTTTCTTATAGGCATTATACTTTGAAATTTTATTCAGTTATAGCATTGATACACAAATTTTATAATTTTTCTACTTGGAGGTTGGTTGGAGTTTAATCATTTTTACTTTAATGTTTAAGGACCTAATGTAATTTTTTTATTGTCTCACATTCCAGATGTAATTTAAGGAGACATGGCTGATAATGGACTATTATATGAGGCTGTTAATGTACTTATTTGCTTATAGAGTGTTATGTTATATTAACCTGTAAAATAAGAAGCACATTGTTACTTCTTACATTTAGTCTTTTGTTGGGTTAAATGCAAAAAATCTCAATGTAGCAACTTACTTTCATTTGTCATTATTATTATTTTTTTAAATTTACTTCAATAGAAAATATAGCAACTTACTTTCATTTTCCAATGAAAATACATTGTTATTTCTTGCTCTTTCAAAGTAAGATGATATATATATTAGTCAATAAAGTGAAATTTCATTGCTATTTTTTGCATTTCGCCCATTAAAGTTTGGTTAATTATTTTGTTTTGAAATAACCACATGTTTGCAATTATTTAGGAGTGTCTGATAAGTTCATTCTAGTTTTATAGGAAAACAATTCTTACCTTAGTGACACTTCAATCAAAGACAAAAGCAGGTAACTTTACCTTTTACTCCTTTTTTACTAGCATTTGTTTGGACATAGGGTTTATTATAAGCATTTGTATCAGGGGTTGCAGTTGGGTAATTTTATTATTTGTGATTCCATTTTTCTTTTATTTTGTTTCTATATTTTAGGATTATATATTTTAAAGTTCATTCTGATTAAGTTTTTGTAACACCCTGTTCCGAATTGTTTCCTATTTCGGGGTGGTGACCAAAGATCGGGATCAAGCTTAGGACCATTGAGGAAATGAGATCTGGACCTATTTGGATATAGGTGATGTAAGTCTAGATGATCCGGGGGTTCGGTTTGTATTTTGGAGCCAAGGGATATTTTGGTAAATGTCAGCTCGGACTTTCATGTAAATTGGATTTTTATTCGGGAAATTTTAAGGCAATTATGAGATGATAAAAGCGTAGAGCTTCTCGTTACCTTTTCATGGATATAAGGATCGTCAGAATCGGATTTATAATGAAGAAGTTATGGCCTGCGTAAGAATTTAGGGTTTCGGGGAAAATCCTAGTACGCGGGGCGTACATGGGGGTACGTAGGGCGTACTCGTGCGAGGACCCTTACGTGAGGCGTACCATGGCATATGATGGGCATAGTCAGCAGTTTCATCGCGAAGCTTCGGCCTCGTATGCTGGGCGTATGAGGAGTACGCTAGGCGTACGAGGAGTTCAAGAAACCCTAATTTAAGTGTCTTGTACCCTATATAAACACCTTAAGAACCTAGGGCTGACCTCTTTACCAACCCCCAAACCTCCTAAAACCCTAAATCGTCCCTTAAGCTTTCTTGGTGGTGTTCTTGACCCCTTGAGAGGATTTTAGTGGTTGTTTTGCTCATTGTGAAGGAATCTTTGAATATTGAAAGTGCCTTGCTTGGAAGGAAGGTCATAGATCCAAAATCATCTCACTTGTTGCAATCTCTTTGAGGTATCAAGTTCATACCTTGGCTTGTAGATGTTTAGATCTCTTCACAGTTTGTTTTGTTATGTTTTTGGTCCCATTTTGGGTTGATTGAAGAGTTAAGACGTTTTAAGGGCTTGTTCTTTTAGATCTGAGCTTATGGTGGACTCCTTGAGCATAAAGGTGCAAGATTTGTGGGATTTTTGGTCACATGCATGCATTAAGTCACTTGTTAAGTCCTCTTTAAGCTTAAGAGCTTCATTTAGCCATGCATGAATGTAAAGTTAGCAACTTTACGTGATAATCCAGCTCAAGGAAGTCAGATCTATGTTTTGGAGCTATGTCTGAAGGGATTAAGTGCTGAAATCAAGTTTTGGGTTTAATGGGTGAGTACGTTGGGCGTACAAGCAAGTACGCTTAGCGTACAAGCCCTCAAGAAAGTACATTGCGCGTACTTGCTGAGTACGCCCCTCGTACTCAGTCTGGTGGACTTTGCCTGTTTGGGCCTCAGATTTGGGCTATTCTTTGGGCTTAGTGGCTTGGGGCCTTGTTGGGCCACCTGAATGGAAGAGTTTGGAGTAGAGAAAAATTAGTGGGCCTTAGGGTAAGGCCCATGTAAAGGTTTGGGCCTAATTTAGAAAATTAGGCCATGTATGGGCCTTGAGTGTTTATTTGGATCTTTGGACCTTTGGATTGTTCGTTTGGGCCTAGGTTTGGGTCATGCTGAGTAAAGGGTAAAAAGTTCTTTTACTCCAGTTTGGGCAATTAATGTGGACCAGATCTGATTATTGATGGATGATTATTATGGTGAATTGTGGCGCGGGGATTTTAGCGAGGCAACGACCAAAGATTCTTTCTGTGAGATTCGCTAGTGCGAGGTGAGTTTTCTTCACTGTACTTGCAGGTCGAAGGCACCAAGGACGGCCCTTTGGATTGTTAATTTGGTTTATCGTATGACCGTGTACTATAGTGTCTGTTAGATCTGTATCCTGGTAGATAGGATGTTGTTATGCTGTTGTGATCTGTTAGATCTGTATCCTAGTAGATAGGATGTTGCTATGTTTTTGTGATATGTTAGATATGTATCCTGGTAGATAGGATGTCGCTATGCTATTGTGATATGTTAGATTTGTATCCTGTTAGATAGGATGTTGTATGCTATAGTGATCTGTATCCTGGTAGATAGGATGTTAACATGCGGTAGTGGTCGGTAAATCTGCCTGTTTGTCTGATGACTGGTTATATGTTTATTAGTTATGTGTATGTCGACATGTTGTGGTTGGTTGGGTTGAGGCGGTACTTCTTTGTGCTGAAGGCCAAGACACCCAGGGCGGACCGGATAGATTCTAGGCCCTGTGAGGCGGTCCAGTTAGGCCGAAGGCCCGGAGGACGGTCCAGATAGACTGAAGGCCCGACGCATCGGTCTAGTCATGCTGAAGGTCATGTGAGCGGTCCAGATAGGCTGAAGTCCTATAAGGTGATCCATTCATGCTGAAGGCTCTATATGCATGTTGTTTGTTATTGTTATATGTATTGTGTGTTGGTACTTTGGGGGAAAGCTCAAAAAGCGTTGGCTTACAAGTCCTTTATGGATCTTTTAGCCTCACTCTTTCAGCCTCCAAGTCCTTGAGTCGTTCTTAGCAAACCCTAACCCCATAAGAGAGTGTTTTAAGGTTAAAGTGAGTTATATGTGTGCTTAAAGGAGAAGGAAGTGCATCAAGGAGTCTAGGAAGGAAAGCAAGCTTGTAGATCTTGGATCATCATCTCCTTGGGAAGCTTTAGAAGGTAAAAAGTTGCTACCTTTATGTTTGGTTTGCTTATATCTCATCATGGTAGATTTATGATGTTATTTTGTCCCTCAAAGTCCCATTATTGTGCAGGTTTGGTTTTGGACATTTTGAGTTGTCCTTTTAGACCCTAGGAAGGGTCCTTAGTCATAAAAATGAGGTCCCAATGGCCAGAAGTGTCTCATGCATTTGGAAAAAGGGTCTTAATGGATTAAGACCTTGTATTAAGAATTTATGGACGTATAAAGTCATAAAGTTGGAGACTTTATGACTCTAGGGTGCATTTGGAACATGGATCTATAATATGGGCTTAAATGCTTAAGCCATTAAGTACTTAATGGACTTTTGGGATCTGCGAGGGTACGCCCCAAATACTCGAATGCGAGGCTCATATACGCCCTGCGTACCTCCGGTGTATGCAGTGAAGCCAAATGCTCTTGGATGGGTAGTTAAATAGAGGGATAAATCCTTTTTTGTCCTTTAGCGTACGTCGTCTGTTGAGTTTTTGAGTTTGGGCTTCAAGTTTTAGGCCACCTTCTGGGCTTGAATTCTTGGGCCCTCATTGGTCTATCTGAGTATGAGTGTTTTGGGCTAGTTGGAGAGTTGGACCTTAAGATAAGGCCCAAAAGGAGTTTGGGCCCAATTTAGAACATTGGGCCAATTATGGGCCTTGAAGTCATTTGGTCCTTTTGGATCAAAAATTGGACTTGGGTCTTGGCCCAATTAGGGAAAGGTTAAAGTGCACATTTACCCTAAGTATGGATCCTTATTCAAGGATGGTAATCCAATTGTTACCTGGATGTTTGTTTTGTTTGATAGTTCGAGATATTTCGTGAACCAACAGTCGGAGGTTTTCAGTGTGATTCGACATTGTGGGGTGAGTTTTCCTCACTGTACTTGCGGGTATGAAGGCACAAATACTGACCCATTTGGATTGATATCCTGTTATGCATGATGTTACATGGTAGTGATATGTTAGATCGGAATCCTGGTAGATATGATGATGTTATGCTTAGTGATTTATAAGATTTGTCTGTTTGTTTGCTGGCTGGTTAATAGTATGTTTATATGTATTATGTGCACATGATTAGTTAGTAGCTGAGGCTTCACTGCTTTGTGCGTAAGACAACAGGCCGGGGCATTCCAACCCGATGGTTGAGGGCCTAGGGTATTTCATCCCGAGGATGATTGGATCCATAGTATATTGGCATTCCAACCCGATGGTTGAGGGGTCTGGGGTATTCCAACCCGATGGTTGATTGGACCCATCGTATGGTTGCATTCCGACCCGATGGTTGAGGGGACTGGGGTATTCCAACCCGATGGTTGATTGGGCCTATAGTACGCTGTTTTGTTTTGTGCTATATTTTATATAAATTTGTATTTTGGGGGAACTCACTATGTTTTGGATTATGTTTCAGGTACCTTAGCGGATCGTGGGAAGGCGAAGGTGTGATCGTGCACCTCCTCATGTTTTGTTTTATGATTTTGGGATTTTTCAGATATTGAACTCATTTTGAAAACAATATGTAAACAATGATGGTTTTGGGGTTGTTTAAAAGTTCAAAATTTTCATGAATTTTATGGATGTTACAAGTTGGTATCAGAGCCTAGGTTTGAGTGAATTGGAGGAACACTCGTGTGAATCCAGTCTCAAACTAAGGAAAAGATTGTAAAAATAATTTTCAAATTGTTTTCAAAATAATGAAGGAGGATACGATGTGTACGATCAGCCGAAGCCAGTAAGTAGACCCCAAAATACCATACTATTATCTGATATTGTGATATGTTACAACAACATGGTAGTGATATGATAGGGATCTTCAGGTTTTGCATGATAGAGTTGCTTGATTATATGATGCATGATAGCCTAGGGTTCTTCTCTAATGTAATTGACATCATTACGGTAGTTGCTTTGTGTATGCATCATGGTTATACATAACTAAGATCGTATAGCCTGAGAATGTTTGGTTTGGACTTATTTACTGTTCTTGTTTGATGAAGGGCTTAGGGTAGGATAAGATATTCAAATGTCTATAGGGTCCAACGTTATGTATGGCTAGCATACACGAGTGCTGCAGGGTTGGTGGAAGTTTCATGGATGAGTTGTGTGGGGTCAGCCAACCAGTTTTGATATATATATATATATATATATATATATATATATATATATATATATATATATATATATATATATATATATATATATATATAACATTCCTCTAGGGTGTGAGGATTGAGCGTATGAGTATGCTAGCAAGTATTGTTAGGGTGTTGTGATGACTCTCTGAGACAACTACGGGTAGGTGTGGAAGGTAATATGGGGCCGTACTACTGAAAGCACAGGACCCGTACACGTAACAGAGAATTCACAATCCATAGGGCTTTGTTAGGAGTTGGTTCCCCGTTATGATATGCGTGTTATCTGATATCCTCCTAGTTTATTTTCAGTATGGTGACTACGCGTCGAGTTGAGGCAGGATCCGATTTGAGATCAGGAGCTGGCCGTTAGGGTGAGTCAGCTGTGTTGGATGAGAGGATCAGGGAGATCCTGCAGGAGGAGGTTGTTGCCCGGTTCCGAGCTTAGTTTCCAGAGATGTTTGGATCTATCAAGAGCGCCATGGTTGAGTACTTTGATGAGTTCTACGCTGTGTTGTCTGAGACTGCTGCTGTTGCTGCCGTTGCGGCTGCAGGGGTTGGATCGGGTCAGGCTTTTCAGTATCGGGACTTCGACAATACGAAGTCCCCGACTTTCGATGGGGTGCAGGACCCGATAATCACCATGAGGTGGCTATCTGATATGAAGGGATATTTCTTCACTTGTTGGTTCCCTACTGACCAGAAGGTCATGTGTGCTCTGAACCTTCTGAGGAACGGAGCGAAGGATTGGTGAAGGCTTGCTACTAGTTCCTATTCTGCTGAGCAGATAGATGCTGTGACCTGGGAGCAGTTTTCTGAGATGTTCTGCTCCCGATATGTGTCGCTGGTGCAGCAAGAGAGGTTGGCCCAGTAGTATCTAGACTTGAGGTAGGGTTCTGAGACGGTGACGGAGATCACCAAGATGTTTATAGAGAGGGATATGTTTTGTCCCGAGTTTGCTGCATCCGAGCAGGCTCAGATGATCCGCTAGTTGAGCATGCTCAAGACGGAGAACAGACAGTTTGTTTCTACTTAGCGCTATGGTTCATTGTTAGAGATGCAGGAGGCCGTCAGGCGGCATGAAATTGAGATTGATTTGTAGGTGAGGGAGTCGAGACCGGCCCCGGCGCAGTTGCAGCCTGCGTCGAAGCAGTTTAGGGTCGCTGATTCCAGGTCGGGGAGTCAGAGGGGCCGTACTTATGAGAAGTGCGGCAAGGTGCATGATGGATCTTGTTGATCTTCTTCGGGTTGCCACAAATGTGGCAAGCAAGGCCACATTGCGAGGGATTGTTGGCAGCAGACTCTAGCTTATGGCGTCAGACTTTGTTACCATTGTGATCAGGTGGGCCATATGAAGGCCCAATGTCCTTTGCTTGCTTCTAGGCCGACGCAGGTTCCAGTGCCGGCTACTTTGTGGATCACAGATGGGAGTCAGGGCAGGGCAGAGCCCCCGAGGGCTCAAGGGCGCGCTTTCCAGCTTACCGCCAAGGAGGCCAGAGCAGCACCAAATGTTGTGACTGATATGTTTCTATTATTATCCTATTGATTATGTTTTTTGTTATGCTTATATTTGTACCTCTGTTAGGTACGTTCCTAGTGAACTCTTTGCCTGCTCTAGTGTTGTTTGAATCGGGTGCGTTTCAGTCTTTTGTATCTCAGTCGTTCAGTAGGGAGTTTGATATGCCCATTGGGGAGTTAGAGTGTCCCTTGCGAGTCTCTATTGTCAACGAACACGAGGTTTATGCATCATCAATATATCAAGGTTGTGTTCTGGAGATTTCCGGGGTCCCTTATCTGATCGATTTGATCCCTATACCCACGGGGGATGTCTGGGTGATTGTGGGAATGGATTGGTTGAGCCGTTTTGGTGCGATGATTGATTTTGAGGGCCAGCTTATAGTAGTTCGAACCCCAAGTGGGGGAGAATTGGTTATTTATGGAGAGAGAACCATGATGGGTTTAGGGTTTTGTTCTACAGCCAACGCTCGACAGTATATTCAACACGGGTGTGTGGGTTATTTGGCTTATGTGGTGGATACGCGTGTTAGGGATCAGGTTTCAGTTTCAGAGGTCCCGGTGGTCGGGGAGTTTGCCGATGTATTTCCAGAGGAGTTACCCGGTGTGCCTCCTGAGTGGTAGGCCGAGTTCAGGATTGACCTCGTGTCAGGTGCCGTATTGTTTGGCACCGCCTGAGATGCAGGAGTTGTTATCTCAGTTGCAGGAGCTGCTAGGCAAGCAGTTCATCAGACTAAGTAGTTCTTCGTGGGGAGCACCGATTTTATTTGTCAAGAAGAAGGATGGTTCACACCGAATGTGTATTGATTACCGGGAGTTGAACAAGCTAACGGTGAAGAGCCGTTATCCCCTTCTGCGAATTGATGATCTCTTTGATCAGTTGCAGGGTGCATCTTGGTTCACCAAGATAGACCTGAGGTCTGGGTACCATCAGGTCAGGGTGAGAGAGAAGGACGTGGAGAAGACCGCGTTCCAGACTCGTTATGGGAATTACGAGTTCGTGGTGATGCCATTTGGGCTCACCAATACGCCGGCAATATTTACGGATCTGATGAATCGGGTATGCAGGACGATGCTTGATCGTTCGGTTATCATGTTTATTGATGATATCTTGGTATATTCCAAGACTAGAGAGTAGCATGAGGAGCATCTTCGCGAGCTTCTGAGGGTTTTGAGGCAATAATGACTTTATGCCAAGTTCTCGAAATGCGAGTTTTGGTTACGAGAGGTTCAGTTCCTTGGACACCTCGTTAACCAGGACGGGATATTGGTTGATCCGGCCAAGATCGAGGCGGTGATGCAGTGGGAGGTTCTGAAATCTCCGTCGGATATTAGGAGTTTCTTCAGCTTGGCAGGGTACTACTAGAGATTTATTCAGGATTTCTCCAAGATTGCAGTACCCCTCACTCGTCTGACGATCAAGGGGGTGGATTTCCAGTGGGGCTCTGAGCAACAATCAACATTTGAGACCCTCCGACAGAGACTATGCGAGGCCCCAGTTTTGACCCTCCCGGAGGGAATTGAGGATTTTGTGGTTTTTTGTGATGCGTCCATCACTGGGTTGGGGGCGGTCCTCATACAGAGAGGACAAGTGATAGCTTATGCTTCGCGGCAGCTGAATCCGCATGAGACGAGGTATCCCACGCATGATCTTGAGTTGGGGGATGTGGTTTTTGCCTTCAAGATTTGGAGGCATTATCTTTATGGGGTCTGCTGTACTATCTACATGGATCACAAGAGCTTGAGATACATTATGGATCAATCGAACCTGAATACGAGGTGGCGCAGGTGGCTGGACTGTAACGACCCAAAAATCAGGGGTAAAAATTTCATTTTTAATATAACCTAAAAATAGATATCATTTATTCCAAACATTTCAAATCATCATTAAGTAAAACATTTATCAGAGTTCATCCCAAAATCATTCATTGCGGAAATCATAGGTGTGTGCACTGCGATCAATCCGAGCCCTTCCTTTCCAAAACGATGATACCTGAAACAATAAAAAAAACCTGTAAGCACGAAGCTTAGTGAGTTTCCCAGAGCATACCATACACACAATCCACATAACACATATCCTGTTAGCTATAAAAGCTACCTGTATCACATAAGCCATGCATACATAAAACCTAGGAAAGCCATGGGCTACCCCACATGGTCTTACTTCCAATGCCATGGGCTACCCCACATGGTCTTTACCTAGGACTGCCATGGGCTACCCCACATGGTCTTACATCCAATGCCACGGGCTCCCCCCGGGGTCTTCCATGCAAGTATCACAAAGACAACTAGCATAAAACGTATCATATAATCACTAGCATATCACTTAGCATAAAGCCTACTACCATACCACATATCTCTACTACAGCTAGTGTACCACATAACGTAAAATAGGCCGGCCTTGGTGCCTTAGACCTATTGGTATGGTGAGAAGACTCACATCGAATGCAGAAGCTTCCTGAAGAAATCCTTAGCTGCTGCCCCGCCAGCTTCCCGAGCTGCCACTACCAATCAATATACCCAAGTTAGCAATTAGGCCCCATACCATAATCCTTAATCCACACATGGAGTAGAATGACCATTTTACCCCTGGCCCAATATGATCCACAACTAAGGTCCGAACCCAAAACAAAAGCCCAGCATTATAATGTCCATAAAACCGTCAATGGCCCAATTTTCCAAATTGGGCCCAAACCTTTCTAATGGACCTTATACTAAAGCTCAATATTCTCCTTAATCAATAATACTGAGCAAATTGGCCCACGAAGGCCCACAACAACCTATTCCAAGAATTGGCCCAAACCGAGGCCCACAAATGTGACGTCCATTTCTATATTGGGCCATAAGGCCCAATAGGCCCAACTATTCCATTATTGGCCCAAAGATGCATACTGGCCCAACTATCAACAAATCCAGCCCCAAAACCATTAGGGCCTAAAGGTCCGAAGTCCTCAAAGGCCCACGTCCTCCTGAGAGCGTACGCCCAGCGTACCTCTTCTGTACGCTTAGCGTACTGAGCAAATGGACTGTACGCACAGCGTACTACGTAGTACGCCCAGCGTACAAGTAGCTCATGCACAACATCCATTAAGTGCTTAATACTTGATCCAACAAGTCCAAATTACAGATCTGAGCTATACTTAACATCTAAACCCATAAAGTCACTGACTTGGTGACTTTGCATGCCCCAAACAAACCCAAACTCCAAAAATGGCATTATACTTCCATAAAAGTGACCCTAACTCAAGCATGAACCCATTAAGACCATCAAGATGGCAACTTTCTGCCTTAGGGACTCAAATAGCATCAAGGGTGGCAACCCCAAGCCCAAAAACGGATTTGGAACCATAAAGCCCCATTCTTGGGACCAAAAAGATCCAAAAACTCAACATAATAGATCTAAGCATTCAATGGTCAAGTTCAGAGCTTTATACCTTCATTAAGCTGAGAATGAGTCCTAAAAGCCAGATCCATAAGCTCCTCATTGATTCCTATCCTTGCATCAAACTCCAACTTCTTGGAAATGGGTTAAACACCCCAAAAATGGACTCCATAAGCTCAAAATGCCACCATGGATGATATATGAAGATTTCTAATGTTTAGAGGGGTGGAGGCTGAAGATGTTAGGGTTTGGTTATGAGATAAGGGGTTTAAATAGGGTCCAAGACCCTAAAATAGGGTTCTGATCTGACGGGATTACGCCTAGCGTAATTATGGTACGCCCAGCGTACTCCAGAGAACCTTCGCGACCACTCCTGGTCATTACGCCCAGCGTAACCCAAGGTACGCCCAGCGTACTCCCTTTTTCCCTAGTACGCCCAACGTACTCCTTGTGTACGCCCAGCGTACTCGGCTAAGCCTGAAACTACTAAACTTCCGAAAGCCATAACTTCTTCGTTATAAATCCGTTTTCAACGATCCTTATATCCACGGAAAGGTAACGAGAAGCTCTACACATCTATCAAATCATATATTACTTTAGACCTTCCGAAAAAAAATCCATTATCCACAAAAGCCCGAACTGACACATCACCGAAATGCCCCTAAGCTTCAAAACACAACCCGAACACCCGAAACACTTCTAATACATCACCCGCACCCAAATGGACCTAGATCTTACCTTATCTAGAGCCATACTCCTCATGAAGACCAACCTTCGGCCCACAGCCTCAGACTAGAAGTCAATTCGGAACAAAGCGTTACAACTCTCCCACTTAAATTAGATTTCGTCCTCGAAATCAAGCATCACCGTCCCCGACACACTAGACAACCTGAGCAACACCGCCACAAACCCGTTAATACCACAACCTACTAAAGGCAACTAAAACCAATCCTCATAAGGTTCTAGAACACGGAGATGAACAACTTCCTTGCAACCCGATCACACCTGCCCCACCTGAAATTTGAAGTTTTGAGATGATCCGTCTCCCTGACATACTGCCCACACCGAATCATCATAGAACTGATTCTATAAGAAAACCAGTCAAAAATAGAATACTTTCCACCCGTAATATCTTTAGGCTTCCAATAAGGACAAAAATGACCGGTCAACTACGGCTACCGAATAACAGGCAATTCCACACACGGATCTCAAATCACTGAAGCCGCTCCGACTCCTGTTCCTGCCACATGGCTACTTTCCTAAAGACGGTCGGGACCTTCCCGATCCCAAATTGCCTGCCAACTATCCGGAACACCGGACACCTTCCCGATTGCTGAGCCAGAGACACACGCTCCACAGTCCCACATGAACTCCGAAGGACACCTAGATTGACAATAATCGCCCTGTCGATACCGCTTCTCTCTACTCCTTCAACCCTCTGATCCATCCGATCATGACAGGCTGACAAATCGTCGCCACTGAACCCGACGCAAAATGAATGCCACAAGAACAACTGTGGTCTTACATTGTACCCGACCTCCCTTGACCTGACTTTTCCTGGTTCAACACGTCATGGTCCCATTACTGATAGAACCAACTCGAGTCACATCGTGATGGCTCGAGCTACTATCCAACCAAACCCATACATTACCCTGGCATCCTGCATTTGATGCCCTTGGCATCTTACGCTCCTAAATCTCATCTTACTGAAACAAAATCTTGTACTGAACATGCACGAACCCCGATTCGAAATCTTTTCCGAAACGAGTCGATACCCCGCTACTATCCCGAGATTCATAATACACCATAACTTCCGACTTCCCCTTCTGACCGGTAAATAGATACCCTTATTCGATCCCCGAGACTACCAGTCTCGCACCTGGTCCAACAACCTAGTTCCCGAGAAGTCACTATCAAGACTACCCAACCGTAGCCCGACTATGCTACGTACCACTTATCCACCAGATCCTGCAACGCAAGATCCAAACCTTGACTCAGCAGTCTCTACCAGTTCCATTCCGCATTCCCATAACCATCCGGGCTCGCCCACGGATAGTCGATCGAATAATCCATCCGATCCCGACTCTACCTAAGTTGTGGCTTTTCCACAACCTTGCGAACTGGTCTACTCTAGCCTCAATCACTCGAAGAAATCGTGAATGCTACGGCTACCCCGTAGTCTTACAACACTTCCCATGCCATCCGATCATTAGTGAGTGCTACGGCTCCCCCGTAGTCTGACAACACTTCCACCCTGGTTGTCTATTAGTGAATGCTACGGCTCCCCCGTAGTCTTACAACACTTCCATACTACATGATTGATACCCATGGCCCTACTGCTCACTTATCAATCCGAACACATCTCAATATTGACCACCCACACAGCCTATCCTCCCAAACTGAACTCAATTATTGACTGGAACTCTACATGGTTCCTTTCCCCGAAGCCTGTAATATGACGTCAGAAGGACGCGATCCAAATGCCGAGGAGTTTCCCGAACTCCCATCCCACGATATCCGATACTCAGTCGACCCCTAAGGCCGCCTTTCCTCCTAAAAAGGGGAATGTGAGACGCATCCTCGTTTCACACTCGCTTTTATCCTAGATATCCAAATGATTCTCCCCCACTTAGATTCGACTAAGTCCGTTTGGCACATGAAAATTGAAGGACTCCCAAATCCTCTCTCGTTCTAATGATCAATCTGTTGACGGGCGGTGCCTAACAAAGCTAGAACACCATGAATAACCCTTCCCAAAGCAACAAAACTTCCGAAAACCCGCTAGCATCTCTGAACCCTAACCATATCAATGGATTCAGATGCTTAAAATAAAGTCATACTCGGTTCTTGCTGACCAAAGAACAGATGGTCTAACCAAATCTTCAGCAACAATTCTCTCTTCCCTTGACAACCTCAGAAGCCTTTCCAAACATGATAGCTAAGGTTACTGGAACCTAGTCATAATTCCCTCGCACAAGCCCTTGAGCCAATCCCGACCATACCCCAAAATGACACGCGCGCACTGAAAACTCTGAGATAACTGGAGTCGGTGCCCTCACTGCTCTTCCCTGATCGTCCAGAAGTTGACTTCCTTGTCCCCCATCTGCCCCCAACGACAATATGAAGGACTTGCCCCCCATGGGCATTCCCTGCTGACGTGGCCGAACCCGCTACACCCGTAGCATCCTAGGTCACTGAACAGATTCCGATAACGACTCAGAGCAATCACGGTACATGCGGAATCCGCTCCGCAAGACACCTCCGTCTGAAGATCTCTCAAAGATTCCTCGGCATGCTGACCGACACCTGATACTCTTGCTAATTCAAACAATAGCAGAAAACCGACCCGAGATCTAACTTATCACACTTCCCATGCGATGCAAATTTCCGATACACACCGAAACTAGCCGAAGATAGCATATTTGTAACATCTGGAGGAACCCTGACCACCTCCACCTGGGTTACCTCGAACACCCTGAGAACATGATGCAACACTTCATCCCGATCTCAAAGACATTCCAATCCCTTGTAACGAAACTCCATCATGCAGTCTCCGCAAGTGTTGCACCGAATTCGGCCCTACTGGCCTCTCACAAGCCGATCCAAACTCCTGGATCCCCTCTCAAGATCCTCCACTATAGGCACCCAATCTGGTCCCCTCAAGGTGACCCTAATCAATCCCTACTCTCGAACTCTAGAAGTCATATCATTCAGGGTCTCGCACCCTGACACACTCACCAGCTCAATCGTCCACGGCCGATCTGCAATAGATGGAGCAACCTATGCTCTCAACCAGCTATAAACTACCCCCAAGGCAAGTCTCTAACTCCGAAAGTGCAATAGATCGCACCATCGATCCTTGCCTCCTGACGCAAGAGATCCAATGCGATCTCCAAACCCTGGCAGTCCTTCTGCTAACTGGCTCACCACCGGAGCCGGGACCAAACCCTGGTCCTTGCCCTTGCGTGCTCATCCCCATTCAGCACAACAGCTATTCCCACGATCAAGGCATAACCAAGAATTCTCCGTCCCATAAGCTTCTCAGATTCTCCAAGACTCTCACCGATTCGAGTATGGATCCTGTGCTTTCAATAGTACGGGCCCAATACTACCTTCCACACCTATCCATACTTTCCTCAGCATTCCTCTTGAATCCTCTAAGTCGCTTACTCCACCGGTACACTACATGTCTGCTAAAAAGCAAGACAATCCCTACCGTAGCACCTCCTATCCAAAGAATTATCATAGAACTTTCCGTCCACATGTCGCGACTTGCGCTGTCCACATCCATCCATCCTCACTGACGGCTGCCTTATGCATGCAAATTATACACAAACAAGATCTAATAGACTGTCGAATAATCGACTCTACCCTAGGACCACAACCAGACGAGGAACAAGAAATAAGGCCAAATCAATTATTTCTAAGGCTATAAGATCCTAACCGTATATAATTTTCAAAACATACACATTGCAGTTACAATTACCAATTATCATTCTCATTCCAGCATGACATCCAATATCCTCATGGCTACAAGCACTACATATCAGGCCAACCTATTGCTGACTACTCAGTACTAGCATGCAAATCTAAAAGCTCATAGAGCATATAAAGGCATCTCTCCTAGCCCTAACTAGCATGCGATTGCATGCACCACACCCTTTCGTTTCTTAGAAAACTTTTCCTTGACAACATTTTTCCTTTAAAACCTTACAGATCCTCAGTTTGAGTTCAGACACACCCAAAAGTGTGTCTGAATCCCTCAAACCAAGGCTCTCCAACTTGTAACGACCCAAAAATCAGGGGTAAAAATTTCATTTTTAATATAACCTAAAAATAGATATCATTTATTCCAAACATTTCAAATCATAATTAAGTAAAACATTTATCAGAGTTCATCCCAAAATCATTCATTGCGGAAATCATAGGTGTGTGCACTGCGATCAATCCGAGCCCTTCCTTTCCAAAACGATGATACCTGAAACAATAAACAAAACCTGTAAGCACGAAGCTTAGTGAGTTTCCCAGAGCATACCATACACACAATCCACATAACACATATCCTGTTAGTTATAAAAGCTACCTGTATCACATAAGCCATGCATACATAAAACCTAGGAAAGCCATGGGCTACCCCACATGGTCTTACTTCCAATGCCATGGGCTACCCCACATGGTCTTTACCTAGGACTGCCATGGGCTACCCCACATGGTCTTACATCCAATGCCACGGGCTCCCCCCGGGGTCGTCCATGCAAGTATCACAAAGACAACTAGCATAAAACGTATCATATAATCACTAGCATATCACTTAACATAAAGCTAACTACCATACCACATATCTCTACTACAGCTAGTGTACCACATAACGTAAAATGGGCCGGCCTTGGTGCCTTAGACCCATTGGTATGGTGAGAAGACTCACCTCGAATGCAGAAGCTTCCTGAAGAAATCCTTAGCTGCTGCCCCGCCAGCTTCCCGAGCTGCCACTACCAATCAATATACCCAAGTTAGCAATTAGGCCCCATACCATAATCCTTAATCCACACATGGGGTAGAATGACCATTTTACCCCTGGCCCAATATGATCCACAACTAAGGTCCGAACCCAAAATAAAAGCCCAGCATTATAATGTCCATAAAACCGTCAATGGCCCAATTTTCCAAATTGGGCCCAAACCTTTCTAATGGACCTTATACTAAAGCTCAATATTCTCCTTAATCAATAATACTGACCAAATTGGCCCACGAAGGCCCACAACAACCTATTCCAAGAATTGGCCCAAACCGAGGCCCACAAATGTGACGTCCATTTCTATATTGGGCCACAAGGCCCAATAGGCCCAACTATTCCATTATTGGCCCAAAGATGCGTACTGGCCCAACTATCAACAAATCCAGCCCCAAAACCATTAGGGCCCAAAGGTCCGAAGTCCTCAAAGGCCCAAGTCCTCTTGAGAGCGTACGCCCAGCGTACCTCTTCTGTACGCTTAGCGTACTGAGCAAATGGATTGTACGCGCAGCGTACTACGTAGTACGCCCAGCGTACAAGTAGCTCATGCACAACATCCATTAAGTGCTTAATACTTGATCCAACAAGTCCAATTACAGATCTGAGCTATACTTAACATCTAAACCCATAAAGTCACTGACTTGGTGACTTTGCATCCCCCAAACAAACCCAAACTCCAAAAATGGCATTATACTTCCATAAAAGTGACCCTAACTCAAGCATGAACCCATTAAGACCATCAAGATGGCAACTTTCTGCCTTAGGGACTCAAATAGCATCAAGGGTGGCAACCCCAAGCCCAAAAACGAATTTGGAACCATAAACCCCATTCTTGGGACCAAAAAGATCCAAAAACTCAACATAATAGATCTAAGCATTCAATGGTCAAGTTCAGAGCTTTATACCTTCATTAAGCTGAGAATGAGTCCTAAAAGCCAGATCCATAAGCTCCTCCTTGATTCCTATCCTTGCATCAAACTCCAACTTGTTGGAAATGGGTTAAACACCCCAAAAATGGACTCCATAAGCTCAAAATGCCACCATGGATGATATATGACGATTTCTAATGTTTAGAGGGGTGGAGGCTGAAGATGTTAGGGTTTGGTTATGAGATAAGGGGTTTAAATAGGGTCCAATACCCTAAAATAGGGTTCTGATCTGACGGGATTACGCCCAGCGTAATTATGGTACGCCCATCGTACTCCAGAGAACCTTCGCGACCACTCCTGGTCATTACGCCCAGCGTAACCCAAGGTACAGAGCGTTACAACTCTCCCCCACTTAAATTAGATTTCGTCCTCGAAATCAAGCATCACCGTCCCCGACACACTAGACAAGCTGAGCAACACCGCTGGGGACTCTCTTGTCGGCCCGACCAGACGCTCCCTCGCCTGGCGCTCCCCTTCCATCCTTTCCTGGTGCGCGCCCGCCAGCCCTGCCCGGCGCCTCCGGGCGGCCTTGCCCAGCTCCTTGCTAGTTGGGCCTGAATTGGGCTTGGCTCAAGGCCTAACCCAATTCCCCTTGACCTAATTGTCCACTATAAATAGAATAGTGCCTCCTCCATGAAGGGGGACCTCTCCTAGACCTTTTCCCCGGACTCTTCCCCGTGGCTCAGCAGCCACTATACTCCGGAAGGGTGGCTCAGCCGCCACCCGCCGCCGTCAGCCACCATACACCACCACCGGCACCAAGATGGCTCTCTCCAGCTATGGAGGACCATCTCAGATCTTTCAGTTGATCTAACTTGACCGTCGGAGTCCGCTCCCGAGGTACAGTCCCTGGGACGGCTCTAACGACTTTGCACTGTGATATCCAGATCTCCACCGCAGCAGAAGACCAGAAGACTCGCCGGGGGTCGATGTCGCAACATTTGGCGCCACCCCAGATTCGAGCAAGTAGCAAAAGCCTCAGTTGGTTTCAAGCTCGATTTTGCCCAGATTTGTTCAAATCTGATTTGTTTTCATCTAAGATTTGTTCAGATCTGTTCATTTCTGCCCACCATTTGGTTCATATCCATTTGGTTTCTACCAAGATCTGTTCAGATCGATTTGGTTTTGCCAAAATCTTTCAGATATGTTTAGTTTTTTGCTCAGATCTTTAGATCTGTTGAGTTTTTGCTCAGATTGTTAGATCTACCTTGTTTTTGCTCGGATATCTAAGTATGCCTTGTTTTAGTTTATTTGAGTAATTCTCAAGTTAAAAGATTTTATCAAATCCATCTTTGTTGGATTATTCAGAAAGTTGGGGAGAAAAGAGATTTCTATGAGTTTTTCCCCACCTTTGTTCATATTTTCGAATTTTATTTAGCAAGTTGAAGAACAAACAATATTTTACAAGTCTTTACCTCTTTTGCTTGCTCATTTTCAAGAAAATCGGTTTTGGTTCCTGATTTCTCATGTGTAACTTCATTCAAGTTGTTTATCTGATGCTTCCTGTAGAAGCTTAGAGATGGAAAACAAAAGATTTTCAGATCTGTTGAGCAAGCTAAAGAGTAAAGAAGGTTTAGTGAGGATAAAACTTTGTTAGATCCATTTCGTATTTAGTTCAGATCTATGGATCTACATGATTTTCTTCACTTAAATACTCCCCAAATCTGCAAAAACTTTCTTAGATCTGTTTTTTGTTTATATCTTGGGGGTTTGTTTCAGAAGAAAAGAAGTTTTATGAGTTCTTACTCATATTTTTCAGTTCATAAAATCAGGAGAAAACTCGAATTTTTACACCACTTTTTATATTTTTGGTGTTTGCCCATATCCTGATAGCTTGTTGAGCAAGCTGAAAAGAAAATGAGGTCTTATGTGCAGCACTCTACATCAGATCCGTTTCTTTTACTTATAATATGGGGTTTGTTCAGCAAATCTGAGAAGTAGAGAAGTTTTACCTCATTCTTAGTTTATATGTTACAGAAAAATGATTTTGTAAAGAATTTCAATTCCTGAAACATTTATTTGTACATACAGTTGTGTAGCTTGTACATTTTACAAAACTCTCCAGGAAAAGGAAAGAGAGAAGAAGAGGTTCTTTATAGGTTCTATCCCACTTTCAGTTTATATGTTTCCAGAAAATCTCATTTAGTTTATGATTTTCTTCATACAAGTTTATCCAAGTTATTTAAAAGCTTGAAGAAAGAAATAATTTAGTTATAAGCTTTCTCAAGTTGTTTGTATTTCCATCTGAATGTTATTACCATCCATTTCACTTCATATTAAAATTCATTTCAGTAATGATTTTTGGGGTACAAGTGTGTTTAAGTTGTAAACACAGTTGTGGTACTTGTATATTCCAAAGTCTATTTTATTTTAGAAATTATATTTACCATCAATATAGTTACAACCCATCCCATCAGTAAAAAAAAGGGGGTATGGAGAGGGGTTCTATAAGAAGAACCACTGAGATCTGTAAAAAGAGATTCATACAAAAACAAGAGTTCGTACAAAAAAAAAGAGAAAAGTATATTCAATGCAGATATAACACAAAGAGAAACCCAAATACAACATACAGCTATTTGTTGTCGTTTCATAGCCGACAAGGAAAAGAAAAAAGAGGGGGAAGAGATGGTAGGCCCCACCATTTGCATACTTTCTATAAAGTAACATCAAAAGGGGTCCCACGCGGTTGAACCTTGGTCCATGGTCATCATCGAAAGTCAAAGGAGGGTTCGGGTCCCACCTTGCTTACCTTCTCCAATTAAAACTATACAACTGTTCCTTCAAACCCCAACTCCAACTCACCTCGGGACCCAACAACCAAGCAACCTCCGGTTACCGACCACTCATTGTCACCATCAGACCTGTAATTTGACCATTGCAGAACTGCCATAACTACGGACCACTCAACTTGCAGCAGCAGCCCCAACGCTAAACGCCGACGAGCTCACCAATCCGAGCTCCCTCCCCGGTGGACGAAACACAAACGACAGCTATACAACTGGGGATCGAACACCAATCACCTTTGGTATCACCAAACCCACTGGGCAACCTCCAATTGCTCCTGACTCTTACCTTCGGCCTCCATGTTCTCAATCATAACCACCAACCGGAACCACAGCATCACCGCTGGCCTCGCCGCCCGATATCCCTCAAGCCGATTGCAATCTGTTGCTTCTCCCACCGTCGGATATTCTGTCGAAGACAACACCTTTAATATCGGTGACCCAGCGGAGCAGCTCGACGCCAGCCACCAGCGCCTTCAACGGTAACCCAAGAGCCTCACGCCGGAGGCGGAATCGTCACCCCTCTCCGCCCCTCGACACCCTCCAACGATGAGAACCTGGTTCGCATCGCCTGCAATCTACGGTTAGCCCTAGCAGCGCCGGCAGTAATTACGACCCCTGCTCTCCTGAATCACCACCGCCGGTTTGAACCACAGCACCACCAATCGACACCCGAAGAGCACGCATCTATCTATTCTGAATACACATTTCTGAAGTTATCTTTTCTATCTCTCTATCATACTACGCATCCCTTCTTACTCTCAAATCTTACTAGAATACAACTGATTATAACCTCTCTTCGGAGCAAGTCTTTTGTGACTTAATCACTAAGTTTGATCTTCCTTATTAACTTGGTTTGAATGCATTCCTTGTTATGAATCAACTTAAGTGTATACTTGATATAACAATTGTTGTCATTTCTATTTCTTTACTTTTCCGCAACTAACTCTCTAACTATATTATTGTTGAGCTTTTAGATCCTTTGAGATTAACTATTCTGCAATCTACTTGTTCTAACGTTTGTTCCAGTGTGTCTCTAAGTTTTTCTCTCAACAATTGGTATCAGAGCCATAGTGGTTGCTTTTTGAAAACGGAACTCTGATTTTCAAAGGGCCTTCTATACCACTGAAGCTCATTTCTTAAAAAAACAAAAAATGGCACAATCGTTATCTCTGAATGTTTCCAACAGTGTTGGTGGTTCTAACCGAGACCCAATACTCGTAGCAAATGAATATCATCACTGGTCACAAAGAATGGAAAGATACTTAAGGAGACTTGGTAGAGATGTATGGCGATCCGTAGAAGAAGGACCACATGTCCCAGTCCTTACACCAGTCCAAACTGACGGAGCTACAACCAGACTTGGAGGAGGACAACCAGTCATGAGCCGTCCCACCAAGGATGATCTCGATAAAATGGAAAATGATGTTGTTGCTTTTTATGAAATCTCCTGTGGAGTTGCTCCTGACAACTTCGATATTATCATAAACTGCAAATCAGCAAAAGAGATCTGGGAAGTTCTCAAGAATCTGTACAAAGGCTCAGAACAAGCACAAGACAAGAAGCTTACTACCGCACTCAACGAGTTCAACAACTTCAAAGCTCATACCGTCGAAAGCCTGGAAGACTCCTTCAAAAGGTTCAACCTGATAGTCACCAAGTTATCCAATGCAGGTGCCATCCGCAGTAACCATGAAACAAATCTTCAGTTTCTTAATGGTTTGGGAAGACATTGGACTACGGCTAAGATGATAGTCCAAGGCGATAGAAAGATTCATTCCTTATCACTCTACAAGCTCTATGGAGAACTGCAAGCACAAGAATCCACCGTACTCAAAGACGGTGCTGACTTCGGAGGACCACTTGATCTCATAGCACAAGCTCCACATAATCAATCTTACTCTCCCTCGTATGACACTCCACCGCAGTCATACGAAGCTGACTCAGAGTATGATGATGAAGAAGAATTTCAGAAGGCTATTGCTCTGGTTAGCCAACAGTTTAACCGTCTACCACCTCCTTCCTTCCGCAAGAATCAACAGTTCAACAAACCTCCATTCAACCGTAACTTCAGTTCCCAGAATAACCATCCTCGATATCCTAAAAGTTCTCATCCACCACCGCAATCTCAAAGTAATCAACCAACGGAGGCACCTCAGTCTACTCAAAACACTGACTCCGGTACTCCCTCAGAAGACAAGACTGATGTTGTAATTTCTCACAAATGTAACAAAGAGAATCACTTTGCAAGAGATTGTAAGGCTAATGTAGTGAAAGACAAAGCATTCTACCTTAGAATGGCTCAAGAGTTGGAAGATAAGGAAAAGGAAAGGGCATACGTAGCCCATGTCAAAAGAGACCATCAAGTTTGGTCATCCGGAGACGAAGATGATGCCATCAGCAGTGTCAAAGGAAAAGGGAAAATCTACATGCTGGCAACTGCGGATGACGATGGGCCTACAAAGATGGACAACAACTACTGCTACATGACAAAGGATAGAACTCTAAGCATCGTCGAACAGGTAAAACTTATGATCCAAACTCTAAACTATAGCATGCATGACTGTCAACCCTACATAAATGATCTTAATGACACTTGTGCTGCCGTCCTTACAGACTATAACAAAGCCTTAGATGAGAAGAATATTGCATCCCAAGAAATGTTCCACGTGAGAGGACGACTGGATAACAAAAGACTTAAAATGGCTATGTTAGAGAAGGACTTAGAGTTAGGAAAAGATGCAAGAATGTTGAGTGAAACCCAATTAGAGATAGCTTTGAACCAGAGAGATTTAGCTCAGAGTGAAATTGTACGCTTAAATCTTTTAATCGAAAAATTGTTCAATGAAAGTGAAGCTATTGAAAATTTGGTAAACAATGGAACCGTGGACAATACATACAATTGGGGTTGGTCGAATGGATATCCTACCGCAATGGATTCCTCACCCCGTTTCAATAAAGACAACTGTATGTCCCTCCAGACCGAGAATTTCATTTCCCAGTCAATGACAAGACCTTTCCCGAAGACATCAAAACTCACTTCGGTAGACTACATAGTCTAAGCAATAATTGTGTCATTCAGGAAATTGTGCCTGAGGTTTCGGGTCACACATGTGATCAAATTCCTATCTGTGGCACCATTTATCCAAATTCTCAAACCTCATCCGTAGTTGATGAAGAAATTGTCATTGAGGGTCCCGAAGTCTCGAAAGACTTTCCATCTCTACCCTCAGACCGCAGTGTTTCTCACTGTAGCCAAAAGTCACACAAAAGTCCCACTGCAGTCCCAACTAAGACTTACTCTGTGGTAGTTAAGTCATCCCTACCGCAGTCTTCGAACAAAAGTACTACCACTCTTCAAATAATTCATCATGAATTACCCCTAAAAAACTTTGAAGTGGGTCAATGCTCTCAAATCCCTGAATCTTCAAGTTCTGATGACTCAAGCCCTCGTTTTCACAAATTTTCAAAGGGTTCTAGGAAACCGCAGTTGAACAACAAAGACTGCGGTTCACCAAAATCCTTAGCTAAAAAGGCTTTCAAAGAGGAAATTTGATCCCATGGCACAAATAGACAAACTTTTTCGAAAAACAAGAAGCATGTCAGATTTCCAAAGTCCAAGAGTCCAGAAAAATTTGTTTTCTCACACTACTTTTCAAAAAACTCTCCTATCAAGAAAACACACAAAAAGGAATGTCAAGTTTCATCAGTCATTCCTAATTCATCTGACAAAACCCAAAAAGGTGCAAAGTCTTTTCAAAACAATGGTTTTCAAGTCTATTCCTCAGATGACCCAAAATGGAAGGGTATCTTACCCACTCCAACATTTTTAAAGTCATGTCAAAATGTCAAAAAGTGGAAGGGTATTCTACCAACTCCACCAAAAAGAACTCAAAGACCTACACATGCTAAACCTTTTCAAAAATAAACTTTTTCAAAACCCAACACCACTCATGTCAGGGATTACCAACCTCGGACCGGTAACAAGTCCAATTCATCATATAGACCGCTGACCAAGCGTAGTGTCAGATCAAAAGACAAAACTTCTTTTTGTAAATGTCAATGTAGTTGTTAAAAGGATTCATCCTATGTCAAATCTAGTCGGAGTCAGAAACCTCGTACTTTTTCAAAAACTCACAACACTCCAAATCTACAAAAACACCCAGGGCTAGGATTAAAAGTTGACAAGAGACCCGTCCCTGCAACCTCGGTCCATGCATCATTCAGAAATTCACCAATTGCCCCAGGCTCCAAACTAGTTTGGATGCCTAAACTAACCGTGTAATTCTCAGGCTTTGTGCAAGGAGGAATAAGAAGATGAATGGTTAATTGATAGTGCCTGCTCCTTGCACATGACTGGAAGGTTAGAATACCTTCGGGATTTCAGGCCAATATGCAATGGTGGAAATGCTACATTCGACAACAATGCGAATGGGATCATCCAAGGTTACGGTGTTCTCACTACGGGGAACTTTTCTATTCAGAAGGTTGCTTATGTAGAAAGCCTTAAACACAATCTCATCAGTGTTGTCCAACTATGTAAGGCAGGCCATCGAGTTGAATTTGATGATCAATTTTGTTATGTAATGACAAGTGATAGGAGCACATGTTTGATCAAATCTAGATCCGAAGGTACCATGTATCCTTTGGATGTCTCTCTGATCATTGGTAGACCGCAGTTGTGTTTCCTATCCAAAGCCGTATCCGAAGTCAGCTGGCTATGGCACCGCAAGCTAGCTCATCTCAACTTCAGGTACATCAACAATTTGGTCACCGGAGAACTAGTCAGAGGTCTCCCTATTCTCAAGTTCAGCAACGATACTCTCTGTCCTGCATGTGAATGTGGGAAGCAATCCAAAGCAAGTCACCCCATGGTGATTGATTCCTCAATCTCTGAACCTCTAGAGCTCTTACACATTGATCTCTGCGGTCCATCCACCGTAGCCAGTCTCCATCACAAGAAATACATACTGGTTATTGTAGATGACTTTACACGCTTCATATGGGTCTTCTTCCTTAGACTCAAGTCAGAAACACCGCAGATTCTCATCAATTTCATCAAGGAAATAGAGCTTCAGATCAAGCTTCCAGTAAGACGTATCCGCAGTGATAATGGAACCGAGTTTACTAATCACCTTCTCAACAGTTTCTTGGTTTCCAAAGGCATCACTCACAACTTCTCAGCTCCTTATACACCTCAACAAAATGGAGTAGTAGAGAGAAGGAACCGCACTCTAGTAGAAGCAGCCAGATCCATGCTCAACTTCGCACACCTTCCTCTCTACTTTTGGGCTGAAGCTGTAGCAACTGCATGCTTTGTTCAAAACCGAAGCATTGTGTGCAAACGCCTCAATAAAACACCGTATGAGGGCCTTAACAACCGCAAGCCAAATGTTCGCTTCTTTCATATCTTTGGGTGTAGATGTTTCGTGATCAACAACCGAGATCAGCTTAACAAGTTTGCACCGAAGTCTGATGAAGGCATCTTCCTTGGCTATTCCACTAACAAAGTTGCTTACCGGGTCCTCATCAGACGTACAAGGCTAATCATTGAAAGCTTCGATGTGAGATTTGATGATTCTCACATCCGCAATGCCCCTCCATCCACCGAAACCACCACAATCATGGAAAGCGATATTCCTGCCTCTTCAGGTCCTTTAAATCTAGTTGAAGTCAATTATGATGATCTCTTCGACCCTGTTGAAACGGCGAAACTATCCGAAGTTCTTGTGTTACCGGCAGCTCAACAACAACACGCTGATGTTTCTGGACCATCACTATTCGAAGTAGCATCTCTCAATACTTCCACCTCTCCGGTTGAGGGAGAAAGCTCTACTCCGGATCAAGCAATAACCGTCGAGGTTCCAGTACTTGATGCTGCTCAAGTTCCTATCCGCAGAGAATCATTACCATCAAACGTATCTTCGGATTCGGATGATGAACTCATAGAGAACATTGACACAAGAACCGATTCAAGGATTATCACTCTTCCATCCGCAGTCCAGGCGGAACCTTCTCAGGTTCCAGAGGAACTCCCATCCGCAATCCAGGGGGAACCTCTTCCAACTGCTCAAGAAAATTCCATTCTCGTTCCAACAAACCAAGATGATTTAGCACGATGTTCTCAAATGCAGGGGGAACTGCCATCTCAACCCCGTCTACACGTATGGACGAAGGACCACCCACCAGGTCAAATCATTGGCAACCCATCCGCAGGTATCCAGACTCGATCTTCCAAGGACTTATCTGATCATTGTCACTACACAACATTTATGTCCTCAGTCGAGCCCCGAATGATCAAAGAAGCATTACTAGAACCTGATTGGATAGCTGCAATGCAAGAAGAGCTAGAAGAATTTCAAAGAAACAAAGTATGGCAGCTCGTTCCGAAGCCACATGGTCACACCATTGTTGGCACTAGATGGGTGTTCAAAAATAAGCTAGATGACTCTGGTGCGGTAGTCAGAAACAAGGCAAGGCTAGTTGTAAA
This sequence comes from Lactuca virosa, assembly GCF_052849685.1. Taxonomy (NCBI): domain Eukaryota; kingdom Viridiplantae; phylum Streptophyta; class Magnoliopsida; order Asterales; family Asteraceae; genus Lactuca; species Lactuca virosa. The sequence goes on from NC_136433.1 coordinate 64,088,038, forward strand.
GGGGTATAGTCAACTTGAAGGCATTGACTACGATGAAACGTATGCTTCGGTAGCACGCATGGAAGCTATCCGGATCTTCCTAGCATACGCAGCGCATAAGAATATCAAGGTTCATCAAATGGACGTTAAGAGTGCCTTTCTCAATGGGGAACTAAAAGAAGAGGTTTATATTCAGCAACCTCCGGGCTTTGAAAATGTTGAATTCCCAGACCACCGCTACAAGCTTGAAAAAGCAGTCTACGGTGTGAAGCAAGCCCCAAGAGCATGGTATGAGACTCTTTCTGAATTCTTTGTCTCATCCGGGTACAAGAGAGGAGTGATTGACCCCACGTTATTTAGAAAAGCAAATGGTAACCACCTTATGCTCGTACAAATATATGTGGACGACATCATCTTCGGATCAACTGATCAAGAAATGGTGAATGAATTTGCTAAGCTCATGACTAACAAGTTCCAAATGAGCATGAATAGAGAGATTAACTTCTTTCTAGGTCTTCAAGTGAAACAAATTCCATAAGGAATTTTCATTCATTAAGAAAAATACACCACCGAACTGTTAAATAAATATTCTATGGACAATTATTCCTCGGCTAAGGTCCCCATGGCCTTCGGTTATAATATCTCTGCTGATCCCTCAGGAGAACCTGTGGATCACAAGACTTATAGAGGTATCATAGGCTCTCTAATGTACCTCACCGCAAGCCGACCAGACATTGTCTTTGCAACTGGTGTATGTGCAAGGTATCAAGCTGGCCCAAAAGTGTCTCACATGACCGCAACCAAGCAAATACTACGATACCTAAAAGGAAGCAAATATCTTGGTCTATGGTACCCCGCAGGCAATGACTTCAGCCTGCAAGCTTTCACAGATGCGGATCACGCCGGATGCAGATTAGACCGCAAAAGTACCTCAGGGGGATGTCAATTTTTGGGTGGAAGACTCGTCAGCTGGTCATCAAGTAAACAAAGTTGTGTATCTTTGTCTACCGCAGAAGCTGAATATGTGGCCGCAGCCAGCTGTTGTTCACAAGTCCTATGGATGAAGACACAACTTATGGACTACGGGTATAGAATGTTGCGGATACCAATTTACTGTGACTCTGAAAGTGCCATAGCGATTTCTCATAATCCTATTCAGCACTCCAAGACTAAGCATATTGAACTACGGTATCATTTCATCAAAGACCACATCTTGAAAGGTAACATTGAACTCATCTTTGTCCATACTCATGAAGAGATTGCTGATGTGTTCACAAAAGCGCTCGACTCCACAAAACTTAACACCTTCCTGCAAATGTTAGGAATGATGAATCCAGACCTGCAATTCTTTTTGAATTGATAGATACCGCAGACCATCCTTGGTCTCCGTTGCGGTTCTAACTGAAAGTTACTTATGATAGATGGTTTTGGTACCGCAGTCTATGTACCGCAACCATATATCATACTAATCTTTCATGGGTCTCTACATCCTCCAGCAAGGAGCTTTCAATATTAGGTCGACGATGTTCCTTTCCCTAGCGTCTACACGTGACAAAGACGAGAATGAGATGCGGCGGAAGAGATTCTTCTTCCCTCAAATCTGATCATAAAGCATTATGGCCCATTTGTGGTGTTTTGCGTCCATTACGTTTCAAAAGGAAGAAAGAAATTCACCTGGGCCCATAATTGGAAGATTGGGCTCCTAAAGATTCATCTTGGGCTGACAAATTAGAAATGGATTGCAATATCCGTCTTGGGCTCCTCCTTGGGCTATTTTTATTTTGGGCGCCTTCCAAGCCAATTTTCTATTTTATTGGGCCACCTCAAGACCTTATATGGGCTAACATTACAAGATCACCTATTTAACGATCGGGCGTTGCATGCTTAGCTAAAAAAACATTTTCAGAACACGCGTTGTGGCCCGGATCACTCGACATTCTCAAAAAAAAAATGGGGGCGGGAGAAGAGTAGTGCATCACTACTACTGCTACTCGTGAAGTGCTTAGAAACAATCGTGGCGAACAATATGAATCGATTTATTACTTAAAGAAAAAATACTAACTATTTGATCGAGTTGTCTTTTCAGATAGTCGCTCCAGCGCCGCGACACTCAGAATGTGCCAACAGCAAACTTGCGGAGCAAAGCCCGGTCTGTAAAGCATTTACATGGGACTAGTGAAATGTGCACCGCTGACCAGTCACTCAAAGTTCCCATCCAGCGGGCATAAAAATATAACTCCCCACCCGGTGTTGGCTGCGGGTCTCGTCCCCCTCACCGGGGTGCGCATGCGATGCTCAGAGCGTCAATTTCTATTAACAACTATCAGCTGTGACTGGAACGCGGGAATCATGGACCAAGTGTGTTGTATCTATTTACAGACTTCGGAGCTCGACAACGGTCTGAGAGACTGTATGGCGAGGCTACGCTTCTTAGCTACTCCGGCCCGACATTTTATCGACATCAGTGTCATGTAACACTCTTTAGCAGCCTCAGTCTGCATGATCGCAGCAACAGTTACGTTGCATCACACCGATCGGCTTGCACTCCTCTCAAGAAAGGAGTATCTAATGTTTGGCTCATCTCACAACCCCGCGACTCTTGTGGGTGAGGTTCGGTCATTCTCTCTATTATTTAAATACTTTGGTGCTTTATCTAGTCCGATCCGATTGTCAGCAACCCAATCGCATCAGACTAGGGGGACTTGACGACGCACAGTTTATATGACTAGTTCCAGTCCGATGTCATTGGCCACGTACCAATAACACCAGACTGGGGGGACTTGATGATATATGGTCCATTGGCATAGCCTAGACTGCTCCAGCACGCCAGCCTGGCCTGGCGCGCTCCTGCCAGCCCTGCCTGGAGTTCCCTTGCCAGCCTTGCTGGCGTCACCTTGCCAGCCCTGCTGGGGACTCTCTTGCCAGCCCGGCCAGGCTCTCCCTCGCCTGGAGCTCCCCTGACATCCTTTCCTGGTGCGCGCCCGCCATCCCCGCCCAGCGCTTCCGGGCGGCCTTGCCCAGCTTCTTGCTAGTTGGGCCTGAATTGGCCTTGGCCCAAGGCCTATCCCAATTCCCATTGACCTAATTGTCCACTATAAATAGAATAGTGCCTCCTCCATGAAGGGGGGCCTCTCCTAGACCTTTTCCATAGACTCTTCCCCATGGCTCAGCCGCCACTATACTTCGGCAGGGTGGCTCAGCCGCCACCCGCCGCCGTCAGCCACCATACACCACCACAAGCACCAAGATGCCTCTCTCCAGCTATGGAGGACCATCTCAAATATTCTAGCTGATCTAACTTGACCGTCGGAGTCCGCTCCCGGGGCACAGTCCCTGGGGCGGCTCTAACGACTTTGCACTGTGATATCCAGATCTCTGCCGCAGCAGAAGACCAGAAGACTCGCCGGAGGTCGATGTGGCAACAGCGGGGATGCCATACCCCAGTCTATTAGGGCAAGGTTGGTCACAGGGTTATGGGGTGGACCGAGGTGGTTCTTCAGACTACAGAGATGATTCAGCAGATCAGGCAGAGATTGCAGACTGCTCAGAGTCCGCAGAAGAGCTATGTCGACCGACACCGATCAGAGTTAGAGTTTCAGGTCGGCGACATGGTGTTGCTGAAGCCTGAAGGTCTCACCTTGTAAAGGTGTGATTTGCTTCAGGAATATGGGGAAGTTGGGTCCCTGATATATTGGGCCATTCCGGGTTATTTCCAGGGTTGGCAAGGTCGCCTACATATTGGACCTTCCTGAGGAGCTCAATCATATTCATAGCACTTTCCATGTTTCGCAGCTGTGAAAGTGCGTATTGGATGAGGACGCAGTTGTGTCATCGGATGATATTCAGGTTGATGAGTGTCTGAACTATGTTGAGAGACCAATAGCTATTCTGGAGAGGAAAGTAAAGGTTTTGCGAAGCAAGGAAGTACCTTTGGTAAAGGTACGATGGCAGCATCAGAGGGGCTCCGAGTGGACCTGGGAGCCAGAGGCAGAGATGCGAGAGCATTACTCAGATTTGTTTGATGCAGCAGACTTTGAGGACTAAGTCTAGATCAAGTGGGGGAGAGTTGTAATATCCCGGGCTTTCAGGTATTTTCAAATCCTTCCATTGGTTTTTTAATGTCATTTTGGGTCCTTGGAGTATAAAGATGTAGCCCTAGTGGCAAAATGGTAATTTTGGGGGCAGGAGTAGTACGCTGGGCTTACATGTGAGTAGGCTAAGCATAATAGGGCGCACCCTAGTATGGTGGGCGTACACATATGTACGATGGGCATACTAATGTCCGGGTGAAACCCTAATTTTTTGGGTTTGAAGAGTATTTAAGCACCTTTATGGATCTTTTAGCCTCACTCTTTCAGCCTCCAAATCCTTGAGTCGTTCTTAGCAAACCATAACCCCATAAGAGAGTGTTTTGAGCTTAAAGTGTGTTATTTATGTTCTTTAAGGAGAAGGAAGTGCATCAAGGAGTCTAGGAAGGAAAGCAAGCTTATAGATCTTGGATCATCATCTCCTTGGGAAGCTTCAGAAGGTAAAAAGTTGCTACCTTTATGTTTGGTTTGCTTAGATCTCATATTGGTAGCTTTATGATGTTCTTTTGTCCCTAAAAGTCCCATTATTGTGCATGTTTGGTTTTGGACATTTTGAGCTGTCCTTCTAGACCCTAGGAAGGGTCCTTAGTCATAAAAATGAGGTCCAATGGCCAGAAGTGTCTCATGCATTTGGAAAAAGGGTCTTACTGGATTAAGACCTTGTATTAAAAACTTATGGACATGTAAAGTCATAAAGTTGGAGACTTTATGACTCTAGGGTGCATTTGGACCATGGATTTGTAATATGGGCTTAAGTGCTTAAGCCATTAAGCACTTAATGTACTTTTGGGATCTGCGAGGGTGTAGGGATAAGTACGCCCCAAGTACTCGGTCATCCACCCCGATGGTGGTCAACGCGAGGCTCGTGTATGCCTTGCGTACCTCCGGTGTACGCCCAACGTACGTCGTCTGTTGGGTTTTTGAGTTTGGGCTTCAAGTTTTGGGCCACCTTTTGGGTTTGAATGCTTGGGCCCTCATTGGTCTATATAAGTATGAGTTTTTTGGGCTAGTTAGAGAGTTGGACCTTAGGATACGGCCCAATAAGGAGTTTTGGCCCAGTTTGGAAAATGGGGCCAATTATGGGTCTTGAAGTAATTTGGGCCTTTTGGATCAAAATTTGGACTTAGGTCTTGGCCTAATTAGGGAAAGGGTAAAGTGGACATTTACCCTAAGTATGCATCCTTAGTCAAGGATGGTAATCCAATTGTTACTTGGATGTTTGTTTTGTTGTGATAGTTCGGGATATTTCGTGAGCCAGCAGCCGGAGGTTTTAAGTGTGATTCGACATTGTGAGGTGAGTTTTCCTCACTATACTTCCGGGTCGAAGGCACCAATGTCGACCCCTTTGGATTGATATCCTGTTATGCATGATGTTACATGGTAGTGATCTGTTAGATCGGAATCCTGGTTGATAGGATGATGCTATGCTTAGTGATTTGTAAGATCTGTCTATTTGTTTGCTGGCTGGTTAAGAGTATGTTTATCTGTATTATGTGCACATGATTAGTTAGTGGTTGAGGCTTCACTGCTTCTTACGTAATCCAACAGGCCGGGGCATTTCAACCCGATGTTTGAGGGCCTAGGGTATTCCATCCCGAGCATGATTGGACCCATAGTATATTGGCATTCCAACCCGATGGTTGAGGGGCTTGAGGTATTCCAACCCGATGGTTGATTGGACCCATAGTATGTTGGCATTCCAACCTGATGGTTGAGGGGCCTGGGGTATTCCAACCCGATTGTTGATTAGGCCCATAGTATGCTGTTTTGTTTTGTGTTATTTGTTATGTATTGGTATTTTGGGGGAACTCACTAAGCTTTGGGCTTACAGTTTTGGATTATCTTTCAGGTACCTCAGAGGATCACGGGAAGGCGAAGGCATGATCGTGCACCTCCTCATGTTTTTTTATGATTTTTGGATTTCTCTGATAATGAACTCATTTTGAAAACAATATGTAAACAATGATGGTTTTTGACTTGTTTAAAAGTTCAAAATTTTCATGAATTTTATGGACGTTACATAATGACTACAGTTTTGACAAATGGTCATCTGGTAACACAAAAGATAAGTTTGACATATTTTATGTTCTCATTTCACTCCAATAAGTGAAGTTTTTATTTGTACTTCTTGTTAAAGTCACGTTTTTAAAGGAGTTTATTTACTTTTCTTATAGGCATTGTACTTTGAAATTTTATTCAGTTATAGCATTGATACACAAATTTGTAATTTTTCTACTTGGAGGTTGGTTGGAGTTTAATCATTTTTACTTTAATGTTTAAGGACCTAATGTAATTTTTTTATTGTCTCACATTCCAGATGTAATTTAAGGAGACATGGCTGATAATGGACTATTATATGAGGCTGTTAATGTACTTATTTGCTTATAGAGTGTTATGTTATATTAACCTGTAAAATAAGAAGCTCATTGTTACTTCTTACATTTAGTATTTTGTTGGGTTAAATGCAAAAAATCTCAATGTAGCAACTTACTTTCATTTGTTCTTATTAATTTTTTTTAATTTACTTCAATAGAAAACATAGCAACTTACTTTCATTTTCCAATGAAAATACATTGTTATTTCTTGCTCTTTCAAAGTAAGATGATAGATATATTAGTCAAAAAAATGAAATTTCATTGCTATTTTTTGCATTTCGTCCATTAAAGTTTGGTTAATTATTTTGTTTTGAAATAACCACATGTATGCAATTATTTAGGAGGGTCTGATAAGTTCATTCTAGTTTTTTTAGGAAAACAATTCTTACCTTAGTGACACTTCAATCAAAGACAAAAGCAGGTAACTTTACCTTTTACTCCTTTTTTACTAGCATTTGTTTGGACATAGGGTTTATTATAAGCATCTGTATCAGGGGTTGCAGTTGGGTAATTTTATTATTTGTGATTCCATTTTTATTTTATTTTGTTTCTATATTTTAGGATTATATATTTTAAAGTTCATTCTGATTAAGTTTTTGTAACACCCTGTTCCGAATCGTTTCCTATTTCAGGGTGGTGACCAAAGATCGGGAATTATCAGGCTTAAGACCATTAAGGAAATGATATATGGACCTATTTGGATATGGGTGATGTAAATCTAGATGATCCGGGGGTTCGGTTTGTATTTTGGAGCCAAGGGGTATTTTGGTAAATGTCAGCTCGGACTTTCATGTAAATTGGATTTTTATTCGGGAAATTTTAAGGCGATTATGAGATGATAAAAGCGTAGAGCTTCTCGTTACCTTTTCATGGATATAAGGATCGTCATAATCGGATTTATAATGAAGAAGTTATGGCATGTGTAAGAATTTAGGGTTTTGGGGAAAACCCTAGTACGCGAGGCGTACATGGGGAGTACGCAGGGCGTACTCGTGAGAGGACCCTTACGCGAGGTGTACCATGGCATACGATGTGCGTAGTCAGCAGTTTCATCGCGAAGCTTCGGCCTCGTACGCTGGGCGTACGAGGAGTTCAAGAAACCCTAATTTAAGTGTGTTGTACCCTATATAAACACCTTAAGAACCTTGGGCTGGCCTCTTTACCAACCCCCAAACCTCTTAAAACCCTAAATCGTCCCTTAAGCTTTCTTGGTGGTGTTATTGAGCCCTTGAGAGGATTTTAGTGGTTGTTTTGCTCATTGTGAAGGAAGCTTTGAATATTGAAAGTGCCTTGCTTGAAAGGAAGATCATAGATCCAAAATCATCTCACTTGTTGCAATCTCTTTGAGGTATCAAGTTCATACCTTGGCTTGTAGATGTTTAGATCTCCTCATAGTTTGTTTTTTTATGCTTTTGGTCCCATTTTGGGTTGATTGAAGAGTTAAGATGTTTTAAGGGCTTGTTCTTTTAGATCTGAGCTTGTGGTTGACTCCTTGAGCATAAAGGTGCAAGATTTATGGGATTTTTGGTCACATGCATGCATTAAGTCACTTGTTATGTCCTCTTTAAGCTTAAGAGCTTCATTTAGCCATGCATGAACGTAAAGTTAGCAACGTTACGTGATAATCCAGCTCAAGGAAGTCACATCTATGTTTTGGAGCTATGTCTGAAGGGATTAAGTATTGAAATCAAGTTTTGGGTTGAATGGGTGAGTATGTTGGGCGTAAAAGCAGGTATGCTTAGCGTACAAGCCCTCAAGCGAGTACGCTGCGCGTACTTGCTGAGTACGCCCTGCGTACTCAGTCTGGTGGACTTTGCCTGTTTGGGCCTCAGATTTGGGCTATTCGTTGGGCTTAGTGGCTAGGGGCCTTGTTGGGCCAACTGAATGGAAGAGTTTGGAGTAGAGAAAAATTAGCGGGACTTAGGGTAAGGCTCATGTAAAGGTTTGGGCCCAATTTAGAAAATTAGGCCATGTATGGGCCTTGAGTGTTTATTTGGATCTTTGGACCTTTGCATTGTGGGTTTGGGCCTAGGTTTGGGTCATGCTGAGTAAAGGGTAAAAAGGACTTTTACCCCAGTTTGGGCAATTAATGTGGACCAGATCTGATTATTGATGGATGATTATTATGGTGAATTGTAGTGCGGGGATTTTAGCGAGGCAGCGACCAAAGATTCTTTCTGTGAGATTTGCTAGTGCGAGGTGAGTTTTCCTCACTGTACTTATGGGTCGAAGGCACCAAGGACGGCCCTTTGGATTTTTAATCTGGTTTGTCGTATGACTGTGTACTATATTGATATGTTAGATCTGTATCCAGGTTGATAGGATGTTGTTATGCTGTTGTGATCTGTTAGATCTGTATCCTAGTAGATAGGATGTTGTATGCTGTTGTGATATGTTAGATATGTATCGTGGTAGATAGGATGTCGCTATTCTATTGTGATCTGTTAGATCTGTATCCTAGTAGATAGGATGTTGTATGCTGTAGTGATCTGTATCCTGGTAGATAGGATGTTAGCATGCGGTAGTGGTCGGTAAATTTGCATGTTTGTCTGATGACTGGTTATATGTTTATTAGTTATGTGTACGTCGACATATTGTGGTTGGTTTGGTTGAGGCGGTCCTTCTTTGTGCTGAAGGCCAAGACACCCAGGGCGGACCAGAAAGATTGTAGGCCCTGTGAGGCGGTCCAGTCAGGCCGAAGGCCCGGAGGACGGTCCAGATAGACTGAAGGCCCGACGCAACGGTCTAGTCATGTTGAAGGTCTTGTGAGCGGTCCAGATAGGCTGAAGGCCTATAAGGCGGTCCAGTCATGCTGAAGGCTCTGTATGCATGTTGTTTGTTATTGTTATATGTATTGTGTGTTGGTACTTTGGGGGAAAGCTCAAAAAGCGTTGGCTTACAGTTTTGGGTTATGTTTCAGGTACCTCATATGATCGCGAGAAGGCGAAGGCGTGATCATGAACCTCCTCGTGTTTTGGACTTATGATTTTGGGAAAACTCTGATATTAAATATGTTTGAAAACTATATTGTAAAGAATTATGATTTTGGGCTAGTTTTAAAAGTTCAAATTTTTCATGAATTTTATTGATGTTACAAGTTTTGGTAATTAATTAGTTATGTTTTTAAATTTTGAGTAAATAATTGCATGTCTAATGTGGTTTGAAAATATCATTTTCTTTAATTATTAATGTAGGAATAGTGACTAGTTAGACCATGGTTGTTTGTTTGTATGTGTGTGACTTGGTATATATATAATTTGCAGCTTATCAACCTACCATTTCTATACATGGTGTGGTATCTCAAGTTTAAAAACCTAATATTCAATTGCCAACATCTTTTCATCGGTATGTCAATAAGACTAAGTATTTATACTTTTTTATAAATACTGACTTTTGTTTTTTAAGGTTGAGTTTATTCATTTTATTGAAAACTACAGGTATCGAACGACACTCACTAAAAAATGGAGTCATTTCGCATGTGGAACAACAAAATATCTCCATCCATCTCAAGACATATATCTACTAAATCTTTTGTGGAAGATTTGATTTCTTCGTTATTGCATATTTTATCACCTCCATCTTTAAATCTGGTAATTTATTTCTATTTTCTACTCAATTCTTCCTTTTACCATGAAACATCCCAAAAATACAACCCAAAAATTTCATTTTTCATTTAAGTAGAAACAGTATTCCAAATCATTGTTCATACAACCCATATAAAATAAGTATGTCAAACATCATAAAAATCAAAGTGTGTCCCATAAACAAAATCCATATGGTGTGTGCAATGCAGTCACCCCGAGCTCTTCCCCTTGCCACTGGAAGTACCTGAAACATAAACCGAAAACCGTAAGCACAAAGCTTAGTGAGTTCCCCAAACTACCCCATACCATACATAATAAATCATATAATGCCCCCCCCCCCCCGCTCGGCATCAGGCCCCACTCGGTATACATATATGTTATTCTCAGGCCTTCCCTGTCACTGGGCCTCGCCCGCTATACACATACAATCTATATCACATAATCATGCTAATCCATATAATGATCACTAACACTAGCATATCTTCCAGTCCTCAGGTCTCGCCTGGCATCGAGACCCGCCCGGTATACATAGCAGCACATAACACATGCAAGGGTCACGCAGACTTCTAGCATCCTAACATAATCAATAAGGGTCGACATTGGTGCCTTAGACCCGCTAAACCCAGTGAGGAAACTCACCTCGAATGTTGAATCTCACTTAAAGAAATTCCTAGCTGCTGCCCTGACGACTCCCCGAGCTATCACTACAAAATAACACCCAATCAACGCTTGGGTTCCAAAATATAACCAATAATCCATACTTGGGGTAAAATGACCATTTTACCCCTGTCCTAGCTTGATCCAAACTAAGGCCCAAATCCACAATCTAAAAGGCCCAAAACCAAAAAGTCATCCAAGGCCCACTTATGGCCTAATTTTCCAAATTGGGCCCAACCCCTCATATGGGCCTTTCCCTAAAGCCCAATAACTTTCCTTAGCCTAAAAGCTTGATTTTAGATGGCCCAATAAGTCCCATAGTAACCAAGTCCAAAGAAATGGCCCAACCGAGGCCCAACGATGCAAAGCCCAATCTGACTGAGTACGCGGGGCGTACTTAGCTGTACGTTGAGCGTACACGCTGCATGGCTTGGCTACTCAGCATACTCCTTCATTAATCCATTATTCCATTAAGCTCTTAATGCTCATATCTAAAGGTCCAAAACACAGATCTGAGTCCCAAAGGATGTTTAGAACCATAAAGTCACTGACTTGGTGACTTTGCATGCCCCAAATGAGCACAAAATCGAATTATTACCTTCAACTTCCATAAAAATGGCCATATATCTTGCATGGATGGGTCTAAGCTTCAAAGGTGACAACTTTATCAATCTAGGACCAAATGAACACTAAGAGTGGCAACTCTAAGCTTCTGAAATGATATGAACCACAAGATCTCGTCTATGGGACCAAAAAGGGTCCAAAAGCTTAAACAAGGAGATCTAAGCTTCTAAAGATCAAGATCAAGACTTTATACCTTGCACAAGCTAGAAATGGAATAGATAATTCGGATCTACAAGCTTCTCCTTGAACCACCACCTTGCTCCAACCTTCTCTTTCTTGAAAATGGTGTTGGGTTTTGAGCATTCTAACACTCCTAAGTGTACATGCAACCCTAAATACTTTGGATCTATGTTTTCTCTATTATACATGCAAATATGAATATTCCAAGGTATTACCCTATCTAGCATACAATATTTGATACTTAGGTAATAAAAACAAGTTAGAAGATATACCTTTTTATGTAGCTTGATTCCTTGATGCTCAAGAGCCGAGTGCCCCAAGTGTGACACCTCAAATGGTTCACACAACATCAAATGCACTTGGAATAACTTAGAGAGAAATGAACACTTCATGAAATCGGCTAGCCCTCACCATTTCTTCATAGTCTCACATGGTTGCCAATTTTGGGAAGAATAAGATGCTTATATAGTGTGTCACAATTAGGGTTACACCATGTAAACCCTAATTGTCATGGCCTTTCATTTCCATGGTCCATGGGTACAAAAACACCATGGAGCATCCATGGAGCATCCTATGGATTTTAGCCCAACTTGATAATCCATGGAGCATTAGCCCACTTCATAAGTATGGATGATTTACACAATCAACCCATATATTTAATTAGTCTCCTTTTGATCACTTAATTAATTCCAAATTAATTATTGATCAATACTAATTAAATAATCTTATTAATATATTAGAACTTATAATATATTACCAAACCTTAAGTGTTCTTTCTCTTATTTTAGTCTATCCAAATGCATGATTCCATGCAACCCAAATGGACCATGCCGAGTCGGGTCAAGTACATACCAAATATAGTTATGGACTTAGACACTAATCCAACAGTCTCCCACTCGGATAAGTCTAAAACTATTATTGAGTATGACTTCAAGAACCAACTGGGAATCGTAGCTCTTAAAGCCGCTGTCGAACTCTGACGTTGTAACTGAACTCTGATCTCGTCAATGACTTGTCCATTAGATAAGGGATCATATATTCCTCCATTGTAGACATCATATGGACTGAGACATGGATTAAAAATCATTCTCTCTGTCCATTTGTTGTTTCCCGATTTCTGATTTATGACGACTGACTAATTGAACAAATCAAATCAGTCCAGGCCCGGCCGAGCACTTATATTTGTCATCACTAAATCATCGAGGGGCCCACAGATATCGCTTTTATCCCGAAGGTAAAAGGAATGGATAAACTTCGACTCATATGGCTTGTTCTACTACTTGTTGAATCATACACAAAGGCACGTTTTATAACATCAAGTTACCAATGCGTTTTCGCGCAATCAATGTACAACCAACTCATAGTAACAACTCATATCTCTAGGTTTGAAGAATATAAGATATTATCGTCTCATGATCACTCGTGATAAAATCCATGAAGTGATTCAAATGAGCGTGGGTTGAATCCAATACTCAGAACTTATGAGCACTCATGAGTGTTGTAGCACCTCTTTGCTATGTCCAACATCTTAGACATCTACAAGCCAACTCATGAAAGTCTTGATTCATATCTACTTCCAACATATGACCGACTGTGGATGGTTTGAATAACTTAATCATTCGGGAAGAATGACCTAGTTTATTCTGGAAGTCAAAACATGCAAAATGAAACACAAGAATAATTAAATCTAGTATGGTATCAAAACCTATGAATATAAATAGAACATTTTTTATTTATCACCATACTGATTACTCATTATTCATTGTTTCGGTTTTTATCAACTTTATACTTGAATTAAAAACACTAGTTGTCCCATGCTCCAAGCATGTACACTATGTTCTTCTAAATAATAGCTTTGCCATATACCAAGTATGCACTCTATGTTTGTCTATGATGTTTACTTTGTGAACTAGATCGATTGAACATAATTTCAATGATTCTTTTTTTCACACTCCCAAATCCTTATCGAAAATGTAAGAATTCCAAATTCCTATCATTTATCGAAATCTGTTAGATTTTAAACTTATATGCATTGATCCTCTTGTAATGATTATGCACAAAGTCATAAAGACTTGTCAACAGACATTACAGAGTATTCCAATGGAGATCAACTCCATGGAAACATCCTTCTTGTATTTAGTTTTTCTAATCTTACACAGATTGAATAACTTCCAACTATGAAACATTTCCATCTTCCTATTCTGACTGTCACTTCTGAACAAGAGTTGCCTCCTTTCAGAGTATGTCAATATGGTCCTTCAAAAATTTAACACTATACTTCCAACTGTCCCTGAGTAACCAATATTTGGTAAACCTTAGATTGTTCTCGTCAATTGCTTAATCAATTTAGTCATATCCAATTCTACAATTTTTCCCCCTTAATGCCCAGAGCATTTGGAAAATTTAGAAAGGATGAATATTATAGCACATGCAATCGATCCTATATGCGAAGCATATGGGACATGATTCATGATGTCTCACATAAATACATGATACTAGACTAGTCCTTTTGCTATAATATTTCTATTTGCCAAGTTCTCATAATTCAGATTATAAAAAGGGATGTCGTAATCATAATCGAATTTTAGAACGCAAATAATGGAATCATATATAGAATTTCCTTATGTTGAGCCATTCCAACACAAAATTCATATATATATATATATATATATATATATATATATATATATATATATATATATATATATATATATATATATATATATATATATATCCTTGACTAAAGACGATTAAAACCTCAATCTAAGCTTTTAGAATTGAAATGAAGTATAATTTCCTCTCCCTTAATTATAGCAAAACAACTTTTTTTTCAATTGAAACTTTTGTTTTCTATAATTAACATTGCTAACTTGCAACACTTATCATAATTATCATGCTCCCACTAACATGAAAATTATTAGCATAACACTTATGCTCCCACTAGCTTTGACATATATCTAGAAATTAGCTGGACTTCTAGAAATCAATACTTTATTGACTTTCTTACCAAAGTTCAGATTTCTGATATGAGATTGCTTTGATAAGACTTTATCAAAACATACACCTTATCTTAGATAGCTCACAGGTGTGTCTAAACAATTTTAGAACTATGAAAAGGGATGTCGTAATCATAGTCTCGATTGTTTAGATTTTTGCCATTTCTCATAAGTCCATGTTAGTGTGTCGGTTAACCACGCATGCTCCACTAAAGACTTTGAGATTGCAAAGATCACAATTGCTATCTTACTTAAAAACTACTTGGTGGAAGTGTTTCCTCACCATCATTTTCATGAATCGGAGAGAAACCTTATGACCCTTAGATTTTATGGTGTATGTGTTCTTATCCACGTGAATTTGTCAAAACCATAATCACAAGACTAGGTTAGTGACAAATCCAATCTCATATGGATTGAACTTGTGCAATCTTAACTTCTCGCCACCTGGCAGTACATGGCCTGCCATTGCTTCCAAGTAGTTATGCAAACAATTGAGAACATGTAGGACTCAAATGTCAACTTTACTAGAATGGGCACAGAAATGTCAACACGATAGGTTATAAACCTCAAGTTGTGTGCTAATGATTAACAATAGGTTTACTCTTGATTAGTTCTTGAAACTATTCAAGATCTTTAAGACTCCCACTGTCCTCTTGACATATATGATTCTCTTGCCAAATATTCAAGAGATAGTGCGAATTCTATATCAAGACAAACACTTCACACAATTGGCCTTAGTTGGTCTTTGTTTTATCCAAAACATCACAACTTCCCAATTTTCAAATGTACAAGAGTAGGACACTTTTACTCTTACATTTGACAAGTGTTTTAAACCATTCTTTAAGATATGTCACTCAACTTACAGTCTTGGAGTATGACTCTAAGACTTGTTTTGGAATGAAGTATGACTCATCTTCTTGATTTAACCATTCCAACAATTCAAGATTCCTCTTCTTAGTCATAAGAATGCACTAAGATTTCCTTAGAGGACTAATTGTGATATGATTTCTAAATCATTAAGATGATCACAAAACCTGATACTAAAGTACTCTCCCATCTTTTCAGATTTGAGAAACTTTTATCTTTCTGCCTAATTTGATTCTTCTCAAATCGTTCTGCCATACATCAAAACTTTTTTCAATGTTTCAGAATTATACTTAAACTTGTAAGTATAATCATATTTACTAAACTTTAGTAAATCATGACGAATAGTCTTATCGATCTTTTGTGTGGACTTGATCAGTGCACCAGAATGTGTACTTGATCCCTTAGTCCTTCACTAGACTCACATATACATGTGAACAAGGAATTAGTCTTAATTTTCCAAAGATGAAAATTCTCATTCATCACATTATACAACTTGCATGATTTCCAAGTTTCTATCCAACTGAAACCTTGGGTGATGAGAATCTTTCCTTATTTAGTAAATTTAGACACTACCACAAATGAAAAAAACAAATCCATTTTCCATTATTGCTATCAAAGGAATCATATAAGCAACAATTTTTTTCACAAATGCCATTGTAAGGATACTTAGAATAAATAAAATCAAAAATTTCGTTTAATTTTAGAACTTTGCGAAAAAACTTATCCTTACAGTGCAAAAGCATATGAAAAACTTGTTGTTATCTATTCTTAAGCAATACATCATAACTCCTAAGCAACAGCTCAAAATTCTGATCACTGAACCATGCGATCGAGATCCATCTTCGCGATCAGAATCAGCATATACTTCCTTTAAGTTTCTTCATTTTTCTTTGATTCTTAATACATCAACATGTGACCCAGTCACATCATGTAATAAGAATCTCAGAATAGAAACTTAACAGAGTTAGATAGTGGACTTTACCTGAAGTTGAGTCAAACTTCTTGACTTGATCAACCTTATGATCTTTCAGGTAAATAGGCAGCTTCGCAATCAATGCCCTTTTCCTTTGGCAATAGAAACATATGGACTTTTTGGTAATGATACATGGGACTATCTCAGACTTAGCCTTTCTCTTTACCATTTGGTCAACCGAGTTGACTATGGTCGATCCCTTTCCATTGGGAAGAGAAAGTTTTTACTGGGTATCCAATGTTACCATTGTCAATGTCCATTGAAAGTTTGGTAAGTTGATCTACTAATCAAATTTGCTCTATCAGTGCTCCAAATCATTGCTGATTCAGTAGCACAAAGCAAATAGATAAGATCATTAAGGGTCATGTCATAGTCTGTTTCATAGTAGTCCCAAAGGAACTAACTATGTGACTTAGAAAGTGATTGAACATCTGACTTTCTTAAGATTTTGACACCCAACTCTCCCGGCTTGTCAATATGTGACTTCATCTCCAAGATGAGATCACACATAGATCTTGCTTGCCAATAGGGCTTGAGTGACCTTGAACTTGTGGGTTAGGGAGAATAACTGGAGGAGGTGGAGGAAGTAAAGTTCCAAGAGATTTGGGAAGATCATAGATGTCTGAGCTAGACATCTTTTGGGAGATATTCAAGATAGTTGATTTAAAATCCTTAATATAACACCCAATATGAAATATTAAGGCTAGGACCCAACACAATATTTTATAACTTGGAAGAGGAATGTCGTAATCCAAGCTATAGAATATTTGAAGGTAGGTGAATGACGATTCACCAATTTCCACCATGAAAACGAAATAATTTATTAGGTTTTAATTGGTTTTGAAACTTCTAGATTCTTTTGAGATTCATTGAACTGTTCAATGGCATGTTTCAATCTCGATTGTGCCCTTCAGGTTTTGTGACTGGGATGCCGAGGATCACAAAACAAGGTGTGAAGTAACCATGCAAATTACTTGGTACTCTTAAATGTTTATCACTCAACCGATGTGTCGGTTAACCACACATGCTCCACCGGCCTATGATAAACTTTAAGAAACCCTTTGGCTACCTTGTTAAATCAAGCTAGTGTGCCGGTTAACCACACGCGCTCCACTAACCGACTTAAGCAAAGTGCAAAGTGTAATTTCATGGGTTAGCACCTTATTCACATTTTCCTAAGTAACTAAGATTGGGTATTAATAAGAGTTTAGTTACTTAGTATTTATCATTAATACTTTTAATGAAGGGAGAATTATAGTCCTTGTCCTACCTGTTCGGCTAACGACCCTCCACCAGTCAAGGAAGCGGTGGGTGAGAGTGGACACCCATTAAACTGCCATTTTATAGGCAGTAACCTTATACCCCCCCTTATAGACCGGCTTCGTGAATGAGGCCTACTAATGGTAAGACGACTTGCTCTTATACATATATATATATATATATATATATATATATATATATATATATATATATATATATATATATATATATATATATATATATATATATATATTATTAACTTATAATATTATAAAGTATAAGGGTTGAATTTTTAACTTTTAAAAATTCTAAGGGCTTAACTTGGAACTAAAGTATTCATGATAGAAAACTTTTCAAATTCCAAAACTTGAGGGCAAGTTTTGAACTATTCAAAAACTTTTCAATTCCATAAATTATGTATTTAAATTAGTTTTAATTCAAAAAACTCTTCAAGTTCCATAACTTGAGGACAAGTTATGGAAGACTTTAAACCATTAAAGAATGTGACTCTTCCATATTCATAACTTACGGAAATCTTTATGAGTTTTATGAATCTTAAATGTGACTTTTCATATAACGTGAGGACAAGTTACAGAAACACATTTTAGAATCAACTCTTAGATTAATTTGGATTAAAAACACATTTTCACATGACTTTTTCTATTAATCTAAGCAACTCATAAGAACAAGATAATACAAATCAAATTTTTTTTCATGTAATTAGCCTAACCCTTAAACTAATACAAAACATGAATCTATTGACAATTATCTTTGAAATTGGATTAGAATGAACATTACCACATCAAAAACAGGTTTATAGGTTCAAAAACAGCTTAGGGTAATGATTCTTGTCCAATACCAGCCTTAAAAGTCAAAAATATGCTGTCAGGGGGTCCTACTCATCGAGTGTATGAACCTACTCGACGAGTAGGATGAGTTTCCTCATGGACTCGGCGAGTTCAACAGTGGACTCGGCGAGTCCAGTGCCTAGACAGCCAGAAAATCGATTTTTTTCAGCTTTTTCAACAATTTGCATCAAGTATAATCGAAAACAAGCCTAGGCTCTGATACCACTGTTGGGTTTTGAGCATTCTAACACTCCTAAGTGTACATGCAACCCTAAATACCTTGGATCTATGTTTTCTCTATTATACATGCAAATATGAATATTCCAAGGTATTACCCTATCTAGCATACAATCTTTGATACTTGGGTAATAAAAACAAGTTAGAAGACATACCTTTTTATGTAGCTTGATTCCTTGATGCTCAAGAGCCGAGTGCCCCAAGTGTGACACCTCAAATGGTTCACACAACATCAAATGCACTTGGAATAACTTAGAGAGAAATGAACACTTAATGAAATCGGCTAGCCCTCACCATTTCTTCATAGTCTCACATGGTTGCCAATTTTGGGAAGAATAAGATGCTTGTATAGTGTGTCCCAATTAGGGTTACACCATGTAAACCCTAACTGTCATGGCCTTTCATTTCCATGATCCATGGGTACAAAAACACCATGGAGCATCCATGGAGCATCCTATGGGTTTTAGCCCAACTTGATAATCCATGGAGCATTAGCCCACTATATAAGTATGGATGATTTACACAATCAACCCATATACTTAATTAGTCTCCTTTTGATCACTTAATTAATTCCAAATTAATTCTTGATCAATACTAGTTAAATAATCTTATTAATATATTAGAACTTATAATATATTACCAGACCCTTAAGTGTTCTTTCTCTCATTTTAGTCTATCCAAATGCATGATGCCATGCAACCCAAATGGACCATGCCGAGTCGGGTCAAGTACATACCAAATATAGTTATGGACTTAGACACTAATCCAACAAATGGGACAAAACACACCCAAATGCACTCAAAAGACCTTCCAAGATAAACAACACTCAACAATGGGGTTAGGGTTTCATGGAGGCTAATTAGGAACAAGAGGGAGGCTGATAGAAAAGATCCTTGGGACATAATGTTCTTTAAATAGTGCTCAAACCCTAAATATTAGCATTTTGGGGTATGGACACGTACGCTGCGCATACTTCCTTGCACGCAGCGCGTACGTGCATGTCATATGCGTCCCTTTTACTCCATTACACCCAACGTACATAGGATGGTACGCCCCGCGTACGGCACACCCTAAGCCCAAAATAAAAAAGGTCCAATGACTTCAAGGCCCAAACTCTAAATAATTAAATAACCAAATTTAAATAAATACCTTAGAATATCGGGCGTTACATACCACTTTCTTTGCATTGAAGTTATTGTTTTCTTTTTCAGGTGGCTTTGAATTTATTATCAGAAAAAGAAAAAAAAAGAAATGGCTCATATGGTTAAAACCATGGTGTCATATGTCATAAATACAAGAACAAAAAAATTGCTCCTTTACCTAATAAACTAAAATTTGAAGTTGTTATAGACAAGGACACCTCAGTTTTATCTTTTGATCCTCAATCACCGAATTTGTGAACTTTGAGGTTAGGGATTTGACTTTTGATTTTCATAATAACATCTAAACTGAAAATATAATTTATATTAATTTCTAATTTACAATAATCCGCTGCAGGGGTACAGTTGTAACTATTTAACTCTTGTCTTAGATGTTAAGTAACTTCAATGTCATGAGGTAAGCAATACAAGTTGCAACACCACCCGCTTGAATTTTATGTTAAAAAGACTAAATTTCCCCTAACATCATGGTTAATGTACGTTGCTACTATAGATTGAAAAACAGAAGATACTACAAAGTAGCATCAACAAATAAATGGATGGAAACAATAGGAAAGAAATTGTGAAAGAGAAATTTAGTAAACCTAAACGTGTCATGTTTTTGGTGCCCTCAAGGTAAATATGTGAAACAAGTCGTGAAACACTTTCATTGATTGGTTTATTTTAATCAAAATTTAAAGTAGAATGCTATAATCGGAATGTTTTAGGGAGCAGTGGATGGTGGAATTGACATCCCTCGCTGTGAAAAGAGGTTTGCTGGATTTAACAAGGATGGGAAGCAACTTTGTAACACCCTGTTCCAAATCGTTTCCTAATTCGGGGATGTATCCAAAGATCGGTTATCACAAGGATTAGGGCCTTTGGGAAAGAGAGATTTAGACCCATTTAGGTGTGAGTAATGTAATTTAGATGATCCGGAAGTTCGTTTGTGTTTTGGAGCCAAGGGGTATATCAGTAAAGTGTCAGTTTGAGCTTTTTATGAATTTTGGATTTTAGTTCGGGAAGTTTTAAGGCAATGATGAGTTGATAGAAATGTAGAGCTTCTCGTTACCTTTCCGTGGATATAAGGGTCATCAAAATCGGACTAAGAACGAAGAAGTTATGGCCTTTGGAAGTTGGTGGTTTAAAAGGCTAAGACTTGTATGTCGGGCGTACAAGGGAATACGTTGGGCGTACTAGGAAGAAGGGATCACGGGTAGTTTATGAAGTACGTTGGGTGTACTGGGAGTATGCGGGGCGTACTCCAGCCAGATGAAAACCCTAATTTTAGGTTTTGCACCCTATTTAAGCATCATTATATCATCTCTTGGACATTTTAGACCAACCTCCATCTACCATTACCCTGAAATCGAAACCCTAAAGCATTTGGTGAGTTTTGAGCTTAAAAGAGTATTTATTGGTGGTGTGTGAAGGAGAAGGAGAAGAGGAACACTTGAAGGGATAGCTTGAGCTTGTAGATCCAGGATTACCTTCTCATTTGCAAGCATTTGGAGGTAAAAAGCTCTCACATTGATGGTCTTTGGTGTTAGATCTAGTTTATGGTGTATTTTGTGCACTTTTGGAGACTTTTGAGTTAAAGGTGAGCTTTTGATCTACTCCAGAAGCTATGGATGCTAGATCTTGGCTCCATTTAGTCCCCATGTTCATAAAAATGTCAACTTTTTGGAAGATATTGGTCCATGCAAGCATTAAAACCTCTATTAAGATCTTTTTGAGCTTTTGAGTCCCTTTAAGCCATGCATGAGTGTAAAGTTGCCAACTTTATGTGATAAGTTCCCCTTTAGGATCAGATCTGAGAGTTTGGCTTGAGGTCTCAACTGATTAAGTGCTTATTGGAGTGAAAAAGTTGGTGTGGGGAGTATGCTAGGCGTACCCAGCTAGTACGTTGCACGTACTGACCCCGGACGGAGTACGCTCAACGTACGAGCTGAGTACTCCCCGCGTACTCAGCAGATGGATGTTTGGGCTTGGAATTCTCGGTTTGGGCCATTGTTTGGGTTTTCTTAGTTTGGGCCTTGTTGGGCCATTAGACTTCTATTTTGGGATTCTAGTTTGTATTTTTGGGCTCCTTTGGATTTAGCCCTATGATGGGTTTTTGGCCTAATTTGGAAGATTGGGCCATATTGGGATTTGGAATATCCTTTAGGATTTGGGCCTTGGGAGTAGTTGAGTTGGGCCTTGGCTTTGGGCCAAGTGAGATAAAGGGTACAATGGTCTTTTACCCTGGTTATGGGCTAAGTAGTTTAGACTATTGGTTATGGGTCGGAACCCAATTAATAATTGGATGTCATTTAATTATGATAGTGCAGGGACTCTCCGGACCAGCAGTCAGATATTTATTCGAGTGTTTCAGCAGCTAGAGGTGACTCTCCTCACTGTACTCATGGTTCGAAGGCACCAATGTTGGCCTACTAGGTTATGTTATGTTAGATGTCTTTGTGACTCTTGCATGGTATGTTGGGCTAGGCCCATTGTATGACGGGCTAGGCCCATTTTTATGTTGGGATGGGACATGGTTTAGGAGGGGATAGGACTATTGTATATTATATAGGTGCTAACTGTCTTTGTGACTTTTGCATTTGTATGATTGGGTTGGGTCCATTGGTTTGGCAGGGCTAGGCCCATTATGGTGGGTTGGGCTCAATATGTGGATTGGGCCCAGTATGGGGGCTAGGCCCAATAATATGTATGGTATGTGGTATTTTGGGGAACTCACTAAGCTTTGTGCTTACGGTTTTATGGTTATGTTTTCAGGTACTTCCGGTTCGAAAGGGAAGGGTCCGACTTGATCGCAGCGCATCCACCCATGTTTCCGCATTATGATGATTTTAGGATTGTACTCTGATAACTGTTTCTTATAAAGTACTTTTGAATAACTAGAAAAACAATAATGGATGTTTGACTAAAAGATAATTAGTGTTTTAGTTGAATTAAAAATGAAATTTTTACCTTACAATTTTTGGGTTGTTACAAACTTGATGCTGATGTTCACTGCAAGTACATTTATGGGGGATATGTTGCTTCTTATGTGAGGGTATGCACAACTTATTTATGGTGTTTAAAGTGATATGAATAGATATGAAATGAAATGAGGTGAATTATTTTATATGTTTTCTTGATTGAATGCAGGATTCGATAGAAGATGAACCAGAGAATTATCAGACACATTTTTCTGAATAAATAAAGGTTGGAGTTGAAGCTGACACCATTGAAGAGGTTTATAAAAAGGTGCATGCAAGTTTTCATGTTGATCTAACCCCAAAGAAATCTCATATGCAGCCTACAAAGGAGCACAATAGGTAACATTTATTTCTTTTTTGCTTATTTTGGGTTTTAGGGTTTATATGAAATTGGATAATTGAAAACATTTAGATTATCATCTTATTGGTTGTATGTATATTGTTTCCGATACAATCTGCAGAAGTTTACTGTAACACCCATAAAAATCATGCAAAATTTGAACTTTAAAAACATTTCAAGATCGTTAAATCATTACAAACTTGTTTTCAAAATGTATAATATCAGAGTTTTCCCCAAAATACTGATACACTGCACATAACACATATACAAATAACAACATGTACTCGGTCCACAGATTTATAGACTGGATTACCCCTGGGCCCACAGTGTGAGTCTGGATTGCCTTCCGGGCCCACATCCCACATCTGGAATGCCATCGAGCCCACAGTACGAGTCTCCCTCAGCTCGTAACTGGAATGCTCCCGAGCCCACAATACGAGTCTCCCTCAACTCGTATCTGGTATGCTCCCGGGTTTGTTGGTTACCGCACGAAGCAGTATCACCTCAACCCATCCCACATAATATGTCGACATATAACAGATAAGTACACATACAGATAAACAGACAATATCACAGGTAGTCCTACAGACCTACCCTCTAGCATATCAAACTAGCATGCATAACTAACTCATACTCAACATAATACCAACTGCTACGATATCATATCCAATGGGTCGGCCTTGATGTCTTAGACCCCTTAGTATAGTGAGGATAACTCACCTTGCAAGTAGTGCCGAAATACAGCAAATCTCTGACTGCTATCTCACCGGGAATCCCGAACTATCACATAATAAATACTAAGTTAATACCCAAAATAACCTCCTTGACTAAGTTTCCATGTCCCTTATTAAGTCCATTCTCCTTATTGGGCCAAGGCCCAATACCAAGTCCTTAACTTGAAAGTCCTTATATAAAGCCCACTATTGGCCCAATTTACTAAATTGGGCCCAACCTCCTAATTGGGCCTAACCCCATGATCCACTATCACTACCTGGCCCAAAATATCTTATTTACAAAGTCCAGCAAAGGCCCAATTCCATTTAGTCCATAAACAACCCAAAACCCGAATCCCATTTGTCCCTCCAAGAGTCTAGAAGGACAACTCTTTTCGTCCAATCACATCATGCACCACCTTATGGATTTTTGGGACAAGAAATGCTTCTATTAAAGTAAAATGGTGAGATCTATACATATATGCATAAAGTTTGGAACTTTATACCTTATGGAGCTTCTTGGGCACAAGCAAACTTCAGATCTACAAGCTTGATCTCTTTCTCCAACTCTTTGATGCAATAACTTCCTCTTAAAACACTCAAGAACACCCTCAATAAGCTTAAACACACAAAGGAAAGGCTAGGGTTTGGGGAAGACGAGTATAATCTGTGGAGGCTGAGGTAAGTGAAGGGCCCTATAAATGGTTTGGTCTAGGCTTTCATTGTTTTGTGTTCAGAATGAGTCTGTAATAGTGTTTATGGGTTGTTTGTTGGTTGTTGGACATTTTGTGTGTTTACGACCGTAAACTGTGTTTACGGCCGTAAACACGTTTACGACCGTAAACCCTGTTTACGGTCGCAAACCCAGTTTACGGTCGTGTCTTGTATATATAGAGGAGGTGCTAGTCTTTTGTCGGTTGTTGATGCCATAGAGTCCTATCGAGTTGTACCAGACGATTTTCTGAATATAATCTTGTGCAAGCTTGGTTTCTTTTCATCTTATTCTTATTCTGTGATTGATTGTTGCTTAACTACTGGTAAAGATCCATATTTGGACCTTACAATTGGTATCAGAGCAGAAACCGGTGTTAAAGCTTCTTTCAATCGATTTTTGGGCTATTTCAACCGATATCTTTGAAGTTCGAACCTGCTGTTAGTGTTTACGTGGTGAAGGGAATCGTTTTAACTGAAAAATCGTGTTCATAAGGGTTTTCTGGGAGCTTGCTGTCAACCGTAAACTCCATTTACGGTTGTTGAATCAAGAACATCAAGAACCGTAAACTCTGAATCTTCATAAACCGTAAACCAAGTTTCGAGAACCGTAAACACATAAACCGGAAACTCACAAACCGTAAACTGTTCAACCGTAAACACAGTTTACGGTCGTAAGCTCAGAACCGTAAACTGCAGAACCGTAAACTCCGTTTACGGTCGTAATCATCTGGACCGTAAACTCAGTTTACGGTCGTAAATCCTTTCAACCGTAAACTCAAATTTTGAACTTAATTTGCTTAATTTGCTTAATTTCAAATGGATTCTCAAGGTCAAAATCATTTCCATGAACTTGACACTGTTATGGGCACCACCACACGAATTCCAAGATTGATGTCTGCGGATGGTTTCCCCGAATGGAAGTATAGAATTGAAAAGTACATCAAAATGAAGGACTTTAAGGTATGGAGAAGCATTCTTAGAGGCCCTATTAGAATCACTACGACAGTTGCAGGCCAAGTGATTGACAAGGAGGTTGAAAACTACACTGATGAGGAGTTTGAGAAAATAGAAAAGCAAGAAAGAGCTTTAGCCACTTTAACCATGGCATTATCTCCTGATATTGCTCAAGGTTTTCGTGAGTACACTTCAGCTAAAGATCTATGGGAAGCCCTAATTGAAGTTTATGAGAGCAATGAGGATATGAAGGAGAGTCGCCAGGACATGTTGAGGCAAAAGTTCAACATGTTCAACTACATTCCAGGAGAGACCCTTGAGGCTCAATTGCAGAGGTTCACAACTCTCACAACGGATATGAACATATCTGGGATTTACTTGACCAAGTCAGAAATCAACAAAAAGCTTCTCAATGCTCTTCCCAGATCATGGGATATGAATGTTGCTGTGATCAAGAAGACTAAGGATCTAAACCGCCTCACTCTTGCTGAAACCATGGCAATCATCAAAGCTTGTGATATTGATGACAAATAGAGAGAGATCAATCACGTGAGCTCATACTCTACTACAAATCTTGGGATCTCATCCAACAATGCTCTTTCCTCAATCATGTCCTCTTCAGGTCAAGGGTTTACTGCTAAAACACCTCGGATTCAGACCTTCGCTGCTGCATCACCTATTCCTCATCCTCAGAATCAACCATTTATCTCCCCTCAAGTTGTTCCTTCCCAAAATGTGCCTACTGTAGCCTCTTCCTCAAACCCTAAGGATACTAATGAAAATCTGGCTCTAGCTACTGGGCTTGTTAACTGCTATAATGCTTTTGTAGCTGGAGAGCTTCCACCTCAGCTGTCATTTGCTGACCTGGACCAGATTCATCCTGAAGACGTAGAAGAGATGGACATCACGTGGCAGATTGCTATGGCTGTCTTTAGAGCCAAACAGTTTGCTAAGAAGACTGGGAAGAGCAACTGGGGCATGAATGCTGACAAGAAGGTGGGATTCAACAAGAGCACGCTGAGATGTTTCAACTGCCACGAGCCGGGTCACTTTGCTCGTGATTGTCCTAAGCCAGATCGCAGGGTCAACAACAACATAACGATGGTAGCAGTGGGAAACAACCGTGCAGGTGTTGCAGCTAATGGTGAGACCGCTATGGTCGCTCAGCCTTTTGACTGGGAGGACTAGATTCAGGCTTTGAACATTTCAGGGCCAGAAAATGCTCACCTTGCTCAGATCGATGATGCCTCCTTAAAGACTGATGAAGCTGATCCCGAGGCAGAAATGATGGAGCTGCAGTTTGCTTTCATGGCGTCTACTTCTTCTGAGCCCAAGAAAAGCGAGGTAACCCTACCATCTTGTTCTTATGCATGTAAAGAATATGTTAAAGTTCTTCGTGATGAAGTCCAATTATTGCGTAGAGAATTAGAGGACCTTAGATATGAGGGATACCAACTTAGGAAAGGACAAAAGCCTCTTAAAGCCCAATTAGAAGCTAAGATAAACGATTTTAGAAGAATCCAGGCAGAGTACAGTGAGAAATGTGAACTGTACAATTATGTTAAAAGACAAAATGATGCGCTAACTGCCGAGCTTGATACATTAAAGGAAAGGTTTGATTCTGCAAACTTTGCTTTTCAAAAATTTGATGGATCAAGCGAGGTAGTTGCCACCATGATTGATCACTGCATGGATTTTAAACGAAATCAGTCTAAGGGTTTAGGATATGATAGCGTGCCTCCTCCATATAATCATACCTATCAGTATCAACCCTTGTCCAAAGATGAGATTGCCAATGAATCTTTTATGGTTTATGGCAAACCATCTGGCTTCGTTTCAGGAGGATTTATAAATGTTGAAAGTACTGACGCTTCTACTACCTCTGCAGATCATCCTTTAGATCAGGCGAAGCATAGAGTTGGTGTTTCTGTTTCTGTTCCTATTTCTGATGTTTCTATTTCTATTTGTGATTCTGATGTTAAGACTGATAGTATTTTGTGTGATGTTCCTATTTCTGATTCTGTTGAATTTAATTTCTTTGATATGTTTGATGAACTATATTGGTAATTCTGATGCTTGCAATTCTCATGAAAAACCATCAATTCCACATGTCATACCTTCTGAGGCACCCTCACTTATCTCACAATCTGTCTCTCATGTATGCTCCTCTGAGAAAAGTAAGAGTGTCCATCAAGAAAATAAATCTGATAAATGTAGCACAAGTTCAAATAATAAACAGATTTGTTTTAATTGTGGCGTTGGTGGTCACATAGCTAGGAATTGCCATAACAGGATCTTTGTGAACTATCTGTCACCAAGTGGAGAGAACGAATCTCGAGGAAGTTCTTTAATTAGAAAATCCTCAAGAAATCGTTCTCGAATTGATGATTGGAAAGATGACCGAAGTAGAAAAAGGGCTGTTTTTCAAAAGAATAAAAAGGTTTTTATCAACAAAACTCAAAAGAGCTTGCCAAAACCGAACAAGGCTCCGCAAAGATCGGTTTCGTCAAAAAGCAATTCTAGATCTTCAACCACTTCTGGTAGAACATCCAGAAGCTTTGTGCAAACTCCTAAGAAATCTATTTCCAAACCACAAGAGAATGTTGTAAAACCTAAACTTTAATGGAAGCCCAAATCACTTTCTAATCCATCTTTGCCACCCTCTGAAGTGATTAGGAATGAGGATCCTAGTTTGAAATCTTTAAATGTTAATTCAGAGAAAGTAAAAAGGAAACCCAGGACTGTAATGACCTGGGTTCCTAAATCTAAATGATTCCGCTCATTTTGCAGGGACAATTGCGGAGGAATGTCGTTTGTCCTTGGTACGTCGACAGCGGCTGCTCCCGGCATATGACTGGAGACATATCCCAATTGAGCGAAATTCAATCCTTTAATGGGGGGTATGTTTCCTTCGCGGGCGGAGATGGAGGAAAGATCACGCAAAGAGGAACTGTTACAAATGGATTTTTAAGCTTTGAGAATGTCAACTTCGCTCCCGAGTTAAAGCATAGCTTGTTGAGCGTTTCCTAAATTTGCGACAAAGGCTACTCCACCCACTTTACCGACAAGGAATGTATGATCTTAAAGCCAGGCATTGTCATCCCGGAAGAATGGATCCTCGTCAAATCTAAGCGGGATGGGAATGCTTACATTATTGACATGAACACCAATCTCCCTGAACAAGTCACTTGCCTCTTCTCAAAAGTCGTCGAACAAAACGCAATGCTGTGGCACCGAAGGCTCGGTCATGCTAACGCGAAAAACTTGAATCGTCTTGCCAAGAATGAGATGGTCCGAGGCCTACCCGTCAGAGACTTTATTACATTTGAAAAGTGTGTTTCCTGTGCTCAAGGCAAACACCATCGGAAACCACACCTGCCCAAGCATGTCAACTCAATAAGTCAAGTGCTCCAATTGTTACACATGGACCTATTTGGTCCAGTCAATGTCCTGAGCATTAACAGAAGCTCATACTGCCTCGTTGTGATCGACGATTTCTCTCGGTTTACGTGGGTTTTCTTCTTATCCAACAAAGCGGAGGTTGCTGACCTGATAAAGAAGTTCGTGGTGATGATTGAGAAGCAGACCAACAATCAAGTGAAGGCGCTTCGTACTGACAATGGAACTGAGTTCAAGAATTCGGTTCTTGACCATTTTTGCACAGAAAAGGGGATAGTGCGTCAATATAGCTCTGCTCACACGCCTCAACAGAACGGTGTTGCTGAAAGGAGAAATAGAACATTGAAAGACGCCGCAAGGACGATGCTTTGTGATTCCAAACTACCTGTTTTCTTCTGGGCCGAGGCGATTAACATTGCTTGCTACGTGCAGAATCGTGTTCTAATCAACAAAGCACAGATGAAGACACCGTATGAAATTCTCTATGGACACAAGCCCTCTGTCAGCCATTTCCGTGTATTTGGCTGCCCTTGCACCCTTCTTCATTTGGAATCCAACCCTAAATTCAACGCCAAAGCCGATGATTGTTACTTTGTAGGGTATGCTGCACGCACCGCGTATAGGGTTTACAACAAGAAGACTAAGCAGATAGTCGAATCCTATGACGTACGTTGGCTGGAGGAGAATGAAACAGACGCTCGAGTGGGTCCCGACTGGTTATTTGATTACACATCGCTTTTCAAATCTTTAAATGTGTCTTCAGATAGCTCAAGTGGATCCTCTTCTGGTTCGAAGATCGTGTATGAAGACGAAGACGAAGAAGTTGTCTACAGACCTCCAACGGTTGAGGGGGAGTCCTCTGCTCCATCTGGGGAGGAGTCCTGTGCTCCACCTAAGGGGGAGCCATCTGATCAACCTAATCTGGGGAGGAGTCCAGAGTCTAAAGTTCAAGATGGAACTCCTAATACTGATGCTACACCTCTTACACCCGTTGAAAGAGAGTTCATGTCCAGAGACGCTTCCGCTGTCAATCCAACGTTTATGGAACTCCTCTTTCCCGAAGAAATCGCAAATGAGTTTGTAGCAGATTCATATAATGTGAATCAATCAGTAAATGATGGAGGTTTCAATATTCACACTCTTCATGTTTCTATCAATGATATCAGCCAAGACATTCCCTCACCTATTCAACGCGATCATCCGATCGATAACGTCATTGGCCAGCTGGGAGATGGAGTTAAAACCAGAAGTCAGAGTGGAGACGTTAATGCATGTCTCTACTCTTGCTTTATATCTCAAATAGAGCCGAAGAATGTTGACATGGCTTTGAATGATCCCAGTTGGGTGGATGCAATGCATGAAGAGCTGAATCAGTTTGAAAAGCTCGGGGTTTGGAAGTTGGTTGACTTACCGAAGGGCAAAAGGGCTCTTGACACGCGTTGGGTCTATCGTAATAAGCAAGATGATTCGGGTGTAATCGTGAGAAATAAAGCAAGGTTGGTGGTTCGCGGGTTTCGACAAATTGAGGGTCTTGACTATACTTAGGTATTTGCTCCCGTGGCTCGGTTGGAGGCTATTCGCATCTTTCTCGCATATGCTTCCTACATGAATTTCACGGTCTACCAAATGGATGTCAAGACTGCCTTCTTGTATGGCAAGGTGAAGGAAGAAATTTATGTTGATCAACCCCCTGGGTTTGTTGACTCAAAGTTCCCTAATCGTGTCTACAAGTTGGACAAAGCATTGTATGGGTTACATCAAGCTCCTCGAGCATGGTATGCGACTCTAACAAAGCATTTGCTCGAGCATGGATACTCTCGCGGCACCATTGATCAAACTTTGTTTATCAAGCATGTGGGTAATGATCAGATACTAGTTCAAATCTATGTTGACGACATTATCTTCGGGTCAACCTGTCCACAGCTTTGCAAGGAATTTGAAGGTGTGATGAAGAAAAGGTTTGAGATGAGTTCTCTTGGGGAGATGACCATGTTTCTGGGGCTTCAGGTCAAACAATCTTCTACCGGAATCCTAATTCACCAAGCGAAGTATGTGGATGATATGCTGGAGAAGTTCGGGTTCCAAGACGCGAAACCTGCTCTTACACCCATGGCGGAGAGACCTTTACTGACTCCTGATCTTGAAGGCGAATCCGTAGATCAGACGTATTATCGATCAATGATCGGATCGCTTATGTATCTGACTGCCAGCCGCCCAGATGTAATGTTTGCGGTCTGTCAATGCGCACGCTACCAGGCCAATCCTAAACTCTCTCATCTAATTGCTGTTAAATGGATTTTTCGGTATCTCAAAGGTTGCCCAAAACTGGGCCTTTGGTATCCTAAAAATCCCGAATTTGACCTTTATGTTTTTGCAGACAGCAACTATGGCGGGTGTGAGCTTGATAGAAAATCGACTTCAGGAGGATGCCAATTTCTTGGAGATAGACTGGTCTCATGGCAGTGCAAGAAGCAGCATACGGTCTCAACCTCAACAGCAGAAGCGGAATATGTAGCTGCGCCTACCTGTTGTTCTCAAGTCATATGGATCCAACATCAGCTGTTGGACTATGGTTTAAATTATCTAGAAACCCCAATTTTTTGTGATAATGAGGCTGCTATTCAAATCGCTAAAAATCCAGTCCAACATTCCAAAACCAAGCACATTGATATCAAAATTCATTTTATCAGAGATTGTTATGAGCGTTCGCTCATTAGGCTAGAACATGTTCACACTGACAATAATGTGGCGGATTTGTTCACAAAGCCTTTTCACAAAGCTCGATTCGATGTGCTTGTGGGATTTTTAAAAATGATTCGTTTTGAGGATTAATTTTTAGGTTTTCTTAGTTTAAATTTGAGCATTTCAGTCATTTCATTCTCTTCCATGCACAAATTTAGGGGGGGAAATAAACAAAAATCCAAAAACATTAAAAATTCAAAAATCCAAAAATATTTTGTTTCTGTTTTTATTTTTTTTTCAGAAAAACATTCAAAAATCCAAAAACATCAAAAATTTCAGAAAAATCAAAAATATTGTCGCTAACAGTTTTGCTTGTTGATGAAGGACTGGGAAGTGATATTATCAAGTGATAACAGGCAATCTGAGTCTGTGTAACGTACCCAAAATTGAAGGGTCTTTACTCTGGGCTGATGCGTCGGTAGGCACGAAAGATTATAAATGGACTTGACTAGGCAGAGTTGAACTTAAGAAATTCTTAGACTTAACAAATCTTGATCTAGTTAGATCTGTTTAGCCTGACAATACGACGCTTGGATAGGTTGAGCAGGGAGATATATATGGGAATCCACTCGTCACATTAAATGAACCCGTACTTGGAACCGTGGATTAACTTTTCCTCGATGTGCGGATTCTGTCCTTAAATCCGGTATTGATGGGGCGACTGGTAAATTCCGATGAGTTAGGTCTGTAGAAAATTGTTTTCTTTTTCTATCTATCTGTTAGTCATATGTTGCTTCCTCTACGTGATTGGAAGAGATCCGACCTGGACTGCAACATATGCAAATCTATCTCTCTGCTAATTATATCTATGAAATTCCTCCTATCTGTTAGCCATATGCTGTCTCCTTTGCGTGACTCACAATCCGACCTGGTACACAGCATATGCATCCTTCTACTTATCAATCCCTCTAAAACTATAATTAATAATAATCTGAATCTATCTTCTCTCTTAATGATTGTCTGCTCACCCGATGTAAGGAGTACTCTGGAAGTTCTTGATTACGGGGGCATATCAGGAAGCGGGAAACATGTTCCAGTACAATTAACAATAGAACACTTACAGATTGTCTATAGATCTCGTTGCTCAATTTAGGTGGACAACAATATCCCTGGTCGTCGTCAACTGAATGGTCTTTAAGATATAGTATCTAGGAACTTAGGATCAGATATAGTATCTAGGAATTTAAGCTCACCTGTCTTGTAACAAATAGTAATGTCCAAAATCTGTCACAATTTTTCGTGTTTAAGTGGACCACAATACCGACGATCGACCAGATAAAGATGTGAAGATGAAAGGTACCGACAAGCGGATTAAGGCTGTCTAACAACTTTGATCCCAGTGTCACAAGATTTTGTCAGTAGTGTTGAAATAAATTTTGTCTATTCAAAATTTAAATTTTCTTTTATTTTTATTTTTATTTTATTTTATTTTATTTTTATAATTGTCAAAAATTTATTTTTAAATCCTTTAATTCGTAAATTTTAGAAATTAGTTTATTTTATTTTTAGTTAAATCTTAATTTCATTTTTAATTTTTATTTTAAAATCCTCAAAAGTGTTATTCTTAAAAATTTTATCGGGATAAAAGACTGGGTTTTACACTGTGTGGGAGACTGGTAATTTCGAGGGAGTATAAAAGGAAGAGTTTACTTCCGTAAACCCTTTTCCACTTCCTCTTCTCTCTTTACAGCCGCAATCACACACTCTCTCTACTCTCTCTCTTCGAAATTTTTTGTTGAAATTTTGAGAAATCGGCCTAGTACACCTCGAAGGTATGATGAAACCGACCGGAAATCTGCTTTCTATTCGCCATTCCGACCAAAATCGAAGGAGTAATCGGAGTTTAAAGAACTGTCGGCGTTTACTGTTCATGAGGAGTTTACGGTTTAAGAACATTCAAGAACCGTAAACTCCATTTGGTCTTACGACCGTAAACTTAGGTTTTGGTCTTACGACCGTAAACTCAGTTTACGGTCAGTTGACCAATTTTGACCGTAAACCCAATTTTGACTGCTTTTGACCGTAAACACATTTGTTTGACTATTTTGACCGTAAACTCCAATATTTTGTAGTCAAACTGTTTTTTTTAAAAAAAGGCCAAAATAAATTTGCTTAATTAAGAAAACTTAATGCTTTAAATTGTTAAATTCTGTGTTTTCTTACTTGGCCCGTTTAGTGCAGTTAAATGGCGAATCTTAAGTTTGCAGATATGCACAACTTGGCGATCGTATTGGATGATCCTCCGGTGGCTCATGTTGAATTCAAGTCAATGATCTACAGGCTAAGGGAGTGCTGCTTATCCTATGCCATCACAGTAAATCCCGTCATTTATTAGAACATCATCCGGGAATTTTGGCAAACTGCAAAAATGGAAAAGGTCAACGGAGAGATAACAATTGAAGCCGTAGTCAAAGGTTGCAAGATCAATATTACGGAGCAGTACATCAGAAATACTTTGCTTGTCGTCGATGAATCTAATTTCCCTACTGAAATTGGAATTGAAGATGTACAAAGGGTTCTTGAGAGGATGGGATACGAGGGTATCTACCCTTCCACAGTGAAGAAGCTCCTGCCTCCTTACTGGCGATTCCTGGCACACGTGTTCGTGAGCTGCATTTTTGGCAGGAGATCAGGAGCCGATGAGATCTCTCTCAGGAACACCGGGGCAATTGTCTCCTTGGCTGCTGGCATAAAGTTTAATTTCTCAAAGTTCATTCTTGATGAGTTCTTGGTGAATGTTAATACCATTACCCGGGGGACCAGAGATGCATTTCTACTTTATCCAAGGTTTATTCAAGTGTTTGTCGACGATCAGTTTCCAGAAATGGTCAAGGATGGTGACAAGTTGGATATCAAATCCTTGGGCCCTCACACAGTTGGTCTCATCAAGCAAAACAGAAGGGGCAAGGTCGTTTTTCAAGGATTGCATCCCTTGGTGAAATTTGGAAAATTTGTTGAGACTGATGAATCTTCTGAGTCGCATGGAACTTTAGAGAAAATGTCATCTGAGCCAACTTCCTCCGAGAGGGTTATTTCTGAAAATGTCATCACTGTCTCAGATCATGAAGAAGAAGAAGATCCAGCTGTTAATGCTGAAGTAGCTTCGGAACATGAATTGACATCCGCTCGGGTTCAAGAAGATTTTCACAAGGGGTCGAGATCAGAAACCGATTTGTATGAAGGCCTGGATCTTACAAGTTTTGACAATGATGAAATTCCTGTCAATTTTGGGAGTAATGAGGATTTCATGACCGGGATGAACCTCAATGAGCTGCTCGACAATGTCGATGAAGTTGCTAAACCGGCAACTGAGACAAGGGAAGAAGAAGATGTTCTTGAAGCTACACCTCCTCCAACCAATCCATCGGCGGAAATAGCAATTCCTATGGTGACTGTATCAGGGACTCCTCCCCTTGATGCTGTCTTACCTACCTCTGAGCCGGTGGGAAGTGATCACACTACCACACAAGTCAAACCTCCTTCAAGCAAAAGATGCAGACTTGACCCAAGACTGGTGACTCAAAGTGCTTCAGCTCCACCAACAACAACCCCAATTATAGTCTCAACTGAGCCATTCAGTGAAGGTCCCAGTACCTTCTTCGAAGCCGGTGGCTCGTCCTTCCAAACGGACTTCTCTCCTCCTAGGCCAGAGCACGACGCTACCTCTGTCAAGTTAGCAACGCTCTTGGCCAGAGAACAACTTTCAACACCTCCCCCACATGGCAAAGGAGTTTTTATCGGGGGTGGTAGCACAGGAGAAGAGAGTCCCTCACTCTCTGGACTTCAGAAGCAGGTCGATGCTCTGAGTCAGAAGAATGTCGAGTTGGATCAGAGGAATATTGAGCTTGACATTAAGGTCGCAGGCCTTCAAGCTGAAAACACACAGCTCAGTATTCAAATGGCAGAACTTAATGAAGAAAATGCTGCGAAGACCAAACAAATTACAGATCTCCAGACTCATTTCGGCCTTCTGACCGCCAGTTACTATGACTTGAAGAAAAAGCTGGAAGATAAGTTTGGGGGCGAATTCAAGTCATCTGTTGAAGAGCCACAGATTTATCTTCCTAATCAAGATGCTCACATTGCTCCTACAACTATCAGAACCACCACCGTCGTAGACCTCTTCGAAAAGGAACCGGAGCAAGCTCCACGTGGAAAGGCCTTAAAATGCAAGAAGTCGACCCAGGAAACTGAAAAGGGTCAACTTCTATTCAAACGGAGTGCAAATCATAAAGCACCCTGGGATCAACAACAGGTTACTGTTACGGATCTGGGCGAAAATCGCTTCAGAGACACTTATGGTGACAGGTCTGGAATCATCTCATGGGGGTTCCATGACTCGATGAACATGTTCATGGTGAGGAGAAAGAGCGGCAAAAATGAACTATACAAAGACGCTCACGACTTTAACTCTTTTACCAAGATTGATCTTATTGAGCTGTCTAAGGCTCCTTTCTCCAATCCTACAAATAATTCCAGGGCGAACCAGTTTAAATCGTTTTTGGAGGATCAAGTTGCCAAAGGATTTCCTTCGATGAAGACTGCTCAGTCAATCGTCAAGGTTCACTCCAAAGTTCTTGATCCCAAGAGAAACCAGCCACTTAGACAAGTGATGTGGCCAGCTACCGCACAAGTGAAACAAGTCCCTGTTCTTCAAAACTACCCTGATGGTTCCCTTGCATCCATGCTGTATTGGGTATATGATGAATTAACAGATGCCGCTGTCATCAAGCTTCAAAATGATTGCATCCGTCTCTATGAGAAAAGGCACTTGCTTCAATTTCACAAATGGGACATACATCATCTTGCTACTCAACAGATTAAGGTGGCTGAAGCAATATTTGAGCCCGCTGCGAAAGAATACACGGCGATGGTGGCTCAAATTATTGAAAAGAAGATGTGGAATGGAGCAATGGGAAAATCCGACGTATTGGTGGTCGAGAAGAGCTAAATCCAAGCTAGCACCAAACCAAGGGGGAGATTGAAGGACCCTGGAAATGGTTTGGTCTAGGCTTTCATTGTTTTGTGTTCAGAATGAGTCTGTAATAGTGTTTATGGGTTGTTTGTTGGTTGTTGGACATTTTGTGTGTTTACGACCGTAAACTGTGTTTACGGCCGTAAACACGTTTATGACCGTAAACCCTGTTTACGGTCGCAAACCCAGTTTATGGTCGTGTCTTGTATATATAGAGGAGGTGCTAGTCGTTTGTCGGTTGTTGATGCCATAGAGTCCTATCGAGTTGTACCAGACGATTTTCTGAATATAATCGTGTGCAAGCTTGGTTTCTTTTCATCTTATTCTTATTTTGTGATTGATTGCTGCTTAACTACTGGTAAAGATCCATATTTGGACCTTACAGTAAGGGAGGTTTTGGTGCTCATTATGTTGCTTATATAGGCCCCAAACCCTAAATATTAGGGTTTCACCCAGACATTAGTACACCCAGCGTATACAAGTGTACGCCCAGTGTACTAAGGCGGACCTTAGTACACTTAGTGTACTCTTATGTACGCGCAACGTACTCCCTCTTGGCCCAAGTTTGCAAACTTGGCCCTTAAACTTATCTTGGCTCTTCACTCCCAACCCCAAGGACTATAAATGACAAGGTAATGATAGAAGAGGGTTTGTGATTACCTGCCAAATCTTGGGATGTTATAATTCTCCGCCACTTGACTTAGACTTCATCCTCGAAGTCTGCTGTGGCAAAAAGATTCGGGTAATGCTCCCCCATCTCAGACTCGGGCTCCCATGTCCACTCAGATCCCCTCCGATGCTCCCACTGTACCTTCACCAAAGGTATCTCCTTGCTCCGTAGAACCTTCATCTTCCTCTCCAATATGGCCACAGGCCTCTCCACGTAATTCAGGCGCTTATCGACCTGAATATCATCCAACGACAGCACTGCCTCCTGATTCATAATGCACTTTCGCAATTGTGAAACGTGGAAAGTGATGTGGATCCGAATAAGCTCCTCCGGTAGCTCTAGCATGTATGCCACCTTGCCAGCCCTGACAATGATCCTGAACGGCCCAATGTAACGGGGACCCAATTTCCCCTTCTTCCTGAAGCGGATCACACCCTTCCAGGGTGAGACCTTCAGGAGTACCATATCACCCACCTGAAACTCTAACTCAGATCGGCGTCTGTCGGCGTAACTCTTCTGCCGACTCTAAGCAGTCTGCAGTCGTTGTCTAATCTGCTGAATCTTCTCGGTAGTCCGCAAGACTACCTCCGTCCGTCCTATCACCCTGTGTCCGACCTCACCCCAACAAACCGAGGTGCGACATCTCCGCCCATACAACAGCTCGAAAGGCGGGGCGCCAATGTTGGAATGATAGCTGTTGTTGTAGGCGAACTCTACAAGGGGTAGGTGGGAATCCCAGCTCCCACCGACGTCAATGACACATGCCCTCAACATATCCTCGAGGGTCTGTATAATCCGCTCGCTCTGACCGTCGGTCTGCGGATGAAATGTTGTGCTAAAATGCAGCCGCATGCCCAATTCCTCGTGGAACTTCCGCCAGAAACGGGAGGTAAATCTACCATCTCGGTCGGAAACAATGGAGACCGGAACCCCATGGCGAGCGACGATCTTGCGAACATATACGTCGGCCAACTTCTCGGCTGATGAACTCTTCCGTATAGCCAAGAAATGGGCACTCTTGGTCAATCGATCCACGATGACCCATATAGCATCAAACCCCTTTGTCGTCCTCGGCAACTTGGTAATGAAATCCATCGTGATTTGTTCCCATTTCCACATGGGAATCTCCAGGGGCTGCAGCGTGCCATGCGGTCTCTGATGCTCGGCCTTGACCATCCTACAGATCAAGCACCTCTCGACATACTAAGCGATTTCTCGCTTCATGCACGACCACCAGTAACTCAAGCTCAAGTCCCGGTACATCTTGGTGGCCCCCGGGTGAATAGAGAAGTGAGACTTATGAGCCTCCTCCATCACTGTCTGTCTGACCCCACCAGAAGTGAGACTTATGAGCCTCCTCCATCACTGTCTGTCTGACCCCACCAGACATCGGAACCCATACCCGACCGTATTTAGTCAATAATCCCCGACTATCCTGCACAAACCGGGTGTTCTCACCCTTAATCCTTTCCAGTTTACAGTTCTCTGGTCCCATTCCCTCCACCTGAGCATTCCTGATCAAACTCACAAGCGGAGAATCCACCGCTATCCTCATACATACCGCTGGGGTGGAAGACCCAGCTGACTTGTGGCTCAGAGCGTCCGCCACCACATTCGCTTTACCTGGGTGGTAAAGGATCTCGCAGTCGTAGTCCTTGACCACATCCAGCCAAATGCGTTGCCTCATGTTCAGGTTCGACTGATCCATGATGTGTCTCAGGCTCTTGTGATCCATGTATATGGTACAGCGGACCCCATAGAGGTAATGTCTCCATATCTTGAGAGCGAACACCACCGCTCCCAGCTCTAAATAATGTGTAGGATATCTCGTCTCATGCGGCTTCAGCTGCTGCTGCGACGCGTAGGCTATCACCCGTCCTCTCCGGTAGTACCCTGCTAATCCCAGAAAACTCCTGATGTCTGAAGGAGATCTCGGCACCTCCCACTGCATGACTGCCTCAATTTTGGCCGGGTCGACCAAAATCCCCTCCTGGTTAACGAGATGTCCGAGGAACCGGACCTCTCGCAACCAAAACTCACACTTCGAGAACTTGGCATACAACCGCTCTCGCCTCAAAACTCCCAACAACTCGTGGTGATGCCGTTTGGGCTCACCAACAACTCCCTAAGGTGCCCCTCGTGTTGCTCTCGGGTCTTGGAATACACCAAGTTATCATCTATAAACACGATGACCGATCGATCCAGCATCGGTCTACAAACCCGATTCATCAGGTCCATAAAATACCGCCGACGCGTTGGTGAGCCCAAACGGCATCACCAAGAACTCGTAATGACCATAACGAGTCTGAAACACGGTCTTCTCTACGTCCTCCTCTCTGACCCGGGCCTGATGATATCCCGACCTCAAATCTATCTTGGAGAACCAAGATGCACCCTGTAACTGATCAAAGAGATCATCTATCCTCGGGAGTGGATAACGGTTCTTCACCGTCAACTTTTTCAATTCCATATAATCAATGCACATCCGGTGCGAACCGTCCTTCTTCCTGACGAAGAGTATCAACGCGCCCCACTGGGAACTACTTGGTTGAATGAACTGCTTGCCCAGCAGTTCCTGCAGCTGTGGCGGCATCTCCTGCATCTCTGGTGGCGCCAACCGGTACGGCGCCTTGGCGATAGGATACGCACCCGACACCAGGTCGATCCGAAACTCGACCTGCCTCTCTGGAGGTATCCCTGGCAACTCCTCCGGAAACACATCAGCAAACTCCCTGACTACTGGAACCTCTGAAACTGAAATCTGATCCCTGGCTCGCGTATCCACCACATACGCCAGATAACCCGCACACCCGTGCTGAATATACTGCTGAGCCCTAGCAGCTGAACATAACCCTGCTCCCACTTTGGTGCCCTCGCCATCTACAATCAGTTCTCCCCCACTTGGGGTTCGAACTACCACCCGCTGACCCTCACAATCAATCATGGCACCGAATCGACTGAGCCATTCCGTGCCCACAATCACGCACACCTCCCCCATGGGAATCAGAATCAAGTCTATCAGAAAGGACACTCTGAAGATCTCCAACTCACATCCTCGGTAGACCGAAGAAGCGGAAACCCCGTGTTCGTTGGCGATAGAGACTCGCAACGGACACTCTAGCTCGCCTACCGACATACTGAACTCCCTACTGAAAGTCTGAGATACAAATGACCGACTCGCCCTCGAGTCAAATAAAACCAATGCAGGCAAGGAGTTCACTAAAAACGTACCTAACCACAGGTACAACAGATAAGCATAAAACAGATATAATAAAAGAAATAGAGAATAGAAACATACCAGCAACCACGTCCGGCGCCGCCCTGGCCTCCTCGGCCGTAAGCTGGAAGGCACGCCCCTGAGCCTTCGGAGGCTCTGCCTTGACTGGCCTCCCATCCGAAATCCTCAATGTAGCCGGCGCGGAAATCTGCGCCGTCTTAGCGGCAAGCAACAGACAGTTGGACTTCAAGTGGCCAACCTGATCACAGTGATAACATAACCTCATACTCGGAACCGGGGCGGCTTGACGACAATCCTTCGCATAATGCCCCTCCTTGCCACACTTGTGGCACCCACTACCAAATCGACAAACCCCAGAATGACCCTTTCCGCACTTTCCACAAGTACGGCTCTGCTGACCCCCGGTCCTAGAATCAGCGGTCTTAGACCGCTTTGGCGCCGGCTGCGACTGTGTCGGGGCCTGCCGCTGCTCCCTCAACTGTATCTCAATCTCCAACTCACGCCGCCTAGCGGCCTCCTACAACTCCAAAAGAGTATCACATCGTTGGGTAGACACAAACTGACGGATGTCAGTCTTGATCATGCTCAGATAACGTGTCATCTGAGCCTGCTCAGAAGCAAACTCTAGGCAGAACATCGCCCTCTCTGTGAACATGCGGGTGATCTCCGTCACCGACTCCCCGTCCTGTCTCAAACTCAAAAACTCCTGAGCCAATCGTTCCCGCTCAACCCGTGGAATGTATCGGCGCGAAACATATCCCTGAACTGCTCCCAAGTAACAGCAGCTCTCTGCTCATCAGTGTACGGCCCTGTCTTCAACATCCACCATTCCTTGGCCCCGAGCCTGAGCATGTTCAGGGCACATCTGACCTTCTGGTCAGTAGGACATGAACACGTGAAGAAACAACCCTCCACGTCAGATAACCACCTCATAGCTCTAATCGAATCCTGGGTACCATCAAATGTCGGGGGCTTCGTGTTATCGAAGTCCCGGTACTGGAAGCCCCGATTGGCTCCTCCTCATCCTGCCGCTGTTACAGTCGATGCAGCTGCAGCGGCAGCCGTCTCTGCAAGGGCTGCGTAACGCTCGTCGAAATACTCGACCATGGCGGTCTTAATAGACCCAAACATCTCCGGTAACTGTGCCCGGAACATAGCAGCAACCTCAGCATGCAGGATCTCTCGAATCCTAGCATCTAGCTCCTCTGTACCCATCTGCACCACAGCCTCAGGTGTTGCTGGCCCCTCCTGGCCTCCGTCACCTGATCCCGATCCTGACCGGGATCCAGTCACAAAGCGTCTTGTGACCACCATACTGAAAATATAACATGAAGATATCAGAAAATCCGCATAAATAACTGGGAACCAACTCCCGACTAAACCCTAGGGGTTGTGACTTCCTTGCTACGCGTATAGCTCATGTGCTTTCAGTAGTACGGGCCCATACTACCTTCCACACCTACCCATATTTTTCACATGTATCACCACAACACCCTAAAAATATACATGCATATGGTGGTCGCTTAACCTCACTCCTAGAGGAAGGCTAACTGTCCCACAACTGACCTACCGGCTTCATACAACCTACCCATCCATGAAATTTCCACCAACCCTGTAGCACTAGTGTATGCTAGCCATACATAACGATGTACCCTATAGACTTTCGAATATCCAATCCAACCCTAAGCCCCCAATCAACAAGAACAGAACATAAGGCCAAATTAAACATTCTCAGG
This sequence comes from Lactuca virosa, assembly GCF_052849685.1. Classification (NCBI taxonomy): domain Eukaryota; kingdom Viridiplantae; phylum Streptophyta; class Magnoliopsida; order Asterales; family Asteraceae; genus Lactuca; species Lactuca virosa. The sequence continues at coordinate 64,130,307 of NC_136433.1, forward strand.
TTATAAGATCTTAATTATGTATAACCGTGATGCATACACTAAACAACTACAGTAATAATGTCAATCTCAAATAAGGAAAACCCTAGGCTAGCAGGCATCATGTAATCAGGCAATTCTATCATGCAATTCCTGAAGATCCCTAGCCTAGTACTAGCATGCTGTTCTAGCATATCACAATATCAAATAACCGTATGGTATTTTGGGGTCTACTTACTGGCTCCGGCTGATCGTACACCCTACATCCTCCTTTTCTCATTTTGAAAACCATTTTAAAAATATTTTGAAAATCCTTCCTTGGTTTGAGACTGGATTCACACGAGTGTTCATCCAATTCACTCAAACCAAGGCTCTGATACCAACTTGTAACACCCATAAAAATCATGAGGAGCTGTACGATCACGCCTTTGCCTTGTCGTGATCCCCTGATGTACCTGAAACAATAAACTGAAACTGTAAGCCCGAAAGCTTAGTGAGCTCCCCAAAATACCAATACACTGCACATAACACATATACAAATAACATCATGTACTGGGTCCACAGCTTTACAGACTGGATTACCCCTGGGCCCACAGTGTGAGTATGGATTGCCTTCCGGGCCCACAGCTCACATCTGGATTGCCATCGAGCCCACAGTACGAGTCTCCCTCAACTCGTAACTAGAATGCTCCCGAGCCCACAGTACGAGTCTCCCTCAACTCGTATCTGGTATGCTCCCGGGTTTGTTGGTTACCGCACGAAGCAGTATCACTTCAACCCATCCCACATAATATGTCGACATATAACAGATAAGTACACATACATATAAAAAGACAATATCACAGGTAATGCTACAGACTTAGCCTCTAGCATATCAAACTAGCATGCATAACTAACTCATACTCAACATAATACCAACTGCTAGGATATCATATCCAATGGGTCGGCCTTGGTGCCTTAGACCCCTTAGTATAGTGAGGATAACTCACCTTGCAAGTAGTGCCGAAATACCGCAAATCTATGACTGCTGTCTCACCAGGAATCCCGAACTATCACATAATAAATACTAAGTTAATACCCAAAATAACCTCCTTGACTAAGTGTCCATGTCCCTTATTAAGTCAATTCTCCTTATTGGGCCAAGGCCCAATACCAAGTCCTTAACTTGAAAGTCCTTAAAAAATATTTATGGTTTACACTTTAATATTTAATTTCTTTTTTAATCAACCCGTTTAATACACGGGTTTTACACCTAGTTTAGAATTAAAGGAAGACCCATGTGAACCCAAAAATTATCACAAATGCCTTTATTTTATTTTATTTTATTTTAGTTTACCATCCCGAACAGACATCCAACACTAAAATAATAAAATCATTAACATTAACAAAACTAACACCAAAGGATTTTGATAATCATTACAAACTACAAAGTATGCCTCAGCCTTAAAAAACAAAAACATAAATTTATAAAAGAGAATTGGAAATTATTCACTTGATTGGGATTGCTTGTCGAATGGTATTGGTAATGGTAGGCCTTTTTCGCTTTGATGCCTTGAAGCCGATAAGACTGGAGGGAGTGGGAGGGAAGTTTCCCTCACTTTTTGTGGGCCATACCACCATTTCCCTCACTTTCCTTTCCGTCACCTAAAACCCAAGGAATGGGTGGGAAAGGCTTTCCTCACTATTTTTTTTAAATAAAATTACTTGATTTTAATGATAATTGGAATATAAAAGTATAGTGTCTATTTTGTAATTTTTGAAAACTATTTTTGTGAAGAGAATTCAGAGCTGGGTGTATTTTGCCATAAGACCAAAACATAGGGGCCAAATATGTCATTTCCAGAAACTTCTCATCTTCTTCCTTCTTCCTCGTTAAAACCTGCAAACTCAAAAAAAAAAAAAAAAAAAAAAAAAAAAACAAATTCCAGCCACTAACAAGAAGAGAGAGAGAGCGGGAACCCCTTCCCCCACCTCCTCCCCGCGCCTCCTATCCCGCACCGCCGGTGCGGTGTTCCTCCGAGCGGGAATGGCTCCCACACATCCTTCCCGCTCCACTCCGTCCGGCCTAATAGCTTGACTGCCAAGGAAGAAAGATGCAGCGGAAGTATGGAACAAGTAACAATTGCTTGTTTTTACTTGCCGGCTGCCGAGTGCCGAAGAAGTAACACAAAATACTTGTATTCTTACCCTTTTTAGGTATTTCTCGGTGATTATTTTAATTTTTTAATTGGCCATTGCCGGCTTCATAATGGCCTAATTGGGAATTAAGGATATTAAAACGCTCTTTGTTTTTTAGAGCGTGTTTTGGATTGTTTCAAATGATTTTTTTGACTTTTAGTTTTTTAAAAGGTCAAAACATTCAAAAAGATAGTTTAAGAAATAAAAATCATTTTCAAAGTAACTTTTTCCCAAGAAGAAAAAGATGGTTTTTTAAAAGTCGAGAAGTTATGTTTTTTTTATAACTTTAGCCTTTTAAAAGGTAAATTACATTCAAAAGTCAAGAAATACAACTTAAACACTTTAAAAACAACTTTTGGCTTTTGTCATTTCAAAAGTTAAAATTAAAAAAAAAACATTTACAAAAAGAACTTTTGAGCTTAAAAAGTAATCTCAAACACCCCCTGAATTGGTAAAAAAATCTAGACCATATTCGTATAAGAAAAAAATCCATTTAAAAAAAATATATTTACTTTTTAAAATCTGCACTCTGATAATATAAATTGAAATTTAAAGTCTAAGAAATGCATTTTCCCTCAAATAGTTTTGTATTTTTCTCTCAAAACAATCATGCATTTTGCTAAATGTGACTTGAGCATTTTGAGTATTATGATGACACACTTGGATATGATGACACACTTGAATGCGATGGCACACTTGGATATGATGACAAGCTTGAATGTGATGACATACTTGGATACGATGACACACTTAGATATGAAGACACACTTAAATATGATGAGACACTTGGATACGTTGTCACTCCTCAAAAATGATGTCACTCTTTGCAATGGAGCATCTGACAGAAGATTGGAGCATCAAAGGAGGTTCCACTCAATGACAACTCGACAAGAGAATGACACCTGGAAGAAGTGGCATGCATAGTAGGTGCCACTCAATGGCACATTAAGACGTTCCATGCACAGGAGGTGCCACTCAATGTCATATTGATGTGTCGTCATGGTACCTCAACGATGTGTCATGCATTGGAGGTGCCATAGAGTGATAGAAGGTGTCACTAAGTGACAAGGTGTGTCATGCAATGACATCTGATGTGCCAGTGGTGGATTGTTGATTCCAATGTAATGTATCTCAAGGATGAAGGTTTTAGAAGCGGTTGCATGACGAATTGTGATTGGTTCACACCTTTTCATGGGCCTATAGTTTAATGGGCTTGGACCATAAGGGTTTTAGGTCTGATCCATAGTCTATAATAAGGATGCATGTTAGTCATTTGAAAGTGTATTTTGTATCCTTAGTAAGTAGGTTGAATATATGTTGGTCGTACGTGTGATCTCTGTTTGAGAACTCTATGAATAAGAATACCCCCTCCTGCTCGTGGACATAGGTCATTTTGACCGAACCACATAAATACTGTGTTTTTTGTGTATTTTTGGTTTTGTGTGTTATCCGTATTATTTCCTAATACGGGGTCATCAATACTTTGCAAATGACATCAAATCTGTTATGATTCTGGACAAGTGTCGTCTGATTCCCTAACACATTTATTTAAAGTCTGTAGAATGCATAAAAAAAACTATCTTTTAAAAAACTTTTAAAAAATGTCTCAATAATAAAATACAATTGTATAGGAAAATACAAAGAAAAAATACAATAAAATACATGATTAATTGAGGTTAATAAACCAAATTTATATGACATGAAATGGAATATTAAAACATTAGAATGCATCCAAAAATCATCACCTTTAATTTTCAATCGCCTAAATCCTCATGGAACTCGATTACAGTTCCAGAAAATAAAACAAATTCAATGGAAGGTAAAAAGTAAAAAGAGAAAAAAAAAATGGTTTGTTTTATGTACTACACTATGACAAGAAATATAAGTAAAATCAAACAAAGAAGCAAAAGCATAAGAAATGTGGACACATTTAAGCTTTATCTTTTGTGAAAATGCATACGCGCAAACAAGAAAGGAAAAGACAAAATAAATGGTGTATGCGTTTTTTTAACTTGAAGATGTCTTCAAAGTTGAGAAGAGATATGCCCATCTCCTTCAAAAAAGAAGGTGCAAAGAACTTTTTAGGTCTAGCAAAACAGTTTGTGAGTTAAAACGTATATGCGTAATTTGTGTCTTAATGGAAGTGGTTAGGATGCTCTTTTAAAAAAACAAGCAACATCTAAGTTAGTAATCAATCTAATATTCTAAATTTTTAAATATAGTTAATATATTATATATAACTAGTTTATAATCCGTGGGAACCACAGTTATAAAATTAATTAAACTTTTATAATAAAAATTTATAATTATTAATCAGTTATTTTAAATAAATTATAAATTAAGAGATATATCAAATTTTTAAAGTTATTATAACTTCAAATTTAACATATAATTAGAAAATATAAATTTGAATTTTGAAATGAGTTGCCTAACATAGCTACATGACACATGACATAATATCAATGATTAGATGTATTAGAATGACACTTAGCAAAAGAAGATTAAAACTATTCATTTATTAGAATATGGATTATCTTTAAAAATCGATTCGGTTGGGTCAGTTTTTCTATAAACCGAAACTGAACCATTATTTTTTGGTTATCAACAAATTGAAACCAAACAATCTGTTAAAAAAATAATTATGTTATAATGATTTGGTTACAGTTAATTTAGTTTCGATTTGATTTTTCGGTTATTAAATTTACCTCTATAAATCCAAACAAAGCTATTCAAATCCCGACGTAAAAAGCCTATCGATCTTCTTGGTTCGAACATGAGGTCACCATTTCAGTCTAATTATGTTGATTAAGATGTTGAAATCAATTTTTATATATTTAATATTATGATTTCTAATAAAAAAATATTCATAAACAGAAAAAAACATATAAATAGCTTAAATAGATATTTATATTTTATAGAGTATCGCCCCTTGAACCACGTTGGCAGTTGGCATTATTCTTGGTCATATTCTATATATATATATATATTAAATTTAAAGGAAGTTAGCAATAGTAATTTTTATGTCTTTAGGTTTTTGCCACAAATGTTTAATGAATTTGAAACTTTTAGTCCTTAAAGTGAAAACCTTTATAATTTTGTGTTTTAATTAAGTTTTTGTGCTTTCAGGGTTTTGCCACAAATCTTTAGTAACTTTGACACTTTTCGTCCTTGCAGTGAAAAGTTTTATATTATGGTGTTTTTGCCACAAATCTTTAATGAAATTGACACTTTTCGTCCTTATAGTCAAAACTTTTACATTTTGACATAAAAAACACAAAAAACCTCCTTTAAAATTTTGTCACCATATTTTCTCAACTTTGGCAACTTTCACATTATTGCCACAACATTTTTGGATTTTCTCCACCAGTGTCCCTTCTTTTGGTTGTCGTATACTTTGGACATCTAATTTTAGAGGTTGTCAACTTTCTCTCCTATTTGCGGTGATTTACACTTTCAACACGTATTTTTTAAAGTTTGCCGATGTTTCCCATATTATCTCAAAAGCGGTGTAGCCGCGAGTACTTTGCTAGTTAATATTATATTTGTGTAGAAAGAAGCCGGCAAGGATAATCCGTAACTTGTCTCTCACAGAAAGAATACCACCATTTTAAAAGTAAATACCTCCTAATTTACTACAATGCCCCCATACTTTATCATAATTTCAAAATAGTCCATCGGTTTTAATAAATAAATATTTGACCCACAACCTTCATACACTCGAAATTATATTTATATTTAGGACGATACAGCTAGGTTGAATACCACATACGGAGCTCTTTGTGCAATCACTCACCAAAATAAAATAATAATAGTTATGTTCGTGACCTAGGCCACCGCCACAACCATGCTCACAATCTTTTGTTTTTTGGTATTATGCAATATGGAAATTTTTAATTTTGTATTGGTTAGATATATATTTTAGTATTTTACATATTCATATAATATAATTTTATCATCTTAAAAATCTAGTACTATTTCATTTAAAATTTTGAAAAATATAAATATTTATGAAAAATTGAAAGTTTAATATTAACATACTTCATAATTAATCTTTTTAAGTTTTCGTTTCTAATCCTTTTCAATTTCATGTTAATTATCATGGATCCTACGTATGCAAATTTCATTTTAATTTTTGATAATTAACTATCGCGATCTTTTTTATCCTGTTATTTAATTTTAATGTCACGATGGTAACTAGATTTATCTATTTTAATAATATAAAATAAAGTTTATATGTTTTTATTTAGTTTATAAGTAAAAATAAAAAAAATTAATTGTTTAAAGTTAAAACGATTGTTTTTAGTGTTTATAATAATTTTAAAAGAATAAAATTAATCATAAATTATTTTTATTTAATAAAAATTTGTTTTTGGTTGTTTTGTTAAGGAGGATAAAAGTTTTGGTAAAATTGTAAATCAATTAGATAGAACTTAGTTTCTTTTATAAAAATTTTGTGTGAATTGGGTCGTCAAGGGAGAAAATAGTCACGTGGACAGAAAGCAGCTCCTTAGCCGAGGTGGCACTTCAGCACCGACGGGTACACAACCCTTACTTGATAAGATCAAGTACTTGTAAACGGAAAAGGGTATGTTGGTGAGTTCTTCAATCCGTTTGGCGTTGGTTATTTACATAAAAGTCTTAAGTTTTTCAAGTTTTGTCGGTTTTGTCGGCGTGACAATTTTTTGTGCATTAATGTCTAATATTTGTGAAGATTTGTTCAGTTTTTCCCTTTAGCCATTTTTGGCCTTCTCAACAAGCCACCACCCCCTTGGTCGGTTATATTCTAGCTTTCTACTCCTCCATTCTCTCTCAAGAAACCGGTGCTACCACCACTATCCTCGACTGTCAAAAAATCAAAAACCTTTTTTCGGATCTACACACATTTGGTGGAACCACCTTCCCTTCGCCATCAAACCCCACCAAACATCACTGTCTTCCGACCACCCGAGCTGCCTACGCCACCTCCTCCTTATGCCGAAAAATCGAAAAGCACCACCATTCTAGATATGTACACACCGATGAAACCGCCTTTCCTTTGCCATCAAACCCTACCAACCACCATTGTCTTCCGATCACCACAACTACCTTGGCCACCCTCCTCCCTCCGTCGGAAAAATTGAAAACCCCCTTGTCTTTCCATTTCGATTTCACTACAACTCCTAACCTTTATTTTCGTCGTAAACCTTAGCCGTCGCCATCTTTACTTTGTCTTTTGGTTTTCTAAGGGTGGTGGTGTTGGAGGTAGGTTTGTGTGTGTGATTTCTAGATTTATGGTGGTGGCAGCGATTTCCAGGTTTGTGGCGCGTAAACCCTAGCCGTCGCCATCTCTACTTTGTCTTTTGGTTTTCTAAGGATGGTGGTGGTGTTGGAGGTAGGTTTGTGTGTGTGATTTCTAGATTTATGGTGGTTGCAACGATTTACACGTTTGTGGCGACAGCGGTGGTGGTTGCTTCTAAGGGTAAACCCTAGTGGAGATTATGGTGGTTGTGAAGGCAAAGGTGACATGTGAAGAATAAAAATGGTTAAAGGGCAAAAATGAATATTTTTTTACAAATATGCATAAAAAAGGTTGGACTTCAAGAGTTTTTAAATTGTTCTATTTGAAGAACAAAAAAAAATTTATAAGCCAATTTTTTAATTAAACCGACCTTTTAACCTTTTTAAACCTCTACCAAATTTAACATTAAGTATTTTAAGCCATTTAAATCAGATTTTTAGTTATCATCATATAACGAATGAAAAGGCAAACGAGCAACAAGTTGCGCCGCTAAGCCCTTTTGTATGGTAAAGTCAATTCTTTTGAAGACTACATCCACAGATCTAGGATATAACATTATTAAGTATTTATAAAAAAAAACTTAATTAAATATGCTTTACATTATTATATATTTTAAATAATTTATCGGCTACATTATTAAACTGTCATGTTTTAATTTTTTATTAGCTATCTAACAGCTAAATTTTCATTATCAGTTGTGTGTACTGTGTACATTTATATAATAATTTCCAACACGATTCTTGTTTAAATTTTAAAATAAATCAAAGAACTTTACAATATTCTAAAGGAGTTAACCGGAAAATCGATCCCTGTCACTGGGCCGGCAAAGTTTCCGGCCGCCATGACAGATCCGACGAACCAAAACCTAGATCTGTATGATCAAACAATCCATCTAACGCCACGTATTCACCGTTGTTACTATAATTACTAACATTAACATCGTCATAACCAAATTCATACTCGAATGACCCATAGTTTGAGATCTGATCATCTAACCCCCATAACTCACTGAGTTCAACCGACTCAGCCAAAACTCTCATCTTTTCCGATGCGGTTAGAGTCGTATCCGTATCCGTTTCGGTCGGCGGAAGACCGAGTTCGTCATCCGACGCCTCAAAAAGAAACCCAAGCTCCGGCCGGGATTCGGAATTTACTCCGGCACCAAACTCAGGCACCGGAGAAATCTCATCTTGAAAGCTCTTCATGAACGAGTCAAGGTCGTGATTCACTGTGGACGCATCTGAATCGTCCAAAATGTCGAGGAGGATTCTTTTGGCCTCAACTGAGTCAAACCCCGACTCGTCTGAGTCAGAACGGACTCGTTTCTTGCAACTCAGAGATTCCATTTTAACAATAGAGAGAGAGTGGTAGGGGTAGTTTCGGAATAAAGATTTGTTGATGAGGGAGACGAAGGATGTTTGTGAAGTGGCAAAGGAGACGGAAGGGGTTTTATAGGGAGGGACAAAGTTTGATTTTATTTTGATTTTTTTATTATTATTTTATTTTTTATTAGTGTCGATGATGGGAAGAGAAGGACAGGGGCGCGTGGAGGCATTTACTTCGAACATCACGCATGTCTTAGGCTGTTTTTTATTTCTTCTTTATCAAAACTTTTTTCCGCCAAAATGGTTCTTCTAGTGCAAATCTTGCTCACACCAATGGTCATGAATATCCATTACAAACCATTTTTGACATTTTATAAATATTTATTGAGTAAATTTTACATTAGAATCATTTGTGAAACTTCATGTAATAATCGTTTATTACTATTTTTTTTAATCTTTTTTCATATATTCTAATATTTTAGCTTTTTATTTTTTTATTTGATTTATTAAATATTACAAATATATCTTTAAATATTATTAAAAGAGAAACCTTATGACACCATTTTAAATAATCTAGGTCATTATTGTATTTTAATCTTATGTTTTTTACCCTTAGATCAAATTGATGACATCATCTTCACCAAATTGAATATATAATTTCAATAAAATCTTCCTATATTTTAAATCTTGAATTTCCAGTTATAAAGATTTTAATATGGTCAACTTTAAAAACATATTACTAACAAACTATTTCAATTAAGGCATTAATATCAACCATTAATATAAATTTGTTTATATTAGTAAACCATTTTATATAAAATCTATTTTTATTAGGAAACCATTAATACCAAAAAATCAGATTCAAATTATCACATACATATACGATTCATCATTGAATCTGCGACTCATACTTATTTTCAATCGCTGCTTTTTTTAAAGCTTCTCCTACAACATCATTCTTATTGTTTATAACTTTCATCATCATTCTCTACTTCAAACCTTCGTTGTTGTGCAGTAGAAGGTCAGTATATTTTTTCGCTTTTTATATTTTTTTCGATTATTTTTTTGTTCCTATATCAAATATATGTATTCATATATTTTGATTTTTTTGTCACAAATTACATGAAATCGGTTAACTACTTTTCTGAAACTTTTCAAATAAATAGGAAAAGATATTACGTACATTTAACAAAACAGAAATTAACTATCTTTGAAATTGACACTAATTAGGAATATGTTATTTTTATATATTAGAGATTATTATGATTTTTGTTAATTATTATGTCATAAGAATCCGCTTAATTTTAGTATGATTTTAAAATATTTTGGTATGATCCTATTACACTTTTAGGTTGATTTAATAGGAAATAATATATAATCTATTTATGCATCCTTTGAAATTAAGTATGGAAACAATTTTATTGACAATTATAATAACTTTCATACCTCTTTATGAATCATACCTCTTTATAGATAAATACATTGTATACATCCCTTTTATTTCATATAAAAGTACTTTCTAAATCTAATTGTTTTCTCTTTCATTTTACACCCATGACACAAAACAATCGCGATGAGATTGTCTTTGATAAGGTTGCTGACATCGATGCATCCAATGAAACTTGAAACATTCGTGTTCAAGTACTCTTGCTTTGGAAGCAAACTTAAAAAACAACCCATACATGTTCAGTAGTTTGGACATGATTTTAATTGACGAGTAGGTATAATTTTTTTCTTTTTATTATTATGTTGCTTTTAATTTATTAAATTTTAAAGTTAACCAATTTTTTTTCACTTACATACACTAAAATACAAGCAACAATAAAAAAATTTCATTAGTTCGTTTGAAGCCCTCTTTGTTGAAGGATATGTAAGGGAAATTAGTAGTTTTGGTATGGCTAGAAATGAAGGAGATTACATGGTGGTTGATCATAAGCATAAGAATAATTTCTACAAAACAACCAAAGTTTGTGTATCAAATGATTTTGCTGTTATGGTGGATCCTTATAATTTTGTGACTTTCCAGGATTTGATCGCCAAGAATCTCGACACTTGTGTTGCATTTGGTAAGGTTTTATTTTACATTCTGCCTTATCTACACGTAAATATTTATTGTATTACACATCTATAATACAACAACTTTTTATTTTTTTTGTTCCAGATTTTCTTGGTCAGGTTGTGTTGACTAATCCCATGAAAGTGATTATTGAAAATTCAAGGGAGAAACGATTGATGAACCTGGTTGATTGTCACACCCCAAAACCGGAACGGCGGAAACGTTCGGGGGTGGAGGAAGTCATGTGTAGTATCACAAGTCATGCATCATAGTAATCAAAGTAACAAACAACCATTTCATTAGAAAGAAAGTGTTTACAAAGTATGCGGTTCACATAACATAGACTGCAAAGTAAATAACAAAACAAGACATGAAGCTAATATGCTCTATCTTCTGAATCCCAGTGCGCGTACCTGTCTACTGGTCTCCTGAGAATACAAGTTATTTTGAAAGCGTAGATCAGCATTTAAGCTGGTGATTTCATAAGATTTTAGTGATGTAAGTAAGTTGTAAGAAAGTTGTAGTAAGTTGTAAGTTCTTTTAGAAAAGTTTGCCTGTTCCTCCAGAAAATCCTATATTTCCTGCTTTGATGAAAGATAAGTAAAATGACTCTACAATCCTTTCTATGAGTACTAAATGGATACAAGTTATATAAAACCCATAGTAAACAAAAAATCGATTGTGTGTATCTGCCCTAAGCCCACAACCAAACAAGGAACATGAAATGAGGCGAAAGGCACACATCTCATTGTTTGTTAGATCATCGTTGTATATAACCCTGGCGTATTCACTTGGTACTCACGGAGTTAACTGTAATAGTTCCTTTATATTTGATGAAAATATTCTTTAAGAAAACCCTTATTTCTTTTAGTAAAAATGGTAACCACAATGGTTCCTTCTATAATCACTTAGTTTATACTAGTTATATGAAATCTAATAACGAATAGATAGTTAATTGTGTGAATCTGCCCTAAGCCCACAACCAAACAAGGAACAGGGAATGAGGCGGAAAGCACACATCCAATTACCTATCGGGTATTAATTATATATAACCCTGATGTATAAACTAATGTATTATAGAATTAACCACTTAAGGTCCTTTAAGTTATACTGGTTTAATAAAATGGATTAAACCCTTACTGGTAAGTTTCTAGTTGTGTATAACAAATGTTCTATTTGAAAAATATGTTTTGTACTAGAAAACGGTGCATTGAATTAGTATACTATGACCTGGCCCATACCTGGTACTCCTTATGATTACTTGGTGTATACGGAATATATATATATATATATATATATATATATATATATATATATATATATATATATATAGCTAAGATCAGATAGATAGTAGGTTGAGTGAATCTGCTCTAAGCCCATAACCAAACAAGGAACAAGAAATGAAGCGGAAAGCACACATCCTACTACATGTCGGATCCTATTAATATATATCCCTGATGTATAAACTAAGGAATCATAAAGTTAGCATTTTAGGCCCCTTCATACTGAATGTACTAGACTCGACTGTTTTGATTGTCGCTTGTAAGTTTTCCTTAGTTTATAACTATCTTAACGCGAAAATAGCTTGCATTAACTTTCAAGTGGAAATTTCACAATATGAAAGTAATGGGAAAAATGTAAGTACACAGTTATCTTTTAAATTGACATACTGAAGTACTGATTACCTTAAAACTAGTTTGTTTTATTAAGGTCATAATGTAATGTGGTTGTACCCATACTATACGCTCTCCCTGCAAGAAATTCTGGTTACAAAACGCAACTTCAGCAAACGAATTGCTAAGCCGTGAAATAGTCTCACATTAAAGTTATATTGATCTTGTATACCCAATTTATTATCACCTTTTGTTTAGAACAATGAGTTAGTGATCGTTGGTGTAATTTAGTATGTTCTTCTGTTATAGTATATAGTATGTTCTTTCTGTTATCGTGTATTGTATCTTCCTCCCTGTTTCTCTTTATAGTATGTTCTCTATGTTATCGTGTATTGTATCTATCTCCCTGTTTCTCTTTATAGTATGTTCTCTATGTTATCGTGTATTGTATCTACCTCCCTGTTTCTCTTTATAGTATGTTCTCTCTGTTCTAGTGTAAACTGAACCCCTAAACTATACCTATTATAGTTTACTAGCATGTTTACTTGAACTGATACTGACTTGAATAAAAGAATCATTTATCTACTAAGTTATGATTGTACTTTAAAAATGGAGTTTTATAAACTATAAAGTAACATAATTTAAAAAGAGTTTTTGAAATGTTTTGATCACTTATAAATACATAAGCAATCTGTTAAAATGATGTTTATAGCAAAACATTTACACAATTATCATTGTGTTCAACTTGTATTCCCCCCCCCCCCTTAAAAGCATTTAAAACAGTTTAAAAGATTCATTATAGGGGTATGAATTCACCTTATGTGGGTGATTCAAACGAATAAGCGCGTAAGGATGAGAAGTTCCACGAATGAAGTCCCAAGACACAAACGAGTCCTAAGTGACATATAATGGCATATATTGGCATGAATATAGTGTTTAGAAGCAACTACATGCAAGGAAATACCCTTAGGGACTAGGAAATACTTGGACTAAGTGTTAGAATCACATGTGATTCATCAAAGGGGTGTATACGGCCACAATATGGTGTGTACGGCCATGGAGTGTACGGCCATACAATCATGGTAAAACATGCACAAGAAGGTGTTTGAACCATGGGGAAGCTAATGGGACTATTGCTCAACAAGAATATGAACTAGGTTCGCATTTTGGAGGGCCTTTTGGGGTGTTTTGAGGGGTGTACGGCCACACATGGGTGTACGGACGTACACTCCTTTGGTTCCAGTTAAATGTCGATTCTAGGATGTTTAACATGATTATCTAACATGTACTAAGCATAGGGAAAGGATACTTACACTTTGGAGGCTCAAAAGGGTGTTCACAACCACCAAGAACAAGTATGTGTTCTTGGTGAAAGATGAAGATCTTGAAGATCTACCTAAAAAGATGATTTCCATGGATGAAATCAAAGGGTGTTACTAGGTTAAGAAGGATAACAACTAATCAAAAGGAAGAAAGGCTTACATTCTTGAAGATCGGGGTGAAAAGCTTGATGATAGTTGAGAGAAAACTCGATTTCTTGACTTGGAAACTGAAGAAATGACTAGAAATGAAGGGGATGCCCTACATAAATTGAGTATTTATTTTTGAGTCAAGGAGAGGGACTCGACGAGTTGACGCCTAGACTCGTCGAGTAGGATTGCGACTGCTGACTAGGATTAATGAATGGACTCGACGAGTCGGTGAGTCGACTCGACGAGTCCGCGCTGGGACAGAAACCCTAAATCTTTGGGCCTGTGCCCTATTTAAGGGTCCTTATGGCCTTCATTTGCGGCCACTCATACCCTGGAGAACCCTAGCGAGCCAGAGAGCTTAGAGAGAGAGAGAAAGGGCTAATTTCACCACCATAGTGCATTCTTGCAAGGAAGGAAGGAAGATTCAAGCTAGGCTGCTTAGAGGGGGCTCAGAACTTCTTCTATTTCTTCAAGGGCTCCTGTTTGAGGTATGAATCCATGCCTATTTTCGTGTATATAGTAGATTTATGGAATCTAGGGTTTCTTTACCCTTTCTTTAGTTGAATTATGGAGCATGTGAAGTCCCATTGAGGAATAGACTTTAGATCTGGACCTTGAGAGGTCCAGAGTGTCCCAACAACCAAGCTTTATGAGGTTACATGAGAGTATTGAGCCTAGGACTCCATTTTTAGAGTTATTTCTTCAAATAGAGCTATATGTGCGATGCATGAACGTAAAGTTCAGACCTTTACGTGACTTTTGGGTGTTAGAAGGTCAGATCTATAGGTTAGAGAAACAGATCTGACCTCAGAAGGTCTTTTGAGGATTCTCATGGAAGAAACTCGCCGAATCCATGAGCGGACTCGACGAGTCAGATCGTGTTGCACCACGATTCGTGATCAGTGGTAACCCATCAAGAGAAAGGTTAACTCGACGAGTCGAGTGAGGCCTTAGAAGGATTCAGAGGACACGCATGGACTCGCCGAGTCACCCGAGTGCACTCGACAAGTCTGGTCAAAGTTGGACCGTTGACTGGGGTTGACTTTTAGGGTTAGGTCAACATTTGGACATTGGACAATTGGAGGGGTAAAATGGTCTTTTCCCCTTCTGAGAAAATATAGGGAGGGACCAGTCTAGCCTTTGAGAGCTGTATTAATTAGAGATAATTACTTTATGTGATTAGGCGGAGGCTAGATCAGATATTCGAGTTCGACCCTTTCCGAGATTACCCGAGGTGAGTCTTCTCACTATACATTACCTAGAGTGGTAACTATGTGCAGACCGGAGGGTCTTATGTGTTATGTGTATGTTGAGTTTATGTGCATTGTGATATATGTATGCTATGTATTATATAGACCGGACCGGAGGGTCCTACGATTTAGACCGGACCAGAGGGTCCAACGATTTAGACCGGACCAGAGGGTCCAACGAGCTAGACCGGACTGGAGGGTCCAACGAGCTACGGGACTAGAGGGTCCCGCTGAGACACATTGACCGGAGGGTCATACCGAGTTATAGCCTCGAGTGGCTTATGTGTTGTATGTGGTATTTTGGGGAACTCACTAAGCATTTATGCTTACCGTGTTATGTGATATGTGTTTCAGGTACCAGCGAGGATCGCGGGAAGGCGACGGCATGATTTGTACACACTGGCAGAGGATTATGTTTTGAGATTATACGATATGTTTTATTATGATGACATTTGATACATGAGAATTTGAGAATATTATATGAGTTTTATTATGTTGAAAAATGAAAATTTGTTTTAAAATTTACGTCGTTACAAGTTGGTATCAGAGCCTTGGTTTGAGGGATTCGGATGCACCTTCGGGCGTATCCAAACTCAAACTGAGGATTTGAGAAAAATTTTCATAAAAGAAACAATTTTTCTAAAAAGATAAAAAGATTTTTGAGAAACGCAGAACGGAGCAGTGTGTACGATCAGCCAGCGCCCGAACGGTGATTTCCCAAAATACCCTTACATTATGTGTTAGGAGATATTATGTGATATGCTATACATGCTAGAGTAGGCTAGGTATTCATAGTTAGGACTAGAGTGGGCCTGATTTGTGATGCCTTAGCCTAGGAGTTACTGCTACTTTGAGATACTTCGAGAGTGAGTAGGTAGCAGCGAGGAGCTTATGAGTGGTCTACTGGAGGGTAGCCTAAGTTTAGTGCGATATAGGGTACTTGTGATCTGGGATCCTAGGAGGAGGAATTGGGGTGAATACCGATGCGTTGTGGAAGGTAGTATATAGACCTGTCAATGGGGCGGGTTTGGAGCGAATCACCCTTGATCCAAACCCGTTTAAAAAAATAAAAACATGACCCGCCCCGCTCCAATAACCCTCAGGGTCTTGAATAGTCGAATCCATACCCGTATCCACCGAATCAACGAATACCCGACCCTTTTATAATATTAAATTTTCATAATTTTTATGTGTTCCACAAAGTAATATTTCTCAAAAAGATAAAATGTCTAGTTAAACAAGATGTACATTAATTAATACTCAAAGTCCAATACAATAAAAATCATATTTTACTTAGACATCGAGTGGTATATTTTGTTGTCATATATATATATATATATATATATATATATATATATATATATATATATATATATATATATATATATATATATATATATATATACCGGGGCGGGTTATAAGTGGAGCGGATCGACAATGATCCATACCCGACCCATTTATTAAAAGGGTAAACGGGTATCGATCGTAAACGGGTAAACGAATCGAAAATTACAATCCAAACCCGTAAAATTATTACGGGTTTGGAGCGAATCAGGGTCAAAACCCGCCCCATTGACAGGTCTAGTAGTATAGGGCCCGTACTACTGGAAACACCGGATCGGTGAGCAGTCCAAGTAAGAATCCTTAGGGTACTAAAGAACAAGTAGGGTTGAGTATCGAGTGCGAGTATACTCGAGCGAGTCTCTGATTTTTTTTCTTTTGTATTGTATTTCAGAGACATCATGGTTGGGACGCGCCACCACCCAGGAGGCAGTGGTACCAGTGGTACCAGTGATGAGGAGATCTGTAGGTTGATTCACAAGGAGGTGGCCACAGCCATACGAGCTGAGATTCCTGAGATGTTTGGGTCTATCAAGACCACTTTGATTGAGACGTTTGACGAGCGGTATGCTTCTCTTACTGAGGCTGCTGTTGATGCAGCCACCACAGCCGTCACCGCTGCCAGGCCATAGGGGGTGACTCGTTGCTGTACCGAGAGTTCAGCAACACGAAGCCACCAGAGTTTGATGGGACTCAGGATCCGATATCCGCGATGAGGTGGATCTCTGACATTGAGGGATGCTTCTACACCTGTTCTTGTCCAGAGCATCTGAGAGTACGGTTCGCGCTGAACCAGCTTTGCCTGGGAGCGAAGGACTGGTGGAAGTTTGTTACGACAGACTTCACTCCTGCAGAGATTACAACGGTGACCTGGGATAGGTTCACCACCATGTTCCGAGATGAGTATGTTCCCCCGGTGGAGAGGGAACGGTTGGCGCAGGAGTTCCTGTCCCTCAAGCAGGGGACGGAGTCCGTGACTGTGATTACACGGATGTTTCATGAGAGGGCGTTGTTTTGCCCTGAGCACGTGTCTACCGAGCAGGCACGTATGAGTCGATATCTTAGCATACTGAAGAGGGACATTCGTGAGTTCGTGGCGAACTCGACATACCGTACATTTGCCGAGCTTCAGGAAAATGCTCGGAAGAGGGAGATTGAGCTGGAGACTCAGGCCAGGGAAGAGGCCGAGTCTCAGAGGAGGGATAGGCGGCCGGTTCAGTCTCAACCGGCAGCCAAGCGGGAAAAGCCCGCAGATTCGAGGTCTGGAGGCCAGAAGGGCCGCACTTGCGGGAAGTGCGGCAAGACTCATGATGGGATGTGCAGAGCAGGTGTGTGCTACAAGTGTGGGAAGGAGGGGCATATCGCGAGGGATTGCCCCAAGGGATTTTCGGTTTGCTTTCACTGCAACCAGACAGGCCATCGGAAGGCCGAGTGCCCACAGCTACTTCAGGGATCAGCACAGGGATCTGCAACTGCTGCTAGAGCTACCGAGGTCCGGCCAGCGAAGGTCAAGGCACCGAAGGCTCGCGGGAGAGCCTTTCAGTTGACAGCGGAGGAGGTCCGCACAGCGCCCGATGTCGTGGCTGGTATGTATTCTTTTATTTACTTATACTGAGTTTGAGATATTGTGCTTATTCTGTGGTATGCATAGGTACTTTTCTTGTGAGTTCTGTACCTGCTTTGGTGTTATTTGACTCGGGTGCGAGTCGATCTTTCGTGTCATTAGCGTTTAGCCAGCACATCAGTATCCGACGAGAGGCGGTGAGTCGACCTCTATGAGTTTATATAGCTGACGAGCGAGCGGTTTATGCTACTGATGTGATTCGAGGATGTGTACTCGATATTTTCGGTGTTGAGTTCCCGATAGATCTGGTACCGATTGCGATGGGGGATGTCTGTGTCATCGTGGTTATGGACTGGTTGAGCCGATTTGGAGCTGTTATAGACTGCGAGCGACAGTTGGTGACCATACGAGACCCTAGTGGGGGAGTACTTACGGTGTATGGCGAGGGTACCCGATCTGGGTCAACATTTTGTTCGGCTGCCAGAGCGAGACAGAGTCTACAACAGGGCTGTAGAGGGTTTGTAGCCTATGTGATCGATGCACGAGTCGCCGCAGAGAGGCCGAGTTCTGTCGGTGAGGTACCGATAGTGCGAGAGTTTCCGGATGTTTTCCCTGAGGAGTTGCCGGGTGTGCCTCCCGAGAGGCAGGTGGAGTTCCACATCGATTTGGTTATGGGGGCATCGCCAATTGCCAAGACACCCTATCGCCTTGTAAGGGTCGAATAGTTGTAATTAGTCGAAGTATGTTTTGTACTCTTCCAATATTTTGTAATGTATTTTACTAAGGCGCTTATGTTCGAAGCATTGGTGTCAAAGCCTTAGTATATTTTTTGTACGCTTTCAGTTCCCTATATATAGGGTTATTTACTAGAGGTAGATAAGAACTTTTACAGACTTGTCTCTTTTACTCTGTAAAGAATTCGAAAGCGTAATAGAGCATAACAGATCATATTTACATTCTGTGTTCAAATCTCACATTCATACTTGAATTCATACTCTGATTAATTCATTACTCGATTCTTTAATTCATCAATTGGTATCAGAGCTGGAATCATATCTCTGATCTGATTTTCACGTTATTCAAAAGGTTTTTGAATCAACTTTTTGATTCAAAAGTTTCCGCACTTTTTGAAAGTGAAAAATTGTCTAGATCTTAGTCTGTGATTCGATTCTGTATTTGAATTGTTGAATCGAGTGTTATTCTCATCAATTTGATTTGATTCATCCAGTTTGTTTTCAAATTCTCAAGTCTTTTCAAACTTCTCGAAATCATCTTCCGTACAACAATGGCGAGTTTCAATCTCAATTCAATGACGTCGTTTTCTCATCTGTTAGGATCATCAACAAAAATTCCAATGCTAATCCCTGAATACTATGATCAGTGGGCTGATCGTATGCAGGATTATCTGAATGGTCTTGATGAAGAATTATGGACATGTATCACTGGAAATATCAATGTTCCAGTGAATGTTCAACCAATCAGATCTTCATCCACAAGTTCTGGTGTTGATAATCAAGGTGATCGTCTGAAGAAATTGGAGAAAAGGTGTATGAGGGAATTACGAGGTGCTTTACCTCCAGTTGTGTACAATTACATTAGGAGTTGTACAACTGCAAAGGAAATCTGGAACAATCTGAAAGATAAATTTCAAGGAAGTGAGAAGACAAAAATCAATTCAGTTAAACAATGTTTGGTTGAGCTGAAAGACTTCAAACAAAAAGAAGGAGAAACAATTGAAGTTTACTATGATCGTCTGAATGAGCTAATCTATTGATGCAATCGCTATGGAATTACCAAGACTTCAATGGAATTCAATCTCATCTTTGTAATGGGGCTTCTAAAAGAATGGATAAGTGTCAGTATGATGGTGAAGAATCAACAAAGTTTTGATACATCAACTCTCAATGATTTGTACAATCAGTTGAAAACACACGAAGTTGAAGTAAATGAAATTGCTGAGGAATCGAAGTTGAATTTGGGAGGTCCATTAGCTCTTGTGTCAAAAATTTCGGAAAAAGAAGCTGAGAATGGTGATTCTGAGGAAGAAGAAGGATTCATCATGAATTCGGATGATGAAACAATAGCATTTTACTCGAATAATCGTGTCAATAAATTTTTCAAAAAGCCGTTCAATTCGAAGACTAAGCTTACTGAGGTGAAAGGAAATTCTGTGAGTAAAAACGGTGTTGAGGAGAAAAAGAAAGTTGAGAAGCAAGATTCGAAGATAGCTGAAGGAAAGGGTGAGAAGAAGTTGAAAGGTGATGCAGGAATAGATTGCCATTATTGCAACGGTGCGAATCATCTTGCAAATGACCGTATGCTTCGAAAGAAGGATGAAAGGAAGAATAAAATCAAAGATGAGGCATACTATGCAGAGAATCTTGAAGTGGTTCGTGCTAAAGCAAAGAATTTGTCATTGGTTGCAAAGGGTGAGAATGAGGATGAAGATGGAACGTATCAAATCTGGTCATCTGGATCAGACGATGAGGAAATGAGGAATCCAACGCATGGAGTGTTGTATGTGAAAATGGAGGACGATTCAGATGTTGAGGAATTCGAAGTAAGGGGACGATGCTTCGTATCCAAAGCAGCTGACAAATCTCCAATGACAACAAAGGTACGTAAAATTCTCGAATCCTTTAATATTCCTACACATGCTTATGATTCTGAACTAATTTCTTTTGATGAGACGGTTACTTATTTTGATTCAATTGTTGTGTCTGCTAGCAATGAGGCCAACAAGTTGTCAATGGAGTTGTTAGAGGTCAAAAAGAGATTAGACATGAAAATAAGCAAAATTGAATGCTTAGAATTACAAATAAAGAATATAATGTGTGATAGGGATACATTATCGAATGATGTTAAACTGTTGTTGGCACAAAGAAACATCTATTGTAATTCAGCTAAAAGACTTTATAGAAAATTAACTGATTTACATCATTCGAGTGATATAAGTAAAGAGCAACATAGAAAATTACTACCTTTTCTAGCATTCGAAAGAGCCAAGGTAGACAATATTTCGTATGATTGTGAACAAATAATAGCTGATTTTGACAAAGCTCCCGATGATAGATATAAATATGGAATTGTCAAAATTAATGAATGTCTTGATACGAAAGAATTAGTTAACATCGTGAATGATACTTTGACTAAATCTGAACAAATTCAAATTTTGAAAAAGACTGAGAATTCAACATCTGATTCTCAATCTAATTTTGCTGATATTGAAGATAATTCTGACAATATTAGTGAAATTAGTGAACTAGAAGATGTTGATTGTTCTCAGTTGTCTGTTGTTAATGTTGCTACAACATCTAAAGGAAAAGAAAAAGTTAAGGATTTGATGGTTGAAAATGAAACTGATATACCCTCAACTTCGAAAGTTTGTGATATGAACTTCGTGGATCTCAAAGACAGCCAAACTGATGATAGTGATGATGAAGATGAAGAGAAAATTTCGAAGGCAAAGAAATTTACAAAAGAAGAAGAAACTCCTCGAATTGTGGTTGATCAAGTGTATGGTGATACACAAAAGTTCGAAAAAGTAATGAATGAAAAAGGTGAACATTATCTTGAAACGAATACAGTGGTTTATCCAAATTTCAAATGCACAGATGATGTCATTTTTCCAAATCAAGTTTTCGTAACTACTGGTAATGTTGAAAATATCAAACCAGAATTAAAGAAGTTGGTTGAAGAGGATAATTCAAAAACAACCGACGAAGGTTTTTTCGCAAATCAAAGCACAGTTGAAAACAACTTAACAAAGAATTCATATGTGTTTCAACGTCAAAAGCCACAAAGACAATGGGTTGAAAAATCAAAAATTGAAAAAGAATTTTCAAAACAAGTTGTAAAGGAAAATGAAAAGGTTGTCAAACTAAAATCTAAGGAATTTAAAGACCAAACTGACAAATTTTCGAAGGAAAACAACGTTTCAAAAAGACAAGCAAGAAAGAAAATATTTTGGCAGAATGTTGAGTCTCAAAAGATGTCTGAATCACAATCACCCGAAAATGTTTTCAAAGCTAAAAATCCCTCTTTTTTAACCAAAAGACAACTTTTCTCTCAAACAACACATTCAAGGTCTGAAGTGAATAATCAAACAAAGTTTTCGAATGTTTCTAAACCAAATTTTTCAAAAACATCAAATTCAAATAAAAAATTCTTTCAACGTCAACATTTTAAATCAACAGTTGATACGTCTTATAGTCAATCTTTTATAACAAAACCAAAAGTTGATTTTGTTCCTCAAAAGCCAAATTTTCCTAATCATACGAAGAAAGAAACAATGAAAACTTCACGGGAAAAAGGAATGACTTCAAAGAAGAACATTGATCACTGGCTTGAAGGCAAAGGAAAGATGTATCAGTCAAATAAATATTCAAAGGAGCAAATTCACGATGCATATGAAAAATATGTGAATACTTCATCAAATGGTAGTTCATCTTCTAAGGATTCGAACATTTCAGTCAAAGCTTGGAAACCTGTAATAAAAGCAAAGAATGTCCATTTACAAACTCAGAATTCGAAGGGTTATGTCAGTGAACATTCGAAACCAACAAACACTTATGTTTCGGTTCCTTTAAATGAAGATGTGAACTTAATTGATAGTCTCAAAACAAAAGTTTGTGATTGGGTTAAATTTTCTTCCTTACATTCAAAATTGAAATCTAATTTCCAAGGACCCAAAAAGCCTTGGGTACCTAAATTTTTCCACTGATTGCAGGTACTATGTGACGAGCAATATGATAACAAATGGTACATCGATAGTGGTTGCTCTCGTCACATGACTGGGAAGAAGGAGAATTTACGAGATTTTCGAAGTCTCAAAAATGCTGGAGTAGTGAAGTTTGGGAACAATCAAAAATGCCAAGTCAAAGGATATGGGAAGAAAAAGTTGTTTTTCAATCATATCATTATCCGAAGGAAGTTGTAGATAGTGCTGATGATTTTCCAACTGTGGCTCGTATTCCAGATGCGATGCTCAAAAGAGTTGATCCTACGAATTCAGTTTTGGTAGCCTATTTGCAAACAATTGATTCTTCTGTTCAGACTGGGATTTTGTTGCCGAGGGAAGAAAAGAAGTCTAAACGATCAAAGAAATCTGAACCTGCTTCTTCAGAAAAGCAAATCAAGGATTCGAAATCTCCAAAGAAAAAGCCTGCAACTGTTGAAGTATCTGTTGCTGAGACCCAAGTAATTGAGCCCATTATTGCAGAAACACAAGAGAATGTTATCATTCCTTCGAAGACTGGAATGTTTCGAAGAATAAAAATGAAGTCAACCCACAAAATCAAGTCTCCTACACACAAAGTGGTTCGGAAACCTCAAATCACTCATCAAGGTGTGTTAATTCGAGAAGTGCCAGCACCTGTATCTCCGGTGTCCAAGAAAAGACAAGCTGAGGATATGGCAAAACGTTTATCAAAGAAGAAGAAGAAGAAGACAAGAAGGCTGGTCATTTCTATTGAGTCCACTGAATATGATGAAGAAAGAATTCCTGAAACTCCTGAGCAGACTGTTGTCAAACCACCCGAAGATTCGATTGCCAAATCAGTTCCTGAGGAGGTTCGAACTTCAGGCATCCCTGCACACGTATCTGATACGGATGCAAATGTCGCTATGTGTGAAGGAGGTTCGAAAAATACAACTACATGTCCATCTACATCCACTATTCCCATTACTTCAACCACAGATTCACCTACATTCGAACACATTATCAATCAACCTTTTACTTCAACTTTTTCTTCACAATCTACTGAGCCACCCAAGCCAACTCCACCTAATCAAGAAACTGTTTTTATGGAGACAGAGACTGATAATGAGGGGTTTGGAGGAATGTTTGATGAATTGGAATTTCATGAAGACGAAGAACAGTTCCCCGATCACATGCTGATGACCATGAAGCAGTTTAAGATTTTAAATCAAAAGTTGAATTCTGTCATTCAATCTCAAGCAGATCTAGGGGTTGGTTCATCTGTTTCAAGTGTTGAAGTTGATTCGTTGCTAAAGGTGTTTGAATCCAGAATCATAAGTAAAGTATCGGGGATGCTTAAAGATTCTGAATCTCGACTCTTGGAGAAGATTGATCATAATGATCAAAACAATGAAATTCGGATTAATTCTCAGAGTTCGAAGTTTACTGGTGACCTGAGAGAGTTGAAGAATGTTGCCAAGGAAAGACATGTTCTGTTTATTCAAGATGTGAAGAAAGTTAGAGAGGATGTCAACTTGCAAATTCACGAACTTCGTGAAGATATGAAAAGAGAAATAGCAACTGTTCAACATGACTATGCGTCATTGCATCAAAAGGTTGATATCATTTGTGACGCAATCACTCGATTTGTTAAGTTGTATGAAAATTTGAGTCCTCAAATTACTCAACTTTCAACATCTGAAGGTGCAAGCTTTGAAGAAGTGCTTAAGTTGCTCAAGGAATTAAAAGAGATTTCTGATAGGCCAGTTTCTTCTCAATTGATTACTCCTGAATTTTTATCTCAGAAGTTTATTCAATTTGAAGCCATTCTCAACAAGCAACTTGCCCCTCTCTTTCGCATATCAAGTCTTCTTCCAACCACAAATGCCCCGCCTGTTTTCACAGGGATGCAAGGGGGAGAAAGGAAAACTAGTGAGTCAAAGACTAGTGGAGAAGATGCGAAAGTAGTGGGAAAAGTCTTTTCTTCAAAAATCCCAACAACAAAGCCAGTAATAGTTTCGGCTGAGATGGTGACTTCAACAGTTGTAACAACATTACCCATTACAAAATCTTTTTCGAAAGGGATTGTAATTGGTAAATCTTCAGAGACTGGTGGGAGTGGTTCAAATCCAAAAGAGGCAATTGACAATCCAGCATTGAAAGATAAAGGGAAATCGATTGTTGTCGAAAAGTCAAAAGAAGAAAAAAAGGCTGAAGCTGAAGCCGAAATAGAAAAGCTCAGAATAGTTCAAAGCATAATGGCTCAGCGTGCTAATGATCCGAAGGGAATGAATAAAGGGGATCCAACGAAACACTATAACTACGAAACAATCGAGGCCAAGGTTGCATTCAATCACATGTATTCGTTTGAAAAGAAACCAAAACAAAGCTATTTGGTCACAAATACTGATGCAAGCCAGTTGGATTTCCCGATAAACGAAATGATGTTTATCATGCCTCAGTTCAAGGCCGAAGGGAATTTTAAAGGGAAAGATGAAGGTACACACATGAAAATTCGTTTTCATGTTGTTCTTGGTAAAGCCCCTGAAGAAGTGTGGTCTTTAATCAAAATCAAGAAGGTGATAAGTATGAAAATGGATGTGGTTTTCGAAAACACAGTCCAAAATTTTAAATACGTGGTTGCCAGGGCAGATGGAAAAATTTGCGAATTCACTGTTGCAGATTTTCCATTAATGAACTTGTATGATCTTATACAAGTTGCATTACTTTTGAAAGATAAATCCTTTTCATTCCTTCAAAACACAGAACCAGAAGAATTCAAGCTTGGAGTTGCTCACATCAAAATTTTTATCGAAAATTACTATGAGTGTTTGGCACTTACTGATGTGGAGTTAGCTACGGCTAAAGGAATGGAAATAACAGCTCTAATGGCTCCTTCGAAGACACAGGCAGAATTAAAGAAATATGCTGATGGTGAGATATGCCTGAAACCTTTTGGAATTGTCTTCGCAGGGAAAGACAAAGCTGGTAAGTCAAAGCGGTTTTTGTTCCAAGCGTGCGAAGTGGAAAGGTACTCAACTTCTCAATATACGAACTTAATTGTTCGTATGAATCATTGCAAGAAGAATAATGAAGGAGATAAGAAAGAGTTGAAAAAGATATCTCATGGTATACAGAGATTCGAAGGGTGTTACTGTATTCCATCACACTTCTTACAAATTGAAGACTTTGACTATTATTACAAAGGGGGAGATTGTAAGGGTCGAATAGTTGTAATTAGTCGAAGTATGTTTTGTACTCTTCGAATATTTTGTAATGTATTTTACTAAGGCGCTTATGTTCGAAGCGTTGGTGTCAAAGCCTTAGTATATTTTTTGTACGCTTTCAGTTCCCTATATATAGGGTTATTTACTAGAGGTAGATAAGAACTTTTACAGACTTGTCTCTTTTACTCTGTAAAGAATTCGAAAGCATAATAGAGCATAACAGATCATATTTACATTCTGTGTTCAAATCTCACATTCATACTTGAATTCATACTCGGATTAATTCATTACTCGATTCTTTGATTCATCACGCCTTGCGCCGCCGGAGATGCAAGAGTTATTCTCGCAGCTTCAGGAGCTGTTGGGGAAGGGATTCATCCAACCGAGTAGCTCGTCGTGGGGAGCGCTGATCCTTTTTGTCAAGAAAAAGGATGGTTCACACCGGATGTGCATTGATTACCATTAGTTTAACAAGTTAACTGTCAAGAACCGTTATCCATTGCCGAGGATCGACGATCTGTTCGATCAGTTGCAGGGTGCGTCTTGGTTTTCCAAGATAGATTTGAGGTCTGGATATCACTAGATGAGGGTGCGTGACGAGGATATCCAGAAGACGGCGTTCAGGACTCGTTATGGGCATTACGAGTTCGTGGTGATGCCTTTTGGGCTCACCAATGCACCAGCGGCGTTCATGGACCTCATGAACCGAGTATGCAGGCCGATGTTAGATCGATCGGTGATTGTGTTCATCGACGACATTCTAGTGTATTCGAGGACCAGAGAGTAGCATGAGGAGCACCTGAGGGAGATCCTCGGAGTATTGAGACCGGAGAGGCTTTATGCAAAATTCTCCAAGTGTGATTTCTGGTTACGAGAGGTCCTGTTCTTGGGACATCTCGTTAATCAGAATGGGATATTGGTCGATCCAGCCAAGATCGAGGCTGTGATGAGTTGGGAGGTGCCGAGATCCCCCACCGAGATCAGGAGTTTTCTGGGGTTGGCCGGCTACTATCGGAGATTTATCCGGGATTTCTCCAAGATTGCCGTTCCCCTCACCAGATTGACCCGGAAGGGCGTTGATTTTTTTTTTGGGGTCCAGAGCAGCAGACCTCGTTTGAGACCCTTCGCCAGAGACTATGCGAAGCCCCGGTGTTAGCCCTTCCGGAGGGAATGGAGGATTTTGTGGTGTATTGTGATGCGTCTATATCGGGGTTGGGTGCGGTGCTCATGCAAAGGGGCCACGTGATAGCATACGCATCGAGGCAGCTGAAACCTCATGAGACGAGGTATCCCACCCACGATTTGGAGTTGGGGGCGGTAGTGTTCGCCCTCAAGATATGGCATCATTATTTGTATGGGGTTCGGTGTACTGTATACACGGACCACAAGAGTTTGAAGTATTCGATGGATCAGCCCAACCTGAACATGCGTCAGAGGAGATGGTTGGATGTGGTAAAGGATTATGACTGTGAGATCCTGTAGCACCCGGGCAAGGCTAACGTGGTAGCCGATGCCCTGAGCCGCAGGGCAGAGAGTGCCCCGATTCGAGACATATGTATGAGGATGACGGTGATGACTCCGGTGTTGGAAACTATTCGAGAGGCCCAGGCAGAGGCTGTGAGACCGGAGAGCCGCAAAAGGGAGCGGGTGATTGGACAGGTGTCCGAGTTTGTGACAGATAGCTGAGGGCTCATGGCCTTTCATGGTCGGATTTGGGTGCCGTATACGGGCGGGGCACGTAGCACTCTGATGGAGGAGGCGCATAGATCGAGATTCTTGATCCATCCCAGGGCCACTAAGATGTATTTGGACCTGAAGAGAGACTACTGGTGGCCCTGTATGATGAGGGATGTTGTATGGGTAGTAGAGAGGTGCTTGACCTGTCACTGGGTTAAGGCCGAGCACCAGCGTCCACATGGCAAGTTGCAGCCACTAGAGGTTCCCCAGTGGAAGTGGGAACAGATTTCTATGGATTTTATCACCAAATTGCCGAGGACCGCGAGGGGTGTTGATGCAATTTGGGTGATTGTGGACCGGCTGACGAAGAGCGCTCACTTCCTTGTTATCAGTGACAGCTCTTCTGCGGAGAGGCTGGCAGAAATATATGTGAGAGAGGTGGTGTCGCGGCATGGACTGCCGATCTCGATTGTGTCAGATCGAGATGTACGTTTTACTTCCAGGTTCTGGAAGAAGTTTCATGAGGAGTTGGGTACGATATTTCACTTCAGTAGAAGCTTATCACCCACAGACGGACGGGCATAGTGAGCGGACGATACAGACGCTCGAGGACATGCTTCGAGCATGTGTTATGGACTTCGGTGGAAGTTGGGACACATACCTACCTTTGGCTGAGTTTTCTTACAACAACAGCCGCCATTCGAGTATTGGCATGCCTCCCTTTGAGCTTCTTTATGGGAGGAGGTGTCGAACTCCCATCTGTTGAGGAGAGGTAGGGCAGCGAGTGATAGGTAGCACTGAGATAGTGCTTAAGACGACTGAGCAGATACAACAGGTCAGACAGAGGTTACTGACAGCTCAGAGTCGTCAGAAGAGTTATGCAGATAGGCGGCGATCCGAGCTCGAGTTCCAGGTTGGAGATTTCGTAATCCTGAAGGTATCTCCTTGGAAAGGAGTGATCCGATTCAGGAAGAGGGGCAAGCTGGGGCCCCGATACATTGGTCCGTTCAGGGTGACCGCGAGGGTGGGTAAGGTAGCATACCGTCTGGAGCTACCCGAGGAGTTGTGTCAGATCCACGATACCTTCCATGTATCTCAGTTGAGGAAGTGTATAGCCGATGAGACGGAGGTTGTGCCGCTAGAGGATATTCAGGTGGACGCGAGTTTGAATTACATTGAGAGGCCGATCGCGATCTTGGATCGGAAGATCAAGGTTCTGAGGAACAAGAAGGTGCCCCTGGTTCAGGTCCAGTGGCAACATCGGAGAGGGTCCAAGCTGACTTGGGAGCCGGAGATGGAGATGCGAGAGCAGCATCCAGAGTTGTTTGCAGAGCGAGACTTCGAGGGCGAAGTCTGATTCTAGTGGGGGAGAATTGTAACATCCGGATTTCTAGGTATCATAAATTGAGTTTTTATTTTTGAGTTAAGGAGAGGGACTCGACGAGTTGACGCCTAGACTCGTCGAGTAGGATCGCGACTGCTGACTAGGATTAATGAATGGACTCGACGAGTAGGTGAGTCGACTCGACGAGTCCGCGCTGTGGACAGAAACCCTAAATCTTTGGGCCTGTGCCCTATTTAAGGGTCCTTATGGCCTTCATTTGCGGCCACTCATACCCTGGAGAACCCTAGAGAGTCAGAGAGCTTAGAGAGGGAGAGAGGGGGCTAATTTCACCACCATACTGCATTCTTGCAAGGAAGGAAGGAAGATTCAAGCTAGGCTGCTTAGAGGGGGCTCAAAACTTCTTCTATTTCTTCAAGGGCTCCTGTTTGAGATATGAATCCATGCCTATTTTCGTGTATATAGTAGATTTATGGAATCTAGGGTTTCTTTACCCTTTCTTTAGTTGGATTATGGAGCATGTGAAGTCCCATTGAGGAATAGACTTTAGATCTGGACCTTGAGAGGTCTAGAGTATCCCAACAACCAAGCTTTATGAGGTTACATGAGAGTATTGAGCCTAGGACTCCATTTTTAGAGCTATTTCTTCAAATAGAACTATATGTGCGATGCATGAACGTAAAGTTCAGACCTTTACGTGACTTTTGGGTGTTAGAAGGTCAGATCTATTGGTTAGAGAAACAGATCTGACCTCAGAAGGTCGTTTGAGCATTCTCATGGAAGAAACTCGCCGAGTCCATGAGCGGACTCGACGAGTCGGATCGTGTTGCACCACGATTCGTGATCAGTGGTAACCCATCAAGAGAAAGGTTAACTCGACGAGTCGAGTGAGGCCTTAGGAGGATTCAGAGGACACGCATGGACTCACCGAGTCACCGGAGTGCACTCGACGAGTCTGGTCAAAGTTGGACCGTTGACTGGGGTTGACTTTTAGGGTTTGGTCAACATTTGGACATTGGACCATTGGAGGGTAAAATGGTCTTTTCCCCTTCTGAGAAAATATAGGGAGGGACCAGTCTAGCCTTTGAGAGCCGTATTAATTAGAGATAATTACTTTATGTGATTAGGCGGAGGCTAGATCAGATATTCGAGTTCGACCCTTTCCAAGATTACCCGAGGTGAGTCTTCTCACTATACATTACCTAGAGTGGTAACTATGTGCAGACCGGAGGGTCTTATATGTTATGTGTATGTTGAGTTTATGTGCATTGTGATATATGTATGCTATGTGTTATATAGACCGGAGTGGAGGGTCCTACGATTTAGACCGGACCAGAGGGTCCAACGATTTAGACCGGACCAGAGGGTCCAACGAGCTAGACCGGACTGGAGGGTCCAACGAGCTACAGGACTGGAGGGTCCCGTTGAGACACATTGACCGGAGGGTCATACCGAGTTATAGCCTCGAGTGGCTTATGTGTTGTATGTGGTATTTTGGGGAACTCACTAAGCATTTATGCTTACCGTGTTATGTGATATGTGTTTCAGGTACCAGCGAGGATCGCGGGAAGGCACCGACATGATTTGTACACACTGGGAGAGGATTATGTTTTGAGATTCTGGGATATGTTTTATTATGATGACATTTGATACATGAGAATTTGAGAATATTATATGAGTTTTATTATGTTGAAAAATGAAAATTTGTTTTAAAATTTACGACGTTACATGTACGGTCGTACACTCATGTGTATGGCCGTACACTCCCTTTGATGGAGTGTTCGACTCGATTTCAACGAGAAGAGCTTTAGCTGACACTTCCCTAAACCCATAGCTTGATTGTACTGAGCTTAAAACCCTTAAACAGACTCTAAACAATGCTAACTGATAGCAGAAACGGGCCTGACACTCGGTTGAGTTGAATGGTTGGACTTTACAAGGCAAAAAATTTCGGGTTGTCACATTGATGATGATCTAAGTTAAGTATATGCGATTAAAACATTTTATTTTCTAAATTAGTTTTCTAGATGATACCATAAAACATGTCGTTTGAATGAAAATGACATGTTCATCTACACTTCAATATACATGTTTATTTTAGCATTACTTAAAACATTTCGAATCCACTAATTATAGAATTCACATTTTGTCATACAGGAAATAATTTGTTGATCATTATCGGAGGGTCCGTTTATTATCTTCTCACTAAAAAATTAGTCAAATGTAGTTAGAGCTCTTTTACACATTTTTATCACATGTTTTCATACTTTTAAGTTTTAAATTTTCATCTTCAAATTCCATTTTTTAGTTACATACGTTCATTGAAATTATTTATTTTGTTTAACATATCAACCTATTTTGTTTTATCTTTATATAGTAACAATAAAATTTATAAATTTACACAACAATATACATATTTCGAATTTTGTCATAGTATTATACTTTACAAAATACAATTCCCCCAAAAATAATTTTCGTCGGTAATTTCATCCATAATTTCACCCAATTTAAATTTGTATTTTCTTTATATAAATTTTTTTAATGATCCCGCTTTTTCCCTCCAAAAGTATATATCAAACATTTATGTCTTAGATAATGTTGACCCATTATAATTATTACTTACCAAAATATATCTGTTTAATGAAGAATTTAATTTAATGAAGTAAATGTTAATTTAAACAAAATATATATTTCATAATTATTACACGAGTTTATTAAAAAAAATATCAAGATGTAAACATTAAGCATTTTTAAAATGAAATTTTAGAATACATACAAATGATGATATTGTACAATGAAATTTAAAATTGAATAGACTGAAAAAAAAACTATTAAGACAATCAATCTTGAAAATAATATAGTTATGAAAAATTTTGAAGTAAGATAAAAATTATAAGATATTAGGAGATTTGTAAGTACAATTTGTAAAAACGTTACGGTTATTAGAAAAAAAATAAGATCGTTAAGATTAGTAAAAAAATGCAATATATTAACTACATTATCATAATAGTAATGAAATGTCATTATTTGATATTTCATATAAATGAAAGATATACCAAATTACATTAATGATATATTAAAATTATTCAAAGTTGCGCCAAGACTAATGCAAAGTTTTTGCGAAACACCAAATAAATAAGAACAAACATAAAAGTTAGCACTGATATTCATAATCAATTTAAAATAAACCAATCATGATTTAGAGAAGAATTTTCATTGATGATTTACTAAAATTAAATACATATAACATTTAATATTCCATAAATTATACTCTATGACTTTATTTGAATAAATGAAATGGTTGTCAATATTTAATACAGTGAAAAAACGGTATATTGGTTGTCAATATAAACTTAAATTAAGTAACCTTCTTGATGGAATGAACGTCTAATTAGAATACTTATGCTTATATAACAATATCATAACCATATGTGACGAGGAAGGTCATTCAACTAATAAAACAAAAAATGTTGTATACAACGAGGTCCTTTAACGATTATATATATTTATTGATTTCAATGTATCTTATTTACAATAATATCAATAACTATAATTTTTTTTTTTATAATTATTATGCAATATCTGTAGACATTTGTAGGTTTTCTATGCATTCCCCGCGTTTAACGCGGGTTATAACTAATTTTATTTAATATATAAATTTTTTTTGTTGTCTAAACTTCAATAATTAAAATACAATACATTATTACATATTTTAGTTTTCAATTTTTCATCTAAAAATATTAAAAGTATAAGAACATCATTTTATTTACTTTTAATTTTTATGTGATATTATTTTTGAGATTCATTTTATTATTAGCTAACAGACGATTTTTAATTTTTCTTTGAAAAGCTTTTGTATTTATTAAGCAATATATTCAAAATTTGAGAAAACTAAATAATTTTATTAAATTAAATATCAAAAGTTTATAACGAACCAATATAAAATTTACCATATGTTATTCATATTTAGGTTTTATCCAAACCAATTAAACTAATTAAATTGAATTTTATTTGGTTCTATTTCAGTTAATATTTTTAAAGCCCATACAATTAATTATTTGTAAGTTTTTTATTTTTAATTGAAGATAACAACGTACTTATATTATGAAATCAAAACGGAAACATATTTTTACATTAAGTCAAAACAATATACTTATAATTTTAAAACAAAATAACAATATACTGTTATTTTTTTATATACATATTTGTTTATAATAACGCATTATATATTTTCATAAAAATAAGTATATTTGTATAAGAAAAAATAAAGATAAATGTCAAAAATAATATCACGTAAAAATTAAAAGTACAAAAAAATGATGTTTTTTCATTTTAAATATTTTTAGATAGAAAATAAAAAACAAAAATATATAATGATGTATCGTAGTTTAAATAATTTAGATAATGTTTAGATAGCAAAAAATATTTATATATTAATGAAAATATATTTGTAATATTAAATCAAATAAAAATGAAAAAATTTAAAATATATAAATTGTAAAAATAAATAAATAAATAAATAAATAAATGGTCCTTAGGTGAAGTATCACAAATGAGCATTGGATAAAGTTTCATAAATGGTCGTTAGGTAAAGTTTCACGACTGATCCTTAGGCAAAGTTTCACAAAATATTAGATATGGTTGTTATCCAAAATTCTTTCAGTTTAATTAATCTATCTAACGGACATACATCATATGGACCATTAGTGTGTAAGGTTTGCTCCAAAAAGGGGCATTTCATGCAAAAACAAAACATGTTTTATAAGGATTGTTTTGCGGAAAAAATCAAAACCATGAGGACCATTTGTGAAATTTTGTCTAAAAAGTATTAAAAGATATATATTTTTATTATTACACTTTATATATATATATATATATATATATATATATATATATATATATATATATATATATATATAGAGAGAGAGAGAGAGAGAGAGAGAAAGAGGAAGAAGAAGAAGAAAAAGAAGAAGAAGATAGCTTCATTTGTAAACAAACATGTATTTTGTGAATGTATAAACTCAATATTAGTCGATCATTTTAAAAACTTAAATAAGGGTATTATTGTAGTTTAACATATTTTTCAGTTAATTCTTTTTTAAATTAATCTACTAATTTAGGTAATTAATAACTTCTCTCCTTATATATTGCATTTTCCCAAAGTCTGCTCTCACCATAGTTGAACACTATCCGTAACAATTGGCGTTCATCATCTTTATTTACTACATGCCACCACCATCGAGCATGCGAACTTACACCCGCCGCCATCTCCTTTCAAGTCCTCATCGACAACTCCACCATCGGCGTGAAAGATCTAGTATGCTCAAGAATCATATTAAAAGGATATTGTTAATTAACATATGATCCCCAGGGTCACACTAACAACAACTTGCTACAAATGATTATTTATTAGAAATTGATTTTAATTAATATTTAATACACTATTATAATTAATTGGAAATTACTTATTTCATGGAAATGTTAATTTTCAATGACAAGTAACATAATATATCATATGGTATGATTTATGAAGTCATATACAACATTTGGACCATAAAGAATTTTTGTCTTTTACCTAAATGTTAAGGTTTATATTTTACAAACTTAGTTTTTTATAAAATATACAAACTACCTTTTCTTTTGATGCTTAAATTCGAAAATAGAGTTAGAGAGGAGGAGTAAGGCCTTTCACTTTGTTTATTTAAAAGTATAAGGTATGGTTGAAGGCATGCGGGACAAGCTTGTCCAGAGGGCTTAATGGTTAAGGACCTTTAGATTAAGCTTACACTTTAACTAGCTAAGTGGCTTTAATTTGGATGGACCTTTTTCTCATGCAAAACCGTAACCTCTCTCACCCTCTTATTTCTATCTAGTTTTTGGTTAAATACTTGAAGAAAACTTGCATAATTTTGCTCTCTTGAAGTTCATATTGGTTATAAACTTCAAACTTAAGAGTTAAGAGTTTATGGACTAGCATCTACAACAAGTTGGTAACTTGTTGGTGTCTCAAAGGTTTCATATTCTTCATCAACTTCCAAACCTCCCAAGAGGACCCAAAGAACTACAAAGGTTGTTATTTCTTCATCTCTTCTTTGATTGGTGATTTAATCTTTCTATAACTTGCAAGATGATCATTGGTGGATATAATTTGTTATGTTATTTTCGAAATCTTGAAGTCTTCCTTTTTCCATTTTACTAGTTTATGAAACTAATTTTGAAATAAAACCCAACATAAAGGTCACCTAAGCAAAAATGTTCCAAGGAATAGATGAGACTAAACATTTCAAATTAACAAATGGATTGTTAAGGGTCTCATACATCTTAGAATTACAAGTGGTGTAATTAATAAAAGCTATTTACCTTGTTAAAATTGAGTAAGTGGGATAAAAGTCACCTAACCATTTATTTAATTTGTAACTTGGATCCTAGAATTTAAATAAATAATGTTTTTGGAAACAAAAGGGTATTATTTTTTAAAGAATTAAATACTAAATAAAATTTTGTTGAAATTGTAGATGGCTCCACCAACTACTATAACACATCATCACCCTATGAACATTCGATCTATACTCGGCAAAGAAAAACTGGGCCACTCCAACGTTTTGGATTGGCACGGAAACTTGAGAATCATTTTGAAGCACGAAAAGAAAGACTATGTCCTTAAATAACAAGTCTCGAAAGAACCATATTCTGTCCCAAAGGCTGCACATGATGCTTGGCTTAATCATTTGGATGATTCACTTGATGTTTCACGCCTTATGCTTGCCACAATGATTCCTGATCTTCAGTGGGATCTAGAGCTCTTCACTGCCTTTGACATGATTGAACATTTTAAGTAGATGTTTGGTCAGCAAGATAGGACTGCAAGATTTGAAACTGTTCGAGCCCTTTATTCAGATGAAAAACCTTCTGGATCAATTGGAGAAATTGGGCTCTCCATATCCGTTGGACTTGTCCATATACATAATTCTGAATTCTCTGAGTTGTACGGGATGCTCAAAACTACAGAGAAAAACATCCCAAGGACCCCCCCTCCCAAGTGCTTATGATTCGATAGGGACAAGTTAAGAAGAAGGAATAAGGCAAGAAATCGAAAAGGAAGCCACAAGCTAGCAAGGGCAAAATGAAGAAAGCTCCCCAAAACCCACCACCCAAGAAGAAGAAAATGATTGGTAAAGATAACATTCTCTTTGAGTGTGGTGTTGTGGGGAATTGGAAAAGGAATTGTCCTAAGTACCTTGCTGAGTTGAAGAATAAGAAGGTTAGGGAGGGCACTTCAGGTTTATCCATTTTCATGATTGAAATTAGATTATTTACTTTTTTGTCTAACACATAGGTATTTTATACTGGTTGTGGAACTCATATATGTAATTCGTTGTAGGGGTTTCGAAAGAGTAGGGAACTGAAGACAGATGAGATGGTGTTGCATGTTGGCTATGGAGCACATATTGCAGTTCAAGCATTATGGCATTTTGATTTATGCTTGCCATATAGTCCGTAATTAACATTAAACAATGTGTGATTGATTACTTCTATCACTGAAAACATTATTTCAGTTTCATGTTCAAGGACATGTGGTTATGACTTCAAATTTGTTGATGATAATATTAATTCCTTCTTGAATGGAATATTCTATTTTGAGGCTAGACCGATAAATGGAATTTATGAATTGAACCTAGATAACACTTGAAAAAATAAGTCCATTTATCATGTTAACACAAAAGGATCAAACAAGGTTTGAACCAAACATATCTATGGCATTGTCTCCTTGGACACATAAACAAGAAGCACATATCACAACTTCAAAAGAGTGGACTTTTGGGGGCAAATGACACTGGGTCATTTGACATATGTGAACCTTGATTATGTGTCAAGATAACAAATTCCCCTTTATCTGGCACTAATGAAAGAGCAAGTGTTTTATTAGGCATTATACATATTGACGTATGTGGTCCTTTCAAAACAATGACAAGATATGGTGAAAGATATTACATCAGCTTCACTGATGACTTTAGTCTTTTTGGTTATGTGTATTTGATGAAACATAAACATGAAGCATTTGAAAAGTTTAAATAGTTTCAAAGTGAAGTTGAGAATCAACTCAACCAAACAATCAAAATACTTCGTTCGGATAGAGGTGAAGAGTACTTGAGCCAAGAGTTCCAAGATTATCTTAGGGGTTGTGGGGTTATATCACAACTTACTCCACCCAGAACACCACAAATTAATGGTGTGTTTGAGAGGAGAAATCAGACTTTACTTGATATTGTTCGATCCATGATAAGCAGGAGTAGTCTTCCTTTATGCTTTTGAAATTATGCCTTACTCACCACAACCTATATCATGAATATGGCACCATCCCTATCTTCTATGGTGTGGAAAAGCACCAACTAAGAAGATAGACAAGAGGTTTCCAGCAAACTCGAGCCTAGGTCTACCAAGTGCATCTTTGTAGGATATCCTAAAGATAGTTTAGGATAATACTTCTACATCCCTAGTGAGAATAAGATCTTTATTTCATGAAAATATGAATTCTTGGAAAACAAGTTTCTAATGGATGAAGCAAGTGGGAGGCACATGGAACTTGAAGAAGATCAAGGACCACAACCCGATGTAACTCAAATTGGCATTAGTATTGAACAAGAGGTGGTGAAGATGAAGAGATAATTCCTATTCAACCCGTTGAAACACAAGGCATTCGCAGATCTGGTAGAATTCGCCAAGAACCTAAGAGATATGGATTTCTCATTGATGAATGCTTCATGATGATGAATGCTAATGAGCCCGTCACCTACCGAAATGCAATGACAGATCCTGAATCTAACAAATGGCCTGAAGCCATGAATGCAGAGATGCAATCCATGAGAGACAAGCAAGTCTGGGATTTGGTTAAACTTCCTCCCCAATGTAATATTGTAGGGAGTAAATGGGTCTTTAAGAAGACGACTGACATGGATGGTAATTTATACACATTTAAAGCAAGACTTGTTGCTAAAGTATTCACTCAAACCCAAGGGGTTGGTTATGGTGAAACCTTTTTACCAGTTGCTATGATTAAATCTATTAGGATACTTGCGATATCTGCATATTATGACTATGAGATATTGAAAATGGTTGCCAAAACCGTTTTTCTAAATGGACACTTAGAAGAAGATGTCTATATGGTTCAGGCCGAAGGTTTTGTCAACCAAAAACATCCTAGTAAAGTGTGTAAACTCAAGAGATGCATTTACGGGTTAAAGCAAGCATCTTGAAATTAGAATCATCGTGTAAGGTCCTAAAACGGATCTTTACCAATGATCAAGCAATCAAACAATCACAAGTAATCAGAATATGAGTAGAAGAAGAAGAGAAACGAAGCTTGCACACGTTTATTGCTGAAAAACGTCTGGTACAACTCGATATAACTTGACCGTGAACTCTGTGGCATCAAGAACCAACAATGACCTACAGCACCTCTATATATAGTGGACTTGGGCCGGAAACAGGGTTTACGGCCATAAACAGGCTTACGGCCTTAAACTCATCACAGGGCCGTAAACTGCTAAACAACTCACTAAAACATAATAAAGACTCAAAAGGAACTATTACAATGAAAGCCTAGACCAAACCACTAACTGGACCCTTCAATCTCCCCCCTTGGTTTGGTGCTAGCTTGGACTTAGTCTTTATCAACCACCAGCACGTCTGACTTCCCCATAGCTCCGTTCCACATCTTCTTAGCAATAATCTCGGCAACCATAGTTGTGTACTCCTTCGCAGCATGCTCAAAGATATCTTCAGCAACCTTGATCTGATGCAGACTCAGCTGATGAATATCCCATTTTCCAAACTGAAGTAAATCTCTTTTGTCATATAGACGAATGCATCCATTTTCAAGCTTTATGACAGCAGAGGCTGTAGTTTCATCAAACACCCAGTAAAGCATGGACTTTAAAGATCCATCTGGATGATTCTGAAGAATAGGAATCTGCTTTACTTGATCGGTAGCAGGCCACATCACAGATCGAAGAGATTGATTGGTTTTAGGATCAATTACACTTGGGTATACTTTGATAATCGACTCTGCGGTCTTCATTGAAGGAAAACCCTTAAGCACTTGATCTTCCAAGAAATGCTTGAATTGTGTAGCCTTGGGATTTTGAGAGGGATTCGCAAAAGGAGCCTTTGATAACTCTGAAAGATCAATCCTGGTCCAGGAATGAAAATCATGAGCATCTTTATATAATTCTGTGTTGCCACTTTTTCGTCTCACGATCCACATATTTAAAGTGTCGTGAAATCACCATGAGATGATCCCTAATCTATCACCATATACATCCCTAAAGTGATTCTCTCCAAGATTTGTAACAGTGATGTTAGGCTGATCCCCAGGAGCATTCTGATCAGAGCTCCTTTTGAACAACAGCTGTCTCTTCTCATCAGATTTAGCCAGTTTGGCATGTTTCAAGGCCACAACATTCGGAGCTTGTGCTGGTTCTTTATCAAAACGATCTACAACTCGGGTTGTTCCTACAGGTGGTGGAACTATGGGAGCAGCTTGATTAGGAATATAGATCCTTTGTTCATCGACAGACGACTTAAATTTGTCACCAAATTCTTCTTGCAGCTTCTTCTTTAAGACATAGTAACTGGCAGTCAATAGACCAAAGTGAGTCTGAAGATCAGTGATCTGCGTAGTCTTCAGAGCTTTGTCTCCTAGAAGATCAGCAACTTGAATGGTGAGCTTGGTGTTTTCAGTCTGAAGATCTGTAACCCGGATATCAAGCTCTATATTCTTCTGATTTAGTACATTGATCTCCTTCTGTAGTCCAAGAATAGTAGGATTCTCTTCTCCTGAGCTGCCTTCCCCACAAGATATTCCTTTACCACGGGAGGGAGGCGTTGAGAATTGTTCTTCAGCCAAATGCATGGCTAGCCTCACTGAAGCAACATCATGATTGGGCTTGGGAGGAGAAAATCTTGTGGGGAAAGAAGAACCACCAGCTTCATAAGTGGTGCTACGACCTTCACTGAGAGGTTCCGATGAGACAATAGCAGGAGTGGTTATCGGTGGAGTTGAAAAGCCTTGAAGTGTACCAGGAACAAGAATTCCATGTCTTGGGTCAAGTCTTCTTCTTTTCATAGGAGGTTGAGAGGTTTGTGTTGTTGTGCGATCACTCTCAAGTGGCTCAGATGTAGGAGAAACAAAATCAAGGGCAGGAATCCCTGACACTGTAACCATAAGAGTTGCTGTTTCAGCCACTTGTTTGGTAGTAGGAGGCGTATATTCAAGAACGTCTTCAGTTTCCCGTATCTCTGTTGCTGGATGAGCAACATCATTGATATTGTCAAGCAGTGAGTTGAGATTCTCACTTGACAAGAAATCTTCATTACTTCCAAAATTCAGTGGAATTTCACCCTTATCGAAGCCAGAAAGATCAAGATCTTCGTATAAATTAGTCTCAGTCCCACTCTTTGAAGACTCTTCTTTATAATCACTTTGAACTGGAACTGATGTCAGATCATGTTCCTTTGCCACATGAGCATTTGGAGTTACTGTATCTTCTCTTTCTTCATGATCTGACACTGTGACAACATCATCTTCTGAAATCACCATCTCTGAAGAAGTTGGCTCAGTGGATACTTTATCTGAAGATCCATGAGACTCGGATGATTCGTTTAGCTCAGCAAATTTTCCAAACTTTACAAGAGGATACAGTCCTTGGAAAACGACCTTTCCCTTTTGATTCTGCTTTATGAGCCAACCAGTATGGGGACCTAAGGACTTCATATCTAGGGTATCTCCCTCCTTGATCATCTCCGGAAATTGAATATTGATGAACAGTTGGATGAACCTAGGATACATCAAGAAAGTATCCCGGGTTGTTGCATTGATGTTCACCACGAACTCGTCTAAAATAAACTTCGAGAAATTGAAGTCTATTCCGGCAGCAAGAGAAGCAAAGGCTCCAGTGTTCCTTAGAGAAATCTCGTCAGCTCCAGACCTTCTCCCAGAAATGCAGCTCACAAATACATGAGCCAAGAATCTCCAGTATGGTGGCAGAAGCTTTTTCACAGTGGGAGGAAAGATGCCTTCGTAACCCATCTTTTTAAGAACCTTCTGGGCATCTTCAATCCCAATCTCAGTAGGAAAGTCAGATCGGTCATCAATCAGCAACGCTTCTCTGATGAATTGTTCAGTAATAGCAATCTTGCATCCTTTCACAACAGCTTCCACAGTAACTGCTTCGTCATCATCTGTCTTCAGTTTGGCAGTCCTCCAGAATTCCCTGATGATATTATGATAAACCACGGGATTCACTGTAATAGCAGACGCCAAGCAGCAATTCCTCAGCCTGTGGATCATCGACCTGAATTCTCCATGAACAGCAGGAGGATCAGCCAGTGCGATAGCCAAGTTGTGCACGTCAACGAACTTCAAACTTGCCATTTGATCTGTACTAAACAAGCCAAGTAAGAAAACAACAATATTTGAACAAATAATGTTTTAAGTTTTCTTAATTAATCCATTTAATTTTGGCCTTAAAAAAAATTGTTTTGACCAAACGGGAGT
This sequence comes from Lactuca virosa, assembly GCF_052849685.1. Taxonomy (NCBI): domain Eukaryota; kingdom Viridiplantae; phylum Streptophyta; class Magnoliopsida; order Asterales; family Asteraceae; genus Lactuca; species Lactuca virosa. The sequence continues at coordinate 64,171,861 of NC_136433.1, forward strand.
TTACGGTCAACTAAGGGTTTACGGCCGTAAACCCATGGCCGTAAGCTCATGGTCGTAAATGGAGTTTACGGCCGTAAGATCTTGAAATCCATTTTTCTACGATTGAAACCCTAAGATTCGTCGATTTCATGGTCAAAACACATATATACGATCGGAGGCTAAGTTTACGGCCGTAAGCTCATTGGCCGTAAGCTCCGGCCTTAAACGCCGAAAGAGGATTTTCTTCGATTAAGGCCTCAAAATCCGTCGATTTGATGAACAGAACACATTCCCATGGTCGATTTTGCTATACCTTTGAGATGAACCGAACGATTTCACAAAAAAAGGAGAATTTTTTTTCGAGAGGAGAGAGAGTGAGAGAGAGTTTGCGGCCGGAATTAGAGAAAGTGAAGAGTGAAAAGAATTTCCGGCTGTAAACCCTCCTTTTATACCCTATGCGATTTTACCTGTCTTCCACACAGTATAAGGCACAGTCCAAATCCCAAATAATTTTCAAAAATAAAACTTTTTGAGGATTTTAAAAATAAAATTAAAATTAAAATAAACTAAAAATAAAAATAAAATAATTTCTAAAATTTAAGAATTTAAAAATTTAAATTTTGACAATTATAAAAAATAAAATAAAATAAAAATAAAAATAACAAATAAAAAATGAGATAAACTAAATGCAGACTAAAATTTATCTCAAAAAATCACTGAAAATAATTTTGTGACACTGGGATCAAAGTTGTTAGACAGCCTTAATCCACTTGTCGGTACCTTTATCTTCACGTCTTTGTCTGGTCGAGCGCCGGTATTGTGGTCCACTTAAACACGAAAATTTTATGATATATTTGGACAAGATAAGAAAGACAAGTCATTTTGATCCTTTATTCTTAGATAGAATTTCCTAGGGACCATTTACCTGACTACGACCAGGGATATTGTTGTCCACCTAAATTGAGCAGCGAGATCTACAGACAATCTGTAAGTGTTCAATTTTAATTGTACTAGAACATGTTTCCCGCTTCCTAATATGCTCCAGTAATCAAGGACTTCCAGAATACTCCTTACATCGGGTGAGCAGACAATTATTAAGAGAGAAGATAGATTTAGAATGCATATGCTGTAAACCCAGGTCGGATCTCTTCCAATCGCGCAGAGGGTGAAACATATGACTAACTGAAGTTTTAGAGGGATTGAGAAGAAGAATGGTGCATATACTGTGTACCAGGTCGGATTGTAAGTCACGCAAAGGAGACAGTATATGGCTAACAGATAGAAAGAATTGCATAGATAGAAGATGCAGAGAAATAGAGTTGCATATGTTACAGTCCAGGTCGGATCTCTCGATCACGCAGAGGAAGCAACATATGACTAACAGATAGAGAGAAAGAAAATAATCTTCTACAGACCTAACTTATCGGAATTCCCCAGTCACCCCATCAATACCGGAATTAAGGACAGAATCCGCACACCGAGGAAAAGTTAATCCACAGTTCTAGATACGAGTTCTTTAAATGTGACCAGTAAATTCCCATGTATATCTCCCTGCTCAACCTATCTAAGCGTCGTAATTTCAGGCTAAATGGATTTAACAAGGTCAAGATCTGTCAAGTCTGTGAATTCCTTAAGTTCAAATCTGCCTAGTCAAGTCCATCTAGAATCTTTCGTGCTCACCAGCGCATCGAACACAGAGCATAGACATTTTAATTTTTGGTACGTTACACAGACTCAGATTGCCTGTTATCACTTGATAATATCACTTCCCGTCACAACACCTACAAGCAAAGCTGTTAGCAACAATATATTTTTAATTTTTCTGATTTTTAATGTTTTTGGATTTTTGAATATTTTCTGAAAAAATAAAACAGAAACAAAATGTTTTTGGATTTTTTTTTAAAATTTTAAAATTTTGTTTGGTTTTTGTTTATTTCTCCCCCTAAATTTGTGCATGGGTGAGAATGAAATCACTAAAAATGCGCAAATTTAAACTAACCTAACCTATAACAAAAATTTAATCCTCAAAACGAATCATTTTTAAAAATTCCCACAAGCACATCGAATCGAGCTTTGTTAAAAGGCTTGGTGAACAGATCCGCTACATTATTAGCGGATGGAACCTGTTCCAGCCGGATGAGCGAGCACTCATAACAGTCTCTGATAAAATGAATTTTGATATCAATGTGCTTGGTTTTGGAATGTTGGACAAGATTTTTAGTAATTTGAATCGCAACCTCATTATCACAGTAAATGGGGGTTTCTAAATAATTCAAACCGTAATCCAACAGCTGATGTTGGATCCAGATAACTTGAGAACAACAAGCAGATGCAACAACATATTCCGCTTCTGCTGTTGAGGTTGAGACGGTATGCTGTTTCTTGCACTGCCATGACACCAGCCTATCTCCAAGGAATTGACACCCTCCTGATGTAGATTTCCTGTCAAACTCACAGCCTCCATAATTACTGTCAGCAAAAGCATATAAATCAAATTCGGAATTTTTCGGATACCAAAGACCCAATTTTGGGCTGGCTTTGATATACCGAAAAATCCTTTTGACGGCAATAAGATGTGAAAGTTTAGGATTAGCCTGATAACGTGCACATTGACAAACTGCAAACATGATGTCGGGACGACTTGCAGTAAGATACATCAACGATCCGATCATCGATCTGTAGTGTGTCTGATCTACGGATTCGCCATCAATATCTGGATTCAGCAGGGGTCTTTCGGCCATTGGTGTCGATGCAGGTTTTGCGTCTTGAAAACCGAACTTCTCAAGAATATCCTCCACATACTTGGCTTGATGGAGCAGGATTCCGGTTGAATTCTGTTTGACCTGAAGCCCCAGAAACATGGTCATTTCACCTAACGAACTCATCTCAAACCTCTTTTTCATCACGCCTTCAAACTCTTTGCATAGCTGTGGACTGGTGGACCCGAAGATAATGTCGTCAACGTAGATCTGGACTAGAATCTGATCATTACCAACATGCTTGATGAATAAAGTTTGATCGATAGTGCCACGAGAGTATCCATGCTCGAGCAAGTGCTTTGTGAGAGTCGCATACCACGCTTGAGGAGCTTGATGTGACCCATACAACGCCTTGTCCAACTTGTAGACATGATTAGGAAGCTTCGAGTTAACGAACCCAGGGGGCTGATCAACGTAGATTTATTCTTTCACCTTGCCATACAAGAAGGCTGTCTTGACATCCATTTGGTAAACCGTGAAGTTCATGTAGGAAGCATATGCAAGGAAGATACGAATAGCCTCCAAGCGAGCCACTGGAGCATAAACCTCAGTATAATCAAGACCCTCGACTTGTCGAAACCCCCGAACCACCAATCTTGCTTTATTGTGTACTATAACAACAGAATCATCCTGCTTGTTTCGATAGACCCAACGTGTGTCAAGAGACCTTTTGCCCTTTGGTAACTCAACGAATTTCCAAACCCCGAGTTTTTCAAATTGATTTAGCTCTTCATGCATAGCGTCTACCCAGCTGGGCTCATTCAAAGCCATTTCAACATTCTTAGGTTCTATTTGAGAGATAAAGCAAGAATAGAGACATGTATTGACATCTCCACTCTGACTTCTGGTTCTAACTCCATCACCTAGCTGGCCAATGATATTGTCGATCGGATGATCATGTTGAATTCTTGAAGGTATGTCTTGGCTGATATCATTGAGTGAAACGGGAAGAGTGTGAATGTTGAAACCTCCATCATTTGCTTATTGATCCACATTAGATGAATCTGCTACAAACTCATTAGCAATTTCTTTAGGAAAGAGTAGTTCCATAAAAGTTGAAGTGACAGCGGAAGCATCTCTAGACATGAACTCTCTTTCAACAGGAGTAAGAGGTGTAGCATCAGCATCAGGAGTAGTATCTTGAACTGGAGATTTTGGACTACTAAGTGGAACAGAGGACTCCCCCTCAGGTGTAGCAGATGACTCCCCCTCAGATGGTGAGGAGGTTACCGTTGGAGGTCTGTAGACAACTTCTTCGTCTTCATCTTCAGAAACATTCTTCGAACCAGAGGAAGACCCAGATGAACCATCTGAAGACACATTTATGGATTTGAAAAGCGATGTGTAATCAAATAACCAATCAGGGCCCACTCGAGCATCCGTTTCATTCTCCTCCAACCAGCGCACGTCAAAGGATTCTACAATCTGCTTCGTCTTCTTATTGTAAACCCTATACGCGGTGCATGCAACATATCCTACGAAATAACAATCATCGGCTTTGGCATTGAACTTGGGGTTGGACTCCAGGTGAAGAAGGGTGCAAGGGAAGCCAAATACACGGAAATGACTGACTGAAGGCTTATGACTATATAGAATCTCGTACCGTGTCTTCATCTGAGCTTTGTTGATTAAAACACGATTCTGAACGTAACAAGCAGTGTTAATCGCCTCAGCCCAAAAGAAAACAGGTAACTTGGAGTCACACAACATCGTCCTTGCAGCGTCTTTCAATGTTCTATTTCTCCTCTCAGCAACACCATTTTGTTGAGGCGTGTGAGCAGAGCTGTATTGACGCACAATTCCCTTTTCTGCGCAAAAGTGATCAAGAATTGCATTCTTGAATTCTGTTCCATTATCAGTACGAAGCTCCTTCACCCGGTTGTTGGTTTGATTCTCAATCATCACAATGAATTTCTTTATCAGATCAGCAACCCCAGCCTTGTTGGATAAGAAGAAGACCCACGTAAAATGAGAGAAATCATCGATCACAACTAGACAGTACGAGCTTCGGTTGATGCTCAGGACGTTGACCGGACCAAATAAGTCCATATGTAACAATTGGAGCACCTGACTGATTGAGTTAACTTGTTTTGGCAGGTGTGGTTTTCTATGATGTTTGCCTTGGGAACATGACGCACACTTCTCAAAAGTGATAGAGTCTCTGACAGGTAAGCCTCGCACCATCTCATTCTTCGCAAGACGATTTAGATTTTTAGCGTTCGCATGACCGAGTCTTTGGTGCCACAACATTGCGTTCTATTCGGAGACCTTTGAAAAGAGGCAAGTGATTTGTTCAGGAATGTCGCTGTTCATATCAATAATGTAAGCATTCCCATCCCGCTTAGATTTGACAAGAATCCACTCTTCCGGGATGACAATGTCTGGCTTGAGAATCATGCACTCCTTGTCGGTGAAATGAGTAGAATCACCTTTGTCACAGATTTGAGACACACTCAACAAACTATGTTTTAACTCGAGAGCAAAGTTGACATTTTCGAAACTTAGCACTCCATTTGTAACGGTTCCTCTCTGAGTGATCTTGCCACCTTCTCCACCCGCAAAGGAAACATATCCCCCATTAAAAGATTGAATGTTACTCAATTGGGAGATGTCTCCTGTCATATTCCGGGAGCAGCCGTTGTCGACGTACCAAGGACGGACGACATTCCTCCACAAATGTCCCTGCAAAATGAGCGGGATCATTTAGATTTGGGAACCCAGGTCATCACTGTCCTGGGTTGCCTTTTCACTTTGTCTGATTGATCTTTCAAAGTTTTCAATTTTGAATCCTCATTGCTAATCTTTTCAGAGGATGTTGATGATTGATTGGAAGTTGATTTGGGCATCCAATGATAGTTAGGTTTTCTAACAGTAACGGGTGGTTTTGAAATATGTTTCTTATCAGTTTGCGCTGAGCATCTGGATGTTCTACCAGAAGTGGTTGAAGATCCAGAACTGCTCTTTGACGAAACCGATCTTGGCGGAGCCTTGTTCGGTTTTGGCAGACTGTTTGGAACTTTGTTCTGAAAAACCTTTCTATTCTTTTGAAAAACCGCCCTTTTTCTACTTCGATCATCCTTCCAATCATCATCCCGAGAACGAGTTCTTGAGGACTTTCTAATTAAAGACCTTCCTCTAGATTCGTTCTCTCCTCTTGGCGACATATAGTTCACAAAAATCCTATTTTGACAATTCCTAGCTATATGACCACCAATACCACAATTAAAACAAATCTGTTTATTATTATTGGAACTGGTACTGCATTTCTCAGATTTATTTTCTTTAATGACACTCTTACTCTTCTCACAAGAACATGTATGAGAAACAGGTTATGAGATAAGTGAGGGTGCATCAGATGGTGTGACTTGTGGAATTGATGTGTTTTCATTAGAAGCATCATAAACATCAGGATCATCAAATAATTCATCAAATATGTCAAAGAAATTTAATTCAGCAGAAGCAGATGCGGAAGTATCACAAAAACCATTGTCATTTTTAACATCAGAAAAACAAGATTTTTCATAGGAAACAAAAACATCAGGTTCAGACTCAGTTTTATTATCAGAAACAGATCCTTCAACTTCGTGCTTTGACTGATCTAAGGATTGATCTGCAGGGGAAGTAGAAACATTAGTATTTTCAACATTAATAAATCCTCCTGAAACAAAACCAGATGGCTTGCCATAAACCATGAATAGTTCGTTGGCAATCTCCTCTTTAGACAAGGGTTGATACTGATATGTATGATTAAAAGGAGGAGGTACATTATCGTATCCTAAACCCTTTTGCTGGTTTCGTTTGAACTGTAGGAAATGGTCAATCATGTTGGCAACTACCTCGCTTGATACATCAAATCTTCTAAAATCAAAATTTGCAGTTTCAAATTGTCTCTTTAATGTATCAAGCTCAGTAATTAACTCATCATTCTGTCTCTTGATGTAATCATAATTTTCACATTTTTCACTGTAGTCCTGCTGAATTCTCTTAAAGTCCTTTATTTTTGTTTCTAATTGGGCCTTTAAGGGTTTTTGTCCTTTTCTAAGTTGGTAGCCCTCATATCTAAGATCCTCTACTTCTCTACGCAATAATGCTATTTCGTCATGAAGAAGTTTAACATAATCAGTACATGCTTGAGAACAAGAAGGTAAACTTACCTCGCTTTTCTTGGGCTCGGAAGTAGAAGATACCATCAGTGCAAACTGCATCTCCATCATCTGCTCTTCAGGATCAGCTACATCATTCTTCAAGGGAGCATCATCATTGATTTGGGCTAGGTGAGCATTTTCAGGTTTTGAAATGTTCAAAGCCTGAATCTGGTCCTCCCAGTCAAATGACTGAGCAACCATATTAGTCTCACCATTGGTCACAGCACCTCCACGATTGTTTCCCACCGCAACCATCGTCCTATCATTGTTCAACCTTCGATCCGGGTTTGGGCACTCACGAGCAAAATGGCATGGCTCGTGACAGTTGAAACATCGCAGCTTTCCCTTGTTGAACCCTACCTTTTTATCAGCATTCATCCCCCAGTTATTCTTCCCTGTCTTTTTATCAAACTGCTTCGCCCTGAATACTGCCATAGCAATTTGCCACGTAATGTCCATCTCTTCTACATCTTCTGGATGAATCTGGTCCAGATCAGCAAATGACAACTGAGGTGGAAGCTCTCCAGCAACAAAGGCATTATAGCAGTTAACAAGTCCTGTGGCGAGAGCAAGATTTTCATCACTTTACTTTGTGTTTGAGGAAGAGGCTACAACTGGCACATTGGAGGAGGGAACAGCTTGTGGAGTGACAAATGGTTGGCTTTGAGAATTAGGCATGGATGACGCAGTAGTAAAGGTTTGAATTTGAGGTTGTTGAACAGAAAATGCTTGACCCGAGGAAGAGATGATTGATGAAAGAGCATTGTTAGAGGAAATTCCGAGATTTGCAGTCGAATACGAGCTAACACGGTTAATCTCTCGCTGTTTATCATCAATATCACAAGCTTTGATGATCGCATTGTTTCAGCAAGAGTAAGGCGATTCAGATCCTTGGTTTTCTTAATAACAGCTACGTTCATGTCCCATGACTTTGGAAGAGCATTCAATAGCTTTTTATTTATCTCAGACTTGGTCAAGAAAATCCCAGATATGCTCATCTCAGTAATGAGAGTTGTGAATCGTTGTAGCTGTGCCTCCAGGGTTTCTCCAGGAATGTAGTTAAACATATTGAATTTCGGTCGCAACATATCCTGGCGACTTTCCTTCATGTCTTCATTTCCTTCATACACCTCAATCAAGGCTTCCCACAAAGCTTTAGCTGAAGTATACTCTCTGAAACCTTGAGCTATATCAGGAGATAAGGCCATGGTTAGAGTGGCCAAAGCCCTTTCCTGTTCTTCGACTTTCTCAAATTCGTCATCTGTATAGTTCTTAACTGCTTTGTCAATCACTTGTCCTCCAACTGTCATAGTAATTCGAACAGGACCCTTGATGATGCTTCTCCAAACTTTGAAGTCTTTCATTTTAATGTACTTCTCAATCCGGTATTTCCATTCAGGAAAACCATCTGCAGACAGCAGTCTTGGAATACGTGTGGTTGTGCCCATGACAGTATCCAATTCATGAAGATGTGTTTGACTTTGAGAGTCCATTGATGATTAAATTTTAAATCAGAAATTAAAACATAAATAATGTCAAAAATGAGTTTCCGGTCAAGGTGATTACGGCCGTAAACTGAGTTTACGGTCAGATGTTTACGGTTAGAGTGTTTACGGTCTGAGCGTTTACGGTCTTGTTTTTACGGTTATTGAAGCTTAGTTTACGGTTATTGAAGATGCCTTGTTTACGGTCCAAGAACACAGTTTACGGTTTATGAATGTTCTTGAGGTTACGGCTGTAAACTGGGTTTACGGCCGTAAGCTCTTGGCAATAAACTCCCAGAAGTTCTTTGAAAACGCGATTTTGGAGTAGATTCAATCCCTTTAGAAACGAAAACACCAAACCCAATCTCGAACAGTGAAGAGTATACGTTTAAACAGCCGAAAACTCGATTGAATGATGCTTTGACACCGGTTTTGCTCTGATACCAATTGTAAGGTCCTAAAACGGATCTTTACCAATGATCAAGCAATCAAACAATCACAAGTAATCAGAATATGAGTAGAAGAAGAAGAGAAACCAAGCTTGCACACGTTTATTGCTGAAAAACGTCTGGTACAACTCGATATAACTTGACCGTGAACTCTGTGGCATCAACAACCAACAATGACCTACAACACCTCTATATATAGTGGACTTGGGCCGGAAACAGGGTTTACGGCCGTAAACAGGCTTACGGCCGTAAACTCATCACAGGGCCGTAAACTGCTAAACAACTCACGAAAACATAATAAAGACTCAAAAGGAACTATTACAATGAAAGCCTAGACTAAACCACTAACTGGACCCTTCACATCGTTTTGATGATGAAATCACAAAGTATGGTTTTGTTAGAAACGAGGATGAATCTTGTGTTTACATGAAAACTAGTGGGAGCTCGGTGACCTTCTTGGTCATGTATATGGATGACATACTTATCATTAGTAATCACATTCTAACTTTAAGAGGTGTAAAGGCTTGGTTAGGAAAGTGCTTCTCAAAGAAGGATCTAGGTGAGGCTCAATATATTCTTGAAATCAAAATCTACAGAGATAGACCAAAATGATTAATAGGTTTAATCTAAATTACATACATGGAAAAAGTCTTGAAATGGTTCAAGATGGAAAACTCTAAAAGAGGATTTGTACCCATGGCGCATGGCACAGTACTAAGTTCATCCCAATGTCCTAGCATAAAGGCTGAGTTGGACAAGATGAAAGATGTTCCATATGCTTCGACAGTTGGATGCATCATGTATGCCATGGATTGTACTTGACCTGATCTTGCTTATGCTATGAGAATGATAAGAAATTTACAACAAAATCCAAGGGAGAGTCATTGGATAGCTGTGAAGAACATCCTTACCTACTTGCATAGAACTAAGGACATGTTCCTCATATATAGAGGCGTTATGAAAGCTTAAGAGTAAAGTGTTACACTGATGCTTCATTCACAACAAATCGATATGATTGTAAGTCAAAATCAGGATATGTGTTCATTGTCAATGAGGGTGCAATGTATTGGAAGATCTCCAAGCAAAGTGTTGTAGTACAGTCCATTACAGAGTCATAATACACCATTGCTTCAGAAGCTGTACAAGAGGTTACTTGGATGAAGTAATTCATTGGAGATCTAGACATGGTTCATTCCATTCATGATCCCCTAAAAGTCTTCTGTGAAAATGAGGGTGCAATTTCTTTGGAAAAAGAACGCAGATCACACAAGAAGACCAGGCATATTAGCCAAAGATTCAACTTCATTCGGTATAAAGTTGAAGATGGTGAAATCAGTATTCACAAACTTCACTAATCAAAATTTGACGGACCCTTCCACGAAGCCCCTTCCTTAAGCAAAGTTTGAAGGTCATGCTCGAGGAATTGGACTTCACTATTCTAGTTATCAGCTTTGATCTATGTATTAGTGTTGAGTAATGGAACATTTTGTAGCATTATCTATTGTAATGACTATGATATATATGGCATATGATCTTTTCATTAAATATTTTTTGAGTTCTTTATTAAAATGTTTAATCCTTGAGTAAATTTATTCACTCTAAAATCCATAGTTGGTTGTTATTGTGGGAACAATAATGAAATAAGAATAATATGAATTAGAATGGTTGACACATTTGTGTAACCAATTTCATAGGTACTTGATAGAGAACAAGTATTGGATTGACCCGTTCAAGATCACTTCATGGTTTGCTGTCATGAATGATACTTGATAAACTATAATATATATATATCCTTAACACCTAAGATACATGTATAGGAGTTGAGTATGTGGAGTGTGATGCTTTGATATAGTCAAATGATGTTCTTTAATCATGCAGTTATAAAAGCTATTATTAGGTATGATGTGAACCATACAAGAGGCATATGTAGTGAAGATGGGATTTGTTCTTCTTATTCGTTGAGAGTTAGACATCTAAGTCATGACGTAAAGTTGAACACTTATATGAGATTGACTACGATCTATATCCCATGTTCAACATGATGTCTATAGCAAAGGGATAACTGATAAACTTACCTTATACACCAATTGTAGCTTTAGGCATATCGAAATTAGGTGTTGATAGAATGGCACAAAGTCGTATGTTGATGGGGGCAGTGAAATGTTGCTAGACCTTCACAACTGTGACAACCGTCAAATTTCGGTCAATTCAAAGTCAACAAGTCAAACCGGTCAACTCCAATAACCCTTGTATGCTAGGGTTTACGTTATGTAATCACTATACAATTCGCTATTTTAATGAGAAATCATCACTTGGAAAGTTCATGTGTTTGATTTTCCTTAGCCTTAACAAGTGCTAAACAACGAACCAAAGCGATAAAACACTATTACACAATCATCGGGATTGTGTAAGACACTAAAACACAGTTTAATGGGGTTTACGAACCTTGCGTTGTGAAGCCGGACACTCAAATTAAGCACAAACGAAACCTCTCTAAATCGTTTTCACTCTATCTCTTTCTATTTGAAATCTCTCCCAAATCTTTCCCAAATCTCTCCCAAATCTCTCCCAAATCTCACTCAAAAGTTACTTTAACTTTTTGTAATCATTTGGGTCATCTCGACCCTTGACCGGGTCAAAAATCGCTTGAAACGGAGTAAAAACGAGTAAAATAGCTTTAAGGATCCGAAACCTAAGCTTCTGGACCGAAGCCTCGCATCCGAAGCCTCGCATCCGAAGCCTCGCATCCGAGGCCTCTGATCCGAAGCGAGGGTCCGAAGGTCCGAAGCGAAGGTCCGAAGGTCCGAAGCCTCGCAGACAGCTCCTTTTTACCGGTTTTTCGTCTACGACTTCGTTTTAACTCCGTTTTTCATTATTTTAACGTGGGATTTTCACCCAAAACTTTATTTTATAAACTAAGGCCCCAAAATATATAAATCTCCAGGGTTTTTATAAAATATATTAAAAGAATTGGTGATTGAACTAATTATTGAGGGAATATTTGCTTTTCCTTAATTTATGGCAAAAGCAAACCACCACCACCTCACTCTATGATTAGCCATTCTTTCCCACTACCCCTTGTCTCCTTAGTGGACCTTTACAGCCAATCTCCAGCTCTTCCCACGTTCTAAGAGCTGGAGGATTGATCCTCTCTCCTCATTCTCCATAAAACTCTTTCATTCTACACTTAGCAACCAAGAACACTCTCCAAAATTCTCTCATCTTTTCTCTCAACTTCAAGAACTTCAAGGCTTTCTCCAGGGATTTCTTTCTTCAATTAGTAAGTATCTTCATCATTCACATAATTATTAAACTCCATTCTACTCAAATCATTGATATCTTACACAAGTTCCATCTTATTCGGTGTTAGATTCTCGAGTCGTCAAGACATCTTCTTAGTGTTCTTGGGTTGAACACTTCCTCTCTCTCACTTTCATCTACTGAAACCACATAAGGTGAGTTCATACCCATACATTTACATGTTTTCTTAAGTTTTAAGGGGGGAATACAAGTAAAATCATCAAGAACACAATTAAACTTTTCCTAACAGATTACATCAGAAAAGATGGACGTTAATCACGGACTGTTTTGGTCAACTTAAATATTTTAGTTTTCAAAACTGTTTCAGGTGCAAGTAGTTCAAACTCTTAGCTTTAAAATGGCTACTTGAACATCTCCATATGATTTTTCTACAATTTATGGTGATTTTTACAAAACTGCCTGTCATTTCAGAGGCAAACCCGGACCAGTCTGTGATTATGAACATTTTCACCTCTGTTAGAGATCACTAAAAATCATGATAAAATTTACGAACAAACTAGACTCATATTCCAAACTCTCAAAATTTGCGGATTTGGATTTAGAGCTTTGATGATTTTTCTATAAATTTTCTAAGAACGGTAACAGAAACTGTTTTTAACGAAAAGTTGCTGTTAAGTTCATTTCACCTTGTAACATGTTGAGCAAGGTGTATATCTTTATGTGATTATATGTTACTGCAATATATGACATTTTATCTTAATATTTAGACACACATCAGTTTACAACTGGATTTGGTCATATAAAATATAAAGAATAACAAGTGATTATAATCAAAGTACAATCGATACATTCAAACATTAAATAAACTATTTTGAATATAGTTTGCATACATTACCACGTACTACCCTTGGTTGATAAACTATAATAGGTATAGTTTATGATACATTACATAACACATACATTTAAAAAGGGTACATTTATACAAAGGATATTTTCATTAAGCAAGGTACGGCCATACGGTACCAAGTTTTCATAACACGTAATTCCGTTAATGACTTTGTGAGACATTTACTTCAAATTACCATTAAGTCATGTATTGTAACCAGAGTCTCCTTGAGGGAGAGCGTGATACTTGTGTATAGATCTATATTGGGTTTGACAAACCCACACCTAAACTGCATGCAACAGTTAGACCGATAGGTCTGGGGTGACAAATGTCATAACATTTCCGACGCCTGAAGAACGTCGTTTTAGGCAACCTTGGTCATAGTATGGTTATAATAAACTCACATAAAGTATTAACAAACATTGGAAATTACGGGAACTTCATTAAAATTTAACGAGTTTATGTCGATTTAAACTTGCATTGTTTTACTATAAATATGACAAATTACTTGTACATTTCGGTCTTTGGGTTTTAAGACTACATTTACACATTAAGGAAAATATTGGATTTTTCTAACACAAATACTACTTTTACAAACGAAAAGCTTATGAACTCACCAACCTTTGTGTTGACACTTTTTCAAACAACTTGTATTCTCAGGAAATCATTAAACAGGTAATCAAGTGCTTTTGAGGATGGGACGCTAAGGCGTCTACTATTTTATATTTTATCAACATATTGTAATTGATTCGTAAACATGTAATTCATACAATGATGTAATTTTTTTCAATTATATATATGTTGGTTGTGTTTGCTTGAATTACTATTACAATTGCTGTTATGATACTATACATGAAGTCCTCCACCCCCGGACGTTTCCGCCATCCTTGGTTTGGGGGTGTGACAACAACTATCTATATCAATATACTATGAGTCTTGCGCAAGTGGGAGATTAAAAGATCTTGTATGCCCAAGAGTCATATTAGAATGATATTGCTAATTAACATATGATCCTAAGGGCCACACTAACAAAAACTTGATATAATTGATTATTTATTAGAAATTGATTTTAATAAATATTTATAAACTCTTCTAATAAATTGGGAAAATATTTATTATATGAAAATATTTATTTTACTATAACAAGTAACATATTACTTCACATGGTATGAATTAATAAGTCATGCACAACCTTTTGGACTAGTTGAATCCTTTTGTCTTTTACTTAAAGACAAAGTTTATATTTTATAAACTTTGAGTTTATAAAATTTAAACATTTCTTCTATTTTTCTACTCTATGGCACCGAAAGTATGGAGGAAAAAAGAGGCATTGGTTTTTAATTTGTTTAATCTAAACTATTAAGCATGGGTGCATGCATGGCGACACGGTCGTCTAAAGGTCTTAGTGGTTAAGGACCTTTAGACTAAGATTATACTTTAACTAGCAAAAGGCTTTCATTTTTGGCTCTATCTTTTACTTGTAATTGCCGAAAAATCTCTAGCTTCTCTCCCCCTCTTCTCTTGTTCTGAATACTTGAAGATTTGTTACTTACTTTTACTCTATTGGATCAAATACTTGAGTATTTATTTCCAATATTAAGAGCTTACAAAGAACTAGCATTCTACATCAAGTTGGTGCATTTTTGGTGTCTCAAGGTTCAACGATCTTCGTCAAAACTCAATCCTCCCAAGATGATTCAAGGGACAACAAAGGTTGTTATCATCTTCCTCCTTCTACGTTTGTGTTTTTATATTTCCATTACTTGCAATATGTTCCTTGGTGGGTTGTAACAAGCTTATTATGTTCGGAATTTCAAGTCTTTCGTTTTCCATTTTATGATTTTTGAAACTAATTTTAAACTAAAACCCAACATGACGACTCCACAATCGACATCTATACCACCGATGACTCCACAATCTACTATTCTTCAGTTGCAATTGCTAACGGTACATTGATTTTTTCTTTTCTTGTAGTTCTTCTTTCAGATCCTTAACCTTCTAACCAATATTATTGTGGTTGTAAGCTTCATTTAATGATATTCTTTGAGCGCCAGTGCTTCAATCGTTAGTTGTTCTGCAACAATTTTTTATACATGTTTGTTTGTGTTGACACATCTCTAATTTGGTTATCGTCCATGTTTTATTATCTAAAGTGTTAAATTGTTTACTATAATATTCTACATTGAATCGTGAAGATGATAGTTTCATTACTACATTTTTAAGTTTTTACTTTAATTCCCGAGCTCATTCCATTAGTTGGTGCAATTCTGGTCAAAGTTATCTTCTTGTTTCTTTTTCATTCTCTAAAATATATCTTCATTGAGGAGGTATTATGACCATAATTGATTTTTTTGTTCTTTCTCTATTTAGGCTTATGTTCATTTGGGTTGTTAATTGAGGATTCATTTCTTTTGGTGATTAGTTGGTCCACGGGATTGAGTAGTGCAAGATGTGAGAGTATTGTTGTGCTTCTTCGGTTCATCAGTTCAGGTGAGTTTCTCATTATGCCACATATCCCATTGTATATTCTTTGCATGGTAGGATAGAGGTACCGTTAGAGTACAAGTATGCTTATGGACTAGGAAGGTCGTTGTTATGCCTTGCAGTTTAAAGCACTTAGTGATTTTGTATGCTAGACTGGTAGGGTCTTGACTGTTGATCGTATGATTATGTTTGGAGGTTTGTATGGCAGGGTAACCAGGGAAGGCTAGTTGTCAAGGGAATGTACTATGTTGGTTATGCACATGTTTTGTTATATGGTTATGTGGTAGTGATAGCCTGGGTCCTATGTAGTCTAAGTTAGATAGCGTGAGAACTCTTGGTCTAATGCTTGATTGTGATGTTCGTGTCTAAGTGTTTGCTCTCGGGTGGATCATATGTTCGATTGTCTATCTGACCCCTAACTACATACGACTTTATGTCTTGTATGGAAGACCAAGAGGTGGCTCTTGGCAGTAAAGGTTGGACTGGGCTTGTTTACTCCCTAGACGGGGCCCGATATTTATAGTTAGGGGGGACGTTATGTATATTTAGGCAGTGCCCGTTATGTATGGTTGGATGGGGGCCGTTATGTGAGTTGGTTTAGTCCCGTGAACTCTTGGGTCGGGCCCGTTGCATATGATGCATGATTGTGGTTAGGATATTTGGTTACTCAGCGCTAGAGCCGAGATCTAGTATGGATGCATTTTATGTATGATAAAATATGTGGTATACTGGGGAACTCACTAAGCTTTATGCTTACAGTTGTGGATTAAACATTTTGTAGTTCGTTCATGAGAAGGGCTCGACAGGACTGTACACACGCATCAAAGATATTTGTTTCCGCGATTTTGCTAACTTAACTATGATAATGTATGGTTTCAAACAAAAAAATGTTTCTCATTGGTTTTGAAGCAAAGGTTTAACCGGTTTATTTATTTTGTAAAAGAAAAATCTCTTTGTAATTTTGGGATGTTACAAGTTGGTATCAGAGTCTTGGTTTGAGGGATTCAGGTACACCTTGTGGTCTGTCTGAACTCAAACCGAGGACTGAAAAATTTTCTAAATAAGTTTTTAGAAGAAAATGGTTTTATTTAAAGGAAATGATTTTCTAAAAAGGATTTACAATGATTGGTGGATGTGGTGCGCACAGTTAGCCGGAGCTCAGGAAGTAAGTGATTCCTAGGGGTGTAAGTGAGCCGAGCTACTCGGGATCGACTCGTTAAAAGCTCGACTCGAGATCGAATTAAACGAGCCTGAGCCGAGCTCGAGCCTAAATATGAGGCTCGTTTATTAAACGAGCTCGAGCCGAGCTTCAGTTAGTGGGCTCGCGAGCGTAAATAAGCCTAAACGAGCCTATATATATATATATATATATATATATATATATATATATAGACACACACACACACACACACACACATATATATATATATATATATATATATATATATATATATATATATATATATATATATATATATATATATATATATATATATATATGCTCGTTTAGGCTCGCGAGCTCACTAAATTGTTCATGAGCCGAGCTCGAGCTTCAGTTTAAGGATCGAATCGAGCTCGAGCTCTTCAAAATTAAACGAGCTGAGCTCGAGCTTGGTTAGGCTCGGGCTCGGCTCGGCTCGTTTACACCCCTAGTGATTCCTAACATACCCATATTATTATGTATTGTGCTATGAATTGCTATGCATGTTAGAATGTAAGTTATAGATCTGTTTGGGAAATTGCACATTAGAATTTTCTAATTTCTGTGATGCCTTGTAGCCTAGAGAATTGTTGTTGTGTGTTGCTTGAAGTATAGATTGATAGTGTTAATTCCTAGGTTTATGTTTAGAGTTGTATACGATTAGGAGCATAGCCTTAGAATGATTGATTTAGCCCTATTCCTGCTCTGGGGTTGAGTAACTCATTCGACACTATGTATAGTCTTAGAATGATTTTATTGTGTATGTGGTTTTGGTGGAGATTTCTAGCATTTCCGGTTTGTGGAAGAGAAGCATCCTAGCGAGAGAGTTTGGAAAGTGTGGTGTTATGCATATGGTTAGCCATATGCATGCATGTGAGTGATATAATAGAGTGTTGTGAAGTGACTTGTGAGTCTTGGAACAATCTTTGGAACAAGTATGGATTGGTGTGGAAGGTAGTATTGGGCTCGTACTACTGAAAGCACATGATCCATACTCGGTTCAGGGGGTGCTCCAAGAATACTTAGGAACTTGTAGGTGGGTATGTATAGTGTGGGTTTACACCGTGTATTGTTTTGATTGTTTCTGTTATCTTTCAGATTTAGGATGACGATCTTCTGTGTTGGTGATTTAGATCTGAGTGAGGATGATGTCTTTGATATCATCGCTGCAGAGATCTCGAGGTTCATGAGAGAGGTTTTACCTGGATTGATCAGCACTGTTATGGAGGAGTTGGTCGTAGTGATAGACAAGAGCCTTAGGATTTTATGGGCCGAGTTAGAGGGCGGTTAGCCATGGGATTACTCAGTCACCTTCAAGGAGTTTGATGCTTGTGGAGCTCCTCATTTCTTTAAGAGTAGGGTCCAAGTTAGAGGGTAGTTAGCCATGGTCCCCATCCATCGCCTAGTAACATTCTCTATTAATCACAAAAAACATGGAGACAAGGTCACAAGGCTCAACTTGTTTTTCATATGGACTATTATCACGTCGGGTCGAGTGGAACCCAGGGAGATGGAGATGATGAATGACTTATTATCCTTTTATTTTTATTTTAATTTGAGTTTTTAGTTTTTATTCTTGGTTGATTTTCAGTGTGTTTTAGTGTGTGTTTTTATTTTTATTTGGGTTGTTTGAAATAATGTAACCGAATGTTGGTGTGTTTTCTTGCAACCAAATGTTTTTTTTGTTTGCAAAATTATTAGAATATCGAGAGAAAAAAAAGAGAGTTAGAGTTTTAAAACCGAAGACCACACTTTTTAATAAGTGTGGGGTGACAATCGTGTGCGAAGAGAGACTAGATAAGAAAAGAGAGAGTTACCGAAAATTAAGGGTCTTAAAATAAGTCTTAATGACTTAAGAGGGCAATTGAGGTTTCCAACTTGAAGAATTCAAGGAAGAATTGCAATATGTTTAGGCCCAGTTCTCACGAACTAAGCTTTATCCCTCGCGTCGTGATCCTGCTATAATCACGATTCCAAATTTAATTTTACCAGACTCACGTTGACATCCTATTCTCACATTGTGAGGTATCAGATGTCGTGTTTATTCTCCTTCTTTTGACCATAAAATGTGGCGTATGCTTTCCCATGTTATGATGCATTACTTTGAAGATTTTATGCACCACACCTTTTCGAAGATGCAAGTCTTTGGTTCACATTTTATTCGGTACATTCACGAGTAACTATAAAATCCCGGCTCCAACAACATATTCAAGATGTTCGAGCTTTCCCACCAACTATCAGAATTCGATCTCGCCACTACTACCCCAGAGGAGTATGTTCCTTTTTCTCCCTTTTAATTGCTTTTTATTACATTAATTATATTAGCGTACAATGAGGGCATTGTATGAAATAAGTGTGTGGTAGGGGGTCGAAGAAGGATAATCAAGCATGAGAATAATTAATTAGAAAAATGCTTGAAAATTTAAAAATTAATAGGCTTGCAAAAAAAAGTCTAAAAAATCTAGTCATTTTTAAAATTTTGATATAATTGCATTTGGGCTAGTTTGATAGCATTATTTGGGATGATTCGATGAGAATCTTAAGATTTAGCTGGCAAAATATATTATAGTGTATTTATGGCTTCCCAGTCTTAGTTAAATCATGGGACAAAAATGCAAGTCCGTTTAGTTTGAGGGACATAAAAAGTTTAGCATCGTGTACTAGAAATGTATCCAGGAGAGCTTATGTAGTCATTGCACTTTAGACTAATACTTTTAACCAATAAGGGTTGAAGCTAAGTTCCCTTGCTTAAGCATATATTTT
The DNA here is from genome assembly GCF_052849685.1 of Lactuca virosa. Lineage (NCBI taxonomy): Eukaryota > Viridiplantae > Streptophyta > Magnoliopsida > Asterales > Asteraceae > Lactuca > Lactuca virosa. The sequence goes on from NC_136433.1 coordinate 64,191,272, forward strand.
TTCTTTTTAGGATTTTTTTAGTTTGAGTGAGAAAAAAGTGAGTTGTGAAAAAAAGAACAAAAAAAAGTTGTAAAAGTTTGAGTGAATAAGAGTCTATAAAGCCATGAAGATCAAGAAATATTATGAAGAAAAGTTCAAAAAGTTCCATATTATTGAAGAATCAAAGTTGAAGAAGTTCAAGAATAAGGAAAAATTGCCCAGTTATTATTTTTGTAACTTTTCTTTTCTAGGTTATTTTACCATATGTATGCTTGTGAGCTTAACCAAAAATACCTTGAGTGATATTAGTGGGAAGCGTTTATGAGGATCATAAAATGAATTGAAGCGTTTATGAGGATCGTAAGTATTTAGGGCTGGGAGGTAATTAGGATTTAGACACAAATACATGGATTGAAGTAAGGCATAATTAGCGGGTTCAATTCGGATTGTCTTGTGTGATATTGGTAGGCATGGTTCTATGTGATATATTAAAAGATAAGTTTTGTTAGAGGGCAGTCAAAAGGAAAGTGTGGGGTATTTTGATATGGCCATATTTACACATATTTTTAGGCATTATTTTAATACATTTTAAGCTATATTTTGGTTAAAAGCAAAGATATTTGGTACTTATTGATTTAAATTACATTTTGTAGCCAAAAAGTGATGGGTTTTGAGCATTACAACATTCCTATGGTGCACATGCAACCCTAATTGCTTTGGATCTAGGTTTTTCTCAAGTTATACATGCATAATAATTTTACAAAGAAAAACCCTAATCTAACATACATATTTTCGGATTCAATTGAATAAACAAGAGTTAGAAGAATACATTTCTTGTTGATTGCTTGATCTTGACCTTCAAGAGCTTAGTGCCTCAATTGTTGCACCTCTAATGGAGTCAAAAACACCACAAACAAAAGATGAACAAGAGAGAGAGAGAGGATGAATGCTTATTAAAATCGGCTAGGGTTCTCTTAGAATCATAGGGGGCCGAATTCTGTAAGCGATGGGGTCTATTTATACTTGTGGCTGCTAGGGTTTTAGGTGGAAACCCTAATAGATATTTATAAACTCTTATAATAAACTGGGAAAATATTTATTATATGAAAATATTTATTTTACTATAACAAGTAACATATTACTTCACATGGTATGAATTAATAAGTCATGCACAACCTTTTGGACTAGTTGAATCCTTTTGTCTTTTACTTAAAGACAAAGTTTATATTTTATAAACTTTGAGTTTATAAAATTTAAACATTTCTTCTATTTTTCTACTATATGGCACCGAAAGTATGGAGGAAAAAAGAGGCATTGGTTTTTAATTTGTTTAATCTAAACTATTAAGCATGGGTGCATGCATGGGGACAAGGTCGTCTAAAGGTCTTAGTGGTTAAGGACCTTTAGACTAAGATTATACTTTAACTAGCAAAAGGCTTTCATTTTTGGCTCTATCTTTTACTTGTAATTGCCGAAAACTCTTTAGCTTCTCTCCCCCTCTTCTCTTGTTCTGAATACTTGAAGATTTGTTACTTACTTTTACTCTATTGGATCAAATACTTGAGTATTTATTTCCAATATTAAGAGCTTACAAAGAACTAGCATTCTACATCAAGTTGGTGCATTTTTGGTGTCTCAAGGTTCAACGATCTTCGTCAAAACTCAAGCCTCCCAAGATGACTCAAGGGACAACAAAGGTTGCTATCATCTTCCTCCTTCTACGGTTGTGTTTTTATATTTCCATTAGTTGCAATATGATCCTTGGTGGGTTGTAACAAGCTTATTATGTTCGAAATTTCAAGTCTTTTGTTTTCCATTTTATGATTTTTGAAACTAATTTTAAACTAAAACCCAACAGGACGACTCCACGATCGACATTTATACCACCGATGACTCCACAATCTACTATTCTTAAGTTGCAGTTGCTAACGGTACATTGATTTTTTCTTTTCTTGTAGTTCTTCTTTCAGATCCTTAACCTTCTAACCAATATTATTGTGGTTGTAAGCTTCATTTAATGATCTTCTTTGAGCGCCAGTGCTTCAATCGTTAGTTGGTCTGCAACAATTTTTTATACATGTTTGTTTGTGTTGACACATCTCTAATTAGGTTATCGTCCATGTTTTATTATCTAAAGTGTTAAATTGTTTACTATAATATTCTACATTGAATCGTGAAGATGATAGTTTCATTACTACATTTTTAAGTTTTTACTTTAATTCCCGAGCTCATTCCATTAGTTGGTGCAATTCTGGTCAAAGTTATCTTCTTGTTTCTTTTTCATTCTCTAAAATATATCTTCATTGAGGAGGTATTATGACCATAATTGATTTTTTTGTTCTTTCTCTATTTAGGCTTATGTTCATTTGGGTTGTTAATTGAGGATTCATTTCTTTTGGTGATTAGTTGGTCCACGGGATTGAGTAGTGCAAGATGTGAGAGTATTGTTGTGCTTCTTCGGTTCATCAGTTCAGGTGAGTTTCTCATTATGCCACATATCCCATTGTATATTCTTTGCATGGTAGGATAGAGGTACCGTTAGAGTACAAGTATGCTTATGGACTAGGAAGGTCGTTGTTATGCCTTGCAGTTTAAAGCACTTAGTGATTTTGTATGCTAGACTGGTAGGGTCTTGACTGTTGATCGTATGATTATGTTTGGAGGTTTGTATGGCAGGGTAACCAGGGAAGGCTAGTTGTCAAGGGAATGTACTATGTTGGTTATGCACATGTTTTGTTATATGGTTATGTGGTAGTGATAGCCTGGGTCCTATGTAGTCTAAGTTAGATAGCGTGAGAACTCTTGGTCTAATGCTTGATTGTGATGTTCGTGTCTGAGTGTTTGCTCTTGGGTGGATCATATGTTTGATTGTCTATCTGACCCCTAACTACATACGACTTTATGTCTTGTATGGAAGAACAAGAGGTGGCTCTTGGCAGTGAAGGTTGGACTGGGCTCGTTTACTCCCTGGGTGGGGCCCAATATTTATAGTTAGGGGGGAATTTATGTATATTTAGACGTTATGTATATTTAAGCCTTAAGCAGCCCATGGACACCTTCTAGAATACTTCTTGGACGAATTCTCTATGGGCTTCCCATATAATTCGTCCAACCTTATTCCAAGGTGATCCATCTACCCAATTGCAACTATCAGTGATTTGCAATATCAGTCCCCATTCTTTTAATCAGTCTCTTTTAATCGCTAAATTAATTCCAAATTAATTTCTGATCAATACTAATTGAATAATATGATTTCTCAATTAATATATTATTCTTATAAAATATTAATAAATCATTTATCAACCTCTTTCTCACAATTCATCCTGCCAAGTTGCTATGGTGACGGCAACCCAAAAGGACCATGCTACTACTGGGTCAAGTACATACCAATTATAGTTATGGGCTTAGACACCTAATCCAACAGTCTCTCACTTGGATAAGTCTAATAACTATAACTGCAAGTACGACTTCAAAATCCGATTAGCAACCGTAGCTCTCAAAACCGCTGTCAAACTCTGACCTAGTTAATGATGCGTCCCTTAGATAAGGGTGTTGGATTAATGTCTAAGCCCGTAACCATATTTGGTAAATACTTGACCCGGTTGTGCATGGTCCTTTTGGGTTGCCTTCACCAAAGCAACTTGACTGGAGAAATTAAATAGAGAGAGAGGTTATTATGATTTATTAATATGTTATAAGAATAATATATTAAAGGAAAAATCATATTTGATTAATTAATATTGGTCAATAATTAATTAGGAATTAATTTTGTGATCAAGTGTAATTAATTAAACTAGAGGGGCTGAATTGTAATTATGAGATAGTTGCAAGATAGGGCAATAATTATCCTTATTAAAGGATGGACGAATTCAAGGATAAGGATATCCTTAAAATCGTCCAAGGTCCAAGAGATAAGGGTTTTTCAAGGCTTATCTTGTGGTTGCTTGGTGGGCAAGCAACTGGATAAGGATAAGGACTGAAACCCTAATCTAAACCCTATATAAAGACCCCTAGGCCTTGAGAATTCGTGTACATGCTCCTAAGAGGTCCCAAGGACAAATTCCCACCTCTTCCCTTCTCTCTCTAAAGCCTCTCCAATTGCTTGTGGTGTTTGTGAGCCATTAGAGGCACTACACTTGTGGTGCTTGCTTTCAAGACTAAGGGTTTGAAGATTTAAGTTGTTATTGCAATATAACAACAAGAGGTATGTGATCTAACCTTATATATGAATTTCGAAAATAGCATGCTACATTAGGGTTTTATCCATGTGTTCATAATGTTGTGTATCTAATAGTGAAAACATAGATCCAAAATTAGGGTTGCATGCACACATAGGATTGTTTGTACAAAACCTATCAGTGGTATCAAAGCCTGGTTAACTTGTTTTCAATTAGTATTATTCAATTGTATGAACTTGACAAATTAGGGTTTATAGCCAATAAACCCTAGGAGGCCATAGATTTCGAGATTAGGGTTTCCTAACCCTAATTTCCGAAAATCTTGAAAGGGTTTTTGAATCCTTTCCTTTTAATCCAAGATTTCGAAATCTAGGGTTTGCAAACCCTTAGATTTCGAAATTTGCCTCCTTCCCCAAGATAAGATCCTAAATTTTAGGGATTTAGATAATCCCATATCTTGTAATTATCTTTTAATGGCTAAATATGGTAATTAAAGATTTTGAATTATCTCATCCCATTATTTTCGAAATTTAGAGGGATAAAAGGGATTAGGATAAGTTAATTGTTTAAATGGTAATTATCCTCATGATTTAGATAATCCCTTATGATTTAATAATTTAAATTAATAGTTTAATTTGTGATAATTATTAAATCAAGAGTTTTAATATTTAAAATTTTAATTTAAATGGTATTAAAAATTTTAAATTGGAGATTAAAAACCTAGTATTTTTGAAATGTTTAAAATACACCCTATACTATTATATTATTACAAGTTTAATAAATATATATATGTATAATTAATATGCTAGTCTTACCGTTAGTAGGCCTCATTCACGAAGCCGGTCTATAAGGTGGGTATAAGGTTGCTGCCTATAAAATGGCGCTTAATGGGTGTACACTCACACCCACCGCTTGCTTGACTGGTGGAGGGTCGTTAGCCGAACGGGTAGGATAGGGCAATCCTCTCCTCATTAATAAGTTAGTGGAGCGTGTGTGGTTTACCGGCACACTAATTGGTTCTAAACAAAGGTGGCAAAGGGTGATTCATTGTTTATCATAGTTCGATGGAGCATGTGTGGTTTACCGGCACATCGAATAGGTGATTGTTACAATGAAGGCACCGTGTGAATTTGCATGGTTATTCACACCCACTTTGTGATCCTCGGTATCCCAGTCACAAACGAGAAGGGCATATCGAGATTTAAACATGCCATTGAAAAGTTCAATGAATCTCATCGAAACCTAGGAATTCTCAATACATTTAGAACTTAAGGTTATGTTTTCATAGTGGATAATTAGTGAATCGTCATTCACTTACCTTCAAATTAATTGCATGTTGGATTACGGCATCCCTTTTCTAATGTGTGAATAATGTTGTTGGGTCCTAGCCCTAATTTTTCATGTTGGGTGATAATTAGGGATTCAAATTCTAATCTATCTTTGTCCTTTCTATTAGAGATGTCGAATGCAAACAACGCTGCTGTGAGTTCATTCACATTGATGAGCCTTTGCCAAAAGGTGACTTTCGATGGAACGAACTTTAGCAAATGGATAAGATACATTCGTACAATTGCTCGCTACGAGGACAAGGAGTATGTCCTTGATGAGAAGCTCGAGAAGATCAATCCAGAAATCGCTACTCCGGCTGAAATGACTGCTTTTGAGACTCATGAACGTGATGGAACGAAGGTTCATTGCATCATGATAGCCACAATGAACTCCGAATTCCAAAAGTCCTATGAGGACATGTATCCGTACGAAATACACCAAGACTTATTGGAGAGATACCATCAAAACGCGAGGCAGGAACGTTATGAGATCTTCACTAACATGATCTCCGCTAAGATGGGTCATGGAGAATCTCTAACCGTGCATCTGCAAAAGATGCAAAGGTATGTCGATCGTCTTCGCAAGTTGAATGTCGACTTTGGGGAAGATTTGGCTATCGACATGGTACTTCATTCCTTACCTCCGTGTTACAACCAATTTAGGATGACCTACCACATGAACAAGGAAGAGGTCACCCTAAGTAAGCTCCAAGGTCTCCTTAGGGTTGCTGAGAGCAACCTCAAGGACAAGTCTGTTGCACCCACTCCCAATCCACCCGCTGCTCCTGTTTTGGCCATTGGGCAAGGAAGAGGAAAGAAGAGGAAGGCTTCGTCTAAGAACCATCGCAAGGTTAAGTCCCGAGATGGTGCCTCTTCTAGTGGGACCAAAGTTGATCCTGCTAAACCCTGTCCTAACCCAAAGGAGGCAGAGTGCCACCATTGCCACAAAATAGGGCATTGGAAGAGAAGCTGCCCAGAATACCTGCAAGCTATCAAGGAAGGAAAGATCAAGCCATCTTTCGTAGGTATTTATACAATTAAATCTAATGATTCATGTCATGCTATTTCTTGGGTCCTCGATACCGGGTGTGGTTACCACATTTGTTCTGAATTGCAGGGACTAAGAAGAAATAGGGATGTGGAGCATGGAAGAATAAATCTAATCATGGGGAACAGAAGATCGTCGCCTGTGACCAAGATTGAAGTATATTCTCTGGTGCTTAGGAATGGTTTATGTTTAGATTTAAATAATTGTTGCTACTCGCCAGAAATGGCAAGAAACATCATTTCGTTTCATGGTTTGTTTAGACAAGGATTTAGATTTTCTTTTAATAATGAGAATGGTTCAATTTATGCTTATCTGAATGGTGTCTTATATTTTGAAGCAATGCCATGTAATGGAATTTATGAAACTGTTATGATTGTAGATAACCTAGGAAATGATGTTTTATGCATGGATTCGTCCAATAGTATGGATAAAGCATGTTTGTGGCATTGTCGTCTTGGACATGTCAACAAGAAGCGCATAGCCCAACTCCAAAAGGATGGAGTGTTGGAGTCATTCGACCTTAGGGAAGATGACACGTGTGAGTCTTGTTTACTTGGAAAGATGACCAAGTCACCCTTCACTGGTTCTTGTGCAAGGGGTGAGGGTTTGTTGGATCTCATACATACCGATGTATGTGGACCCTTTAGATCCACCACAAAGGATGCGAACCGCTTCTATGTGACTTTCACCGATGATTATAGTAGATATGGGTATATTTACTTAATCAAGCAAAAGTCAGAAACGTTTGAAAAGTTCAAAGAATTCAAACATGAAGTGGAGAATCAATTGGGCAGGAAAATCAAGATGCTTCGATCCGATCGAGGAGGAGAGTACCTAAGTCTTGAATTCCACGATTATCTTAAAGAATGCGGAATCGTTTCGCATTTGACGCCACCTAGGACACCGCAGTTGAATGGTGTGGCAGAAAGGCGTAATCGAACCTTGTTGGACATGGTTCGTTCTATGATGAGTCGTGCTTCACTACCTATCTCTTTCTGGGGGTATGCCTTAGAGACTGCCGCCCATATCCTTAACCTAGTCCCTACGAAGAAGGTTGCCAAAACACCTCACGAGATGTGGACAGGGAAAGCTCCCTCGTTGGCACATATTAAGGTTTGGGGTTGCGAGGCTTTCGTAAGACGAGATACTCACGACAAGCTCGAACCTCATAGTGAGCGATGTATTTTCATCGGCTACCCGCAGAAATCCTTTGGATATCTCTTCTATAGACCAAGTGACAATGTTGTCTTCGTTGCAAGGAGAGGGGTTTTCCGAGAGCGAGAACTCATAAGCCAAGGAGACAGTGGGAGGCAAATCGAGCTTGAAGAGATTCAAGAGTCGAGTGATGAAGGAACCTCTACCGCTGGCACTCAACCCGAGGAGGAAACTCCGGTTGAACCAATTGACAAGTCCTTACCTCTAAGACGTTCCGAAAGAGTTAGAGTTCAACCCCAGTTATATGGTTTTCATATTACTACCGAAGGGGATACGTATATTAGTGATGGTACACTAATAAATCTAGATGAACCTAAAAGCTATAAGGAAGCCATGGCAGGCCCGGAGTCTGCGAAATGGAAGGAGGTAATGGACAGCGAGATTCAATCCATGTATGATAACCAAGTTTGGAATTTGGTTGATAATGTGCCCGGACGTAAGACCGTTGGGTGCAAATGGATCTTCAAGAAGAAGACCGACGTGTATGGAAATGTACACACATATAAGGCGCGATTGGTTGCGAAGGGCTTTACTCAAACTCCCGGAGTTGACTATGATGAGACCTTCTCACCAGTTGCGAAAATAAAGTCTATTAGGGTGATGCTAGCCATTGCTGCATTTCATGATTATGAAATATGGCAGATGGATGTCAAGACCGCTTTTCTTAATGGAAAGTTGGCTGAGGATGTTTACATGGCTCAGCCAGAGGGTTTTGTTGATACGAAGCATCCGAATAGAGTGTGCAAGCTTGAGAAGTCCATTTATGGGCTTAAGCAAGCGTCTCGCAGATGGAATCTTTGTTTCGATGAGAAAGTCAAAGAGTTTGGATTTGTACGAAGCGAAGATGAATCATGTGTATATGTCAAAGCCAGTGGGAGTATAGTTAGCTTCCTCGTTTTGTATGTCGATGACATACTACTCATAGGAAACGACGTCCCGACACTGCAGGAGGTTAAGTACTGGCTCGGAAAATGTTTCGCTATGAAGGACCTCGGAGAGGCTTCCTATATTTTGGGAATAAGGATAGTGAGAGACCGAAGTAAGAGACTAATAGGACTTAGTCAGAACACTTACTTAGATAAAGTACTAAAACGTTTTAGTATGGAAAATTCGAAGAAGGGAGAATTACCAATACAAAGTAATGCCAAGTTGAGTAAGACTCAAAGTCCGAGTACAGAAGCTGGGATAGCAGAAATGAGCCGAGTTCCATACGCTTCCGCAGTTGGCTCAATCATGTATGCTATGACTTGTACTCGCCCTGATGTAGCCTTTGCTTTGAGCATGGTTAGTAGATATCAAGGGAACCCTGGCAGAGCCCATTGGATTGCGGTCAAGAATATACTTAAGTACCTTCGGAGGACGAAGGAATGGTTTTTAGTCCTCGGAGGGAGTGATGACTTGAAGGTGCGAGGGTATAGTGACGCCAGTTTTCAGACCGACAGGGACAACTACCGTTCGCAGTCGGGCTGGGTCTTTACCCTGAATGGAGGAGCAGTTACTTGGAAAAGTTCCAAGCAGGAAACAGTAGCTGATTCAACGTGCGAATCAGAGTACATTGTAGCAAGCGAAGCGTCAAAGGAGGCAATATGGTTGAAGAACTTCATCGGTGATCTTGGAGTTGTACCTGCCATACAGGAGCCTATGGAAATTTTCTGTGATAATGAAGGAGGGGTTGCCTTGACAAAGGAACCGAGGGATCATGGTAGATCTTGTCATATCGACAGGAAATATCACTTTATTAGACATCGAGTAGAAGAAGGACAACTCGTGGTCAAGAGGATATCATCAGAAGATAACCCAGCAGATCCGCTTACGAAGGGACTGAGCAGGGTTAAGCACTTGCAGCATGCTAGGAATGTTGGGCTGAAGGATGATATTAGTTTAGATTAGATAGTATTAGAAACATATAATAGATAAATGTAATTAACATTTGATGATTAAATAAAGGAGTATTATTTATGAGTAATGTTACTGTCTTATGTTAATTGTTTGACTATTGTTTCACTTTGCATGTTTTGACTTCCAGAATAATTGAGTTATTAAGAATAATTGAATTATTCGAATGATCCACAATCCTTCATATGTTGGAAGTAGATATGAAAGAAGATTGTCATGAATTGGTATGTAGATTGTCTAAATGGTATTAGACATAACAAAGGTTTGCTGCAACATTCATAAGTGCTTATGAACAAGTTTTGAGCATTGGAATAAACCCGCGCTTGCTGGAATCACTTTATGGAATGTGACAAAAGTGATCGCAAGATGATAATATCATATGGTCTTAAAACCTAGATATATGGTTTATTATTTACTAATTCGTTGTGCATTGATAATGCGAAACCGCATCAGTAAATTGATGTTATAAAACGCATTGTTGTGTATAGCTGATTAGTGGATAAGTAAATGCATATAAGTCGAAGTTTATCTGTTACTTTTATCCTAAGAGGGTAAAAGCGATATCACGGCCGCTCGATGATTTGATTTGACTTATGTGCCGGGCCCGGTCAGGACTGAATTGATGTGTTCAATTAAGTTCTATATCAAATGAATCTGAGATCGAGAAACCAACTGCTGGACAATTAGTTCCGTAAAAATTGTCCGCACAATATCTAAATAGAGGACTGTACGATCCCTTATCTAAAGGATAGGTTACTGATGAGATCAGAGTTCGACAGCGTCTTTGAGAGCTACGATTGCTAATCGAGTTGCACGTTACATTTGTGGTTACTAGACTTATTCAAGTGGGAGACTGTTGGATTAGTGTCTAAGCCCGTAACCATATTTGGTAAATACTTGACCCGGTTGTGCATGGTCCTTTTGGGTTGCCTTCACCACAGCAACTTGACTGGAGAAATTAAATAGAGAGAGAGGTTATTATGATTTATTAATATGTTATAAGAATAATATATTAAAGGAAAAATCATATTTGATTAATTAATATTGGTCAATAATTAATTAGGAATTAATTTTGTGATCAAGTGTAATTAATTAAACTAGAGGGGCTGAATTGTAATTATGAGATAGTTGCAAGATAGGGCAATAATTATCCTTATTAAAGGATGGACGAATTCAAGGATAAGGATATCCTTAAAATCGTCCAAGGTCCAAGAGATAAGGGTTTTTCAAGGCTTATCTTGTGGTTGCTTGGTGGGCAAGTAACTGGATAAGGATAAGGACTGAAACCCTAATCTAAACCTTATATAAAGACCCCTAGGCCTTGAGAATTCGTGTACATGCTCCTAAGAGATCCCAAGGACGAATTCCCACCTCTTCCCTTCTCTCTCTAAAGCCTCTCCAATTGCTTGTGGTGTTTGTGAGCCATTAGAGGCACTACACTTGTGGTGCTTGCTTTCAAGACTAAGGGTTTGAAGATTTAAGTTGTTATTGCAATATAACAACAAGAGGTATGTGATCTAACCTTATATATGAATTTCGAAAATAGCATGCTACATTAGGGTTTTATCCATGTGTTCATAATGTTGTGTATCTAATAGTGAAACATAGATCCAAAATTAGGGTTGCATGCACACATATGATTGTTTGTACAAAACCTATCAAAGGGATCATATAATCCTCCGTTCTGCAAGATATCGCGTGGACAAAGACGTGGAACATAATCATTCTCAATGTCCAACAGTTTGTTTCCCGACTTTCGATTTGTTTGACATAAAACTTAATTGAACACATCAATTCAGTCCTGACCGGGCTAGACACATAAGTCAACGCAAAATGATCGAAAGGCTTAAGATATTGCTTTTACCCTGCTAGGATAAAAGGAACAGATAAACTTCGACTTATGTGCTTGTACTATTTACTTATCAAATCGTACACAACAATACGTTTTATAACATCAAGTTACTAATGCGTTTATGCATTATCAATGCACAACCAACTTGTAAACAACAATTCATATATCTCGGTTTAAAGATTATACGATATTATCGTCTCACAATCACTCGTGCATGATAAATTCCGTGAAGTGATTCAAGTGAGCGTGAGTTTAATCCAATACTCAAATCTTATTTCAGAAATACTCATGAACATTGTAGCAAACCTTTGCTTATGTCTAAACACTTAGACAATCTACAAACCAATTCATGACAGTCTAACCTCATAACTTACTCCCAAAGTATGATTGACTGAGGATAATTTGAATAATCTAATTATTCTGGAAGTAAAACATGCAAAAGTGTAAACAATAGTAAATAATTGACACAAGATAGTAAACTTTACTCATAAATAAATCTCCATTACTTAATCATCAAATTCCAATTACATTTATCTATTACAAGTTTCTAAACAACTATCTAATCACTAAAACTAATATCGTCCTTCAGATCTATGCTCCTCGCATGCTGTAAATGCTTAACCCTGCTCAGACCCTTTGTGAGGGGATATGTTGGGTTCTGCTCTGACGATACCCTATTGACTACTAGGAGTCCCTCTTCTACCCGATGTCTGATGAAGTGGTATTTTCAGTCGATGTGTCTGGATCTACCATGATCCCTTGGTTCCTTGGTTACGGCAACCGCTCCTTCGTTATAATAGAAAATCTCCATAGGTTCCTTTATGGCTGGCACAACTCCAAGGTCTCCAATGAAGTTCTTCAACCATATTGCCTCCTTTGACGCTTCGCTCGTTGCTATGTACTCTAATTCGCACATTGAATCAGCCACGGTCTCCTACTTGGAACTTTTCCAAGTAATCGCTGCTCCATTTACGGTAAATACCCAGTCCGACTGACAGCGGAAGTTATCTCTGCTGTCCAATAAGCTTTACTCGGGTTCCCTTGATATCGGCTAACCATGCTCAACGCAAACGTCACATCAGGGCGAGTACATGTCATAGCGTACATGATCGAGCCAACCGCGGAAGCATATGGTACTCGACTCATTTCTGCTATCTCGGCATCGGTACTCGGACTTTGAGTCTTACTCAGCTTGGTATTGCTTTGGATTGGCAGTTCCCCTTTATTGGAATTCTCATGCTAAAACGTTTCAGCACCTTGTCCAAGTAAGTACTTTGACTAAGTCCTATTAGTCTCCTACTTCTGTTTCTAAAAATCCTTATCCCTAGAATATAAGCAGCTTCTATGAGATCCTTCATAGCGAAAAACTTCCCAAGCCAGGACTTAACCTCCTGCAAGGTCGGAATGTCATTTCCTATGAGCAGTATGTCATCCACATACAAAACTAGAAAGCTAACTATACTCCCACTAGCCTTGACATACACACAAGACTCATCCTTGCTTCTCGAAAATTCAAACTCTTTGACTTTCTCATCGAAACAAAGATTCCATCTGCGAGACGCTTGTTTCAATCCATAAATGCATTTCTCAAGCTTGCACACTCTATTAGGGTATTTGGCATCCACAAAACCTTCTGGATGACACATGTAAACATCTTTAGCCAGCTTCCCATTAAGAAAAGCGATTTTGACATCCATCTACCAAATTTCATAATCATGAAACGCAGCGATAGCCAACATAAGCCTAATAGACTTGATCTTGGCCACTAGTAAGAAGGTCTCATCATAGTCAACCCCCGGGGTTTGAGCCTTCGCAACCAGTCGTGCCTTGAACGTATGCACTTTCCCATCCATGTCGGTCTTCTTCTTGAAGATCCATTTTCACCCGACCGTCTTATGACCCGACACGTTGTCAACCAAGTTCCAAACTTGATTGTCATACATGGACTAAATCTTGCTGTCCATTGCCTCTTTCCATTTTTCAGACTCGGGGCCTGCCATGGCTTCCTTGTAGTTGTTAGGTTCATCCAAATTTATCAATGTACTATCACTGATAAACGTATCACCTTTAGCAGTTATATGGAAACCATACAACACAGGTGGAACACTAACTCTACTGGAACGTCTCAGAGGTAATGACTCGTCAACTGGTTCAACTGGAATCTCTTCCTCAAGTTGAGTGCTAGTGTTAGAGGTTCCTTCACCACTTGATTCTTAAAGCTCTTCAAGATTAATTTGCCTCCCACTGTCCTCCTAGCATATGAGTTCTCTCTCGCGGAAAACCCCTCTCCTTGCTACGAAGACCACGTTGTCACTAGGTCTGTAGAAAAGATATCCAAATGATTTATGTGGGTAGCCGATGAAAATACACCGCTCACTACGAGGTTCAAGCTTGTCGTGAGTCTCTCGTCTTACAAAAGCCTCGCAACCCCAAACCTTGATATGTGCAAACGATGGAACCTTCCCTGTCCACATCTCGTGAGGTTTTTTGGCAACCTTATTAGTTGGGACTAGATTAAGGATATGGGCGGAAATCTCAAAGGCATACCCCTAAAATGAGATAGGTAACGAAGCTCGACTCATCATGGAACGATCCATGTCCAACAAGGTTCGATTGCGCCTCTTAGCCACACCATTTAGCTGCGGTGTCCTAGGCGGCGTCAATTGTGAAACAATTCCACATTCCTTCAGATAGTCGTGGAACTCGATACTAAGATACTCACCACCCCTATCGGATCTAAGCATCTTTATCTTCCTTCCCAATTGATTCTCCACTTCTTTCTTAAATTCTTTGAACTTTCAAAGGTTTCCGACTTGTGCATGATTAAGTAGATATACCGATATATGCTATAATCGTCGTTAACGTAACGTAGAAGCGGTTAGCATCCCTTATGGTGGATCTAAAGGGCCCACACACATCTGTGTGTATGAGATCCAACAATCCCTCACCTCTTTCACAAGTACCAGTGAAAGGTGATTTATTCATCTTTCCAAGTAAACAAGATTCACATGTGTGATCCGACTTTAGGTCAAATGACTCCAAGACTCCATCCTTTTGGAGTTGGGCTATGCGCTTCTTGTTGACATGTCCACAACGACAATGCCACAAGCATGCCTTGTCTAAACCATTAGACGAATCGATATGCAACACATTATTCCCTAAGTTGTCTACAACCATCACAATTTCATATACACCATTACAAGGCAATGCTTCAAAATATAAAGTACCATTATAGAAAGCATTAATAGAACCAATTACATTATTAAATGAAAATCTAAAACCTTGGTTGTACAAACCATGAAAAGAAATAATATTCCTCGTCATCTCTGACGAGTAACAACAATTATTCAACTCTAAACCTAACCCACTACTAAGAACTAAAGAGTAAATCCCGATTTTGGTGACATGTGATGATTTCCTATTCCCCATTATCGGGTTCATCTTCCCATGCTCCACATCCCTACTTCTTCTTAGCCCCTGCAAATCAGAAGAAATGTGAAAACCACATCCTGTATCAAGGACTCAAGAACTAGCATGTGATGAGTTATTAGATTGAATAGTATAAATACCTGCGAATGAGGGCTTTATCTTCCCATCCTTGATGTCCTACAAGTATTTCTGGTAGCTTCGTTTCCAATGCCCCTTCTCGTGACAGTAGAAGCACGTTGCTTCTTTAGGATCGGATGAGGGTTTCACAGAACCGACTTTACCTTTGGATCCATTTGAGGAGGATCCATCATGGGAATTTCCCTTGTGGATCTTAGAAGGAGCTTTCCTCTTCTTCCCCTTTCCATGTCCTATTGCGAGGATGGGGGCAACAGCAGTAGGGTTGGACTCGACAGCTTTGCCTTTCGGTCCACTTTGAGCAGTTCTTAACAGACCTTGAAGTTTGCTCAAGGTGACTTCCTCCTTGTTCATATGATAAGTCATCTTGAACTGATCATAATAAGGAGGTAAAGAGTGGAGAATGATATCAATCGCCAAATCTTCGTCAAAGTTGACATTCAACTTGAGTAACCGATCGACATACCTTTGCATTATTTGCAAGCGGCTCCTAATGGATTCTCCATCTTTCATCTTAGTTGTTATTAACGAGGCGACAATCTCGTACCTTTATTGACGCGTACTTTGATGGTACTTTTCCATCAAATCTTGGCACATCTCATAAGGCCAGTAGTCCTCGTAGAACCGCTGGAGCTCAGGAGTCACAGTGGCTACCATTATACACGACACCTTTGCCGCGTCCTCTTCCTGAGCCTTATACTCAGCTATCTCTTCAGCAGAAGCTTTGGTTTCATCTATCTCTTTGAGCTTTTCGTCGAGGACGTATTCTTTCTCCTCGTATCGAAGGGCCATGCGAATGTTGCGGATCCAATCATTGAAATTGGACCCATCGAAGGTGACCCTCCCTTAATTGTTCATAAGAGAAAAGGAGCTTGAGGAGTTCGAGCTAGAAACGTTGTTTGAGCCAGAAATATGAAAAAGAAAAGGAACAAACTTTAGATTAGATAAGATACCCTTAATATAACACCCAAATGAAATATTAAGGCTAGGAACCAACACTATAATTCATAATTCGGAAGAGGGATGTCGTAATCCAATTGTAAATTATATGAAGGTAGGTAAATGACGATTTACCAATTCCACCACGAAAAACGAAATAAAGAATTAGGTTTTAAATGAAATGAAATTCCTAGATTCTTTTGAGATTCATTGAACTTTTCAATGGCATGTTTAATCTCGATTATGCCCTTCAAGTTTGTGACTGGGATACCGAGGATCACAAACAAGGTGTGAATAACCATGCAAATTAGCTTGGCACTCTCGATGTCATTTACCACCTAATCAATGGGCCGGTTAACCACACACGCTCCATCGATCTATGATAATTCTTGAACTACCCTTCACCACTCTTGTTAGTCCAAGTTAGTGTACCGGTTAACCATACACGCTCCATTAACGAATTGGCAAGGTGCAAAGTGCAATTTCATGGAATAGCATCATTTTCACATTTTTCCTAAAGTAACTAAGATTGGGAATTTTTTTTAAAACATTTAGTTACTTTATAATATTCATTATACTTATTAATGAGGAATTAATGTCCTATCCTACCCGTTCGGCTAACGACCCTCCACCAATCAAGGAAGCGGTGCGTGAGAGTGGACACCCATTCAACTGCCATTTTATAGGCAGTTTCCTTATACCCCCTTATAGACCGGCTTCGTGAATGAGGCCTACTAACGGTAAGACTGACTCATCTTATATATATATATATATATATATATATATATATATATATATATATATATATATACATACATACATATTAATCTTTTAATATTATAATAGTATAAGGGTTGTATTTTAAACATTTAAAACACTAGGGTTTTAGAATTTAATATTTCAAAATTAAAACTTTTAATCAAATTTTAAATTTCCAGAACTTGAGGGCAAGTTTTGAAATTATTCAAAACTTCTAGATCAAATTTTAAATAAGTCAACTAATCACATAATTTGGAAATTATCTTAAAATTTGACCATTATCTTCCAATTAGATGAGGATAATCATTACCATAACAAAAAATTTGAATTTTAACAGATAAACAATTTAAGGTAATGATCCTTATCTAATTTAGGCTTTAAATCCGAAAAATCTGCCATCTGACGATTCGCCACGTCGTGTCAGGCCACAACACGTCGTGTAAGACCAACACGTCGAGTTCATCAGCCAGAGACAAAAACGATTTTTTTCTAGCTTTGATCAAATAAAAAATGCATCAAATATAACAGAAAAACACAATAAGCTCTAGTACCACTGATGGGTTTTGAGCATTACAACATTCCTATGGTGCACATGCAACCCTAATTGCTTCGGATCTAGGTTTTTCTCAAGTTATACATGCATAATAATTTTCCAAAGCAAAAGCCTAATCTAGCATACATATTTTAGGATTCAATTTAATAAACAAGAGTTAGAAGAATACCTTTCTTGTTGATTGCTTGATCTTGACCTTCAAGAGCTTAGTGCCTCAATTGTTGCATCTCTAATGGAGTCACAAACACCACAAACAAAAGATGAACAAGAGAGAGAGTATGAAAGCTTATTGAAATCGGCTAGGGTTCTCTTAGAATCATAGGGGGCCAAATTCTGTAAGCCATGGGGTCTATTTATATTTGTGGCTGCTAGGGTTTTAAGTGGAAACCCTAATTTGACTGCTTAAGCCTTAAGCAGTCCATGGACACCTTCTAGAATACTTCTTGGACGAATTCTCTATGGTCTTCCCATATAATTCGTCCAACCTTATTCCAAGATGATCCATCAACCCAATTATATCAGTGATTTGCAATATCAATCCCCATTCTTTTAATCAGTCTCTTTTGATCACTAAATTAATTCCAAATTAATTTATGATCAATACTAATTAAATAATATGATTTCTCAATTAATATATTATTCTTATAATATATTAATAAGTCATTTATCAACATCTTTCTCACAATTCATCCTGCCAAGTTGCTATGGTGAAGGAAACCCAAAAGGACCATGCCACTATCGTGTCAAGTACATAGCAATTATAGTTATGGGCTTAGACACCTAATCCAACTAAATGGATATTCTTGAAGAAAAAAGACCAAAAACTGACAAAAGTTGGAACCTAGAAGAAATGGAGATGATGGTGGGAGCTTAATGAAGCTTAAAAGGAAGAAAAACCATAAAAATACATGTACCATGACATTGCTTCAGAGTACCATGGCATGGTGAGTGGAAAAATCTCGATGATATACACAATAATGAAGCTCACAAAGTGAGCACTATAATATCATGATGTGAGGATGGATGTTCCAGAAGATAACAACACGGAGAGCAAGGTTCCTTGTCAGACACGAATTCATACTAATCTCAGGACGTGAGACCCTAAAGCTCATGACGTGAGATGCGTTATAAGGAAACTTTAAATATCCATTCACATATTCGACTTTTGGAGGTTGTATTGAATATTGTGGAGAGATAGTCGATTTCATAAGCTAGAGACCTGCAAAAATCAAACTTTGAAAGAGAAGAATATTAAAGATTATACATTACATTCGGTTTGCATTAGATCAATCATATCTAAATCTTATGTGTTTTTGTGTTTATTTTCTGCCACGAGTAGCTAAATCGTTAGGCTTTTGTTTAGTGTAGATGAACCCTAATACTATGTGTTAGTTTCTTTCTTTTAATGGATTTTATGAAGTTGGTATAAGATTGTGTTTGATTATCATTACCTGACATGTTAAAGTTTTAATCTTTGTTGCTTTGCTTCAAGTTAAGTGTAGTTTAATGACCATTTGAATTGCATGAACTTGTTTACCTAGTAGTTTATGATCATTAAATTGCTAGAGCTAGTATTAATCAAATATTAGATTAAGTAATAAAGGTAACAAATTTAACTATGTTAGAGAACATAATTTGATCATAATTGTGTTTAATTGATTGTCTTGATCATAGATAATTACCTTAGATATATCTTACATAGCCCAATTATCCTTAATAATGAATTCTATGTTTGTTTGTGTATGATCATTATATAGTAGTTCCTGAATTGGTGAAAATATTAGGAAATCGGATCAAGGCTTTTAATTACATTTATATTGGTAACGAACTGAATAAATCCATGTTTAGAAACTATCCATAGGAAAAAGGGGGATTCACAGCTAAATGGAAGTGTTTCATAATCTTGATTACAATCATTCTTAGTTAAGTTATTTGCTTAGTTTTTAGTAAATTGAATAGTTTAAGTTAATTTGAACTTAAAAAATCAGATAAAATCCATTTTTCAGTTATTATCTTTAGGTTAATTTTTAGAAATTATATTATTAGCTAAATCTCGTTCCCTGTGTTCGATACCCAACTCACTTTACTATACTATAAAATGATTAGGTACACTACCTATAGGTGCATTAGTAGATAAGTAGTTAGGTTTATAAATTTAAAAGTTGATAGGTATACTTTATGCACATCAGTAGCATAGGGAAACAAGGTCGAATCCATAGGAACACAATCTAATGGTCAATGCCTATTTGTGTAGGGCACATACTAGTCATGTAACAGAATAATAAAAATAGGGGGTTGTGATAAAATTATTAACTAAAATAGTAGTGAAAATAAAATAAAGAAAATTCAATAATAAAAAGCGAATTCAGTTCTGCTGCGACTTTCCTAATCATGCAATCAACATTTACCTGGTTATTTAAGATGTGTTCTATCTAAGCTGGTACTAAGAACAACAAAAAAGCTCTACTATATTCTCTTTTACCTAGTTAATTAACCAAAACAAGCTCTTCCATTAATCCTAACTTTTTACTATTTCAATTAAATAAGATCTTAATTAAAATAAAAAAATCATCCTTAAGATTTGTGTAAAATTCCCAGCAATATTCAATACTTCTCACAAGATCAAAAGCGTAAAAAATGAAATTTTTGTTTATATCAAAGTTAAATCCCAACATGGAACCAATCTGATACTTGTTACTTATTACTAGTTGATTATAATAATTACGGATTCCATTAATTGGTTAACTAGATTGATTTGACCCTAAATTATGTGATCATGCTAAGTATGTAAAATCCGATACTTGCAAGTAAATTCCTTCCCTTATTCTTCTAAGATATGATGTTGGGTGTGTGTCTATGCAGGGCGTTGATAGCCTTCTACGTGTTGCATAGAAGGAATCTTGGAGTTGGGGTTTTAATGATCTACGCAGGGCATAGATCTTGGTACGCAACACATACTTGCCCAGAGCCCAAACCCTAATTTCAGGGTTTTGAGCCCTATTTAAGGGCTTTAACTCTCATGAGACCTTTCCATTCACTGCATTGCTTCCCCCAAATGTTTCCTTTGAAACCCTAATTCCATTTTTGGTGCATTGTGAGCTTAAAGAGTGCTTTTGTGTGCTTTTAAAGAAAGAAGAAGGTAGTGGAGTTGCTTAGAAGCATCAATCAGCCTTGGATCTAGAAGTTCTTTTCCATCATACATCTCTAGGAGGTATAAAGTCTCCACATTTATGATTTTTTATGATTCTAGTTTATGCTTAAGAATTTCCATGTTTTGTCCTCATAACTTTGGTTCTTATGAGTATAAGCTACCCTTGGCCATTAGAGTATCATTTCCAATCGATTTTGGAGTTGTTAAGACATAAAAAATGAAATCTTGGCCACTCTCATTTCCCCATGCATGAGTTTTTGGTCAATGGATGGGTTTTTGGACCTAGGGTTTGGTTTGGTTTGAAAGATCTTGTACGCTCAAGAATAATATTAAAGTGATACTGTTAATTAACATATGATACTAATGGGTCACACTAACAACAACTTGATATAATTGATTATTTATTAGAAATTGATTTTAATAAATATTCAACAAACTCTTATAATTAATTGGAAATTATTTATTTAATGGAAATATTAATTTTCATTATCATGTAACATTACATAATTCATATGGTATGAATTAATAAGTCATGCACAACATTTTGGACTAGATAAATTCTTTTGTCTTTGACCAAAAAGTTATAGTTTATATTTTATAAACTTGGTTTATAAAATATAAAAGTTTTTTTTCTTGTTTTGCATTCTTATTTTCGAAATAATGAAAGAAAAAGTAAAGCATGGTGTTTTGACTTATTTAATGTAAAGTATTAAGAAGCATGGGGAACCATCTAGCTAGTAGGTACGTGGGTGCTTAATGGTTAAAGACCCATGAATATTGTGTATGCTATATGCATGAGAGTGAGGCTTTCATTTTTTTGGTCTTAAGCATGCAGAACCGTAACATGCTTGTAGCATGTTACTTTCTCCACTTTCTTCAAGACTTTGAGTCTTTCATACTTGCTTATGCTCTCTTTTTGTTCTTATTTTGTAAGAACATAAAGCTTAAGATCCTTAAGAGTTTTATACAAAAGAACTAGCATTCTACATCAAGTTGAGTCATTGTTGGTGTCTCTTAAGTTCATCATTCTTCATCGAATTCCAAGCCTCCCAAGAAGAACCAAAGAAATACAAAGTTTGTTATTTCTTCATCATTTCTTTGGTTGGTGTTTTAATCTTTCTACAACTTTCAAGATGATCCTTGGTGGGTTTAAACTTATTTTATGTTGTTCAAAATATCGAGTCTTCCATTGCCTAATCTTATGCTTTTGAAACTATTTTTGAATAAAACCAAACAATTGGTATCAAGAACCACGTTGCAAGTTTGGTTATATTTTTTGATTTTTGGAAATCTTAGTTTTTGGAGAATATGGATAACTTGGTTTTGTATAAAAACAAGTTCATACATATTTTCTATGACAACTTTATAATTGTTATTTTCTATGTGACAAAAGTTTCATGCATCTTTTGTCATCTAAAGTTGTATTAGAAAAACAAAGGTTGTTTAATGTGTATGTTGATATGTATGACGTGCATAAACTAGCCAAAGACCATTGTGTTTGTTGTTTTTATTATAAAATGGTTGTAAGAAAAAATTTATTTTTGTAAATAATATATTCGTTGTTAGAAAAAATTTATTTGTACAAAAATTTAACAAGAAATGGAGTTGGAGCCGTGTTTTGAAGACCAAAGAGCAATTTTCGAGATCAGAAACATGCTGAAAGTTAGTGACAGTTTCTGAAAAATGTCACTAATGCTGTTTCTTAAGGGTTGTTGTACTTTTAGCGACAATTGCTGAAATATTGCTTTCAAGAAGCTTTTCCAATCTTTTGCAAGCAATGAATGTTTTCTCAAGTGGGAACTTCTACAACAATCTTACAAGAATATTTTTTGGTCCCTTAAAATTTCCCTTTAGGAATGGAGTTGACATTTTTTGTGTTGGCTCACAAAAAATGTTATTTGTTGGGTATGTTTATGCAAATTTATTTTTATGTAGTTTGTGTTGTTTATTTTTTCAAGTATTATATGTGCTTGATAAATTAGTTTTTCACATTCTAAAATAATGTTTGGGAAAAATAAACATCACATGGAGTTTGGTTTTCAAAATTTATAATGTGGACATAAGATGTAAGAATGTATTGTTTTGAATAAAATCCAGTTTTATAAAAACGTTAATAAAGTCAAATTTTGAAATACTCAAAATATAACTTTTAAAATGGTGATTTTTCGTCACTTATACACTCTCAAAATATATAAGTAATAAAAGGAAGTTTTATTAAAGATATCAAATGTTCAAATGCACTCAAACTTGATACCGGTTATTAAAATTGAATCGTGTTAAAATTATATAAAAACTAGCTTTTTATATAGAACCTTAAAAAGTGATTTTCTTTTGAAAATTGGTACCATGGTTTATTATATGCATGTAATAACCATGATATAATATGTTTTTAAAACTAGAATTATAAAACATATAAAAGACCCTTTCAAATCTCAAATTTATGCAATCCATCTTGAAGAACACTAGCACATCTCTTATATACACTAATGAGATAAATGTCACCTAACCGCTTAGTGTTATTTTTTGATGGTCGGGGTGTCTTCGCAATTTCTATAACCAAGTTTTAGGCCGACTACACATGCTTTTCAAATTGGTTGATTTAATCGGAAATCTTTTGTGATAAAGGTCACCTAAGCAAGAGGGTTCCGAGGCATAGATGAGATCAAACATGTCTAATTAAAGTTGTTATTAGAGATCCCATAAATCTAGGAATTATATAGTAAGATATAATTGATTATCGATATCTACCAGATTGGATTCAAACAAATGGGATAAAGGTCACCTAACTATTTCTTTGTTTTGCAACCTGGATCCTAAACTTTGATAATTAATGTTTTTAAGAAACTAAAAGGGTATTAATTATTAAAGAATTTAAATATTGAAAATATTAAATGAATTTTGTTAAAAAATTTTAGATGACAACCAAATCCAATCTCACTACCATGCATCAGTATGATCTCATAAATCAACGTTAACATTTAATATTCGACGTGTACAATATTATCCAATGGACGCGTGTTTTGAAAGAAAATATCCAAAAATATAATAAGTTGTATGCTCTTAAAGGACCTATTCCTAAACAACGTGATATTAAGAACATACAGAATCATAATGTTTGGTGGAAGCATTGAAATGATTCTGAAGATGTATCTAAAGAGATATTGTATTCAATTATTCTAGAACTCTAGGAAGAATTGGAAGGCTTAGAAGAATTTTATATGTTTTGTTAGGTTGTGCAAATATTCTGAAGATATTGGTGGGATGTCAAGTCCACCAAGCAAATTGAACAATTTGTTTGCAAATAAAACGTAATATAATGGTAAAAAGGGGTATCGATCCTTGGGGAAATGGTTGTATTCAATCACTAATGCAATCTAATAGAACTAGTGTAAATAAACTAACTAACTACAATTAAACTAAAAGGGGGGGTGTTGTGATTGCTTGAAAACTAAAAGACTTGATTAACTAAAAAGCTTGCAACTAAGCAATATGATGAGATGCTCAAATATTGGTCAGAATTGGTTAACCAAGGCAATTCAACACAATGAACATTTGTGTGTTTATCATTAGGATTGAAAATGAAGCTTATCATTCATCCCAAATTGGTTATAGCAATCATGAAGCATGATATGCCAAGATTCCTCATAGGTAGTATGGAGGTTGGGGAAGCCCACAACACACCTTCTTAATCAAAATCAAAGATCCAATTGAAGCAATTGAACCCAAGAAGTTGATTAGCCTTAAGAATGAAGGAATCCCCAATTCCTAGAGGATGTCAATGCTTACACATCCATAAAGGAGCTATGATTCATAAGCTAGAGATGATTTCTACCATCATAAAGCTCTTGTTCTAAGTAAATTCAATGATTCAATGCAAAACCAAAGAAATAAACCAACAATTGCTCATTCAAGTACCAAACTGATGATCAAAGTATTAAACAAGCATAAGAAATATGAACTAGAACCATAAACATAAGATAAATGATAAATAAACATGAATCGTTCAAAAACCCACAAATATTCAAAGGTTTTAGCCAAAGTTAACCAAACAGAGAGTTTAGCCAATCATGGCAATAGAATAACAATCACAAAAGTCTAATTGCATAAAGAAACTACCAATAACTTGGAAATATGAAAAGAAATGAGTCTCAAGCTCCAAAATCTCATTCTTCTGGTCTCCAATGGTGTCAAATCAAAGTGATAGATGATAGATCCAATCCCCCTAAGGTAATGGCAAGCTAAATGACCAAAATGCCCAAAACTGGGCAGTTGCGCGGGTACCCGCGCATCAGAGATTCCACCCGCGCAAGTGCTGCTGGAATGCTATTGGCTCATTTTTCCTCCACTAGCCATCTCACTACCAAAGATTCCCTTGGTCCCCTCCATATTCCACATGATTTAAATTAACCAATCATCTTTTAGCTTAAAATATGGATGCTCCAAGCCCAAAATAACAATCCACAATCCATCTTCACAAGCCCACTTCATCCAAGTCTTTAGCCTTTTAAAGCCCAAATTTCCTTTAATGGATCCGCAAAGCCCAATAATGCCTCAGAAGCCCACAAAGCCCGTTTCCAAGTTAATCCACAACCGCAACAAGCTCCAAAATCCTACAAAATTTCTCATGGAAAATAGAAAGTCCCCGATACGATCCATGATAAAGAAAAATAAAGAATGTACAATGCAATACTAATAATAAGAGCTAAAAAAACTAAAATAAACTAATAAAAATAAGGAAATAAAATAAGCTATCAAATCACCCCAAGCTTAACCGTAACTTGTCCTTAAGTTAGAACAAGACTAAAATGAGCTCGGGATGAGCTAAACTAAAAAGGAAAAAAGAAAGATACCATAGAACTTGGTCAACATCAGTCAACATGGCCAGAATCAGTCTTACATGGACCCTATGCATCTTCAAAATGTTCCCCGCTTTAGAACCATAAACCACATTCTCAACCACTTGATGGGCGAATAGATCACGGTCGGATGTAGTCGTAGTGTGCAAGACAAAGGAAACAAAGGATGCGCCCAGTGGGGGCACTTTAAATCAACAATGTAGACCATAGTGCACGAAGGAAAGGCGCCTCTTCACACACTATGATTCCTACATTTGTCAGGCTAAAGTGTATAGTACAAAATAGGGTTTGCAGCGCGACCTTCGGGCAAACATCCGGTTTCAGAGGCTTCTCCCTTGTACTGTCCTTTACAATCTTCCGCCTCATCATCATAGCCTTTTCTCACCAAAAATCAAAAATAAAACAAAATAATAATAATTCTACTCATCCTAAACCTAAACCTAACAACTTAAATCTTCAATCTTGAACTTCTGTTATTTGGATTCCAGCCTCTTTGTTGTTTGATTTTTTTTGAAGAGAAGTCTTGAACTTGCATTATTGTTCTTCTTTTTGTGTTGCTCTTTTTCTTCATTTTTCTTCTTTGTTTTTGTTGCTTTTCTTTAATCTTCTTCATTGTTTCTTTTTGTCTTCACTTTTCCAATTTCTTCATTTTTTTGTGTTTTCTTCTTGGAAGGTCTAAGGAATTTCACCATGTAACATAGGATAGAGGCTAACATGAACACCTAATGATAATTGACAATGTACCAAGATCAACTAAAAAGGGTGGGATATAACTCAAAAATGGGTGTTACTGAAAAAACTTGGTCCTAAAAGATGTGAAGTGGGGGACCCACTTCAAAGTTCATCAAGCACCTCAATGCAAGGTGTGATAAACAAAAGCTATCTAACTATCTACTCTAGACCCCTAGAAAAGTGATGATCTATCTTAAAAAGGTGGTGAGAATCTAACTAAGCAAGGCTCGGACGAGACTCAGGAGTACTAAGGGGTATTCCCTCCAAAACCAAGATGCGGGTCTTCAATGTCTTCAAAATACCTTACCGGCTAATCTTTGCTCGCACACATCGGTTTGACCAACCACATCCCTCTGTACCTAGACCCAATTAAGCTACCTGAATCTGACCCCCACACAAGCGGTCTCAAAGTGGTCTGTGAGGCTCAAAACGTGCCCCATTTATCCACTACAAGGAATTCCATATCAAGACCCAGGACCAGTGTATGATTCAATACTTATGACTCGGTGCTATGGTACCTGTAGGGATGAGAAAACAAGAGAGAACAAAAATGCATGAACTTAAACTAGAATGCATCTAAAAAGTATGAAAATTAGAAAAGAAGGAAACAAAATATGCAATATTTTTGAATTTTTTGTGCAATTTTTATGAATGACCTAAATGGATTACTCTAAATGCAACTATATACAACCTAAATGCAATAAAAAAATAAAAGATAAAGAATAGCTCACCCCAAGCTTAAAATTAAGCATTGTACTTAATGCTTAGGAAGAGAGTAAGGAAGGATCGTACCGGGATCAAGGTGGAAGAGGTCGGCGAGGACGGTACGAAAGCAACACATGAGTCGTACAATGATGTGTGGGTGGAGTTCTTGGCCACCTAAATACACATGGATGAAAGCTTGGTTGTGCTAAGGAAGCATATCAAATGGCTCGAAAATTTCTTATGAAGTGGCATATTTGCGCGGTTACCCTCTCAAACTTTGCACGGGTGGGGAGCAGTTGCGCGCATACATCAAAATGCAACTCGTGTGGGGGTAATTTGAGCTTGGATTTTGCGCGGGTAGGGTTGGGTCGTGCAACGTTTAGGTCGGTACCCGCGCAAGTTGCAGATTTTGACATTATTTGCAATTTTTCGCTCCACAAGCTCCGGTTTTCTTCCATACTTTACTAAGATCATTGCTAAACCTCAAGATGCTTTTTTTTTGACCAACTTCAAGCCTAGAAACATCAAAACTTCAAGCGGAGATTATTTATTACAATGCATTTATTTAACGTCTTTGCCAACACATAGCCCCGCTTCCGTCAACTTTCGTAAATCGGAGTTTCCAATGTTACGTTATCGAATTCTCCTGTGTCAAAGCCTACATAAAATGGTTTCAAACGGTGCCCATTCACTTTGAATATTTGATTTGTTTCCAAACTCTTAATTTCAACCGCACCGGGATTAAACACTTTTATAACAATAAAAGGTCCGTGCCATCGAGATCGCATTTTTCCCGGGAATATCTTTAAGCGTGAATGATAAAGAAGAACTTCTTGACCCGGAATAAAGTGTTTTTGGGTTATGTGCTTGTCATGAAATGCCTTTTTCTTCTCTTTGCATATTTTGAACCTTTTAATTATCTTCTTCTTGACCACTTCCATCAATGGAGGATTAAATCTTCTTTGAGCCTCTCTCTTAGGATTGCAATCATCTTCCATGAGAATCTTGTGTGTGCATACATTAGGGCTTATACTGTTTATTGGATCAATCACATCAACCCGGTACAATGGAGAAATGTTGCAAGGGTACCTCATTGCTTCAATGATGTTGAAGTGAATGATCTCTCCATCAAACTCCATAGTAATTTTCCCTTTATGGACATCAATGATCGTGTGAGCGGTATTCATGAAAGGTCTTCCAATGAGGATCATAGATGAGTTGGAAAGAGTCTTCTCTTTAAGATCAATGACATAAAAATCCGCGGGAAAAACAAGGTGATTAACTTGTACTAACACATCCTCCAACACTCCTCTTGGAGACACACTTGACTTGTCTGCTAATTGAATGATTACTCCGGTTTCTTCCAAAGGTCCAACATTGAGAGATTGAAAAACCAAGTATGACATCACATTGATCGAGGCTCCAAGATCTAACATGACACTTTCGACATGCAAATCACCAATGGTAGATGGGATAGCAAATATTCCAGGATCCTTGCATTTGGGAGGTAACTTCTTTTCAATAACCGCATACATGTTTACATTGACTTGAATCTTTTCATTTTCCTTGAATTTACTCTTCTTGGTGCACAAATCCTTGAGAAATTTTGCATAACTTGGAATTTGCTTAATAGCATCCAATAGTGGAATGTTGATTTGGACCTTGTGGAAAGTTTCAAAGAATTCATTTTCTTCCTCGTTTTTCTTTGAAGCGGATAACCGGGAAGGGAAGGGTGGTGGTATGACCAATGGCTTGATGGTATTGTTGGAAGATCCGGGTTGATTAATGTTTGTCACAACCGGTTCCTTTGGAGGAACTACAACCCTTTAAGGTTCAACAACAATAACCTCATCATCTTCTTCTCTTGAAAATCTTTTAGGGTTGCTTTCTCCAAGTGTTTTCCCACTTTTCAAGATTATTGCACTCACATTTGGATTCTTTTCGGTTTGATATGGAAGTTTACCCCTTTGTTATATCTTGTTGAGAGCGGTGGCCAAGTCTCCAACTTGTGCTTGAATGTTGGAGAAGGTGTTCTTGGTCTCTTGTTGAAATTGGGTTTGGCTTTGAGCAAGAGAAGTAACGAGTTCTTGAAGACTCATTTGATGGTTACCACTTGATTGGCCTTGTAGTTGAGGTTGTTGGTAATTTGGAGGGGTATAAGATGTTTGTGGATATGGAGGTTTTTGGGAAGGATATTGTGGATATTGAGGTTTCGTCATAACATTTGGTGAGTTTTTCTTTGGTGGGGAATTGTTTGGGTTATTCCTCCAATTTGGGTTATAGGTGTTTTGAAAGCCCATGGGTCTTGGTTGACCTTGATATTCGCCCATTGCATTAACATCCTCCGGTTCACTACCAAGTGAGGGACACTTCTCTGTATAATGCCCCATCATTGCACAAATACCACACACCATTAATTGTTGACCACTTCCCACCACCATTTGAGTTAACACATTAGTCAAATCCAAGAGCTTTGATTCCAAGTGTTGGGTGTTGCTAACTTCACCAACCACTTGTGGAGAATTTCTCTTCATTTCATTTCGAGTCCCAAAGTTCCTTTGATATTGAGAAATGGTTCCAAAAAGTGATCTTATCTCTTGAGGTGTCTTGTTGAAGATGTCACCACCACTTGAAGCATCAATCATCCTTCAATCTTTTTCATTCATACCCTCATAAAATTGTTGAAGAAGTAGTTGTTCGGGTATGTTATGTTGAGGACAACTTGTACACAAGTTGTTGAATCACTCCAAAAAATCATGAAAAGTCTCATTCTCCCCTTCACGAATCCCCAAAATGTCACTTCTTTGACTTGATATCCGGGAGGTGGGATAGAACTTGCTATTGAAGGCCTTAACTAACTCTTCCCATGTGTGAATAGATCTTGATGGTAAGTTGAATAACCACTCTCTAGCTTTATCTTCCAAGGTGAGCGGGAAGGCGGTTAACTTGAAATCATCTAATGTCACATGTTCGAGCAACATACTAACACATATCATATGAAAGGACTTCAAATGCCTTTGAGGATCTTCTCTATCCAAACCATGGAACTTGGTGAGTTGATGTATGAAACTTGACTTCAATTCAATCCCTCGGTGGTTTGCGGGATAAACAATACCAAGAGGCGTGTGAGTAACATCCGTCTCCATCATTTGTCTAAGTGTTAACTCTTGAGGGGGATTGGGTGTATTGGGGTTATTGGGATATTGTTGCATGTAATTGGGAAGTTGTTGGTAAGGTGGTATGGGTATTGTTGGTGATTGTACATTTGTGGTGGATAAGGTTGGTAGTTAGGGTATTGGTTGTAGGGAGGTTGTTGTTGGGGGTACATTGGTTGTTGGTACATTAGAGGTTGTGGGTAATGAGGTTGACTTGGTTGATGTGTTTGTGGTTGTTGAACTTGAAAAGTGTTGTTTTGAGGTTGGTTGTTTTGATGGAAGTTTTGGTTTTGTGGTTGTGGTTGTTGATAATTGGGTTGATTTGGTTGAGGCAGGGGTTGATTCCAAGGTGGCATATCTATGAGAAGTTCTTGGTGTTGTAGTTGTCTTGGTTGTTGGGGTGGGGTATTGGCATCTTGATTGTTTGGGTTTGGGTTAGGATTGTGAGGTGGAGTGTGATTCATGGCTATGTAGTTTTCAAACGGAATGTCTTCAAAGGAATGACCAACAATTGGAGAATTTGGTTCGGTGTCGGTATCACTTGAAGTATGAACTTGATCTTCTATGTTGATTAGTGGAGAAGAGGAAGAAGCTTGAACGAGTTGTTGTTGCTTTGCTTGTTTGGCTAACTTTTTCAACCTTTTTTCTTCTTTTTCAATCTCCAGATTGTAGAGTAGTTCACCGGTTCTTGTATACCTAGGCATAAACAATCAAATAACAATAACCAATTTCCCCGACAACGGCGCCAAAACTTGGTGGGATGTCAAGTCCACCAAGCAAATTACACCATTTGATTGCAAATAAAACGTAATATAATAGTAAAAAGGGGTATCGATCCTCAGGGAAATGGTTGTATTCAATCACCAATAATAGAACTAGTGTAAATAAACTAACTAACTACAATTAAAATAAAGGGGGGGGGGGTGTTGTGATTGCTTGAAAACTAAAATACTTTAATAACTAAAAAGCTTGCAATTAAGCAAGATGATGAGATTCTCAAATATTGGTGAGAATTGGTTAACCAAGGCAATTCAACACAATGAGCATTTGTGTGTTTATCATTAGGATTCAACATGAAGCTTATCATTCATCCCAAATTGGTTATAGCAATCATGAAGCATGATATGCCAAGATTCCTCATAGGTAGTATGGAGGTTGGGGAAGCCTACAACACACCTTCTTAATCAAAATCAAAGATCCAATTGAAGCAATTGAACCCAAGAACTTGATTAGCCTTAAGAATGAAGGAATCCCCAATTCCTAGAGGATGTCAATGCTTACACATCCATAAAGGAGCTATGATTCATAAGCTAGAGATGATTTCTACCATCATAAAGCTCTTGTTCTAAGTAAATTCAATGATTCAATGCTAAACCAAAGAAATAAACCAACAATTGCTCATTCAAGTACCAAGCTGATGATCAAAGTATTAAACAAGCATAAGAAATATGAACTAGAACCATAAACATAAGATAAATTATAAATAAACATGAGTCCTTCAAAAACCCACAAACATTCAAAGGTTTTAGCCAAAGTTAACCAAACAGAGAGTTTAGCCACTCATAGCAATAGAATAACAATCACAAAAGTTTAATTGCATAAAGAAACTACCAATAACTTGGAAAGATGAAAAGAAATGAGTCTGAAGCTCCAAAATCTCCTTCTTCTGGTCTCCAATGGTGTCAAATTTAAGTGATAGCTGATATATCCAATCCCTCAAGGTAATGGCAAGCCAAATGACCAAAATGCCCAAAACTGGGCAATTGCGCGGGTACCCGCGCGACGAAGATTCCACCCGCGCAAGTGCTGCTGGAATGCTATTGGCTCATTTTTCCTCCACTAACCATCCCACTACCAAAGATTCCATTGGTCCTCTCCATATTGCACATGATTGAAATTAAGCAATCATCTTTTAGCTTCAAATATGGATGCTCCAAGCCCAAAATAACAATCCATGATCCATCTTCACAAGCCCACTTCATCCAAGTCTTTAGCCTTTTAAAGCCCAAATTTATTTTAATGGATCCGCAAAGCCCAATAATGCCTCGGAAGCCCAGAAAGCCCATTTCCAAGTTAATCCACAACCGTAACAAGCTCCAAAATCCTACAAAATTTCTCATGCAAAATAGAAAGTCCGCGATGCGATCCATGATAAAGAAAAATAAAGAATATACAATGCAATACTAATAAAAAGAGCTAAAAAAACTAAAATAAACTAATAAAAATAAGGAAATAAAATAAGCTATCAGATACAATTATTTTTGGTATGAACCAACTCATACAAAGGAAGAATGCATGGCTGAGAAGAATCACCCTGTTTGCTCTAAAAGGCCATTAGTTCATGGAGACGGTTCCTTTAATCCCAAGAGATCCAAGAAGGCACCCAAATATGGATCAC
The DNA here is from genome assembly GCF_052849685.1 of Lactuca virosa. NCBI lineage: Eukaryota > Viridiplantae > Streptophyta > Magnoliopsida > Asterales > Asteraceae > Lactuca > Lactuca virosa. Next base: position 64,223,580 of record NC_136433.1, read on the forward strand.
GTTTCTATTGTGGAGAAAATAGACATTGGAAGAGGAACAACTCCTCTTATTTGGAAGAAAGTCTGGAAGAGACTAGTACACCAGGTATCAAGTAGATAGAACTCATACTTTTCATATACCAATTAGTTACTTGGTACTTAAATGTTAATCTAATATTTGTAATTGTCTTGCAGATATTTATAGAAGAGTAACCAGCTGAGCACAATCAAGTTGAAACTACACTCTCGGAGTTTAGTTTATTATGCTAGGAACATAATGTACTTGTAATTTAGAGCATTGTTTGTTTTGGAACAATTTATGTTTTAATTTAGCTCGTCTAAATATATGTCTCAGTTTAATTTATGAATGATTGTCTATTTACTTAAATCGATATTCATAACGATTACCTTCATATTTGGAAATGGTTAAAATTCTGTTTATGAGACTAGATCTCTTAATATTAATTCTAAAGTAAATATCAATATTTTATAAAGTTCTATATGCAAAATACTTTTGACTTAAACTTGTTTTAAATCAAACTCATCTTTGAGATTGTTATCTTTATTATATAAATAACATTAACATATTCCAACTTTAAGAAAAGGATCATTGAAGGAAAATAATGTAGTTTATTTGACATATGTAAATCTTACTTATATATAAAAGATTCCTAATGATGTTTTCATTAAGTAGTAGAGAAAATAATTAATAAGGAACTATACACTATGGTGTATGACTTCCTTTCTTATAACTGCCTAAGATTAAGCATAAGATACCAAATCAACTTTATTAAAAGCTATGGTAGTTACAATTATATTTTACATGATAAAGCATAATTATGAAATCTTGGTTAAAGTTTTCAAATATAAAGTTGAGATACAAACCGGTAAAACTCTCTAAAAGCCTTAATAATAATAAAGGATGAATTAAATCTTTGTATGATTTACTTTCTAATCCATAGAAATGTCCTCCTTTTACTTCCTTGGGATAACATCTAGAAGGCTATCAATTGTACTTTGAGTACATACACCAACTAACTAGTAGATATGATTTTGTATGGAAAGGCTCCATCCCTATCCTACTTAAATGTTTTATGGATTTAAAGGTTATGTTGCACTAAAGCTTTTAAACCCAAAATGTACTAAATACATAAAATATAATAATCTAAATTTGGCTTAGATTATTATATGCAAACCCACCAAGAATAAGTTTTTCTTATTCCTCTAATAACTGCGTTAGCAGAAAACAAACTTCTAATGACAAACCGAGTGGGAGGTATATGGAACTTGAAGCAGCTCAAGAACCATATTCTGATGTAGTTACAATTGGCACTAGTTTTAACAAGGGATTGTTAAGATTGAATAATAGCTATTCACAAACACAAATTGTTGGCATTAGTGGTAGAAATCATCTATGACTTGAGAAATGTGGAATCTATCATTGATGAACTTTTATTGATGGTTTTTGGAAAATCCATCAAATAACAAGATGTTATGTCAGATCTCGAATCTGGTAAATGAATTAGAGTCATAAACATGAGATGTAATCCATGTATGATAATCAAGTATGGTCTTGATTAAACTTTCTCTCTATAGCAAGGATAGAAGGAGAAAGTGATTCCTTTAGAAAGAATACATTACACATTTAAAGCAAGACTTTTTATAAAAGGATTTTCTCATACTCATGTCATTGACTATGGTCTTTATCATACTCATGACATTGAATATGATCAAACCTTTTTCACAAGTAGCTATGATTAGATCAACAAGGATACTCTTTACTATAAAGTTATACTCTCAGTATGAAATATAGCAAATAGATTTCAAGAAAGATTGATTTTCTTAATAAACATCTACGAGAAGATATCTATATAGATTAGTCTGGAGGTTTTCTTAATCCATGTTATCCTAACAAAATGTGTAGAGCTTGATATCCACTTGTGGATATAAAAAAAACTTCTCAATGTTGCAATCCTCATTTTAATGTAAAACCACAAGGTATATTTTTATATCAAAATGGATAGAACATGTGTGTTTACTAAGAACTAGTGGGAGCATAGTGACATTCCTAATATTGTATGAGTGAGACATACTTAAACGTAAGAAATTACATTTTGACCATGCCATGCCTTTTCACCTTGACTCAGAATTTGTTTCTAAAATGAAAGACTTAGGAAGAACAAAATGCTTTCTTGGAATGTAAAATCTATAGAGATAGATAAAATTAATGTTAAACCTTTTATATATTTATACGTATATTGGCAATATCTTAAAGGAGATCATGATAGAAGATTCCTTTGGAGGAACCTTAACATTGTCATATGGCACTAATTTTGAGCCAATGTCAAAAGGACCTATCTCATAGGTTTGAACTACCTAAAATGATTTATATTCGATTTGCTTGGCAAATGAATCCATCATTTATGCCATATTATGCATAATACTTGGTATATGATCATGTCATGAGCATATCATAAGATATTAATTAGATACATGGTTAAGTCATCGGATGACTATAGGAGCATTCTAAGAGTACTGTAGAAGAACTTAGAGAGTTTATATGAGACAATTAGTTTAGAATAAAATCATCATGTAAAGGGCTATGTAAGATTATGATTTCTAAGCAAATATAGATAATTATGAATTATAATTAGATTATTAATTCATTGTGGGATGGAGAACAAGTTTAGTTTGAATGAGGTCCAAGCAAAACAAAATGACACAATCTACTATAAAATAAGAATACACTACTTTAGAAGTTGAAATCTAATATGATTGGATGAATGAATTCATTAAAAAACTATGTTGATTTTTGCTATGCAAGGATCACATAGAAATCTTTATGACTTCGTGAGTATACTTTATCGAGCTAAGAGACTCTATGTCATGAAAGAACACCAATCAAATACTCTGAGATATTTAAGTATACCTAGAGTAAAGTTAAATATGGAGATGAAAGTATTCATAGAATTCAAACAAATTAAGTTTAGTCAAACCCATTAATAAAGTCCTTCTTCTGAGCTAAGTATGAATGGTCACACTTCAACTATAAGACTTTATTATTCTAGAAATGGGATTTTGATTTGGATTTAGTATTTGGATATTGGAACATTGTGACAACAACTATTTTATAATGTTTTGATATACTGGGATATGATCATAACATCAATACTTGTTGTGTTCTATATTAACATGTTTAATCCATGAATAATCCTATTATTCTAAAAGTTCATAGTCGTTTATAATTGTGGGAGAAATTATGAAGTAAAACTAATATGAATTGGATTGGTTGACTTTCACCGGATGAAGGTAGGTAATGGGTTGTAACCAAGTTTCATAGGTACTTATCAGAGAACTAGTATTGAACTGACCCACATTAGGATCATCTCATGGATCGCTGTCATGAATGAAACTTGATTAATGGTAATATATTTGTATCCTTAATGCCCGAGATACATAGTGGGACATAAATGTATGGAGTTCTATGCTTAGATATGGTCAAAAGTTGGTCGTTAACCGGGTAGTTATAAAAGGCATTTTCAGGTATGGTATGAACTATCCAAGTGGCTTATGTAGTCAAGATAGGATTTGTTCCTCTTATTTGCTGTGAGTTAGACATCTAAGGCGCCTTACCAAAAGTTGAATACCTAATGATATTAATCTCAATCTGTGTCTCATGTTCAACATGATGTCTGTGACAAAGTATAACTAATAAACTTACCTTGTACACCAATTTCACCTTGAAGCTTTTTGGGAATTAGGCCTTGATAGAATGGCACAAAGTCGTATGTTGTTAGTGCCACTAAAATGTTACTAGATGTTCACCACTATCTATATCAGTCTCATATGAGGCTTGCGCAACTGGGAGATTGAAGGATCTTGTATGCACAAGAATCATATTAAAGTGTTATTGCTAAATAACATATGATACTAATGGATCACACTAACACCAACTTGTTATAATTGATTATTCATTAGAAATTGATTTTAATAAATATTCAATAAATGCTTATAATTAATTGGAAATTATTTATTTCATGGAAATATTAATTTTCAATTAGCAAGTAGCATTACATAATTCATATGGTATGAATTAATAAGTCATGGCACCATTTTGGACTAGATAAATTCTTTTGTCTTTTACCAAAATGTTAAAGTTCATATTTTATAAACTTGGTTTATAATAATTAATTTTTTTGTCTAGTTTTGCCTTCTTATTTTCGAAATAATGAAAGAAAAAGTAAAGCATGGTGTTTTGACTTATTTAATGTAAAGTATTAAGAAGCATGGGGAACCATCTAGCTAGTAGGTACATGGGTGCTTAATGGTTAAATACCCATGAGTATTGTGTATGCTATATACATGAGAGTGAGGCTTTCATTTTTTCTTTGGTCATAAGCATGCAGAACCGTAACATGCTTCTAGCATGTTACTCTCTCCACTTTCTTCAAGACTTTGAGTCTTTTATACTTGCTTATGCTCTCTTTATGTTCTTATTTTGGTATGAACATAAAGTTTAAGAGCCTTAAGAGTTTTATAAAAAATAACTAGCATTCTACATCAAGTTGAGTCATTTTTGGTGTCTCTTAAGTTCATCATTCTTCATCAAATTCCAAGCCTCCCAAGACGAACCAACGAACTACAAAGTTTGTTATTTCTTCATCCTTTGTTTGGTTGGTGTTTTAATCTTTCTACAACTTGCAAGATGATCCTTGGTGGGTTTAAACTTGTTTTATGTTATTCAAAATATCAAGTCTTCCGTTGCCTAAATCTTATGTTTTTGAAACTACTTTTGAATAAAAACCCAACATGGTGTCCTTAGATGCATGCAAATGGATAAAGTCAGAGGCTTTATCCATTAAGATGTTCATTTAGCTCAGATCTGTAAGTTTGGTGGTATAATCTTTTGTATTAAGAAATTTATGAGAAAAGTGCACATCAGCGTAGTATGCATGGCGTAATTATGGCTACACAATGCATAGCTTCTATGCCACAACCAATTGATGTCAGAAGCAGCTTTGGAAAGAAGACAAAATCTGGGGTTCCCTCAATTAGGTCAATATCAAGAGGATACATATTCCCATTTCGTGTGGAATCAACAAGGATGCGCTTGTTGGTATCTATAATCAAACTCTTGGTTTTGGTGAACAAAACCTCATGATCATTGTCACACAGTTGTGCAACACTGATAAGGTTATGCTTAAAACCATCTACATATGCTACACGTTTAACAGTAACGTTCCAGTTCGATATGTTTCCATGTCCTGTAACTTCTCCCTTCATGTTATTTCCGAAAGTAACATACCGACCGGGCGTTGTGATTTTGAAATCTCTAAGGTAAACTTTGTGTCCGGTCATGTGCCTGGAGCATCCACTGTCAATGTACCATGTATCGTCGTATGGTACCCCGACACAAAAAGCCTGCATTTAGAGAGAAGGCTTAGGTACTCATGTTTGTTTGGGTCCTTGAGAGAAAGATGGTGGGTTGGTGAACTGATTAGGAATTGCTAGAGAAGGAAATCCATAGTTCAAAGGCATTCCAAATTGATAAAACATGGGAAACTAGGTATTTCCCCCAAACAGATTGATCATTGGAAACCTAGAGTTTCCCCCAAACATGTGGTTCCCTCCCATGGATGGATTAAAACAACAATATATATCAATAATATAATTCATAGGGTAAATACTATTCTGATACATGAATGGTTTGGTTGGAACAGGTCTTGGTCTCATCATTTCAGATAAATATGGAAGATTGTTGGGTTTGAAACTATTCTGATAATGGATTTCAGTTTGGTTTGGAAATTCATAATTTGAGAAACCATGATTTGAATGAGAGGTTCTTTGAACCTTTGGAGTTTTGGGAGGAATGGTGTGTCTGGTTTTCCCTTGTCTTGGCTTAGCCTTTGGTACTCTGTTGGTATTTCTTTCCTTGTCATTATTTGTAATCTTAACCACTTTGGGTTTTGAAGGATGGACTACAGTTGGACCTTGTTCTTTAGAGCCATTAATTTTCTCTTTTCCCTTATCTTTAGAGCCATTAGTTGGCTTTACAGTTGTCTCTTGTTGTTTGGGGTTGGGTGAAGTGATTTTTATTAGAATGAAAGGTCTCTTGAGTATTTGAACAACAATTTTCTCATCACTCACAGCCTTCAAGGTTTCATCCTTGCTGACTTAAATTGAAGATTTCCCAGTCTGTTGTTTCTTAGAATATTTACATCCTAAGTCCTTTATTCCAAATACTAAAGCATTAAGAGATGAAAATGTTTCTTGACTGAGGGATTCAATGGGTTCAGTCTTAGAGTATCCTACCAGCTCATATAATTTGGGCTGTTTACAATTAGATTTTGAGCTAGCGATATCAGGATTTTTAGAAGTGGCATCTTCTGAATTGAAACTTTCCATTGTGGGAAATTCAAGTGAATATTCAACTGGGGAGTTAGACTTAGTGTTCAAGTCTAGAAGAGCTTGGGATGATGTGACTTCTAATGGGATACTTGAGATTGAAGTGGTAATTACATCAGGACTGCAAGTTACCACCTCTTCTTGATCCTCATCGTCTCCAATGAAGAGACTTGGATCACATGCTAACAACTCTGGTTAAGTACTGGGACTCCTGATTTGTTTGTTCATTTCATCATAACGAAGACCGTATTTGATCTATGATGGTTTTGGTCTAGAGAAAATGGCATGTGAGTTTTCTTCAAGAAGGGTTTTGGATGTCTTATAACTATTGATTTTTGTGTTGAGCTAGGCATACATCTCACGATTGTATTTGCAATGATGTCACGTCGATTCAATACAATTTCATATTGTTCAACTGACATAAGATGTGCCTTACTTTTGATTTCAATGTCATTTTCTAACTTAGCCATTTTACATTTCAATTCTTCAAATCTGAACGTGGCAGTCAATTCATCTTTGTAGTAACTGACACGATATTCTACATTGGTGACATATTCTTTGATTATTTCATAAATATGGTCAATGTCATCAAGAAAATGATCAATAGTTAAATGATTATCACGAAGCATGAAGTGTAGCTTCTCAACAACTTGTTGATGAAGAGGATAAGGATCTTTGTCATCATCAGCCATGAAGCAAAAAAGGTTCTTGTAAGATTCTGTTTCTTTTTCTTGAACCACTTCATAATCTGTTTCCTAGACTTCGACATTTGGAGTCTCTAGGACCATGAATGCTTTGTCCTTTGATTTCTTCTTGAGTTCTTCAACTTTCTGAAGGTAGTATGCTTCATATTTGACCTTATTATTCTTCATTTTGCAATCCTTGGCAAAATGATTTTCACCTTGACAGTTGTGGCACCTGATTACTTCATTATCAATACAGGACTTCAACTTGTTATCATGAACCCTTGTGTTCGTCCTCTGAGAGTTGCAACTTTCAGAATTTGAATTCTGAGAGTTGAAGCTTTGTTGATAGTTGTTTCCTCCTTGGAAGTTTCCAGAGTTCTGATGATAGTGTTGGGGTTACTGATAACTTTGTGCTCTGAAGTTCCCAGTTGGCTTGTTCAGAAGTTTCTTAAAGTTTGGATTGAACTTAGTTAGGAGTGCCAAACATTCTTCATACTTATTTTCCTCTTTGATTTGAGGAGATTCCATTTTGGTTCCAATGAAAGCTTGATGATTTGCCATGTAACCGTTTGCTATTTGAAGAGGTTCTTGCGTTGGCATGTAAGGATTCTGATTGTACTGTTGAGCCATACTCAAACTTTGATAAGGATACGCTCCATATCATTGGTTGGCCAACTGATCAGCAAAGTGGTTTGGGATTGGATTATGATGTGCAATCAAGTTTTGAGAGTGATTTGCCATGGGTGCTGAATTTCCCAAGGCATGTCCTTGATCATCAAAGGAAGTTACTTGAGCAAGCTTGTTGACTTTTGGCACATGTTGTTTCAGTTCAGCATAAAGATCAAACAAATACATGGTGTCTAAATTGGTTGTAGTTTGTAGTATGATCATGTGCACGACATCCCATTTAGGAGATAGACTGTTTAAGAATTTCAGATTGAAATCTTCTTGCGATCTTTCACCTTTAAGCTTTTTTACCATGTTGACAACAATGTTGTACCTAGAATATGTATCAAAGAGAGTTTCATGAGGTAACATTTTGAAGTTGTCCATATCTATCAATGTAACTTTCTTCCTGTTTGAAAGAATCTTGTCAGTTCCATCAAATTGTTTCTTGAGTGCATGCATTTCAGACGTTGAAGGGCGAACTCTTATCTTCATCGGGAAGCTGCTCATAGATGTCATGAGGAATTCCAGAAAAGAGCTCTTGCATTGCATTAGCCTCAAAATTATTGATTTTCCTCACATGAAGTTGAGCAGCAGTACAAACAAATCAAGAAATAACTTTGGAGGTTTTAGGAGAGACATCGGCTTTAGGAACTCTGATATCCTTCAAAATTTATGAAGTATGTTTCCTAGTGGCAATGAAGGTCCAGATGTCAGAGTCATGATCTTCCATGTAGCACTTGATGCGATCTGCCCATGAAGTGTATTCACATGGTACAAGGATAGGTTCATGATTTCCTGCTCCAAGACAATTTGCAACTGAAACTGAATAGAGAACATTTTGGTTTTGATTCACACTTGCCATTGAGAATAAGTGATACTAGTTTGACACTTGAAAAAAAATTGTTTTAGTGAAAAAATTTCTAAGTCTCAAAGTCGATAACACGAGCTCTGATACCAACTGAAGAGATGATAAAAATTCAATAAACCTTAGACTAAAAGAGTGCAAGTGTTGAAAATATTGAAACAAAGTTTTAGAATCGTCAAGTGGCAAGTAATGCGGAAAATAAATAGTTGTTAATCAACCAAGTTACTAACAAAACTTTTTTTATGCTTAAGATCAATGATTCAAATGTGTCTCATATTCATCAGAATTCAGTTACAAGTGTTTGAATGTAAAATACGCTAAAACTCTCAAGTTGCTTTCTGAAACTAGTCTAAACAACAATTGAGCAGAAATGAGCAGGAAGAGCAGGGAATGAGTAGGAAGAGAATCTTTATAATGGATCCCAAGGGGCCTATTTGTAGGCTTTGGAAAAGCCCGTGACATGGCTTGACCAATCAGGTGTTGATACGTCATCATGACTTAGTCATCAGGTGACACCTTTGCCCTGCTTAACGAAGAATGGATGGAATATTCCAATTCTATTAGGGTTCCATCCAAGTTTTAAGTATTCATATTTCTTGAGCCTTCTTGAACAACAATGAAGGTGTGGTAAGCAACATTAGCATCATGTTGCTCCATTGTCTTCTAAGATGTCTTCAACTTCCAGAAGTGTCATTGATCAAGTTGAGTTGTTTCTTGAATGTTGGAATATCTCTTTAACATGAAGATGTACAACCATGTGTTCATGATGGAGCATGAACGAAATGCATGTGCCATTGTGTATTTGGACGTTCCATCATTGTAAATAATGTGCCATGTGCAATCTTGTTGAGCCATCAATGTGATCACGTTGATCCATTAACTTGAGATGAGCCACCAAGTATTCATGTTGAATCATCAATGTCTTGTTGATCCATAGAGTTTTGGATGAGCAACAATGTTTACGATAATAAATCAATATTCCAGATGATCCATATCTTGATACTCCACATATCATCTAGATGTGACATCTGAGATCATGATGGTCCAACTTTCTTTCAGAACGTGCTCCATGTTCACAAGTGCTCCATATCAACAACAATTTCTCCATGTCAACAACAAGTGCTCCAAGTGAAGTGAAAGTGCTCCATGTTAACTTCAAGTGCTCCAACATCTAATATTTCAAACACTTGTTGAATCTTTAATATTTTCTTGGCCTGAAACGTTCTGATAATGTTTGTTAGAAAATGTAAATCAATACTCAAGTTATTTCAAGTAACAATCACATTAAAATATATCCAGCACTATTTACACGGATCACAAGAGTTTGAGATATCTTATGGACCAGCTGAACCTGAACATGAGGCAGTGCATGTGGCTGGACGTGGTCAAGGATTATGACTGCGAGATCCTTTACCATGCGGGTAAAGCGAATGTGGTAGCGGATGCATTGAGCCGTAAGTCAGGTGGGTCTTTGGTTGGAGGGATGTGTATGAGGATATACATTGATTGTCCACATTTAGGTTTGATCATGGAGGCTTAGGCAGAGGGAGTTTGGAAGGAGAACTAGAAACATGAGAGGATCATGGGCGAGATCGATAGGTTTGTCACCGACAGCCGGGGGTTGTTGACCCGGTGCGGTCGAGTTTGGGTTCCAATTTCAGGTGGGATCAGGCAGATAATGCTAGAGGAGGCTCATAAGTCTCGTTTTCTATACACCCGGGAGCCACCAAGATGTATCGGGATTTGAGATTGAGCTACTGGTGGCCGTGTATGAAGAGGGAGATAGGCTAGTATGTCGAGATGTGCTTTACCTATAGGATGGTCAAGGCCGAGTATATGAGGCTGCATGGAAAGCTGCAGCCTTTGGAGGTTCCCATGTGGAAGTGGGAACAAATCACCATGAATTTTATCACTAAGTTGCTGAAGACGGCCAAGGGTTTTGATGCTATATGGGTCATCGTAGATCGATTGACCAAGAGTGCCCACTTCTTGGCCATCCGGGAGAGCTCATCGGCCAAAAAGTTGGCTGATGAGTATGTCTGGAAGATTGTTGCTCGTCATGGGGTTCCAGTCTCCATTGTTTCAGAACGAGATGTTCGGTTCACTTCCCGGTTATGGCAAAAGTTCCACGAGGAACTGGGCACGAGACTATATTTCAACACAGCTTATCATCCGCAGACCGATGGTCAGAGTGAGCGGACCGTCCATACCCTTGAGGATATGTTGCGGTGCTATGTCATTGATTCTGGTGGGAGTTGGGATTTCTACCTACCTCTTGCGTAGTTCTCCTACAAGAACAGTTATCACTCCAGCATTGGTGTGACATCCCCATTTTCACGGCCAGAAAAGACCGATTTTGTTTATCCTTTATAATAAAATCAGAGTAATTCTTTTAAAGAAAAGTGTTGCGGAATTTGTTCCCATAAAAATATAGTCAAAAGCATTTCCGAATAAATGTATTTTCATTACATTACAAAACCCGGAATGTCATTGTCAATATAGATCAAAAGCATAAACCAAAAGCAACATAGGCCATACAACATTTCTATTTGTTTCTACTGGCCTATAATACATAATCTCTCATAAAATCATCCAACTATGCTCTTGTGTCACTACCTGTAAAACAAGAAACTAAGTGGGTCAGGCTGGGGAGCCTGGTGAGCATATAGGGTTTTCTACCCACAATTAATAAGTTTATTATTTTCAACAATCATTCAACCCGATTACCCGTTCCTGTTAACCTCACTTTACGTCCCTAAAACATCTATTATAAGGGACCTATCCTAAGTAATTTCATCGTGATGGACACTACTGCTAAGGGGATTCCTCAACCATATAGGTCCGTAAGGCAACCATGAGGGGGATGGAGTACACCGGTGAACACATCGTTCACAAACACCTATAGGTTGCGAGCCTGCTAGCGTTCCACCGGACTTCCTAGAAAAGTCTGTGGTCGTCATCCATACTCCGCTAGATGATTGGATCAACGTCAACATCTAGGCCTCCTATCATCTTATTTCATCACACCCCAACTATTTCATCTACCCATGTTTTACCCGACATATTTTTAGATATAAAATACATATACAGTTCAGATCTGAAAAACGTAGTGTAAATCATTCATACATCATAGATCTCAAAGTATAATATATATATATATATATATATATATATATATATATATATATATATATACACACACACACACACACACACACACACTTTAGATCTGAAAAGTTTAGATCTGAAGTGGGAAAGTTTAGATCTGAAGGGAAAAGTTCAGATCTGAAAGAAAAAGTTTAGATCTAGAAGAAAAGTTCAGATCTGAAAGAAAAGTTCAGATCTGAAAAGAAAGAGGTTTAGATCTTTCCTCCAGCATAGATCTCAGGTAAACAAATAATATATACACATAGCACGTAATTTATATAAAATAATTCATATCTATGTGTAAGATGAAAGTGACTATACACTCACTTGATAAGGCGGTGATTCGGACAGCGCTTCGCTTCTTAATATAATATCCTTTGACGAAACGGGAGGTTTGCTTGAAAACCGGGCTCAGCAGGGGCATAGTTTCTAAACCAAAAAACTCTTTTTCTCGGAGCCTTATGGCGCTCCGGGGCTTTCTTCAAGTGCTAGGGAAGTTTTCTAGGCTTTTGGGGGTGTTTTGGGAGGTTTAGAGAGTGAGTAGAGAGAAGAAGAAGTGGGTTTTGGTATGAAAAATAAAGGAACTCTCAGGGGGTATTTATAGGCTGAAAAAGGGGTGAACTCGTCGAGTTTCTGGCCCAACTCTTCGAGTGTCTGACCCTAACTCGTCGAGTTGCTAGTCCAAATCTTCGAGTTGGTGCCACGTTTCGTCATCAGATTGCGCCACGTCACCCACTTTGCTGCAGCACCCTGCTGACTTCTAAACCACATAATTTTCGCATACGAGCTACGTTTTCGACGTTCTTTATATCCACGCATAGGTAATGACAAGATCTACAACTTTCATTTTGACCGCATCGGCTAATTCTCGACCGATTTTAAATTTAATAGTATGAGAATATTACACTGTTAAACAACCGTGTAGAATTCATAACTTCTACATACAGACTCCGTTTCCGTCTGTCTTTTTATCGTTGAGCTCCTATTAATGAGATCTTTAATTCTCATTTAGGTTGTGTCGGCCGAAAATCAATCGATCTAAAATTCGAATTCCGGGTTGTGCACTGTTATGCTAAGTCTTAGAAAAATCATAACTTCCTCATACGAAGTCAGATTTGGAGGTTCTTTTTATGCATGCCCTCGGTTTAATGTATACTACGACTTTCGTTTAGATCGCTAAGCTTTAAAAGCACTTTATCATAAACTCAATTTTTACGTCACACAGCGTCTTGCCGGTTTTGTCGCGAAACTTCGACAGGTCATAACTTCTTCGTTATAACTCGGATTTCGGCGTTCTTTATATCTCCGGAACCCTTGTTACAACCCCTACAGCTTTATTCATAAATATCGGGTTTATATAACATTTTATTTTTGATGCTTATTTTCATTCGTAATTTATTATATCATTATAAACAAGTACAAAGCACATTAATTCACATAATTCACATAATACTCAAATACTTCCTTTTTATTACTTCAAAATGAGTTACGTTTGTTGACCCTTACTATTACATCAACGAATCAATGCTTAGCCTCGAAACACGGGCGTTACAATTCTCTCCCCCTTAGGATGATTCCGTCCCTAGAATCATGCATCAACAAACAAATGCAGATTGCGACTCATCGTGTCACTCTCCGTTTCCCAGGTGAGGTTCGGCCCATTCGTATGTTTCCATCGCACAAGAACTAAGTCGACCATATTGCGTCGCAACTTCTTTGTTTTACGTTCAACAATCGCCTCCGGTTCTTCGATTAGCCTCTTGTTTTCATCCATCCTTAACTCAGAAATTGGAATAATGTCGGGAACTTCTCCCGTGAATTTCCTCAAATAATACACATGGAAAGTGTTATGAATACCATCTAGTTCTTCTGGTAGTTCTAGCTTGTAGGCTTGGTTTCCAATCCTCTGAAGAACTTTGAATGGTCCAATGAACCTTGGACTCAACTTTCCTCTTTTCCTAAATCTTATAAGTCCCTTCCACGGTGTGACTTTAAGTAAAACCGAATCCCAACTTCGAATTTCATCAGTCGCCTCTTCTTGTCAGCGTAGCTCTTTTGACGATCCTGAGCCGCTAACATCCTTTCCCTAATTACTTTAAACTTTTCAGCAGTCTGATGGACTATCTCGGGGCCCATAAACTGCTTTTCTTGAGCTTCAAGCCAACAAGACGGCGTACGACACTTTTGTCCATACAAAGCTTGATAAGGTGCCATCTTGATGCTCGAGTGGAAACTATTATTATAGGAAAACTCTACCAGAGGTAAGTGCTCATCCCAGTTTCCTTGGAACTCCAGGGTACACGCTCTCAGCGTATCTTCAAGTGTTTGAATCATTCTTTTGCTCTGACCATCGGTCTGCGGGTGGTAAGTTGTACTTAAACACAACTTCGTACCCAATTCCTCTTGTAGACTCCTCCAAAACCTTGACGTGAAACGACTATCATGATCCCTTCTTGGTTTACCACATCACCCAAGACTTGAACTTCTCGAATCCAGAAATCACATTTGGAGAACTCTGCGTACAGCTTCTCCTTCTTTAGAACTTCTAACATATCTCATAGGTGCTTGCTATGCTCCTGCTGGCTCTTTGAGTAAACCAAAATGTTATCTATGAACACTATTACGGATTTATCGAGGAACAGTTTACAAACCCTATTCATCAAATCCATGAATGTTGTTGGAGCATTGGTGAGTCCAAACGACATAACCAAGAACTCATAGTATCCGTACCTCATTTTAAATGCGGTTTTTTCAATATCCTGCTCTCTTACCTTCAACTGATGATATCCTGACCTAAGATTGATCTTGGAGAAATAGCTCGAACTTTGCAGCTGATCGAACAGGTCATTAATCCTTGGCAATGGGTACTTGTTCTTCACTGTTGCCTTGTTCAGCTCTTTGTAGTCTATGCACATCCTCATACTTCCATCTTTCTTCTTTACAAATAACACCGGAGCTCCCCAGGGTGATGAACTTGGTCTAATAAAACCGTTGTCCAACAACTCCTGAACTTGCGTCATAAGCTCCTTCATCTTCGTTGGTGCTAGTCGGTATGGTGCTTTTGCTATTGGCGTTGTTCCCGGTAACAACTTTATTCGAAACTCCACTTGTCTATCAGAGGGTAATCCAGGAAGATCTTCGGGAAACACTTCCGGATAGTCGCACACCACTGGTATACTTTGCATCTCCTTCTTCTCCTTCTTAGCATCGTTGAAAAACGCCAAGTATGATGTGCATCCCTTAGACAAACATTTTCTGGCTTTCATCAGGGAAATGATTCCAGAATTTACTCTGCGTTTGTCCCCATACACTACAAATGACTCTTTTACAGGCGGGTTTACCCTTGCTATCTTCTTCTTGCACAGTATCTCTGCATCATTGGCGCTAATCCAATCCATTCCCAGTACGATGTCGAAACCATTCAGCTCAATGGGTAATAGCTCCTTGCGGAATTCGTTTCCGTTCAAGTCGATGACAATATTCTTAATGCAATCGCTAACATGTATGATTTTGCCACTGACAACTTCTACAACTAGGGCATCATCAAGTTTTTCTATAGGCGATGCTAGTCTTCCACCAAATTTATGTGATATAAAGGAGTAATTTACTTTGAAATCAAACAATATATTAGTAGGCAATCCATTTACAAGAAAGGTACCTGAAGCGACGTCCGCTGCATCCTTTGCGGCTTCCAGGGTCATCTGGAAAGCTCTCGCCTTCGGCTTCGGTGGCATATTGGGTCTTGCCGCCTGCTTCTTCTTCGGGAAGTCCCTTGAGATGTTCCCTTCCTTATTACACCCATAACAAAGTTTCTTGCTGAAGGTGCACTCATTGGCATAGTGCCCAGGCTTTCCACACTTAAAACAAGTGACCTCCCCGTCATATTTCCCATGGTGCTTCTTTTTGCACTTTTCACACCATTTCGCTTCGCCTCCTCCTCCTCTCGAACCAGACTTCGAGGATTTAATTTTCTTGTTGGATCTCGAGGATCCATCGAACTTCCTTTTCTCACCAACCTCAGTTCTCTCCAGACCCTATTCCTTTAACTGGGTCTTAACATTTTTGGCTGCTCTAATGGCTGCCTTCAACGTGCTTGCCATTTTGACTATTGGGCCAAAGTCTGATGGCAATCCGTTAGCAAAATTTTCTATCTTGTCTAGCTCAGTCGGCACCAGGTATGGAAATAACTTCATCTTCTCAGTAAACGCAGTAGCATAGTCATCAATGCTGATTTTCCCCTTCTTCAAGTTCTGGAACTCATTGTTTAGATCTATCAGATCTATTTTGGATCAGTACTGCATTTTCAACTGCTCTATGAATGCTTCCCAAGACATCTTCAAAGCTTCTCCTTGTGGCATCGTATCTGCCAACAATTTCCACTAGCTCAAGACTCCGGTCTTCAGTTGTCGAACCGCAAAGACGGTTTTCTGCTTATCGCTACAGTTGCAGCTTTCAAATACCATCTCCATTTTAGAGATCCAGTCCATAATCTCTACAGGCTTTGGGCTTCTGGAAAGGCTTGGTGGTTTGGCACTTAAAAAGTTCTTATACATACGTCCATCTCTGTTGATTTCTCTCTTCGAGTCATTCCTTCTCACCACTGGGGGTTCCACTTGAGTGACAGTGTGGTTGTAATTCCCCTCCTCTGACTGTCCGTCATTCAGTTCTGGTTGTTCAATAGGCATCAAAGGTTCATCCCTGTTATTCAGCAACAATTGTCTCATTTCTTCCCTCTGTTCAGCCATCATATCCCGAATCATGACTTGAACTCCAGTCATTGTGACTGGCTCAGGTGCAGCTCCTACTATCGGCACCTGCTCAATCACTTGGGGACGAGGCTGTTGATTCCTGTTTTCATTTGCGTTTCCAGCTCCGCTTTGGGTCCTTGCCATTTCGATCTATACAACAAATTAGGTGAATTTAGATCTTTATTTACAATATGCGTTTAAATCTTCCTTATCACTCCAAAACGTTACATGTAGTTCTAATATCGTATTCGAACGCTTAGAATCCTGAACACATAAGGTTTCCAGATCCGGTCGGCAACAGACCATAGATCCGAACAAACAATAGCACATAAGGAAAGCATAAAGATTTAGTACATAAAAACATTTTAGGCATCTTTCCTAAAATAAACTAGTACTCGTGTCTAAAATATGGGAGACATTCTTCTCACAATCATTGCTTACCAATCTAAGTTTAAGTCTAGAAATCCTACAAATTCCTAGTTTGCTTAAACTAATGCTCTGATACCAACTGTGACATCCCCATTTTCACGGCCAGAAAAGACCGATTTTGTTTAAGCTTTATACTAAAATGAGAGGAATTCTTTTAAAGAAAAGTATTGCGGAATTTGTTCCCATAAAAATATAGTCAAAAGCATTTCTGAAGAAATATATTTTCATTAGATTACAAAACCCGGGATATCATTGTAAATACAGATCAAAAGCATAAACCAAAAGCAACATAAACCTTACAACATTTCTATTTGTTTCTACTGGCCTATAATACATAATCTCTCATAAAATCATCCAACTATGCTCTTGTGTCACTACCTGTAAACAAGAAACTGAGTGGGTCAGGCTGGGGAGCCTGGTGAGCATATAGGGTTTTCAACCCACAATAAATAAGTTTATTATTTTCAACTATCATTCAACCCGATTACCCGTTCCCGATATCCTCACTTTACGTCCCTAAAACATCTATTATAAGGGACCTATCCTAAGTAATTTCATCGGGATGGACACTACTGCTAAGGGGATTCCTCAGCCATATAGTTCCATAAGGCAACCATGAGGGGGATGGAGTACACCGGTGAACACATCGTTCACAAACACCTACAGGTTGCGAGCCTGCTAGCGTTCCACTAGACTTCCTAGAAAAGTCCGTGGTCATCATCCATACTCCTCTAGATGACTGGATCAAAGTCAACATCGACGCCTCTCATCATTTTATTTCATCACACCCCAAATATTTCATCTACCCATGTTTTACCCGACATATTTATAGATATAAGATACATATACAGTTCAGATCTGAAAAACGAAGTGTAAATCATTCCTACAACACAGATCTCAAACTATAAAATATATATATATATATATATATATATATATATATATATATATATATATATATATATATATATATATATATATATATATATATATATATATATATATATACAGTTTAGATCTGAAAAGTTTAGATCTGAAGAGGGAAAGTTTAGATCTGAAGGGAAAAGTTCAGATCTGAAAGAAAAAGTTTAGATCTGGAAGAAAAGTTCAGATCTGGAAGAAAAGTTCAGATCTGAAAAGAAAGAGGTTGAGATCTTTCATCCAGCATAGATCTGAGGTAAACAGATAATATATACACATAGCACATAATTTATATAAAATACTTCATATCTATGTGTAAGATGAAAGTGACTATACACTCACTTGATAAGGTGGTGATTCGGACAGCGCTTCGCTTCTTAAAATAATATCCTTTGACGAAACCGGGAGGTTTTCTGACAACCTGAACCTTTTTTCTGTTAACGTTAGTCGATTCCGTTAAATATCTTTCGAATTTTATTTGTTCCGTTAAATTCTCATGGTTTAGAAGATCGTTTTTATATATATGAGTCGGAACCAAAATCGCACGGAAACCCGAGTTACTTCGAAAATCAGCGAAAACCGGCCTGACTAGTGTTCAGGGCCGTGAACCCAATCACGGCCGTAAACCCGTTCACGACTGGTGGAACCTCAACGACCATGAAAACCCCCTTTAAATATATGCCCCTACCCCTCATTTACACTTTTCTGGCGCGAACACCCTCTCTCTCTCTCTCTCTAAAAATCGTCACCCGAAAACACATGATTTCACTTCATCTAGCACTCTATATGCCTTGGAATTCGTTTTGGAGCATCAAAACATTAGTTTTTCATCAAATCGAGCTTTGTTGTTCTTGAGTTCACGGCCGTGAACCCTTCAAATCTTCATATTCACCAAGAATAGGCCGTGAACCCTTCAAACCTTCAAAGGCCATAAACCCTTCAAGGGCAGTAAACTGTTCACGGCCGAGAACAGTTCACGACCGCAAACCTTCTCAATTCGTGAACTTGGCTGAAAACCCTCTTTTCCGATTCAATCGAGTCCCGGTAACATTCCTAAACCAAAAGCAAGTGCTTTTCCAACACTATAGTTAATGGTTTTGCTAATAAAATGCATATATGTATTTAACTGTTATTAGGATACCGTTAAGTGCCGCATACATCAACCCGAGGGTCTTCATTTCCAGTTTCATTGTCCGACACTTTCACGCAACTAACAGTGAGTTCATACCCCTACACTTTTAATGTTTTTAACGTTTTTAGGGGGAGGATACAAGTAAGACATAAATAAATATTGTGACTTATATAAACAAGATTAAAACTCATGCGATTCATTCAAACCAAAGATTTTTACATTTTATAAAACATTTAGATATTCATCCCTTTTCTCCCAAAGCAACAACTGCTGGCAACACAGGAAAGGTGATAGCAATGGGCCAGGAGGAAGCAATCACTGATCCCACCGTAGTTACGGGTACGTTCCTTCTCGACAACTCTTATGCATGCATTCTTTTCGATTCTGGTGTAGAGAGAAGTTTTGTTAGTCATTCATTTAAACACGGAAAGAAAGAGAGCACTAACGATGTAATCATAGGATGTACCCTTACTTTAAACGACCATTCTTTTCCAATCGATCTTATGCTAGTTTCCATAAAAAGCTTCGATGTCATCATCGACATGGATTGGTTGAGCCCCAATCGTGCCGATATCCTTTGTTATGAAAAAGCCATTCGCCTCAATCTGCCATCAGGCGAAACCCTCATTATCTATGGTGATAAACTCAGCTCAAGCCTTCGCATCATTTCATGAATCAAAACCCAAAAATATCTGCGAAAGGAGTGCTATGCATTCCTAGCCCATGTCATTAACGAAAACCAGGAAGTTAAAGACCTCGAGAGCATCCCCGAAGTCTGCAACTTTCCTGATGTCTTTCCCGAAGATCTCTCCGGAATTCCTCCCGAGTGCCAAGTCGAGTTCCGAATCGACTTAATCCCCGGAGCTACCCCCGTAGCTAAATCCCCTTACCGTCTAACGCCGGCAGAAATGCTAGAGTTATCCAGCCAGCTCAATGAACTACTCAACAAGGGATTCATCAGACCAAGTTCCTCACCTTGGGGAGCCCCGATCCTATTCGTGAAAAAGAAGGATGGATCCTTTCGGATGTGCATAGATTATCATGAACTGAACAAGCTTACCATCAAAAACCGTTACCCCATACCCAGAATCGACGACCTCTTCGATCAACTTCAAGGAGCCAGCTACTTTTCCAAGATAGACCTAAGGTTAGGGTACCATCAGTTACGAGTCCATGAGGGTGATGTTCCTAAGACAACATTTCAGACTCAATATGGTCACTATGAGTTTGTAGTGATGCCCTTTGGTCTAACCAACGCACCCGCGGTATTCATGGATCTGATGAATCGAGTATGCCATCCCTTACTAGAAAAGTTCGTAACAGTATTCATTGATGACATACTTGTCTATTCTCGGAGTGAGGCAGATCGTAGACATCATTTGAGACTAGTGCTAGAAACTTTGAGGGCGGAGAAACTATATGCAAAATTCTCAAAGTGCGAATTCTGGATTAGAAAAGTAACTTTCCTCGGTCATGTGTTAGCTACAGTTAGGCCGGTAGGGCTGGGTGACAAAGTTATTTCGATTCCGACATCTGAAGAACGTCATTTAGGAAATTCAATGGTAAAGTTTGGTTATAACAACTCATAAATTTGGTACTAAATAATACGATTAATGTATGAATGGTAATAACTTCAATTAGTTTTATTTTAAAGTAATAAAACTACTATACATACTACAGGATTCTAGAGTTTTTCCTAACTTTCTATATATACTGGTGATAGTCAGGGTTTTCATGTAAAAGGATTTTTCATTCAAAACAACGTTATACAACACATCTTGTGGTAACCAGGCATACGAACTAATACATTATGGGATACCGTAACAAAAACACACATGTTAGAAAATATTGGATTTTCTTGTAAACACACAAACATTTTCATTGATTTATTAAGAGGTTTTCATTACAAAAACATGCTTATGAACTCACCAGCTTAATGCTGATACTCTTTCAAAACCGTTTGTATTCTCAGGAAATCAGTAGAGATGTACCCTCGCAGGCTTTTGAGAAGGCGAAGAGCATAGAGTCACGTCTTTATATTTTGCTACTTTTGATGTATATAAATGTGAATCAAACAGATGTATATACCTTTTATATATTCAATGTAATGGTTGTGTTTACTTTGATTACTATGATGCAATTGTTGTGATACTACACATGACGTCCTCCACCCCCGAACGTTTCCGCTATTCCGGTTTGGGGGTGTGACAGATTGGTTTCAGAGCTATTGTTTATAGTGAACTAAGTATACCGAACCTTACATGGTATATAACTATAAACACTAAAGGGGCCGAAGCGCTCTGAAACTAAAAGTATACTTTAAAATACAAGTATTTTTACAAGAAGCTATAACATAGTAAGAACTACATAAAAGTATTTAGGACGAGTTGGACATTATGGTTAAACCTGGATAGTTATGTAGTCATATGTGGGGCCAATATAACCTGATCAACTATATTTGTCCGATATATGACCAACATGTGTTTGGGAGTGACTGTGGTGTGCGACAAGTCTAAAACTCACCAAATCTTATACTAATGAAGCACGTAGTTAAAATACTATAGGAGTATTTTATGGTTCTATAACACTGTACAGAATTGTTATAAGTAGTACTAACCCTCACAAATGAAAGACTTGCAATTCCTTGTTTATGTTAGTAAACTTTTATTGTAGGTCTCTGTTATCGTTGTAGGAATAAGATATATCTTGCTCGAAAATATTCGATTCATGATCGTATAGGAGGCTATCATCATTTTCAACCTTGTATCTTTTTAGAGAAAAGATGCCTCCCCGAAAGAGACCCAACAAGAAGAACAACGATCCTCCACCGCCGCCAACTCCTCAGTTCGATCCTATCCTGTTCCAGGCATCAGTTACAGCCGTTGTGGCTGCAGCAATGTCGCAGATGAATCCTGGAGGCACTGGCGGATTGGGAAGTGGACCCAACCCCCGCAATCTTGATGGTGGCCAGGGACACCTGAAGGAGTGTTCCTACAAAGATTTCATGAACACGAAATCCAAATCCTTCGACGACAACGGAGGTGTCATTTCCCTAACGCGTTGGTTCGAGAAGATCAAATCAATTTTCGAAATTTGTGCGTGCTCCGAGGCGAGCAAGGTGAAGTTTGCCGCCTGCACCTTCACCGCTAGAGCACTAACTTGGTGGAATAGCCGAGTCAAATCCCTAACTCTGTCAATGGCCAATTCCATGAATTGGGAAAGTCTAAAGGAACTAATGCTCGCCAAGTACTGCCCAAGGGTGAGATGCAAAAGCTAGAGCATGAGCTCTGGAACCTAAAGATGAAAGGTTCCGACATTGCTACGTACACTGCTAGGTTCAGTGACCTGGCTCTTCTCTGTCCCGGGATGGTCACCCCGGAAAGCAAGAAAATTGAGAGATACATTTGGGGATTGACACCCCCAACTCAAGGGAATGTCTTGGCTGCTAAACCTTCCACTTTTGACAGCGCCAAGTGCCTAGCACAGACACTAATAGATCACGGGGTTGATCATGAAACCGTAGCAGCCGTTCCCGAAGCACCAAAGGAGAGTGGTGAGAAGAAAAGGTTCTAGAACAAACGCAAGGGAAAGTCTTCGTAGGAGCCCTACAAGAAGCAACAAACAGTGGCAGTCCACACTGCTACCGTTCCTGCAGCTGTTCCCACTACTCCAACAACTCCTATCCGTTATGCTGGAAACCTGCCCTTCTGAAACAAATGCAACTTCCATCATTTGGGAGTTTGTAGAGAGATGCAATGTGACAAGTGTGGCAGAAAGGGGCACACAACTCGTTTCTACAGGACACCAGCCCAACCAACGAATCAGGCCTCTGGAGCTGGAGTAAGCCAAACCTGCTATGGTTGTGGAGAAACCGGGCACTTCAAGAGGAATTGTCCCAAAGCAACAACTGCTGGCAACACAGGAAATGTGCTAGCAATGGGCCAGGAGGAAGCAATCGCTGATCCCACCGTAGTTACGGGTACGTTCTTCCTCGACAACTCTTATGCATGCATTCTTTTCGATTATGGTGCAGAGAGAAGTTTTGTTAGTCATTCATTTAAACACGGAAAGAAAGAGAGCACTAACGATGTAATCATAGGTTGTACCCTTACTTTAAACGACCATTCTTTTCCAATCGATCTTATGCCAGTTTCCATAAAAAGCTTCGATGTCATCATCGGCATGGATTGGTTGAGCCCCAATCGTGCCGATATCCTTTGTTATGAAAAAGCCATTCTCCTCAATCTGCCATCAGGCGAAACCCTCATTATCTATGGTGATAAACTCAGCTCAAGCGTTCGCATCATTTCATGCATCAAAACCCAAATATATATATGTGAAAGGAGTGCTATGCATTCCTAGCCCATCTCATTAACGAAAACCAGGAAGTTAAAGACCTCGAGAGCATCCCCGAAGTCTGTAACTTTCCTGATGTCTTTCCCGAAGATCTCCCCGGAATTCCTCCCGAGTGCCAAGTCGAGTTCCGAATTGACTTAATCCCCGGAGCTACCCCCGTAGCTAAATCCCTTACCGTCTAGCGCCGGCAGAAATGCAAGAGTTATCCAGCCAGCTCAATGAACTACTCAACAAGGGATTCATCAGACCAAGTTCCTCACCTTGGGGAGCCCCGATCCTATTCGTGAAAAATAAGGATGGATCCTTTCGGATGTGCATAGATTATCATGAACTGAACAAGCTTACCATCAAAAACCGTTACCCCTTACCCAGAATCGACGACCTCTTCGATCAACTTCAAGGAGCCAGCTACTTTTCCAAGATAGACCTAAGGTCAGGGTACCATCAGTTACGAGTCCATGAGGGTGATGTTCCTAAGACAACATTTTAGACTCGATATGGTCACTATGAGTTTGTAGTGATGCCCTTTGGTCTAACCAACGCACCCATGGTATTCATGGATCTGATGAATCGAGTATGCCATCCCTTACTAGAAAAGTTTGTAATAGTATTCATTGATGACATACTTGTCTATTTTTGGAGTGAGGCAGATCATAGACAACATTTGAGACTAGTGCTAGACCCTTCCAAAATTAAGGCGATAGAAAGTTGGTCAGCACCGAAGACACCCACAGAAATCCGTCAATTCTTGGGTCTTGTTGGCTACTATCACAGGTTTATCCAGAATTTCTCCAGGATAGCTAAGCCTCTAACCAGCCTAACACAGAAAGGTGTAACCTTTAGTTGGGAAGAAAGTAAATACATTGCGTTCCAAACATTGAAGCAGGCCTTATGCAGCGCACCTATCTTATCCCTGCGAGAAGGGACGGAGGACTTCATTATCTACTACGATGCATCCAATCAGGGCGTAGGCTGTGTGCTCATGCAACGAGGAAAGGTTATTGCTTATGCCTCAAGACAGCTGAAATCACATGAAGTCAATTATAGAACTCACGACCTGGAGTTAGGAGCAATGGTCTTCGCATTAAAGATTTGGAGACATTATCTCTACGGAACCAAGTGCACTGTCTTCACCGACCATAAGAGCTTACAACACATTTTCGATCAGAAAGAGTTGAACATGAGGCAACGGTGATGGGTTGAGCTACTCAGCTATTATGAGTGCGATATACACTATCAACCCGGCAAAGCCAATGTGGTAGCAGATAGCCTCAGCCGGAAAGAGCATTCAGGTCGCAGAGTGAAGGCACTTACGGTCACTATCCATTCCTATCTGTCCACACAAATCAGAGAGGCTCAGTTAGAAGTCTTAAAACCAGAGAACGTGGTGGATGAATCCTTGAGGGTAATGGAAAAGAACTTAGAGATCAAGGGAGACAGAGTTTATTATTTCATGAACCGGATCTGGACCCAGAAGTTTGGCGGTTACAGAGAGGTTGTTATGAGCGAAGCTCACAGTACTCGATAATCCGTTCACCCAGGTTCGGATAAGATGTATTTGGATCTCAAAAAGCTATATTGGTGGCCAAACATGAAAGCAAAAATTTCTACCTTCGTGGGCAATTGTTTGACTTGCGCCAAAGTGAAGGTGGAATATGAAAAGCCCTCAAGTCTACTTCAACAGCCAGAAATACCTGAGTCGAAGTGGGAATGAACCACAATGGACTTCAATACCAAGTTGCCATAGACTCAGAGTGGCCATGACAGTATCTGGGTAATCGTCGACAGATTAACTAAATCCGACCACTTCCTGCCAATCAAAGAAACATTCAAGATGGAGAGACTGATACGAATCTACATCCAAGTGATAGTCCCAAAGACCCAGAGTGGCCATGACAATATCTGGGTAATCGTCGACAGATTGACTAAATCCGCCACTTCCTGCCAATCAAAGAAACATTCAAGATGGAGAGACTGATACGAATCTACAACCAAGAGATAGTCCGTCTGCATGGTGTGCCTGTGTCCATTATCTACGATCGGGATAGCAGATTCACCTCTAGATTTTGGCAATCACTGCAGAAGGCTCTTGGAACTAAGTTGGATATTAGCACAGCTTACCATCCACAGACCGATGGGTAGAGTGAGAGGACCATCCAAACTTTAGAAGACATGCTAAGAGCATGCATTATCGACTTTGGTAAGTCGTGGGATACTTATTTGCCCTTGGTCGAGTTCTCCTACGACAACGACTATCATACTAGCATCAAGACTGCGCTGTTTGAAGCCCTCTATGGCTGTAAGTGCAGATCCCCTCTGTGCTGGGCGGAGGTGGGTGAAACGCAGCTAGCCAAATGTCAAGTCCCCGATAGCACTCTCACAGGCCCAGAAATCATCCGTGAAACCACAGAAAAGATCGTACAAATCAGAGAACGACTAAAAGCTTCAAGAGATAGACAAAAGAGCTACGCCGATAAGAGAGGAAAACCTTTGGAGTTCCAGGTTGGTGACCGTGTTCTATTGAAGGTCTCACCCTGGAAAGGCATGATACGCTTTGGAAAGCGTGGATAGCTGAATCCAAGATACATAGGACTATTCGAGATTATCGCTAGGATCGGTCCCATAGCATACAAACTTCGTTTACCCCAAGAACTTAGCAACATTCATCCAGTCTTCCACGTGTCAAAACTTAAAAAGTGTCTATCCGACGAAACCCTTGTGATCCCTCTCGATGAGATCGAGATCACCGAGAACCTTAATTTCGTGGAAGAACCAGTCGAAATCATGGATCGGGAAGTCAAACGAACAAAACAAAGTCGCATACCGATAGTGAAGGTCCGCTGAAATGCCAAGCGGGGACCTGAATTCACTTGGGAGCGCGAAGATCAGATGAAACAGAAGTACCCGCATCTTTTTCCCAGTCCATGATTGTATTCTACGTTTGAATTTCGGGACGAAATTCCCTCTATCGGGGGGATGATGTGACAACCCGAACCTTTTTCTATTAACATTAGTCGATTCCGTTAAATAAATTTTGAATTTTATTTGTTCCGTTAAATTCTCATGGTTTAGAAGATCGTTTTATATATCTGAGTCGGAACCAAAATCGTGCGGAAACCCGAGCTACTTCGAAAATCAGCGAAAACCGGTCTGACTAGTGTTCACGGCCGTGAACCCGATCACGACCGTAAACCCGTTCACGGCTGGTGGACCCTCACCGACCATGAAAACCCCCTATAAATATGTGCTCATACCCCTCATTTACACTTTTCTGGCCGACAACACCCTCTCTCTCTCTAAAAATCGTCACCCGAAAACACCAGATTTCTCTTCATCTAGCACTCTATCCGCCTTAGAATTCATTTTGGAGCATCAAAACATCAGTTTTTCATCAAATCGAGCTTTGGTGTTCTTGAGTTCACGACCGTGAACCCTTCAAATCTTCATATTCACCAAGAACAGCCCGTGAACTCTTCAAACCTTCAAAGGCCGTAAACCCTTCAAGGCAGTAAACTGTTCACGGCCGAGAACAGTTCATGGCCGCAAACCTTATCAAGTCATGAACTTGGCTGAAAACCCGCTTTTCCGATTCAATCGAGTCCCGGTAACATTCCTAACCCAAAAACAAGTGCTTTTCCAACACTATAATTAATGGTTTCGCTAATAAAATGCATTAATGTATTTAACTGTTATTAGGATCCCGTTAAGTGTCGCGTACATCAACCCGAGGGTCTTCATTTCCAGTTTCATTGTCCGACACTTTCACGCAACTAACAGTGAGTTCATACCCCTACACTTTTAATGTTTTTAACGTTTTTAGGGGGAGGATACAAGTAATACATAAATAAATATTGTGACTTATATAAACAAGATTAAAACTCATGCGATTTATTCAAACCAAAGATTTTTACATTTTATAAAACATTTAGATATTCATCCCTTTTGTAAAATGTTGAGCATAAGGGAAGTTTTCAACATAATCGTAAAGTTTTCAGTGTAAAACATGAATTGAATACATTAACGAACATATAAACTATAATAGGTATAGTTTATGGAACAATTACCTTATCTATGCACGAAACATTGATTTAATGCGAACAATCATAAGCTATATAGGGTATAGTTTATGGGTCATAAAAGCAGTCATTTAAATTCAATGGATTCATTTTATTCTACATTTAATCGTTAGTATAGCATTTTATGAGTGAGAATTCTTCGTGTAGTTACTTAAGTACTAACAAAAGTCCTGAGATTATAACCAGAGTCTCCTTGAGGGAGAACGTGAGTTTGTGTATAGATCTATACGGGATTGGCAATCCCGCACCATAATTGTTAGCTACAGTTAGGCCGGCAGGCCTGGGTGACAAATTTATTTCGATTCCGACACTTGAAGAACGTCGTTCAGGCAATTCAATGGTCAAGTATGGTTATAACAACTCATAAATTTGGTACTAAATAATACGATTAATGTATGAATGGTAATAACTTCAATTAGTTTTATTTTAAAGTAATGGAACTACTATACATACTAGAGGATTCCAGAGTTTTTCCTAACTTTCTATATATACTGGTGATAGTCAGGGTTTTCATGTAAAAGATTTTTCATTCAAAACAACATTATACAACACATCTAGTGGTAACCATGCATACAAACTAATACATTATGGGATACCGTAACAAAAACACACATGTTAGAAAATATTGGATTTTCTTGGAAACACACAAACATTTTCATTGATTTATTAACAGGTTTTCATAACAAAAACATGCTTATGAACTCACCAGCTTAATGCTGATACTCTTTCAAAACCGCTTGTATTCTCATAAATATTAGGTTTATCTAACATTTTATTTAACATTTTATTTTTGACACTTATTTTCATTCTTAATTTATTATATCATTATAAACAAGTATAAAGCACATAAATTCACATAATACTCAAATAATTCCTTTTTATTACTTCAAAATGAGTTACATTTGTTGACCCTTACTATTACATCATCGAATTAATAATGCTTAGCCTCAAAACACGGGCGTTACAATTGGTTCCCCAAATTTTGAGCTCTTGCTGTTGAGTTTTATGTACTCTAACATTCCTATGGTGCACATACAACCCTAATGTTTTGGATCTAAGTTTTCTCTAATTATACATGCAATATTGGTTTCCAAAGCATGAAGCCTAAACTAGCATACAAAATTTGATATATTAATCATAAAGCTAGTTAGAAGATTACCTTTTAATGTAGCTTGTAGAACTTTGGCCTTAAGAGAACTTAGCACCCCAAGTGTTGTGCCTCAAACAAGTCACAAACACCAATAAACAACTAGATGGATATGAGAGAGCTTTAGGAGGGTCAAAAATCAGATTCTTCCTCTTAGAATGCAAGTGGTAACCGATTTTAGGCTTAGGGTTACATATATATATATATATATATATATATATATATATATATATAGTGTAGAATTCCAAGAGTCATGTGTAACCCTAATTCATACACTTAAGCTTATGATCCAACACTTGATTTGGACTAACACTTCATGGACTAACCCATAAGCTTACCCCATCACAAATCAATCATGGATCATTAGCCCAATCCATATGTATCAATTTAATTAGTTTCTTTTGATCACTAAATTATATCAAAATTAATTCTTGATCAATACTAATTAAATAATATGATTTCTCAATTAATATATTATACTTATAATATATCAATAAATCACAAATAACCTCTTTCTCAAATATCCATATATCAAATTGTCCTGGTGAAGGCAACCCGAAATGGACCATGCTACTATCGGGTCAAGTACATACCAATTATAGTTATGGGCTTATACACCTAATCCAACAGTCTTCCACTTGGATAAGTCTAATAACTATAATTGCCAATGCAACTTAAAATCCGATTAGCAATCGTAGCTCTCAAAAGCTGCTGTCGTACTCTAACGCGTCCATTACATAAGGGATCATATAATCCTCTGGTGTTCAAGACATCGTGTGGAAACAGACATGGAATAAAGTCATACTCTTTGTCCAACAGTTTGTTTCCCGATTTCTGATTTGTTTGACATAGAACATAATTGAACACATCGATTGAGTCCTGATCGGGCCCGACACATAAGTCAAAACAAAATCATCAAGGGGCCCAATATATTGTTTTTAATCCTCTTATGATAAAAGGAACAGATAAACTTCAAGTTATATTCTTGTACTAACTACTCGTTAAATCATACACAACAACACGTTTTATAACATCAAGTTACTGATGCGTTTTCGCACTGTCAATGTACAACCAACTCATAATCAACAACTCATTTATCTTGGTTTGAAGACTATATGATATTATCATTTCACAATCACTCGTGATAAATTCCATGAAGTGATTCATGTGAGTGTGGGTTTAGTCCAATACTCAAATCTTATTTCAAGAGCACTCATGAATGTTTGTAGCAAACCTTGCTATGTCTAACACCTTAGACAATCTTACAAAAACCCATTCATGACAGTCTACTTTCATAACCTACTTCCAATGTATGATCGACTGTGGATGGTTTGAATAATCTTATTATTCTGGAAGTCAAAACATGCAAAAAATGAAACAATAATAAACAATTGACACAAGATAATAACTTTACTTATAAATAAAACTCCTTTTATTCAATCACCAAATGTCAATTACATTTTAGCTCTTACAAGTTTCTAAATGTCTATCTAATCACTAAAAACTAATATCGTCCTTCAGCCCGATACTTCTAGCGTGTTGCAAGTGCTTAACCCTACTCAGTCCCTTCGTAATGGGATCTGTTGGGTTCTCCTCTGATGATACCCCCTTCATTACGAGGAGTCCTGTTTCTACTCGATGTCTTATGAAGTGATATTTTCTGTCGATGTGCCTGGATCTACCATGATCCATTGGTTCCTTGGATAAGGCGACCGCACCCTCGTTGTCAGAGAAAATCTCCATAGGCTCCTTTACAGCTGGTACAACTCCAAGGTCTCCGATGAAGTTCTTTAGCCATATCGCCTCCTTCGACGCTTCACTTGCTGCTATGTACTCTGATTCGCAAGTAGAATTAGCTACAGTCTCCTGTTTGGAACTTTTCCAAGTTACTGCTCCTCCATTTAAGGTAATATCCAGCCCGACTGAGAGCGGAAATTATCTCCGTCGGTCTGAAAGCTGGCGTCACTATACCCTGTCACTCTCAAGTCATCACTCCCACCGAGAGTAAGGACCCAGTCCTTAGTCCTTCGCAAGTACTTAAGAATGTTCTTTATCGCATTCCAGTGAGCTTTACCAGGATTCCCTTGATATCTGCTAACCATGATCAAATCAATGGCTACATCAGGGCGAGTACATGTCATAGCATACATGATCGAGCCAACTGCAGAAGCATATGGTATTCGACTCATTTATGCTATCTCAGCATCGATACTCGGACTCTGAGTCTTACTCAGTTTGGTATTGCTCTGGATAGGTAATTCTCCTTTCTTGGAATCCTCCATGCTGAAACGTTTCAACACTTTGACTAAGTAGGTACTTTGCCTAAGTCCTATTAGTCTTTTACTCCTATTTCTCAATATCCTTATCTCTAGAATATAAGTAGCTTCCCCAAGGTCCTTTATAGCGAAACACTTCCCAAGCCATGACTTAACCTCCTGCAAGGTTGGGATGTCGTTTCCTATGAGCAGTATGTCATCCACATACAATACCAGAAAGCTAACTATACTCCCACTAGCTTTGACATATACTCAGGGCTCATCCTCGCTTCTCGAAAAACCAAACTCTTTTACTTTCTCATCGAAACAAAGATTCCATCCGCGAGATGCTTTCTTTAATCCATAAATGGATTTCTCAAGCTTACACACTCTATTAGGATACTTTGCATTGACAAAACCCTCTGGCTAATTCATGTAAACATCTTCATCCAACTTCCCATTAAGGAAAGCGGTTTTGACATCTATTTTCCATATTTCATAATCATGAAATGCAGCTATGGCTAGCATAACCCTTATAGATTTAATCTTAGCCACTGGTGAGAAGGTCTCGTCATAGTCAACTCCAGGGGTTTGAGTAAAGCCCTTCGGAACCAATTGCGACTTATAAGTGTGTACTTTCCCATCCATGTCGGTCTTCTTATTAAAGATCCATTTGCACCCGACCGTCTTACGACCTGGTACATTGTCAATCAAGTTCCACACTTGATTATCATACATGGACTGAATCTCGCTGTCCATTGCCTCTTTCTATTTTGTAGACTCGGGACCTGCCATGGCTTCCTTGTAGTTGTTAGGTTCATCCAAATTTACCAGTGTATTATCACTGATAAATGTATCATCTTCAGTAGTAATATGGAAACCATAAAACTCAAGTGCCATTCTAACTCTACTGGAACGCCTTAGAGGTAAGGACTCGTTAATCGGTTCAATAGGAGTTTCCTCCTCGGGTTAAGCACTAGTGTTTGAGGTTCCTTCATCACTTAACTCTTGAAGCTCTTCAAGGTCAATTTGCCTCGCACTGTCCTCTTGGCATATGAGTTCTCTCTCTCGGAAAACCCCTCTCCTCGCAATGAAGACAACATTGTCACTCGGTATATATAAGAGATATCCAAAGGATTTCTATGGGTAGCCGATGAAAATACATCGCTCACTACAAGGTTCGAGCTTGTCATGAGTCTCTCATCTTACGAAAGCCTCGCAACCCCAAACCTTGATATGTGCTAACGAGGGAACCTTCCCTGTCCACATTTGGTGAGGTGTTTTGGTAACCTTTTTAGTTAGGACTAGATTAAGGATATGGGCGGCAGTCTCTAAGGCATACCCCCATAATGAGATAGGTAACGAAGCTCGACTCATCGTGGAACGAACCATGTCCAGCAAGGTTCGATTGCGCCTCTCAGCCACACAATTAAGCTGTGGTGTCCTAGGTGGCGTCAATTGTGAAATAATTTCACATTCCTTAAGGTAGTCGTGGAACTCGATACTAAGATACTCACTGCTATTGCTATATTTATAAATATTTTTAGGTAATATTTAATTACATTTTGATTAATATTTTGGTTATTTGCATAGATAAATGATACTTATAAGGTTAAATTATATTTTGCAACCAAAAGAAGACATTTTGAAGAAAAGGGACTGGAAGCGTTAAAGATCGGAACTTTGAAGGATAATAGATTGAAAGATGCAAAATCCAGCAAAAACACGTATTCACGACGTGAGGAGTTATAGCTCACGACGTAAGCTCGGAGTTTCTAGAAGATAGACATCGCGAAGCAAGAGTCCGTGTTGGATATAGATTATTACTGGACTCACGACGTGAGACTCCTATACTCACGACGTGAGTAGGGTTATTTCGAAAAATATATAAGCTCTTGATCCCTACGTATTTGGGACGTTGGCTGGTTAGAAAAAGTTTCCAGAAGTCAAAATCAGAGATTCAGAAGGCTAGGAAATTGGTTTGAATACCAAGGAAGAAGAAGAAGTTCATAATTACTTTCTAGTTTTGGTACTTTACAATGTTTTTTATTATGACGCGTGTTAGTTTATTTGTTAGTATGAGTAGCTAAATCTAGCTGCTTCTGTTAGCTAGATGAAGCTGGAACTCATGGTTTGTTTATAACTTAGACTTTTCTTGTTGGTTAATGTCTTGTGTTTGATTGATTACGCCTAGCATGTTTAATTTGATATTAGATTGCTTTAAAATCTTATTTTGTGTAGTTAGTGACCATTAATCTGCATGAATTTGATTACCTAGTAATTTAGTGAACATTAGATTATTAGAGCTAAGATCGAACGAATCTAAGATAAGTAATTGAATTATTGAATTTGGATGTGCTAGAGAACTCATATTATGAACATAATTGTGTTTGTTAACTCAATCTTACATAGCTCCAATCCTATCTAATAATTGATTTTGTGTCAAATTATGTATGACCATACATAGCTCTACATGAATTAGTTTAATATTAGTAAATGTGGAATTGAATTGCTAATAATATTTAAATTGGTAACCAACGGGAATTGTCATAATTAATAATTAAACCATTGAGGGAATGTGGATTCGAACTAACAAGAGTGTTTTTGTTAATCAGTTAAAGTGTGTTAATAAATTACGTTTATCTAAACTTGAAAAATTAGATAAAAACCTTTTTAATTATTGTTTGATTTTAGATTAATTTAGAGTAATTATTTTAGCTAATTAAATCTGTTTCCCTGTGTTCGACCCCAACTTACTTTACTACAATACAATCTGACTAGGTACACTGCCTAGGTGTATATTATTTAGTTAAGTTAGTTAGGATATAAATTTAAAACTAGTAGGTAGCTATTTGCACACACCACTCACCACCTCGATCGGATCGGAGCATCTTTATCTTCCTGCCCAGTTGATTCTCCACTTCTTGTTTAAACTCTTTTAACTTTTCAAAGGTTTCTGACTTTTGCTTAATTAAGTAGATATACTCATATCTGCTATAATAATCAGTAAAAGTCACATAGAAGCGGTTAGCATCCCTTGTGGCGGATCTGAAGTGTGCATACACATTGGTGTGTATGAGATCCGACAAACCCTCACCCCTTTCACAAGAACCAGTGAAGGGTGACTTAGTCATCTTTCCAAGCAAACAAGATTCCCATGTGTCATCTGACTTTAAGTCAAATGACTCCAGAACTCCATCCTTTTCGATTTGGGCTATGCGCTTCTTGTTGACATGTCCAAGACGAAAATGCCATAAGGATGCTTTGTCCAATCCATTGGACGAATCGATATGCAACGCATTATTTCCTAAGTCATCTACAACCATCACAGTTTCATATATACCATTACAAGGCAATGCTTCAAAATAAAAATTCCATTATAATAATCATTTATTGAACCAATCTCATTATTAAACGAAAAGGTAAAACCTTGTTCATACAAACCATGAAAGGAAATAATATTTCTTGTCATATCAGACGAGTAGCAACAATTATTCATATCTAAATTTAACCCACTACTAAGCAATAAAGAATAAACTCCAATCTTGGTGACAAGCGACTTTTTCCTATTCACCATGATCAATTTCATCTTCCCGTGCTCCAAATCCCTACTTCTTTTTAGACCCTGCAAATCAAAACAAATGTGAAAACCACATCCTGTATCAAGGACCCAAGAATTAGCATGTGATGAGTTATTAGACAGAATAATGTAAATACCTGTAAAGGAGGGCTTGATCTTCCCATCCTTTATGTCCTGCAAGTATTTGGGACAGCTTCGTTTCCAGTGTCCTTTTTCATGACAATCGAAGTACTCTGCTTCCTTTGGATTTGAGGAGGGAGGTAGCAGAACCACCTTTGGACCCACTAGACGAGAATCCAACATGGTACTTTCCCTTGTGGCTCTTTGAGGAAGCTTTCCTCTTCTTTCCCTTCCCATGTCCAATTGCCAAGACATGGGCAATAGTAGTAGGAGTAGGTACAACATATTTTCCTTTCAAACTGCTTTCAAACAGTTCTCAAAAGACCTTGAAGCTTGCTTAGAGTGACCTCCTCCTTGTTCATATGATAAGTCATATGAAACTGATCATAACAAGAAGGAAAAGAGTGTAGAATAATGTCAATGGCCAACTCTTCATCGAAGTTGACATTCAACTTTAGCAAGCGGTCCACAAACCTTTGCATCTTTTGCAAGTGGGCCGTGATAGACTCTCCACCCTTCATTTTGGTAGTAATCATGGAGGCAATGATTTCATACCTTTCATGCCGAGCACTTTGATGGTACCTTTCCATCAAATCTTGGTGTATTTCATAAGGCCAAAAGTCCTCATAGGACTTCTGAACTCAGCAGTCATGGTAGCAATCATAATACACGACACCTTTTTCGCGTCCCTCTCATGAGTTTTATATTTAGCAATCTATTCGGGAGTAGCAGTGTTTTCATCAATCTCATTTAGCTCTTTATCAAGGACATATTCTTTGTATTCGTAGCGAATAGCCATGCGGATGTTTTGAATCTAATCATTGAAGTTTGATCCATCAAAGATGACTCTCCCACATAGGTTCATGAGGGAGAAAGAGCCGGAAGGGATTGGGTTTGAAGCATTGTTTGAAGTAGACATCTAAAAAGAAAGACAAAGTTTAGATTAGATAAGGATCCTCAATATAACACCCAAATGAAATATTAAGGCTAGGACCCAACACAATATTTCACAATTCGGAAGAGGGATACCGTAATCCAATTGCAAAATATTTGAAGGTAGGTAAATGACGATTTACCAATTTCCACCATCAAAAATGAAAAAGAAAATTTAGGTTTTAAATGAATTGAAATTCCTAGATTCTTTTGAGATTTATTGAAATTTTCAATGGCATGTTAAATCTCGATTATGCCCTTCAAGTTTGTGACTGGGATACCAAGGATCACAAACAAGGTGTGAATAACCATGCAAATGTGCTTGGTACTCTTAATGTTACATATCACTTGATCAATGTGCCGGTTAACCACACACGCTCCATTGATCCATGATTAACATCAAGCTACCCTTTTCCACCCTTTCTAGTCCAAATTAGTGTGTCGGTTAACCACACACGCTCCACTAACGACTTAGCAAGGTGTAAAGTGCAATTTCCATGGAAAAGCACCATTTTCACATTTTCCTAAAGTAACTAAGATTGGGAATTTATAAAATTTTAGTTACTTTATAAATCATTATACTTATTAATGAGGATTAATGTCCTATCCTACCCGTTCGGCTAACGACCCTCCACTAGTCAAGAGTGTGGCGGGTAAGAGTAGATACCCAATGACGGTCATATTATACGCCGCTTCCTTAAACACCCCTTATAGGCTAGCTTCGTGAATGAGGCCTACTAATGGTAATACTGACTTGTCTTATACATACATACATATATATATATATATATATATATATATATATATATATATATATATATATATATATATATATATATATATATATATATATATATATATTCATATATATATATATATATATATATATATATATATATATATAAGTATTAAACTTTATTATTATAATAGTATAGGGTTGAATTTTAAACTTTTAAAAATCTAGGGTTTGGAATTAAAGTTTCATAAATGAGACTTTTCAAATTCCAAAAATTGAGGGCAAGTTTTGAAACTCTTCAAAACCTCTTTAGTTTTATAATTTATGTTACATAAAAGAGACTTTCCAAGTTCCATAACTTGAGGACAAGTTATGTAACTCGTCAAGACCTTTGGAATTCTATAACTTAAAAATTAATGTTTCATGAATGATGACTTTTCATATTTCATAACTTGAGGACAAGTTATGAAACTCTTCAAGAAATATTTAGATTAATTTAACTAATAACATTATCCTATAATTCATCATTTATCAATTAACCTAATATTATTTATATAATTTAAAATTTTATAAATAATTAGTTTTTCACAAAATCAAGTAATTATCTTGAAATTTGACAATGATTATGTTATTGGATGGGGATAAACATTACCATATCAGTAAAAAATCGAATTTTATGAACCAAAACAGTTTGTGGTAATGATCCTAATCCAAAACAGGCCAAAAATTCGAAAATTCTACCATCTGATGATCTAACTCATCGAGTCCCATTATGGACTCGTCGATTTCATCATCATATGATCCAACTCGCGACTCCATGATGGACTCGTCGAGTTGGCCCTGGCAGAATCCAGAAATGCTGTTTTTTCAGCTTTGAAAATTACACAATTGCATCAATATAATAGAAAACACCCATGGCTCTGATACCACTGTTGGGATTTATGTACTCTAACATTCTTATGGTGCACATACAACCCTAATGCTTTGGATCTAAGTTTTCTGTAATTATACATGCAATATTGGTTTCCAAAGCATGAAGCCTAATCTAGCATACAAAATTTGATATATGAATCATAAAGCTAGTTAGAAGATTACCTTTTAATGTTAGCTAGTTGAACTTTGGCCTTAAGAGAACTTAGCACCCCAAGCTTTGTGCCTCAAACAAGTCACAAACACCAATAAACAACTAGATGGATATGAGAGATGTTTAGGAAACTCAAAAATCGGATTCTTCCTCTTCGAATGCAAGTGGTAACCGATTTTAGGCTTAGAGTTACATATATATATATATATATATATATATATATATATATATATATATATATATATATATATATATATATATATATATATATATATATATATATATATATATATATATATATATATATATATAGTGTAGAGTTCCAAGAGTCATGTGTAACCATAATTCATACACTTAAGCTTATGATCTAACACTTGATTTGGACTAACACTTCATGGACTAACCCATAAGCTTATCCCATCACAAATCAATGATGGATCATTAGCCCAATCCATATGTATGAATTTAATTAGTTTCTTTTGATCACTAAATTAATTCAAAACTAATTCTTGATGAATAGTAATTAAATAATATGATTTCCTAATTAATATATTATACTTATAATATATCAATAAATCAAAAATAACCTCTTTCTCAAATATCCATCTATCAAATTGTTCTGGTGAAGGAAACCCGAAATGGACCATGCTACTATCGGGTCAAGTACATACCATTTATAGTTATGGGCGTAGACACCTAATCCAATACTTGTATAGTTGGAGATGTCGTACCCTAATATGTTGGGAGAGGTTGGTCATAGGGTCATGGGAAGGACTGAAGTAGTCCTTCAGACCATGGAGCTTATTCAGCAAGTCAGACAGAGACTGCAGACTGCTCAGAGTCGGCAGAAGAGTTATGCTGATCGACGTCGATCAGAGTTTGAGTTTTAGGTCGGCGATATGGTGCTCCTGAAGGTCTCGCCCTGGAAGGGTGTGATACGCTTCAGGAAGAGGGGGTAACTGGGCCCCCGATATATTGGACGTTTCAGTGTGATCGCAGGGTAGGCAAGGTGGCTTACCGGTTGGATTTGCCTAGCAAGATCGGTCAGATCCACAACACTTTCCATGTCTCTCAGTTGTGGAAGTATGTGTTGGACAAAAAGACAATGATCATTTGGATGATATTCAGGTCGATGAGCGCCTGAATTATATCGAGGGACCGGTCTCTATTTTGGAAAGAAATATGAAGGTTCTACGCAGCAAGGAGATACAATTAGTAAAGGTTCAGTGGCAGAATCGAAGAGACTTCGAGTGGACCCTGGAGTCTGAGGCTTAGATGAGGGACCATTACCTCGAGTTATTAGCTGCAACAGACTTCGGGGACGGAGTCTAAGTCAAGTAGGGGAGAATTATAACATCTTGTTCTGAGGTACTTTCATTGTTGACCCTTATGTTGAGATTTATTGCATTTTGGTTCCTAAGTATATAATGAGTGCAAAAAGGGCCTATAGTGGCATTTTGGTAATTTCAGGATTTCGGGAGTTTGCTGAGCGTACGTGTGTATGCTAAGCGTACTAGGGCGTGCCTCAGTACGTTGGGCGTACACCTCGTACACAGGGCGTACGTGAAGATCATGCAATGTAAGTCCCTAATTCTCAAGATCCAAATCAGTGATCAAATGATATTGCAATAAATCAGAGTATAGAAGGAGTAGAGGATAGAATTAATCCAAGCATGCACACATATATATCACATAAATGTCAAATACACCTTGGAAAACACACACATGCGTCACCTAAGACTGACACAGACACCTACTATTTATAGCACACCCAGCAGCACATGAGTGTACAGCCACACACGTGTGTGCGGCCGCACACAGGGTGTACGGTCGCACACACGTGTCCGGCCGCACACAGCCATACAAAAGATACAACCACCATAACTAACCCCAAGACCCTAACAAGACCTTTACAAGATAGATGCCTAGCCCAGACCACTATATTATGACCTATCAATCTCCCCCTTGGTTTGTGGCCAGTATAGACATGGTCTTCAATCACTTGGTTTCTCGAACAGCCTTAGATCAGATTTTCCCATAGATCCCATCCAAAGATTTTGATTGATGATCGTGGCAACCATTCCGGTGAATTCTTTTGCAGCAGCTTCCATGACCTCCCTTCTACATATGATTTGATGACGGGCCAAGGTATGGATGTCTCTCTCTCTCTAAATCTCCGAAGATCCTTACCACTAATGAGCCTCAGAACTCCTTCTATGCTTTTGAACTTTATGGCAGCAGTTTCTGTTTCATCATCATAGGCCCAAAATTCCATATCATCAAGATATCCATCACAAAAGTGTTGTGGAATTGGAATCTCCTTTACTTGATTAGTAGCTAGCCATAACATTATCTTCATTGGTTGGTTAGTTTCAGGGTTAAGGATATCTTTGTCTTTTCTAACCAACGCTTTTGCAGTCTTCATCATTGGAAAGTTATCCCTGACCTGTCTATCCAAAAATTGCTTGAAGTTGAAAGCACTAGCATCTTGAGAAGGATTGTGGAATGGAGCTCTTGAGAGTTCAGAGAGATCAACCTTCGTCCAGGAGTTGAAGTCATGAATGTTTTTGTAGTATTCTGGATTTCCAGAATTCCTCTTAACCACCCACAAATTAAGCTCATGATCATAGCCCCACATCTTGATCCCTGTACGATCACCATATTGATCACCAAATTTTCTCCTTTTAAGATAAGTCACTGTGAGTTGAGGTTCATCTGCTTTACGATTCTCATTTGAACTTTTTAAGAAAAGCAAGCCTTCCTTCTGCTCAGCAGTGACTGATCTTTGGCCATGTTTGATTATGATCCGTGGAATGGCATTTACAGGCTCCTTTTCAAATCGATCGACAATTCTTGTTGTTCTTGGAGGAGGTTGGTCAACAAGAATTGCGTTTTCGGAAGGCTGAATGGGAGCAGTGGGAGGATCATCAATATCATGAGGTTGTTGAAACAAGGATTTGAACTTGTCACCAAAGGCTTCAAACAATTTGTTTTTCAGACTGAAGTAGAAAGCAGTCACGGATCCAAGATTAGTTTGCAACTCAGAAATCTGTTTTGATTTCAATGCATTGTCTGCTTCCAGCTCAACGATCCTGACATCATGCATTCCAAGTAAAATGTCCTTCTCAATATTTTTCTGTTTTAGAATGCCAATTTCTTCTTTGAGAGAGGACACATCAGAATCATCATCCCCTGAACGAACTTCCTCGATAGATATCCCTTTTCCACGTGAGGAAGGTCCTGGACTATGTTGAGCCAAGTGCCTTGCTAGCCTAATTGAGGCTTCCTCTAGCGAAGGCCTTGTGGGAGAGTATTCTGGGACAACTAAAGATCCTCCAGATTCATACATAGATCTTGGTCCTTGTTGGGTAATTACGGGTGGTGCAGTAACTGTTGTAGTGACGACTGTGGATGGAGCTGGAGGTGATTGATCTTGAATAAGCACTCCCTGCCTCGGATGAAGACGACTTCTTTTCACAAGAGGCGGAGAGGTCTGTGTCTGCGTCGAATCAGTAGAAGATGGTACAGATGTGGGAATAGCTGTAACAGAGGGAGGAATCCCTGAAACTGCATCCCTATGGCTTGAAGATTCTACCATCAATCCTGATGTACGAGGCATTGTTTTAAGAGCGTCATGAGCAACCCTAGACTCGGTTGCTGTTTGAGCAACTTCATTTTTATTGAAAAAGAACCTGTCAAGGAACTCTAAACTTGGACCTAGGTCGTCATCATCAAGATCAAGATTAAGTGGGATTGCTTCATTGTTAAAGCCAGAGAAGTCCATGTCTTTGAGAAAATCATCATCACCATAATTTTCTCCATCACCACTCTCTACATCAAAGTTACTCTCAACCTCCACATCTCGCAGTTGGTCATGCTCCTCTGCCACGATTGCGACAGGGGAAACACGACCTTCCTCGTTTTCATGTTCAGAGGCCGAGATAACAATGTCCTCGGTTTCCGCAGGGCTGGAAAGAGCATCGGATTCAGACAGTTCACTCTCTTTAGCAAATATTCCAAACTTGATCAGTGGAAATTTTCCTTCAAAATTAACCTTTCCAGGTCGATTAAGCTTCATCAGACCAAAAGCACTTGAGCCAATAGACTTGAGATCCAGAGTCTCTCCTCCTCTTTCGATTTCAGGGTGCTTGACATTGAAGATAAGTTGAAGGAATCTTGGGTACATGAAGAACTTATCCCTCTTGTTTCCTTCGATGTTCAAAATCATCTCATGCAAGATAAACTTTGAGAAATTGAAGTCTATTCCAGAGGCTAAAGCAGCAATTGCTCCGGTGTTGACCAAAGATATTTCATTAGCTTCTGATCTCCGTCCTGAGATACAACTCACAAACACATGAGCTAAATACTTCCAGCACGGAGGTAATAGCTTCTTGAGAGTGGGGGGGGGGGGGAAGTTCCTTCATAGCCCATTTGGTTCA
Source organism: Lactuca virosa (assembly GCF_052849685.1). Taxonomy (NCBI): domain Eukaryota; kingdom Viridiplantae; phylum Streptophyta; class Magnoliopsida; order Asterales; family Asteraceae; genus Lactuca; species Lactuca virosa. The sequence goes on from NC_136433.1 coordinate 64,265,286, forward strand.
GAATCTCTTGAGCCCTGTCTAGATCAATCTCCATTGGGAATTCAGACTTATCACCGATCTGCAAAGTTTCTCGAATGATCCGCTCGGTAACCAAGACTTTCTTTCCACGCACAGAGGACTCAAGAAATTTTGTACCCTTATTGTCCTTCTTCACAACTGCGCTGCTCCAGAATTCCTTAACCAGTTGTTGAAAGATGATCGGACTGGAGGTGAGAGCATGGAACATGCAACATCTTCTTAATCCATTTACTATGAATTGAAACTCGGAGTGAGCCTCTGGAGGATCAACAAGGAATATGGCTAAGTTGTGAACTTTAGCGAATTCGGGTCTTGCCATATTGAGCTGAGAAAAACACAGAAAGATTCATCAATAATCATCAAGTGTTTTCCCAAAAATCGATTAGATTAAGTTTTCATAGGTTAAATTTCAAATTTTTAGGGCAAATTGGGGTGCATAGCCGTACACGTGGTGTGTGACCACACACGTGATGTACGACCGTACACGGGTGTGCGACCGCACACGGAACGTGCGACCATACACGGAGTGTGCGGCCGTGGCCGTACACAGGTGTGCGACCGCACACGCTCCAATGCTGCCGAAAATCGATTTTCTTTCAATAAACTGTGGATTCATAGTCGATTTAGCTCAAGGACACCATTACGAGGATCGATTTGATCGTACTTACATAGATGAGTGGTTAATTTCAAGAAAAATCGAGTTTTGATGGTTCAAGAGAGAGAAAGGGAGCGTTTCGGGTGTGCGGCCGTACTCAAAAACTGAAGGGTGGAAGTGAGTCCGGCCAACCCCCTTTATATACCCCCCTTGAAAATGGGTTGCAACCCAAATGAACTCAAGCCCAACACCCCAATAGACTTTTAAAATGATGCATTTCAAGAACTTAAAAATAAAATAAAATAAAATAAAAGACTTTTAAACTAAGCTAAATTAAGAGATTTTAATTTTCTGGTTTTCTTAGCAAAATAAAATAAAATAAAAAAATAAAATTTAAAATTAAAATTGAAATTGAAATGAATCAACACTAATTTCTCATGTACCAATGCTAATAATATTTTTGTGATATAGGGATCAAAGTTGTTAGACAGCCTTAATCCGCTTATCGGTATTTCTACCTTCATGTCCATGTCTGGTCGATCGCCGGTATCGTGGTCCACTTAAGCACAAAAGATTGTGACAAATAAATGACAAGACATTTTGATCTTGTGATCCTAGATAAATTTCCAAAGGATCATTCAGCTGACGACGACCAAGGATATTGTTATCCACCTAAATTGAGCAGCAAGATCTACAGACAGCCTATAAATGTTCAATTTTAGTTGGGCTAGAACGTGTTTCCCAATAATCAAGGACTTCCAGAATACTCCTTACTTCAGATGAGCAGACAATTATTAAGGAAGAAGTCAGATTTAGAATGCATATGTTGTACACTCAGGTCGGATCTCTTCCAATTACGCAGAGAGTGAAACATATGACTAACTAGAGTTTAGAGGGATTTGAGAAGTAGAATGTTGCATATACTGTGTACCAGGTCGGATTGTTAATCACGCAAAGGAGACAGTATATGACTAACAGGTAGGAAGAATAGCATAGAAGAAGATGCAGAGAGACAGAGTTGCATATGTTGCAGTCCAGGTTAGATCTTTCGATCACACAAAGGAGGTAACATATGACTGAAAGTAAGAAAGAAAGAAAATAACTTTCTACAGACCTAATTTATCGGAATTCCCCAGTTGCACCGTCAATACCGGAATTAAGGATAAAATCCGCACATCGAGGAAAAGTTAATCCACAGTTCTAGATATAGATCATTTAATGTATCCGCGGATTCCCATGTATATCTCTCTACTCAACCTACCCAAGCGTCGTATTGTCAAGCTAAATGGAACTATCTAGGTCAAGATTTGTCAGGTCTCTAAATTCCTTAAGTTCATCTGATCCTAGTCAAGTCCATTTTAAAACTTTCGTTCCTACCAGCGCATCGAACACAGAGCATAGACAATTCAACTTGGGTACCTTACACAGATTCAGATTGGCTGTTATCACATGATTATTTCACTTTCCAACACATCACCTACAAACGGGAACTATTAGCAACATATTTTTGATTTTTTGATTTTCTAATGTTTTTGAATTTTTAAATTTTTAAATTTTGTTTGGTTTTTGTTTATTTCTCCCCCTAAATTTGTTCATGGGTGAGAATGAAATTAAAAATGCGCAAATTTAAACTATCCTAAAGTAAAAGTTAGTCCTCAAAACGTATCATTTTCAAAAAGCTCACAAGCACATTGAATCGAGCTTTGTTAAACGGCTTTGTGAACAGATCCGCCACATTGTTAGCAGAGGGAACCTGTTCCAGCCGAATGAGCGAATGCTCATAACAATCTCTGATGAAATGAATTTTGATATCAATGTGCTTGGTTTTCGAATGCTGGACTGGATTTTTAGCAATCTGAATTGCAGCCTCGTTATCACAAAAAATAGGGGTTTCTATATAGCTCAAACCGTAATCCAACAGCTGATGTTGGATCCATATAACTTGAGAACAACAAGCAGAGGCATCAACATATTCCGCTTCTACTATTGAGGTTGAGACGGTGTGTTGTTTCTTGCACTACCACGACACCAGACGATCACCGAGAAATTGACATCCTCCTGAAGTTGATTTCCTGTCAAGCTCACAACCTCCATATTGCTGTCAGCAAAAGCATATAAATCAAATTCAGAATTTTTTGGATACCAAAGACCCAGTTTTGGGTTGCCTTTGAGATACCGAAAGATTCTTTTGACAGCAATAAAATGTGAAAGTTTAGGATTGGCCTGATATCGAGCGCATTGACAAACTGCAACCATGATGTCTGGTCTGCTTGCAGTTAGATACATCAACGATCCGATCATCGATCTGTATTCGGTCTGATCTACAGGTTCGCCATCAGTATCCGAAGTCAACACGGGTCTTTCGGCCATCGATGTCAATGCAGGTTTAGCGTCTCGGAACCCGAACTTCTCTAGTATATCCTCCACATACTTTGCTTGATGGAGCAGGATTCCGGTTGACTTTTGTTGGACCTGAAGCCCCAAAAACATGGTCATTTCACCCAACGAACTCATCTCAAACCTCTTTTTCATAACACCTTCAAACTCTTTGCAAAGCTGTGGACTTGTAGACCCAAAGATAATGTCGTCAACATAGATCTGAACTAGAATCTGATGTAACCACGTTCGAGGAGCTTGATGTAACCCATACAACGCCTTGTCCAACTTGTAGACATGATTGGGAAACTTTGAGTTAACAAACCCAGGGGGTTGATCAATGTAGATTTCTTCCTCCACCTTGCCATACAAGAAAGTTGTCTTGACATCCATCTGGTAAACAGTGAAGTTCATGTAGGAAGCGTATCCAAGGAAGATACAGATAGCCTCCAAGCGAGCCACCGAAGCATAAACCTCAGTGTAGTCAAGACCCTCGATCTGTCTGAACCCACGAACCACCAATATCGCCTTATTGCGTACTATGACTCCGGAATCATCCTGCTTATTGCGATATACCCATCGTGTGTCAAGAGACTTTTTGCCCTTAGGTAGTTCAACCAGCGTCCAAACCCCGAGCTTTTCAAATTGAAGTTAATTTGGGCACCCACTGGTATTTAGTTTTTATAAAAGTCATGGGTGATCTTGAAACATTTTTCTTTCCCGTTTGCTTTGAGCATTTGGATTTTCTACAAGAAGTGGTTGAAGATCCAGATTCGCTCTTTGACGAAACCGACCTCGGCTTAGCCTTGTTCGGTTTTGGCAAACTGTTTGTGACTTTATTATTGAAAATCTGTTTGTTCTTTTGAAAAACTTCCATTTTCCTGTTTTGATTAGCCTTCCAATCATCCTCTCTAGGGCGAGATCTCAAGGATTTTCTAGTTAAAGACCTTCCTCGAGACTCATTCTCTCCTCTTTAAGACGAAAAATGCACAAATGCCCTATTAGGACAATTTCTAGCGATGTGACCAGCAGTACCACAGTTAAAACAAATTTGCTTATTATTATTGTAACTGGTACTGCCTTTGTCTGATTTACTTTCTTTACTGACACCTTTACTTTTCCCACAAGAACATGTGCAAGAATCAGATTGTGTAATTGATGAGGTTGAAGCATGTTGTGTGATTGGTGAAGTTGATGTGCTTGAAACAGAAACATCGGTATTGTCAAACAAATCATCAAATATATCGAAAAAGTTTAAGTTATCATTTTGTGACACAGAATCATCACAAGATACATTAGAAACAAAAGTGGCATCATTTGAAATAAAAACAGCAGGTTTAGAAACATTTTGATTTTCAGAAACACATCCTTCAGCTTCTTGCTTTGACTGACTTAAATATTGATCTGCATGGGAAGTAGAAACATTAGTATTTTCAACATTAATACTACCTCTTGACACAAATCCATATTTAAGAAATGGTTCTCTGTCAATCTCTTCCTTAGTCAAAGGCTTAGACTGATAATTATGGTTAAAAGGAGGAGACACTTTATCATATCCTAAATCCTTTGACTGATTATTTTTAAATCTCAAATTATTTTCCATCATTGTTGCAACTACTTCACTTGACGCATCGAATTTTCTGAAGTTAAAATCCGCATTTTCAAACTTATGTTTTAATGCGTCAAGTTCAGTAGTTAACTCTGCAAGTTGTTATGTTACATATCTATAGTTTGCACATTTATTGCTATACTCTTCCTGAAGTTCTCTAAAATCATTGGTTGTTGCTTCTAACTGAGCTTTTAGAGGTTTATGTCCCTTCCTGAGTTGATACCCTTCATATCTTAGGTCCTCGTTCTCTCTACGCAATAATTCTATATGCTCAAGTAAATTTTTGACATTATCAATGCACGTTTGAGAACAAGAAGACCGACTTACCTCTTTCTTCTCAGGCTCTGGAGTAGAAGATACCATAAAGGCAAACTGCAACTCCATCATCTCTTCTTCAGGATCAACCTTAGCTTTCTCTTCAGGAGCATCATCGATTTGGGCAAAGGGAGCACTCTCAGGTCCTGAAATATTCAGTGCCTGAATTTGGTCCTCCCAGTCAAAGGACTGAGCAACCATTGCCAGATTAGCAGTCTCACTGTTGATAGCAGCACTTCCACCACTATTCCCCACTGGAACCATTGTTCTGTCATTGATTATCCTTCTGTCTGGCTTTGGATACTCACAAGCAAAATGACCTGGCTCGTGGCAATTGTAACATCAAAGCTTTCCCTTGTTAAACCCAACCTTTTTGTCTGCATTCAGCCCCCAGTTGTTCTTTCCCGTCTTCTTTGCAAATTGCTTTGCCCTGAAAACTGCCATTGCTATCTGCCAAGTAATATCCATTTCTTCCACGTCTTCTGGATGAACTTGATCCAGATCCGCAAATGAGAGTTGAGGTGGAAGCTCTCCAGCTACAAAAGCATTGTAGAAATTGACAAGTCCAGTGGCAAGAGCTAAGTTTTCATCGCTTTCTTTGGGATTTGGATCAGGAACCATAACTGGTGCTTTGGAGGAGGAAACAGCTTGTGAAAAGGACTTACTTTGTAGATGTCACATAGATGATGAAGCAACAAATGGTGTAGCTGATTGAGCAACAAAAGTTTGATTCTGAGGTTGTTGAACGGCAAAAGCTTGACTTGGAGAGGAGGTGAAAGATGAAAAGGCATTATTTGAGGAAATCCCAAGATTTGCAGTCGAGTAGGAATTCACATGATTGATTTCTCATTGCTTATCATCAAGATCACAGGCTTTGATGATTGCCATAGTTTCAGCAAGACTTAGACGATTTAGATCTTTTGTCTTCTTGATGACAGCCACGTTCATATCCCATGCTTTCGGAAGTGAATTCAGTAGCTTTTTGTTTATCTCAGACTTAGTCACACAAATCCCAGCAGCACTCATTTCAGTGGTGAGTGTGGTAAAGCGCTGAAACTGAGCTTCTAAAGTTTCTCCAGGAACATAATTAAACATATTGAATTTTTGTCTTAACATGTCTTGGCGACTCTGTTTCATGTCTTCATTACCATCATAGACCTCAATTAAAGCTTCCCACAATGCCTTGGCTGAATCATACTCTCTGAATCCTTGAGCAATATCAGGAGATAAAGCCATAGTTAAAGTAGCCAATGCCATTTCCTATTCTTCAACCTTTACGAAGTCTTGATTAGTGTAGTCAGCGTACGCTTTGTCAATTATTTGTCCATTCGCAAGATTGGTAGTGATTCTGACTGGTCCTTTGAGAATGCTTCGCCAAACCTTAAAGTCTTTCATCTTGATGTATTTCTCGATTCGGTATTTCCATTCCGGGAACCCTTCTGCAGATAACAAACGGGAATGCGAGTGGTTGTTCCCATGATTGAATCCAATTCATAATGCATTGCTTGGTTTTGAGAATCCATTTTTGTTTTTGGCTTTTCAGAAGTGAATAGATCAAGAATTAATCAAGAAAAATCACTTAAAGTGAGGAAGTTCAATCAACTAAGGAGCTTGCGACCGTACATACCCAACCGCACACTCCAGCCGCACACACCCAACCGTACACTTCCAACCGCACACTGTAGCCGCACACACCCGACCGTACACTTCCAACTGCACACTCCAGCCGCACACTTCCAACCGTACACTCAACCGCACACTCTTAACCGTACACCTTCAAACTTCAACCGCACACCTTCAAACTTCAACCACACACCTTCAACCTTCAGCCGCACACCTTCAACGGAGCTCAACCGTACACTCACAAAAATCCAAATTGACGCTGATTTGGATCTGATACCAATTGTAAGTCCCTAATTCTCAAGATCCAAATCAGTGATCAAATGATATTGCAATAAATCTGAGTATAGAAGGAGTAGAGGATAGAATTAATCCAAGCATGCACACATCTATATCATATAAATGTCAAATACACCTTGGAAAACACACACATGCGTCACCTAAGACTGACACAGACACCTACTATTTATAGCACACCCAACAACACATGAGTGTACAGCCACACACGTGTGTGCGGCCGCACACAGGGTGTACGGCCGCACACAACCATACAAAAGATACAACCACCATAACTAACCCCAAGACCCTAACAAGACCTTTACAAGATAAATGCCTAGCCCAAACCACTATATTATGACCTATCATGCAAACCCTTATTTTTAGGGTTTTGGCCCTATATAATCATCATTATAACCTCATGTCCCCTTCATTCTTCAGCCACCCTCTGTGAGAACGACCCCCCCAAGTAACCCTAAGTGAAAGAGTCCCTTGTTGGGCCATTAGAGTGTTTTAGAGGAGTTCTTGAAGGTGAAGAGTGAAGTACGAAGAGCTTGGAGTTGGGAAGCACCTTGGATCTATGATATCTACCTTTATTGCAACCTTCAGAAGGTGTCGGTTAGAGCTGAGATTTGGAGTCGGTAGCTCATTAGCTATTGTTCAGAATGTGAGGTGAGTTTTTCCTCACTGTACTTACGGGCCGAAGGCCTTAAGGTCGGCCCATTGGATTGCTATCCTGCTATATATTATATTCTAGTTGCTGATAGGCTTAGACTGGTAGATCTGTAGGACTACCTGTCATTTCTATCTGCATGATTATCTGTATGTTACTTATGTTTGTTAACTTTTATATGTCGACATATTGTGTTGGGATGAGGTTGTACTGCTTTGTGCTGTAGCCAACAAACCCGAAAGCATTCCATATATGAGTTGAGGGCCGGTTGGCATTCCAGACTCATACTGAGGGCTCGTGGGCATTCCAGATATGAGCTGAGGGCCGGTTGGCATGTCAAACTCGTATTAAGGGCCTGAGGGTATTCCACTCTAATGGCTAAGTGGACCCGTTATGCACTGGCATTCCAACCTAAGGCATTCTATCCCGAGGATGATTGGACCCGGAGGTTGATTGGGCTTATGGTATTCTAAACCGATGGTTGATTGGACCAGACATGTTGTTTTATATATATATATATATATATATATATATATATATATATATATATATATATATATATATATGTGTGTGTGTGTTATTCTTTTGTGTGTTGGTACTTTGGGGGAACTCACTAAGCTTTGGCTAATGGTTTTTAGTTGTTGTTTTAGGTACTTCTGATGAACGCAGGAAGACGAAGGCGTAACCGTATACATCATTTGTTTATGATTTTATAATTTTGGGATACTCTGATGTGGATAAACAATTTGGAAACAATAATTTTGTAAACATTTTATGACTATGGATTGTTTTTAAAACTTTTAATTTGTTGTGATTTTTGAGTCGTTACAAACAAACACCTATTTTATAATAAATGCATTTGTATACAAACACGTTTTTATAGAAAAATGTATACAGACACGTTTTTATACAAAAATGAATACAAACACGTTTTTATAAATTAATGTATGCAAACACCTATTTCATAGTAAACATATTTGTGTATGTTTATGTTTTATACGCACACAAATATGTTTTTTTATATATATTTTTTTTTACAAAAGACATATTTGTATATATTTTTTTATAAAAGCTTATTTTATAATAAGTATATTTTTATACAAACACGTTCTTTATAAAAAAATATATACAAACACGTGTAATTGTATATATAAAAATATATATATATATACATATGAAGACGTTTTTATAAAAAAAATAATATAAAATACCTATTTGTCTGCATATAAATACATTAATATTTAAAAATACGTTTACTATGAAATATGTATTTGTATATATTTTTTTAATAAAAACGTGTTTGTATATAATTTTATAAAACACATGGCTGTATACATTTTTTTAATAAAAATGTGTTTGTATACAGATGTATTTATTATAAAATAGGTGTTTATAAAAAAATATTGAAATACGGTTTAATTTTATTTAATAATTTGATTTGAAATAACTATTTTAATTAAAAACTATTGCATTAGTTGTAGACCATGGAATGTCATCGATGGTATGCTATGAGGATTCTTCGTCATGAGATACATAAGAGATTATTGAATCATCTGAAATATAAGTCTTTGATTGATCTCCAGATTCAGTGTTGCTAACAGAGCACTGAGGAAACATGCTGAAAATTTAGTTTACAAAATGAAATTCACCATTCGATATATGAAATTTTAGCAGGATCTTAGTGGATGGCAAGACATACTCACGTTGAGGAGGTTGACGAGAAGGATCAAGAGCAAATAAACAAGATACACATTTGGTATTACCATTAGAGTCAGTAGTACAGTGTGTATCAATTAGAGTTTGATTTATGAAATAGGTACTTACAAATCTCTTTTTAAAATCTTTCTCGAGACTGTCAGCGTTATAAAAAGTTTGTTTAGTCTTGACCTTTTTTTATTAAGGAAACAACGCCTTCAACATCACCTCCAAGGATTTTCTCACACTAATCAGGAATTTGATCATTAATAATTCTCGTTACATTACAGTGTGAAAAATCCCATTTATTTAAAATAAGTTGAATGCTTCTTGCATGATCAACAACTTTTTCTTTTTCAGTGTGAAGAAAAATTGTTGGTCAGTGAGATACAGGTGTTTTCCTTTTTTAAACGAGAAAGTGAGTCTTCAGAAGAGGAGAGTTTTTCTTTAAGATTTTTTTTATCTTAACCTTGAGAGAAGATTTTTCTTTGTTTGAAATAGATATTTTGTTTGAAATAGATAAATTAAAACATAAATGATCAAACATGTCAGCTTTTTCAACAGAAGAATAGTTAACGAAGTTCGTTACCTGATACGTTGAGGCTGAGTCCCAATTATGAGACTTAGATTCTATAGCAGCTTGAGAAAGGTCAACATCTAACGTACTAACGATGTCCCTTGGTGCATCAGCATGAGACTCAACGATTTGAGCCATGGTACACTTACCTTTTGAAACTTCATCATCTGAGAGATCTTCTCCATCAAAGGCGAATGATAGAGTGATCATCATCTCTTTTGTAGTTGAGCAATTTCGAACCAAATGACATACATGAAATGAAAGAAAATTTCAAATAGAAATCCTCGCCTTTACATCAAGATTTAGGACCCTTTTTTCTTCCTTGTTGTATCCCAATACTGATTTCTGTTTTAGTTTACTACCATATGCATTATCATTGGATGACTAACGCATAGAGCCAATGGAACCCTTGTTGATGATATCAAGCATATCATAGTCCATGATATCGAGCACATCCATGGACTTTGATTTCCAAGCAGTAAAGTTGTATTCACCAAAAAGAGGGATCTTGTTGGGAACTCACGACTTGGGATTATAGGCAATGACATGAGAACTTGAGTGTATCGAAAACCCGCTCTGATACCAATTTAAGTTGTGTATCGATCGGATACACTTCAAGTATGAATAACAAAAAACAAACTAACTAAGAAAAGATTAAACAGAATAACAAAAAACTCGAGTAATCACAAAGATGTTTTCACCAAGAAAGAATGTTCTTACAAAGAGAACGAAGGTCACAAAGACGGTCACCAAGACATTACATTAGGGTTTCACCCTAATGTTGAATATATACGATTACAATAAATAAAAACCCACTAATTAAGGGACGTATACATATCTAAGTAAAGGTCTGGTCCTAATCACTAAGATTACAGATCAAATATCCATATATATATATATATATATATATATATATATATATATATATATATATATATGTATATATATATATATATATATATATATATATATATATATATATATATAGAAGATCACAAAGATCATTGGTTAACACTGACGTTGATAAGACTGTGTGTTGGTGCTGCACTGCTGCTGACACTGGGGCTGGCACTGGTGGTCAGTGTGTAAAGTGTTTGAATCATTAGATCATAAGGTGTGACCTTATAAACTGTAACACCCATTTTCCAGATTGGATCAGTCTAGAGAATAAAGGAGTCAAATGAATGGTTTTTTTTTTGAAAAATGATGTGTTACGATGTGACCATAGGTTAGGTTACGACGTGGCAATCTAAATGGAAGAACATGTATCTGGAGGATTTGTCACGACGTGACATGTATTTGATCATGACGTGACAAGGGAGGCAACCCAAGCCAACGATCTTTTAGGGTTTCCTTCGTATCTAAGCACCTGAACTCGGATTTGGTGTTCATTTCCCAGCCTCCGTCTCCCAAAATCCTCAAAAACCCTAACCCTAGTCCATATTGGTGGTTTTGGTTCATTTTTTGGTGGTTTTAGCTCTTTGTTGAAGAAGAAGGTCCCTTTGGTGCATTGTTTCAACAATCAAGCCTCCTCCTCACCATTTTATGTTGTTTTTAGATCTTTGTAAGTCCTCAAGTTCATGCCTTTCTCATTTAAACATGCTAGATCTAAGATTTACCTAGTTTTCTCCATGTATGGGTTGGGTTGAATTCAATGAATCGATAAAGTTGGCAACTTTATGGATCTTTGAGGTCATTTGATAAGCATAAGTCTCAAATCTAAAGTTTGGTGGTGGATTGGACTCCAAGCATGAATCTTGTTCTCATTTTCCCTTCATTTTGACCTAGCTAGTTTTCAAGTCATGGATTGAACATGCATGACTAAAAAGCTATGATTTTTATGGTTATTTGGGTTTGGGAAAGCCTTCTGAAAGGTTTGAAGGTTCGGCTTGAGGGATTAAGTGCTTAATGCGTTAAGCCGTCCAGATAGGGTCTCACGACGTGACATAATACGTGTCACGTCGTGACGACGGGTGATATTGTGACTCTTTTGTCCAGAATATATCAGGACGTGACCAATGGGTGGTCACGACATGTCAATCAGTTAGGGGTGACTTTGATCGTTGACTTTTGATCATGGTTGACTTTTGGTCAAAATAGGGCTTTAGGGAGTAGACTGAGAGGGTACTTCTTTATTGCTCTTAGGTGTCTTGTTGTACCTGTCTACCGGGTGTGTGGGCGATTCTGTGTTAGCTGCTATTTGCGATGTAAGTCTTTTCACTATACTTTTATTGATGGTAGTGTATGTTGACCAGCTAGGTATTATCTATTGATTATTGCTATATGTGAACTGAGTTGCTGATAACTCCTAGACTGGTGTGAGTCCATGAGACTGCTGATAGTCCCTAGGGTTGCTGATAACCCATGAGGTATGCTGTTAATCCATATGGCATGTTGTTAGCCCACTGGGAGTACAGATATTCCTCAGGGTTGCTGTTAACCCATAGTTGATTATATTGTGTGTTGTATGTGACATTCGGGACTGCTGATAGTTCCAGGGCTGCTGTTAAAACATATCTGATTATTACGCTGTGTTCTATGAGATATTTTGGGGGACTAACTAAGCTTTGTGCTTACAGTTGTAGATTAAATATTTTGCAGATACTTATCGAATTGCTAAGGCAGGACTGTACACACACATAAATCGATTTATGATTTGAGTTTCCGTATTGTCTTCTTTAACTTTGATTCTTGAATAATGATTTATGAACAAATGATTTGACTCGAATGTAATTTTATTAAAATGGAAGTTTAAATTACTCTAAAAATGAAAAATTTAGCATGAGATTTTTAGATGTTACATTCCATGTAAGTTGAAAACTTTTTGGATCCTACCCACAGTTTTTACAAAACTACATGGACAAATTTTAAAGTGTTTACGAATTCAATTGGTTCATATCAATTGAAGTCAATTGGATTTTGCCAGATTTTGGTTAAAACTGAAAGTGAATTATCCAACTAGTATTCTCTCATATTGTTGATTTTGAAAATCGAAAGTTTCAAATTATTGATTTGTATATTGTAATTGCATGTTGGTGGAGTGAATATGGTAAGCTCTTCCAAACCGACATATACCAACAACCTGAAAAGGGAAAAATAAATTTACAAATAAGATGTTCTCCCTCTTTTTACACTATAGGATGTAAATTTAGTATATTGAACATGGTTTCTGAAATTTCGAAGTCGACCCTGATTTTTACGTTAATCGTCATCTATAAAAACAGAATGTTCTAGCATGGTGAAGCATTGATCTCTCTCCAGATTACTGCATCAAATATTATTTAGGGTTTTGTTGTTGTTGTTTTGTTAACACAAATAGTATTTTAATTATATTAATTATGATGATTATATTAAGTTAAGAATTACAATTCTATTAATAATATTCAATATTAATATTATTTTCAACGCTCTAATAAACTTTTTATGTGGCAGTTTATTAAAATTGATACACATGTATGTATTTGCGTCGACTAAGGTCTAATGTATTAAAATAAATAAGGCATAAAATATTATAGTATTATCAAAGGACTGTATTATAAAATTTTATGTAAAACCAGGGGGCAGGAATAGAATTTTATCAATTTTGTGTTAATTGTGGAGCCAACTTGTAAGATGATGCTTGGTTCAAAGAGTATGGACCGCTTCTTGCAATAAATGCATGAATCTTCTTCTCATGCATTATGACGTTTTTTTTATGAACAGACAACTTCAAAGTAAACGTTTGGACCTGGATGCTAAAAGTTTGTGGAGGTTCTTATTAAAAAAAAAAAAAAAGTTTGTGGAGGTTCTTAGAAAAAAAAAATATGTGATTGTAGCGAAAAATCGGTGGTTATTTCCTTGGAAATGCCATTAACGACAAATTTCCGACGAAAACAGCAGTCCATAGGAGAAAACGTGTGGGTAAATATTCAACAGATTTCTTATAGAAATTGTGGCAGTTTTTGTGATATTTCGTGAGGATTCTTACGGATTGTTCCGATGGAATTTGTGTCTAAGGCTATGTTTGGCATACTAGCTGAAAAGCTAGCTGATAGCTGAAAAAACCAGTTGTTAAATAAATAGCTAGTTCATAGCTGAAAAGCTAACCGATAAAAAATGGCGTTTGGTAAAAACTAGCCGAAAAGCTAGCTGAAAGATATATAAAATGATATAAAAAGACATTTAAAATAATATGTTTCTATAATTAATTAAGGGGTATATTTAGAAAAATTTTAAAAAACTCCTAAAAAATTACTGCTGTGTTTGGCGCGCCACAGCTAACTGATAAGCTAGCTTATTTTTCGAGCTTTTTTATGTTGTCGTGTTTGGTAAGCCAAAAAGTAGCTTATAAGCTAGCTTTTTGAAAAGCTACTTAAACTAGCTTTCTAGGAGTTATTTTAAAATTTTCCAAATACACCCCTTAATTAATTATAGAAACACATACTCATACATGTCCTTTTATGTAATTTTATATATTTCAGCTAGCTTTTCAACTAGTTTACCAAACGTTATTTTTTATCAGCTAGCTTTTCAGCTATCAGCTAGCATTTCAGCTAGTACGTCAAACATAGCCTAAGTAACTTTTTAAAAAGCTAGCTTATAAGCTACTTTTTGACTTGTCAAACATGACAAGTTAAAAAAAACGTGAAAAATAAGCTAGCTTATCAGCTAGTTGTGGCGCGCCAAACACAGCTTAAGTTAGCAACATAATTTCGTCAATAATATGTCAATAAAAATGGTGGTATTTAAAGAAAATGGCTTAGTAAACCAAGGAAGGATGATGCAGATGGTGTATTTTTGTATAATGTTTATAGATCTTCATTTTTTTTTGAAACGACGGAGTTATATTAAATTGTGTACCAGGGAATGTTAGACCAGGTCAGATAGACTTCGCAGCCCGGAATGGCCACTCTTTCAACGAATCTAAATTCCCCACTTTGGTCTGAGCAATGCTCAAACCCGCCACCTCCAGGAGAAAATCCAACAAGGAGGAAAACCTGGATGCATCACCCAACTGAACTAGAGATCATATGCTTATAGGCATGAGAAAACGGACTAAACCGGCAGGAACCGGCCCGACCCGGGAACCGGCTTCGGCCAAAATCAAGAACCGAACCGGCCCGGTGGTTCTACCGGTTCCGGTTCCGGGTCCGGTTTTTGTCGGGTTTTCGATTTTGGAACCGATGTGATTTGACACGCTTCTTTGAGGGGGTTGTAACTCATTCAGTTTTTAACCAAATCAAGCGTTTTTATAGTCTAAACTTAACTACAAAACCTAATCTACATATAGGAAAAAAATTCAGTTCAAAACAAGTTAAATTGAGTGAGTTATGCACATTTTAACAACAAAGTCAGATTACATTTAATTGTTGAAACATAAAAAAAATCTGATTTGATACCATTCCTTGCAGGGCTTGTAACTCATTCAATTTTTAATCAAATCAAGCGTTTGTATAGTGTAAACATAACTACAAATCCTAATATACATGTAGGAAAAAGATTCAGATCAAAACAAGTTAAATTGAGTGAGTTATGCACATTTGAATAACAAAGTCAGATTACATTTAATTGCTGAAACATAAAAAAAATTCTGATTTGACACTCTTCCTTGCGGGGCTTGTAACTCATTCAATTTTTAATCAAATCAAGCGTTCTTATAGTCTAAACTTAACTACAAATAATAATCTACATGTTGGAAAAAGTTTCAGGTCAAAAAAAGTTAAATTGAGTGAGTTATGCAACTTTCAAATTTTGAGTGAGTTATCTCGTCCGGTTCCCGGTTTTGGGCCGGTTCCAACGACCGGTTCTTACCGGGTCCCGGTTCCAAAAATTGACGAAATTATAGTATCGGCCCCAGCCCGACCGGTTCCATCGGGTTCCGGTTCCGGGACCGGTTCCGGCCGGTTCCCCGGTCCATATGCTCATCCCTATATGCTTATATTCGTAGGCTAAATACAATAAATAATAATGTAGTTTTTTAACTTTTCATATAGTATTGTATTTTCATATATTCTAATTACAACAATGCAATATTAAATTATTCATATTGGATGAGTTTTTATTTATTTATTTATTTATTTATTTATTTTTTCTTTTCAGGGAACTTGTTAATTAACGAATTATTATCTCATGGGGTTTCATCCATTTACAAGTCTCATAAGAAAAACAAATTTAAAAAACTCTTCCAATTCGATAAATTGGAATGAATTTAGTAAATATTCTATTCTTTTTCAATAGGTATAGCCTCTTTTGGAATATTTATAGCCTTTTTTATATAAATAAATTTATTCATCTTTTCAAAATTTGGAGATAAAATGAACTTCTTCATTTTATGGTTTTTTATTTAGCTTTATTTATGAAAAACTCCAATAACAAGATTTTATATTATAAATGCTCATACAACATTGAAATGATATGCTGGTTTTTTCAAAATACAATATCATGAAATAATTTAGTAGAATATTATTTTAATAAGAAAATATAAAATAGAGTAAATAATAGTCTTGGTCCTTATGGTTTGCACATAATAACAATTTTGGTCGTACCATTGGAAAAGTAATATCATTGGTTCCTATAGAGGTTTTCGTATCATTAGTGATCCCTACGATCGTTACTGTTTAGCAACCTTCCTTTATATATATATATATATATATATATATATATATATATATATATATATATATATATATATATATATATATATATATATATATGAAAAAGTTCGATAGAGAACCATTATTAATCAGAGAACCAAGGAACCAATCTAAAACGTCAGAATTTAAAGCGATCAACGGCAAAAGAAGGGTTGTAAACTTTTATAATAGACGCATATGTACCGGATTATAACAAAACCCACTTTTTTTTTCATTTAAATTATTTTTTAGGCCAAGTTTTTTATCGAAAAAAAAACCGAATATACCTTTGTTCACGATTTTTCGTCATCTTTCCATAGAGATCCATGATGATATATAAAAAACAAACTTTTTTTTTTGAAAAAAACCCACTTAATTTTCTTAGTTTTTTCAATATTTAAGTTTATTTTTATAAAAAAAACTAATTATACCAAAAATATTAATTTTTTGTACTCTATTAATAAACATCAACATCGATTAAAAAAAAAAAATAACCCGAACAGTGTAGATTCACACTGTGAATCTAAACTGTAAATATTTTAATTTTTAACATTCATAATATGAAAAAATCTCGAACAGTTCAGATTCACATTGTGAATCTAAATTACTATTATGCACACTGTGAATCTAAACTGTAAATATTTCAAATTTTAACATTCACAATGTGAAAAAGCTCTGATCAGTTCAGATTCACATTGTGAATCTGACTTATTATTATGCACAGTATGAATCTGAGGAGGTTCACAATGTGAATCTGAACAGGTTTACAATATGAATCTGAATAGGTTCACAATGTGAATCTGAACTGAAATATCGTTTTTTTTAACATGAATATGAATCTATGTTTAAAAAGTCCAAAAAAATATGAATTTTGGTATATTTATTAATTTTTTTCTATAAAAAAATAGACCTTAACTGTTTTCATCAAAGAAAATGAAGTGTGTTTTTTTCGAAAAAAAAAGTTCGTTTTTTATATATCATCATGGATCTCTATGGAAAGAGGACGAAAAATCGTGAACAACGGTATATTCGGTTTTTTTTTTCGATAAAAAACATGGCCAAAAAAAAATTTTAAAAGAAAAAAAGTGGTGGGTTTTTTTGTAAAGGGTGGATTTTTTGTATAATCTGGTGTGTGTGCGTCCAATGTAAAAGTGTACATCTATTTCCTTGGCCGTTGATTGTTATAATTTCTGACGCTCACGATTGGTTCCTTGGTTCCTTTGTTAATTATGGTTCTCTATTGAACCTCACCCTATATATATATATATATATATATATATATATATATATATATATATATATATATATATATATATATATATATATATATATATATATATATATATATATATATATATTGATGAAAATGCCCTTGTTTTTTTTGTTCTTTTCTTACTTTTTTCCTTTGACCAAATTTCCTAAAAAATAAAACATTAGGGACCAAAACTGAAACCTGGTGTCTAAACCTACCGACGACCTCTTCACTTTCCCAACTGTCGATCTCTTTCCTTTCCCTATCCTCTCGTCTGCCTAATGCGATCTCTTCACCACCTGTATATAAACCGACCCCTAACCATGGAACACACACCTTTGAAACTTCTCCTGTAGCACCCATCATCCTCACCACAACTACACCATGAATGCCAAGGAAATTAAATATGCCCTCTAAGCCCTCATTGACAAAGAACGCCAGACGAAAACAACTATGATGGAGCTGTATAAAAAACTCCAATATGACTTCAATATGAAGAAACAAATGATGAAAGAACTCACGTCCAACCCCTTTCGTTCCAAAATCCTCCACTTTGATTCCCGTAGGTCAGATGTGGAGCTCATGAGAACCCTACTAACGGCTATGTAAACCATGGTACAGACAATCACCACTGATGAAGGAATGATGGAATATGTCTGCGACGAATGACGCACCCCTGTTGACGGCTATATGAAGCATTTGGAAATATCTTTTGCATAGAATGTTAACTTAGCCACTATATATATGTCATTTCCTATTTCTGTTCCCTCTTTCTTAGAACGCCTATGAAAAATCAGGCCTTTTGGTTGTACTAATCCACATGGGATGAAGGATATAATGAAAAAACCAATGCGGTATGAATCAATTTGTCCAATCTGTGTGTTCATTTATGATTGATGATTTTGCGCGTTGTTGGGCATATATAGGAGTTAACTAGAGTTAGGTCTTGGATATTAGGTGAAAAAGATAACATGAAAACCATGGATGATGTTATGAATGTGCAATGGAGTTATGATGATGGAAGGGACAAGACTTATATCAAACGTGTGATTTTGTCATCCAATAACTTTGTCTTGTTTTGTGTTATTACCATGAGTATATACTTTCATACATAATCTGGATTGATATATTTCTTATGATAATTGTATTAGGTCCAAGGATGTTTGAATCATTTGTTGTGTAGTTGTTATCTAGAGTGAAGTGAAGTGTTAGGTGGTGTAGTGGTGATTGGTAATAGTGATAATGGTGTTATGGTGGTTGGCGATGGTGATTAGTGATGATGATGACATGTCCCCTCTATTATCAAAATTAAGAGGGTTGATCAATTCGTTTCTTGGAAAGAAAATGAAATGGTTTCTATAATTGTTTGGTTTTCCACGGTGGAAGAAAATGAGAAAGACATAGAAATAGAATTTCCCCTAAAATCGTGTCTATAAGTGGCGGTAGGGACGATGGTGGCAGGTGGGTGGTGGTGGTGGGTGAGTAGTGGTGGAAGAAGGGTATTTTCATCCTTTCTAAATATTTAACAACCCTTTGTTATTGCTATTTGAGTAGTTTTTAGGATATTTTAGGATTATATGTGGGTATATATTTGCACTAGAACAACTAATCTTTAAAAAACCATAATTCTAAAGTTGTCCGGAACGACTCCAAAATACCCAAAACATGTCCATAATATGTAGAACAACTCCGTAATGTGTAGAACTATTCCGAAATGGTATTCTGGAATGCTTTTGTCCGGAACACAACAATTGTATTCCGAAATTTTGTTCCATATTGTTGTCTGGAACATATTTATTTTACTTTGGAACCTGAAATAAATTCCTAATTATATATCCTTTCATTGTAGCATAACAATACATATGAAGCGGTTTTCACTACATCATGCACACCCGAGGTCACACGAGAAATCATGGCCTATTTACACACAACAGAACATGCGACCATGTTTAGGGTACCATGTTTTGGTGCTTATGTTATCATGTCGATGGGTTTCAAATGTCACCTTTTACTATGTCATCATCTTATGTGCAATGAAGTTACTACTTATCCTCGGGTTAACATGGAGGAGCTTCTATTTTGGTGCATGACTACCGAGTTTGCTTTGATATGAGAGCTTTCTGCTTTGTTACCGACTTGCGGTTCGGGGAGTATTTCTCGGCTACTTCATCTTTGACATAATCCATGTTGGAAATAGTGTTCAAGGTCATTAACTATTTTGGTAATATTTCTAATCATAGTGGGTCCTTTTGGGTTGGCCTCCTAACCCTAATAACAATAAGGAAATGGAGGAAAATAAGTTATTAATTTATTAAGTAATAAATAAATTAATTGGAAAGTATTTGGTAATTAATTAAACAGTTTTAATTAATTAAAGAGCTTGAATACTAATTAATTCCTAGAAATTAATTGGAATATTCCAGAAGCTCCTAAGACCTGATATGGATTGTTTTGAGAAGCCCTCGATAGGGATAGTACAAGTTTTGAATCAGATAAGAATTATCCTAAAGAGTTTAAATGTCTAAAGGATTTATTTACTGCCTATAAATAGATTGCTAGGGTTAAACCCTAACTGCTGTTTTGGTAAAAGATCAATCAAGGGGATATCAACCAAAGTGTATGAGAGGCTATGGTGTTGTAGTTAATTTAAGTATCGAATTGAGATTAAAATGACATAAGTGATTTACAAGGAAAGCCCTTGATCCTTGATAGGATCTCCGACATAAAAGCTTGGGAGGTGATAATGATCACCTGCCTTGTTGGATCTTATTGATTTTAATACAAATTACAGAGACGATGATAAAAAAGCGAGTACAAGTGTTTTCAGTAGGTCTCGGTGTGTTTGTAGTGTGAGTTATATATGTGTACTTATAGTCTAATCTGAGTAACTAGAAGTCTGATATTTCCGGGGTCCTCTTGAGTAAGTATTTGCGCGTTGCTTTGACTTGATGTTTCTGGGTCTTAAGCTTGAGTGAAATGATTCTTCGGACTTAAAGAGTCTTGAGCTGACTATTTCTGCATACATTAAGAATAAACAAGAAATATAGCCATTAATCTTGTTAGGAAATAATGATAATGATCAAGATCCTGGTGTATGTTTTGGGATCCTGAGATTCCTAAAAGATATGGAGTCCTAGATAGGGTTAAGGATCTTCACCCCTAACAGTTGCCCTCAACTTTGTAACATCCTGTTTCGAGAAGTTCTTATTTCATAAATTTATTCTTAGGCTGCCATGGCGTGGTGGGGCTTGACCACGACGTGGCATTATTTTCTTGACCGCAGGTTTAATTGAATCGCCATGACGTGGCAATGGGTGCCACGACATGACAGTCGATTATAGAGAAAACCTAATTCCTGGGCTTTGGACCATATATAAAGGACTTAATTGCTAGGGTTTCAGCCTCCATTACCCTCTCCAGACCTGAAATCGTAACCCAAGCCTCCCTTCAGTTATATTGAGCTTTTTATGGTGTCTGGTTGCATTTTGAAGGAAGGAAAACAAGGTGCTAGCACAAGACCAACCAACAACTCCTCCATATGCTTGGAATCACTCTCTAGACCATTTGTAAGTCCTCAAGTCTCCTTTTTGATGATTCTATGGTTGTAGATCTAAGCTTCTTAGCTTATTTTGTTCACCTTTTTGCTCAATTTGACCTTAAATGGAATCTCGATCTAGTATTTGAAACCCTTCTGGAGTTGGTTTTGCTATGGAATTTGAGGAAAACTGCTTAATGGTTAACCATGTCATGAGTTTTTCCCTTATAAGACCTTGGTTTGGAGATCTTGTATTATCGAAGTGTCTTAATGGATAAAGTTGGAAACTTTATCCATTCAGGTGTTGAGAGGGAGTGGATCTAGATTTTTGAGCCTTTGATTTTGATTTAAACGAAGCTTAACTCGATTAAGGTAATCAGACTGCTCACCACGGCGTGACACTAGGCCACCACAACGTGGCGAGAAAGGGGTCAGTCGATTGTTTTGTCATCTTATGCCCACATCGTGGCTAAGGAAGACCATGAAGTGGAGGCCAACTTGTTTGATTTCGACTTTGATTTGGGTTGACTTTTGGCCAACCCTCCTTAGCTTGGGACGGTAGACTAAGAGATACCTGGTTTGACTATCTAGGTGTGGTGTAGCACTTGCCTAGGCTAGCAGTGAGACCAACATCATTTGACTATTGTCTGAGAGGTGAGGTCCTTCACTGTACTCCTGGGTCGAAAGCACCAATGTCGGCCCAGAAGATTATGTTTGTAGGATGATAGTTGTGTTTGTGACACTTATTGTTATACTTGTATGTGTTTGTTGTCTTTATGACTCTTGCTGATATGATTGTATGCTTAGCTGTAGGGGTGAAATACACCCGATACCGGTTGAAAGAGGCCAGGGGGAATAGACCCAATATCGGTTGAAAGAGACGGAAAGGGGTGAAATAGACCCAATACTCGTTGAAAGAGACCGAAGGGGGGGTGAAATAGACCCAGTACCAGTTGAAAGAGACCGAAGGGGGTGAAATATACCCAATACCGGTTGAAAGACACCGAAGGGTGTGAAATAGACCCAATTCTGTTTTGACTGTTATGTATGTATGGTATGGGGTATTTTGGGGAAACTCACTAAGCTTTGTGCTTACATCTTTATGTTTATGGTTTTAGGTGCTTCCAGTTCGAAAGGGAAGGGCCCGACATGATCGCACCCCATCTACGAACATCCTGCATTTTATGACATGATTTGTACTCTGATACCTATTTTAAACTTTATCATGTTTTGATGGGTTTTTGAAATGAATGAATGATGTTTCTGTTTTTTTAAAAAAGGAAAATTTTACTCGGTAATTTTTTGGACGTTACATGTTGGTATCAGATCCTTGGTTTAAAGGATTTGGGCACACTCTCAGGTGTGTCTGAACTCAAACTGAGGATTTCTAAAATCGTTTAAAAGAAACTGATTTTCTAAAAAGGTTTTCTAAGAAATGGGGTGTGATGCGTGCAATCAGCCGAGCTCAAGTAAGTTTTCCCAAAATACCCATACATGTAATATGCTTATTGTTTTGGTATGAGTATGTGAGAATTGCATGCTAGATTAATGTTAAGGATCTGCTTAGGATTTGCATGATAGAATGCTAGGAGACTCTTAGGATTTGCATGATAGAATGCAAGGAGACTCTTAGGGATCTACAGTTTGGGTATGCAAGACTTTGTCTTAGGATTTGGTCAAGTCGGGGATGCAAAGAAAGTTTCCATCAGATGTATGTGCTTAGGAATGCATGAGTTATCTTCATGGTAGGAAGCTATTGTACAAGGAGCTCGTTGTGGCCAGTGGTTCCTTTCGGGATGCCGATGAATAGATCATGAGGCGTTTGGGACTCTCACGTTGAGTATCGGTTGTTAAGGGATTCGTCAACTTATTGTATAGGTTACTACCTATTGTGTAGGCTAGGTTGTTATTGATCGGTAAATCATCTTCAGAGTTTGGTGTGTTTAGTTCTGCTTGGGTTTTGGTTCAGTAGTGTATTGGATCATTTTTAACGCCCGCAGATCCGGGCTAGTCAATTTAGACACAATAAGCGTCAAAAATGACTTTCTGATAGAAGATTATTTAGAGTAAATAATTTTAACCAAGTTATAGTATATGTCACAAGGGTTTCATACATATAAAGAATGCCGAAATCCGAGTTATAACGAAGAAATTATGACCCGTCGAAGTTTTACGGCAAAACCGGCACGACACCGGGAATTGTAAAAGTGAATTTTTGATAAATTACTTTTTAGCCTTAGGGATATAAACAAAAGTCGTAGTATATGTTAGACCGAGAACGTACATAAAAAGAATGTCCAAGGCTTACTTCGAATGGGGAAGTTATGATTTTTCTAATATTTGGCATAACAGTATGCAGCCCGGAATTCGAATTTTAGATCGACCGATTTTTAGCCGACACAACCTAAATGGGAATTGAATATCTCATTAATAGGAGTTCAACGATAAAAATATAGTAAAAAACGGAGTCCGTATGTAGAAGATATGAATTTTACACGGTCGTTAAACAGTATAATCTTCTCATACTGTTAAATTTAAAATCTGTCGAGAATTAGCTGATGGAGTCAAAAGGAGAGTTGTAGATCTTGTCAATACGTATGCGTGGATATAAATAACATTGAAAACGGAACTCATATACGAAGTTACAGAATTTAGAAGTCGGAAGGGTGCTTCTGCGAAGGAGGTGACGTGGCACAATCTGAGCCCTTGCTTTCTCCCCAAGCCTTGCCACCAGATGGTGACATGTGGTAAACCAACTCGACGATTTGGAGTCTTAGAACTCGCCAAGTTGAGCCATTTTTCAGCCTATAAATACCATGCGAGGCTCACTCATTTTCCTCACACCTCAACCATTCTCTCTCTCTCTCTCTCTCTCTCTCTCTAACTTCTGTCTAAACCTCTCCCAAAGCCC
This sequence comes from Lactuca virosa, assembly GCF_052849685.1. Classification (NCBI taxonomy): domain Eukaryota; kingdom Viridiplantae; phylum Streptophyta; class Magnoliopsida; order Asterales; family Asteraceae; genus Lactuca; species Lactuca virosa. The sequence continues at coordinate 64,289,349 of NC_136433.1, forward strand.
TAGTAACTCCTAATTGCTAGAGGAAAGCCCCGAAGCGCCAGAAGTCTTCGAAAAGAAGAGCTTTTCGGCTCAGAAGTTCTGCCCCCGGAGAGCTCGGTTCCGAGCCAAACCCTCGGTAAGTGAGATATGCTTACCCTACTCTAAGTATAGCTTATGTTTATGTTTATTATTATTATTATGAACTTATAAACAATATATATATATATATATATATATATATATATATATATATATATATATGTATATATATATATATATATATATATATATATATATATATATATATTATAAAATATAATATACAAAGTGTTAGTATAATATCTTTTAACTACTCGCGGTACGAGAAATTTGGTTTGAAGGGTCGCATAGGGTTGTTGGATTTCAGAAGTGCTATAATGCCAAAATGGTCCCGCCCTCCGGTGTTTCATGTCCAGCCCCTGTCTGTACATAGTGGTTGAAAAGTATTGTTTAACACTTATAAAACAATATCGCTCGTAAATAGTCATTATAAATATTAGACTAAAATCTAGCGGTAATGATACTAGGTTTTGCCGAAGGAAAATAGAATTGTTAGAAGCGAAGCGCTGCCCGAGTTTGGGAATCATCACTTTAACAAGTGAATGCATAGTTACTCTCATCTTACACATAGATATGAAATATTTAATATAAATTACATGCTATGTGTGTATATTATATGTGTTCTTGATAATTATGCTGGATGAACAAAACATACATGTTTTATTCGATTTAAACTGTATACATATTTTATACCTATAATTATGATGGGTAAAGATGGCTAGATGAAAGATGAGATGAGAGATGTAATATGAGATGAATGATGAGAGATGAAAGATGATATAGATGATGAGAGGTGAATGATGATAAGCTTTGACCCAAACGATGACCCAGTCATCTAGTAGAGTATAGATGACAACCACAGACTATTCTAGACAGTCCAGTGGAACGCTAGCAGGCTCGCAACCTGTAGGTGTTTTTGAACTACGTGTTCACCAGATGAACTCTAAACATCCTGGCAGCTACGCCTAATGGATAATATTGGCAGACGTGCCTAACTTTTGAACTACGTGTTCATCGGATGTATTCTAAAAACCCTAGCAGCTATGGAATTAGTGTCTCATGAAAGAACAGTGTCAGCCGTGCCTAGCATCGATAGCTATGGACTTAGTACCTGTTAAATAAACCCTGGTAGCGATGGACTTCGTGCCTATTCCTTAGGACAATCCTTAGGAATGAATGAGTGTGTAATAGATGATTCTTAGGGTAGATCCTTAAGAAATAAAGAAGATAATGGGGATGGATAATTGGGTTAATTGTTTGATGATGAAACATAATAACTTTATTATTGTGGGTTGAAAACCCCATGTACTCACCAGGTTTCACAACCTGACCCACTCAGTTTATTTGCATCAAAGGTGTCGATACGAAGCTACATTACACTTAGAGATTAAAGGGGATGTAAATCACTAGTGAAAATGAATGTAAGGTCTTTTTATGCTTATGTTTCTTTATTGACGATGACATCCCAAAGTTTTAATATAAAAAAAATACATTTCTTCGGAAATGCTTTGATAATATGTTTATCATGTTTTCTAGGAACAAATTCTGTAATATATTCTTTAAAATGAATACTCTGATTTTCAAATAAGCATAAATAATTTTTTTTAAATGTCCGTGAATTTGGGGATGTCACATCATTGGATCTGTTGTCAATGCATTCTCGACCGTTGGTTATTTTGTTCATCGTCAATGGTTGAGGTTCTTCGAAGGTTTCAAGTTGTATTCGTTGAACTTCAATGGATGCGTCAACCTATCGTCAAATTCTAGATGGTTACTATTTGGTTTTCGGGTATGGGTACCTTCAATTATTGGTTATGGAAGTATTGTTCATAGCGGGTTCATGCTAAGTAGATGTCGTTGGCTATTGGGAGTTCGGGTGTTGGGGCGGTGTCGTTAGTTTTTCAGGTGTGACTCTAGATGAGCGTAGAATCCAATTTTGGGGCATCTCAGGGTTGGTCTTTGGATTGATCCAACCCGGGGTTTTGGCAACAAATCTGGATAATTTTGGAAGTTTTATCGAGCAAGTAAAATATTAGTGGGATCTGTTCATTTTTAATCGAGGTGTGGGATCTTGTATCGGTCGTTCATGATAATTTTCTGCTAACGATTGAGGTTCGTCATTTTGTTAGATGATCTGGTACCTCACCCTTTGGGTAAGGTTGTGAGGAAGAAGGAATGCAGTAGATCCAAGGTTTGTTTTATGTCTCCTCTTGGGGGTGTACATTGTGGTAGTGCCTCGATTATGGTCACGAGGTAGTGTATGTGGACTGAGTGTGACGGCATGAGAGCACTTGATTTGGATTATTGACATGGTTCTTATTTGGTTCATAACTTTTGAATTGGAACAAGAGTACAATCGCCTATCACATTCTTTGGTTGTGTGCAACCATGTTTTCGTCTGATTTTACTTTGGTAATAGCCTATAATGTGAAAGGAATTATATGTGATAAAAGGATATGGCCCGTGTTCTGTTTGGTTAGTGTTGAGGGGGATGTTGATTGGGATCATGCAAGTCGGTGAATTGGCGGTTGAGTATCTTTAGGCCCATGTTGTGCTGGCCGTGAGTCTTTAGGACAGTGATAGAATAGCGACGAGATTCACGCAGTACCTTGAGCTAATTGTTCTAGTGGCTATAGGGTGCCATGATGTATCGTGGACCGATAGTCTTGTTGGCATGTTTAGGTGTTAGTGCATTTTTCGGAGTTGGGAGACTCAGTGACCAGCTGGTTTGGATCGTGTGGAAAGTAAAAGGTTGTTAGGAGTATTAATTGTGCATCAGAATTATCTTGCTGAATGTTTGCATTATGAACCCTGTTTACTTTCGGGTTGTTCATTAGGAGTTTGGTTACCGATGTTAGTTATCTTTTCTGAAATCTCGATTCATGGGGTTCGTTGTAATTGTCTCGAGCAATTTTTTTTCAGGTGGATGTACACCTGAGATAATGAGAGACTTGGATGAAATGCGAGATTCATGGATTGAACATCATTACGCTCATGGGAGCAGTGGGTTCGTGATGACTTGTCAGGAAGTTTAGTGTATGTGTAAGGTTTTTGGGCACAACTTTTGGTTTTGAATTGGTTGAAATTCACGATCGACATGTTTTGAGTATTTCTTTCTACATGATTTGGTGGTATTCCTAGTCAGGGAACTAGCGGTAGGTACGAAGAATGGATGATCATCAGACCTAGGGTATGGTTTCTGAAGTTTAGACTGATGGGTTCCCTTCTCGGGAAGTATATTATCGGATTTGGTTTGTAGTTGTAGTTCTGAGAGTTCCAGATTAGAGTGGTTTTTTATAGAAGTGAGGTCATGCAGTTAGGGAGAGAAGGAACATTTTTTGGTTGAGCATTTTCAAGTTATTGGGTCGTTGGTTGATAGTTGTGGGTTCCAGAGTGTTCTCTCAAGTTTCTATATAATATGCCTTGGTGTCAAGATGGTTAGAGAGAGCTTATGGAAATGTTGGTGTTGCTTCAGAGATCTTAACCAAAACAGATTTAGAGGACGAAATCCAATTTAAATGGAGGATAACTGTAACATCCTATTTCAAGAAGTTATTATATTTCAGAAATTTATTCTTGGCTTGCCACGACATGGTGGGGCTTCACCACGACGTGGCATTATTTTCTTGACCGCGAGTTCAAATGACTCGCCACGGCATGGCAACCGATTTTAGAGAAATCCTAATCCCTGGGCTTTGGGCCCTATATAAAGGACTTAATGGCTATGGTTTTGCCTCCATCACCCTCTCAAGACATTAAATCGTAACCCTAGCCTCCCTCTTGTGATATTGAGCTTTTTGTGGTGTTTAGTTGCATTTTGAAGGAATGAGAAGAAGGTGCTAGCCCAAAACCAACCAAAAACTCCTCCCTATCCATGGAATCACTCTCTGTACCATTTGTAAGTCCTCAAGTCTCCATTTTGATGATTCCATGGTGGTAGATCTAGATTTATTATCATATTTTGGTCCATAAGTGATTTTTGGTTGATTTGATGTGATAACGGTTGCAACTTTTTGACTCTCCTGAGTCCCATGAGTAATATATCTTGTGCATCTAGATTTTGGTTGAGATATTTAGCCTTGCACGAGTTTTGGTCACTTTTTTGCTCAATTTGACCTAAAATGGAATCTACACATGTATTTGACATGCATGTCTATATAGCACCAAAATTTATGCTAGATCTACTATTTGAAACCCTTATGGAGTTGGTTTGGCTATGGACTTTGAGGAAAAGTGCTTAATGGTTAACCAAGTCATGAGTTTTACCGTTATTAGACCTTGGTTTGAAGATCTTCTCTTAACGAAGTGTCTTAATAGGTAAAGTTGGAAAGTTTATCCATTGAGGCGTTGAGAAGGAGTGGATCTAGATTTTCAAGCCTTTGATTTTGACTTAAAAGTAGCTTAACTCGATTAAGCTAATTAGACTACTCACCACAGTGTGGCACTAGGCCACCACAACATGGCGAGAAAGGGGCCAGTCAATTGTTTTGTCATCTTATGCCCACATTGTGGCCAAGGAAGACCACGACGTGGAGGCCAACTTGTTTGATTTCGAGTTTGATTTGGGTTGACTTTTGGCCAACCCCTTAGCTTTGGAAAGTAGACTAAGAGTTACCTTGTATGACTATCTAGGTGTAGTGTAGAATTTGCCTAGGATAACGGTGAGTCCAACAACATTTGATTAGTGTCTGAGAGGTGTGGTCCTTCACTGTACTCGTGGGTCGAAAGCACCAATGCCGACCCACAATATTATGTTTGTAGGATGATAGTTGTCTTTGTGACACTTACTGTTTTGCCTGTATGTGCTTGTTTTCTTTGTGAATCTTGCTGATATGATTGTATGCTTAGCTGTAGGGGTGAAATACACCTGATACCGGTCGAAAGAGGCCGAAGGGGGGGGGGGGGAATAGACCCAATACCGGTTGAAAGAGACAAAAAGGGGGTGAAATAGACCCAATACTGGCTGAAAGAGACCGAAGGGGGGGGGGGTGAAATAAACCCAGTACCGGGTGAAAGAGACTGAAGGGGGTGAATAGATCCAGTACCGGTTGAAAGAGACCGGAGGGGGTGAAATAGACCCAATTATGTTTTGACTATTATGTATGTATGGTATGGGGTATTTTGGGGAAACTCACTAAGCTTTGTGCTTACAACTTTATGTTTATGGTTTCAGGTGCTTCTAGTTCGAAGGGGAAGGGCCTGACATGATCGCACCGCATCTACCAACATCCTGCATTTTATGACATGATTTGTACTCTGATACCTATTTTAAACTTTATCATGTTTTGATGAGTTTTGAAATGAATGAATGATGTTTCCGTTGTTTTTAAAAATGAAATTTTTACTCGGTAATTTTTTAGAAATTACATGTGGGTATCAAAGCCTTGGTTTAAAGGATTCGGGTACACTCTTGGGTGTGTCTGAACTCAAACTGAGGATTTCTAAAATCTTTAAAAGAAACTGATTTTCTTAAAAGGTTTTATAAGGAAAGGGGTGCGATACGTGCAACTAGCCGAGCTTAAGTAAATTTTCCCAAAATACCCATACATGTGATATGATTATTGTTTTGGTATGAGTATGTGAGAATTGCATGCTAGATTAGTGCTAAGGACCTGCTTAGTAATTGCATGATAGAATGCTAGGAGAGATGCCTTTATATGCCTGTTGATTGAGCTTTTGGAACTGCGTGCTTGTATGGATTTCAAATTGTTTGATGGAATGGCCTGATTTAGGTGAGGCACTAGTTTAAATTAATCGATACTTGAATACTGATTGCTTTGTGCTTTTACGTACCTCCAATAATATGAGCTAACTATTAATAGAATACGTTAGGTTACATGTTGAGGGGATTAGATAATTTTAGAAGGTTAGGTTTAACTCTATTTCACACCTCTTATTTGAGTCCAATCGTTGTAGTATAAGACCTTATAGTCGAAGAAATATCTAGTGCATGTGGTATGTAATTATATTCGTGAGGTAGTTATAAGGTATTAGAGGGAGACTCTTCTACAACTGATGGTAGAAAGTGGTGTGAAGGGAACCCTAAGAAGAATGTTAGAATGTTCTTGTGTGAGCATTTTCGAGAGAGAGATTATAGAAGGAGAATCTAAGAAGATTAGCAATGTTGGTAGAAGTTCCTAACATCACAGACGCAAGTTGGTTGGAGGAGGCCTTTTTATGTTTTCTGTCCTCTAGAATGTTACTGCCCGAAAGTTTCTTGCTTTGTGCTTTGTGGGACCCATATTGATGTGGGCTAACTGTTAAATGAATATCTTAAGTTACATGCTGTAAAGTTTATATAATTCTAGAATGATTGATTTTTCCCTATTGCACAGCTCTCGTTTGAGTCTAACCGTTGCAGGGATGAGTCTTTTATTCGAAAGATTATTTATGTTTTGATGCATGTAAGTGTATTCATGAAGTAGTTAGTTGATATTAGTAGGGGGTCTTCAACAACTGATGGTTGGGTGAGGTGGGAATCCTAGGAGAGTCTAGGAAGTGAATTAGAGGAATTAGTGGGCTGTTTAGCGGTGTATATTCGTTTGAGAGCGAGTATATGTGATTGGATTTGGCGGTAGTGGACATTAGTAGTTACTTAGAGGATCCGAAACGATTATTAAGGAAAGTACGTATAGGTGTGGAAGGTACTACTGAAAGCACATGATTTGTAATCGAATTGAGGAAAACGTTCAGGGATTCAAAGGAGCTGATTAAGGGTATATTGTACTGTTCGTCACTATGATTCATTGCAATGTGTTTCCATCTTATTCGGTATATCGATTATGGTTGTTCACGATAAGGAAGGGCATGGTGATTTCTTGGGCCTTGGTGTCCATGTTAGTTTGGTTTTGAATAATGCAGACCTAGATGATTTAGTTGGTTTTAGGTTCTCGAGGGCCTTGCTCGGGGTAGTGCTTGTTGAGTCGCGGGACTCACGAAGAAAGTGATTGTGATGATCGGCTTGAGGCTTGCAGCCGGAGGCTGAGTGATTGGCACATGGATTGGTATGTCACTATCCATGATGGGGATTAAGTGTTTCCAAGTTTTTGTGTTAGAATGAATGAAACAGAGCAGACATGGAATTTTCAGTGTTGAAATGTAGAACCAACATGGGGATAGATAGTTGCAGTTTTTGGCGACAAGTTGGTAGTATTGGAATACAAAGGAGAATTTTTATGGTATGGTTGCCTTGAGATGAGATCAAAGGTCTGCTTTCTTTGAATTTAGTTAGGTAAGGTGCTAGTTGATCGTTTTAGGTGATCAAGGAGGTGAATTGGGAACGACAACTTTTGTTGTCTCTGATGTATCCTGACTAAGAGAATGATACTTCTTATATTTATTAGCAATTCTCATGATGAAATGTTTGTTGGGGATTTATAAGCGAGGTGGGTGGTAGTCCATTTGTTTTTAAATAAAGAATTGGAGCTATGAATAGACCGTCATAATTTTGCTTGTGCATCTGCAAGGGATTCTTGATGTTAGAGGTGGTTATGATTGGGAGGTTTCTGAGGTCTCCATCTGAGATTTGGAATATCTTTGAGTTTGCTTGGTCTTCATCTGGAAGATCATCTTGCATTGCGTTATACATTCCGAGAGTCACGGATGGTATGTATCTGGTTGAGTCGGTTGGAGTATTGCTTTGTTGCAATGTCAGTTGGTGGTAGTTCGAACACTAAATGGAGGAGAATAGGTTATTCTTCTTGGATGATCATCAATCGGTTAGAGTACATGGTTTTAGAAGGTTGCGTTATATGGACCTACGGTTTGGGTATGCGAGACTTTGTCTCAGGATTTGGTGAATTTGGGGATGGAAAGCAAGTTTCCAACAAATGTATGTGCTTAGGAATGCATGAGTTGTCTTCGAGGCAGGAAGCTATTGTACAAGGAGCTCGTTGTGGCCAGTGGTTCCTTTCGGGATGTTGATGAATAGATCAAGGGGCGTTTGGGACGCTCACGTTGTGTATCGGTTGTTGAGGGATTCGTCAACTTATTGTATAGATTATTACCTATAGTGTAGGCTAGGTAGTTATTGATCACTAAATCATCTTCAAAGTTTGGTGTGTTTAGTTCTGCTTGGGTTTTGGTTCAATAGTGTATTGGATCATTGGATCCGTTGTCAATGCATTCTCGACCGTTGGTCATTTTGTTCATCGTCAATGGTTAAGGTTCTTCGAAGGTTTTGAGTTGTATCTGTTAAAGTTAATGGGTGCGTCAACCTATCGTCAAATTATGTATGTTTTCTATTTGGTTTTTGGGTATGGGTACCCTCAATTGTTGGTTATGGAAGTATTGTTCATAGCGGGCTCGGGCTCACCAGTTGTCCATGGTTATTAGGAGTTCGAGTGTCGGGGCGGTGTCGTTAGTTTTTCAGGTGTGACTCTAGATGAGCGTAGAATCCAATTTTGGGGCATGTCAGGGTTGGTCTTTGGATTGATCCAACCCGGGGTTTGGAAACAAATCTGGATAATTTTGTAACTTTTATCGAGCTATTTACATATTAGTGGGACCTGTTAGTTTCAATCGAGGTGTGAGATATTGTATCGGTTGTTCATGAGAATTTTTTGCTAACAATTGAGGTTCGTCATTTTGTTAGATCTGCTGGTACCTCACCCTTTGGGTAAGGTTGTGAGGAAGAAGGAATGCACTAGATCCAAGGTTGGTTTTATGTCTCCCCTTAGGGGTGTACATTGTGGTAGTGCCTCGATTATGGTCACGAGGTAGTGTATGTGGACTGAGTGTGGTGGCATGAGAGCACTTGATTCGGATTATTGTCATGGTTCTTATTTGGTTTATAACTTTTGAATCATAACAAGTGTACGACAACCTATTGTCATGGTTCTTATTTGGTTTATAACTTTCATCTGATTTTTCATTGGTAACAGCCTGTACTGCGAAAGGAAATATGTGTGATAAAAGGGTATGGCCCTTATTGTGTTCGGTAAGCGTTGAGGGGGATGTTGATTGGGTTCCTGCAAGTCGGTGAATTAGAGGTTGAGTATCTTTAGGCCCCTGTCGTGCTGGTCGTGAGTCTTCAGGACAATGATGGAATAGCGGCGAGATTCACATAGTACCGTGAGCTTATTTTTCTAGTAGCTAGAGGGTGCAACCATGTATCGTGGACTACTGGTTGTATGATTCATATGGGTGGAACCCAATATTCATTTGATTGATACTATTAGGTGTCAGATCGTTAGTCTTCTTGGCATGTTTAGGTTTTAGTGAATTCTTGGGAGTCCGTAGAATCAGTGAATTGGTGGGTTGCACCTGATCCTACATCGGCTGGGAAGGAAACGAAACATTCCTTAAACGGGTGTGGATACCTTCCCTGTCACAATGAGTTTTAAAGCCGTGAGGGTAGCATTTCCCATAAGAACTCTGCAGTTAAGCGTGCCCGGGCGAGAGCAATCCTGGGATGGGTGACCCCCTGGGAAGTTTTCATGTCGGGAGCCCAAAGCGGACAATATTGTGATACGTGCTAGAGGGGGATGTTACAAATGACATCAGAGTTGGGGCACGAGTCGATGTGTTCGACGAGGATGTCGAACCTTATAATATGGGGTGAAGGTGGGTTGCATCCGATCCCACATCGGCTTGGAAGGAGAACAAAACGTTTCCTTCTAAGGGGTGTGGATACCTTGTCACAACACGTTTTAAATCCGCGAGGACATTAGATCCCATAAGAACTTTGCATTTAAGCATGCTCAGGCGAGAGTAGTACCAGGATGGGCGATGCCCTAGGAAGTCCTCGTGCCGAGTGGACCAAAACGGACAACATTATGATACGTGTCGGTGGGAGACGTTACACCCTACCGTGGAATCACTCTTTAGACCATTTGTAAGTCCTCAAGTCTTAATTTTGATGATTCTATGGTTGTAGATCTAGATTTATTAGCTTATTTTTGTCCATAAGTGATGTTTGGTTGATTTGATGTGATAATGGTTGCAACTTTTGACTCTCCCGAGTCCCATGAGCAATATATCTTGTGGATCTAGATTTTTTGTTGAGATATTTAGCCTTGCATGAGTTTTGGTCACCTTTTTGCTCATTTTGACCTAAAATGGAATCTAGACATGCATGTCTATAAAGCACCTAACTTTGTGCTAGATCTAGTATTTGAAACCCTACTGGAGTTGGTTTGGCTATGGACTTTGAGGAAAAGTGCTTAATGGTTAACCATGTCATGAATTTTGCCCTTATTAGACCTTGGTTTGGAGATCTTGTCTTCTTGAAATGTCTTAATGGGTAAAGTTGGAAACGTTACCTATTGAGAGGTTCATAAGTAATGGATCTAGATTTTTGAGACTTTGATTTTGAGTTAAAAGCTGCTTAACTCAATTAAGCTAATCAGACTGCTCACCAGGGCGTGACACTAGGCCACCACGGTGTGGCAAGTAAGAGGCCAGTCGATTGTTTTGTCATCTTATGCCCACGTCGTGGCCAAGGAAGACCATGACATGGAGGCCAACTATGTTTGATTTCGACTTTGAGTTGGGTTGAATTTTTTCCTACCCCCTTAGCTTTGGAAGGTAGACTGTGAGTTACCTTTTATGTCTATCTAGGTGTGGTGTAGCACTTGCCTTGGCTAGCAGTGAGACCGGCAACAATTGATTATCATCTGAGAGGCGAGTTCCTTCACTGTACTTGTAGGTCGAAGACACCAATGTCAGCCCACAAGATTATGTTTGTAGGATGATAGTTATCTTTGTGACACTTACTGTTATTCCTGCATGTGTTTGTTGTCTTTGTGAATCGTGTTGATATGATTGTATGCTTAGTTGTAGGGGTGAAATAAACCCGATCCCGGTCGAAAGATGTCGAAGGGGGTGAAATAGACCTAGTACCGATTGAAAGAGATCGTAGGGGGTGAAATGGACACAATACTAGTTGAAATAGACCGAAGGGGGTGAAATAGACCCAATACCGGTTGAAAGAGACCAAAGGGGGTGAAATAGACCCATGTTGGTTGAAAGAGACCGAAGATGGTGAAATAGACCCAACTATGTTTTAACTGTTTTGTATGTATGGTATGGGGTATTTTGGGGAAACTCACTAAGCTTTGTGCTTACATCTTTATGTTTATGGTTTCAGGTGTTTCCAGTTAGAAAAGGAAGGGCTCAACATAATCTCACCACATCCACTAGCATCCTACATTTTATGACGTGATTTGTACTCTGATAACTATTTTAAACGTTATCATGTTTTGATGGGTTTTGAAATGAATGAATGATGTTTCTGTTGTTTTTAAAAATGAAATTTTTACTCAGTAATTTTTGGGACGTTACAAACTTATACTTGTAAAATATTTTGGATTAATTCTGAATATTGAAAGAGTATAAGTTTATCATATAATTACATAAAAATAAGGATTCCGAAATTCAAACTCTAATGGATAGAATTCTAGCCGTTAACTTAGGCCTGATTATCTGTCAAATCACTTCTCTCTGCTCTGTGATCTTTGAATAAATAGGGCGCATGGGTTCCCGATTCTTCTTTACTTCTTCTAGATCTCTTTCAGATGTTACTGGGAATCTTTAAGGTAAACCTCTTTCTCATTTGTTCTTATTTTTCCTATTCGTAGACCATGGGCAAAAAGGCACCCTTTCTCGCGCTAGCATCATTGTCCCTTCCGAAGAGGATTTCATTGACCAAAAGATCTTTTCTTAAAAAGAGACTTGCTCTTTCGAAAATGAAGACATTTAATCCTTGAAAGAAAATGGGGCTTTTCGTTGTTGTACTATCTTTAAGTCTTTTGATGCTCTGGTTCAACCAAATTTCGTCTCCCCTAATGGCTTTGCTTTCCTGAGTATCCTTTTTCTCTTGGACTGACTTACCCTTTTCTGGTGTCGTTTCGAAATTGTTTGAGGTCACCCAAATTTCCTACATCCAGGCTATGCCAGTGATCTGGAGGATTCTCTTTTGGATCGATCGACTGAATCATTCCATGGATCTTGACACTGGTTTATCCAAGTTAGCCCATATCTATGATCTTTCAACCTTTGGATTCCTCTCATTTTCTGTTTAAGGTCAAAATAAACAAAACGCATCTCATTTTGAAATCAAAACAAAATGACGGTGCTTGGAAAGAAAAGTATTTCTTTGCGAGGCATGATTCTAGTCCTAAGAGACATCTCCTTCCAAAAACCCCGGTTAAAAAGGGTTGGGTTTTATTTTACTTTATTAAGAATCCTAAAATTTACACTTCCTTATTTTGTTTGTTTTGATGCAACTTTCAAGTTCGAGGACGATGCTTCAGCTACTGAAGATACTGAGGAGAAGGTTCAAAGTGTCTTGCTTTTCCCAAGATATCATATGCTACTATCCTAATGTCGACATGTAGTGATCCTTTGTCTGTCTATTTTATTTTATTTGAAGGATCCCAAACTTATTGAGCTCCTTTGTTATATACAGGATCCAAGACCACACACTCTAGTGCTTGGTTCACCCTTGCTGATATGGACTCCGACATATCCGGTGGCCAACTTGTGGTCAAGAAGGAAAATGCGTCATCTTACTTTCCTACGAAGAGAGCTTCAATAGATTTGACCATCAAGACTCCAGGATCCAAGAAAAGGAAGTTGGTTGAGGCCCTGGATCTTAATAAAACAGATTATTGAGAAGCTATTGCATCACATGAAAGGGGCACACGATACCCCAGTAAGACAACAACACCGTCTTGATTCATTATATGTTAATATGATAGAATGAAACACCAAGTACAAGGGCCACACGATACCATGGTAAGATGACAACACCATCTTGATTTATCATATCTAAATATGATAAAAAGCAACACCGACTACAAGGGGCATATGATACCCCAGTAAGATGGCGAAACCATCATGCGTTATCATATCTAAATATGAAAAAGCAGCACATAATAGAAAGGGAAAAGACACCCCCGATAAGGTCGCAACAACAGGTCGACAAGACCACATCTATATGATAAAAGGTGATATACAACACATAAGATGGACAATTTCCCAAAAAGGTTAAAATATGACCTTAATAGGCAGAAGTGGCCAAAAGGCATACTCATAGAGATATCAACTTATTCAAGTAATTTGTGCCTTAGACATAGATATGAGAACATGCTTAAGGGGTAAAGGAGAGGATAGTGTTATGCATAAGGACTAAGATACCATAAGGAGCAATAAATATAAGGAAAAAAGCAATCCAACAAATACATAAATCCCAATAAAGCACAAAAAATAACAAGTTAGGAAACTGGTTACACTTACAAGCGATCTCTATAGAAACTCTTGCTTAGAAAAAAATAAGCATAACCAACTCATAATAAGATCCATAAAAAACTTCCCGAGAAGTTGAGCACATAAAATATGGTTTTCAAGAAAACAAGACACATAATCCTCTTCAAGCAAGGAACATTGATTATCTAGTACGACCAGCCTATCAGATGTAATATGAAACTGCTCCTCCACAACAACATTCCGCTTCCTGACGTCAGAGAACACTAAGAAGACTGTCACCTAGAGAACTAAGTTATAAGACATGTATTTCATTGTGAGCTTTCTAAGTGGGGCTTACGCCACAAATGGTAAGTATGACCTCAGGAAATTGACAAGTTTTGACGTAATAATGGATAAAACGAGATATAAAATTATACAGACCCAAGAACGGGGAGAAGACAGACAGACAGCAGAAGAATCCACCCAATAAAATTTCCTTTTCCACTCACCATTGGTACCTAGGAGATCAACAACTATGGGAAAATGGTGACTAGTGAAAGAGAACCAATCGCCTTATTTTTCAAATGAAAAAATATTGTAGAAGAGACACATCTAATGGAATATGAAGAGCGACACAAAACACTTCAAAAGAAATGACTTTTGATACAACGTTAGGAAACAACTGTATCAGATGCAAGCCATAAGAACAAAGAACTTCAAGAAAGAAAGAATTTGGAGGAAGTCTCAACCCACAATCAAGATGCCTCATGTAAAATCCTACCTTACACATTAGAGGCTCAAGGATCAAAACAAAAGAAGATGGGGATAGGAAACCATATACGTCGGACAAATGGTAGTTAGAAACATATGGTTCAGAGATGTACCTATCCGTATCAGAATGAACTAATGATATATCAGTAGCCATGGTGGAAAAAAGAGCATAATAAAAGAAAGTACAGGGTAAAGAATTTTCTAAACTGGTAACATCCATGATATAAAGGAAGGGACCGGTTAAGCATTAATTAAGTAGTATAATCAAGAAATGGATGTGAAAAAACGAAGGCGGGCAACATTTAATGCAAAGCCAATCACTACATCCGTGATGCTTCGACTTCTAGCAGTGATCTTAGTCTAAATGGGAACAATTCATGCCAGTTTTACCCTTTAGACTAGGGGATTTAATATTGTACCCGGGTCAACACAATAGCAAATACCGATCTGTGTAACCAAATGTAATAATATGAACCATCATTTCCCCAACCAAGAGTTATATACCATATACATAGCAATATACATCAGGCAATAAGTCCAAGCAAACATATCACGGGAAAAAGGTCAAGGTACAGATACTCGCAATAAATAAATCATGAGCTGTATAAGTGGACAACTTGTTTTACCCGGACCTTGCAAGATACCAGGTAATGTCTTATCCCAGTTGTTACTTAAGAGCCTATAAAATAAAGTCATTAACAAAGAAGAATTGTTAGACTCACTATTTTCTAGAAAAATGATCGATGATATACAACATATGCAACATGCAGCTCATAGATAACTTGAGCATCAGAGAGCAATACCGAGGATGTTGGAGCATGGAAATTCTATACAAATTATGAGTGATAGTTAGGTTATTTTATTCCCTTTATTGTATTGTAAGGTGTCTCTCTCTATAAATAGAGAGAGCTGGTCAAATATTATTGTAAGAGTGCACCAAATTGTAGTTCTCTAGTTAGAGAGAGTGTGGTGGGATCTCTCCCACCAAGTGTCTTGTATTGTTATATTTTATTACTCTATTTTCTAGTAAAATTATCGGATTACTCATCTCCTTACGTTCTTCATATATTTTATTATCGTTAAATCTCAAGATGTTCTTATTCTACACAAGCCGATCGTCAAAATGGGCAACAACAGAGGAGGAACCCTATTATAGCTCATGGTCTCTTTTGACGATCCGGAAAGAGGCATAACATCAGGTGTGATTCCGCGGCCGGTTACATACCCTAGAACGAGGCGTTTATTGGCTGGTGATTGTGCACATATTATTGATGTTATGATGTATGTATCATAGTTTCACTTTTAATCTATAACTTTATGTGAGAAAATGAAATAACATTAACCTTTATATATTTTTTTATCCAACGTCCCCCGACGATATGTTGCAGCCTACTCCGCATGAGTGTGCTACTTTGTGGTGGTCTGAAAGTTGTTCATTGACAGAGACTGTAGATTTACCTGAATTTTGAGTTATTATGTTGTTTTATGTATGTTTTAAACAATTTCCTTTTGATGATGCAACAAAAACAATTTTATCGAACCGAACACGAATTTCTAGAATTTTATAATTTGGTACAAACATGACTAAGAGTAATTTTTAGATTTTCTACGTTGGTACAAAAACATGACTATGGGTAGTTTAGATCAATAGTATCATATGCTTGACTAGTTTTGACATTAGATATACTCTTAGCCCTTACTTTTGACAATTAACTTATTACTACTTGAAGATTCCGTTTTATTGAATCTATCAGAAATTGAGCGTCACAGAATCTGCATGGGTGACCGATCCTTAGGCAACACCTGCATTCTTCACCTTGGGATGGGATACGGTTATGGGTTTGTGGACGTCCGACTTGTCGTTTATCCATCAATGATGGTAATACAACCATGACATCATTTGGTTGTTCATATTAAGCTATAACTGGCATAGGAAACACAGCCTCTATGTATGTTGCTTGATTTGTTTCCATTGTGAAGTATAGTGACAACCATTTATAGCGTTGTTGATATCTCAGTTCCCTGAATACATCCATAGCATGAGAACAAGGTATAGCAAATAATTTCCATTTCCCACATGTACAAAAATACGAGTCCAATTGAAGTATACCATTTTTCATTTGGTCGGTCACTCTATATATTCTTTGATCAGTCTGGTAAACCCAAAAACCGGAGGATTTGTTGATCCTCCTTTTAATAACATTCTCAACTTACTCAGTAACATCTTTTTCAGTTTGATCTATAAAAAAATTTACAAACATCTAGTCACACATAATAAGTTATATTGAAATAGCCATGAAAGTACTATAATTTAAAGATTTACCTTCAACATTACGACGTTGACACCACATTGTTGGATTGTTGCTCGAAAGAAGTAAAACAAAATTGTTATTGGTAGTTTTCGTGCATCTTTTGATAAAGCATTGATGGACTCAAAGATTTTATCTATCCATTTACGACAGTCATCAGATAGTACACGTCATAACCTAGCCAAAATTTCTTTGAAATTAGACTCTCAGAAGCTTTTGTAACCCCCCCCCCCCTAAAAAAATCCCGATTCTTTCTTATTTATGAATCTTTGCTCGCATATTAATCAAAGAATAACGACATCAGGGTCTGCGAATGGGCATTCCATGGAATTGGCTCTATCAGATATGATAGCCAAAGAGGTCATGTCCCCAATACATTCTTTTAGTCATGATAAAAAAACCATATCCATGAATCCTAATTTTCTATTTTTCTAACACCAAATGCTATTGGGAGGACTTGGTTGTTACCGTCCATGCTTATTGCTAGGAATATCGTGTCCAAGTATTTCCCTTGAAGACGTGCTCTTTCAATGATAATAATAGGACACAAACATGTTTGACACACTCGAACCTACATACTAATTTCATAGATTAGTCATTAAATCAAATACACGTGTAACAAGAACCCAAATAACTCATTATATAAGAAATATTAACACACAACTGATAGATATGAAAAAGTATTCAAATTGATTGTCGTAAGTTGTCTTTATACGTGTAACAATCTCTAGATTGTTCCTTTCCAAATTGTAACAATATAAATGAAGTGTTTGAAAGCTTTCTTTAAGGTTCACTCTCAACATATTTAGAGCCTACACCTGTTTTCCATTATAAAATATGCACACTAAGATGACCATTTAAAGTTCGTTTTTCCGCACAAAATATTACGTGTAATGTTAGCTAATATACACTTTAACAAGTAACCCAATACCTTTTTGTTGGCTTGGCAATGATGGGGAAGGATCTGGGCGTTTGAGAAAGTGTGGCGATCTGATAGTTTAACCACTTGAAACTAGTCAATATCTTTATCATTTGTAGCCCTTAACCGCCATTTACAATTTTTCACTATGGGAACGGTTTCATACATGAGTTTTGTAGATTTTCTCACTCTAATTTGAAATCCATGAACTACAACACCTTTATGTTTTTGTTGAGCTAATTTGGGCAATGCTAAAGGTTCATGCATCCCCTAATGAGTGGTTTCTGTTTCTTTAGAATTAGAAAAAATAATAAAGAAAATTTTCCTCTTGGGGTTTTTCGGAGTTTTAAGGGATCAATTCCATCTTCTTCAAATTTTGTCTCATCGCCAAAAACTCAATAAAACTTTGTAAATTTTCAACTAGCCCTCCATGTGGAATTATATTCTCATCATCAACCAACAACATGAGTTTTTCCTGATCATTTATAGATTCATTAACATCCAATGATGGAGCATCATCAACTTTAGCCTTACCTTTATATCTAAAATCATACCCTTTTACAGGCTGGATGTAAGAAGGAACATGATTGGCTGTTATAGGTAATAAATTACAAATTTGGTTACTTCCAACACTGGAAGACCCATTGCCATTAGAAATATTTTCCTTAGGAAATCAATGCATACCCTTTTCCATGAGATTAGTAACAACAAACAATTATTCTATGTTAGGATTCATATTACTAAAAAAACAAGGAAAATATATGACATCACTATCGTCGAGAATCTGCATAACTATATTTGATCTAGGATATTGAAAAGATAGACACATTTGATTAGTGTGTAATCCAGACTTGGAAGCAGCCAGTGTAATTAACCCACCAAAGTTGATATCACTGCTTATATCTACACCAAAGAATGTGTATTTTGGAGAAATATATTGCATAAATCTCTCGATACGCTCTCATTGCCCTCCAATATAAACTAACACTTGAAAAAAAATCGGTATACACACTCATTTTTTTAGTATACGAAAACTATCAAAATGGGGTTTCAACAATTGAGGAACAAAGACAAATAAATATAGTTCTTGTGGAAGAATGGACAGCACACAACTAACCTAATTTTAACATTTCGGAATACCATTTTGGAATGCCCATACATTCTGGAGTACAGTTTGGAATACGCTTTTCCAGTCCGGAACATATGGGTGGTAGATTCCGGACCTGGTACCTACCAACCACCACCAACTCTAGAATAAACATAACTACTCTAGAATACCATATTCTGAAGTAAGTGTTCATTTTACAAATTTTATAAAAACTTGGTTATTGTTTTCAAATTATACATTTATATGGGTTAGATTACTCAATTTCCTCACATTTAAATATCATAATTGTAAAATGTTTAGTTATAGTAAGTTGTTTGTTTTATACAGTTATAGTACGAACTATGGAGTCTTTAACCAGAGGAGTAATTTCCCTTTTATTCTTGTTTTGCTAGATTGTTGTCCATAATCTCTTTTCCTAGTGAAACCATTCGATAAATTTGGTAGAACATGCATGAATATTCCTTTTCAATCTACTATATGTAAATTAGGCATCGAAGTTCAAATTATACGATTATCGTTTCAATCCCAGATAATAGATGTTTCTAATATAATACAATCATTGTCATTTTAGCAATTTAATACATTGGATTCATTTCACTTGAAGCTTGTGTTTAAGTTTCTATACAACATTATCACATTAGTTGATGGTATAATGATATATTTCGAAATGATTAACTCATATTAAAAAAAAGACAAATCCACATATTGAGTTTTCTCACAAGAAATACACATTATGTGCGAGGGTAGGTGTTTGTGTGAGAGAGAGCATGTATATGAGTGTTACCATTGACTTTAATATGTCGAAGTCTGTGTAATTGTCTGTTTCGTATGTTTCCTTATGTATTTGCTAAGGCATCTGTTTAACGAAGCATAAAGTCTAGCCTTAGTATTTTTTGTACTTTCATCCTCCTATAAATAGGAGCTGAACGTAGAGTGGATAGTAGAGCTTTCCCATTTTTACTATCGTTTTGTACTCGTGTTCATTGGATGTAATGTGAGCTGAACCAGACCTTATTTACTTCTCGTGTTCATCTTTTACTCTGATTTGATTCTCATACTCGATTAATCACAACTACAATTGGTATCAGAGCAGGAATCAATACTGCTAAGATCTGAGTTTAAAATGAATCTCTAGTTTTTGAGTCGCGAGTTTGTCTCAAAAGTTTACGCACTGTTTGATTCTTAAAATCATCTCTGATTTACAATTTTGATTTGATTCTGCATTTGAATTGTGTAATCGAGTAATCGTTTTTGAGTTTCTGATCAATTCAGTCATTCAATTTCAAGTTTCTTCAAGTTTTTTTTGAAAAATCTCATCCGTACGTTAATGGCGAATTTCAACATGAACACGATAATTTCATTTTCTCATCTGTTAGGATCTTCTACGAAGATTCCTATGTTGATTCCAAAGTACTATGATCAGTGGGCTGATCGAATGGAGGATTACTTGAACGGATTGGACGAGGAACTCTGGAGCTGTATTACAGGAATAGCTCAACCTCCATCGAATGTTCAAGATATTGGATCATCTGGATCAGCACCTGCAGTTACTGATCAATCCACCAGGCTGAAGAACAACGAAAAGCGTTGTTTGAGAGAATTACGAGGTGCCTTGCCACCTGTTGTTTACAGTTACATCCGTGGTTGTAACACTGCAAAAGATATTTGGAATACTCTTAAAGAAAAATAACAGTGAAGCGAGAAAACAAAGATAAATTCTGTTAAGCAGTGTCTTGTGGAGCTGAAAGAGTTCAGACAAAAAGAGAACGAAACGATTGAAGTTTTCTATGATCGTCTTAATGAACTGATCTATAGATGCAATCGTTATGGAATCACAAGGTCATCAATGGAGTTCAACAAACTTTCGATACTTCATCTCTGAATGATTTGTATAATCAGTTGAAAACTCACGAAAGTGAAGTGAATGAGATGGCTGAAGAGTCGAAACTGAGTTTGGGAGGTCCTTTAGCTCTTGTTTCGAAAGTGTCTGAGAAAGAAGATGTTGAGAAAGATGATTCTGATGAAGAAGGCTTTCTAATGAATTCTGATGATGAAGCGGTTGCTATTTACTCGAACAACCGAGTTAAAAAGTTTTTCAAGAAATCTTTTAATCCTAAGGTGAAGCAGAGTGATGTGAAAGGAAGTTTCGTGAATAAGTCTGTGGGTGAGGAGAAAAAGAAATTCGAGAAGAATGATGTGAAGGCAAGTGAAGCCAAAATTAAGAAGAAACTTAAGGGAGATTCGGGCATTGATTGTCATTATTGCAACGGAGCAAATCATTTGGCTAATGATTGTATGCTTCGTAAGAAAGAAGAGAAAAAGAATAGGGTCAAGGACGAAGCCTATTATGTTGAAAGATTGGAAGAAGTTCATGCAAAGACGAAAGGGTTGTCTTTGGTTGCTCAAGGCGAAGGTGAAGAGGCTGGCACTTATCAGATCTGTTCTTCAGCATCTGATGATGAAGAGATGAGTAATCCGACGCATGGGGCTATGTTCGCACAATTTGAAAAAGATGAGGATGAAATGGTGACTGTTCGTTGTTTCATGACCAAATCAGGAGACAAATCACCGATCACAACCAAGGTACGAGCTATTCTTCAGTCTTTTAACATTCCTTTACAAGCTTATGATTCTGAAATAATTGCATTTGATGATACTGTTGCTTACTTTGATACAATTGTGGTGTCTGCTAGTAATGAAGCTAAGAAACTGAACATTCAGTTGCTAGAGACCTAGAAATTGCTAGATTCGAAACGAAGCAGAGTAGAGTATTTGGAATTACAATTGAATAATGTGAATAATGATAGGGAATGTGTAGATAAGGATGTTCGAATGTTACTTGCTCAGAGAAACATTTACTGTAACTCTGCAAAAAGATTATATGCTAAATTGACTTCATTGCATCATTCATCTGACATTAGCGAAGAACAACATAGGAAATTGTTGCCTTTTCTTGTTTTCGAAAGAGAGAAAGTTGATAGTTTGTCCTATGATTGTGAGAAAACCATAGCAGAATTCGATAAAGTGCCTAATAATCGATTTGCTTATGGTATTGTTAAGATAGACGAATATTTGAATGCTGATGAACTTGTTGAGATAGTGAATGATACTTTGACCAAAAGTGAACAAATCAAAATTTTGAAAAGAACTGAGAATTCGAAACTTAACTCTCAATCTAATTTTGCTGATATCGATGATAATTCTGATAGTTTTAGCTAAATCAGTGAAATTGAGGAGGAGGAAAGTATCGATTGTTCTCAGTTATCTGTCATTAATGTCACATCTAAGTCAAAAGGTAAAGAAATTTGTAATGATTCGATGGTTGAGGATGATACTGATAGACCCTCTACTTTGAAAGTTTGTGACTTTTATCATGTGAGTGTAAGAGATAGTCAAACTGATAGTAGTGATGATGAGAATGAAGAAAAAGTTTCGAACAAATCTGAGCCAGAAAAGAATATTTCGAATGAAACATCCATTCCACGAGTTGTTGTTGATCAAGTGTTTGGAGACACTGAAAATTTCGAAAAAAACGTATCTGACCAAGGTGCTCATTATTTGGAAGCAAATACGATTGTGTATCCAAATTTTAAGTGTTCAGATGATGTTGTATTTCTGAATCAAGTGTTTGTCACTACTGGAAATGTTGAAAACATCAAACCGGAGTTCAACAAAATGGTCGAAGAAGATAACAAGAAAGCATCAGACGAATGGTTCTTTTCAAACCAAAGCACTATCGAAAACAATCTAACAAAGAATTCGTCTGTTTTTCAAAGACAAAAACCACAAAGAAAATGGGTTGATAAACAAGAAAATACAAAAGAGATTTTGAAACAGGAATCTAATGAAACAAATGAGAATGTCAAACTTAATTCACAAGAATTTAAGGATCTTGTTGAAAAATTTTCGAATGAAAAAGGAATTTCGAAAAGACAAGCACGCAAGAATTTTTTTTGGCAAACAGTGTCAAATGAAAAGCAATCAAAAATACCAACCACGAAAATATCTGAAAATGGGGTGTCTAAATTAGTAGAAACAAAATTTTCAACTCTTTCGGATAAAAAGGAAAATCCTGCTCAACCAATTTCATCTGATACTCAAAATTCTTCAACGAAAATTTCAAAATCCACATCTTCTATGACTTTTCAAACAAATGAGCAACAAAAGAATTTTCATTCAAAAAGTCAACAAAAGTTTTCAACTTCAAATTCATCTTTTCCAAAACCGACAAACGATCAAAACCGACTTTCTTCAAATCGAACAAATCGAAATTTTGCTAATGTTCGTCAATTTGAAAATGTTAGAAAATTTGAAAATGTTCGAAAATTTGACAATGTTCAAAAATTTGACAATGTTCGCAAATTTGAGAATGTTCGAAAATTTGACAATCTTCGAAAATTTGAGAATGTTCGGAAATTTGACAATCTTCGAAAATTTGACAATGTTCAAAATTTTGAGAATGTTCAAAAATTTGAAAACGTTCGAAAGTTTGCAGACAATCAAACATTTGTGAATGATAATTCCAAAACATCTTTAAAGTTTACTCCACAAAAACCAAATTTTCCGAATCCATCCGCACACAAAGCCACTAAAGTTTCGTACACAAAAGGTTCGTCTGGGGTGGAAACAATCAATCATTGGCTTGAAGAAAAGGGAAAAAGTATCAATCAGGAAAGTTTTCTCAACATCAAATCAAGAAGGCCTATGAACAGTATTTGAATGATACTTTATCTGGAAGTTCATCTTCGAAAGAATCAAACACTCCAGTTCCAAAATGACAACCAATCTCAAAGGAAAAACACACTGAGAAGCATGAGAAGAAAGTCAGTGAAAGTCCAAAACTATCGAAAAATTATGTTTCGATATCTTTAACTGATGATGTCGACTTAATTGATACTTTCAAAACCAAAGTTCGAAATTGGGCTTTAGGTTCTAAATTTCATTCGCTTTTTCAAACTAATGACCAAGGACCCAAACAGCCTTGGGTACCTAAATTCTTTTAATGAATACAGGTACTGTGTGACAAGCAATATGATGAGAAATGGTACATTGATAGTGGTTGCTCACGTCACATGACTGGAAGAAAGGAGAATTTGAGAGATTTTAGAAGTTTGGAAAATGTTGGTGTTGTGAAGTTCGGGAACAATCACAAATGTCAAGTAAACGGATACGGGAAAGTAACAAATGGACAGTTTACTGTAAATCGTGTTGCTTATGTCGAAGGTCTTCAACATAATTTGATAAGTGTTTCACAACTTGTTGTGGGAACTGGAAATCAAGTCGTGTTTAACGAAGAAGGAAGTATCATTTCGAATGTTGAGACGCACGAAGTATTGCTGAAATAAAAAAGATATGGCGATATGTTCACTCTTGACATCAAACCTATTGTTGGGAAACCCTCAGTTTGTTTACTTTCAAAAGCTTTATCTGATGTTAGCTGGTTGTGGCATCGCCGTTTATCACATTTAAACTTTCGAAATCTAAATAAGTTGGTGACAGATGATCTTGTTCGAGGTTTACCTGTTCTAAAGTTTGACAATGATACTTTTGTTGGATATAGTGTCTAAGTCCATAACTATATTTTGAGAATAGTATAAGTTATGATTTATTAATATATTATAAGTTCTAATATATTAATATAAAATCATATTATTTAATTAGTGTTGATCTATAATTAATTTAGAATTAATTTAGAGATCAAAAGTATGACTAATTAAATATGGGCTCTTGTATTTATATAGTGTGGGCTAATGCTTATTTGGAATGGGCTAGGCTTGCATGGAAAGTCCATGGATACTCCATGGAGCTTTAACCCATGGATCTCATGGAAATGAAAAGACATGGGTATTAGGGTTTACATGAACGTAACCCTAATCCACCACACTATATAAAGGAGGCTTTGGTTCTTGAAATTGCACTAGTTGATGTGTGTAAACTAAGAGGGCCGATTTCAAGAAGTTTGTGACTATTCTCTCAAGTTTCCAAGTTTGTGGTGATTTGTGACTTCCATTTGAGGCATCCACATTATTGGTGCTAGGCTCTAAAACTCCAAGCAATCAACTACTACTACAAGGTAAGTAATTCTACTAGTTTTATTTGATTCAAGTACCTCATGCCATGCTAGTTAGGATAAGAACCTTGGAAAAATAATTATTTGCATGTATCTTAGTCAAACATAGATCCAAGGTTTCTAGGGTTGCATGTACACCATAGGAGTGTTAGAATGCTGAAAACCCATCGGTGGTATCAGAGCCTGGTTTGTTTATTTGATACTTGATGCAAAAAAAAAAAAAAAACTTGAAAATCGAAGTTTTGTTCAAAAGCTCGTATCAAAATTTCAAGTTTTGTATATGTACTTACGATTCTTGAAATTTTTGATATGAACATTCATAAACATATGGCTTTAGAAGATCATAGAAATTATGTGCTAATAATTGATTAGATTAATTCTTGATCTTTATGTGTTTTAATGGAGTCCATAACTAGTTCTTAAGTTATGGATAACCAAAAGTCACATTTATAAATAACCATTAAAAGAACACATAGGTTACAAAAAATGAAGAGTCTTCATTTTTAATAACCATTAACTCATAAATTATGAGAAATGAAAAGTTTTGAAAGTTTACAAAACCTGCCCTCAAGTTTTGGAACATGTAAAGTCATATTAAAAACTTTAGTTCCAACCCCTAGAATTTTAAAAGTTAAAATTCAACCCTTATACTTTATAATATTATAAGTTTAATAATATTTATATATGTATAAGATCAAGTCGTCTTACTGCTAGTACGCCTCATTCACGAAGCCGGTCTATAAGGGGGGTATAAGGTTGTTGCCTATAAAATGGCAACTTAATGGGTGTCCACTCTCACCCACCGCTTCCTTGATCGGTGGAGGGTCGTTAGCCGAACGGGTAGGACAAGGACTTATAAATTCTCATTAAAAGTATAATGATAATACCAAAGTAACTAAACTTTATTGAATTCCCAATCTTAGTTATTTTAGGAAAATGTGAATAAGGTGCTAATCCATGAAATTACACTTTACACTTTGTTTAAGTCGTTAGTGGAGCGTGTGTGGTTAACCGGCACACTAACTTGAACTTAACAAGGTAGGTAAAGGGTGACTTAATGTTTATCATAGTATCGATGGAGCGTGTGTGGTTAACCGGCAGATCGATTGAGGGGTAATACATTAAGGGTACCAAGTAATTTGCAGGGTTACTTCACACCTTGTTTTGTGATCCTCGGCATCCCAGTCACAAAACTTGAAGGGCACACTCGAGATTGAAACATGCCATTGAAGAAAGTTCAATGAATCTCAAAGAATCTAGGAGTTTCTAAACCAATTAAAACCTAATTAAATATTTTGTTTTTCATGGTGGAAATTGATGAATCGTCATTCACCTACCTTCAAATATCTTATAGCTTAGATTACGGCATCCCTCTTCTAAGTTATAAAATATTGTGTTGGGTCCTAGCCTTAATATTACATTTGGGTGTTTTGTTAAGGACTATCTCTATATCTAATCTAATCTATTCCCTCTTCTCTTCAGATGTCTTCCAATAACAATGCTTCTGGCTCAAACCCTACTAGCTCCTTCTCTCTCATGAATCTTTGTGGGAGAGTCATCTTTGATGGGTCCAACTTTACAGATTGGATCAGAAACATCAGGATGGTCACTCGGTATGAGAACAAAGAATATGTTCTCGACAAGGAGCTGAAGGTACCCGAGCCAACTGCTACTCCTGAAGAGCTTGCTGAATATGAGGTACATGAAAGAGATGCTACAAAAGTGGCATGCATCATGATGGCCACCATGACAGTCGAGCTCGAAAAGTCCTATGAGGACTATTATCCTTTTGAGATGCACCATGACTTGATGGACCGCTACCATCAAAGTGCTCGTCAAGAGCGATATGAAATAATCTCCTCCATGATAACAACCCGAATGAAGGATGGTGAACCCATCACGGGCCACATGCAGAAAATGCAAAGGTATGTGGACCGTTTACTGAAGCTGAATGTGAACTTCCCTGAGGAGTTAGCAATAGACATCATTTTGCACTCCTTGCCATCGTGTTATGATCAATTCCGCATGACATATCACATGAACAAGGAAGAAGTCACCCTCAGCAAACTTCAAGGACTCTTGAAGACCGCCGAAAGTGGTCTAAAGGGTAAGTCGGTTGTTACTACTCCTACTCCTACTCCAACTCCGGCCAATGTCTTGGCAATCGGGCATGGAAAAGGGAAGAAGAGAAAGAACCCTTCTAAGGGTACCAAGGGTAAGACCCTTGAAGGCTCCTCTTCAAGCAAAACCAAGAAAGGTTTTGTCACTCCTTCTGCTAACCCTAATGAGGCTGAATGCTTCTATTGCCATGAAAAGTCGCACTGGAAGCGAAACTGCCCAAAGTACCAGCAAGATTTGAAGGATGGGAAAGTAAAACCCAACCATGCACGTATATACACTATATTGTCTAATAACTCACCTCATTCTAAGTCTTGGGTCCTTGATACAGGTTGTGGTATTCACATATGTTGTGATTTGCAGGGACTAAAAAGAAGTGAGAATGTGGAGCAGGGAAAGATAAACTTGATCATGGGAAACAGGAAAGCGTCACCTGTCACCAAGATAGGAGTTTATTCCTTAGTGCTAGATAGTGGGTTTACATTAGATTTGAATAAATGTTATTATTCGCCAGAAATGGCAAGAAACGTTATTTCCTTTCATGCATTGTATAAACAAGGTTTTACCTTTTATTTTGATAATAATAATGGTAGTATTGATGCTTTCTTTAATAATGTTCTTTATTTTAAAGCATTACCTTGTGATGGCGTGTATGAAACTGTATCTGTTGTAGATAATCTAGGAAATAATGTATTATGTATTAACTCTTCCACTAGCTTAGATAAAGCATCCTTATGGCATTGTCGTCTTGGACATGTAAGCAAGAAACTCATAGGCCAACTCCAAAAGGATGGAGTCTTGGAGTCATTTGACCTAAAGTCAGATGTTAGTTGTGAATCTTGTTTGCTTGGTAAAATGACAAAGTCACCTTTTACTGGCACTTGTGCTAGGGGTGAAGGTTTGTTGGACCTCATACACACGGATGTGTGTGGACCCTTCAGAACCGCCACAAGAGATGCTAATCGGTTCTATGTAACTTTTACTGATGATTTTAGTAGATATGGATATGTCTACCTAATCAAGCATAAGTCAGAAACCTTTGAGAAATTCAAAGAGTTTAAGCAAGAAGTGGAGAATCAGTTGGGCAGGAACATTAACATGCTTCGATCCGATCGTGGTGGTGAGTATCTTAGTACTGAGTTCCTTGACTATCTTAAGGAATGTGGGATTGTCTCACAATTGACACCTCCTAGGACACCACAGTTGAATGGTGTAGCTGAGAGGCGCAATCGGACCTTGTTGGACATGGTTCGTTCCATGATGAGTCGAGCTTCGCTACCAATCTCATTTTGGGGGTATGCCTTAGAGACTGCCGCCCATATCCTTAATCTAGTCCCTACAAAGCAGGTTGCCAAAACACCTCACGAGGTGTGGACTGGAAAAGTTCCCAATCTAGACCACATCAACATTTGTGGTTGCGAGGCTTTCGTGAGACGCGAGACTCACGATAAGCTCAAACCCCAAAGCGAAAGGTGTATTTTCATCGGCTACCCACAGAAATCCTTTGGTTACATCTTCTACAGGCCCAGTGATAATGTGGTCTTTGTAGCAATAAGAGGATTCTTTCGAGAGAGAGAATTAATGAGCCAAGGAGACAGTGGGAGGCAAATTGACCTTGAGGAAATTCAAGAGTCAAGTGGTGAAGGAACCTCAAACCCTAGCCCTCAACCTGAGGAGGAAACTCCTGTTGAGCCGACTGAAGAATCTATACCTCTGAGGCGTTCCACCAGAGTTAGGAATGCACCTGAGCATTATTATGGTTTTTATATTACTGCAGAAGGTGAGACACTTATCAGTGATAACACACTGGTAAATCTGGATGAGCCTAACAGCTACACGGAAGCCATGACAGGCCCTGAGGCTGCTAAATGGAAAGAGGCTATGGATAGCGAGATACAGTCCATGTATGACAATCAAGTTTGGAACTTGGTTGACAATGTACCTGATCGTAAGATAGTTGGGTGCAAATGGATCTTCAAGAAGAAGACCGACATGGATGGTAATGTACACACTTATAAGGCACGACTGGTTGCAAAGGGTTATTCTCAAACTCCGGGAGTTGATTATGATGAGATCTTTTCACCAATGGCCAAGATTAAGTCTATTAGGGTTCTGTTAGCCATTACTGCATTTCATGATTATGAAATATGGCAAATGGATGTCAAAACCGCTTTCCTTAATGGAAAGTTGGCTGAAGATGTTTACATGGTTCAGCCAGAGGGTTTTGTCAGTACAGAGTACCCCAGTAGAGTGTGTAAGCTCGAGAAATCCATTTATGGATTAAAACAGGCACCTCGCAGATGGAATCTTTGCTTTGATGAGAAAGTCAAAGAATTTGGCTTTTCAAGGAGTGAAGATGAATCTTGTGTCTATATCAAGGCTAGTGGGAGTATAGTCAGCCTTTTGGTACTGTATGTGGATGACATACTACTCATAGGAAATGACATCCCAACCCTACAGGAAGTAAAGTCCTGGCTTGAGAAGTGTTTCGCTATGAAGGACCTTGGAGAAGCTGCCTATATCCTAGGGATAAGGATTTTGAGAAACAGGAGTAAAAGACTAATTGGACTTAGTCAAAGCACCTATGTGGACAAAGTGTTGAAAAGGTTCAACATGCATAACTCCAAGAAAGGAGAGTTACCCATCTAGAGTAACTCCAGATTGAGTAAGACACAAAGCCCTAGTACTGAGGCTGAGATAGCAGAAATGAGTCGAATACCTTATGCTTCAGCTGTAGGATCGATCATGTATGCTATGACGTGTACTCGACCTGATGTAGCCTTTTCTTTGAGCATGGTTAGCAGGTATCAGGGGAACCCTGGCAAGGCACACTGGACTGCGGTAAAGAATATCCTCAAGTACCTACAGAGGACTAAGGACTGGGTCCTTACCCTCGGTGGCAGTGAGGACTTGAGAGTTGTAGGGTACAGTGATGCTAGCTTTCAGACTGACAGGGATAATTTCCGCTCTCAGTCAGGCTGGGTCTTTACTCTAAACGGAGGGGCAATTACTTGGAAAAGTTCCAAGCAGGCGACAGTGGCTGATTCCACTTGTGAATCAGAGTATATAGCAGCAAGCGAGGCAGCAAAGGAGGCTATATGGCTAAAGAACTTCATCGGAGACCTTGGAGTTGTACCAGCTATAAAGGAGCCAATGGAGATTTTCTGTGACAGCAATAGTGCGGTTGCCTTAGCCAAGGAACCAAGAGATCATGGGAGATCTAGACACATTGACAGAAAATATCACTTCATTAGACATCGAATAAAAGAAGGAATCCTCGTGGCAAAGAGGGTATCATCGGATGAGAACCCAGCAGATTCCCTCACGAAGGGACTGACTCGGGCTAAGCATCTCCAGCATGCTCGGAGCATAGGGTTGAAGGATGATATTAGTTTTAGTAGTTAGATAATCTTGAAATTTGTAAAATGTAATTGACATTTGATGATAAATAAAAGCTGTTATTTATGAGTAAAGTGTTGCTATCTCTTGTCAATCGTTTACTATTATTTCTTTTTGCATGTTTTGACTTCCAGAATAAGTATGTTATGGTTTATATCATATTATTCAAACTCTCCACAGTCGGTCATATGTTGGAAGTAGATATGAATCAAGACTGTCATGGGTTGTCTTGTAGAGGTCTAAGATGTTAGACAAAGCGGGGCTACAACACTCATGAGTGCTCATAAGTTCTGAGTATTGGATTCAACCCACGCTCACTTGTATCACTTCATGGAATTTATCTCGAGTGATCGTCAGATGGTAATATCATATAAGTCTTCAAACCTAGAGATATGTTTGTTGCCTATGAGTTGGTTATGCATTGATTGCACGAAAACGCATTGGTAACTCGATGTTATAAACCGTGCTTTTGTGTGTAATTCAACAAGTAGTAGAGCAAACATATGAGTCGAAGTTTATCTGTTCCTTCTAGGATTAGAAGCGATATCTGGGCCCCTCGATGATTTTGTTTTGACCTATGTACTGGGCCCGGTCAGAACTAGATTGATGTGTTCAGTTAAGTTCTATGTCAAACAAATCGGAAATCGGGAAACAAATGATGGACAATAAGCAAGACCATGTTCCATGTATTTGTCCGGCTGATATCTAGAACAGAGGATTATATGATCACTTATCTAAAATGGTGCTTCATAGTTCAACAGAGTTTAAAGAGCTACGATTGCTGATCGGTTCCTGAAGTCATACTTGCAACTATAGTTATTAGACTTATCCAAGTGGGAGACTGTTGGATATAGTGTCTAAGTCCATAACTATATTTGGTATGTACTTGACCCGACCCGGCATGGTCCATTTGGGTTGCACTTCACCCGAACAATTTACGGATAATCTTTTGAGAATAGTATAAGTTATGATTTATTAATATATTATAAGTTCTAATATATTAATATAAAATCATATTATTTAATTAGTGTTGATCTATAATTAATTTAGAGATCAAAAGTATGACTAATTAAATATGGGCTCTTGTATTTATATAGTGTGGGCTAATGCTTATTTGGAATGGGCTAGGCTTGCATGGAAAGTCCATGGATACTCCATGGAGCTTTAACCCATGGATCTCATGGAAATGAAAAGACATGGGTATTAGGGTTTACATGGATGTAACCCTAATCCACCACACTATATAAAGGAGGCTTTGGTTCTTGAAATTGCACTAGTTGATGTGTGTAAACTAAGAGGGCCGATTTCAAGAAGTTTGTGACTATTCTCTCAAGTTTCCAAGTTTGTGGTGATTTGTGACTTCCATTTGAGGCATCCACATTATTGGTGCTAGGCTCTAAAACTCCAAGCAATCAACTACTACTACAAGGTAAGTAATTCTACTAGTTTTATTTGATTCAAGTACCCCATGCCATGCTAGTTAGGATAAGAACCCTGGAAAAATAATTATTTGCATGTATCTTAGTCAAACATAGATCCAAGGTTTCTAGGGTTGCATGTACACCATAGGAGTGTTAGAATGCTGAAAACCCATCAACTTTATGTGCAGCTTGTGAACAAGGAAAACAACATCGAAAAGGACATCTAATTGTCATAGATTCGAAAATTGTTGAACCGCTGGAACTTCTTCATATTGACCTTTGTGGACCATCAACTGTTGAAACTCTCAACAAGAAACGGTACATTTTGGTTATTGTTGATGATTTTTCACGATTTACTTGGGTGTATTTTCTCAGGTTAAAATCTGAAGTCGCTGAAACAATGATTGAATTTATCAAGAAAATTGAGACAGGTCTGAAAAGAAATGTTCATAAAATCAAAAGTGATAATGGTTCCGAGTTTAAAAACAATGTGCTCGATTTGTTCTTAACTGAAAAAGGAATTTCGCATAATTTCTCATCGCCATATACACCACAACAAAATGGTGTGGTTGAAAGGAGGAATATCTCTCTTTGCGAAGCAGCAAGAACAATGTTGACATATGCGAATCTTCCTCAATATCTATGGGCAGAAGCAGTTTCGACAACATGTTTTACTCAGAATAGATCTTTTATTCATCATCGTCGTTTCAATATAACTCCGTATGAAATTATAAATAACCGAAAACCTAATGTCAAATTCTTTCATGTGTTTGGTTGCAGGTGTTTTATCATGAATCTCAAAGATAATCTTTTGAAATTTCAAGCTAAGGCTGATGAAGGAATATTTTTGGGATATGCAAATAATTCGGTTGCATAAAGAGTGTTGAATAAGCGAACAAGAAAAGTTGAAGAAACGTTTAACCTCACTTTTGATGATTACTATGTGAAACAAGTTGAAAAACATTTCGAACAAAAACCAATACTTAATGAACCAAATGATGAATCTGAAAGTTCTAGTTCATCTGATTTTGATTATGATTTAATTTTTGGTGTTCCAGATAGAGCTGTAGATGCTGAAGGCCATGCTGCTAATAATCAAACTCCTGAATCTTCGAAGCATACTGATGATTCAACAATCACATCAAATACAACTGCTAATGGTGAAAGTATGCTAGATGCTCAAGTGGAGGGGGAGCACTTGAATATTCCTTTAACTGTTGAGGGGGAACATCCTTTCGAGGGGGAGAATAGCAGTGTAAATTAAAGTTTCGAGGGGGAGCGTCATGATAACAATTATGTCGAGGGGGAGCATAATGATACTGAAACCATAAATCTTGATGAAAATGATGAATTTCATGAACCAAATGATAATAATTCTGTTGCAGGATCCGAAAATGAAGAAATGTACGAAGATGCACCTTTGGACTTTGATCCAGCATATCCACCATTGGAAAAATGGACAAGAAATCATCCAAAAGAACAAGTCATTGGGAATCCACAAGATGGAGTTTTGACTAGAGCTCAAATTCGTGCAAAGAATGAGGTACTGAATGCTCGTCAAGAATTTTGCATGTTCAATGTTTTCATTTCGAAAATAGAACCAAAGACAGTTAAGGTTGCAATGGAACACTCAGATTGGGTTGTTGCAATGCAATCTGAACTTGTTGAGTTCAATAGAAACAAGGTTTGGAGGTTAATTCCTAAACCTAAGAATGTTTCAGTTGTCGGATTAAAATGGATTTTCAAAAACAAAACCGACAAGGATGGAAATATTGTTCGAAATAAAGCACGATTAGTAGTTAAAGGATATTCACAACAAGAAGGTATCGATTATGAAGAAACCTTTGCCCCTGTCGCAAGACTCGAGGCTGTTCGAATATTTTTGGCTTATGCAGCTCACAAAGATTTTGATGTTTATCAAATGGATGTGAAATGTGCTTTTCTCAATGGTGAACTCGAAGAAACAGTTTATGTTGAACAACCTCCAGGTTTCATAAATGAAGAATATCCTGATAATGTGTATATTTTAGATAAAGCAGTATATGGGTTAAAACAAGCACCAAGAGCATGGTATGCAACACTTACCAGTTTCTTAAAACAATCGAAATTTAAAAAAGGATCAGTTGACACCACATTATTTCGAAAGAAAGTTGGGAATCATCTAACGCTTGTTCAAATTTATGTCGATGATATTATTTTTGGCTCTACTAACCCCTCTTTGTCTAATGAATTCGAATGTTTGATGAAAAGCCAATTCGAAATGAGCATGATGGGTAAAATCAATAATTTTCTTGGTTTAAACATTCATCAAAGCTGAGAAGGAATTTTCATCAATCAAGAAAAATATACCAGGAATTTGCTCGAAAAAATTGGAATGACAAATAGCACGAAGTTAAGAGTACCAATGACGGTTGGAACAAGGCTAAATCCTTCGTTAGACATACCTGCGGTTGATCTTACATTATACAGGAGTATGATAGGTTCATTAATTTATCTTACTGCAAGGAGACCTGATATCATGTTTTCTGTATGTAATTGTGATAGGTATCAAGTAAATCCAAGAGAACCATACTTGACTGTAGTGAAAAATATTTTTCGTTATCTCAAGGGGACAATTTCGTTAGGATTGTGGTATCCTTCGAAATCAGGATTTTTCATTCAAGCGTTTTCAGATGCAGATCTGGGAGGATGTACACTTGATCGAAAAAGTACAAGTGGTGGATGTCAATTGTTAGATGGGAAGCTTGTAAGTTGGCAATCGAAAAAGCAAACTTGTGTTGCAATTTCTACTGCTGAAGCTAAGTATGTTGCAGCTGCCGCTTGCACTTCGCAAATCATTTGGATCCAGAGTCAATTGCCTGATTATGCAATTAATATGAAAAAGATTCCATTGTATTGTGATTCACAAAGTGCTATACGCATTTTTCATAATCCAGTACAACATTCGAAAACCAAACATATTGCACTTCGTTATCATTTTATTAAAGATCATGTAGAAGATGACAATATTGAAGTTCATTTTGTAAAAACAACTGATCAGCTTGCTGATATTTTTACAAAAGCATTGGACGAAAAATCATTTGTTCGAATTTTGACAGGATTGGGAATGATTGAAGCGAGTTCAGTTCCAGGACTACTTTCGAAAGAATAACAAAGAAAGAAGAGTGAAAAAGTGTCGATTGAGAGGCATCATTGAATGATTCAGAGGCGCATAGTATTAACCATTCAGAGGTTACTGTTCATATTCAGCGCTTCGATACGCTTCGTTTTCGACTTTTGGGGAAGAAAAATTTTGTCAGTTTGGTACATTCTTAAGTTTTCGTTTATTTTTTAAATTTCGAAAAATTAGAAAAACCAAAAATATTTTCGTTAGTTTGTATTCTTTTCGAAAAATCAAAAATTCCAAAAAGATTTTATTTTTGTTATTTGTTTTAATTTCCCTAGAAGCATGCTGCAGCATGTCGACCCAAGCCTCCATTGACTCAATGTGTGATTTCGAAAGCCTTAATGAAATTTTTCATTACGAAAATTTCTTCCCAATCAGGTTTGCATTCACATTAGTCTACTGAGCTACCTAACTCTTCTCAAATGAGTTAAGAGTTTTCTGTTTAGTCTAAGCATAACAGAGGTACAATTGAATTCGTTAAACAACCTTTTTCATCTCAAACTTCTAATACATTTCACACACAATGACGTATGTCCAAGAGGTCATTGATCAAACCAATCATGACTTAGATATATAAAACTTCTGTGTTAATGATCTAACATCATGAGGCCGTGATGAAAGTGAAACCCACATTATCGAAACCATTTAAGGAATTGACGGGGAGCTATGTTCCAGATTTAACGAAACATTTTTTTTCAGTACCAACTTTCGAAACTCCAAATCATATTCAATTCTTTTGTGTGATCTTGATCAAATAGTCGAAACCCACGACATTTGTTACCCAACAGGATCTAGCCGAAAACAATTTTTCTTTGAATATGATTTTCATGGGAGTATCAATTCTTTCAATTGTCACTTTCAAATTTTCAATCAAAGCATACTTGTCACTGACTACACTGGTCAAACAGGTAATTTCTGTTACAATTACTCACCTTATGTTTAGGTTAATATGTAACGAAATTTTTAAGCCACCCACGAAGCCTTGAAAAAGAAGCCCTTCGATACTTCTCTACAAGTATTCGATTGAAATTCACGGGAACATACACAAGCTGTGGATTATCTCTCTTGATAATTAACGAAGCAACCTTTGCCCGGGGTTTAACTGCCTTTGTGTCGAAATTTTATTTTTCGACATCACATATCCCAAATTTTCGTTAGTTTGCTTCTTAACTTATTCTATTGGCACACTGCACTCACGAAATCCTTGAGGTTCTGAGTATTACCAACTCAGGCTGATGATTTCGACAGTCTGGCATATGACTTCGTCTCTAATCCCAAAGATGAAAGAGCCTAACCTCCATGCCGAAGGTTTTCGATCTTATCCACTTGGTACTCACGAACAGTTTGATGTGACGGTTTGGCAACGTGGCCTGACTTTCAAGGCACTTTATCTGACATGGCGTGTTTAACGGCTAGTGGTGCGACTTTCAAGGACAGACGTGGCTTACTCTTTCAAGAAAACGTTTGGAGTTTAATAGGGGTTACATATAAAAGGAAATTATAATCTCCTTTTATAATTACGCGTTCAAATTCTCAGACGATCACAAAGCCCTAAATTTCTCTGTTCTTCAAGATTTTTTCAAAACCCTAATCAATGGCGGCTGATCCAACCACCACTACTAAAGATATTGCATCTCAACCACTTATGAAGATTCAAAGCACCAACTATCAGGTCGAAGGAGATGTGTCATTGTATCCAGAAGAAGTCAAGATGCTGATTGTTGCTCTTCAACATTCAGGTCTCGCAAGTGCGATGTTCAATGCTTTTGAAGTCCCGTTGTCATGGTTATCAATGGTTGATTCCACTGCTTCTTACAGCAAAGCCAGTGATGTAATCACATTCAATCTGGTGAATGAAAAGCGAATTCGACTCACGAAGAAGTTGTTTACCTAAATCTTGGTAATTCCAAATTCACCTCCATTCTTTAAACCTACTGCTGATCAAGTTATGTTTATTTTTAACGAGATGGGTCATCAGCCACCACTCGTTAAGATCAGTGATTTCAAGAAATCTGGTCTTCCTTGCACATGGAATTTTTTGTTTGGGATATACCTTCGTTGCTTAACTGGGCGAAGTGTAGGGCTTGATAAGGGGAGAATGGAAGTTTATGCTATGGTAGTAGGGTTGAACTATGACCTCAATGTTGATTATGCTACTCAGATTTGGAAAGAATTTATCAAGAGACTGGAAAACACGAATGTGGTAAAAGGAATTTCGTGTGCACGTTACTGGAGTTTGGTTCTTATGTATGTATATGAGAAGGAAGGTATTCCAGTTCCTGCTGATGAGGCTAAGGCAGAATTTGTGAAATACCATTTTCCAAAGACTGTTGCAGATGATACAGAAGTATTCCCAAACGTTGCTCGAATTCTTGATGGGATGTTGACAAAAGTTGATCCAACAAATTCTGTATTGGTGGCATACTTGCAACATGTTAATCCTTCAATCGAAACTGGGATTTTGCTGAAAACAAGTGATGAAGGTTCATCCAAGAAGTCAAAGAAGTCGAAGAAGGTTTCAGAAGAGGTTGTTGTTCAAGAAACTCCTAAGAAACAACCTAAGACTAAATCTCCTAAGAAGATTGCAATTGAAACTGAGAAGCCTAAGGAGAAGGTTGTTCCTGAATCTTCAAAGGAATTCATCCCTTCGAAATCAGGTGTGTTCAAAAGATTGAGGAATTTCGCTTATTAGAAAATAACTTCATCAACAGATCAATCTCCAACTATTCGCAAACCTCAGCTTAACCGCCAAGGAGTGAAAGTTTGTGAGATTCCTGCACCCGTTTCCCCATCCTCCAAGAAGTGAAGAGCTGAGGATGTGGCGAAACATATCAACAAGAAGAGGAAGAAACGAAAGCTGGTGGTTCGTGAAGAGTCATCAGATAGTGAGATCATTCCAGAATCACCTTTGGGTTCGAATTCCCCAAAAGTCTCACAACCACTAATCCTTGAAAATGTTTCGATGCCAACAACAACAGTTCCACTCGAAACTGTTGTACCCAAATCCATTCCTGAAACAGTTCCAATTTCTCCAATTGTTGCAAACGTATCAAATACAGATCCAAATGTTGTGGTAAGTGTTAATCCATCATCTCAAGGTATTCCTGAACCTATTTCAAGTACTTTTGTTTCACTTCCACCTCTTATTACACCCGTTTCCACTACCACTCCTTCATCAACTTTCGATCAAGTCTTAAACCAACCCTTCACTACACTTTTCCCATCATATTCCGCCGATCCACCAAAACCAACTTCCGATGATGAAACAGATGGAGGAGGTTTCGGAGGAACTTTTGCTGATTTGCAATTTGATTCCGAAGAGGAGAACATACATGATCATATGATGATGTCGGGGAAGCAGTTCAAAATTCTCAATCGCAAACTCAATTCTATTCTTCAATTACAAGCTGATTCCAGAGCAAAGAGTTCAGTGTCAGGGATAGAAGTTGATGTGATGCTAAAAGCTGTAGAGCTTCAACTACAGAAGCAATTGGATGTTATGGATAAAAGTAACGAATTGAGAGTCAAAGCTCAAACTAATTCGTTCAAATTTGCACTTAAAGATCTTCGTTTGACAGCAAAAGAACGACATGTTGTTTTTGTTAAAGATGTCAAGACAGTACGGGAGATGTTAATCGAAAACTTGAGGAGCTGAAGGTTGAAGTTTCCAAAGAACTGAGTGAGCTGAATTCCAATTATTCGACAATCAAGTCGAATGTTGATACTATAGCGGCTGCAGTTCGAACGGTTGTTGAATGGTATCAAGCATTAACTCCCAAGGTTGACACAAAGGATACAGCAGATGCTCAGAATTTCGAAAAGATGGGTGTTTTGCTTGGTAAACTGAAAGAGTTAGTATCGAAGCCAGCTCCGACTTCATTTTTAACTCCTGAGTTTTTAACTCAGAAGTTACATAGTTTGGATCAAGCCATTCAGAAGGCGGTTGCTCCTATTTCGAAGTTTGCAAACATGTTACCCACTGGTGCCCCACCTGTTGTCACAGGGGTGCAAGGGGGAGAAAGGAAAATTCAAGAAGGCAAATCATCAAAAATTACAAACGAAGTTGATAAGCCGAAAAAGATTGAGAAGATTGTTAGTACTGCTGGTGAAGTAACGGAAGTTGTATCTACTCAAGTCACAATTCCTATAGTTCCAAAGGTGAATACAACAGAAACCATCAAGACAACAACAAGACCCATTCTGAAGGGGATTGTGTTTGGTTCGACAACTGAAGGAGGGAGTTCAAGTTCGTCAAAGCCAAAGGTTTCAGAAGTTGATAGAGATAAAGGAAAAGTAATTGTGGTTGAAAAATCGAAAGAAGAGAAGAAGGCTGAGATAGAAGCTGAAATGGAAAAAACAAAGACATATTCAAAGCATTATGAGGCTTCGTGAGAATGATCCACCTGATATGGATAAGGGAGATCCAAAGAAGTTGCATAGCTACAAAAACATTGAAGCCAGAGTGTCATACAATCAAATGTATGCATTTGAGAAGAAACCACGAAGGAATTATTCTATCGAAAATTCATATATGAATCAACTCGACTTTCCTGTTAATGAAATGATGTTCATTATTGATCAGTATAAGGTGATAGAGAAGTTCAAGAACGAATATGATTTTCTTCATATGAAACTTCGATTTCATGATGTTGTGGGAAAGAAACAAGAAGAAGTGTGGTCACTCATCAAGATCAAAAAGGTGTTTAGTATCACGAAAGATGTAATGTTTGAGAACATGATACAAAATTTTCGTTATCATGTTGTTAGAGCAAACAATGTTGCATGTGATTTCTCGATAGCAGATTTTCCTCTCATGAACTTGAATGATCTGATTCAAGTTGCAATAATTTTGAAAGACATGGAGGCTTTGCAACTTCAAGGAACTGACAAGGAAATTTTGAGACTAGGTCTTGGTCATATCAAAATTTTCATAGACAATTATTATGATTGTCTAGCCTTGACTGATGTTGAATTGTCAACGGCTCTTGGGAAGGAAGTGAAAGTTGCTATGGAATTGTCGAAGACTCAGGCAGAACTGAAGAAATATGTTGATGGGGAGATATGCTTAAAACCTTTTGGATTGGTCTTTGCTGGAAAAGACAAAAATGGCAAAGCTAAGAGGTTTTTATTCCAGTCTTCTGAGATAGAAAGATATACGACTTTGCAATATACGAACTTCATTGTTCGTATGAATAATTGCAAGAAGAACAATGATGTAGATAAAGTGGAGTTAAGGACGATAATGACATGGTACTCGGAGATACGAAGGATGATGCATTTTGCTGCACAGATTCTCACGAATTGAGAAGTTCGACATGATTACAAAGGGGGAGATTGTAGAGTCGAAATGTCTTGTAATATGTCGAAGTCTGTGTAATTGTCTGTTTCGTATGTTTTCTTATGTATTTGCTAAGGCATCTGTTTAACGAAGCTTAAAGTCTAGCCTTAGTATTTTTTGTACTTTCAGCCTCCTATAAATAGGAACTGAACATAGAGTGGATAGTAGAGTTTTCCCATTTTACTATCGTTTTGTACTCGTGTTCACTGGAAGTAATATGAGCTGAACCAGACCTTATTTACTTCTCGTGTTCATCTTTTACTCTGATTTGATTCTCATACTCGATTAATCACAACTACATTGTGAAGCAATATAGAAAATCACTAACCAAGTTGATTTGGGCCTCATTACGGATGTTATTGTTGAGTAGTACAATTCATGTTGTGATGTGGTCCAAATCCGAAGGGTGTTTTGTAGATTAGGTTACGGGTAGTACAATTTATATATGTATGTGTGTGAGTGTGTGTGTGCCCGTAGATTAGCTTACAAGTTTCTATACTTCATTGTGCTTATAAGTCTCACATATTAGTTCCTTGTTTTGTAACCTTTGTTCGAATCAATCAAAGAGCTAAATCATATTTACTACGTCATTGCTCATTTCATTCCACATTTTAATTCGTTAATTGAATTCTTGATTCATCAGTTATGTTAGGTTGTAAAATGTGTTGAAAAATAATATCTAATAGGGCACCACTCCATCTTGCATTTCACTAATGAACCTCCTTGTTATTGTGTTTCTAATTGGACTATAAGAATCCCCGTAGAGTTTGTATTGCATAAATCACGATATAAATTGGACAACATATTACATGATGGCCCTTAAACTATATAAACTGATACAAAAAAGAGAAACTATACACTACACTTTAACATAAGCGTTGAGTTTAAGAAGAATGTTCAGGATTACTCAAACTATCTTTGAAGTAAAAAAACTACGAAGGTAGTCCTTTTGTAAAGATGTATGAAAACTGACGAGTTGAACGGACATGTAAAACATGCAGATGTTTGATAGCAAAAGGCTCCTTAACAAGGTATAAGTATATTTCCAGATGATTCGTTCCTTGGTGTTGAGTTGATTTATAAGCTAAATAAATGAAACTAACATTGTAATTATAAATAATAATATGATAGAGAGAGCATGACAACCAGAGTTTAAGATTTTTAATTCTTGCAACTTAAACTACAATATTTGATAGCCCATGTACTTAGCTTCAACACCAAAATGGAATACAACATGCATCGTTTAGAATACCAAGAAATAAGGTTATCACTAATAAAGATACATACCCCAAAAGTGGAACGGTGAGTTTGAGGATGACCAACCTAGTCAACAACGAAGTAAGAAACCAAATGATCAACAAAAGAAGTATAGAGATAAAGGCCATGCATGAGAGCATCATGTAGATAGTGAATGGCACACTTTAGGGAAAGAAAGTGAGGTTCATGAATATCATGCATATAGAGACATATCTATTGAACCACATAAGATTATATGGATGAGTGAATGTTAAATATTTCAGGGCCCTAACTATAATCAAATATGTTGTTGGATTATCAACAATCTTTTTGTGGTAGATGAGTTTAGGCTTAGTGTCTGTTGGCATGCTTAAAGGATTGTACATGGACATATAAGCATGAGAAATGAGTTTTTTTTGCGACAAGTAGTTTATGACAAGAAAAGGCTTGGTAAGTTCCCAAGCTAAAACGCCAAGGAAGTATAAAAAAGAACGTAAGTCAGTAATAATAAATTCAATCGATAGGCGACGGATGATTCTAGTGATAAGAAAGAACCTAAGTCGGTCTTAGATTGGTATGAATCATGGCGAGTTAACGTGTCATTGAAATCCAAGATCGACTGGAAAGAGAAACCCTAAGGAACAAGTTAACTTATATATCAAATTAGTATTTGATGACCGTTAAATTTGTAACGGTAAGCTAATGAAATCCAACAATGTTAGCATGAAGGTGGTGCTCAAATAGATCTCGTATGTGGTTGTAAAGAAGTGCATATAAATCTGAGTTCATGGTTTCCATATAATTAGGACCACATAATGTCTGTGTAGTGGAATAATATATATGTGAAATAGTGGATAATATGGACAGGTTGAAAAGCGATTTGTGTTTTAAGGAATCAATTCGAGACCTGGTGGGTATATGGTGACCAAAGGATTTGTCAGACCAATAGAGGTCGAAAGTTGAGGGGAATCTTGTATGGTGGTAGAACCATCAAAAACCGAGGGGGTTAGGGTACTGATAGACCCTAGTAAAAACTCGACAGAAGAATAGCAAATTAATTACACTATCTCCTGCTTTGATACTAATTGTGGGACACAATAAATATGATCGATAGATTCCATAGTGAATAACGTGAAATAAATGACAAGAACAATGATAAAAATAGTGTCGAATGCTTTGATTATAATAACCCTAGAAGTGTTCAATGAGAACTTCTCTATAAGAGCTATGTAGGGCTACTAAACATTAACCCTAATAATACATGCACGCAATATTTATAGGCTAGACGATAAGCATCTACACGAGAATGGACAGGACCATCTAGTTACAATAAACCTATATAAGACATATTTGACACAACATTAACAAGCCCAAAAATCTCCCCCTTTTGTGTCAAATTGCAAAGGAGATTCCTCACTGTTGTCTTTTCTGCACCTTGAACAAGCTTGACATCAAATTCAGAAGGGTGCTTCTGACAGTAAGGTACCATTTGATCATGTCTGAGAAACATTTTTGATTAGCGGTGATGTTAGCTTTACAAGCTTCAGTTAAACCAAGGATTGAGTTCAGAGAAACAGTTAAGTATAGGTGTTTTGTCTCGCAAGAAGAACATACTCTTCTGAACTTTTTGACTATCCTTTTGTTGATATACCACACACCTATTTTCCTTTCGGATTTTACCCAGCCTAAGCTTATAAAGATCCTTCGGTTCTTCTTCATGCTTAGGAACCGACCTTTTCTTCAGAATCATCGCTATTTCTACATCCTTTTTTGCAATTTCATGAATGTAGCAAATAAGCATCCTTCGTAGGTGCTCAACGATAGGCTCATAAATCTTCTCATCTTTTGACACAATCAAGTACAATGTAATCCAGTTGTATGAATTCATGCAGGGAAGGTCAGCCAGAGGGAACTCATCTTCAATACGACTTTCTCCTCAGAATCCTTTAAACTTAATGTTTGTGAAGTCTTCAGTCGGAACAGGTGCATGTAGCAAATAAGCATCCTTCGCAGGTGTTCAACGATAGGCTCATAAATCTTCTCATCTTTTGACACAATCAAGTACAATGTAATCCATTTGTATGAATTCATTTAGGGAAGGTCAGACAGAGGGAACTCATCTTCAATACGACTTTCTCCTCAGAATCCTTTAAACTTCATGTTTATGAAGTCTTCAGTCGGAACTGGTGCATAAACTTTCAGAGCAACAATCTTCTGCAAACTCCAAGTCTGGAACTGAGGTTTGGCATATTTAAGATAGAAAGAGAAGAGCTTATGATTGACATCATAGTCCGAGAGTGGTGCCTTCTCAATCTTCTCAAAGCATCGAAACAAAAATGTCCTCAAAGTTATAGGGAAATCTAGTTGAGATTCCGAAGAATTGTCCAGATCAAAGGAAACCAAAGGGTCCAGCCAATGAATGTTCAGATCATCGATAGCCTCCTTCTGAATTTGTTCCATCGTCCACGGAGGAAAGAGCGGCTTCTGAGTCTTAAGAGTTACTTTGGCAATTTAAGCTTTCTTTTCCTTATCTTCTAACTCTTTACGAAGGTGCAACAGATTATCAAGCTCCTTATCACGCTTCTTTTTGATCAGATTTTGGCCTTCTGAAAGCTCTTTTTTTTTTTTCTTCTTCTTCTTCTTCTTCTTCTTCATAATCACACAAATTTTCTTTTCCTTTACCAGATGTAGAAGCTTCATTATCCTTCTGAGCATCAGTCTTCAATTTTAATTCATGTTGTTCACCAGTTGGTTGCTTCGGCTGAGGGTTTTCCTTTCTTTCTCTGTCTCCATTGTTTCGGAAGAACATTGCTATCCGAAGCACCCTCAAGCTGATTCAGCATTGCAAAAACTGGCTGAAGTTTTTCTATAAGGTGTTGGTGAACCGAGACTATGAGTAAGGAGTCACGAGTCTCCACCAGCGTGTGCAAGTACTGATTAATCTCATAAACATAGCTTTTTGACAACTGTTTTCTATAATTCCAAATCATCAAGGTGCTTGTTGGTGTACTGCAGTTTCACTGA
Organism: Lactuca virosa; assembly: GCF_052849685.1. Classification (NCBI taxonomy): domain Eukaryota; kingdom Viridiplantae; phylum Streptophyta; class Magnoliopsida; order Asterales; family Asteraceae; genus Lactuca; species Lactuca virosa. The sequence goes on from NC_136433.1 coordinate 64,333,494, forward strand.
AAGAACCTTGGCTTTCTTAGTCTTCTTAGCTAATTTATCCATAATGTTGTGTTCTTCTGCAAGGTCTTTATGATGTTGCTCAATCTTAGACACAACAGAGGCATTGAGCTCTGAATTATCAAACTTGATTTCAGATCGAACACGAGAAAGTGCTTCCTTCTCAACTTGTAGAGTGGAGCCAAGACCTGCAATAACTTTATTGACAACTTTGGTATTGTCTTCTAAAGAGCATCGGAAGTCAGCCATGAATTTCGTTACTAAATCATGTAGTTTTTCGACTTTTTCGGTCGTTTTTAAAATAGTTTTCTCTGAAGCTTGAATTGCCTTGGTCGAGTCTTCAAGTACTTTCGCATTTGCCTTTTTTGTGAGAATCTCAGCCATTGTTCGGTGAGACTTCATCATAAACTCATAATTAGATGAGGATACGGATGACTCCAAAATAGAATCCAACTGTTCATTGAGCTGTTTAAATTGCCCTTTAGTCATTGGCGCTTCATTGTCATCTTTGGTTAGATTGATGATGAAGGGGATGAGAACAAAATCTTGGAAATTATCTTCATCATCCCCAAACAGAGTATCAGGATCAGAATCAAAAGTGGGAGAAGTTGTAGAGGTGGTTGGTTCCTTAGTCACGCCAATGTTGGCATCTGCCCCCATATCAGATACGTTGACAGGAATGTCGGACGTATGTACCGCCTCCGAAACGGACTTGGTAACAACGACTTTAGGTGATCTTGTGATTGTAGAAGTAGGAGGAACAGTGGAATCAGTAAAGATAGGTGTAGAAAAAGGAATAAAGATCTGTGGAAAAGAAACACCCACAGAAATCTTCGGTGGTATTGGAGCAATGGTGATCGCAATTGTAGTGGTAATCAGAGAGGATGGTGGGGTGTTCATCTGAAAGAAATCAGAGAAACGAGTAGAAGAAGTAGGTGGAGTGGATACCTTCGAAATTGGTGCGGTTGTAGGTGGTTCCGAAGTTGTGCCTGTGTCTTCTACATCATTCCGAACAGTAGTATTATCATGAATGTCGGTATGAGTTCTGGATTCCAAAGCCTCCTCAACAACCGGAGATGGTGATCTCGGTTTATGAGCTTGCTTCTTGATCTTCTTTGGAGTTTTGACAACTTCAGAAGGACCAGGTTTTCCCTTTCACTTTGCACCCATCTTCATTTTGTTGGCCTCCTCAACCGCCTTTTGCGAGTCATCGGACATAGGGCGAGCACCAGAAGGAGGTAATTTTCGATATTCATTCACTATAACATTGTATTGAGGCACCTTCGCTAGCATCTCCTCAGGAATCGATCCAACAAAACTAAACTTGGTTGGGTCAGACATCATAAATGTCGACGTCTGAAGAATCGGAATTGCAACAACAACAGAATCATCCAGTGTAGGAACCTTGAAGTGAACTAGGGCTCTTTTGATGACGATCGACCAAAAACGAGCGCAGGAGATATCAGTGTTGCAAGTAGTAGAGGTTGTACTCTGAATGAGTTGTGTCCATAGGATATTACCATAATCCAAATTGATTCCATGGTAGAGGCCATAGATAATGGTATAGAAGAGCTTACTTACGTTGTCATAGCTTGCAACGCGTTCAGAAAAGCTCTTGAACAACAACGTGAACAAACCGTTCCACATTGGAGGAAGATTGGGCTTCCTAAACTTGGACAACAATGAAATATCCCCGATGTAACCCATCTAGTAAAACATGTTGATGAGATTTGTGGTGGAAATTTAGTCTGAATCGACAAGGCCTTCAGAAGAATCAAACCCTAACATTCTGGAGAAACAGGCTTTGTTGATCGAGTTCATGTTGGTTCCAACCTCGAAAGTTATGATTCCATCAGCTTGAATGTATGTGGCAGAAGAATACACCTTAGAAAGATATACCAGTGGAACAGGTTCTGCCATGGTAAGAGCTTGAGCCAATGACAAGAACCTCAAGCATTCAATCATCGGCGTTAGGGTTTCATAGTATCGCGAGGAGTCAAGGTCGAGAATAAGATTTTGACCGGGCTTCAAGTTCACGATATTACAGATGTTGATTGATCAGCAAAAAACTCATTTTTCAGATGATCCAACCATGGTACTAACGAAGAAGATGATGAACAGTAAGTAGAGAGGGAAAAGGGTTTTTTCCTTGAGAGTTTTGGAATAGTTTGTGAGCTGTGAGAGAAAATCAATCGTCGAAAACCCTTTTATACGTCATGAGTGGTGAGAGAAAACCGTCGGTTGACGTTCCCATATCCCGTAAAAGTAGCCTGGGATAGCGTGACAACTAATCATGTGTCAGACCCGTGTAACTGAGATGCGTGATGTCAGAGATTTCAAAATGATGCGCCTGAGTTGAATCCTTATCTCCAAGAAACCTCCGTTTCAGTTTTGACTCATTCGGAATATAATGTCAATCCATCATAACATGTTCTCTGAATAACAGTAATCAATCGGAATTAGAACCAGACTTGGAAAAATCATAAAGTTTTTTGTGCAAGAGTGTGCCAAAGAAAAAGAAATAAAGCAAATTAAATTTCTGGGATCCTGTGATGTCGAATGAAATTGACATGAAATTAGATGGATCCCGGGCAACGATCTCTTCCTTCTGAGTAAAGAGAGACTCTGTAGTGCTTGTGTGGCATCCCGTTGAATTACGATCATCTATTTGTAAAAGAAATAGTGAAAGGATTCTTTTAAGTAGGCTGCAAGGGTGGCTTAAGCTCTAACCAAATCCCGAAACTTGACATAAGTCTGAAAATCTGAGAGAAGTACTTGTTTGACCAGTGTAGTCATAAGAACAAGTATGCTTTGGAAATTATTTAAGTGGCTGGATATTAAGGAAATCTCAAGAAAAATAAAAATATGGATCTTCTGGGAAGAAAAATCTTAGGTTGAGAACATTTCATGAAGAGCACTCAAAAGAAAAATGAGATTTCGCACAATTATTATACAAACCAAAAGGTTTTATTCGTCAATTCCTTGGTGAAAATTTCTAGAATGTTTGTTATTTCACTGTCAATTCAGAAATGTGTTTCAAATTTTTGGTCTCACTCAAAATCATGGAGATAACGATTTCAAGAGCATCAACACAGATGTTGTGTAACCATAAACCTCAGTGGTAAATGTTGAGAGTCTCAAGGGTTATATTGATGAATGTGAAGTTTGATGGAGAAATTTGAGATTCGTTCCGAAAGAGAAAGTGTACCTCTGCTAAATATTGATGACAAAGCAGTCAACTCTTAACTCAATGTGAGAAGAGTAAGGTAGTTCGATGACTTATGTGAATTATCAGTCTAATTGGGAAGAAGCAATCGGAATGAAAGTTTCACTAAGGCTTCAAACATAGAGTCTCAGAGGCTTGGGACAACATGCAACAACATGCTTCTAGGGACACTTAACTAGTACATAGATTTGGAATTATACCTGCCCCATCGTTCTAAATTGAGGTAACAAGGATTTGAACCTAAATCATGAACGTATTCTGAACATAACACACAAAAATAAAGAAAAATATTTTAGTAATTTTAAAATTTTCTGAAAACTAATGAAAAACATAAAGTAAAAAATAAGAATATTTTTGTAATTTTTGGATTTTCTGAAAACAAATGAAAAACAGAAAATAAAGAAAAATATTAGAGAGAATAAATTCAGAAGCATAAATGAACAGTAACTTCCGAACCATTCCTAAGCTCGGAATCAATTGGAAGAAACTTAATATACCGAAGGATACAACACATTCCGAAACTTTTGATGAACAGTGGATTCCGAACAATTTTGAAGCTCGGAACAAATTGGAATTTGAAAATGAATTCCGAATCATTTCGAAGCTCGAAGCCATTTGGAATGTGAACAGTAATTTCCGATTACGAAGCGAATTTCGAAACTGAATCTGCTTCAATCATGCCTATCCCTTGCAAAATCCGATTGAACGTCGTTTCAGGTAGGGCCTTTGTGAAGATATCTGCCAGTTTATCTGAGGATCGAACAAAGTGGAATTCAACATTTCCATCCTCAACATGATCTTTTATAAAGTGATATTTTAGTGCTATGTGTTTCGTCTTTGCATGTTGCACTGTATTATGGCAGATTCTGATTGCGCTTTCTGAATCACAATATAGTGGAATCCTCTTCATATTGATTCCATATCCCTTAGCTGATTTTGAATCCTCACAACTTGGGAAGTGCACAATGCAGCTGCAATGTATTCAACTTCTGTAGTAGACAAAGAGACACATGTTTTCTTCTTGGATTGTCAACTTACAAGTTTGCCATCTAGAAACTGACATCCCCAGAAGTGCTTTTCCGATCAAGTCCACACCCACCAAGATCAGCATCAGAAAATGATTGCACAAAGAATCCGAAATCAGAAGGATACCAAATTCCGAGAGAGGTGGTTACGTAAAATGTTCTTCACTGCAATCATATGTGGTTCACGAGAATTCGCCTGAAACCTGGAACAATAACATACAACAAACATAATGTCATGACGACTCGATGTTAGATACATTAAAAATCCAATCATTTGGCGATATAGAGTGATATCAGCTGTTGGCTTGTCCAAAGATGGTGTAAGCTTTATTCCAAACGCGATTGGAACTTTGACCTTTGAATCACCCACCATTCCAAATTTCGCTAGCAAGGTCTTCGTGTAGGCTTCTTGGTTGATCAATATTCCCTCTGAACTCTATCTAATGTTTAAACCAAGGAAAAAGTTAATAGGACCCATTGAGCTCATTTCAAATTTAGTTTCCATCAGTTATTCCAAACCTATGTAATAATGTAGGTCAATTTGTAGTTCTTTTTAAAATAATAAAGAGAAATTTTAGCATACTGTGTATATTTACATAATTGACCCTCAAAAATAAATTGTTAAACAATCTCGATTGGGATGAACCAAGTGGTAGATATTGTAACAAGGTTTCCAAAAACATAAAGAACACTAAAATCCGAGTTATAACGAAGAAGTTATGACCAATCGAAGATCCGCGACAAAACCGGCAAAACACTATTCAGTGTAAAAACTGAATTTTCAGTAAAAGGATTTTTAGCCATAACAATCTAAACGAAAGTTGTAGTTTATGTTAAACCGAGAACTTTCATAAAAAGAACGGCAAAATCTGACTTCGTATGAGGAAGTTACGATTTTTCTAAGTTTCAGTATAACAATGTACAGCTAAAAACTCGAAATAAAGATCGAGTGATTTTTAGCCGACACAACCTAAACGATAATTGAAGGTCTCGTCAATAGTAGTACAACGGTAAAAAGACAGACACAAACGGACGTCGGATGAAGAAGTTATGAATTTTTAACAGATTTCCTCTCCCGGTCTGTTAAAAATAATAATATTAAAAATAAAGTCAAAATTAGCCGAAGAAAGTTATGATTTTCGCAAGTTTTTTGGCACAAAAATTGAGAAATATTGAAAACCGGGCAATCTCGCATGGTGTACCTTCGGCCACATCACCTCACATGCGAGGCTTCCCCGTGTCTGCTTCGTGTCACCTTCTGATTGGACCGCAGTTCTCCGTGTCACATTCTGATTGGACCGAGGTCGAGGTCCAGTAGCCAACCGACACCCTCGCAGGAACACGCCCCTCGGATACGCGCCTCCTCCTGATTCGACCGAAGTTTGGTCCACTCTTGGTCCGACACATCGAGCCAGCTGTCCGAAGCGAGCCTCTTCCCTTCGCCACCTGTCCGAACACGCAGCAGCCTCCCCCAGCTTCGGATCCGAGGCTTCGGCCTATATAAGGCATGTGAGACCTTCCGGATTTTTTACACTTTCACCCCATTTTCCATATCTTTTCAGTCCTTTCACTTCCACAAACTCACATACAACCCCTAAAGCCCCGGTATCAAGTCTAAAACCCTAAGCAAGCCTCGAAGCCCCGAGATTCCCGAGAAAAACAACTTTCTCCAGTTGAAACTCTGCTCGATTTAAGCCGTTTTTTCGTCAAATAAACTCTTTTCCAGAAAAAGAAACGCTGTCCAAATCACCACCTATCAAGTGAGTTCATACCCCCCGTATTTTCATAATTTCTACTGTTTTAAGGGGGGAATACAAGTATCACATAAGAAATTTGTGTTATAAAATCATGATAAAACGACATTAAATCATCAAAAATACTCGAAACATTAAACTCTTTTATAAACTTATATTTTTCCCCAAAATTTATATTTGTATATATATATATATATATATATATATATATATATATATATATATATATATATATATATATATATATATATATATAAATAAGATTTAAAAGGCTTAGGACTGATAACTCATTATGGGTCCTTTTCCTTGTTTGGATGTGGGCTTATAGTACCGGTTATTTGTCCGAGTGTCGTTTAAATTTTACTTATATATAGAATTGTGTATGTATATAAATATAAAAGTTATTTCATCAGTCCAAATACCTTTGTAACATGTTGAGCAAGGGGTTACATGCAAAAATAGTTAAATACCGATTCATAAAGTACATATAAATTATAATAGGTATAATTTATGATACATGGAACAATAATTCATGATTCAAGTATACTAGAATACACTGTTTTACAAGAAACAAGGGTTTTGATTCAAAACAAATCAAGGGTTTACAATTGTCAAATACATGTTCGGAATACTAATTCAAGAACATACTGTCAATCATTTATTTCAGAATGATTGGGTTTTCATGACTAATATACATGTAACGTTTATATGCTTTTTATGAGTCATTCAATTCAGGTTGTTTAATTCATTTAGACAACCATGGTAAAGTCCTGACATTCTAACCAGAATCTCCAGCCAGGGGATCGAAACAAGTTGTGTGTAGATCTATATCGGGATTGACAACGCCGCACTCAGGCTGCTAGCTACAGTCAGGCATACATGCCAATGAGTGACAATTGTTATCAACAGTTTAAATGCCCACAAAGCGTTTGTTTCAGGCCATCATGTCTTAGTATGGTTATAATAACTCATTAAAAAGATATTAACAATACGTTAGTGTATAATCAACTAAACGTAAGTACACCTTCAAAGTACCAGTTTACAGAATACAAATTACAATGGTTCAATACAGTTTTCAATAACAGCTGGTGAAGCCAGGCACACTCTCAGTTACAAGTTTTACAAATACAGAACATTGGTTTACAAATAGAACGGTTTTATGGGATAAAAACTACTTTTCATATACAACAGAAAATATAGGATTTTCTGGAACAGTTTACATATGCAAGATAAAGAGAGACGCTTTTAAACCTAAACACTTATGCACTCACTCAACTTTATGTTGATACTCCCTTTTCAAATTACTTGTATTCTCAGGGAAACAATAAACAGGTACTCCCCGAGCTTTTTGAAAAGATGGAGCTACTTTGAGTCATATCTTCTTCTTTTGTATAACTATTTTGGTTTTAATATCCAATGATTGAACACATGTAAATACTTATACTTTTGAAATACAATGATTGTTTGTACTTTGATTACTATGATGCATGTGTTGTGATACTACAAATGAAGTCCTCCACCCCCGGACGTTTCCGCCGTTTGGTTTGGGGGTGTGAAAAGTGGTCACCATCTTTCTTACGAAAGAAGGTTGGGTCAACCGGACCTTGTTTACATTTTGATTGTTTTAGAAAACGAGTAAGGGTTTCATACCATGTCCTTGGAGCTTGTTTCAACCCATACACAGCCTTATTGAGAACATAGAAATGATCCAGATACTTCTCATTAATGAAACTTGGTGGTTGTTCCACGCAGACCGTTTCCTCGAGTTCACCGTTCAGAATTGCACACTTCACATCCATTTGAAAAACTTCAAAATTTTTGTGAGCTGCATATGCAAGGAAGATAAGAACTGATTCAAGTCTTGCAACTGGTGCGAACGTCTCTTTGTAGTCTATACCTTCCTCTTGGCAGTATCCTTTCACTACCATTCGTGCCTTGTTTCGAATCACATTCCCTTCCTTATCCAATTTGTTCCCAAACACCCATTTCATTTCGACGACTGAGGCATCCTTTGGAGTAGGGACTAGTCTCCAAACTTTGTTTCTCTCAAATTCATTGAGTTCTTCCTGCATAGCTTGAACCCAATCTGCATGATCAAGAGCAATCTTTACAGTTTTAGGCTCAATTTTAGAGATGAAAGAATTAAACATGCAAAATTCAATTTTTGAAAATAATGCAGTTTGATTCGCTTTTTGTTGTGCCCTTGTAAGAACTCCTGAAGATGATTTGCAAGAAGTATACTAACACTCATACCTACAAGTACAGTATCACAGTCATAAGAACTTAAAAGGATTTGGATGTTGAAGACTATAGTCAAACCTGGGCAGTTATGTAATCATATCTGGAATTAATATAGCCTGATCAACTATATTGATTTGAGATATGACCAACATGTGTTTGGGAGTGATAGTAGTGTTGCGACATGTCTAAAACTTACCCTACATATTCAGAAGAACTATAGAATAGAACACAAAGGTTAAAATACTACAGAGAGTATTTTACTAACCTTACTTCTAATACAGAACCTATGGCTGAACACAATTTACCTGGGGACCCCTACAATCCACAAAATGCAGGCTGGATCTCAGACTCAGATGAAGAACCCTATGAAGACAGCGAATCAAGTGGTACGGATACAGAGCCACAAGTCTGCAACCCTGGGGAGCGTCCCCTGAGGCAAGATGAAGCAGAATCCATACCCGAGTGAGGCCAATATATAAACCATTGGAGTCGGCAAGACGGCCAACGCCCTCCTTACGGAATGGCACGAGGTTTCTATAACGTCTCTAGAGCAGGAACAACCGATAGAGCTCTTCCAGTTATAGTAAACCGAATAGCCCGACAATTCAATCAATCAAGGATTTCGATCAATCGAATCCTACAAGTAAATACGGTTGCGCATGCTAACACTGCAGATATCCTTCGTCTTGATGAAATGCAGGATGACACCCAGCACCATACTGAAGCCCTTTAAATGCAACTCAATGCTTCTCAATCAGAGAGAAGAGAATTGAGAGAGCATCAAGCTTCCCAAGAAAGGCGCTGGAAAGCACAAGACGAAGCAGAACCCAGCAACCGTCGTAGCAACCGCCGCAAGTAGTGTTCGCACTACTACTTTCTACTTTCTATATCGAATGTATATACTAATTTTCACGATATCTACAAAACCGGGTATCAATAAAACAATAAGCACTTTACTTCAACAAGAGTTATTACAATTCTCATAAACATCCTATTCCAAAGTTTTGGATCACAGAAATGTTCCAGTCTTATTATTCATGCTTTCAATACGACCGCGGAAATTTTATTTTCGGTAGGTCGGTTTGATGTCGATGCTTTCTCAGTATTGGGGTATATTATAGTCCTGCTTTAAGGTCAAGTTTTCCGGACCTTATGTGCTTAATATACCAATACAATCGACATGTACATTCATACTCTTTGAAAAATAACTATTCAATCTCATATTATCATGTTGCAAGTTGTACTTGCAGTGAATTTCTATTTCCAATTCTTTACAAGATTCATGTCGAATTAAGTGTTTAGTTCAGAGATATCAAATTCATATTCATTCTTGATATCTTACCATCTTTTATCTTTTAATGTTTATAGAAAAGATGCCTCCTCGTAGAAATCCAAGACATAACAATGAAGCACCGACGCCACCCCCACCACCACCTCCTCAATTCGACCCCGCTATGTTCCAAGCGGCGGTCACGGCGGCTGTAGCAGCTGCCATGTCTCACATTAATACTCCTGGTGCTAGTGGGTCGAGAGCTGGTGCACATCCTTCTAACAATGGCGAGAGTCATGAGCACTCGCGAGAGTGCACTTATAAGGACTTCTTGAACGCCAAACCAAGGACCTTTAATGGAACTGGAGGAGTGATGGTTTTAAGGCAATGGATTGAGAAGACAGAAGCAATCTTTGAAATTTGATCCTGTCCGGAGGGTAGCAAAGTTAAATTTGTTGCCTGTACTTTTTCTGATAGGGCTCTAACACGGTGGAACGGTCATGTTAAGTCACTAACTTTGATAGTGGCTAATACGATGAGTTGGGAGAACTTAAAAGCCATGCTGATGCGGGAATACTGTCCGCGAGGGGAAATTCAAAAACTTGAGCAAGAGCTCTAGGGTCTTACCATGGCCGGTGTAGACATAACAACTTACACGAATCAGTTCTGTGACTTGGCGATTCTGTGTCCTGAAATGGTTGCTCTGGAGAGAAAAAAAGATTGAAAGGTATATTTGGGGACTGTCGCTCCAGATACAGGCAAGTGTCATTGCCTCTAGGCCTGTTACCTTTGACAGTGCCAAGGAATTGGCACAGTCATTTATTTACCATGGAAATCGTCAAAATTATGTGGTTACTGCTCCAGAACAACCTAAGGAGAACAACAACAACAAGAAGAAGGGTTGGAACAAGAGGAAGGGCAAATCTCCTCTGGAATCTGCAAATAAGCAATAAGTAGTGGCAGTCCATGCCACTACTATACCTGCTACTGTCCCTAATAACCTTGCACCAACTAAGCCCTATGCTGGTAACCTCCCTAAATGCAACAAGTGCAATTTTCTCCACAACGGAAATTGCCAAGAAATGCAGTGTCGTAACTGCAACAGGAAAGGGCATACTGCCCGATTCTGTAGAATACCACCTCAACCACTTAACCAAGTACCTGCCGCTGGAGTAGGTCGAGCATGTTACCAATACGGTGATGTGGGGCATTTCAAGAAAGATTGTCCAAAAGCTGGAAATGTCGGTGGAGTTGGGAGGATTCTAGCACTGGGTCATGAAGAAGCAGTGGCAGACCCTGCAGTGGTCACGTGTACGTTTATTCTCAACAATACTTATGCTTGCATTCTATTTGATTGTGGTGCTGAGAGGAGCTTCGTGAGCCATAATTTTAAACATCTACTAAATCAAAACTGCCAACCACTAAATGAAACTTTCACAGTAGAAATGGCTAACGGGAAATCCGAATCCACCAACGTATATACATAGGATGTACCCTTACCTTGGATGACTTGTCTTTCCCAATAGACCTTATGTCGGTCTCTATAAAAAGTTTTGACATCATAATAGGTATGGATTGGTTGTGCCCCAACCATGCCGACATCCTATGCTATGAAAGAGCTATTCGCTTAAACTTACCAACTAATGAAACTCTTATTATCTATGGCGACAAACCCGGAACGAACCTTTGGATCATTTCTTGCATCAAGGCATAGAAGTACCTTCGCAAAGAGTATTGTGCTTTCTTAGCTCACGTGGTAGACAAAAAGCAAGAGGTGAAAGACATCGCAAGCATTCCCGAGGTCTGCAATTTTCCCGATATTTTTCCCGATGATCTTCCAGGAGTACCTCCCGAACGACAAGTCGAATTCCGAATCGACTTAATCCCTGGAGCTACCCCTGTAGCCAAATCCCCCTATCGTCTTGCACCTTCTGATATGTAGGAATTATCCAGCCAGCTTAACGAACTCCTTAGCAAAGGTTTCATAAGACCAAGCTTCTCACCTTGGGGAGCACCGGTTTTGTTCGTAAAGAAGAAGGATGGATCATTCCGCATGTGCATAGACTACCGCGAGTTGAATATACTTACCATCAAGAATCGATATCCTCTGCCTCGCATTGACGATCTGTTCAACCAACGTAAAGGTGCGAACTACTTCTCGAAAATAGACTTAAGATCCGGGTATCACCAGTTACGGATTTTGGAAGAAGACATTCCCAAGATCGCGTTTAGAACTCGTTATGGTCATTACGAGTTTATAGTGATGCCATTCGGATTGAAGAATGCACCTGCTATGTTCATGGACCTAATGAACAGAGTGTGTCGTCCATTCTTGGACAAATTCGTCATAGTCTTCATTGACGACATCCTTATCTACTCAAGAAGCAAAGAGGAACATGGCCAACGTCTTCGTCAAGTATTACAAACCCTTAGGACAGAAAAACTCTATGCGAAGTTTTCAAAGTGCGAGTTTTGGATTAGGAAGGTTGAATTCCTAGGTCACGTGGTCGGTTCAGAAGGAATACACGTGGACCCTTCCAAAATTAAGGCAATTGAAAACTGGCCAGCACCCAAAACACCTACAGAAATCCGACAATTCTTAGGTCTTGCTGGCTACTATCACAAATTCATCCAAAATTTCTCCCGAATCGCTAAACCGCTTACCACCCTGACGCAAAAGGGTGTAACTTTTAGTTGGGGAGAGAAGCAAGAACCAACATTCCAAACGCTCAAACAAGCCTTGTGCAGTGCACCGATCTTGTCTTTACCCGAAGGGACATAGGACTTTGTAGTGTACTGTGATGCTTAAAATCAAGGGCTTGGGTGTGTTCTTATGCAAAGAGGAAAGGTTATCTCCTATGCCTCAAGAAGCTAAAGACACATGAGGTCAACTATACAACACATGACCTTGAGCTAGGAGCTGTGGTGTTTGCTCTGAAGATCTGGAGACATTACTTATATGGCACAAAATGCACAATATTCACCGACCATAAAAGTGTCCAGCACATCTTCGATCAGAAAGAGCTGAACATGAGACAACGACGATGGGTAGAGCTACTGAACGACTACGAATGTGAAATTCTTTACCACCCTGGTAAAGAAAACGTAGTAGCTGACGCCCTTAGCAGAAAAGAATACTCGGGACGCCGGGTAAAGTCGTTGACTATGACAATCCATTCACATCTGTCCTAGCAGATCAAAGAAGCTCAACTTGAAGCCTTGAAACCCGAAAACGTGGCAGGTGAAACTCTGAGAGGAATGGATAAGAACTTCGAAGTCAGGGATGATGGAGTCTATCATTTCATGAACCGGATCTGGACGCCAAAGTTCGGTGGTTACAGAGACATGGTTATGAATGAAGCTCACAAAACCCGATACTTCATTCATCCAGGTTCAGACAATATGTATCTGGACCTTAAGAAACTATACTGGTGGCCTAACATGAAGGCCGAAATTGCTACCTTTGTGGACAAGTGCCTTACTTGTGCCAAAGTCAAGGTAGAGTACCAGAAACCTTCAGGTTTATTACAACAACCTGAAATCCCTGAATGGAAGTGAGAGCGGATTACAATGGATTTCATAACCAAATTACCCAAGACTTCGGGTGGTTATGATACTATTTGGGTAATCGTCGACAGATTAACCAAATCCGCACACTTATTGCCAATAAAAGAAGTCGACAAGATAGAGAAGCTAAGCAGAACTTACCTCAGGGATATTGTTAGACTGCATGGTGTGCCGATATCTATTATTTCAGACCGAGATAGTAGATTCACCTCTCGTTTCTGGCAGTCTTTACAAAACTCTTTGGGAACTAGGGTAGACATGAGTACCGCCTACCATCCACAAACCGACGGACAAAGTGAGAGGACGATTCAAACATTAGAAGACATGTTACGAGCTTGCGTGATAGACTTTGGAAAGGCATGGGATATTCATTTACCCCTTGTTGAATTCTCTTATAACAACAGTTATCACACTAGCATAAAGGCTGCTCCATTGGAAGCCCTCTATGGCCGCAAGTGCAGATCCCCTCTGTGTTGGGCTGAAGTGGGTGACACGCAGCTAGCTAGAGGTCAAACTCCTGACAGTGCTCTCACTGGTCCGGAAATTATTCGAGAAACTACCGAGAAGATCGTACAAATTCGGGAGCGACTTAAAGCTTCCAGAGATAGACAGAAAAGCTACGCTGACAAAAGGAGAAAACCCTTGGAATTCCAGGTTGGTGACCGCGTCTTATTAAAAGTCTCACCCTGGAAGGGCACGATACGCTTTGGAAAGCGTGACAAATTGAATCCAAGGTACATAGGACCATTCAAGATTCTTGCTAGAATCGGTCCTGTAGCTTACAAACTTCGACTACCCCAAGAACTAAGTAACATTCATCCTACCTTCCACGTTTCGAACTTGAAAAAGTGTCTATCCGACGAGACTCTTGTGATCCCACTCGAGGAAATCGAGTTAAACGAGAGCCTCAACTTTGTGGAAGAACCCGTAGAGATTCTAGACAGGGAAGTTAAGAAAACCAAACAAAGTCGTATGCCGATAGTGAAGGTTCGCCGAAATGCAAAACGGGGACCTGAATTCACTTGGGAACGGGAGGATCAAATGCAACAGAAATATCCACATCTTTTTCCCTAGTCTATCTATAATGCTAATTTCGGGACGAAATTCTCTCTAACGGGGGGATAATGTAACAAACCGTTATTTCAAACCTATGTAATAATGTAGGTCAATTTGTAGTTCTTTTTAATATAATAAAGAGAAATTTTAGCATACTGTGTATATTTACATAATTGACCCTCAAAAATAAATTGTTAAACAATCTCGATTGGGATGAACCAAGTGGTAGTGTAACACCCAGAATCAGGAAGATCAGGAAAGGAAAGAAAAGCTCTAAGTCAAAGGAGTCAACTCGTCGAGTCCAAGGAGGAACTTGACGAGTCGGAGCGTGACCCGTGTCGCGGAGTAAGTGACCGACTCGGCGAGTCGGGGAGACTGACTCGGCGAGTCTGGTCTAGGTTGGGAAACCCTAGTTTCGGGACTTGGCACCCTATTTAAGCATCTCATTCTCATTTTTAGGGTTTCATTTACAGCCTCCACTGTCCAGAGCGAAACCCTAGTGTCATCCATGAAAGTGTGAGCTATTATTGTGTGTTCTTGAGTGATTTGAAGTCTAGAAGAAGAAGAAGGAGTTGGAAGAGCTAAGAAGTGATTGTAGATCCAGAAGGAGTCCCTCTTCCTCATCACTTTCTGGTAATCAAGCTCTTACCTTGATCTATGGTTTCTTAGAACTCTTCATGTCCCTTTTATGAGACTTTTGGGACCATTTCCAAGGCCAACCCGAGTATTGAGCCTTTGAGGAAGAATAGAGATTAGATCTGAGCATTTCTGAGCTCTAGAAGCTCTGAGTGAGAAGCTTTACTCAACTATGGTTTCCTTTCATGGCTTAGACCCCCATTATAGCTTGGATTTGGTGTTCTAGCCTCAAAACCTCTTGCATGCACGTAAAGTTAGCAAGTTTACGTGCAATGCTAGCATAAGGAGTCCAGAACTATGAGTTATAAGTGTTGGAATAGACTGAAATCGACAGAATAGAGTTGTCTCAAGGAGGACTCGGCGAGTCAGCTCATGGACTCGGCGAGTCGGGTCACAAAACCCAAACCCTTCTGTTTATGAGTTGGATCAGTGAGTGGGGTTAGAGAAGGACTCATCCAGTATGTGCCCGTGATGGTCATGAAGATCATGGTACTCGACGAGTTCAAGGAGGAACTCGGCGAGTCCAAGGCAATCTCCTTAGCCGATGAAGATGGACTCGACGAGTTGTAGAACAACTCGGTGAGTCGGTTGAAGATAGTCCCGAAGTGATTAGAAGAAGGAGAACTCATCGAGTTCTCGCTAGACTCGACGAGTGGAGTCGGGGTTGTTTGGGATTTGAGGAGCATGGACTCGGCGAGTTGGTAGAACAACTCGGCGAGTCGAGTCAACTGGATGGTTGACTTTGACCAGGACCTTGACCAGAGCTGACTTAGTTGACCTCTGGGGGAGAGTTTAGGCTAAGTTCTATTATTTGGTGTTAGTAGTTCGGCGAGATAGGAGAGCAGCGCTTCAGAGAATAGTCGATTAGCAGCCAGAGGATTATCAGCAGAGTTCAGCAGTACAGGTGAGTTTCCTTTCAGTAGGAACGGGTCTACGGCCACAATGCCGGCCCGTTTAAGTTAGCAGTAGTTCCGGACTTCAGTCTGATGCAGTAGTTCAATATGCTTGGTGACTTTGTGATACAGGCATGGTATGTGTTATGTGTTCCGGACTATGGTCTGATGCAGTATGCAGTATATGTGTTCATATTATATGTCATGATCATGTTATGCTATGTTCGGTCAGTTCTAGACTTCGGTCTGATGCAGTAGTTCAGTGTTCTTGATGTCCTTGTGATTCAAGTATGACTTTGTGTTATGTGTTCCGGACTTCGGTCCGATGCAGTATGTAATATCTGTGTTTATGCTAGTAGTTATGATTATGCTATGCTATGTTCAGTCAGTTCCGGACTTCAGTCCGATGCAGAGGCCAAGGCCCTGGTTAGTTCCGGACTTCGGTCCGATGCAGTTTTCAGACTTCGGTCCGATGCAGAGGGAAAGGCCCTGGTTAGTTCCGGACTTCGGTCTGATGCAGTTTCCAGACTTCGGTCCAATGCAGAGGGCAAGGCCTTGGTTAGTTCCGGACTTCGGTCCGATGCAGTTTCCGGACTTCGGTCTGATGCAGTGGGTGAGGCCCAGTATGTGCTTTATATGTTATTGTATGGTATGTGGTAGTTGGGGAGACTCACTAAGCTTCGTGCTTATAGTTTTCAGTTTTGGTTTCAGGTACTCAGTTTTCAAAAGAGGAGCTCGGAAAGATTGCAGTGCACACACCATTTGTTCAGCCTGGGATGTTTATACTCTGATATATTTGACAGTTGTTATGATATTTTGAGATACATAGTTTATGATTATTATATGACGTTTGATGAATATGGTTTTATTACTGATTTAAAACGAAATTTTCAGACTGTGTTTTTGGGATGTTACAAGTTGGTATCAGAGCCTTGGTTTGAGGGATTCGGGCGCACTCCCGAGTGTGTCTGAACTCAAACTAAGGAAGTGGTATAAAGTTTTCAAAAGAAAAGAGTTTTAGAAAAGCAAAAAGAAAGTTAAAAAGAAAAGTGTTTTAGAAAAGCAAAAAGAATTTTTAGAAAGAAAAGAACTTTGAAAAGAGAAAAAGGGTGTGGTGCATGCAATCAGCCGAGCTCAAGTAAGTACTCCCAAATTACCCATACAAGTTTATGTTATGATTATCAGTTTCAGTTTCAGTAGAACAACATGCTAGAATAGGACTAAGGATCTAGGAGGATGCCTTATGTGCCTGTTATATGTGTTTCAGCTTTATGAGAATTGCATGCTAGTATTGAGTAGACAGTAGTAGGATAGCCTATTTAGGTTATGCCTGATAGTATGAGCTTAGCCTTGTATGCTAGTACAGTTTCTTGTTATGAGAATAGATTTGCTTGAGAAGTTTCATGTGTCCAAATGTTGCTTGCTTTGTGCTTTGTAGGACTCTGAGTGATGGGAGTTAGCCATTAGGTGAATACGTCACGTCACATGTGATCAGGGTTGAATAATCTCAGAGTGCTGGATTTGGCCCTATTGCGCAGCTCATGTCTGAGTCTAACCGTTGTGGGGACGAGTCTTTTACTCGAAGGATTATCTGAGCCTCGTCACATGTGATGGTATTCAGGTGATGGCTAATTAGCATTACAAGGAGGCCTTCAGCAGCTGAGGACTGGTTTGGGTCAGAGATTTCCCTAGGGAAAGCCTAGGATGAGATTAGAAGGAGATCAGCAGTAGTAGTAGAAGGGACTTGGTGGAATCGAGGCAGTACTTGAGGAAAGTACGGATAGATGTGGAAGGTAGTATGGGCCCGTACTACTGAAAGCAGAGGATCCGTACTCGAATCAAGGGAGGCTGAGATGAACCCAGGGAACTTGTAGTGTGTGAGATCCCTCGAGTTTGGATGAGTATTGTGATGTTAGTGAGCGCATGTTGCCGAGTATAGTGGCGCTACGTGGTAGACCAGATGGTAGTTTTGGTGTCGACGAGGGATCAGGATCGGACTCTGGGGCCGGGAAGATTGATGATCAGATGAGGGAGTTCATTCCATCTGAGAATTACGCGCACTATCATTGACCAGACTCCTGTGATCCTCAGTGTGATCAAGGAGGGCATTATAGACATTTGTGATGAGAGGCCGAGTGCATTCTGCACTGAGATAGCAGTCATGATAGAGACCCGTACGTTGATGTTTCAGGAATTTAGAGTTTGTGAGGCTTCAGATTGTCATGGGGGTTAGGAACCCCATTGTTAGTAGTAGATAGTTGGCAGATGTCACCAACACTTTTCGTACCAGACGTTGTCTTGAAAGGAGACAAGATATAACTTACTTCCTGTTTCCTGAGGGATAGAGCACGAGATTGATAGGAAGAAGTTGGTAGTGAGTTGAGTGATGACGTGGTTGATGCTATGTCATGGGATGACTTCCAGACCAGATTCTGGGCAAAGTGTGCCCAGGCGATTCAGGTGCAGCAGTTGGTGCAAGAGTTGTTAGATCTCCACTAGATGACTGAGACTATGGCAGAGGTCACTGCCAAGTCTCGGGAAAGAGCTTATATGGTACCACAGTATGCAGAAGATGAGGAAACGAAGAAGGTAAGTTGTCAGAACATACCACAGAATGTTAGCAAGTAGATCGGGAGTACCTCGGGGTGTGAGACCCTGGTTAATATGACTTCTAGAGCTCGAGAGCGGGATATTGACTTAGAGCACACTGGGAAGAGGGAACCAGATTAGTTGCTTATAGTGAGGGTCTCGGGAGGAGACCGTAGATTTCAGATTAGCTTTTGAGAGACTAGTAGGACCAGATTCGGTGCAGCACTTGCGGGAAACTACACAAGGGAGCCTTTCGTTCCATGGGTTGAGTAAGTGTAACCCTGAGTTAACCTCCGTGTGTGTCTGAATTATATTTTTTAAAGAGATTTCATATGCCAATTGCATACCGAGAAGCATTAGCGAATAGTGATAGACCAATTCCCCAGATTACGGGATTGGGAATTACAACGTCATCTTGGTTTATTTCAAGACTGAGGAGCAGCACGAGAAGCACCTAAGGGAGGTGCTAGAGACTTTGAGGAGGGAGAGAATTTTCGCAAGGTTCTCCAATTGTGAGTTCTGGTTGCGCGGGGTGTAATTTCTTGGGCACCTTGTCAATCGGAAGGATATTCTAGTTGATCCGGCCAAGATAGAGGCCGTGATGTAGTGGGAGATTCCGAGGTCTCCAATTGAGATTCAGAGCTTCCTGGGTTTAGTGGGTTATTACCGGAGATTTAATTGGGTTCTAGGAGGCGGTGTAATCTTTTGGGCTGGCTAGTATTGAAACACTAGCAATGCTAAGCGTCGTTTCAGCAGATGGAGCATAGAATGGTAAGAAGGATTGAGAATCCTTCCAGAATTGTGTGCTGAAAGACGTTAGTTGAATCAAAGTGGGGGAGAATCATCTAAGGATTCCGAAGTAGGAGCAGTTTTGAAACTGGGATAAGTTTCGCATCTTTGTTTGGAAGGAAGACAGCTTAAGCGACTGTATGGTTTGATGATAGTGTGAGATGGAAGTTCGGAAAAACTTGCCAATAAGGAGATCGTGTTCCCGTAATGTTTGCTAGCAAGCCTTAGGGAATCAGGTTGGGGATTCCATACAGGACATGAGTTCAGCTGAGTGCGGGTCAAGCGCGTGTTCGATCCAGTATAGATAGTGTTAGAGTGTTGTAAGTCTGCGGGTGTAGCCGTAGGATTCACTAGCAGCCAGATCGTGTTACAGTGTTGTAAGTCTGCAGGTGTAGTCGTAGCATTCACTAGCAGTCAGATAGTGTTAGAGTGTTGTAAGTCTGCGGGTGTACCCGTAGCATTCACTAGCAGCTAGATAGTGATAGAGTGTTGTAAGTCTGCGGGTGTAGCCGTAGCATTCACTAGCAGCCAGATAGTGTTAGAGTGTTGTAAGTCTGTGGGGGTAGCCGTAGCATTCACTAGTAGTCAGATAGTATTAGAGTGTTGTAAGTCTGCAGGTGTAGCCGTAGCATTCACTAGGTTAGTAGACAGCGCAAGTCCGTGGTTAGGACGCGAGAAGGTCGGTAGAACCCACCATTTCGGGTTAGATCTGGATAAGCCAGAGATGAGACTGTAGAAGCGCCACTACATCTAAGAGAGCTAGGAAGCAGTGGACGGCTTAAGGTCATTTATGACATAAGGCTACAATTGGTCATGTAGCAATCACGTTTAGGCGCTGGTTGGTAACATCAGGATTCGACGCTCGGACCCGATCGGTTGGATCAAGAGGTTGTGAGAACCTCAGTGACATGATAACTCGTGGCAACTAGTTCCAGGGAAGGTTTTGGTTCGGAGGTCGTGCGAGGCGACTAAAATAGGGAGTCCTTTGGCTCCGCAGTCGGGTTGGAACCCGATATTTCTGATGGCTGACGACTGAATTGAGACCAGGAATGGTCTCGAGAGATGTTGGAAAGAAGCCATGTAGCAGCATGCTGTTCAGGCAGTTCAGTGTTTCAGGCAATCAGTGTTCAGGCAGTTCAGTGTTCAGGCAGTTCAGTGTTTAGGCAATTAGTGTTCAGGCAGTTCAGTGTTCAGGCAGTTCAGTGTTTCAGGCAATCAGTGTTCAGGCAGTTCAGTGTTCAGGCAGTTTAGTGTTTCAGGCAATCAGTGTTCAGGCAGTTCAGTGTTCAGGCAGTTCAGTGTTTCAGGCAATCAGTGTTCAGGCAGTTCAGTGTTTCCTGGCAGATCAGTGTTTCAGACAGTGTTGGGTCTCCAGCGGTAATGGTATTTTGGATTTTCATGGATAGCTTGGGGAGTGGCAAGTCACTCATAGCACGATTATCTGAGTTATGGCCAAGTATAAGTGGATCGCAGGGATAAGTGGATCTGTGAATTGGGTTGTTCTAGTGGGAACCTGGAGTAGTTAGCATGAAAGGAATGGTAAGGAATGATTTCGAGGATGAAATTTAATTTAAATGGTTGGAGTAATGGATAGCGTGAAAGGAATGTTCTTCGCAGTGGCAGGGGAGATGGTTAGTTATGGAGAGTTGCCTTGGGGAAGCCAGAAAACGCCCAAGGAAAAGAGGGTGAGCCCCTAGGACGTTCATCATAAGTACCCGGGGAGTACCATATGGATGGTCAGTTGGGTAAGATGTTTTTTCAGGATTGTTGAGAATTAGAGTGCACTCAAGGTGATTAGCTACAAGAACTAATTTTATTCTGAGTGACCGGGCGGAAGCTCCAGGGAAGTGGTCGGCCGGAGTTATACTCATCAGGTAAGGGTGATGCGAACGGATTGCATGACAGTTGGTCGTAGCGAACTTCGAGGACAAAGTCTAGTTTAAGTGGGGGAGAGTTGTAACACCCAGAATCAAGAAGATCAGGAAAGGAAAGAAAAGCTCTAAGTCAAAGGAGTCAACTCGTCGAGTCCAAGGAGGAACTCGACGAGTCGGAGCGTGACCCGTGTCGCGGAGTAAGTGACCGACTCGGCGAGTCGGGGAGACTGACTCGGCGAGTCTGGTCTGGGTTGGGAAACCCTAGTTTCGGGACTTGGCACCCTATTTAAGCATCTCATTCTCATTTTTAGGGTTTCATTTACAGCCTCCACTGTCCAGAGCGAAACCCTAGTGTCCTCCATGAAAGTGTGAGCTATTATTGTGTGTTCTTGAGTGATTTGAAGTCTAGAAGAAGAAGAAGGAGTTGGAAGAGCTAAGAAGTGATTGTAGATCCAGAAGGAGTCCCTCTTCCTCATCACTTCTGGTAATCAAGCTCTTACCTTGACCTATGGTTTCTTAGAACTCTTCATGTCCCTTTTATGAGACTTTTGGGACCATTTCCAAGGCCAACCCGAGTATTGAGCCTTTGAGGACGAATAGAGATTAGATCTGAGCATTTCTGAGCTCTAGAAGCTCTCAGTGAGAAGCTTTACTCATCTATGGTTTCCTTTCATGGCTTAGACCCCCATTATAGCTTGGATTTGGTGTTCTAGCCTCAAAACCTCTTGCATGCACGTAAAGTTAGCAACTTTACATGCAATGCTAGCATAAGGAGTCCAAATCTATGAGTTATAAGTGTTGGAATAGACTGAAATCGACAGAATAGAGTTGTCTCAAGGAGGACTCAGCGAGTCAGCTCATGGACTCGGCGAGTCGGGTCGCAAAACCCAAACCCTTCTGTTTATGAGTCGGATCAGTGAGTGGGGTTAGAGAAGGACTCAGTCAGTCTGTACCCGTGATGGTCATGAAGATCATGGTACTCGACGAGTTCAAGGAGGAACTCGGCGAGTCCAAGGCAATCTCCTTAGCCGATGAAGATGGACTCGGCGAGTTGTAGAACAACTCGGCGAGTCGGTTGAAGATATTCCCGAAGTGATTAGATGAAGGAGAACTCGTCGAGTTCTCGCTAGACTCGACGAGTGGAGTCGGGGTTGTTTGGGATTTGAGGAGCATGGACTCGGCTAGTTGGTAGAACAACTCGGCGAGTCGAGTCAACTGGAAGGTTGACTTTGACCAGGACCTTGACCAGAGTTGACTTAGTTGACCTCTAGAGGACAGTTTAGGCTAAGTTCTATTATTTGGTGTTAGTAGTTCGGCGAGGTAGGAGAGCAGCGCTTCAGAGAATAGTCGATTAGCAGCCAGAGGATTATTAGCAGAGTTCAGCAGTACATGTGAGTTTCCTTTCAGTAGGAACGGGTCTACGGCCACAATGCCGGCCCGTTTAAGTTAGCAGTAGCTCCGGACTTCAGTCCGATGCAGTAGTTCAGTATGCTTGGTGACTTTGTGATACATGCATGGTATGTGTTATGTGTTCCGGACTATGGTCTGATGCAGTATTTAGTATATGTGTTCATATTATATGTCATGATCATGTTATGCTATGTTCAGTCAGTTCCAGACTTCGGTCTGATGCAGTAGTTCAGTGTGCTTGATGTCCTTGTGATTCAAGTATGACTTTGTGTTATGTGTTCCGCACTTCGGTCCGATGCAGTATGCAGTATCTGTGTTTATGCTAGTAGTTATGATTATGCTATGCTATGTTCAGTCAGTTCCGGACTTCAGTCCGATGTAGAGGCCAAGGCCCTGGTTAGTTCCGGACTTCGGTCCGATGCAGTTTCCGGACTTCGGTCCGATGCAGAGGGCAAGGCCCTGGTTAGTTCCGGACTTCGGTCCGATTCAGTTTCCGCACTTCGGTCCGATGCAGAGGGCAAGACCCTGGTTAGTTCCGGACTTCGATCCGATACAGAGGGCAAGGCCTTGGTTAGTTCCGGACTTCGGTCCAATGCAGTTTCCGGACTTCGGTCCGATGCAGTGGGCGAGGCTCAGTATGTGCTTTATATGTTATTGTATGGTATGTGGTAGTTGGGGAGACTCACTAAGCTTCGTGCTTACAGTTTTTAGTTTTGGTTTCAGATACTCAGTTTTCAAAAGAGGAGCTCGGAAAGATTGCAGTGCACACACCATTTGTTCAGCCTGGGATGTTTATACTCTGATATATTTGACAGTTGTTATGATATTTTGAGATACATAGTTTATGATTCTTATATGACGTTTGATGAATATGGTTTTATTACTGATTTAAAACGGAATTTTCAGACTGTGTTTTTGGGATGTTACAGGTAGAGATTGTAACAAGGTTTCCAAAAACATAAAGAACACTAAAATCCGAGTTTTAATGAAAAAGTTATGACCAACCGAAGATCCGCGGCAAAACCGGCAAAACATTGTTCAGTGTAAAAACTGAATTTTCAATAAAAGGATTTTTAGCCATAACAATCTAAATGAAAGTTGTATTTTATGTTAAACCGAGAACTTTCATAAAAAGAACGGCAAAATCTGACTTCGTATGAGGAAGTTACGATTTTTCTAAGTTTCAATATAGCAGTGTACAGCTAAAAACTCGAAATAAAGATCGAGTGATTTTTAGCCGACACAACCTAAACGAGAATTGAAGGTCTCGTCAATAGTAGTACAATGGTAAAAAGACAGACAAAAACGGACGTCGGATGAAGAAGTTATGAATTTTTAACAGATTTCCTCTCCCAGTCTGTTAAAAATAATAATATTAAAAATAAAGTCAAAATTAGCCGAAGAAGTCTAAACAAAAGTCGTAGAGTATAATTTTACATACGCGTGCATATAAAGAACGTCAAAAACGGAGCTCGTATGCGGAAGTTATGATTTTCGCAAGTTTTTGGCACAAAAATTGAGAAATATTGAAAACCGGGCAATCTCGCATTGTGTACCTTCGGCCACATCACCTCGCATGCGAGGCTTCCCCGTGTCTGCTTCGTGTCACCTTCTGATTGGACCGCAGTTCTCCGTGTCACATTCTGATTGGACCGAGGCCGAGGTCCAGTAGCTAGCCGACTCCCTCGCAGGAACACGCCCCTCGGACACGCGCCTCCTCCTGATTCGACCGAAGTTTGGTCCACTCCTGGTCCGACACATCGAGCCAGCTGTCCGAAGCGAGCCTCTTCCCTTCGCCACCTGTCCGAACACGCAGCAGCCTCCCCCAGCTTTGGATCCGAGGCTTCGGCCTATATAAGGCATGCGAGACCTTCCGGATTTTTTACACTTTTCACCCCATTTTCCATATCTTTTCACTCCTTTCACTTCCACAAACTCACATACAACCCCTAAAGCCCCGGTATCAAGTCTAAAACCCTAAGCAAGCCTCGAAGCCCCTAGATTCATGAGAAAAATAACTTTCTCCAGTCGAAACTCTGCTCGATTTAAGCCGGCTTTTCGTCAAATAAACTCTTTTCCAGGAAACGAAACGCTGTCCAAATCACCACCTATCAAGTGAGTTCATTCCCCCCGTATTTTCATAATTTCTACTGTTTTAAGGGGGGAATACAAGTATAACACAAGAACTTTGTGTTATAAAATCATGATTTCAAATCATGATAAAACGACATTAAATCATCAAAAATACTCGAAACATTAAACTCTTTTATAAACTTATATTTTTCCCCAAAATTCATATTTGTCTATATATATATATATATATATATATATATATATATATATATATATATATATATATATATATATATATATATATATATATATATATATATATATATATATATATATATATATATAAGATTTAAAAGGCTTAGGACTGATAACTCATTCTGGGTCCTTTTTCCTTGTTTGGATGTGGGCTTATAGTACCGGTTATTTGTCCGAGTGTCGTTTAAATTGTACTTATATATAGAATTGTGTATGTATATAAATATAAAAGTTATTTCATCAGTTCAAATACCTTTTTAACATGTTGAGCAAGGGGTTACATGCAAAATTAGTTAAATACCGATTCAGAAAGTATATATAAATTATAATAGGTATAATTTATGATACATAGAACAATAATTCATGAGTCAAGTATACTAGAATACACTGTTTTACAAGAAACAAGGGTTTTGATTCAAAACAAATCAAGGGTTTACAATTGTCAAATACATGTTCGGAATACTAATTCAAGAACGTACTGTCAATCATTTATTTCAGAATGATTGGGTTTTCATGACTAATATACATGTAACGTTTATATGATTTTTATGAGTCATTCAATTCAGGTTGTTTAATTCATTTAGACAACCAAGGTAAAGTCCTGAGATTATAACCAGAATCTCCGGCCAGTGGATCGAAACAAGTTGTGTGTAGATCTATATCGGGATTGACAACCCCGCACTCAGGCTGGTAGCTACAGTCAGGCATACACGCCAATGAGTGACAATTGTTATCAACAGTTTAAACGCCCACAAAGCGTTTGTTTCAGGCCAACATGTCTTAGTATGGTTATAATAACTCATTAAAAAGATATTAACAATACGTTAGTGTATAATCAACTAAACGTAAGTACACCTTCAAAGTACTAGTTTACAGAATACAAACTACAATGGTTCAATACAGTTTTCAATAACAGCTGGTGAAGCCAGGCACACTCTCAGTTACAAGTTTTACAAATACAGAACATTGGTTTACAAATAGAACGGTTTTATGGGAATAAAACTACTTTTCATATACAACAGAAAATATAGGATTTTCTGGAACAGCTTACATATGCAAGATACAGAGACACCCTTTTAAACATAAAAACTTATGCACTCACTCAACTTTATGTTGATACTTCCTTTTCAAATTACTTGTATTCTCAGGGAAACAATAAACAGGTCCTCCCCGAGCTTTTTGAGAAGATGGAGCTACTTTGAGTCATATCTTCTTCTATTATATAACTATTTTGGTTTCAATATACAATGATTGTACACATGTAAATACTTATACTTTTTAAATACAATGGTTGTTTGTACTTTGATTACTATGATGCATGTGTTGTGATACTACAAATGAAGTCCTCCACCCCCGGACGTTTCCGCCGTCTGGTTTGGGGGTGTGACAAGTGGTCTCCATCTTTCTTACAAAAGAAGGTTAGGTCAACCGGACCTTGTTTACATTTTGATTGTTTTAGAAAACGAGTAAGGGTTTCATACCATGTCCTTGGAGCTTGTTTCAAACCATACACAGCCTTACTGAGAACATAGAAATGATCCAGATACTTCTCATTAATGAAACTTGGTGGTTGTTCCACGTAGACCGTTTCCTCGAGTTCACCGTTCAGAATTGCACACTTCACATCCATTTGAAAAACTTCAAAATTTTTGTGAGCTGCATATGCAAGAAACATCCGAACCGATTCAAGTTGAAACTGGTGCGAACAACTCTTTGTAGTCTATACCTTCCTCTTGGCAGTATCCTTTCACTACCATTCGTGCCTTGTTTCGAATCACATTCCCTTCCTTATCCAACTTGTTCCCAAACACCCATTTCATTTCGACGACTGGGGCATTTCATTTCGACGACTGAGGCATCCTTTGGAGTAGGGACTAGTCTCCAAACTTTGTTTCTCTCAAATTCATTGAGTTCTTCCTGCATAGCTTGAACCCAATCTGCATGATCAAGAGCAATCTTTACAGTTTTAGGCTCAATTTTAGAGATGAAAGAATTAAACATGCAAAATTCAATTTTTGAAAATAATGCAGTTTGATTCGCTTTTTGTTGTGCCCTTGTAAGAACTCCTGAAGATGATTCTCCAATCACTTGATATTTTGGATGATCTTTAGTCCATTTTGTCATAGGTGGATAACGTGGATCATAGGCTGGATCGACTTCAGTAAAAACTTCCTCATATTTTGTTTGCACATCAGAATCATTATTTTCATTCTCCCCCTGGAAGTTTGCATTTGACCTTTCGTTTCTATTCAGATCCCCCCCTGGATTGGAACATCAGTATTAGAGGTTGAAGTAGAACCCTCCCCCTGGAATGGAGAATCAGAATGTTGTGGTGGGTTGGGGAATTCGGAATTGGTGACTCATGAGAGGTCTCGATGTTTTCTGCAGCTTCATCAACTATCTTTTTTAGTTCGTCTTCTTGAATGTCTTTTTCCTTAGATTCAGAGGAGATGGCTCTTTCAGGTTCGTCAAACAGATTCATAAATTCTTCATATAGATTTGTGAGAGGAATTGTCATCGGATTTGTTGATGGGAAGATTTCATCAGACTGACAATCTATTTTCTGATACTTTTTCGAATAATTATCATCAAAGGAAACATAATAGGTTTCTTCAATCTTTATTGATTTCATGTTCAGAACCCTATATGCTTTTGATGTTAATGAATAACCCAGAAAAATGCCTTCATCAACTTTCTCACCGAATTTGTTCCTTTGTTCTTTGGAATTGAATATAAAACACCTATAATCAAAGACAAGAAAGAATTTTACGTTAGGTTTTCTTTTGTTTAGAATCTCATAAGGTGTAATTAAGAATCTTTTGTTAATAAGTGAACGGTTTTGCGTGAAACAAGCAGTTGCAATAGCATCAGCCCAGAAGTAGAGCGGAAGATTTGCAAATGATAACATAGTCCTTGCAGCTTCACCAATAGAGGGGTTCTGCTATGGAGTGTAAGGATCTGAGAAGTTGTGAGCTATCCCTTTGTCAGTTAATAATTCTTCAAACGCTTGGTTTTTGAATTCCGAACCGTTGTCACTCCAACTTTCCGAACAAGCTTTCGTAATTGAAGCTCGATCTGCTTGATGAAATCTTTCAGCTTTAGAGTGGCATCTGATTTCTGTCTAAGAAAGAACACTCAGGTAAATCGAGAAAAATCATCAACAACAACCAAGATATATTTATTACAACCAATTCTTTCGATGGAAGATGGACCACACAGATCAATATACATTAATTCTAGTGGCTCAATGATCTTGGTATTGATGATGGTTGAGTGACTCTTCCGACTTTTCTTTCCAAGCTCACAAGCAGCACATAGATGTTCCTTGTCA
Organism: Lactuca virosa; assembly: GCF_052849685.1. Lineage (NCBI taxonomy): Eukaryota > Viridiplantae > Streptophyta > Magnoliopsida > Asterales > Asteraceae > Lactuca > Lactuca virosa. The sequence continues at coordinate 64,361,480 of NC_136433.1, forward strand.
AACTTCAGAAGAGGTAGACCACGTACAAGATCACATAGTACAAGTTTGTTTATATCCTTGAAATTCAGATGGGAGAGCCTTCGGTGTCATAGCCAACTATCATCCGAAGATGCCTTCGTAAGAAGTCAAATGGACGGCTTCCCTTTGATAGGTTTCAAATTCAGAGGATACATTTCTCCCTTTCTTTTAGATTTCAGAAGCACTGCCTTAGATTTCTTCTCAATAATATCTGAACCCTCATCACCAAACGAAACCTTTAGCCCGGTACCCACAACCAATTGCGAAACACTTATTAGATTATGTTGCAGGCCTTCTACATAAGCTACTTTCCGAATAGAGAATTATCCATTCGTAATCATCCCGTAGCCTTTGATTTCTCCGGTAGCGTTGTTTCCAAACTTTACTCAACCGCCATCCTTTAATGATCTGAGTTCTCTTAGTTGTTCTCTCCTTCCAGTCATGTGATGAGAACAACCACTGTCGATAAACCATTCGGAATCGTACTGTTCGTCACGCACTACCTGCAAAAATTAGAGATATTTAGGTACCCAAACCATCTTGCTTCCTTATGAGGATTTCTTAACAACAAGAAAAATCATAGTCTTATCAACCCAGAAAGATTTTCTTTTCAGAACAAGATTCTTCCGCTTTTCGATTTTGAAAATTTCCACTTTGTGATCAAAAAGATTTATTTCAACAGGAATTATTTTTCATTGAATAAATTCTTTGTGTTTTTGAGCCATCTTTTTCGCAAAAGCCTTTTCCTCCTTTTTCAAATTTTCTTCGTATTCCTCGAGAGAAATCTCTGGTTCCGAAACAACTTTACTTTTGCCCACAACATCCTTTGATGTGTTGAAAGGTTTTAAAAATTTTGGTTTTGGAGAACAATTAGATTTTGGCTTTTCAAAAGGTTTTGAAACATGCTATTTTGAAACCTGTGGTGTTGATTTTTGAAGTTTTGAAAAGGATTTTGGTTGAAACTCTTTCTGTATTAACAAAATTTCGATTTGAATTCTGATTTTTTTCAAAAACGTTTTCTTTCCTTTAGATTCTTCATATATATAGCATGCAACTGTATTTTCTTTTCAATCAATTCAGTAGTAGATTGGTGAATGTTAGACTTTGGTTTTTCCATTCTGATTGGCTTATCAGTCTGTTCTGAAGAGGTTTCACTTGGAACACCTTTAGTCCCACTAGGACCTGCCTTATCGTAACTAAAGTTAACACGATTCAATGGTTCTGAAACGTATGTCCCTTTTGTTTTCCTTGAAGTCATTTCAGAAAGACCTTTTGTTTCATCTGCATTATCGATTGGTCCTGACCAGAACAATTTGTTGCAACCTTTCGCATTATCACTATCAACCAAGGACGTTAGTTCTGAAGTTTGATTTTTGTTCAGTCCGGTTTTTACAAAAACTTGGTTTAGAACTGTTTCTACTTTTGGGAAAACTGTTTCTTTTGCATTTAAAACACCCGAACCTTTATTTTCTACAATACGAACGAATTCGATTGAATTTTCATAAATCAAATTTTTCTTTGGTTCAACATCATTTTGTACAAACTCCGAACAATCAACTTCGTCCTCTACAAAAATCTCACTCATTTTGCTTTCATCGAATTCAGAAATATTCTCAGTGTCAAGAGTATTTTTCGAGTTTAATTCTTTTATAACAAGTCATATTTCTGCATTGAAGTCAATTTGATTTCTTCCTTATCTTTTTCAGTTAAAATATCTTTCAACATATTTTTGTGTTCTTTGGAATTAATGTATTCTTCTATTTTCTCAAGTCCAACACGATAAGAATCAGAAACATCATCAGAAGAAACAATGGATTCTCTATTATAACAGTGTGCATCAATTTCATCCTCTTTCAATTCAAAAAAGCGCAAAATCATTTTGTGCAATCCCTTTCCTATTTCATGATTAAGATGCAACTGATTAATATTGAAATATAAGCGCTTGGCAATCAAACAAGAAATATTCCTTTGTTTTAATAAAGCAAGACTGTCTCTCTTAACATAAATAATGTCATCTCTAGTTCTAGTAAGCTCTACTTCCAACTTCTCAATACTTAACTTCCTCTCTTCACTTTTAAATGTTATCTTGTTGATTTGGTCATTTAGATTAGCATTACTCAGACGAGTTCTTTTTGAACTATCACTAAAGTTAGAAACAGTATAATTTAAATCGTCTAGTTCTGAATCATAATGAGACACGAGAATGTTAAGAGGTTTAAGTATAGAGTGTACCTTATCGATGACCTTCTCACATTCTGTCACCTGCTCCGAAACAGTCTTCGCGCAAAACAGCTTTCAGAATTTTGACTGCTGTTAGTTGAGTATCCTCTCTATTCCGAAACCCCGTTCTGAACCATCAAGCATCTACCTTTAGAGTCAGTAGACCATACCTAGACTCTTCCATCTTCATCGCTTCCTTCTTGCACGATCAATGTCAGTTTTGCACTCTTATTCTTCTTTTCATTCTAGTGTTTATTCTTTCTTTTCATTCAATATCTGAAGCATGAATTCATTGGCAAAGTGATTCTTGCCATGATAGTAATTGCAATCATAGCCGGAATCGCCCAGAAGCTTCTTCTCATTTTTCTCTTCATCATTTTGATAGTTCTTCAAAATTTCATCTCTAGTCTTCTCGGAACTGGAATTACCACCCTGCCTGTATTTGTTCCTATAACGAGAAAAGTTTTTCTTGAAGAACTTAGTGGGGTTGAAAACTAACAAAGCCTTCTCTTCATTAGAGATCTCACTATCTGAGAGACCAGATTCCGAATCAACTTCAGTGGCCTTCTTTCCCTTCGCAACTAATGCTAGGGATCCCATACTAGACACAACCTTCACCTCCTTCGTAACTTCATCTTCATGGGATCTCAGAATTCCCACAAGCTTTGCTAATGAGTAGCTCTTAAACTGTTCATGTGCCTTCACAGTAGACACAATAGCTTTCAACTCGGATCTCAATCCATTCATGAACGTGACTTTCTGTTCTATTACTTCACGCTTGAGATTATGCTTAAGCATCCTGCTCAATAGATGATTGATTCGATTGAATGTCTGATCTAGTTTTTCATCATACTTTTGTGCAAACACTCCAAATTCTGATAAGAGCAGTGTTTGTAGAGAGTGTTCCAAATCAGTGTCACTCGAATAGAGTTCCTTGAGCCTATCCCATATTTTCTAAGCAGTAGTACATGAACTCAGGAGGCGGAAAGTGTCCGGAGGAAGAGCAAACCTTATGATTCTCATCGCCTTTATGTTGCATATAAGTTTATTTTTTTCATCTTGAGGAACGTTTGTATGTTCCAGAATGAGTGCATTGAAGTCGGCTAAAGTCTTGATTTCTTTTCTTGTACCTGTATGCGTAAATGTATCTTGAGTCATTGCCTGCCTTATCGTAGCATCGTGTTCTTCAATACCAAGAACATAGTCTTCAAAGTGCAGCGCCCAAACTTCATAATCTTGAGGAAAGAGTAACGGAATCCTTGTAGTAGATCCAATACTACTAGAGAGATTGAAAGAAAGAGTATGAGGATCTTTGTTCTTCATGATGTCAAGAATTCACTAAAACATATATAGAATCAGAAGTGTAATATGTGAATCGACATCTAGGGAAAAACTAGAGATCTAGATATCGAACCTACAACTGATTGATGCGATTGAGACATTAACAACAGATCCAAGAAAGATGATAAACCCTACTAAAAACTCGACAAAAGAATCGCGAATTAATTACACTATCTCCTGCTCTGATACCATTTGTGGGAAACAACAAATATGATCGATAGATTCTATAGTGAATAACGTGAAATAAATGACAAGAACAATGATCAAAATAGTGTCGAATGCTTTGATTATAATAACCTTAGAAGAGTTCAATGACAACTTCTCTGTAAGAGCTATGTAGGACTACTAAACGTTAACCCTAATAATACATGCATGCAATATTTATAGGCTAGACGATAAGCATAAACACTAGAATGGACAGGCCCATCTCGGTACAATAAACCTATATAAGACATATTTCACACAACATTAACAAGCCCAACACGTTATGGAATGCACGTACATTCCGGAGTGCAGTTCGGAATACGCTTTTCCAGTCTGGAACATATGGGTGGTAGATTCCGGACCTGGTACCTACCAACCACCACCAACTCTAGAATAAACATAACTAATCTAGAATACCATATTCTGAAGTAAGTGTTCATTTTACAAATTTTATAAAAACTTGGTTACTTTTTCCAAATTATACATTTATATGGGTTAGATTACTCAATTTCCTCACATTTAAATATCGTGATTGCAAAATGTTTAATTATAGTAAGTTGTTTGTCTTATGCAGTTATAGTACGAACTATTGTCACACCCCCGAACCAGGACGACGGAAACGTCTGGGGGCGGATGACGTCATTGTATAGTATCATAACAATTGAATATTAATGAAACATAGCAACCAAACGACATACATTGAGATAACAAACTTACATTGTTTACATATTGTATTTGTTCATGAGTTACACAAAAGTGTCAGAAATGTAATTTTTAAAATGCAGCAAAATATCCTACATCCATTGCTCAAGTACCTGCTTACTGTGTTCTTGAGAATACAAGTCATTTTGAAAAGCGTCAACATGGAATGTTGGTAAGTTCATAAGCATATTTGTATGAAAATATTTGTAACCTCTTTGTTTGAAATGATTTGTATGATTCTAGAAAATCCGATATTTTCTATAAAAATGGTTTGTAAGTCTCGTTCCAAAACTGTGAATGTATACATGCATGTCCTTTGTTTTCTTTTGTTTGTAATTGTATGTTCCCAGAAAATCCTATATATTTTGTGGTATGAAAATTGTGGTCTTAAACCCTAGACCAGTAGTGAAAACCAATTGTATACCAAGAGGAAAAATGCAGTTTTATATTTTGTAAAACCGCTGAAGTGTAAGATTCCCGTAAATCAAGATAGTATTGTTAATCCCTAAGTGAGTTATTATAAGCATGCTTGATGTGACTGTTATGCCTGTTTCAATGTTCTTCAGGCGTCAGAATCGGTAAGATATTTGTCACCCTAGACTGGCCCCGTCTAGCTGTAGCGAACAGCTTAGGTGTGGGGGTGTCAATCCCCGTATAGATCTATACACAACTATCTCGCTCTCCCTCCAGGAGACTCTGGTTATAATGCAGGACTTAGGATGTACACTAGGTAGGTACGGTGAAGGTAGTGTCTCACTAGAGCCTTAACGGATTTACGCGAACTTTGGCTCCCATTATTGAATAATGAAAATGACATTACTAGTGTGAATTTATGACTGAATTTTTATGACACGCATTTTACAGATTTTATGACAGGCAGTTTATTACTCATGCTTTATGAGCTTTATGATAGGCAGATTATGACATGCAAATTTTCCTGTTTTCTGTTTTGTATACCATTTTGGTTAAATTATTTATAATGCTTTTTATAAATAATCATTCGTGAACATGTCATATGTTTTGAAAATAGCGTAATATCTTAGGTTTTAAGCCATCAAAATAGTGACAACATTGTTACAACTATTTTACTAATAAATGTATTTGTAGCAAAATATCAAGCTTTGTAGTTTGTTTAACACACCATAACCGGTTTGAAAGTTTTAACACAAAATATTTTATTTTGTTTTGACTCTAAAAAGTCACGATTTTTACAAAAACACATATAAGAGTTGAACATGCATATGTCCAAGAGTTAAACATGTTTGAGCATAACACTCATATTTTTGCCATTATTGAGTGTACAATCATGACCACGAAAACTTTTATGTAACAAAGATGTTATCAACATTTACTTCACGATTTTAACACATGTTAAGAACCTTTTTATTCAAGAACTTGTTCCATTTTCAACACATAACTATGATGCATGAAATTACCCAAAGGATAAACTTATTTTAGCATACATGAAGCTTGTAAAACACGATTTTAAGGTGTGTTAGTATGAGATATCCAACATCATAAGCACAAATTGTTACATAAACATGTTGGTGTATGCAAATATCCAATCGTTAAACGAAACTTGACTTGTATCCCCCCCCCCCCCCCGAAAAGTATGAAAAACACGAAAAGATGGGGGTATGAAGCTCACCTTGGTACTTTTCGTGAGTTGTAGGAAGGAAAGTGAAGAGATTTTGAGCCTAGTCTTGAGCTTGAAGAGGTTCTCGAAAAATGGGTGATGTTCTAAGAACCATACACACGAAATGGGTGCGTAAATGGAATGATTTTTAACACTAACATGTATATAAGCACTAGAGTTTTACAAGGAACTTACCAAGTTCTTGTGAGTTGCTTGAAGAGAAAACCCTTGAGAATGGCGCACACAATTTTTTAGAGAGAAGATGAGAGGAAGTTCTTGAGAGTGAAGTGAGTGAAAGATTTTTGTGATGTGTGTGGGTGTGAGATCGGCCGCAAGTATAAGAGAGAGGAGGGGTTGAGTGCCTTGATGCTTGGTGGTCCATAAGGTGTTGTGCATGGATGTATGAAGGTCAGTTACATTCATGGTGTAACGCCCGTGTTTCTAGGCTAGGCATTAATATTGACGTAATAGTCTAGGTTAACCTTTGTAACTCATTTTGAAGAAATAAAGACGAATTATGTGATTATTATGTGAATTATGTGTTTTATGCTTAATTATTAGGATTTAATTAATTAAGAATAAAAATAAGCGTCGAAAATAAATATTATATAAACCCAATATCTATGAAGGAAGTTTTAGTGGTCGTGACAAGGATTCCGGATATATAAAGAATACCGAAATCCGAGTTATAACGAAGAAGTTATGACCTGTCGAAGTTTCGCGACAGAACCGACACGACGCTGTGTGACGTAAAAAGTGAGTTTTTGATAAACTACATTTTAGCCTTGGTGATCTAAATGAAAGTCGTAGTATTCGTTAAACCGAGAGTATGCATAAAAAGAACGTCCAAATCTGACTTCCTATGAGGAAGTTATGATTTTACTAAGTTTCAGCTTAGCAGTAGACAACTAAAAACTCGAATTTTAGATCGAATGATTTTTAGCCGAAACAACCTAAACGAGAATCGAAGGTCTCGTTAAAAGTAGTACAACGGTAAAAAGACTGACGAAAACGGACGTCGGATGAAGAAGTTATGCATTTTTAACGGATTTTCCAGGCCCGGTCTGTTAAAAATAATAATATTAAAAATAAAGTCATAATTTGCCAACGAAGTCTAAAAGGAAGTTGTAGAATATATTCTCGCCTACGCGTGCATATAAAGAACGTCAAAAATGGAGCCCGTATGCGAAAGTTATGAATTTTAGAAGATTTGGGCACAATTTCCGAGAAATCTCGCAGCGCCCAGTTTTTCATTAAAGCTCCCGGTTTCATCAAAAAACGATCGTTTTAGGAAACGAAGTGCTGCCCGATTATCGTTAAATCAAGTGAGTGTATAGTCACTTTCATCTTACACATAGATATGAAGTATTTTATATAAAATACGTGCTATGTGAATATATATATTGTTTAGTTATTTGAGATGGATGATGAATGAATGATTTATACAGGTTTTTAAATAAATTAAACTGTATATGTATTTTTATCTACAAATATATAGGGTAAAACATGGGTAGATAGTTGATGTGTGATGAAATAAAATGATGAGAGGCCTCGATGTTATTGTGATCCAGTCATCTAGCGGAGTATGGATGACGACCACAGACTTTTCTAGATAGTCTTGTGGAACACTGGCAGGATCGCAACCTGTAGGTGTTAATGAGCTTGGGTGTTCATTTGCTGTACTCCATCCCCCACATGGTTGCCTTATTTGACATAAATTGCTGGGAAACCCCCAAACCAGTGTTGTCGCCCCGATGAAAATCCATACACTAGGTCCCTTGTGATAGTTGTTTTAGGGACGTAAAGTGAGGATAACGGGAATGGGTAATCGGGTTATTGTTGTTTGATGAAATTAATAAATTTATTTATTGTGGTTTGAAAACGCTATATGCTCACCAGGCTCCCAAGCCTGACCCACTCAGTTTTCTTTGTATTACAGGTACTGGCGCGAGAGCATAAGTTGAACGACTTATCAAGATATTTTGATTATAGGCCTGTAGTGTATATATCTGTTGTAAGGCTTATAATGTGTCGTTTATGCTTTTGGTCTGTATCGGAACATGACATCCCGAGTTTTGTTATATATTGAAAAATACATTTCTTTAAGAAATGCTTTGGTAAATCTTATTTTATCATATTTTGTTTTGGGAACAAATTCCGCAACTCTTTTAATCAGAGGATTACTCTGTAATTATTTTAAAAGCATAAATTAAACCGGTCTTTTATGCCGTGAATTTGGGGATGTCACGGTTGGTATCAGAGCATCAGTTTAAGCGAACTAGGAATTTATAGGATTTCTAGACTTAAACTTAGAATGCTATGTGATGATTGTGAGATGAGTGTCTATCAAAGTTTAGACACGAGCACTAGAATATTTTAGGAAAATGCCTAAAATGCTTTTATGTGCTAAATGCTATATGTTTGCCATATATGATATTATTTGTTCGGATCTATGGTCTGTTGCCGACCGGATCTGGAAACCTTATGCGTTTAGGATTCTAAGCGAACGACTACGATATTAGAACTAGCATGTAAACGTTTTGGAGTGATAAGGAGAATTAAAAATATCGATCGTGGATAAAGATCTAAATTCGCCTTATTTGGTATATAGATTATAATGGCAAGAACTCGCAGTGGAGTTGGAAATGCAAACGGAAACAGGAATCAACAGCCGCAACGCCCAGTACTTGAGCAAGTACCTGTTTCAGGAGCTAATGACGATGGCTGGGGTACAAGAAATGATGCAGATGATGTTGGATCGCCAAATGGAGGAGACAAGGCGATTACTACAACAGAATAGGGAAGAAACTACGATACCTGTTGAACAGCCCGAATTGAATGAAGGGCAATCAGAAGGAGGGAACTACAGTGGGATTGTTGGTCAAGCCAACCCACCGATAGTTAGACGAAACCATCAGAATGAAGGAAATGACGGACGTGGATGTAAATACAAGTATTTTATGGCATCCAAACCACCGTGCCTATCTGGAAGCCCGACATCGGTGGAAGTCATGAATTGGATCTCCGAAATGGAGAAAATGTTTGAAAGTTGTGAATGCAAAAACAGACAGAAAACCGCTCTTGCGATTCCTCTGTTAAAATCTGGAGTACTAAGCTTGTGGAAGCTACTAGCTGATTCGATGCCTAAGGGAGAAGCTAGTAAGATGTCTTGGGAGGATTTTCTGGTACAACTGAAAATGCAATACTGCTCAGAGCAGGATCTTCTGGAAATCAACATCGAGTTCCAGAATTTGAAGAAGGGAAAGATGAGCGTCACTAAATACGCTGCTAGTTTTACGGAAAAGATGAAGCTTGTTCCTTATCTAGTTCCAACTGAACTCTCTAAGGTCAATAAGTTTCCACATGGTTTACCAGCGGATTTTGGTCTGATGGTCAAGCAAGCAACCACTTTGAAAGCCGCCATCTGGGCTGCTAAGAATGTTGAGACTCAGATCAGAGAGAAGGGTCTAGAGAGGGCAGAAGTTGGCGAAAAGAGAAAGTTTGAAGGAACTTCATGTTCCAACAAGAAAAGCAAATTTTCAAAGTCTAAGAAGTTTGGAGGAAGAGGAGGAGGCGAAAGACTGGGCATTATGCCAATGAGGCGAAATGGTGTGAAAAGTGCAAGAAAAAACACTCTGGGAAATGTAGTGAGGAGGTGACTTGCTACAAATGTGGAAAGACTGGGCATTATGCCAATGAGTGTCCGTCCAACAAGAGGGTATGCTTTGGATGTAATGAGGAAGGGCACGTTTTGAAAGATTTTCCGAAAAGGAAGGAGGCAGCAATCCCCAACATTCCACCAAAACCGAAGGCAAGAGCCTTTCAGATGACACTTGAAGCTGCGAAAGAAGAAGCTGATGTCGCTTCAGGTACCTTTCTCGTAAACGAATTGCCTGCCCAAATTTTGTTTGATTCTGGAGCCAATTACTCCTTTATTTCGCATGAATTTGGTAGAAAACTAGCTTTGCCTGTTGATAGACTAGTTAATGCTTTAATAGTCGAGGTTGCTAGTGGAAAGTTTATACCTGTTAGCCATCGTATGAAAAACATCTTCATTGACATGAATGGGAATAAGTTCCACGAGGAATTATTGTCTATCGAGTTAAATGGTTTCGACATCGTTCTAGGAATGGATTGGCTTAGCGCCAATGATGCCGAAATATTGTGCAGGAAGAAGATAGTAAAAGTAAAACCACCGAGGAAAGAGTCATTCATGGTGTATGGAGACAAACGCAGAGTAAAATCTGGAATCATTTCCCTAATGAAAGCCAGAAAGTGTTTGGCCAAGGGATGTACATCATATCTAGCATTCGTGATCGATGCAAAGAAGGAGAAAAAGGAGGTGCAGAGTATACCAGTGGTGTGTGATTATCCAGAAGTATTTCCCGAAGATCTTCCTGGATTACCGCCTGATAGACAAGTGGAGTTCAGAATAGACTTGTTACCACGAACGACGCCAATAGCAAAAGCACCATACCGATTAGCACCAACAAAGATGAAGGAGCTTATGACACAACTTCAGGAATTATTGGAAAAAGGTTTCATTGGACCTAGTTCGTCACCCTGGGGAGCTCCGGTGTTATTCGTAAAGAAGAAGGACGGGAGTATGAGAATGTGCATATATTATAGAGAGCTGAATAAGGAAACGATAAAGAATAAATATCCACTGCTAAGGATTGATGACCTAAGGTCAGGATATCATCAGCTAAAAGTGAGAGAGCAGGATATCGAGAAGACTACATTCAGAACACGATATGCACACTACGAGTTTTTGGTTATGTCGTTTGGACTAACCAATGCTCCAGCAGCATTCATGGATTTTATGAATAGGGTTTGTAAACCATTCCTCGATAAATTCGTGATATTGTTCATAGATGACATACTGATTTACTCGAAAAGCCAAGAGGAGCATGGCAAACACTTGCGAGAAGTGTTAGAAGTCTTAAAGAAGGAGAAGCTTTATGCAAAGTTCTCCAAATGTGATTTTTGGATTCAAGAAGTCCAATTCTTGGGTCACGTGGTCAACCAAGAAGGGATAATGGTTGATCCAGCAAAGATTGAAGCTGTGATGAAGTGGGAGCAACCAAAAAGTCCCACAGAGATCTGAAGCTTTTTAGGATTAGCTGGATATTACCGAAGGTTTATCCAAGGCTTTTCTTCAATCGCTACTCCATTAACAGCTTTGACTCACAAAGGAGCTACTTATACTTGGAATGAGAAGCATAAGGAAACTTTTGAGAAGTTAAAGAAGAAATTGTGTGAAGCACCGATTCTTTATTTGCCTGAAGGAGTTGATGACTTCGCAGTTTATAGTGATGCATCTGGAGTTGGGTTAGGTTGTGTTCTGACCCAAAGGGATAAAGTGATAGTGTATGCATCAAGGCAATTAAAAGAGCATGAAAAGAACTACCCCACTCATGATCTGGAGTTGGCAGCGGTAGTATTCGCCTTAAAGATATGGAGGCATTATCTTTATGGCACAAAGTGCAAACTTTTCACCAATCATAAGAGTCTCCAATATCTCTTTAATCAGAAAGAATTGAATATGAGGCAATAACTTTGGCTAGAGTTACTCAAGGACTACGACTGTGAGATACTTTACCACCCTGATAAAGCAAATGTTGTTGCTGATGCTCTCAGTCGGAAGGTAAACCTTGAAAAGAAAAGGCCAAGAGCATTGAGAATTGAAGTTGTCTCGACAATTGTGGAAAGTATAAAGAAAGCTCAAGAGGAAGCTTTAGAGAAAAATGACCGAAAGAAAGAACGTTTGGGCAACACGGTAGTGTTTGATACAAACGGTCAAGGACTGAAGGTATTCCAAGATAGGATTTGGGTACCTAAGACGGGAGGAATAAGAGAACTTCTGATGGAAGAAGCTCACAAGACCATGTACTCGATTCATCCCGGCAACACAAAAATGTATAGGGATCTAAAACCCTACTACTAGTGGCCGACGATAAAGCTTGATGTTGCAAAGTATGTGGCCGAGTGTGTAACATATACGAGATTGAAGGCACAACATCAGAAACCATATGGGAGTTTAGAACCTTTACCTGTACCCATGGGTAAATAGGAAGACATCACTATGGATTTTGTCACTAAACTGCCCAGAACAAAGAACGGTCACGACATGATTTGGGTGGTCGTTGATCGCTTCACTAAGAGTGTGCATTTCATAGCAGCCAACGAGAAATGGTCTATGGATAAGCTTGCGAATTCTTACGTGAAGGAAATTGTGAGGCTTTACGGTTTTCCATTAACGATTGTATCAGGTCGTGACAGCCGTTTTACCTCAAGGTTTTGGAGGAGTATACAACAGGAATAGGGTACCAAGTTGTGTTTGAGTACTGCTTACCATCCGCAGAAAGATGGTCAGAGCGAACGAACAATACAAACACTTGAAGATATGCTAAGAGCATGTACCCTGGAATTCCAAGGTAACTAGGATGAACATTTACCTCTGGTAGAATTTTCCTATAATAATAGTTTCCACTCAAGCATCAAGATGGCACCTTACCAAGCTTTGTATGGAGAAAAGTGTCGAACGCCGTCATGTTGGCTGGAAGCTGGAGAAAAGAAGTTTATGGGACCTGAAATAGTCCATCAGACTGCTGAAAAGTTGAAAGTGATTAGGGAAAGAATGTTACCTGCTTAAGATTGTCAAAAGAGCTATGCTGACAAGAAAAGACAACTGATAACATTCGAAGTTGGAGATTCGGTTTTACTTAAAGTCTCGCCGTGGAAGGGACTTATAAGATTTGGTAAGAGGGGAAAGTTGAGTCCAAGGTTTATTGGACCGTTTAAAGTTCTTCAGAGGATCGGGAATCAAGCTTACAAGCTAGAATTACTAGAAGAACTAGAGGGTATTCATAACACCTTCCATGTGTGTTATTTGAGGAAGTTCACGGGAGATGTACCCGACATAATTCCAATTTCTGAATTAAGGTTGGATGAAAACAAGAGGTTAATTGAAGAACCAGAGGCAATCGTTGACCATAAGACTAAAAAGTTGCGACGCAAGATGGTCGATTTAGTGCTTGTGCGTTGGAAACATACGAATGGGCCAAATCTCACCTGGGAAACGGAGAGTGACATGATGAGTCGCTACCCGCATTTGTTTGCTGATGTGTGATTCCGGGGACAGAATCATCCTAAGGGGGAGAGAATTGTAACGCCCGTGTTTCTAGGCTAGGCATTAATATTGACGTAATAGTCTAGGTTAACCTTTGTAACTCATTTTGAAGAAATAAAGAGGAATTATGTGATTATTATGTGAATTATGTGTTTTATGCTTTATTATTAGGATTTAATTAATTAAGAATAAAAATAAGCGTCGAAAATAAATATTAGATAAACCCAATATCTATGAAGGAAGTTTTAGTGGTCGTGACAAGGATTCCGGATATATAAAGAATACCGAAATCCGAGTTATAACGAATAAGTTGTGACCTGTTGAAGTTTCGCGACAGAACCGACACGACGTTGTGTGACGTAAAAAGTGAGTTTTTGATAAACTACTTTTTAGCCTTGGTGATTTAAATGAAAGTCAGAGTGTTCGTTAAACCGAGAGTATGCATAAAAAGAATGCCCAAATCTGACTTCGTATGAGGAAGTTATGATTTAATAAGTTTCAGCTTAGCAGTAGACAGCTAAAAACTTGAATTTTAGATCGAGTGATTTTTAGCCGAAACAACCTAAACGAGAATCGAAGGTCTCGTTAAAAGTAGTACAACGGTAAAAAGACTGACGAAAATGGACGTCGGATGAAGAAGTTATGAATTTTTAACGGATTTTCCTGTCCCGGTCTGTTAAAAATAATAATATTAAAAATAAAATCAAAATTTGTCAACGAAGTCTAAACGGAAGTTGTAGAATATATTCTCGCCTACGCGTGCATATAAAGAACGTCAAAAACGGAGCCTGTATGCGAAAGTTATGGATTTTAGAAAATTTGGGCACAATTTCCGAGAAATCTCGCATGGATAAGGTCCGGAATAGGCCACGTCATCGGATCCTCGCATGCGTGCCCCATGTCGGATTGTGATACGACCGAAGGGAGGCCCAACCGAAGAATGCCACGTGTTCAAGTCGTGGAGGTGTCCGACGCCAGCCACGTCGTTCTCCCTTGCGATCCGCTCCGTGTCCGAAGCGTCGGACCAATCCGAGACCGCGACCTGGAGCCTTGCATGCGAGCCATCTGGAGCCACCTGCCCTTCGCTGCTGCTGCCGCGTGTCCCTCTGGCCGAAGAACCCTCGCACCTCGCATCCTATAAATAGTGCATGCGAACCTTCCCGGGTAAGTTTGGATTTTTGCCACTTTTTCACCCAAAATTTATATTTTAGCTATTTCCACTTCCCCCGAAGCCCCGATATCATTTCCAACACCCGAAATACGTCCCGAAGTGCCCGAAGATCCGGAAAAATTTATCTTTTTGGTTTTGAAGCTCCACCCTCGCAGCGCCCGGTTTTTCATTAAAGCTCCGGGTTTCATCAAAAAACGATCGTTTTAGAAAACGAAGTGATGCCCGATTATCGTTAAATCAAGTGAGTGTATAGTCACTTTCATCTTACACATAGATATGAAGTATTTTATATAAAATACGTGTTATGTGAATATATATTGTTTAGTTATTTGAGATGGATGATGAATGAATGATTTATACAGGTTTTTAAATAAATTAAACTGTATATGTATTTTTATCTACAAATATGTTGGGTAAAACATGGGTAGATAGTTGATGTGTGATGAAATAAAATGATGAGAGGCCTCGATGTTATTGTGATCCAGTCATCTAGCGGAGTATAGATGACGACCACGGACTTTTCTAGATAGTCCTGTGGAATGCTGGAAGGCTCGCAACCTGTAGGTGTTAATGAGCTTGAGTGTTCATTTGTTGTTCTCCATCCCCCACATGGTTGCCTTATTTGACATAAATTGCTGGGAAACCCCCAAACCAGTGTTGTCGCCCCGATGAAAATCCTTAGACTAGGTCCCTTGTGATAGTTGTTTTAGGAACGTAAAGTGAGGATAACAGGAATGGGTAATCGGGTTATTGTTGTTTGATGAAATTAATAAATTTATTTATTGTGGGTTGAAAACCCTATATGCTCACCAGGCTCCCAAGCCTGACCCACTCAGTTTTCTTTGTATTACAGGTAGTGGCGCGAGAGCATAAGTTGAACGACTTATCAAGATATTTTGATTATAGGCCTGTAGTGTATATAACTGTTGTAAGGCTTATAATGTGTCGTTTCTGCTTTTGGTCTGTATCGGAACATGACATCCCGAGTTTTGTTATATAATGAAAATATATTTCATTAAGAAATGCTTTGGTAAATCTTATTTTACCATAGTTCGTTTTGGGAACAAATTCTGCAACTCTTTTAATTAGAGGATTACTCTGAAATTATTTTAAATGCATAAATTAAACCGGTCTTTTCTGGCCGTGAATTTGGGGATGTCACACATGGCTTGGTTGTTCTATTTTTATAAGAGTGTAAAGTCATGAGGTGTCACCACCTTTTACCATTTCTTTTTCTCTTTTTTTTTGTTTGACTTGACTCCCACCCGAAATCCTAGGAGGTTTTCGGCCTTAGAGGCTTCTCAAGGGGGTTTTTGGTTTTAGGGTGGCCGAAAACACCCTATGTTCTTAATTGGGTTTTTGGTTTGGAGTGTGTATGAGCTTTTAGACTTAATTGGGCCCAATAAGAGAGTTTTTGGTCCACTAAGGCCCAAAGGAAAAGGGTTTTCGGCCTAGAGTGTGTGGGCCGAGATTTCTTGGGTCAGGGCCCAAAATTGGTTGGGCTTAGCTATTGGATCAAATTTTGGGCTTTCATGAGGTTACGGCAACTTGTATCTAAGTGTGTGCACATATGTATTCAAATAACATTGTAGTTTGAATTTCACTATTTTGATGCAACAAGGTTACATAGAGGGAATTGTTTTGTACAAGCTTCAAAATCTCAACCCTAAATTGCTAGTTGTGACAACTATGGAGTGTTTAATCGGAGGAGTAATTTCCATTTTATTCTTGTTTTGCTAGACTGTTGTCCATATTCTCTTTTTCTAGTGAAACCATTCGATAAATTTGGTAGATCATGCATGCATATTCCTTTTCAATCTACTATATGTAAATTAGGCTTGGAAGTTCAAATTATACGATAATCGTCTCAATCACAGATAATGGATGTTTCTAATATAATACAATCATTGTCATTTTAGCAATTTAATACATTGGATTCATTTCACCTAAAGCTTGTGTTTAAGTTTCTATACAGCATTATCACATTGGTTGATGGTATAGTGATATATTTCGAAATGATTAACCCAGATTAAATAAAAGACAAATCCACATATTGAGTTTTCTCACAAGAAACAAACATTCTGCAAGAGGGTAGGTGTTTGTGTGAGAGAGAGCGTGTATATGAGTGTTACCGTTGACTTTAAAAGAAATAAATGAGTTTGTGAAGCAATATAGAAAAACCACTAACCAAGTTGATTTGGACCTCATTACGGGTGTTATTGTTGATTAGTACAATTTATGTTGTGATGAAGTCCAAAGCCGAAGGATGTTCCATAGATCAGGTTACGAGTAGTACAATTTATATGTGTGTGTGTGTGTGTGAGTGTGTACCTGTAGATTAGGTTACGAGTTTCTATACTTCATTGTGCTTATAACTCTCAGATATTAGATTCTTGTTTTGTAACCTTTGTTAGAATCAATCAAAGAGCTAAAGCATAGTTACTACGTCATCGTTCATTTCATTCCACATTTTAATTCATTAATTGAATTTTTGACTCATCAATTATGTTAGGTTGTAAAATGTTTTGAAATATAATATGTAATAGCGCACCACTCCATCTTGCATTTCACTAATGAACCTCATTGTTATTGTGTTTCTAATTGGACTATAAGAATCCTCGTAGAGTTTGTATTGCATAAATCATGATATAAATGGGACAACATATTACATGATGGCCCTTAAACTATATACACTGATACAAAAAAGAGAAACTATACACTATACTTTAACATAAGCCTTGAGTTTGAGAAGAATGTTCGTGAATACTCAAACTATCTTTAAAGTAAAAAAACTACGAAGGTAGTCCTTTTGTAAAGATGTATGAAAACTGATGAGTTGAACGGACATGTAAAATCTGCAGATGTTTGATAGCAAAAGGCTCCTTAACAAACTATAAGTATATTTCCACATGATTCGTTCCTTGGTGTTGAGTTGATTTATAAGCTAAATAAATGAAACTAACATTGTAATTATAAATAATAATATAATAGAGAGGGCATGACAACCAGAGTTTAAGATTTTGAATCCTTGTAACTTCAACTACAATATTTGATAGCCCATGTACTTAGCTTCAACACCAGAATGGGATACAACATGTCATCGTTTAGAATACCGAGAAATAAGGTTATCACCAATAAAGACACATACCCCAAAAGTGGGGAGGTGAGTTTGAGGATGATCGACCTAGTCAACAACGAAGTAAGAAACCAAATGATCAACAAAAGAAGTATAGAGATGAAGGTCATGCATGAGAGGATCGTGTATATAGTGAATGACACACTTTAGGGAAAGAAAGTGAGGTTCATGAATATCATGCATATAGATACAGATCTATTAAACCGCATAAGAATATATGGATGAGTGAATGTTAAATATTTCAGGGCGCCAACCATAATCAAATTTATTGTTGGATTATTAACAAACTTTTTGTGGTATATGAGTTTAGGCTTAGTGTCTGTTGGCGTGCTTAAAGGATTGTACATGGACATATAAGCATGAGAGATGAGTTTTTTTTGCTAAAAGTTGTTTATGACAAGAAAAGGCTTGCTAAGTTCCCAAGAAAAAACGCCAAGGAAGTATAAAAAAGAACCTAAGTCAGTAATAATAAATTCAATCGATAGGCGACAGATGATTCTAGTGATAATAAAGAACTTAATTCGGTCTTAGATCGGTATGAATCATGGTGAGTTAATGTGTCATTGAAATCCAAGATCGACTGGAAAGAGAAACCCTAAGGAACAAGTTAACTTATATATCAAATTAGTATTCAATGACCGTTAAATTTGTAATGGTAAAGCCAATGAAATCCAACAATGTTAGCATGAAGGTGGTGATCAAATAGATCTCGTACGTGGTTGTAAAGAAGTGCATATAAATATGAGTTCATGGTTTCCATATAATTAGGACCACATAATGTCTGTGTAGTGGAATAATGTATATGTGAAATAGAGGGTAATATGGATAGGTTGAAAAGCCATTTGTATTTTAAGGAACCAATTCGAGACCTGGTGGGCATATGGTGACCAAAGGATTTGTCAGACCAGTAGAGGTCGAAAGTTGAGGGGAATCTTGTATGGTGGTAGAACCATCAGAAACCGAGGGGGTTAGGGTACTGATAGTTTTGAACTAAATTAAAGTATAACCATGACCTTTTTAAAAATATAAAAAACATCAAATTTAACACATGAGGGAAATGCTCACAAGAAATGTGAAAAATCATCCCAAAACCAAATATAATAATTAAATCCACTAAGTACTTAAAACATATGAGGTTCATAAATCATAATATACTAATTCAAAGTTCAAACAAATAGTAGTTTTTGTAGTAAACGAAACAAAAGGTAGCCATTATGCTTACCAAGTTGACATGCATGCCAAGTTGACAATTTATTTAATATAATGGAAATAAAGTGACAATAAGTGAAAAAACAAAGGATAGACGAGTCAGGGTGTCCTAGACGATAGTGCTAAGTTGGGAATCACATGAGGTTTGGGTAGTGGTGAAGAGAGAGAGAAAGAAAGATTTTAGAAGACGAGAGAACCGATTATAAATAAATAATGTTGGCGCAAAATTGAATAAATGTAAATGCTTTAAGATCATTAAGAGAGAAATCAAAAGGATCAAATTCAACGAAAAAAGAATTGTCGGTAATAAATTGACGAATATACACTAATTGTTTTACCATTTGTTTTGAAATAAGAATGATTATTTTAAATTGATGGTTTTGCGAATAAGTGAAAAAAAGTAGATTGTGTGGCTAATCAAAAGCAAAGCACCCTCACCAACCATTATGGATCAAGAATCATCACATAATGTAAATAATGCCTATTACCTTGATTGAATAACATGTACGACCTTGCACCAGATTCCAAATAGTAGTTGTCTTAAGTATTGAAGGGTTGTTATTAGGTAATGGTGTACGGGGGTTAACCCATACATAAAAGCAATACGCCACTATTAAGAAATGTCTAACCAACATGGTAAGCCCACGGCTTACCAGACCGACTCCTTCTAGCAGCCCAAATCAACTGAGAAATCGGCAAAACAATATTTTATAGCAAGAAAATCATCTATGAAAATACACATGCAACATCCCAGGAAACACGAAAAAAACAATAGTATTATATTGAAGGGTACTACACTCACAACCTTTAGATAAAGACATAACCCGGTCAATGAAGCAAGAACCCAGACTCTTTCGTTTTATATATGAAGACCAAACCACGCACTAGTAAAGGCAAAACGTTTTTCTCTTAACGAACAATTTTGCAACACTTTCAGTTGATATCTAACTTGGGCATCAGAGAGCAATACCTAGGTCCATCCATCGGTATCGCTTTCTAAACTAGAATTTGTCTACTTTTGCAGCATGCCTTCCTATTTGTGCATAGGAAAAGAGGCGACCCGATTAGTACAAGGCATCCAGCAGGCTATGTAGCAAAATAGGGCAGGTCGTTGTGAGACGATGCTGGACTTTGTGTGCTTCATCGTAGGTTGGAAAATAGAGGCAACATCGAGACCAAATGTTGTTGTACAAGAAGTTAGGGTTGCCATGTGCAGCCGAGAAGTCTCATGCGCTATAGTAGTTGCTAAAAAATGTTTGACAGCTCCGCAAAATTCATGTATTTTAAGATTGACTTGGTGTCTAATGTCCTACAAAATGGTAAGTAGTAGTGGAAGTACTAGCAAACCCATCTATGCACCCCGAAAATGTGAAAATGATTAGAATTTTTTTGAATATGTTAAAAAATAAAGATAATACGAAATTTTAAAATTTGACTTGACAAATATAATATTTTGATATTTAAAATAGACATATATCAAATCATTCATAAAAAATAAACATAAATAAATAATTATAGGTCAATTATTTAAAAGAAATACAAAACCAAAGTTATATTGATGTTAATCAACAATTACTGCCGATAAATACCGAAATTTCGTGGTAGTTTAGTTCGGACTGCTAGTAAGTATCGAGTCTATAAACGCTTCATCAATTGTTTTTTTAAAGGGAGTAAGAATACTTCAATGCAATAGTCCAAACAAAGCCAACTGTTTTGTTTGACAAGTATATATGAGTGATGGTCCTTTATTTTTATTTTTTAGTTAAGTTTACACCCATAAATTTATATTAAAGAATCAATATATATATATATATATATATATATATATATATATATATATATATATATATATATAGAGAGAGAGAGAGAGAGAGAGAGAAAGAGGTTCCGTTGAGATACCGAAAAAAATAGAGATCTTGAATTTCGACTTCAGCCACATATTTCTCATTTACAGCTCCAGCGCTCCGGTGTACCGACACGACGGGAGAGTTATATTCATAATTGATTACTCAGCACCGCTCGTTTTTTTCCCCTGCAAACTTCCCCACCATCACAACCGCTACCGCCACGACCACTACCATCACCTCTGTCACCAACCAACCACACCACTGCCACATCCATCACTTATACCACCGCCACCTCTGCCACCATCATCTCTTTTGTTACACACCACTATAATCATATATAAATAGTCAATTTTGTGAGTATATATATATATATATATATAATTAGAGATATATGTGTAAACATGTATATTCATATATGAGTATACCTTTCTGACATATAATTATTTATTACGTTGAATCTTAAAATTTTTATTATTTTTAGAATTTCAAGTGAACTCTCTCTCTCTCTCTCTATATATATATATATATATATATATATATATATATATATATATATATATATATAGAGAGAGAGAGAGAGAGAGAGTCAAAACATAAAATTGGTGTTCCTTGTTATATGTTGGATTATTTTGATTTTTAAATATGTTATTCTATATGTACCATATTTTTTACTAACTATACATTCTATTTAATTTTGTGTTCTTTTAGGATACTACTATAATACTTCAATTAATAATTTTACTCTTCAAACCATTAATTAACCACTAACTACCCATTAATATCAATCACATCGAAAGGGTTTTGATTTTTTAAATTTTTTGTCCTTTTTGTCTTTTCTTCATAATTTATTATTATTATTATTATTATTATTATTATTAATTTTTTTCCAATATTTTTTATGTTGCAAAAATATCAAAAATTAGTTTTTTTAATGTGAGAAGTTGAGTTTAAACGTATATAAATCATAAATCCAACTGTTATTGAGAAGAGTGTGAGGGATATTTTCGTCATTAACACCTATGGTTATTGGTCTAGCTGTTCGTAAAAATACACGTGGGCATCCACGATTGAGGAAATTGTTGAAAATAAGTTTCCAATGTCATAACTAACAGATATAATTTTTATAATAATAACCAAGCCTTTTGGAATTAATCAGAACTAATTAAAATTAATTAGGATTTATTTAAAGGTACAAGGACTGAATGATATTTGAACAATAGTTGAGCAAGAGGAACATTCTGGATCCTCCATGGGAAGGTCAATTTTGAGAGGTTCTATAAACCTTCTACAAATCGATCTAGGTAATAGATAAGGTAATGATTTTAATTAAGATTAAATCTGATTATTTGATTAATTCAAATCAATATTATCTGCAAGTTACCCCAACTATGTTAAAACCCCTCCGACCTTCATAAAATTCGATCATACTCTTTGCAGGGTTGAGAATTCGGTTCTCATAAGCCTCTCTCCTCTCTCCTTAAATTTTAGGGATTTAGACTTTTAGGTGTGAGCCTTTAGAGGTATTCCTACTTTGGGTGCTAGTTCCTTCTACAAGCAACCAAGACTTAAAGATCTTCAAGGGAATAAAAGTAAATAGGATTTTACTTTAAAGGTTCGTAATCCTATCTTTCTTGGTTGTTTAAATTCATAGTTTTGAAAGTAGGTTGCCATAATAGTGCAACCTAGATATTGGGTGCATATACACTTAAGGTTGTTATTAAATGATTTTGTTGCCTAAAATTTGTGTATACATGCATAGAAAATCCAATAATGGTATCACAACCATTATGATTTCGTTATGTGCACTACTTAAAAAGTGAGAAAAACCAAAGAAACCTGTTAATCACAGGACGCATAGCACCTAGTGTTGGTCGTGCTACGCCATGATTAGATTTTAGGGTTTTAAGATTTTGCCTACAATTTCAAATTTTAGGATTTATCTTTAGATTTAAATATTTTTTAATCTGTTACACCTGAATAATTAAACTAATAGGATAAATATGTTGGGTTTTCTATGTAGCTATACACTGCTATGGCAATATAAGCTTTCATAAATTGTCATAACTGTACATGCAGCCTAGGATTATGAGTTTTACTATTATAGCTACGTACTTTTAAAACTGAATTATCTAGCTGTAGGAAAGGGATTCGAATACATAACTTATAAAAAACCGATTTCTTCTTTCTTGATGCTTGATTCATTGATCTCTTATTGCTTCTTCGACGACTAGTACACAAAGTAGTGTACCTCTAATGTTTCCCACCCAAAAAGCCAATCACTCTAGAAATTATAGGAGAAAGACTATGGAGAGATGAGGGATGAATTCGTAGGCCTTCGAGGAGGTTATGGCTAGATCAAATTATGAGCTCCCCTATGTCCATTTACATAGCTAAGGAGGCGACAAGATAACCCTGATTTGAATCAATTAAATATTAAGATTAATCCAGATTCAAATAACTATCTTATATGTTGTATGGAACAATTCTGGAACCCCCCAAGGAGGCTACGAAACCGTCCATGCATAAGGGGTTCTAGAATGTCCCCTTGTTGAACTATTGAACAATTAACATTCAGTCCTTATACATCAAGTTAATCCTAAATTAATTCCAAGTTAATTCTAATTAATTTCAACGAGTTTCTAATCAATTTATTAATCATGTAATTAATTAACAGTTTTTTTCCTCAATCTCCTAAAACCATTTCTAGCTACTCTTGATCTTAAGGGCAACCCGAAAAGGAATTTTCTATTATTCCTAAAGTTACACCAATTAGTTATGACATTGGACACCAATTTCTAGAAGTCTCCCACTTGGACAATTCATCAACTATTATTTGTTAAATAGACTTTGAATAATCAACAAAGTGTCCCTTCCAAAACAATTGTCGAACTCTGATCTTATCAAGAATTAGCCCTTAGATAAGTGATCATTTATTCCTTTGTTTCTTTCAATCTAACATTATGGACTGAGTTATGGATTATGACTCAACCTAACAGTCCATCAGTTGTTTCTCGATTTCCTGATTTATGATGATCTAATCAGACTACTAACCAAACACATCAATTAAGTCAACGCAAGGCCTAGCACATGTATCTTATAATCAAATCACCGAGGGGCCCACGATATCGCCTATTCCATTATGGAGAAAGGGAGCAAATAAACTTTGACTACACAATTTTTTTCTATAAGTTAAATCACGTATAGACGTACTCATTATGACCACTAGTTATGGATAGCGATAAAGTATGATTAAGACACGACTTACTTAAATCCAAAGAACTGAAATTTATATCTATTTTAAGAATAAAAGGTATTATCATCTTAGAATTACTTTTGATTGAATCCATGAAGTAATCTCTCTAAGGGTGGGTTTATCCAATACTTAAGTCTCTAATAAGAAATCATGAACATCAGTCACAATCTCCATGCTATGTCTAATCTCTATAGACAATCTACTAACATTTCATCAAAATCTTGACTCAATACTCACTCCTAAGAGTACAAACGATCATGGAGTTTGAGTAAGTTAATACTCGGGAAGTGGGGATCTAAACACGCAAAAACGAAACACAATATAAATTAATTGTTAATGGTAACACACTTAAATATATATAAATCTCCGTTATTTAATCATCATAAAAATTACAAAATTTATTCCTCGCTCCAAATGTTTCAATTAATCAACTAACTATTAAACTTTACATCATCTCTCAATCCTATGCTCCTAACATGCACTTTATGTCTCTCTTTGGTCAGCACTTTTGTGAATTGACCGATTGGATGCTCCTAACATGCACTTTATGTCTCCGTCCTTAACTCTGTCTCGATGTGGTGGAACTTTCTAATTATGTGTCTTAACCTTTCGTGATCCCTAGATTCTTTAGTCAGGGCGACTTCACTTTCGTTATCATAGAACATCTTCAATATTTCTTTGTTACTTGGAACGGCTCCAAGAACTCCTAGGAAGTTTTTGATCCAAATATCTTCCTTGGAGGCTTCACTTGCAACTATGTACTTAGAGTTGTAGGTTGAGTATGTCACTGTCTCCTGATTGGAAGTTTTCCAAGTCATTACACCACCATTCAAAATAATTACCCATCTAGACTATAACTTTGAATCATCTCTATCTCTTTGGAAACTAGCTTCACTGCACCCTTTTACTACAAGCTTAATTTCTCCACTGTACACAACCAACATGTCCTTTGTATTTGTTAAATACTTAAGAATGTTCTTGACTGGCGTCCAATGACTTATTCCAGGATTTTACTAAAATCGAGTCACCATGCTTAAAGCATGTGCCACATCAGGACGAGTACAAGTCATAACATACATGATCGATCCTACAGCCAAAGCAAATGGGACACGAATCATCCTATACAGTTTATCACTAGAACTGGGACATTGAGTCTTACTCAATTTGACACTATGATGCATGGGGATAACCCTTTTCTTTGAATTTTCCATATTGAAAATTTTCAATACTTTATCTAGGTAAGTACTTTGACTAATTCTAATTAGACGATTTGATATCTCCTAGTAAATCCTTATACTAAGTATGTATGCTACTTCTCCCAAGTCTTTCATAGCGAAACACTTTTCAAGCTAAGCTTTTACACTTTCAATCTTAGGAACATTGTTTCCTATGAGTAGTATGTCATCAACATAAAATACTAGGAAAACAACGACACTCCCACTAGCTCTGACATATACACAATACTCATTTGCACTTCTAGTAAGCCAAACGCTTTGACTTTCTCGTGGAAGCACATATTCCAACTATGCAATGTGTTCCTAAGTACAGAGATGGACCTTTCAAGCGTACATGCCATATTTGGATATTTTGAATGTTCTAACCCTTTAGGTTTTGTTATGTACACACCCTCAGAAAGTTTCCCTTTCAGGAAATTCTTTTTAACATCCATTTTTCTATATTTCATAATCATGAAAAGTAGTTATGGCAAGTAATATCTGAATAGACTTTATCTTGGTACTGGTGGAACATTTCCTCATAATCAATTCCTTGAGTCTGAGTGTTACCTTTTTCCAGTAACCAAGACTTAAATGTGTGTACATTCCCATCCATGTCGGTCTTCTTGAAAATCTATTTACACCCTACTGTCTTAAGACCAGGTGTGTGACTAACCAAATTCCAAACATGGTTATCCATCATGGACTGAATCTCGCTGTCCATTGCCACTTTCCATTTGCCCAAATCTGGTCATGCTATTGCTTCCTTATAGTTAGTCGGCTCATCTGTATTGATCAATGTTCTGTTACTAATCATCGTGTCCCTATCCCTAATTATCTAGAATCCATAAAACTTGGGTCGCTCGCTATACCTACTAGATTTATGAAGAGGTAAATAAATGTCATTTAGTTCAACAAGCTTTTAACATTTGGTTTAGAGCTAGTGCCAATTATAGATTCATTGTTGGTTGATTCTTGTAATTAAGGTCAATTTGACTCCAACCAACCTATTGAGATATAATATCTCTCTCGAGGATCACTCCTCTTCGAGCTATAAACAACACGTTTAACTGGATCTGTAAAAAAAAATATCCAATGGACGTTTGTGGATAACTGACAAACTATCATCTCTCATACATGGTCTCAAGTTTGTATTGGGTTTCATGAGGAATGAAAACTACACAGCACCAGACCTTAATGTGGTTTAGCAAAAGAAATTTTCATGAGGTGTCTTTGCAACCTTCTTAGTTGGAACAAGGTTTAGGATATGAGCATATGTATCAATTTCATAGCCCCAAAACATGATAATTTTAAAATAAAAATAAAAAAGAAATAAAAGTGAAAAGGGATTTGAATTTTAAACCCTAACAGATAGAATTTATCCATTCAATAACCATCATTAACCGGTCAAATCGACCTTTCTCTTCCTTCAAAGTGATGTCTTTTTAGACATAAAACTGTGGATCCCGGGCACAAATCTCTTCCTTCAAAGTCAAGAGAGACTGAGAAGTGTCTATGTGGTTTCCCGTGAATTACGATCAAATGTTTGTAAAGAAACATTGAAAGGCATCTTTTCAATTACATGCTTTATTGGGTAGTTTACCTTCAACCGAACATCTATACTTAAAATAAGACCAAAAGATGGATGAAGTACTTGTGAGACCGATGTGGCCTGTTGAACAAGTAGGTTTGATAAAATATTCAGTAACTGGATTAATTTTGGAAATCTCAAAAAAAAATAAAAATTGGATCTTATGGGAAGAAACGTCCTGGTGTTAGACAGTTTCATAAAGATCATGCAAAAATAAAAAGAGATTTCGAGAGGTAACAAATAATAGTTTGAACATTAGAGCGTCCACCGTCAATGCATTCAAGGTGTTGGATTTAGGGTTTCACTTAGCACGTGGTAAACGAAACTAAGATCATCAACACAGAGATTATGTAACCATAAACCTCAGTGGTAGCTGCTGAGAGTCTCAAGGGTTACTATTATGAAGCGAAACTTGATGGAGAAAGGTGAGAAGATGGTGAAGGAACCGAAAGTACCTTTGCTATATAAGAATGACAAAGCAGAAAACTCTTAACTCAGTATGAGAAGAGTAAGGTAGCTCGTGACTTGAGTGATTAAAGCAGCCTGATTGGGAAGAAACGATTGGTGTATATTGAATCATTAAGGCTTCACTCAGAGTCATGGAGGCTTCGGTCTACATGCAGCATCATGCTTCTAGGGACACTTAACTAGTACATAGATAAGAATGTTATACCTGTCCCATCGTCATTATGTTTCGCAATATCCTGGGACTTGGCGGGGTGGCGTGAATCCCTAGCCAAATTGACTGGTAAGCTTGTAAATATCAGTCAGGATCCTAAAGGCCAGCTGCCAAAGGTGGGGAGGAGGATAAGACTACAGGTGATGATAACCAGTCAACGGTTTAGGCCTGTAAAAATTTAGTTTAAGTAGTTTATGGTTTTCTTGGAGATGTAAGACAATATTACTATTTTCATTTTTTGTGGGGTTGGTTGGTAACCCCTTAATGCTATGGTTGTTTAATATTTCTTTGCATGCTTGATTAAATTGCATGGTTGTAGTAGTAGGATTTTCAAGGATCCTTATAATCAGGATCCTAAGGAGTTCAAGATTTACAAGAACTCTAAAGATCCGAATAACCTCAAAACAATTAGTAATCAATTTAGGATCCCAAAATAGTCGAGATCCATTTAGGATAAATCTTCGATCATTATATAATAAATGCAACTTTTGAGAAATAAGGATAGTAGAACTTGATTATCCTCCGGTTGGTGACCTTTTAGAACTCACTTTAGGAGAAGCGCAAAGTTACGACTCTTTTTGTTCGGTAGTATCCTAACGTTCGTTCATGGAAGGATCCTAGCTTGCCAAGGATGATCCTTGATTGTCTTTAACTCAGTAAAATTTAAGGAGGATTTTTCCTTAGGGATCGATTGGAAATGACTATAATTTGGAAAATAACTGAGGGAACTTTTGCAACATTACAATGCTACAAATCCTGCATATTTTCTGGGGAGTATCCATCTTTAAGCAATACGTTAGTACCATAATTCCTGAAAAACCTTAGGGAAAATCCCAAACTTAGCAAATTACTGGTGAGGATCCCAAATCATATGATAAAAAAAAATGTTATCAATCTTATTTATTTTCTGGGGAAGATCCCAACACGAAAATGTTATGAACCTCGTGTGTCTTCTGGGGTGAACCCCAACATGATATAACATAAAAATGTTATAAATTTGTGTATTTTCTAGGGAGGATCCCAACTTAAGATAACATGAAAATGTTATAAACCTTGTGTATTATCCGGGGAGGATCCCAACTTAAGATAACATGAAAATGTTATAAACCGTGGAGATCAACTTTAGTATCTTAACTTATGTTCAGAGTTAAGAGGGTTGCCAAGTCACTGCAGCGTGATATGATCCCCTTATCCGCATCCCATAGTTAGATAACGTGCATCCAAGCGAGGTTTATAAACCTTAACTCATGTGAAAGAGGTAATTAACTCTTTAAACCTTAGAGGGGATTAAGTACCCTTATTCGTAGGAGAGATGATCAGTCTTTATTCCTAGGATACTTGTGTTACGAATCATAGGACATCTGTAGTTATGGAACTCTCAGGTGCCAGGGTCTTCAAACGTCAGGATCCTTGTTTGTCAGGATCCTTGATTTTTCATACGTCAAGATCCTTGTATGTCAGTATCCTTATGTGTAAGGATCCTTGAGTGTTAGGATCCTTCAGTCCCTGCGCGCATCAAACATTAGCTAGGGTGGGCGTTAGTCTAGGTAACGCCCCTCCGATGCTTAAGTTAGTAATGGTACTCGAAGATAGCAAATAAAAATAAAGATAAAGGGTAAAAGGTAAAGAGCGTGTGTACCTTGAGTGTGTTGGAGAATGACTAATCTTACTTACATAAAATAAGCCTTAATATGTATAGAATTCCAGGATCTTCACATGACATTTCCATCGATGGTAGCCAACCAATATGCCCTTTTCATGCTTCGGCATCTATGAGATATGGTCCTTCCTATTTAGGTTTCAGTTTACCTGCACTAGGAGCCATGGTGTTTTGGAATGTTTTCCCTAGTACCAAGTCTCCTATTTGGAATCTTCTGACCTTTATATTTTTGGTTTACGCCTTGGTGATCCTCTGTTGATGAGCAGCGATGCGAACCTTGGCAAGATCAATGTGTTCATCTATAGTATCAAGATCTTGGGCCAGGATCCTATCATTGTTTTCTTGGTTTTGAAGTAGGTATTGTTGGGTCATATAGGTTGCGTCATTGTGTGTCCATTTTGTTTAGCGGGTTGGCCCTGTCCACCCGTTACTTATTATTAGGGTTTTACTATTTAAAGTGAATGCATGAACCGTATCTTGTAATTATCTAAGTTGTAAACCCTACACAGCTTTTACAGTAGCAGTTCTTCATCGAGCTCTTCTAAGGTTGTGCTTGTTAATCATTCGACACAACTTTGATCTTCTTTATGTGTTTTGATTCTTTTACCTATTTGAATCTAATCGATCATTCAAGTTTTATATTCAACAATTGGTATCAGAGCAGGAGACTGTGTAATCCATACGCATCTCTTATGTTAAAGAGCTATTAGGGTTTCCGCTTAAATAGGATCTGGTGTTTGTCGTCTTCTTTGTTTTCATCGATTACAAACGTTGAATCTTGATCCTTGTTGTACCCTAAAATCGATCTTAAGTTTACACATATGGTTCTTACGGGTTTTATAGAATCAACAAACATGCGACCTGACGATTCTCACGTTAACTCCATCAATCTCTCAAGCAGCATCAGATCTACAACAAGGATTCCTATACTTTGTCCAAATAATTATGAAGTATGGGCACTGCACTATAAGGATTACGTGTTAGGGTTTGAATATAATGGATCTTTGATATGGGATGACATAACTAAGGATACGTTTGCTCATATCGGTATAAAAAGGGTTATCAAAACTCAGGCGCAGTACAATGATCTTCTTCTAGAAGTTACAGATATGCCTAAAGATGAAAGAGACAAAATGACCAGTAATATCAAGGCTATGAGGATCATTCGTTTTGCTTTTCCTGCCAACACGTTTCGCTTGGTGAGCTCTTGTGAAACAACAAAAGAAATATGGGAAAGGCTTAGAGAATTATACTCAAGTGATGCTGATCTTGAGCATTCTATTCAGACTTTGTTACTTTCGGAGTTTGGAGCTTTTGTTCAAAAGTCTGAGGAAAAACTATACCAAAAATTCAACCGATATAACAATCTTTTGAGCAGGATGGTGAAGCACAAGATAAAATGTGAACTGATAGAGCAGAAGGTTACGTTCATGAACGGGTTGAAATCCGAATGGAAAACTATGGTGTCGACAGTTAAAGCGCATGAACAGTTCAAAAACTACTCCTTAGCAAAGCTTGTTGGTATTCTAAGGTCACATGAGGATGAAGTGACAAGTGAGGGAAAAGTTGTTTCAAGCATGGGTTTGTTATCTCTTGTATCAAAGGGTAAGAAGGTTGATGATGATGGTTCAGAGTCTGATCTTTCTGATTGCGAACTCTCAAAAGAAGAGTATGCTATGATGGTGTCCAATCCAAAAAGGTTCGCCAAAAAGAACTATGGACGCAACAAAAACTGAAACTGTCAGGGTAGTTACAGTTCAGAGAAGGTGAAGGTTGAGAGTGCGACAATTCTCAAAAGGAAGAAGCGAAGAAAGAAAAGAAGCTTGTAGGGGACTCCGGCTATGACCGTAATTATTGTCATGGCAAAAATCATCTAGCAAAGGAGTGCATGATGAGAAGAATGAATGAGAAGAAAGAAGAGGAGAATGATGAGGCTTATTTCCTCAGAAAGATGGAGGAAATCAAGAAGAAGAAAAATGTTGATGACGCTAAACCTGCTTTAATTGTGCAGGAATAGGATGATGAGTTTGGTAGAGTTGAAGTGTGGTCGACTGACTCTAAGGACGAAGAGGTTCATAGGCCAACTCACAGGAGAAGCTTCGTGGCGAAAGATGACGTTTTGAAGTTCAATGGAAGGTTCTTGATTGTGACCAATGAAGTTACGGAGCCTAGAGGATACACTACTGAAGGCGGACGTGTCTCCGACAGTTGTTTCGCTGCGAAACCCGTCCCTAAGCAGATCGGTGATTGTGAGAAGGTGATAAACAAGGTACACACTATTCTTAAATCTCTAAATATTCCTGTGTCTCAATATGAAACTGAATTAGATGATCTAAAATATACAGTCTCTAGTTTCAGTGAAAGTTTAAAAAGAACCCGTTTGAATAATTCTAACTTAACCAATCAACTCTACCGGGTTTTGAACAAAAGTGAAGAGAGGCGCATGTGGATTGAAAAGTTGGAGTTGGATTTGTCTAGGTCTAGGGATGAGTTGATTTATTTGCAAAGAGATAACTCGGGACTTTTAAAACAGCGAAACATTTTTTGTTTAATTGCTAAAAGACTTTATTTTAATATTACCCAGTTACATCTTGATTGTGAAATTGGAAAGAAATTTCATAAGATGATTTGGCCTTTTCTTGAATGGAAAGAGGACGAAATCAATGCAGATTGTTACAAGTGTGAATCCATCGTCTCATCTGAAGAGGTCTCGGATGCTTACAGAATAGGACTGGACAAAATTGAATCTTACATACAGTCCAAAGATCACAAAAATATGTTGAAACAACTTTTGGATAAAAATGAAAAAGAGAAAATTAAATATGATAATGTACAGAAGTTTGACTCATTAAACACTAAGTTGCGTTCAGAAAATAAACTTAATGTTGAAAATACATCTGAATTCGATGATGATAGTGATATGAGTGAAATCTCTGTGGAGGATGAGGTTGATTGCTCAGAATTTGTTAAAAGCGAACCTGAACCTGCGAAAGTCTTAATTTCTGAAAATTCAGTTGAGTTTGCACGTGTTTCTGAAAATAAATCAAAAGTTTTAAAAGAAAAAGCAACTGTTTTCCCAAAGGTTGAAACTGTTGCTAATCAGGTTTTCGCAACCAAGGGACTGAATAAAAATCATACTGTAGAACTAACGTCCCTGGTCTAAGAAGACAATAAAGACGATTGTGATGAATATTTCTGGTCAACTCCTATCGACAATGCAGATGAAACCAAAGGTCTCTCTGAAATGACCTCTTGGAAAATGAAGGGCATATATGTAGCAGAACCGTTGAACAAAGTCAACTCAAGCTACGAAAAGGGAGCCCAAGTGGAACCAAGAATGTTCCAAGTGATACATCATCCGTACAGACTAAAACTCCCATTAGAAAGCTGAAATCTAGGGCTAATGTTCATAAATCCTCTGAGCAGTTCGCAGCTAAAAAAACGTCAAAGAAATGAGAGATATAACAAAAATCTGAAGGAAAGAAAGCATTTCTGGAGATCCAAAAATCCCAACTTCGTTAATCAAGAAAAATCATCCAATCCAAATGCGAAAGTCTCTTCACATGTGAATCCTTGAAGTTTTTCACGAACTCAGTCTCAGTCTCCACAGGTTTCAAAAACTAAATTTTTTCAAAAACCTACTTTTTCTAAACAAGAGAAACCTATGGAGAAATCAAAGTCTCACTTCTCTCCAAACAAAAGTGCTTCAAATTCTACCAAAACATCGCAAGATGTTAAAGGAAAAGGAAAGATAGTTTCGGAGCCTAAAATTCCATTTCATAGGTCCGAGAAGAAACTTGAGAAGAAAGTTGTCAAGCAACAAATCCAAAATAAACAAAGGAAAATATCCACAAAGGATAAGAACTTAAAAGATAATAGGATCACTGTTTTTCAAATTAAAAAGAAAGATAGAACCACCTTGGTTAAAAGATCTTATTTAGTTGATGTTGCTATTACTTTTCCTGTTTCTGTGAAAGCCTCATGTGGACCCAAACAACTTTGGGTTCCTAAATCTCTTTGATTTTTATAGGTAACTCGTGACGAGCAGTTTGACTCTGAATGGTACATTGATAGTGGCTGCTCACTTCACATGACAAGAAGGGAGGAAGAACTAAGGGAGTTTAGAGCATTAAAAGATGGTGGAAGAGTGAAGTTCGGCAATAGATCACTTGGAGAAATAAAAGGATATGGAATGATCACAAATGGGGATTTTTCCATTTGCAAGGTCGCATACGTGGAAGGCTTAAATCACAACCTCATAAGTGTTTCACAGTTGGTTGTTGGTACCGGATTGAAAGTTTCATGTGATGATGAGGGATCTGAGATTATCGGAAAGGAGACCAAAAAAGTGCTCCTAAAGTCCAAGCGCAAAGGCGAGATGTATCCACTCAATTTGAACCCCATCAAAGGGAAGCCTGCCATCTGACTACTTACGAAAGCTTCTACAGATGATAGCTGGTTGTGGCACCGAATACTCTCACAGCTCAATTTTAAAGACATCAATAAACTTGTTCTTGGTGATCATGTGCGAGGGCTTCCTCTCTTGAAGTTTGATAAAGAACATATTTGTGCAGCCTACGAAATGGGGAAGTAGAGCAGGAAGAGTCATCCAACAGTTATGAATATGAAAGTGATAGAACCACTTGAACATTTGCATATGGACCTTTGTGGTCCTTCTGCAATTGAAAGAATTGGTGGTAATAAATATATTCTTGTAATTGTTGATGATATTTCTAGATTTACCTGGGTGCATTTTCTTAAGTAGATATCTGAAGCCACTCCCAAGCTCAAGGATTTTATAAAGCAGATAGAGATTCAACTGCGAAAGCTAGTTCGTAACATTCGCAGTGACAACAGTTTAAAATTCAAAAACCAAGCATTTGAAGAATTTCTGACTGTGAAAGGAGTAACTCACAACTTTTCAGCTCCTTACACTCCTCAACAGAACGGGGTCGTTGAAAGACGAAACTGATCCTTGTGTGAAGCTATGAGAACCATGCTGTCATTTGCGAATCTGCCACTTTACTTCTGGGCGGATGCTATTGGAACAACCTGCTATACCCAGAATCGGTCAATCCTCAATAAGCGATTTTCTGTTACTCACTATGAGATTATAAACAATCGAAAACCTAATGTCAAGTTCTTTCATGTGTTTGGTTCCATGTGCTTTATCTTCAATTCTAAAGAGCAAAGAAAAAAATTCGATGTAAAAGCTGATGAAGGTATTTTCTTGGGGTATTCTCTGACTTCTAAGGCATATAGGGTTCTCAACAAAAAGTCCAAGAAGATAGAAGAAACCTACTATGTCACATTCGATGACAATTATATAAAGAAGCATCAGAAGAATGACACTCAATCAACGGAGATCTTTCCCAAGCCGAATTCAGCAACAGTTCCACTCTCCACTCTCTACGAGGAGTTCATGAACTTATTTGATGAGCCAGAGAAAGTGATAACTTTAGAATCCAAAGCAGCAGATAACAAGGAGGATGAATTAAATAAAATTGTTGATGAAGCTGCAAAGAATATTGAAAGCGATCCTCAGAATCCGAAAGATCCACAAGCTGCGAATGCTTCATTTTAGGGGGAGGGTTCTACATCAACCTCCACACCTGGCACACCTTTTCAGGGGGGGCATTCAAATCCTCAAGTAACCCACGAAAGTCAATTCCAGGAGGAGAATCCACTTCCAGAAGAAGAGGAACATGCATCATTCGAGGGGGAGAATGAAAATACGAAGAATGATTCGGATGTGCAATCAGAACTTGAGGATGCAAATGTTGAACTGGACCCAACCCATGATCCTAATTACCCTCCTTTGACCAAATGGACCAGACATCATCCCAAAACACAAGTAATTGGAGATTCATCTTCAGGAGTTCTTACGAGAGCACAACAAAAAGCGAAGAAGATTGCATTATTCTCTAAAGTGGAATATTGCATGTTTAATTCGTTCATCTCCAATATTGAACCTAAAAATGTTAAGGTTGCTCTTGATCGTTCTGATTAGGTGCAAGCAATGCAGGAGGAGCTCAATGAGTTCGAACGAAACAAGGTCTGGAGATTGATTCCCACTCCAAAGGATGTATATGTTGTCGGTCTAAAATGGGTATTTAGTAACAAGCTAGACAAAGGGGGAAATGTGATACGAAACAAGACGCGACTCATTGTTAAGGGATATTGCCAAGACGAAGGCATTGAATACGAAGAAACCTTCACACCAGTTGTAAGGTTGGAGTCTGTTCGCATCTTTCTGGCGTATGCAGCTCACAAGAACTTCAAAGTCTTTCAAATGAAAGTTAAGTGTGCCTTTCTGAATTGGGGAACTTGAAGAAACAGTGTATGTGGAACAACCACTAGGGTTCGTAAATGGGAAATATTCAAACCACTGTTACATTTTTGATAAAGCAGTGTATGGTATGAAGCAAGCTCCACGAGCCTGGTATGAAACTCTTACTAGATTCTTAAAACAAGCTAAATTTAAACAAGGTTCGGTTGACCCAACCTTCTTTCGCAAAAAGATGGTGACCATTTGTTGGTTGTCCAAATTTACGTTGATGACATCATTTTCGGTTCTACAAATCCTAGTTTAATTTTTGAGTTCCGAAAGTTGATGGAAACTAAATTTGATATGAGCTCTAAGGGTCGGATTAACTTTTTCCTTGGTTTGAATATAAGACAGAGTTTGGAGGGAATTTTTATCAACCAGGAGGCTTACACGAAGACCTTGCTTTCAAAGTTTGGAATGGTGGGTGATTCAAAGGTGAAGGTTCCAATGGCATTTGGAACGAAACTAAAACGGTCTTTGGAAAAACCGGCTGCTGATATGACACTCTATCGTCAAATGATAGGGTCACTGATGTATCTAACCGCTAGTCGTCCAAACATCATGTTTTCTGTTTGCTATTGTGCCAGGTTTCAAGTGAATCCTCGTGAACCCCACATGACCGCTATCAAGAACATATTCATGTATCTCAAACGAACATCCTCGCCAGGAATTTGGTACCCATCAATCTCAGGTTTCTTTGTGCAAGCGTTTTCGGATGCTAATCTTGGAGGTTGCGATTTAGATCGAAAGAGTACAATGGGAGGATGTCAATTTCTTGATGGAAAACTTGTTAGTTGGCAATCAAAGAAACAAACTCGCGTCTCCCTATCAACTGCTGAAGCAGAGTACATAGTTGCTGCCTCTTGTACTTCACAAGTCATCTCGATCAAAGTCAGCTTCGTGACTATGGTATCAATATAAAGCGAGTCCCCTTGTATTGCGATTCTGAGAGCGCTATTCGCATTTGTCACAACCCAATGCAACATTCAAAGACGAAACACATCGCATTGAGGTATTACTTCATCAAAGATCATCTGGAAGATGGAAATGTCGAGATACACTTTGTTAGATCCGCTGATCAGCTGGCCGACATCTTCACGAAAGCCTTGCATGAACAAACCTTTAATCATATTCTTCAAGGATTAGGAATGATTGAGGCTGAATCAGTTCTGAAACTACCTTCGCATTAGAAAAAGTATTGTTTGAGCTGCGAATCGGTGCGAACGTTCGTAATAATTCGCAGTCAACTGTTCATCTGTGAAATTTCGTAGTAATTCGTAGTCAACTGTTCATCCGCGAACGCTCGTAGTGGCTCGCAGTCCACTGTTCATTTGAAGTTTCGGAGCTTCTTGTATACTTTTGTATATTTCGTTTTTTTTATTTATTTCAACTTTTATTTCTTTTTCAGAAAATTGAAAATCCAAAAATATTTTATTTCTTTCTGTTTTATTTATTTTTCAGAAAAACAAAAATGCAAAAATATTTTCTTTATTTTCATTACTTATTTATTTTCATAAAATATTCAAAAATACGAAAAATATTAGATAATTGAGCAGGTTTGAAGGCACATATCTTGGTGATCTCAATTATGAATGATGGGGCAGGTATAAATTTCCTAATCTATGCACTAGTTAAGTGTCCCTAGAAGCATGTTGTTGCATGTAGTCCGAAGCCTCTGAGACTCTATGTTGAAGCCTTAATGAATCGATAATACCAATCGTTTCTTCCCAATAAGACTATTCATTCACATAAGTCATGATACCTTACTCTTCTCACATTGAGTTAAGAGTTGGTTGCTTGGTCACTTTCTCTTTGAAACCACCTCCCACTACTTCTCCATCACTTTCACATTCATAAATGTAACCCTTGAGACTCTCAGAAAATACCACTGAGGTTTTTGGTTGCACAATCACTGTATTTATGATCTTAAATTCGCTATAACCACGAATTGAGTGAAACCCAAAATCCAACACACATTTAAGAATTGACGGTGAACAATATAAATGTTCTAGCTTTTCACCAAAGAATTAACGAATGTCCACCTTCGTGGCTTGTACCTTGAAATCTCTTTTTTTTTTGCGAGATCTTAATGAAATGCTCTAGACCTAAGACATTTCTACCCATAAGATCCAATTTTTATTTTTCTTGAGATTTCAATATTTATCCAGTCACCAAAAATAATTCCAAAGCATACTTGTTCTTATGGCTACACTGGCCAGACAAGTACTTCATCCGAACGTTCGGACTTATGTCAAGTTTCGTAGTTTGGTTAAAGAGGAAGCCACCCTTTAAGCTTAATGAAAAGAAGACTTTCACTGTTTCTCAACAAACAGATGATCGTAATTCAACATGAAACCACACAGACACTTTAGAGTCTCTCTTGACTCCGAAGGAAGCGATCATTGCCTGGGATCCATCTGCTTTATGTCTCTACAGACATCACTAGAATCTCATACAATAATGTTGATTTTATTCAATATCTTTGGCACACTCTCGCACGAAGATCCTTGTGGTTTTCCAAAGTCTGGTTCGTGGTACTCATGATTACTTTCAGTTTCGCAGAGCCATTAATGGCGATTAATTGCGAAAGGGTGTAACTGAATCGGTTGCGAAAGGGCGTAAATGAAACGGCATATTAAACAGATTATATTTGGGCGCGTGAAAATTTTAAACTGACGCTGCTGTCATGCCGCCTGACACACGTTACCCCATGTCACAGCTGTCACTCATGCTTTTTAAGGTGACTTTTCAATATGTTGATGCAACCAACCGCCAGATTTCTCTCTCCTATCAAATGGTATAAAGGGTTTTCGACATTTCAATGTTCATTACTACTTTCAAAACACCTCAAAATATTCCTGACGATTTCTCTCTCTACTGTTCATCTTCTTCTCTAAGCAACCATGACAGCTTCTTCTGAAACCCCTTCAAACGTTGAACAGATAGCACAATCAACAATTCTCAACCTCAAGGCAAATCAGAATCTCATTCTGGACCTTAACCCGTCCAAGTACGATGCTTTTCTTCAGCCAATCATCGAGTGTTTGCGATATACACCATTGGTAATCGCCCTGACGAAGTCTGAAATTGTACCCTTGGTTCATCTGTCCAAGGCCTATTCGACAGCAAGCTACCAAAAAGGGGAGGAGATGATTACGTTCGAGATCTTTAACAAGAAAACCCACATCACCAAATCCCGGTTCTGTAGCTTGCTAGGGCTTCCTCAAGGTCCTGCCTTTTTCAATCCAGAATCCATCCCTAACTCTGCAATCCTAGAGATGTTTTATCAAATGGGTTACAGGGAAGTTCTGACCGTCGTCTCAAAATTCAAGAAGCCAAACCTTCCGCCAATGTGGAATGCCCTATTTACCCTTCTCTTCAAAAGTTTCTCTGAAAGGGTAACGGGATCCAACTGTGCCAGTAAGCTGTTCATGACCATCATGTATGGCATCTACTCCGGTGTGAACCTCGACTATGGTTTAGTGCTTTGGGCTCAACTTGTCCAGAGTACTCTTTCAACTACACGTCACAACGAGATTTCCTGTGCTCGTTTTTGGACTCTCTTTGTTCAAAGGGCTATTGATCGGCTTAACATCCCAGTCCTAGAAGATTCATGTATGTCTGCTATTCAGATTTTCCATACCAACAACATCATTCTCGCAGATACTTCCAGATTCACCTTTACTGGATCAATTCTGGAATCTATGCTTCGTAATGTCCCAGCTGCGAGTGAAGTCATGCGAACCTATTGCAGTCTACCAGTCTTTGGTCTTCGCCCAATGACTGATGCAGTACGAATGGTATTTGAAGAGGCTGACAAACCAAAGAAGGAAGGAAAGAAAAGAGCTGCGAAGGTAGGTCCATCTGAACCATCCCAAACTCCAAAGAAGAATATAAAGCGAGTGGCTCGCAAGCCACGTACTCGCATGCCAAATGACCACGAAAGATTCGTAGTCCAACACAATATCAGACATTCCGGTTCAAGAAGATTTTCAGCACGAACATGATGATACTGCTACAACTTCGCATCCCCTGGTTTCGCAGCCAATACCTACGAATCCAGAGGTAACCTTTTCAATGCTTGAATCTGTTCCCATCGTTGATGATTTATTTCAACTCTCTACTCCTCCTCACTCTCCAATTACCACAACTACTCCAATCACTATTGCTCCGTTTCCAATTGTGGGAGTTTCGCAACCCCAAGCTACTGTTGCACAATCCACTCCACTGTTTACAACTTTGACAACAACCACAACCACAGCCACTAGTGAACCTCCAGTTTCTGTCAACGCATCTGATGCGGGGGCAGGTGCGTCAGGTTTCACTCTTTGTCATTCTACG
Organism: Lactuca virosa; assembly: GCF_052849685.1. Taxonomy (NCBI): domain Eukaryota; kingdom Viridiplantae; phylum Streptophyta; class Magnoliopsida; order Asterales; family Asteraceae; genus Lactuca; species Lactuca virosa. The sequence continues at coordinate 64,401,162 of NC_136433.1, forward strand.
CCACGCATCTCACCTCTACCCTAGGACGATCCAAATACTATTTATGGTGATGATGAAGATGATTTTGGAGGGTTTACCTACAGTCCGTTCAATATCCGGACAGAGAGTGATGATAAAGCTCCGATCACCAGAGCGCAATTCATGGCACTGACTGAAAAGTTGGATTCCTTAATTGAGTCCACCAAAACATCCTCTCGTGGTGACTACTCTCAAGAAACTGTCAAGGGCTTCTTTGAAACACTGACGAAGGAACACTCTGCAAACCTTGACAAAACAAATAAAGTTGTTGAGGCTTCAGCTTTTGTATGCAAGGAAACGACCGAAAAATTCGATAAACTAATCACTGATGCTCAATCTTTCATGAGTACTTTCCACACTTCTTTTGAAAAAAATACTGCAAAGGAAAATGCAATCATTTCCAGTCTTGGGTCTACTCTTCGGACTGAGAAGGATGCTCCAGAAAAGGTTCGCACTGCATCTAATCTGATAATTCCAAGCTTAACACCTCCATCTCATCCAAAATCGAGAAGCTTCAGGATGACTTGGCCACAGAAAGCAAAATAATGGATATGATTCCAGTCAAAACAGAGAAGGTGAAAGTTTTATCTGTCAAGCTTGATCATGCTAATAAGCGAATTGACGATCTCTTGTCTGATAAAGCTGCAATTAAGAGTTGTATAGCTGATGTGCATACTTACTTGAACAATTTCATTGAAACTCATGATTCTCTAATCACGATCTCTGTAAGAAAACATCTGATTGATAAGCTTCGGCCCGTATTCGCAATGCTAAACATGCTTGAGGGTATTTTGGAGTTTAGCACACTTCTGAAACAAGGGGGAGACACTGTGAATCAATCTATGAAAGAAACCTTGAAACCAGCTGACACTATTGTTAAGCCAGAGTCAAAATTTGAACCGGAGAATAATGTAGCTTCGGGTTCAAAGGGAAAGGAAAAGATCTTTAATGATGATGAAGAGGAAGAAGAGGATGAACATGCGAACCTTAAACGCAAGGCACGTGATGCAATTCTCGATGAACACTTGCGAATCATAAGAGAGGCAGAAGAGAAAGAGAAAGCTGAACGAGAAGATCAAGTCACTTTGGAGAGCAGGAAGCTATTATTTCCATTGTGGGCTCTAGAGCGAATCATGAATGAGGCTATAGACAATCCAAGCCAATATTGGTTAGAGCCTGTTGCATCTTTCGAATTGCAGAACACACAAGATTCACAACTGGATCTTCCAATCACACCGAAAACCTTCAAGTTTCGTAGCTTCATCAAAGTAGTGAACGTTCCTCTGACCGAAAACGGTGCTGACCATATGTTCTTCTCCTTTTATTTAAAGCACATGAGGCCTCAATATGAAACTTGGAGTGCGAAAAAGATAACAGTTGTTAAGGTTTCAGGTCCAATAGAAACCGATAGCTTCCCAAATGCTCGATTTAAGGTTGCTAGAGGTTCTACGAGTCAGGTATTTGGGTTTACACTTGCTGATCTACCTTGACTGAACCCGTACGATTGGATTTTTTTGCTCAATTTGTTGCTCAAAGATGAACAAAAGTATGAACTCATTGTTGCTCATCTCAAGCAAATGTTAGTTTCATACATTTAAGAGGTTGGTAAAATGGACGTTGAGATTGCAGCAGTTCTACAAAAGAAGCCAGCTGTGTTCCCCAAGGCAGATCCAGAAGATTTTGACAAAATGAAACTGAGGAAAATATGAAAGGAAGGCTGGTGCATGGCTTTTCAAATCAAAGAGCGGACAGATGCTGATTTCCACAAAGTTTGCTTCTATCTTACTGATAAGCATCTTTACTCCACTTCTTGTCTGCAATACATTTTGGAGTTTATGGATAAATGCAAAGTGAATCGTAAAGGGGATAATAAGTGTTTCTCCGATATGATCCTTTGGTATATCCAGGTTCGCAAGGCCTTGTTGAGCATTATACCGAACGTTTTTGAATTTTAGAGGCGTACTCAACCGTGAAGGTCTCCTGCCTCAATTGACCCAAAGGGGGATATTGTTGGGTCATATAGGTCGCGTCATTGTGTATCCATTTTGTTTAGCTGGTTGGGCATGTCCACCCGTTATTTATTATTAGGGTTTTACTATTTAAAGTGCATGCATGCACCGTATCTTGTAATTATCTAAGTTGTAAACCCGTACACAACCTTTACAGTAGCAGTTCTTCATCGAGATCTTCTAACGTTGTGCTTGTTAATCATTCGACACAACTTTGATCTTATTTTTGTATTTTGATTCTTTTACCTGTTTGAATCTAATCGATCATTCAAGTTTTATATTCAACAGGTATCTTGTTGTTGGGATCACCACTTCGGTGGGAATCATTGCTTCCCCTCCAAACACCAAGGAGTATGGGGTTTGGCCTGTGGCTACTTTGGAAGTGGTCCTATCTGCCCATAGTACGAAAGGAAGTTCTTCTGCCCATCTTCCTTACTTTTCGTCCAACCTTTTCTTTAAGTTATTGACTATTATTTTGTTGTTGGATTTTGCTTGACCATTGGCTTGAGGGTGGACAGGGGTGGACATTACCATCATGATTCCTTAACTTGTGCAAAAGTTTCTTGTCCTTTTGCTTATGAACTGGGATCCATTGTCGCATATAATTTCGGTAGGGATCCCGAACTTGGTCAAGATATTGCGTTTAATGAAGGAAACTACTTCTTTGTCTCTTACCTGGATGAAAGCTTCGACTTCTATCCACTTTGAGAAGTAGTCAGTCATCACTAGCTTGAAAACCTTTCCTCCAGGAGCCACTAGAAATTTCCCCACTATATCCATTCCCCATTTCATGAATGGCCAAGGGGAGATGATATGATGTAGAAGTTCTGCCGGTTGATGAAGAATGTTGATATGTCTTTGACAAGCGTCACATTTTTTTAGCATGAAGGAAGGAATCTTTCTTCATGGTTGGCCAATAGTATCCTGTCCTCAACACTTTGGAGCATAAGGATTTTCCCCCAGTGTGGTTGTCATACTCACCTTCATGATATTCTAAGCATCTAAGATATGGACATGCCATAGATTTTTTATATAGTTTACCTTGGATTATTACAAACCTTGAGACCCTTGTTCTGAATGCTCTGTCGTATTTTTATTCTTTGGGGATTGTGCCATTATGTAGGTATTCCATAATGGGTTGGATCCAGGATCCTGAGGTTGGAGAAGAATTCTTAATGTTAGGATCCTGATAAGGAAGTGGAGGATCGGGATCTTCGATCGTAGCGACGTTAGTAGTTTCCACGTGATCGTTGGAATCCTTCAATCTCTTGGCAGGATCCTCGATTGTTGGGATCAACACGTGGGTTATCGGGAATTTGGTTTCTGGCGGGATCCTAAGAAAAGATCCTAGATTGGCTAAAGAATCTGCTTCAACATTGTCTTCTATAGGAACCTGGTAGAGGCTAAATGCTTCTAATTCTGAGGCTAAGTTTTTGAGGATCTGGAAGTATAATGCTAATCTTTCTCCTTTTACTGCATTGGATCCAATAAAATGGTTAGTCAATAATAAAGAATCGGCGAATACCTGAAAATCCTTGATTTGAAGATCCTTGGCTAACTGTATTCCCATGATTAGTGCCTCATATTCTACTTTGTTGTTGGTTGCATTGAACTCACAGCTGATTGCTTGGGGTTGGATGTCCCCCTGTGGCAATTTTAGTATGATCCCCAGGCCAGTTCCTCTTTGGTATGATGCTCCATCCGTGAATAGCGTCCATCTTCCCATGTTCTCTTCTTCTAAAAAAATTTTGGCTTCTATTTCTACTTCAGCTCTTAGATCATCACTAAAGTCAGCCACAAAGTCTGCCAATGCTTGAGACTTTATAGCGGATCTTGGCTCATACTTTATGTCATATGTGCTTAATTTCACGGACCACTTTTCCATCCTTCATGACATTTCTGGTTTTCTCATAACATTCTTAATGGGATAATTAGTTCTTACAGTTATAGGGTGTGTTTCAAAATAGTGTCTTAATTTAGTAGAAGTAGTTACTAATGCAAGTATATGTTTTTCAAGGTGGGACTACTTGGTCTTAGGATCCAGGAGACTTTTACTTACATAGTAGGTGGGATGTTGGTCCCTATTAAGATCCTTAGCTAATACTGCACTCGCCGCATTTGAGGATACTGAGAGGTAGAGAAGAAGTGGTTCCCCGTCTAATGGTTTTACCAATAGGGGTGGTGAACTTAATTATCTTTTAAGTTCCTGGAAAGCATCTTCATGTTCATGGGTCCACTCAATCTTTTGTTCTTCTTCAAGATGTCTTACAAAGGCTTGCATCTTTCTGAGGATCTTGAGATGAACCTGTTTAGGGTTTTCACTCTTCCTGTTAGTCTCTGAATATCTTTTGTCGAGGATGGTGATCTTAGATCGAGGATGGCATTGATTTTCTCCAGGCTTGCTTCAGTTCCTCTTTTGGTCACCGTGTATCCAAGGAACTTACCTGATCTCATCCCAAAGTGGCACTTGGAGGGATTTAGCTTCATTTTATATTCGTACAGGATGTCGAACGCTTCTTTGAGATCCTTGAGGTGATCCTCATCTTTCATGGACTTGACCACCATGTCATCGATGTAGACTTCCATGGTGTCCCCCAGTTTCTCTTTGAACATCTTGTTGACTAGCCTTTGCTATGTTGCACCTGTATTTTTAAGACCAAATGGCATGGCAGTATAACAATAGATACTTGTTGGAGTTATAAATGATGTATCCTCTTGGTCAGATGGTTCCATCTGGATATGTTGGATTCCCGATGATGCATCCATGAATTTTAATAATTCATGACCCACTTTCGTGTCTATCATGGAGCCTATGCGTGGTAGAGGGAAAGGATCCTTGGGTACAAGCCTTGTTAAGATCCATGTAATCTACACATACTCTCCACTTAGCATTCTTCTTTTATACTACGACCATATTAGCTAGCCACCTTGGGAATTTTACCTCCTTTATCATCCCAGTTTTGAGAAGTTTTTCTACTTATTCTTGTATAACTTGGTTTCTTTCCGGTGCAAATTTCCTTCTCTTTTGGTGTATTGGTCTGAAAGATGGATCAATGTTAAGTTTATGGGTTATTATACTTTTGTCTATACCTGTCATGTCCTCATGATTCCATGCAAACATCTTGCTTCTAGATTTGAGGAACTTTATGTTGGATTAGTGTCTAAGTCCATAACTATATTTGGTATGTACTTGACCCGATTGGCATGGTCCATTTGGGTTGCATGGCATCATGCAATTGGATAGACTAAAATGAGAGAAATAACACTTAAGGTTTGGTAATATATTATAAATTCTAATATATTAATAAGATTATTTAATTAGTATTGATCAAGAATTAATTTGGAATTAATTAAGTGATCAAAAGGAGACTAATTAAATATATGGGTTGATTGTATAAATCATCCATACTTGTATAGTGGGTTAATGCTCCATGGATTATCAAGTTGGGCTAAAACCCATTTGATGCTCCATGGATGCTCCATGGTGTTTTTGTGCCCATGGATCGTGGAAATGAAAGGCCATGACAATTAGGGTTTACATGGTGTAAGCCTAATTATGACACACTATATAAGCATCTTATTCTTCCCAAAATCGGCGACCATGAGAAGACTATGATGGAATGGTGAGGGCTAGCCGATTTCATGAAGTGGTTCATTTCTCTCTAAACTATTCCAAGTGTATTTGATGTTGTGTGAACCATTTGAGGTGTCACACTTGGGGCACTCGGCTCTTAAGCATCAAGGAATCAAGCTACATAAAAAGGTATGTCTTCTAACTTGTTTTATTACCCAAGTATCAAAGATTGTATGCTAGATAGGGTAATACCTTGGAATGTTCATATTTGCATGTATAATAGAGAAAACATAGATCCAAGGTATTTAGGGTTGCATGTACACTTAGGAGTGTTAGAATGCTCATAACCCAACAGTGGTATCAAAGCCTAGGCTTGTTTTCTTGTTATACTTGCAAAAATGGCTGAAAAATCAAAGTTTTGTGCTGTCTGCTCAGCAGACTCGCCGAGTCCATGAAGGGACTCGACGAGTCCAAGGCTAAACTCATCCAACTCGCCGAGTTGGTTCATGCACTCGATGAGTTGGACCACCAGACAACATATCTTCGATTGTTTTGGCTGGAATTGGACTAGGAACATTACCCTAAGCTGTTTTTCAACTTATAAACCTGTTTTTGATGTGGTAATGTTCATGCTAATCCAATTTCAAAGATAATTGTCAATAGATTCATGTTTTGTATTAGTTTAAGGATTAGGCTAATTACATGAAAAAGTTTGATTTGTATTATCTTGTTCTTATGAGTTGCTTAGATTAATAGAAAAGTTATGTGAAAATGTGTTTTCAATCCAAATTAATCTAAGAGTTGATTCTAAAATGTGTTTTTGTAACTTGTCCTCAAGTTATATGAAAAGTCCCATTTAAGATTCATAAAACTCATAAATATTTCCATAGTTTATGAATAAAGAAAAGTCATATTCTTTTAATAGTTTATAGTCTTCCATAACTTGTCCTCAAGTTATGGAACTTGAAGAGTTTTTTGAATTAAAACTACTTTAAACACATACGTTATGGAATTGAAAAGTTTTTGAATAGTTCAAAACTTGCCCTCAAGTTTTGGAATTTGAAAAGTTTTCTTTCATGAATACTTTAATTCCAAATTAAGCCCTTAGGATTTTAAAAGTTAAAATTCAACCCTTATACTTTATATTATTACAAGTTAATAATATATATATATATATATATATATATATATATATATATATATATATATATATATATATATATATATATATATGTATGTATAAGGGCGAGTCGTCTTACCGTTAGTAGGCCTCATTCACGAAGCCGGTCTATAAGGGGGATATAAGGTTACTGCCTATAAAATGGCAGTTTAATGGGTGTCCACTCTCACCCACCGCTTCCTTGACTAGTGGAGGGTCGTTAGCCGAACGGGTAGGACAAGGACTAGAATTCTCCCTTCATTAAAAGTATTAATGATAAATACTAAGTAACTAAACTTTTATAAATTCCCAATCTTAGTTACTTAGGAAAATGTGAACTTGGTGCTAACCCATGAAATTACACTTTGCACTTTGCTTAAGTTGTTAGTGGAGGGCGTGTGGTTAAACGGCACACTAACTGTTTTAACAAAGTAGGCAAAGGGTTTCTTAAAGTTTATCATAGGCCGGTGGAGCGTGTGTGGTTAACCGGCACATCGGTTGAGTGATAAACATTTAAGAGTACCAAGTAATTTGCATGGTTACTTCACACCTTGTTTTGTGATCCGCGGCATCCCAGTCACAAAACCTGAAGGGCACAATCGAGATTGAAACATGCCATTGAAAAGTTCAATGAATCTCAAAAGAATCTAGGAGTTTCAAAAACCAATTAAAACCTAATAAATTATTTCGTTTTTCATGGTGGAAATTGGTGAATCGTCATTCACCTACCTTCAAATATTTTATAGCTTGGATTACGGCATCCCTTTTCCAAGTTATAAAATATTGTATTGGGTCCTAGCCTTAATATTTCATATTGGGTGTTATATTAAGGACTTTATATCAACTATCTTAAATATCTTCCAAAAGATGTCTAGTTCAGACATCTATGATCTTCCCAAATCTCTTGGAACTTCACTTCCTCCACCTCCTCCAATTATTCTCCCTAACCCACAAGTTCTTGAAAAGTTTAAGGTCACTCAAGCCCTATTGGCAAGCAAAGTCTATGTGTGCTCACATCTTGGAGATAAAGTCACATATTGACAAGCCGAGAGAGTTAGGTGTCAAAGTCTTGAGGAAGTTGGATGTTCAATCACTTTCTAAGTCACATAGTGAGTTCCTTTGGGACCACTATGAAACAGACTATGACATGACCCTTAATGATCTTATATATTTACTTGGTGCTGCTGAATCAGAAATGATTTGAGGACTAGTAAAGCAAATTTGATTAGAAGATCAACTTCCCAAACCTTCAATGGACATTGACAATGGTAACATTGGATACCCAGTAAAAGCTTTCTCTTCCCAATGGAAAGGGATCGGCCATAGTCAACTCGGTTGACCAAGTGGTAAAGAGAAAGGCTAAGTGTGAGATAGTCCCATGTATCATTACCAAAGAGTCCATATGTTTCTATTGCCAAAGGAAGGGGCATTGGTTACGAAGCTGCCAAATTTACCTTAAAGATCATAAGGATGGTAAAGTCAAAAGTTTGACTTTACTTCAGGTAAAGTCCACTATCTAACTCTGTTAAGTTCCCAATTGATGATTCTTAATACAAAATGTGACTCGGTTGCATTTTGATATTTAGCAGGATCAAGCAAAGGAAAGGAAACTTTAAGAAAGAGTATGTTGAATCTGATCGCGTAGATGGATTTCTATCGCATGGTTTGAAGAACGGAATTCTTGAGCTACTTCTTAGGAGTTATGATAGATTGCTAGGAAACATGTAATAACATAGTTTTCATTTCAAGTTGCATTGTAAGGAAAAAAATTCCGCATTTTTAATAAATAAATAAAAGTTTTACTTTATTTTATATCTCCTTGCAATGGCATTTATGAAAACTTGATTGTTAGAACAATGTTCTATTAGGATCGTTAGATTCTATGCAAGCAAACAATTATGAACGTAAATAAGAACACGAGTATGGCTTTGAATATGTCGTATGATTAATGCTTCAACACCTCAGAAGAGCTCGATTAAGAACTTCGATTGTAGAGGTATTTAGGGTTACAAAACAATAAACGTAATAATCAACAGAGTATTATGCATACATGCATGCATATTTATAGTATAACCCTACTAGATAATCACGGATGGACAGGCCCAATCCGGATACAAAACATAAAGCCCAAGACGCAACACAATTAAAATCTACAATCTCCCCCTTTGTGTCTTTGGAACCGAAAGCTCACTTCGGTTGAGCTGCAGAAGTCTTCTTTATTGTTTTGAACACCTTCGGAATGATAGCCAGCAAATGATGACGAAACGTTATGTACCACCGAAGCATGTCAGTGAATTTCTTCTTATCATCATCCGAGTTCTGCTTGCACCGATGAATAATGTTGATGATGTGCTCTAAGCAGTCGGTTGAAAACAAGTGTTTATCCACAAGAGCGAATAAAAATCTGTGAGCTTCGCCTTTGGTAAACATCACAGTGAGATGTTTTGAATCTATTTAGCCCATCTTCATTTTGTTTACATCTCCTGGTTTCGATGTTGGCTTGATGGTCGGTTTCTTGTTCATGACTTTCGCTATCTCTTGATCCATAGCCGCAACCTCATGGATGTAAGAAGCCAACATCCTCTTCAAGTGTTCCAAAATCGGCTCATATTCTCTCGGATTTGTGAGCAGAATGTTGAATAATAAAATCCAATCATGAGGGTTTAGATTTGGAAGATCTGCTAAAGAAATAATCGACACCGAGTTTGCAGATCCTCGTGTGATTTTGAAATTGACATTCACAAATTTCCCAGCAGGCGTTGGTTTGAGTACCTTGACAGTGATTATTTTCTGTGCGCTCCATGTCAAGTACTGAGGTTGTCCATACTTCAAATAGAAATCAATCAGCTCTCGGTCAACCTTTGGATGAGGAAAAGGAACCTTAGCAGTCGAGTCAAAGCAGTGAAACGTGAATGCTTTTCTTGCGATTGGCATGTCGAACAGCGAGTCCTTAGAGTTATCACAGTCAAACGAAGTAACAGGTTCCAACCAATAAACACTTGGAAACTATATAGCTTGATTGATAAGTGCCTCTTTAGTCCATAAGGGAAACAAGGCCTTCTTGCAGTTCAAGGCTTCTTCTTCTTCCTTGTTTCTCCTTTCCCTCTCCTCTGCTTCCTTCGCAACCTTTAAATTCTCATCCAACTCTCGGTCTCTCTTCTTTCTTTGGAGAGCCTCAGCAATGGTTTCTTCCACATCACTATCACTGTCATCATTGATCTCCTTTCGCTTAGCTTGTGAACCAGAACCTGAAGCTACATTATCCTTCAGTTCGGTTGTGACATTGACTTTCGGTTGGGTAGTTTCTGTTTTCACAATCACCTTCTGTTGAACACCTTCTCCCCTTGTTTTGGAGAAGTGAATGGCTCCGAAACACCTTTCAATTCGTGCAACATGGCAAGAGCAGGAAGAAGTTTTGTAGTGAGATGATTTCTGATTGTCAAAGTAAGAATAGGATCATAAGCACCAAGAAGATTGGTCAACATGTCCTTAACATCTCCTGCACAGCTACGGAATACAGCCCTTTCGGTCTTCAACAAAGAAATCTCTTTTTCTGCTTGGGCTAGCTACACTTTCTGTACTTCAATAGTGGAGGATTGTCGGGCCAGTTCTTCCTTCAGAGCACTTTCTGTTGCTAGATTAGCGTGAAGAGATTCAAGGCGAGAAGTCACTGAGCTGATAAGGGATGAATTCTCAGTTTGAATAGATGAACGCATAACTTCAAACTTGATTTGCTCTTCTTGAAGAGACTTAGAAAAGGAATCCACAGAGGCTTGAACCTTGGCTGTATTTGTGTCGGCATGCCCTTTCAGCGACTCAAGGAAAATTTGAGTGGTATGAACAATGTCAGTAACATCATTGGTGGCCTGTTTGCAAGAGGAGGTAGAGGCATCAATGGCTTTTGTGGATTTTTCAATTGACTCTGTGTATTGCTCTAGAGCAGTATCCATAAAGGCTTTGAGCACCACTCCACTATAGGACTTGTTGTCTTCAAGCAACTTATCCAACTTCTCATGAATGCTCTGCAAGTGTTGGCTGGTAATAGGAGCATCATCATCCTCATCAGTAGGAAGCCGATAGGGACTGAAGTATGTAGAGTCATACTCATCATTAGCACCACCGAGAGTGGCACCAGAGTCGGTTGAATGTGAGGGTGAGAGAGGTTTAGTGATGACAGGAGGTTTGGTTTCAATAGTTTCCACCGTATCAGATACGTTGACCACTACTGTCGGTTCAGGAATAGTGGTGGTGGTAGACTGGGAAATTATTGGAGGTGGTAAGGGAGTTGTAGAAATAGGAGTAGAAGTAACTGGTGGTGGTGGTGGTAAAGAAGTTGTAGTTGGTGATGTGGTAGGTGGAGGAATAGGCGCAACCGAAACTGGAATTGTCTGTTTCGGTGATGGAGGTGGAGTTGGAATTTTGTCATGAATAGGTTCGGTTGGAGTTGGGGAGCGGGGAGGAGTATTACCTCTCGGTGATTCATGATGAATTTCCTCTGCTTCATCTTCCTTGTCATTTTCTGAGCTAGGAGGAGTGGGACTCTTGGACCTCCTGGCCATCTTTTTAATCTTCTTGGGCTTGGAAGAATCTCCTTTATCAGACTTTCGCTTCTTTGACTTAGAAGCCTTAGACTTGTCCTCCACTGTTGTCTCCTTCTTTGTTGTAGCCCTTTTCCCTCGGTTTCCAGGCTTGTCCACAGCTTCCAGGGCAGCCTGCTGTTCTGGAGAAAGGACTCTCGGTCCTGTAGGAGTAAGTTTGCGATAATCAGCCATTACCGTACTTTGGGCGGTGACACATCGATACATAGACTCAGGAATAGAGCCATTATGAGGGAACTTGATTGGATCAGAAATAATGATCTTCTTGGTGTGAAACGTAGCAATTGACGCGACTAGGGCATCCTTCATTACAGGAATGTCCAAAGTATCAATCGCCCTGCGTGTGATAAGAGTCCAGAAGCGTCCACACGAAATCTCTGAATGCCTCGTAGAAGTGTTGAGGCTCTGCATCACTTGAGACCAGATAATCGTCCCATAATCCAGATTAATACCATTGTAAAGACCATAGAGAAGGGTTAGAAAACCCTTGCTGGTGCCATCCGATCCACCACTCCTCTCTACCAAACTCTTTATGAGAAGAGTAAGCAAACCATTCCACTGTGATGGTAAGCAAGACTTCTTAACCTTTGTAACTGTGCTGAGCACATCCGTATACCCCATCTCGTAAAGCATCGAGAATAATTGAGTAGTCGTGATAAAGTCCGGCCAGATGACAGAGGAATCCATGGCAAGATACATCAACGAACAAAATCTCCCCTTTGAAATAGAAGCCTTTTTATTATGTATTTGAAAGTAGATGCGTTCTTTGTTCTTGTCATACATGGCAGTAGAGTAGACCTGTGATAAGAGCGATATCGGAACGGCTTCCACCTGCGTTAGGGCTAGAACCAACGGTGAATACTTCAAACATTCAACTACGTGCAACATATATGAATCATACAAAAACGGATTGAGTTCGATGATCATATTCTGATTTGGCTTTATCGAAAGCAATGTGGACGAAGCAGTCTGATCGTGAACTGATGAAGAAGTCGCCATTGTTGATCGAAGAAGGAAGATGAACAGTTTCAACTTGCCTTGTAATTTGAGAGAATTTGTTGCTGGTAAAAGACAAACAAAAGTAGAACCCATTTATATACCGTTTCCAGGAGAGAGAAAAATCATGACGATAATGACGTGATCACTAAAACGTCGCCTGAAAAAGCGCGATGTGACAGTGTGGTTACTCCCAGGAATACGTCAGCACGCGTGGGTATAGAGACCGTTCAAATTCACACGCCCAAATTCTTATCCTCAATCGTCGTTTGAAATTCTGCGTCGTTCCAAAATTCAGGATAACCCCTGTTTAGCCAAAAGATAAACAAAACTCGAACCAACAGCAACCAGAAAGTAGGAAAATAAAATTTTCGTGCAATAGAGTGACAAAAGATAAAGAAATAAAGCAAATGTGTATGGGATGTGAGTGATGTGTCATTATAAGACAGAAAGCAGGGGATTCCGGGCAAGAATCGCTTCCTTCAAAGTCAAGAGAGACTTGAAGTGCTTGTTTGGTTTCCCGAAAAATACGATCAAGTGTTTGTTGAGAAACATTGAAAGGCTTCTTTTAATTGTTAGGCTTTGGGTAGCTTATCTTCAACCGAACTTCGAGTCTTAACATAAGACCGAACGTTGGAAGAAGTACTTGTGAGACCGATGTGGTCTGTTGAACAAGTAGGTAGGATATATTTTATTATGACTAAAGAAGATATAGAAATCTTAAAAACAAAAATAAACTGGATCTTTATGGGAAGAAAAGCCTTGGTGTTAGACGAATTCATAAAAGATCACTCAAAAATAAAAATAAGATTTCAGTAGGTAACCAGTAAGATCTTGAATGTAATCATTCACCGTCAATTCATTATAGGTGTTGAATTTTGGGTTTCACTCAGCACGTGGTATACGTATCTAAGATCACAAACACAGATTTTATGCAACCATAAACCTCAGTGGTAAGGACCGAGAGTCTCAAGGGTTGCAGTGATGAACCGAAAGTAGATGGAGAATATAAGGAAGGTGGTTTAAAGAACCGAAGGTACCTTCTGCTATATAGGTGGGACAAAGCAGAAAAACTCTTAACTCATATGAGAAGAGTAAGGTAGCTCTAGACTGAGTTAATTTTAATAGCCTGATTAGGAAGAAACGATAGGTAGAGATCGATTCATTAAGGCTTTGCTCTTAGTCAGAGAGGCTTTGGTCAACATGCAGCAGCATGCTTCTAGGGACCCTTAACTAGTTCTTATGGAAATGATTGTACCTGCCTTAGCTCCAAATTCTGTTGTACTGGTACACTTGTGACCTAATTAAAAGAAAGAGCAAACAAACACACCACACAAACAAAACAAACAAACAAACAAAAAAAATATTTTTGAGAATTTTTTTTGAAGTTTTCTGAAAATTAATAAAAACAGAAATATTTTTGGATTTTTGAAGTTTTCTGAAAAATAATAAAAACAGAAAGAGAAAATATTTTTGGATTTTTGAAGTTTTCTGAAAAATAATAAAAACAGAAAGCAGTAAAAAGAGTAGAGATTATAGAAAATACAGAATATACAACTGAAACCTTATCTTTATTGAATGAAGCGAAATAGACCGAGCGTTCGGTTCATTTCGGTTCCTTAAAATTCCAGAGCCGAAATAGACCAAGCGTTCGGTTCATTTCGGTTCCCGAAAATTATGGAGCCGAAATAGACCGAGCGTTCGGTTCATTTCGGTTCCTTAAAATTCCAGAGCTGAAATAGACCGAGCGTTCGGTTCATTTCGGTTCCCGAAAATTATGGAGCCGAAATAGACCGAGCGGTCGCTCCATTTCGCTTGTCTAATTTTTAGTGTAAGATTTGAGGATTCGGTACCGACTCTGCTTCCATCATTCCCAGGCCTTGTAAAATTTTATTGAAACTTGCTTCAGGTAAGGCCTTAGTGAATATGTCAGCCAGTTGATCAGAGGATCGAACAAAATACACTTCCACGTTCCCATCTTCTACATGATCCTTGATGAAATGATATCTAAGTGCAATGTGCATAGTCTTTGAGTGTTGCACTGGATTGCGACAAATCCTTATTGCACTTTCTGAGTCACAATAGAGAGGAATCTTCTTCATATTTCGCCCGTAATCTCTCAGTTGACTTTGAATCCATATGACTTGAGAAGTACAAGATGCATCAGCTATATATTCAGCTTCGGCTGTTGAAAGTGACACGCAGGTTTTCTTTTTGGACTGCCAGCTAACGAGTTTTCCATCAAGAAATTGGCATCCACCTGTAGTGCTCTTTCGGTCTAGACCACATCCTCCAAGATCAGCATCAGAAAAAGCTTGAATGAAGAATCCAGATCTTGCAGGATACCAGAGACCGAGAGATGAGGTTCACTTTAGGTAACGAAATATATTATTCACTGCCACCATGTGAGGTTCTCTTGGATTAGCTTGAAACCTGGCACAATAACAAACAGAAAACATAATGTCCGGTCTACTAGCTGTTAGATACATAAGGGACCCTATCATTTGACGATATAGTGTTATGTCAACAGCAGGTTTTTCCAGAGATGGTGTTAACTTAGTGCCAAATGCCATAGGAACCTTCACTTTAGAGTCTCCTGTCATGCCAAATTTTGTTAGTAAGGTCTTTGTATACGCCTCCTGGTTGATAAAGATACCTTCTGGTCCCTGTCTAATATTCAAACCAAGGAAAAAATTAATCGGACCCATTGCGCTCATTTCAAATTTAGTCTCCATCAACTTCCTGAATTCAGCTGTTAAGCTAGGATTCGTAGAGCCGAAGATCATGTCATCGACATAGATTTGAACTATCATTAGATGTTCGCCTTCTTTCTTTCGAAAGAAGGTTGGGTCAACCGAACCTTGCTTAAATTTCGACATTTTCAGAAAGCGAGTTAAAGTTTCATACCAGGCCCTTGGTGCTTTCTTCAATCCATAGACTGCTTTATCCAACACATAGCAATGATCAGGGAATTTCTCATTTACGAACCCGGGATGTTGTTCAACATACACTGTCTCTTCTAGTTCTCCATTCAAGAAAGCACATTTGACATCCATTTGGAAGACTTCGAAATTTTTGTGAGCAGCATATGCAAGGAAGATTCTTACTGATTCCAACCTAGCTACTGGAGCAAAGGTTTCCTCATAATCTATCCCTTCCTCTTGACAATAACCTTTAACCACCAACCGAGCCTTGTTGCGAATGACATTACCCTCTTGATCCAATTTATTTCTGAAGACCCATTTTAAGCCAACCACTGAAGCATCCTTTGGTGTAGGAATCAGCCTCCAAACTCGGTTGCGTTCAAACTCATGGAGCTCATCTTGAATTGCTTGAACCCAATCAGAATGATCAAGTGCAGCATTAATTGTTTTTGGCTCAACCTTGGAGATGAATGAATTAAACATACAGAATTCAACTTTAGAGAATAATGCAGTTTGTTTCGCTTTCAGCTGTGAACGAGTGAGCACTTTTTCAGATGATTCTCCAATAATTTGAGCTTTGGGATGGTCCTTGGTCCATTTGACTAATGGAGGATAATTTGGGTCATATGCAGGATCGAATTCAGCATCCACCTCCTCTTCCAATTCTGATTGATCACCCTCGCCTTCGTCAGTTGTATTCTCTTTCTCCCTCTCGACTGGCAAAGTGAAACCTGTCGCAGTATCAGAATTTGCATCCTCTGTTGGAGATGGATTCTCCCCCTCGATTGAACTGCTATTGAGTGGGTTTGTGGCAGAGTTGTCCCCTACACCTGGACCTATAAGAATCGGGGATGAAATTGGCTTCTCCCCCTCGAAAGATACTCCAGTTGTCTTTGGTGCTGATGAACTCTCCCCCTTGAATATTGGGCCGTTAATTGGAGAGTCAGTTGAGGATTGACCATCTATAGTTTTAAGAGGTTCACTTTCCATTTCTTTGGCAGCTTCATCTATGATCTTTTTGAGATTATCAATTTTGTTATCTGCTGCTTTTGCCTCTGAGTGTGCCGCTTTCTCTGGTTCATCGAATAACCGAATGTACTCTTCAAACAAGTTGGATATAGGAACCGAGACCTGTCCAGATTCCGGAAATATTTCAGCTAAGTCACCTTCACTCCTTTGCACTTTCTTCATGTAATTATCGTCAAAGGTGACGTAATATGTTTCTTCAATACGTTTGGAGCGTTTGTTTAACACTCTGTAAGCTTTTGAAGAGAGTGAATAACCAAGAAAAATTCCTTCATCTGCTTTGACGTCAAACTTGTTTCGGTTCTCCTTTGAATTAAAGATGAAGCATCTTGAACCGAACACATGGAAAAATTTGATATTGGGCTTCCGATTGTTTATGATCTCGTATGGAGTGATCAAGAATCTCTTGTTGAGCAAAGATCGGTTCTGAGTGTAGCATGCGGCTGCTACTGCATCAGCCCATAAGTATAACGGAAGAGAAGCGAAACTAAGCATGGTTCTGGCTGCTTCACACAAAGATCGGTTTCGTCTTTCAGCAATCCCATTCTGTTGTGGTGTATAAGGAGCTGAAAAATTGTGAGTGATCCCCTTGTCAGCCAGAAAGTCTTCAAAATCGTTATTCTTGAATTCCAGACCGTTGTCACTTCTGATATTCCTCACCGTTTTCCTCAGCTGTACTTCTACTTGCTTGATAAATGTCTTCAACTTGGGAGTTGCATCTGATTTCTGTTTAAGAAAGAAAACCCAGGTGAAGCGCGAAAAATCGTCTACTATAACATGGATGTACTTACTACCACCGATGCTCTCGATAGCCGAAGGTCCACATAGGTCAATATGCAGAAGTTCAAGAGCTTCAACAATCTTCGTATTGATTCGTGTAGGGTGGCTCTTTCTGCTTTGTTTGCCCATCTCACACGCTGCACAAAGATGTTCTTTGTCAAACTTGAGAAGAGGGAGGCCTCGAACGTGATCACCAAGCACCAACTTATTAATGTCTTTGAAGTTCAGGTGCGATAGTCGCCGATGCCACAACCAGCTTTCATCTGTGTTTGCCTTTGACAGCAAACATATTGCTGGTTTTCCTCGTATTGGGTTGAGATTTAAAGGGTACATCTCTCCCTTGCATTCAGATTTCAACAGAACCTTCTTAGATTGTTTCTCAATTATCTCAGATCCCTCATCATCAAATGAAACCTTCAAACCTGTGCCCACAACTAATTGTGACACACTAATGAGGTTATGTTGCAATCCTTCCACATACGCCACTTTTCGAATCGAGAAATCTCCATTTGTTATCATACCGTATCCCTTGATTGTTCCATAGGAGTTATTTCCATACTTTACACACCCACCATCTTTCAGGGACCGAAACTCTCTTAGTTCTTCCTTCCTTCCTGTCATGTGACGCGAGCAGCCACTGTCTATATACCATTCATCATCGAACTGCTCGTCACTGATTACCTGCAAATTCAGGCAGATTTAGGAACCCAAAGTTTCTTGGGTCCTGGTGAGTCTTTCACAGAGAAAGGAATTACAGAAGAAATATCAACCAAATATGCTCTTTTTACTAGAGTGGTTTGATCTTTTCTTTTAATGGTATACACCTTGATTTTAGTTTTATCTTGTTTGATTTTTGGTGCATTACTTGGTGTGTTGTTAGATGGTTTAGGATTTTTCTTTTGACTCCTAGGGTTAGCTGATAATTTCTTATTATGGAACTTAGAATCTGATGCTAGCTTTCCCTTTCCTTTGATGTCCTTCACAGGATTTGTTTTGCATTGGGACTTGGAAGGACCGAAACTAGACTTAGGACCGAAACTGGACTTAGGACCGAAACTTGACTTTCGGTTCTGAGTGACGGTGTTGGGACCGAAAGCGTACTTTCGATTGTTAACCGTAACGTTCAGACCGAATCTTATCTTTTGATTCTGTGAGCCTGTGTGGGGACCGAAACTTGACTTTCGGTTCTGAGAGCCCTCTTGGAGACCGAAACTGGACTTTCGGTTCTGAGTGTTGGAATAATAGGAACTTGGGCTGAAGTTTTCTTTTCCATTCAGTTTTTCCTTTCCTTTATCCGTTGATTCTTTCTTATGAGGAACGTAGTTGGGATTTTGAGATTCCCAGTGACGTTTTCGTTCATTCAGATTCTTTGCGTATCTTTGATTTCTCAAGCGTTTTTGTTCAGCTAAGTCTTTCTGAGATTTGTGGATATTGAAGCTGGCCTTTAGCTTCTCCTTTTGACTTTCGGTTGTATTGGTTGGAACAGTTGGTTCTGTCATTGGTTCTTCAGGAATTTCTTTAGTTCCACTCGTGCCTGGTTTGTCAAAACTTGAGGGTTTGTTGATGGGTTCGGCAACATATCTTCCTTTAACCCTCCATGAAGTCTGCTCTGATAAGCCTACTGTTTCGTCTGCGTTGTCGATAGGGGCAGACCAGAAGTAATCGTCGCATCCTTCAGCATTGTCTTTGTCAACCAAGCTCTTTAATTATGCCGTTTGTTTAGCAGTGACTCCTGTAACTGCATATACCTGATTCGGCACAGTTTGAACCTTTTGATAAACCATAGCTTTTTCCTTGAGTTTATGTGGCTTTTCTATAGACCAGCGAGCGAATTCAACCGAATTTTCTGAAATAAGGGGTTTCTCATTCTCGGTTTCTTTCTTCATGAACTCAGAGCAATCAACTTTGTCTTCAACTGAGATCTCGCTCATCTCACTTTCCTCATCAAACTCAGACGTATTTTCTAAGTTCATTTTATTTTCTGATATCGATTTTGCGTTAGACGAGTCAAATGATTTAATAGTTTCGGACTTTATTTTTAACCTATCATTTTCATCTAAATTGTAACGCCCGTAGATCCGGGCTAGTCAATTTAGAGACGATAAGCATCAAAAATGACTTTTTGATGGAAGATTAATTAGAAGGATTAATCTTAACCAAGTTGTAGTACATGTCTCGAGGTTTCCGGATATATAAAGAATGCCGAAATCCGAGTTATAACGAAGAAGTTATGACCTGTCGAAGTTTCGCGACAAACCGGCACGGTGCCGAATGTCGTAAAAACTGAGTTTTTGATAAACTACTTTTTAGCCTTAGTGATCTAAATGAAACTCGTAGTGTTCGTTAAACCGAGAGTAGGTATAAAAAGAACGCCCAAATCTGACTTCGTATGAAGAAGTTATGATTTTTCGAAGTTTCAGCTTAGCAGTAGACAACTAAAAACTCGAATTTTAGATCGAGTGATTTTTAGCCGACACGACCTAAACGGTAATCGTAGGTCTCGTCATTAGTAGTACAACGGTAAAAAGTCTGACGAAAACGGACGTCGGATGAAGAAGTTATGAATTTTTAACGGATTTCCTGTCTCGGTCTGTTAAAAATAATAATATAAAAATTAAATTCAAAATTAACCGACGAAGTCTAAACGAAAGTTGTAGAGCGTATTTTTACCTACGCGTGCATATAAAGAACGTCAAAAACGGAGCTCGTATGCGAAAGTTATGGATTTTAGAAGTTTTGGCGCGAAAATCGAGAAAATTCGCATAGTCACGTTTTTGCCACGTCACCTTCACTGAAACAGTGCCATGTGTCCGAAATTGGTGAGTCATGCGAAGCCACGTGTCTTCGCCTCGCATGTGCCACCTGTCCGGAAGGTTGCTGAGTCATCCGACGCGTGCCCTCTTTTCCTTGTGTCCGAGCCCTCGTAGAAGCCACGAGCTTCCCTCATCGGACCCGGACTTCGGTCCACTAAGAAGACGCCAGCGAGGCCCTCGCACGCACAGCCCATGTGGGAGCCTTCCCTGTGAGCCGTCGGATCTGCGACGCGTGGCTTCTCTCCAGCCGTCCGATCAGCAGCCTCTTCCTATAAATAGAAGGTTGCGAGCCTTCCCGGGTAATTTTGGGATTTTGCCCTTTTTCACCCCTAAACTCATATTTTCTTCATCTTAACCTCCCCCGATGCCCCGAGATCATTTCCAACGCCCGAAACACGTCCCGGAGTGCCCGAGAAGCCGGAAAATTTATCTTTTCGGTTTTGAAGCCCGACCCTTCGCAGAGCCCGGTTTCTCAATAAAACTCCCGGTTTTATTAGAAACGATCGTTTTTAGCAAACGAATTGCTGCCCGATTTTCATTAATCAAGTGAGTGTATAGTTACTTTCACCTTACACATATATATGAAGTATTTTCTTTAAAATACGTGCTATGTGTAAATATATTAATTGTTTATTTGAGGTGACTGTTGAATTGATATTTTATACAAGTTTTAAACTGTATATATATTTTTATCTACAAATATGTTGGGTAAAACATGGGTAGATGAATTAGATGATGAGTGATGAAATAAAAGTGATGAGAGGTATCGATGTTTAAGATGATCTAGTCATCTAGCAGAGTATAGACAACGACCACAGACTATTTTAGATAGCCCAGTGGATACGTTAGTAGTCTTGTAATCGGTACGTATGTTCGAACTATATGTTCATTAATGAACTTGAGTGTTCATTGACTGTGAATTTCGATTCAGTCATTCAGCAGAGTAGGGATAACAACCATGGACTGTTCTAGACAGTCCAGTGGGAAACATTAGCAGGCCCGCAACCTGTAGGTGTTAATGGACTTGGGTGTTCATTCGCTGTACTCTATTCCCCTCATGATTGCCTATAGTGCATGTGTGGCTGGGGAAACCCTTTAGTATGTTCATCAGTTGTATGGAAAAACCCATTAACATGTATTGCGGGGGGGAACACCCGTGGGAAATATCGTCGATGAATAAGAGCTATGGACTAGCACATGGCGACGATGTGACTTCGTGCCTATTTGACATAAATTGCTGAAGGAAAGCAATGTTGTCACCTTGTTGGTTGTTTTATGTTAGGATGTCTTGTTTGACATAACTTGCTGAGGAACCCCCAAAGCAATGGTGTCACCTCTAGTGATAATCCTTAGGCTAGGTCCCTTGTGATAGTTGTTTTAGGGACGTAAAGTGAGGATAATGGGAATGGGTAATTAGGGTTATTTTGGTTGATGAAATTAATAAATTTATTTGATTGAGAACTTAATAAGTTTATTATTTATTGTGGGTTGAAAACCCTATATGCTCACCAGGCTTCCAAGCCTGACCCACTCAGTTTGTTTGTATCACAGGTATGGATACAAAGTTGCTTTACACTGAGAGATTAAAAGAGAAGTAGATCACTAGTGTAAATGAACGTAAGTCTTGTTTATGCTTATGTTTTTGTATTGACAATGACATCCCAATGGTTTTAGTGAATAAAATACATTTCTTCGGAAATGATTTGATAATATTTTTATCATGTTTTTCTGGGAACAAATTCCGCAACACTTTTAATTAAATGATTACTCTGAAATTATTTTAAAAGCAAAAATTAAATCGGTCTTTTCTGGCCGTGAAATTAGGGATGTCACAGCTGGTATCAGAGCATTAGTTTAAGCGAACTAGGAAATTTGTAGGATTTCTAGACTTAAACTTAGAATCCTAAGCGATGATTGTGAGTTGAGTGTGTCTATTATATTTTAGGTAGTACACCTAAATTGACACGAGCACTAGTTTATTTTAGGAAGGATACCTAAAATGCTTTTATGTGCTAAATGTTTTTTGTTATAGCTATAATGATGCTATTATTTGTTCGGATCTATGGTCTGTTGCCGACCGGATCTGGAAACCTTATGTGTGTAGGATTCTAAACGTATGACTATGATATTAGAACTAGCATGTAAACGTTTCAAAGTGATAAGGAGATTTATACGTCTATCGTAAATAAAGCTTTCTTATCTTAAATTCTCGCCTGGTACACCGAACGTCTGCTTGGGTGTATAAAATGTTATGGTGGAGACTCGTAGAGAATTGAGTAAATGGAGGAAATGAAAGGCTTATGATAGTGAATGACACCTATCAAAAGATATCGTAAGAGTGGTATCTTGCCTTTAGAATATGTCTAATAAAATAAGGAAACGTTTAGAGAGGTACGGTACGTCTGAAGTACACCTCCGATTGGCAGGATGATGAATGGTTGGTGTAATTCTTGAAGTTGTCCCATTGTCTGGAATTTCCATCACCAACCAAGTTGAAGTAGAATTGATGATTGAAGATACGCGTAGAAGAAGTCCTAGTAGAGTCTAGGAAAATTTTATGATTAATTGGACACATTCGTATGTGTTAAATTGTTTTGTGATTTTAGGACTTGGGGACTGCGAGACAGTACTTGGGACAAGTATGAGTAGGTGTGAATAGTAGTAGAGATCTATACTACTGGAAGCACAGGACTCACGCTTGGATCAGGGAAAGTCACAAGGTTACCAAGAAACTAGTGATTGATTCCGTTTTATTCGGATATGTCATTACCCTTGTTTCGGTAATGACTAGTAAGTTGGTTGTTATTCCGACCCTAGTGGTCATATCAAATTGAGTCCGACTACGATGAGTTTGTTACATGGTTCGGAGGACCAAGTTCGATGTAGCATCTGACTAAAGTCAGAAGGTTGAAATTAATGCGATCGATAGCATCGCGCTCGTTGTTAATAAAGCTTGTAGCTGGAAATGCTATATGCTAAAATGTGATTATATCACATTAAGATACGAACGAAGGTATATTTCATTCTTGAATTTGACTCAAAGAGACTTGAGTCTAGACGTTGCATCATCTGATGAAGATCATTAGAACATGACCCGTCGATCTGTTACAATAGATAAGGGGAAGTACTTATCCTAAGAAGAAGAAGGAGTCCTCAGTAAGGATTTATTTTGTAACTTGTAGGTTACGATTGAAAGTCCAACTTAGTACGAATAGTAGGTGTAAGATAGAGCATTATGGTTATTACTTAGGATGGAAGGATAACGTATGGAATCATTATACAAGTCCTATTTTCGTTGATGATTCTGGGACGTAATCATCCTAAGGGGGAGATAATTGTAACGCCCGTAGATCCGGGCTAGTCAATTTAGAGACGATAAGCATCAAAAATGACTATTTGATGGAAGATTAATTAGAAGGATTAATCTTAACCAAGTTGTAGTACATGTCTCGAGGTTTCCGGATATATAAAGAATGCCGAAATCCGAGTTATAACGAAGAAGTTATGACCTGTCGAAGTTTCGCGACAAACCGACACGGTGCCGAATGTCGTAAAAAGTGAGTTTTTGATAAACTACTTTTTATCCTTAGTGATCTAAACAAAACTCTTAGTGTTCGTTAAACCGAGAGTAGGTATAAAAAGAACGCCCAAATCTGACTTCGTATGAGAAAGTTATGATTTTTCGAAGTTTCAGCTTAGTAGTAGACAACTAAAAACTCGAATTTTAGATCGAGTGATTTTTAGCCGACACGACCTAAACAATAATCGTAGGTCTCGTCATTAGTAGCACAACGGTAAAAAGTCTGACGAAAACGGACGTCGGATGAAGAAGTTATGAATTTTTAACGGATTTCCTGTCCCGGTCTGTTAAAAATAATAATATAAAAATTAAAGTCAAAATTAACCGACAAAGTCTAAATGAAAGTTGTAGAGCGTAATTTTACCTACGCGTGCATATAAAGAACGTCAAAAACGGAGCTCGTATGCGAAAGTTATGGATTTTAGAAGTTTTGGCGCGAAAATCGAGAAAATTCGCATAGTCACGTTTTTGCCACGTCACCTTCGCTGAAACAGTGCCACGTGTCCGAAATTGGTGAGTCATGCGAAGCCTCGTGTCTTCGCCTCGCATGTGCCACCTGTCCGGAAGGTTGCTGAGTCATCCGACGCGTGCCATCTTTTCCTTGTGTCCGAGCCCTCGCAGAAGCCACGAGCTTCCCTCATCGGACCCGGAGTTCGGTCCACTAAGAAGACGCCAGTGAGGCCCTCGCACGCGCAGCCCATGTGCGAGCCTTCCCTACGAGCCGTCGGATCTGCGACGCGTGGCTTCTCTCCAGCCGTCCGATCAGCAGCCTCTTCCTATAAATAGAAGGCTGCGAGCCTTCCCGGGTAATTTTGGGATTTTGCCCTTTTTCACCCCTAAACTCATATTTTCTTCATCTTAACCTCCCCCGATGCCCCAAGATCATTTCCAACGCCCGGAACACGTCCCGGAGTGCCCGAGAAGCCGGAAAATTTATCTTTTCGGTTTTGAAGTCCGACCCTTCGCAGAGCCCGGTTTCTCAATAAAACTCCCGGTTTTATTAGAAACGATCGTTTTTAGGAAACGAATTGCTGCCCGATTTTCATTAATCAAGTGAGTGTGTAGTTACTTTCACCTTACACATATATATGAAGTATTTTCTTTAAAATACGTGCTATGTGTAAATATATTAATTGTTTATTTGAGGTGACTGTTGAATTGATATTTTATACAAGTTTTAAATTGTATATATCTTTTTATCTACAAATATGTTGGGTAAAACATGGATAGATGAATTAGATGATGAGTGATGAAATAAAAGTGATGAGAGGTATCGATGTTTAAGATGATCTAGTCATCTAGCAGAGTATAGACAACGACCACATACTATTTTAGATAGCCCAGTGGATACGTTAGTAGTCTTGTAATCGGTACGTATGTTCGAACTATATGTTCATTAATGAACTTGAGTGTTCATTCACTGTGAATTTGGATTCAGTCATTCAGCAGAGTAGGGATGACAACCATGGACTGTTCTAGACAGTCCAGTAGGAAACATTAGCAGGCCCGCAACCTGTAGGTGTTAATGGACTTGGGTGTTCATTCGCTGTACTCTATTCCCCTCATGATTGCCTTTAGTGCATGTGTGGCTGGGGAAACCCTTTAGTATGTTCATCAGTTGTATGAAAAAACCCATTGACATGTATTGCAGGGGGGAACACCCGTGCGAAATACCGTCGATGAATAAGAGCTATGGACTAGCACATGACGACGATGTGACTTCGTGCCTATTTGACATAAATTGCTGAAGGAAAGCAATGTTGTCACCTTGTTGGTTGTTTTATGTTAGGATGTCTTGTTTGACATAACTTGCTGAGGAACCCCCAAAGCAATGGTGTCACCTCTAGTGATAATCCTTAGGCTAGGTCCCTTGTGATAGTTGTTTTAGGGACGTAAAGTGAGGATAATGGGAATGGGTAATTAGGGTTATTTTGGTTGATGAAATTAATAAATTTATTTGATTGAGAACTTAATAAGTTTATTATTTATTGTGGGTTGAAAACCCTATATGCTCACCAGGCTTCCAAGCCTGACCCACTCAGTTTGTTTGTATCACAGGTATGGATACGAAGTTGCTTTACACTGAGAGATTAAAAGAGAAGTAGATCACTAGTGTAAATGAACGTAAGTCTTGTTTATGCTTATGTTTTTGTATTGACAATGACATCCCAATGGTTTTAGTGAATAAAATACATTTCTTCGGAAATGATTTGATAATATTTTTATCATGTTTTTCTGGGAACAAATTACGCAACTCTTTTAATTAAATGATTACTCTGAAATTATTTTAAAAGCATAAATTAAATCGGTCTTTTCTGGCCATGAAATTGGGGATGTCACATAAAAGATCTTTGAGCATACATTTATGTTCCTTAGAGTCAATGAAGGTTTCTATTTTGTCCAGTCTGATTTTGTAATGAATTGACGTTTCTTCTGAGGACACTTCTGATTCACATTCTGCTATGACCTCATCCTCCTTAAATTCAAGGAAGGTTAACATCATTTTATGAATCTGCTTTCCTATCTCACAATTTAAATGCAATTGAGCAATATTAAAGTATAAACGCTTAGCAATTAAACAAAAAACATTCATTTGTTTTAAAAACTTTAAATTGTCTCTTTGTAAATAAATACTTTCGTCCCTAGCTCTATTCAATTCTCCCTCCTTCAGCTCAATCCACATCCTCCTCTCCTCACTTTTTAAAGACACCCTGCAGTCGAACCTAGAGTCTCCTGCTAGTTTGCTCTCCTTCTTGTCTTCATCCTTTCGAGAAGAGACTTTCGCTTCGGTTCTTGTTGACGGGAAATTTTCTTCGTGCGAACTTCTTTGGATTGGTGACCATCAAAGCATATTCCTCGCTTGTAAGGTCACATTCAGATATATCAGACTCTTCTTCTTCTTCTGCAATGCCTTTCGCTTTTGAGACCAGGGCCAGCGATCCCACACCAGAGACTACTTTCGCTTCTTTGGTTACTACACTTTCATGGGACTTAAGTATTCCCACAAGTTTCGCTAGTGAGTAAGATTTAAACTGTTCATGCGCTTTCACAGTTGAAACCACAGCCATCCATTCTGGTCTTACACCGTTCATGAAGGTCACCTTCTGCTCAATCAGTTTTCTTTCTATTCCATGCTTGATCATCTTACTTAGGAGATGATTGAATCGATCGAAAGTTTGTATGAGTTTCTCCTCTGGTTTCTGTTCGAAAACTCAAAATTTTGACAGCAACAAGGTTTGAATGGAGTGTTCCAGATCTTCATCAGTTGAATAAAGTTCTTTCAACCTATCCCAGATTTCTTTGGCCGTCGTGCATGATCCAACCAATCGAAAAGTGTCAGATTGCAAGGCGAATCTTATCATTCTCATGGCTTTCACATTACACAACAACTTGTCTTTCTCATCCTGTGGCATCTTCTCTACATCTGCCACCAGCTTGTTATATTCCTTTTGAGACTTAACTGTTGTGTTTGTTCCTGAGTGAACAAATGGCCCAAGCGTGATAGCTTCCCAGATGAGATAGCCATTGTCTTCAGATCCAACCACGTAGTCTTCGAAGTGATGCGCCCATACTTCATAGTCTTGAGTGTAGAGAATGGGTATTCTGGTTGTTGATCCAATGCTGTTTGAGATGTTGATGGGATTTGTTTGCGAGTCTTCGTGAGACATGGTGAGCTGCTAGAATCAAACCTGTAAACTTGATATTAGGGTTTTATCTGAAAACAGAGTTACCGTCGATATGAAAAAGACGGCTTCTATTTATACGATAAAAGCGGAAACCCTAAGGAATTCTGAATACAGAAGGAATGTGTATTGATCACACAGTCTCCTGCTCTGATACCAATTGTTAGAACAATGTTCTATTAGGATCGTTAGATTCTATGCAAGCAAACAATTATGAACGTAAATAAGAACACGAGTATGGCTTTGAATATGTCGTATGATTAATGCTTCAACACCTCAGAAGAGCTCGATTAAGAACTTTGACTGTAGAGGTGTTTAGGGTTACAAAACAATAAACATAATAATCAACAGAGTATTATGCATACATGCATGCATATTTATAGTATAACCCTACTAGATAATCACGGATGGACAGGCCCAATCCGGATACAAGACATAAAGCCCAAGACGCAACACAATTAAACTCTACATTGATGTTTGCATGTTTATAGCAATATTGGAAATATGAATTTGATTCTTTCATCTGTGGTAGTGTCTAAATTTACCAAGTAAGGAAAGAGTCTCATCACCCAAGGTTCAATTGGAACGAAGCTTGGAATCATGCAAGTTGTATAATATGATGAATGTGAAGTTTTATTTTTGGAAAATTAAGACTAGATCCTTGTTCACATGTATATGTGAGTAAAGTGAAGGACTAAGGGATCAAGTACACATTCTTGTGCACTGGTCAGGTCCACTACAAAATATTGATAAGACTATTCGTCATGATTTACTAAAGTTTAGTAAATATGGTTATACTTACAAGTTTTAAGTATAATTCTGAAACATTGGAAACGTTTCGATGTATGGCAGAACGAATGAGAAGAATCAAATTAGGCAGAAAGATAAAAGTTTCTCAAATCTGAAAAGATGGTAGAGTACTTTAGTATCATGCTTTGTGATCATCTTAATGATTAAGAAACCATATCACAATTGGTCCTCTAAGGACATCTTAGAACATTCCTATGGCTAAGAAGAGGAATCAAGAATTGCTGAAATGGTTAAATCAAGAAGATGAGTCATACCTCGTTCCAAAAACAAGTCTTAGAGTCATACTCCAAGATTGTAATTTGAGTGACATTACTAACACTTTTCAAATGTAAGAGTAGAATGTGTCCTACTCTTGTACATTTGAAATTGGTAAGTTGTGATGTTTTGGATAAAACAAAGACCAACTAAGGCCAAGTGTTTGTCTTGATAAAGAATCCGCACTATCTATTGAATATTTGGAAAGATAGTCTTATATGTCAAGACGACAGTGGGAGTCTTAAGGATCCTGAAAGGATTTCAAGATCTAATCAATAATAAAAAAAACCTGTAGTTTGACACTAGCACACGACGTGAGGTTTTATAACCTGTCGTGTTGACATATCCTATTTCTGTGCCCATTCCAGTTCAAAGTTGGCTTCGCATATGAGTTCTGAGAGTTCTCAAATGGTTGCATAACAACTTGGAAGCAATGGCAGACCCTTGTGCTGCCAGGTGGCAAGAAGTTAAGACTGCACAAGTCTAGTCCATATGAGTTTGGATTTGTCACTAACCTTGTCTTGAGATTATGGTTTTGACAAATTCACATGGATAGGAACACATACACCATAAAATCTAAGTGTCATAAGGTTTCTCTACGATTCATGAAAATGATGGTGAGGAAACGCTTTCACTAAGTAGATTTTAAGTAGATAGCAATTGTAATATTTGCATTCTCAAAGTCGTTAGTGGAGCGTGTGTGGTTAACCGGCACACTAACATGGACTTGTGAGAAATGGCAAAGGTCTAAACAATTGAGACTATGATTACGGCATCCCTTTTCATAGTTCTGAAATTGTTTAGACACACATGTGTGTTATCTAAGGAAAGGTGTATGATTTTGATAAAGTTTTATCAAAGCATCTCGTATCAGAAATTTGAACTTTGGTAAGAAAGTCAATACATTATTGATTTCTAGAAGTCCAGCTGATTTCTGAGTACATGTCAAAGCTAGTGGGAGCATAAGTGTTATGCTAATAATTTTCATGTTAGTGGGAGCATGATAATTAGGGTAAGTATTGCAAGTTAGCAATGTTAATTATAGAAAACAAAAGTTTCAATTGGGAAAAAGTTGGTTTGCTATAATTAAGGGAGAGGAAATTATACTTCATTTCAATTCTAAAAGCTTAGATTGAGGTTTTAATCGTCTTTAGTCAAGGATATATATATGAATTTTATGTTGGAGTGGCTCAACATAAGGAAATTCTATATATGGGTCCATTATTTGCGTTCTAAAATTCGATTATGATTATGGCATCCCTTTTCATAATCTGAATTATGAGAACTTGGCAAATAGACATAGAAATATTATAGCAAAAAGACTGGTCTAGTATCATGTCTTTATGTGAGACATCATGAATCGTGTCCCATATGCTTCGGATATAGGATTGATTGCATGTGCTATAATATTCATCCTTTCTAAATTTTCCAAATGCTCTGGGCATTAAGGGGGAAAATCTAGAATTAGATATGACTAAAATGATTAAGCAATTGTCGAGAACAATCTAAGGTTTACCAAAGATTGGTTGCTCAGGGACAGTTGGAAGTATAGTGTTAAATTTTGGAAGGACCATATTGACATACTCTGAAAGGAGGCAACTCTTGTTCAGAAGTGACAGTCAAAATGGGAATATGGAAATGTTTCATAGTTGGAAGTTATTGAATCTGTGTAAGATTAGAAAAACTTAATGCAAGAAGGATGTTTCCATGGAGTTGATCTCCATTGGAATACTCTGTAATGTATGTTGACAAGTCTTTGTGACTTTGTGCATAATCATTACAAGAGAATCAATGCATATAAGTTTAAAATCTAACAGATTTCGGTAAATGATAGGAATTTGGAATTCCTACATTTTCGATAGGGATTTGGGAGTGTGAAAAGAGAATCATTGAAATTATGTTCAATCGATCTAGTTCACAAAGTAAAGATCATAGACAAACATAGAATGCTTACTTGGTGTATGGCAAAGCTATTGTTTAGAAAAACATAGTGTACATGCTTGGAGCATGGGACAACTAGTGTTTTTAATTCAAGTATAAAGTTGATAAAACCGAAACAATGAATAATGAGTAATCAGTATGGTGATAAATAAAAAGTGTTCTATTTATATTCATAGGTTTTGATACATATTGGATTCAATTATTCTTTTGTTTCATTTTGCATGTTTTGACTTCCAGAATAAACTAGGTCATTCTTCCCGAATGACTAAGTTATTCAAACCATCCATAGTCGATCATATGTTGGAAGTAGATATGAATCAAGACTGTCATGTGTTGGCTTGTAGATGTCTAAGATGTTGGACATAGCAAAGTATTGCTACAACACTCATGAGTACTCATAAGTTCTGAGTATTGGATTCAACCCGCGCTCATTTGAATCACTTCATGGATTCTATCATGAGTGATCATGAGACGATAATATCTTATATTCTTCAAAAACGCATTGATTGCGCAAAAACGCATTGGTAACTCGATGTTATAAAACGTGCCTTTGTGTATGATTCAACAAGTAGTAGAACAAGCCATATGAGTCGAAGTTTATCTATTCCTTTTACCTTCGGGATAAAAGCGATATATGTGGGCCCCTCGATGATTTAACGATGACACATGTGAGTGCTTGGCCAAGCCAGGACTGATTTGATTTGTTCAATCAGTCAGTCATCATAAATCGGAAATCGGGAAACAACAAATGGACTGAGAGAATGATTGATAATCCATGTCTCAGTCCATATGATATCTAGAATGGAGGAATATATGATCCATTATCTAATGGACAAGTCATTGACGAGATCAGAGTTCAGTTACAACGTCAGAGTTCGACAGCGGCTTAAAAAGCTACGATTGCTAGTTGGTTTTTGAAGTCATACTCAATAATAGTTTTAGACTTATCCAAGTGGGAGACTGTTGGAATAGTGTCTAAGTCCATAACTATATTTGGTATGTACTTGACCCGATTGGCATGATCCATTTGGGTTGCATGGCATCATGCATTTGGATAGACTAAAATGAGAGAAATAACATTTAAGTTTGGAAATATATTATAAGTTCTAATATATTAATAAGATTATTTAATTAGTATTGATCAAGAATTAATTTGGAATTAATTAAGTGATCAAAAGGAGACTAATTAAATATATGGGTTGATTGTATAAATCATCCATACTTGTATAGTGGGCTAATGCTCCATGGATTATCAAGTTGGGCTAAAACCCATTTGATGCTCCATGGATGCTCCATGGTGTTTTTTGTACCCATGGATCATGGAAATGAAAGGCCATGACAATTAGGGTTTACATGGTGTAAGCCTAATTGTGAAACACTATATAAGCATCTTATTCTTCCCAAAATCGGCGACCATGAGAAGACTATGATGGAATGGTGAGGGCTAGCCGATTTCATGAAGTGGTTCATTTCTCTCTAAATTATTCCAAGTGTATTTGATGTTGTGTGAACCATTTGAGGTGTCACACTTGGGGCACTCGGCTCTTAAGCATCAAGGAATCAAGCTACATAAAAAGGTATGTCTTCTAACTTGTTTTATTACCCAAGTATCAAAGATTGTATGCTAGATAGGGTAATACCTTGGAATGTTCATATTTGCATGTATAATAAAGAAAACATAGATCCAAGGTATTTAGGGTTGCATGTACACTTAGGAGTGTTAGAATGCTCATAACCCAACACTTTATAAGATCATGTTTGACTTGTTCAAGCATTGAGGATCCTATGAGGACATTGGCTTCAGGATCCTAAAGGTTTAGGGGCACTTCTTTTATATCTTGTTCTCTTGTTTCCAATACGTCTTGTGCCCCCTGCTTTAATTTCTATTATTGTCGTGGCATCATCGAGGCTTTCATCGAAGTATTGTAGCATTCTTTGGATTCTTGTTCATCTCCTATGATCTTCATTGTCCCCCATAGGGTGGGCATCTTTACGCATTGATGGTATGTCGATAGGACGACATTCATTTCGTGGATCCATGGTCTACCTAGTATAACATTATAAGAGGATAATGTATTAATTACATAAAAACGTTGTATAGAGTTTACCCCCTCTATGTAGATATGCAACTTTATCTCGCCGACAGTGTGTTTGGTTTCGCCGCTGAATCGGATCAGCACTGAGGATCTTCTAACATATCAGACTCCGGGATGTTCATTCTTTTTGATGCGTCCAGGAATATGATGTTGACTAAGGATCCCCCATCGACGAGGATCCTTCTGATGAAATAGTTGGCGATGTAGAGAGTGATCACCAATCTGTCATGGTGAGGATCCTGGATGTCTTGTCTATCTGGTTCGTCGAAGTTGATCTCCTTCTCGTTTGTGATTGATGTGTTCTTATGTGGTCCTTTTTCCTTCTCCGTTTTGGATAACTTAGCATGCCTCTTTTCTACAGAATAAGAGGTACCACAAATGTCAGATCCTCCATAGATCACATTGATTACCTTGGCGTCGGCAGGAGGGATCCTGGTATGTTGAGGATCTTTTCAGGATCCTGATCTTTCTCTTTGGATCTCTCGTTTTTTCTTCCAAGGATTTCTTTAAAGGTATCATTTGCCTAGGAGGTAGCTGATCTCCTTCCTGAGAGCTATGCAATCCTCTGTGATGTGACCGAAGTCTTCATGGTATGCACACCATTTGGACTTGTCTTTCCAAGCGGTGGATTTTTCTCCTTTTATTGGCCATCTTGCTTTGTCTGCAAGATCCTACATAGCAAATATTACTCCTGAAATATCCACAGAAAAACAATAGTCAGTAATTTTAGGAAAATCTTCTTTCTCT
Organism: Lactuca virosa; assembly: GCF_052849685.1. Classification (NCBI taxonomy): domain Eukaryota; kingdom Viridiplantae; phylum Streptophyta; class Magnoliopsida; order Asterales; family Asteraceae; genus Lactuca; species Lactuca virosa. The sequence goes on from NC_136433.1 coordinate 64,434,171, forward strand.
CCCTCATCTTCAAGGTCATTAACCCTATGATGGTTAGGTTTGGAATATGGTTTTGACTTATAGGATTTTTGGGACGAGGAGTCGGACTTTCTATTGGGGTGATCGTAAGAGCTTGGTGGGTTGCTCATCTTTTGGATCTCCTTGTCTTCTTCGAGCCTGATGAACCTGAGTGCTCTGCTTCTGACTTCGTCCATCCTCTTGCATGGAGTCATTACGAGGTCTTCATAGAAGGGAGAATCCTTCTTTAAGCCCATTTTAAAGGCTTCAACTGTAGTCTCCATGTCAATGTTGGGGATACTTAGAGCTTCCATGCCAAACCTGTTCACAAAAGTCATAAGGGATTCCTTAGGATCCTAAACCACCTGATAGAGATCACTAGTGATCTTTTTGAATGTTATGCTACAAGAAAATTAATTGTTAAATAAATTAATCAAATGAGAAAACGATGTAATTGAATAAGGGAGAACGTTAAGAAGCCATTTTAAAGCTGATCATGTGAGGGTTGAACCAAAACCCTTGTACATGCAGGCTTCTTTTAAGTGAGTGGGAATGGGAATGATCTCTATCCTTTCTCTGTATTGTGCCACGTGCTCCTCATGATCTGTAGTCCCGTCATAAGGCTTCATACTGGGGGTCTGAAAGCGCTTTGGGACTTCAGTATCAGCTATCGCCGGAACGAATCTGGAGATCCTATGGCTTGTGAGGAATACTTATGGTACGGGTTGAACTACTCCAGGAACGCTTGAGATCACTTGCCTTAATTTGTGAAGCTCTTTAGCCATGATCAGGCTTAAATCTGTATAAAGATCCATAGAGTTAGTGGGAAAGATATTATTATTGACAAGGTTACCAGGATCCTTGTTATTGGGAGTAACAAAGGTTTCGTTGGGATCCTGGATCGTATGGGCTTGTTCTCTCGGAGTCACGCCCCAGGCGAGAACAGAGGCCGGTATTGAGGATCCTATCTCGTGGCGAATAGCTAAGGATCCCATGTTGTCAAAGTTCAGGATCTTGGGTTGCAAGATCGAGGGTGCCGCTTCCTGAGGCTTGTGGATTTTTGGCCTCATTCTCTCCACTTCCTTGAGAATTGTCCTGTTATCCTCCTGTTGTTAGGTGACTTGTCGTTCTAGTCTCTTCATCATAGTGAAGATTTCATTGTTGGAAATCAGCACAGGAGGATCTTGGAGTCCTGGGATAACGACCGGAGATGTGTTTTTCTTCGGTGCTTCTAAGGCTTTCTTGGGAGCTCCAACTGGAGGTGGTGGAATATTTTTGGAGGAAATGGGAGGAATTGAGGAAGAGGACATGGTCGATTGTGTAGATATGAGTTTTTGAAGGATTTTGAACACCACGGTGAGCGCCAAATTGTTTTGGTAAAAAAAAATAAACAATCAATAATCAACCAAATTGTATAAGAGGTTGTGCTGTTCAGGGTAGAATGAATACGAAATGATGATCGAAGTAACACGAGTGATTTACAAGGAAAACCCTTGATCCTTGCTAGGATCTCCGACACAAAACCTTGGGAGGTGATAATTATCACCTGCCTTGATGATTTTATTGATTAAAAATGTTGATTACAGAGATGAATGTATGAAAAGTAAGTACAAGTATCGTAGTTCAGCTAAGTGTCGTGTCTAGTGTGATGAATACATGTGTTTCTTATAGTGTAAAGCTAATAACAAGAAGTCTGACAATTCCGGGATCCTCCGAGATCAACTTATAAACGTTATTTGACTTGGGCTTCCGGGTCTTTTGTATGGTCACGATGACTATTCGTTGAGAATAAGTCTTTGACTGACTATTTCTGCACATGTGAGAAAAATAACGAAACGTATAACCGTTATAAATGTTAGGAGAATAAACGATAATAATCAAGATCCTGAAGTATTTTTGAGGATCCTGAGGTTTGAGGATCATGAGGTTTGAGGATCCTGAATGTAACTCCAGGACACTGGCCCTAACAACTATCACAATTAATGACTTTAAGGTTTTAAATAATATATTTTAAACTTTTTATAGAAACATTTACTTTTTGTAATTATATGTTAAATTTGAAGTTATAACTAACTTTAAAATTTTAGTATATCTCTTATTTAATAACTTTTTGAAAATTATTTATTTAAATTAATGGATTAATAATTATGAATTTTTACTATGAAAATTTAACAAATTTTGTAACCGTGGTTTACACGGGTTATAAACTAGTATATACGTATAAAACTAAGTTTCATTGAGATTCCGAAAAAAAAATAGAGATCTTGAGTTTCAACATCACTAATATATTTCGTAATTGTTGTTATAGCGCTCCAACGTACCGGTGCAACGTGAGAGTTATAATCATAAATGAATAAATGATTATCCAACGCCACTAACTTCTTTTTCCCCCGCCACCTTCCCCACCACTACAATCGCTACCACCGCCACCACCACCACCACCACTTCTGTCACCAACCGACCCCGCCACTGCAACTTTCCTTACCTCTACCACCGTCACCTCTGCTACAACCACCTCGTCTGCCACCAACCATCATAATCATATATGATTAATCATTTTGTTAACATACATATATGTGTAATATTTTCAACCGTATATGATTATACTTTTCAACCATATAATCATTTATGATTAGACATTATCCCGTCACGACGGTACACTGTAGCATTAAAGAGGAAATGAGAAATATACGACTGATGTTGAATCTCAAAATCTTATTTTTTTGCTGAATCTCAATGGAACCGTCTCAAATATATATATATATATATATATATATATATATATATATATATATATATATATATATATATATATATATATATATAGGGTCCGGTTCGAGCATAGTATTATATCTGTGAGAAAAAAATATGGAAAAAATTTTTGGATCATTAAAATTGAATCATGTATCATAAAAATTGAATCATAGATCATAAAAATGATTCATGCTTGAAATTTAATGATCCAAAAAAATTTATTTACAATTTTTTTTCTCTCCGATGTAGTACTATTCTTGATTTTATGCTTTATATTTTTTTTAGATTTTTTCTTCAATTTTTTTAAGGTGTCCTTACGAGTCCTCACTTTAAGAAGAGTCCTCACCCGATTCAGTTTATATATATATATATATATATATATATATATATATATATATATATATATATATATATATATATATATATATATATATATATATATATATATATATATATATATATAGAGAGAGAGAGAGAGAGAGAGAGGTAAGTTCAATTGAGAAAATTAAAAATGTTGAGAATGAGGGGAATCATTATCACCCACTCATTTATTTTTGCTGCAAAAGGCTCCGTCGTACCAGTGGAAATGTGAAAGGAATAGACATGTGTTTTCCAACAAAACATGTTTCCTTAGACTATGTTAATCATTACCTTAATATATGCAAAAACATAATTTTTTTCGTTTTTTTAATTTTTAAGAAGCTATTTTATCGAAAAATGATTTTAAATATACCAAAATTCATGATTTTTTATTCTCTACAAATAGACATCCATATTGATATAGTTTTAAGATAAAATAATTTTTTTATAGTTTCAGCTATCGTTATTCATAATTGAATAAAAATGCATCATGTTTTTACTACAGTACATTCACTTATGAATAAAAAATATGATTAATTTTTTTTACAATTTAAGTATCATTCATATATGAATATAGCATATAATAAACATAGTATATTCATATTTAAATATTAGACGATGCATTCACTTGTGAATATTACATCGTATATTCACTTGTGAATATTAGATGGTATATTCACATATGAATATTAGATGATATTTTCATATGTGAATATTACATAGTATTACATGGTATATCACATGTGAATATTACATAGTATATTCACTTGTGAATATTAGATTATATATTCACTTATGAATATTACACAATATATTCACATATGAATATTACAAGGTGTTTTCACAAATATATACTCCATCCGTCCCAAAATTATTGTCCACCTTACTATTTTAGTTTGTCCCAAAATTATTGTTCACTACCAAAAGTAGATATACATTTTTACCATATTCCCTCATTTCTCAACCTTGTTTTTTCTCAATTGAACCCCTATATATATATATATATATATATATATATATATATATATGTATATATATATTGTTTTTATATTATTGTATTGTTAGATCGTATTATTTAGTTTTAAATATATAATGAAAAACACTATGTTCTTCAAAACATAAATAATTCGTTGAACTAGTAATATAAAAGATATTGGAAGACGTTTTTAATATGTAAAAAGAGAATATATGAAATGAAACTTTGAAACGTGTCGGTTGTGTTTGGGAGAGATTTAAGTGGATTGAAAGGTGAAGTTGAGGTCCCGGAGGTGTTGTATCGCACGTCAATAAAGAGCCTCCTTATAAAATTAAAATATAACGAAAACGATAATCCTTTTCTGACGAATTGTATCTATAATCTGTATCTGTATTTTATATTCCTTATAAAATTAAAATATAACGAAAACGATAATCCTTTTCTGACGAATTGTATCTATAATCTGTATCTGTATTTTATATTCGAAACGGATATTTCGTATCAGAATAAAGATTTCGTACGATAACAATACGTCATCATATTTAATAAATATAAATTACCGAAGGGTTGTAGTCCAGCAGTATTAGGTGGTATCATCTTTTTTTAAGGTTGAATGTTCAAGTCCCGGCGTGGATATAAATGAAATTAGGTCTTAGTTTAAGAGTAGATTATATATTTATATTTGTCGATTCAAAAATAAAAATAAGTAAATAAATAAATCTAAATCCAGAGAAGTTTATTGTTATTAAATAGGGTGTTATTATAACTATACAACACTCATATAAATTGTGAAAATTGAAATCATAAATGCACATGTTATTGCACTTAGAAAGTGACCGACAAAGTAATTTACAGATACCTATAGAATTATCGATTATGCTCAGGTGAGTGATGTAGAGGTCACCAAACTCTACCTCAGCTCCAATAAGGAAATTAGAAGACTGGAAGAAGAGTGTTAGAAGATGAGAAGTGGTCTGCCGTGGTAGGAAGTAGAGGCTAAGGAAGAAAGATCTCGGCAATTGGTCATCGAGTTGGAGCACCGAACTCGACATGACGAGTTTGTGGCCCGGGTGTTATTCAAGCTCAAGTCGGCTTTTGCCAAGTCCAACCGAATCTACTCCGCCGAGCAAAGGGTTGTTAAATAATAACACAAATTTAAGAGCATTTTCAATAGGATTATTAATAGCTAATTTTATAATTAAATCAATGGATTATACACATTAGTTTATTATTTTAAATTTTATTTATCGTATAATATATATTGTTATTGACATATTTTAATTTTAATATATTGTATTTTATTGTTTTTGTTATATTTTATTTTCTACGTTAAATTATAGTTTAATTTAATATATAATAATATTTTACTAATTAATTAATATTATTAAATATTTAATAATATTTGATCTATAAAATTTATATTTTATATCGATTATATTCTATTTTAATTGGTTTTTTCTTTATAGCTATAACGTGATAGTTTATGTTAGTGTGTGTATATATATATATATATATATATATATATATATATATATATATATATATATATATATATATATATATATATATATATTCATTTGAGACCATAAGAAATTATGAGACACGATGATACAATCTTAGCCATTCATTTTCAAGATAAAAAATATTTTTAAAATGCAAACTAAATGAAAATTTTTAAATAAAAAAAATTAAAAAAAATACTGTTTTTCTAAATATACGTGAAATATTGTAATAGAATATTGTAATATAAATATTAAAACAAATTTATTAAATATTCAAATATTCTAGTAGAATATTAGACTATAAATATTCAAATAATTATAATAGAATATTATAATATTCTAACAATTTTAATAATTCTCATAGAATATCAGAGTATTTTAACATATTCAACAATTTTTATAGAATACTAAAATATTCTAACATTTTAATAAATGTATTTGAATATTTACATTGTAGTATTCTATTATAATATTTCAAGTATATATAGAAAAACCATAATTTTTTTTTGAGTAATCTAATTGACGAAATTAATATTTAAAAAAAATATATTTTTAGATTTTTCCTTTTATATTGCATTTTAGATTATTTTTTTATTTTTTATTTTTTGAACTCTAAGATGAGTGGTTAGGATCGCATCTTCAACTCTCACAAAATTAATATGGCGTCAAATAAACTTCCACACACACACACACACACACACACACACACACACACACACACACACACACACACACACACACACATATATATATATATATATATATATATATATATATATATATATATATATATATATATATATATATATATATATATATATCGTACCATCTATAATGATATAATATTTAGTTATTGATATCGTATAAGTATATTTGATATCTACTTGTTTGGTTTGTAACAAGTTCTATTGGTACAAAGGTAATGACATAGAAAAAATTTAATGAAAACATGACATAAAAAACAATAAGTGTTATATACTTCAAATTTTTGTATGCATCAATATTGAGATACTCTCATTTTTGTTTATCACACGATACTCTTTGAACGTAAATGTTACATTTACATGAAGTTGGAACCATTCTATCCGAACCTAAGTATATCTTTAGTTGATTATTAAAGTGAAAAATGAAACATATGTATAAACATGAGCAAATTCAGTCTAACACTTTAGGTTTGTAACTATATTCAGAAGCTTTATATATATATATATATATATATATATATATATATATATATATATATATATATATATATATATATATATATATATATATATATATATATATATATATATATATATATAGCGCTTAGGTTATTATATTCTAACTAATTATTATGCGGACGTATGCCAATGCCATTCTTTGAGAATGATAAAAAAAATATGTTGTTTGATAATATAAATACGTTCAATCTTACATAACTATTGTCATTAACACACATTCTTACTAATTAAATCGTCTATAATGTTATTATACATTTATTATTATTATTCTCATTTCTGTCAGAATTTTGTCAGAATGTTTATTGAGTCGTATTCTGTCAGAATGAAAATGAGTGAAAAACGATGTGTGAGAACAAAAATAAATAATAATTAGCGAGAATGCATGAAAATGACGATACTTTTGTAAGGTTGAACGTATTCGCATTGCTAAACAACTTATTCTCTTAGTAATTCTCATAGAATAACATTATTCACACATCCGCACAATAATTAGTTAGAATACTTGAACTTAGCTCATATATATATATATATATATATATATATATATATATATATATATATATATATATTGGTAGACATAATACCACCATGTTATATAAAATTTTATATAATTATCGTGCCAGATTAGTAGTTGGTATGGTACCACAAACCACACAGTTTGTTTACCTATCTTATTGGCTACCAACTACTTTGGTTTAGTCGGTAGAATTGTTGGCTAATTTTTTGTGGGACAATTTTGATAGCTTAATCAGGCAAAATAACCTTGTTACCAGAGTTTGCATGTTTGATGCTATGATTGCTCTTCCTAATTATTTTTTAGTACTATGAAAGTTACAAGAACATGATTTATAATTGGCATCTAGGTGGCTTACCACCAAAAAAATTTCATAACCACTAAACTCCGCATTTGATGAATTTGAGTAGTATAATCCCATATATAATGTACCACAAAGATATCGAAGAACGCGTTTGACTCAATTCTAGTGTCTTCTTGTTGGATATGAACTATGCTAATAAATTTACGACTAAAGTTATATAAGGTCTTCTATTATTAGCATGATACATTATTATACCAATAGCACAAAGATATGGTACTTCGGGACCAAGAAATTTTTATATTTTCCACCATGGAAAATTTGATCCTTTTCGCATCTTGGTGGCTTACCACCATAGGCTTACTCAACGGATGTGATTTATCCCAATAAAACTGTAACGTCCGCAGATTTGGGCTAGTCAATTTAGAGACAATAAGCGTCAAAAATGGCTTTTTGATGGAAGATTATTTAGAATGAATAATCTTAACTAAGTTGTAGTATATGTCATAAGGGTTCCGTAAATATAAAGAACACTGAAATCCGAGTTATAACGAAGAAGTTATGACCTGTCGAAGTTTCACGACAAAACCGACATGACGCCGTGTGATTTAAAAAGTGAGTTTACGATAAAGTACTTTTTAGCCTTAGCGATCTAAATGAAAGTCGTAGTATACGGTAAACCGAGAGCGTGTATAAAAAGAACGTTAAAATCTGACTTCTTATGAGGAAGTTATGATTTTTCTAAGATTTAGCATAACAGTGCACAACCCAGAATTCGAATTTTAGATCGATCGATTTTTAGCCGATGCAACCTTAATGAGAATTGAAGATGTCATTAATAAGATTTCAACGATAAAAAGACAGACTAAAACGGAGTCTGTATATAGAAGTTATGAATTTTACACAATCATTAAACAATGCAATCTTCTCATACTGTTAAATTTAAAATCGGTCGAGAATTAGCCGATGGAGTCAAAAGTAAAGTTGTAGATCTTGTCATTACCTACGTGTGGATATAAAGAACGTCAAAAACAGAGCTCGTATGCAAAAGTTATGAATTTTTAAAGATTGGTTGTTTTACCTGCGTCCGACGCCACGTGTCAGCACTAGGATTCGCCTTGGTGCCTACGCAAGGCTCACGACGTGAGAGCCATGTCTCACGACGTGAGAGGCCCCAGAAAGCCTATAAATAGAGGCACAAATCATCCATTTTCATCACACATTTCAACTCCTTTCTCTCCCATTACCCCCAAGTCCTTTCTTCCTTTCCCTAGCACTTCCTAAGTGTTAGAGGCGAGTCCCGGAGCGCCAGAAGGCTCCGAGAAGAAGAGATTTTGGCTCAGAAGTTCTGCCCCCACAGAGCCCGGTTGCTAACCAAACCCCCTAGTAAGTGAGTTATGCTTACCGTGCTTTAAGTAAAACTTATGTTTATGCTCATTATCGTTATTATGAACTTATAAATAAGATTTATCATTGATTCAAAGTCGTTATACTGATTGAACTACTTACAGGAGAGGTGTCTAGAATGGTCACGTTGGGTTTGGTTGTTGGATTTCAGAAAAGCTATATGCCGAAATTGTCCTGCCTCCCAACTGTCCTGTCTGGCTAATCCTTACTTGATAGATGATGAAGTAGACTATGAGTTAATGATGAATCTAGACTAATAATTAGTCGCAATGAATATTAGACTAAAATCTAGTGGTAATAATACTAGGTTTCGTCGAAGGAAATTATATTGTTAAGAAGCGAAGCGCTGTCCAAGTTGGAATCATCACTTTTATAAGTGAGTGCATACTTACTTTCATCTTACACATAGATATGAAGTATTTACAATAAATTACGTGCTATGTGTGCATATTATCTGTGTTCTTGATATCTATGCTGGATGAACGGAATATACATGTTTTATTTGATATAAACTATATATGTATTTTATACCTGTAAAAATATTGGGTAAAGATGGGTAGAGGAATGATGATGGATGAAAGTTGATATAGTTGAACATTGGTAGCTATGGACGTAGTGCCCTATAGTTGAACATTGGCAGCTGGCCACAACCTTTAGATGTTTTTGAACTATGATGTACTCTAAACATCTTGGCAGATGCGCCAAAAGGATAATATCGGCAGATGGGCCTATTAGAGAACATCATAATCCTGGCAGCTGCGCGTAAAGGATAATATCAGCAACTGTGCCTATTAGAGAACGTCATAATCCTAGCAGCTGCACCTAAATGATAATATTGGCAGATGTGCCTAATAGATAACATTGACAGTTGTGTCATTGACAGCGATGGACTCCGTGCCTATTCCTTAGGACAATCCTTAGGAATAAATGATTGAATGATAGATGATTCTTAGGGTAGATCCTTAAGAAATAAAGGAGATAATGGGGATGGGAAATTGAGTTAATTGTTTGATGATTAAACATAATAATTATATTAATGTGGGTTGAAAACCCTATGTACTCACCAGGTTTCCCAACCTGACCCAGTCAGTTTATTTGTATCACAGGTGTTGATATAAAGCTACACTACACCGAGAGATTAAAGAGATGTAGATAACTAGTGTAAATGAATGTAAAGTCTGTTTATGCTTATGTTTCTGTATTGACGATGACATCCCAAAGTTTTAAAATGAATAAAATACATTTCTTCGGAAATGATTTGACGACATATTTATCATGTTTTTCTGGGAACAAATTCCGCAACATTGTACTTTAAAAATGACACTCTGATTTTAAAATAATCATAAATAAAATTTTTAAAATGGGGATGTCACAAAAACCTTTTAATCATATTTTCTAGATAAATGGATTGATGCACAAAAATTCCATTTCTTGTGTACTCAATTTGAAGAGGCAAACAAAATTCCATTTTACCAAGTTCTTTCATTTCAAAAAAAAATTTCAAAGAAGAAGTAGCCTTTTCCAACTCTCCAGCAGTTCCAATAATGATCAAATCATCTACGTAAACAACAATAATGAAAAATTATGATTCAAATCTTTTTATGAATACACACGAGCTTACAGAATCTTTTTTGTAGCCTTATTTCAACAAAAAATATACTTAAGAAATTGAACCATATACGACCAAATTATTTCAATCCATGCAAAGATTTATTGATTTTACCGAATATACTTATCTAGAATTAGAAATTTGTGCTTCTGGAGCCTTAAACCATTCTAGGATTTCCATATAAATATCATTCTCAAGTGAACCATATAAATAGGTGGTAACTACATCTATTAGACGCATCTCCAATTTTGTATGCGTTGCTAGACTTATTAAATAACAAAATGTAATGTCATCAACCACAAGATATTTTGTTTTCTATAATCGATTTCGGGCCTTTGGGTAAAAATGTAAACCTTGTGTAACTAGTCTTGCTTTATATCTCACAACTTCATTTTTCTTGTTTCTTTTTCGCATATATACCCATTTGTGTCCAACTAATCTTACCCCTTTTGGTAGACAGGCTATAGGCCCAAAAATGTTTCGTTGAGTAAGAGAATTAAACTCTTAATTTATCACATTTTTCCATTTTGACCAATCTTTTATATTCCTACATTCCTCTATAGATTCAGTTTCAAGATCCTTATTTTATTCCATAATCTTGCGCGCAACATGATATGAAAAATTATCGTCAATGTTTTTCTTATTTCGGTTCCATCTAATTCCTTTCTCGACATAACTTACTGAGATCTCTTCTTTTTCATAAATTTTAGGTACATGAGTATCTTTTGTTATGTCATTGGGTCTTCTAGAGCTTCACTAACATTTTTAAAAAGATATTGTTTTCTCTTTTGGACCATCAATTATGTTTGTTCCTTTTTGTTTTCGAGGATTTTTATGAACCAGCTGGTCTTCAATGTTCCAGGCGTTCCTTAGACTCATTTTTAGTTGTGTTTTTTTCCTTCTGGGACATCAATTTTAATCAAAGCATTTACAAATAGTACATGAGGCTTTGTTACTCTCTTTGGGCCAATAAATGCATCTGGCACTTGATTTGATATATTTTAAATGAACTATCATTTTCACTTCAATTTGACTTGAATGAGGATATAAATTTGAAATTGACAATTCATTCTAGATTTCTCCCCGTAATGTTTGAAAAACCGATTAATCAAAATGACACTCATCAAATCTAGTTGTAAATAAATATTTAGTTGATGGTTCTAAAAAATTAAATATTATACTAAACATGGAGATTCATATCCAACATAAATTCTAATTAATCTTTGAGGACCTATTTTTGTGCGGTGTGGTGTAGAAATGGGAGAAATAGGTACATAAATTGCACATCTAAATGTCCTTAAATTGGAAATATTTGGTTCCTAACTGCAAATTAGTTCCATAAAGGAGAACTTATGATAACTCGTTGGTCTGATGCATATAATTAATGCAACATGTAAAATTTCAAGTCTCCATGGCGATATTGGAAGTTTAGAATGCATTAATGGTCTTGCAAACACGAGATTACGACTAGACAACAAGTACACGTGTGACCATCAAGTGGATGAATTTATTAAAACCATAAAATATATAAATTGTCCACATGGTGGATGAATTGGTCCACATATATACCCCTGAATGATTTCTAAGAAAATAGGACTTTCATACCTAACTTTGATTAATAATAGATGAGAAATTAATTTCTTTGAGATCATGCAACACATGACAATTCATTAGCTTGAAAAATGTTAAGTTTTTTCAAGAAATGACCATATGAAGGTTCAATTATTTTCTATTTTGAAAAAAAAAAGTTTCAATTATTCTACGCATCATAATTAATCTAGGATGGCCCAACCAATTATGCAAAGGGAGAGTGTAACACATGTTTTCCAAATCGAATCAGTATAGGGCATAAAGGAGTCAAAGGCATGGTTTTTGGGAAAAATTATGTGTCACGACGTGATAAGTGAAAATGAGTATGCATCAATCTGATGAGTGCCACGACGTGTTGGTAGTATGGCCACGACATGGCAGCTGTTCTGGCTTAACCCCACGATCTTTTAGGGGTTCCTTCGTATTTAAACCCCTCATATCGGAATTAGGGTTCATTTTTCTGCCTCCGTCACTCTCAAACCTCAAAAACCCTAACCCTAATACATCTTAGTGACCCTTGGCTCATTTTAGTTCTTTTGGTAGCTTCAAGAAGAAGAAGAAGAAGGTGTCCTAGTGTGTTGGTTCAGCAAGCAAGCATCATCATCATCATCCTATTGTGCATTCTCTGGAATCTTGTAAGTGTTCAAGATCCAAGATTTTTGTTTTAAGCTTCTAGATCTAGTTTTCTTGTCCTATTTCTTCATGGATGTGGAATTTTGATTGAAGGGATTCCATAAAGTTGGCAACTTTATGGACTCTCGAGGTCCCTTTGAGGTTACATGTTCTAGACCTGGAGTTCCTTGGAGTATTTTGGTTCAATGCATAAGTTGTGTTCATTTCTCCCATATTTTGACCTAAAATGGAAGATACATGCATTGGACATGCATTTCCATAAAGCACCAATCTTTATGATCCATTAGGTGAAGGAAATCCTTCTAGAAAACATGCATTAGTGTCCATGGTGATTAAGATCTTACCAGATAAGTCATACTTTTGATGTCTGTAAGAATCTAGTTTTTTAGATCTTATCTTATTGGAATGTCTTAATGGATAATGATGGAAACTTTATCCATCAAGACCTTGCGAAGGAGCAAATTTGAGCGTTGGAGCTCTTGTTATTAGGAGAAAATAACTTAACCCGTTAAGCTGTTTAGACCTAATTCCCACAACATGGCCTTTAGGCAGCCACGACGTGGTCACTGGGGGTCAGCCGATTGTGTTGATACATAAAAGTGAACTTCTAGAAATCCGAAGCCAAACCAGAACTGTAGTCCACTGCACTCCGAGATGTGAAGAGTTCTGAAGTCAAGCTTCTTCCGAGATGAAGACTTATCTGAGACATTTCTAGTTTTTGATGTTATAGAGTCTGTACAAGCATTTAATGCTCCTTGTCGTTTTTATTGATTGTACAGTTCATGGGACAAAATCGAGTAAATTGTGTGTGTCAGCTTTTCTGAATTATCAGATTTACATTTTCCATGCAAGTCTTGTATTTTGTCTTATTGTCTCCTTTTTCCTATTTAAAGAGATGATTTATCCCTTCATTGTAACCTTGAAGAAGCAATATTCTTATCACATCAAATACTCAATATCTTGCAAGTCAAATCTCTTTCTCCATCATTCTCTTTGTTCTTAAGTTACCTTTACTTTGTTCATACTCACTTTATTTTACTTAAATATTTTGTTGAATACTTTGTTAATCTTCATACTTCAAGACAAGACTGGTTTACCAGACTTGACTGGACCAAAATATTAGTAGAAGACATTAATCTTAAGTTAATTCAAGGTTTGAGTTTTCAAACCTTGTCCGCTCACTAAGTCTTGCACTTTCAATTGGTATCAGAGCTTGAGTGGTTGTCCTTTGAATCCATGAGAACAGATTATAATTGATCTGAGATTACCCTAGTATCTCAATCATTTCTATGTACAGGATAAAAGTTATTCTATATACCGCTTCTGCTCCAATACTTTAACTTTAATTGCTGCTCCAAACTCAACAAATGTATTCAATGCAAATAGAAAATAGCGTGGGTTGCCCATATCGTGCCCTATTGCTAGTTGTTGAAGAATATGATCACTGGAAAGTTAGAATGGAAAGATTTTTACTTGGTAAGGAAAAAGGTGAAGTGTTATGGAGATCTGTGAAAGAAGGTCCTCATGTTCCAGTAAGACAAATGGTCAGCGATGCTGCTGCTACTCTCATGGGCCAAGAAGAACAACGTCCAACACCTCTTACTACATCAGACATCGAAAAGCTTCATGCAGACCAGATTGCATTTTCAGAGATGGTGTTTGGTGTCCATTCGTCTCTTTTTTCAGAGATTGTGAAAATCTGCCAAAGAGATTTGGGACACTCTTCAAGACTTGTTCGAAGGGTACGAGAACATGAAGGATAAGCATTTGAATTCTATTGTCAACGATTTTGATACCTTCACCACAACTCCCGGTGAATATGTAGCCTCTGCTTCGGATAGGTACATAATTGTTGTGAACAATATGACTGCGCATGGTATAGTCAGAACTCCTCTCGAGTACAATATGAAGTTCATCAACAGCCTCATAAAAGGCTGGGGGAACGTCAATTCATGTCTTCAAAGTAACAGATTTATGAAGAAACTGAAGCTTTATCAACTATTTGACGAACTACAAGGCCATGAATCTAACATTGCTCAAACGCTAAGTGAACTGTCAGGAGGTCCTCTTCCATTAGTTAGTTATGTTAACCCACTAATTTCGAGCCCATCCGTGTCAGTTCCCTTTGGAAATATCCCACCTATTTCACCTGTTCAACAAACAATTCCTACCCACCTACTCCACCTATTTCGAACCATTCATTTGAAGAAAATCTTGATCTCGATCCAGTTGAGTCCGAACTTCGTTTCCAGCAAGAATTTGAACTATTGTCCATGAAGTACAAACGTCCTTGGAATACTAGTCATAAACCTTATCAAAACCGATTTCAAGCCCCTCATCAAAGTAATCCTCAACCATTTCCTAAACCTTCAGAAAACCCACCTGCATACCGACCCAACATCCCAAATCACTCCTCGAAATCCCAAGAAATTCTGAAATCAGTCAAACCCAAGATAGTTTGTCATAAATGTGGTCTCGGTAACCACTTTGCAAAAGATTGTTTGGTTGAAACCTCTCAAAAACATAAGGTAAAAGATTTTGCATACTATGCTCGTAGAGCCCAAGTGCTGGCGAAAAGTGAGAAAGATTTTGTTACCATAGTGTCAAGAAATGTTCATGGGTACTGGTCTTTTGGAGACGAGGATGAAGTGAGATATGGAAGGAACATGTTTCTTATGGCAAGACAATTGATCGAGTGTGATGAAGGCTACTGGTCTTTAGGTTCAGAAGAAGACAATGTCAATGCTGAGCCGAACTTTTGCTATATGGCAACAAACGATCCACCCGGCAGAAGCATCATCTAACAGGTAAAATCCATGATCACTGACAATAATTTTGATTTATCTATTTGTGAACCCTATCTAACTCAGATCCAATCAGATATGACAATTATTCATATAGCTTATGAGTCTGCCATAGAAGTTAGTGAGAAGCTGGATAGTGAACTGACTCATCTTAGGTTACGCTTTGAAGATCGCAAGATTAAGATAGAATCACTAGAGAGAGAGAGAGAGAGAGAGCTTGTAATGTCTAAAGATGAATGTATCATTTTAGAAGACAAATGTGAAATAACATTTTGTGAACGACATATCTCAGTTTCTGATAACAAACGTCTTAATGCCAAATTGATGCTTTGCATAACTTTATTGATATTCTTGAGGAATACGAACGGATGACACATAATTTTCATCACCCATGGTCCAAAGCACCAGGCCTCGAAAACGAGCTTTTGAAACTTGTTGCTCGTCCCTTGAAGGAACTTCAAAATCTAACGTTTATGGGAGATGTTCCGAACCATACTCATTCGGATTCCCCTGTCTCACCATTGTCGCCCCTTCCTGAGAATTTGGACCAGTTCCAATCTCTGATTCCTGAGTTCCAACCTATCATTATTAAATGTCCTGATTCCACGCCTCTTCCCTCTCTAATATCCCCGGATATGAATTAGTCTTCAGATTCATTCCCTGACACCAACTGTACTGGAGTTCAGATTCCGAACTCCGGCCCTCCAAACAATTATGTTGTTGAGGAAATAATTCCCGAGGCAACTGCACACGACTATGACAAATCCAACTTCGTTTGGGCGTCATTTGATAGTGACGTAGATGAAGAAATTGTGTGTAACGATTTATCTGGCTCTTGTATCTCTAACTCAGATGTGATTTCAAAATCAACTCTAGTGCCAATTAAGCCTAGGTTCAACAATCCATCGTCTGGACAAACTTCCAAGTCATCAGCTGACTCTCGGAAGAAACCTTGCCTGAATAAGAAAGACATTGTTCACCTCAAGACCGAAGCTAAAATGCCATGAAGAAAGAAATTAGGTCTAAGTAAGATTTCAGATTCATTGAGACGTCCAAAAAGAAAGTGTCTCAACAAGTTAGTCCGGCCACTAGGAACAACAATACCTTTATGCATGTTAAGATTCTTAAGAGGCCATCTAATCCTCCTAGTTCGGTTTTTCAAAACAAATCTATCAATAATAATCCAAAAAGGGTCACTATTGAGACTCCTTCTGTGAAAACTGAATCTCTTCAGACAGTTTCCTCTATGTTTATTGCTAAATCCAATGGCACGATTTTCAAACCAAAACAATTTCTAAAACCAAATGTGCCTTCGAAAGCAGCAAAAAAAGAACAGGTTGAATACGATTTTTTGGATAAATGAAAAGACATTGACATTCTGCTTCTTTCCGAAAGAATCTCGGAACAAGCCCTTCGAGATTCCAATTGCTCAAAAGTCACAATCCAAGTCCAAAGCCCATGCCAAAGTCCCTAAGTCTAACTCGGAGCCTAAAAACTCCAAAACTCACTGATTTTGCAGGCACTCTGCGCTTCGAAACAAGATTCAATATGGTATATTGATAGTGCTTTTTCCATGCACATGACTGGGCAGAAAGACTTTCTGCGTGATCTAAAGCTTGCTCCTAACGTTCTTTACGTGACATATGGCAACAATTCAAATTCACAAATTCAAGGTTATGGCGTCTTGACCAATGGCAATTTATCTGTCTCCAATGTGGCATATGTGGCTGATCTCAAGCATATCCTGATTAGTGTAGCTTAACTTACTAATGCAAACCGAAGAGTTGAAATCTGCAAAAAGCATAGCTACGTTATGACAGAAGACCGGAAAGAATGTCTAATCAAATTAGATCGCATAAAAAACATGTATCCATTAGACATCAACATGATCATCCGAAAGTCTCAACTTTGTCTTCTTTCAAAGGTCGTTCCTGACGTTAGTTGCCTATGACATCGAAGGCCCGCTCATCTCAACTTCCGATACATGAATGATCTAGTGTCTGGTGAAATGGTTTGAGGTCTGCCACTCCTCAAATTCGAAAATGATCATCTCTATGCTGTGTGTGAATGTGAGAAGGAATCCAAGAAAGGTCATCCTATAATCATTAAAAAGTTAATTTTGGAACCATTAGAATTTCTTCATATTGATCTTTGTGGACCATCCACCGTAGAAAGTCTGCATCACAAAAGTACATTCTTGTGATTGATGACGACTACACAAGGTTCACCTGGGTCTTCTTCCTTAGGCTAAAATCCAAAACAGCCTCTGAACTTATTAATTTCATTAAAGGAATTGAAGTTCTTGTCAAACTCCCTGTTTGAAGAATCCGAAGTGACAATGGCTCTGAATTCACCAATGTCACCATTGAGAAATTCCTCTCTGACAAAGGCATCGACCAAAATTTCTTTGCTCCCTACACTCCTCAAGAAAACGGTGTGGTTGAAAGAAGAAACCAAAATCTCATTGAAACCGCTCGATCGATGCTAAACTTTGCAAACATTCCTCTCTATCTTTGGACTGAAGCTGTGTCCACCGCCTGCTTCACTCAAAACTGAAGCATCATTAATCGTTGTCTCAACATGACATTGTATGAAGCCATGAATGGTCGCAAGCCAAGTATCTCGTTCTTACATGTTTTCGTTTGCAGATGCTTTATAAAAAACAACCATGATCAACTCCCCACGTTTAATCCCAACGTCGATGAAGCAATCTTTTTAGGACACTCAACCAAATCGAAAGCCTATAGAGTTCTGAATCGTCAAACTTGTGTACTTGAAGAAAGATTTGATGTCACTTTTGATGATAATTTTGTCCAAAACTTTGGTCCAACTCTTGTTACAACTCACATCATGGAGTCTAATGCTCCACGTATTGGGTCTCTGAATTCCCAAATCATCCATGGAGTCAACTCTGAAAGCCTGTTCAGACCATTAGAAACTGCTCTTGACTCGGAATCTCGATTAAGAACGTCCTCGTTAGCTGAAGCTTTGATTTCTCAAAATGTCACTGGTCCGATAACCACCTTTCCTCCATTTGATTCCAATCTGTTTCAACCTTCTCAGTTTGAGGGGGACAATAGTCATCCAACCCTCGAATCAAATGTTGATGAATTTCAAGATAGAGCAGATCAATTTGCTGAATTTGATCCCATTCTGAACAATAACGAAGACGATGCTAACTTTTTTGACTTTCCGAACGATGACGACGTCGACATATCTGGTTCAGAAGTTTAGGGGGAGCATCATGCTCAAATTCAATCTGTTCAGGGGGAGAAACACAACTCCATTGTTGATATCAGATCATCCGCTGCACAAGAACTTCCGAGATTTCACGTCTGGACAAAGGATCATCCTCCAAATCAAGTCATTGGAAATATCTGAAGGGTTTTGAGCATTCTAACACTCCTTAGGTGAACATGCAACCCTAGAAACCTTGGATCTATGTTTTACTAAGATACATGAAAATTTGATTTCCAAGGTTCTTAACCTATCTAGCATAGCATGGGGAACTTTTAAACATAAATGCTAGAAGAAGAACATACCTTTTGTTGTTTGGATTCCTTGAGAACCTTGTGAGCCTAGCACCTCAAGTGTGATGCCTCGAATGTCTCACACAACACCAAAACACTTGGAATAACCTTGAGAGAAGTTCACTAACACCTCAAAATCGGCTAGCCCTCTTTACTTGCTTGTAGCAGTGCCAATTTTGCTAGACAAGAGGTCTTTATATAGTTGTGACACAAGTAGGATTACACCATGTAAACCCTAATTGTCATGGCTTTCCATATTCCATGATCCATGGGTTTGTAACCTCCATGGACTATCCATGGAGCACCTTATGGGTTTTATCCCAATCCATACAAACCATGGATCATTAGCCCACTATACAAGAATAGATGATTTACACAATCAACCCCATATATTTAATTAGTCTCTTTTTGATCACTTAATTAATTCCAAATTAATACTTTGATCAATACTAATTAAATAATATTATTAATATATTAGAACTTATAATATATTAATAATCCTTAAGTGTCCTTTCTCTCATTTAGTCTATCCAAGTGTTGAAATGCCATGCAACCCAAATGGACCATGCCAACCGGGTCAAGTACATATCAGAAATAGTTATGGACTTAGACACATTATCCAACAGTCTCCCACTTGGATAAGTCTAATAACTATAACTGCAAGTATGACTTCAGGAACCGATCAGCAATCGTAGCTCTTTCAAGGTCTTGCGGAACTGAGATGATGATGATACGCCATTTAAGATAAGTGATCATATAATCCTCTGTTCTAGATATCAGCCGGACAAATACATGGAACAATGTCTTACTTGTTGTCCAACAGTTTGTTTCCCGATTTCCGATTTGTTTGACATAGAACTTAATTGAACACATCAACTTAGTTTTGACCGGGCCCGGTACATGGGTCAACACAAAATCATCTAGGGGCCCAGATATCGCTTCTAATCCAAGAAGGAACAGATAAACTTCGACTCATATGCTTGTTCTACTACTTGTTGAATTATACACAAAGGCACGTTTTATAACATCGAGTTACCAATGCGTTTTCGTACAATCAATGTATAACCAACTCATAGGCAACAACTCATATCTCTAGGTTTGAAGACTTATATGATATTACCATCTCACGATCACTCGAGATAAATTCCATGAAGTGATACCAGTGAGCGTGGGTTGAATCCAATACTCAGAACTTATGAGCACTCATGAGTGTTGTAGCAACACTTTGCTATGTCCAACATCTTACACATCTACAACCAACTACATGACAGTATTGATTCATATCTACTTCCAACATATGACCGACTGTGGAGAAATTGAATAATATGATATACCATAACATAATTATTCTGGAAGTCAAAACATGCAAAATGAAATGATAGTAAACGACTGACAGAAGATATCAACACTTTACTTATAAATAAACAACAACTTTTATTTATCGTCAAATGTCAATTACACTTTACAAATTTCAAAGCTATCTAACTACTAAAACTAATATCATCCTTCAGCCCTATGCGCCTCGCATGCTGGAGATGCTTAACCCTACCCAGTCCCTTCGTGAGGGGATCTGCTGGGTTCTCATCCGATGATACCCTCTTTTCCACGAGGATTCCTTCTTCTATTCGATGTCTGATGAAATGGTATTTTCTGTCGATGTGTCTGGATCTCCCGTGATCCCTTGGTTCCTTGGCTAAGGCAACTGCACTTTCACTATCACAAGAAATCTCTATAGGCTCCTTTATAGTTGGTACAACTCCAAGGTCTCTAATGAAGTTCTTTAGCCATATAGCCTCTTTTGCTGCCTCGCTTGCTGCTATATACTCTGATTCACAAGTTGAATCAACCATTGTCTCCTGCTTGGAACTTTTCCAAGAAATTGCTCCTCCGTTTAAGGTAAAGACCCAGCCTGACTGAGAGCGGAAATTATCCCTATCAGTCTGAAAGCTAGCATCACCATACCCTACTACTCTCAAGTCATCACTCCTACCGAGGGTAAGGACCCAGTCCTTAGTCCTCCGCATGTACTTGAGAATGTTCTTTACTGCAGTCCAGTGAGCCTTGCCAGGGTTCCCCTGATATCTGCTGACCATGCTCAACGCAAAGGCCACATCAGGATGAGTACAAGTCATAGCATACATGATCGAGCCTACATCGGAAGCATACAGTACTCGACTCATATCTGCTATATCAGCCTCTGTACTCGGGCTCTGAGTCTTACTCAATCTGGCGTTACTCTGGATCGGTAACTCTCCTTTTCTTGGAATTCTGCATGTTGAACCTATTCAGCACCTTATCCAAGTAGGTACTCTGACTAAGTCCAATTAGTCTTTTACTCCTGTCTCTCAAAATCCTTATCCCTAGGATATATACAGCTTCTCCAAGGTCCTTCATAGCGAAACACTTCCCAAGCCAGGACTTCACTTCCTGCAGAGTTGGGATGTCATTTCCTATGAGTAGTATTTCATCCACATACAATACCAAAAAGCTAACTATACTCCCACTAGCCTTGACATATACACAGGACTCATCTTCGCTCCTCGAAAATCCAAACTCTTTGACTTTCTCATCGAAACAAAGATTCCATCTGCGAGGTACTTGTTTCAATCCATAGATGGATTTCTCAAGCTTACACACTCTATTAGAGTACTATGCGCTGACAAAACTCTCTGTCTGACTCATGTAAACATCTTCAGCCAACTTTCCATTAAGGAAAGCGGTTTTGACATCCATTTTCCATATTTCATAGTCATGAAATGCAGCAATGGATAGCATAACCCTAATAGACTTAATCTTCGCTACTGGTGAAAAGGTATCATCATAATCAACTCCTGGAGTTTGAGAAAAGCCCTTTGCAACCAGTCGCGCCTTATAAGTGTGTACATTACAATCCATGCCAGTCTTCTTCTTGGAGATCCATTTGCACCCGACTGTCTTACGACCTGGTACATTCTCAACCAAGTTCCAAACTTGATTGTCATACATGGACTGTATCTCACTGTCCATAGCCTCTTTCCATTTGACAGACTCAGGGCCTGCCATGGCTTCTGTGTAGCTGTTAGGTTCATCCAGACTTTCCAGTGTGTTATCACTGATAAGTGTATCACCTTCTGCAGTAATATGGAAACCATAGTAATGCTCAGCTGCATTCCTAACTCTCGTGGAACGCCTCAGAGGTACAGACTCATCTGTCGGACCAACAGGAGTTTCCTCCTCAGGTTGATTGCTAGGGTTTGAGGTTCTTTCACCACTTGACTCTTGAATTTCTTCAAGGTCAATTTGCCTCCCACTGTTTCCTTGGCTTATGAATTCTCTCTCGCGAAAGACTCCTCTTCTTGCTACAAAGACCACATTATCACTGGGTCTGTAGAAGAGGTAACCAAAGGATTTCTATGGGTAGCCGATGAAAATACACCTCTCACTTCAAGGTTCGAGCTTATCGTAAGTCTCGCGCCTCACGAAAGACTCGCAACCCCATATCTTGATGTGGTCTAGATTGGGAACTTTTCCAGTCCACATCTCATGAGGTGTTTTGGCAACCTTCTTTGTAGGGACTAGATTAAGGATATGGGCGGCAGTCTCTAAGGCATACCCCCAAAATGAGATTGGTAGCGAAGCTCGACTCATCATGGAACGAACCATATCTAACAAGGTCCGATTACGCCTCTCAGCCACACCATTCAACTGCGGTGTCCTGGGAGGTGTCAATTGTGAGACAATCCCACATTCCTTAATATAGTCAAGGAACTCTGTACTAAGATACTCACCACCTCGATCGGATCGAAGCATCTTAATGTTCCTGCCCAACTGATTCTCCACTTCCTGTTTAAACTCTTTGAACTTTTTAAAGGTTTTTGACTTATGCTTGATTAAGTAGACATATCCATATCTACTAAAATCATCATTAAAAGTCACATAGAAGCGGTTAGCATCCCTTGTGGCAGTTCTGAAGGGTCCACACACATCTGTGTGTACAAGATCCAAAAAACCTTCACCCCTAGCACAAGTACCAGTGAAGGGTGACTTTGTCATTTTTCCAAGCAAACAAGATTCACAACTATCATCCGAATTTAGGTCAAATGACTCCAAGACTCCATCCTTTTGGAGTTGGCCTATGCGTTTCTTGCTTAGATGTCCAAGACGACAATGCCATAATGATGCTTTATCCAAGCTAGTGGAAGAATCGATACATCATTCATTATTTCCTAGGTTATCAAGAACCGACACAGTTTCATACACACCATCACAAGGTAATGCTTTAAAATAAAAAACATTATTAAAGAAAGCATTAGTACCACCACATTCATTATCAAATGAAAAGGTAAAACCTTGTTTGTACAAACCATGAAAGGAAATAATATTTCTCGCCATTCCAGATGAGTAAAAACACTTATTCAAATCTAACACTAATCCACTACTTAGCAACAAAGAATAAACTCCAATCTTGGTGACAGGTGAAGCTTTCCTATTCCCCATGATCAAGTTTATCTTCCCATGCTCCACATTCTCACTTCTTCTTAGTCCTTGAAAATCAGTACATATGTGAATACCACAACCTGTATCAAGGACCCAAGAACTAGAATTGGGTGAATTATTAGACACTATAGTGTATATACCTGCATGGTTGGGTTTTACTTTCCCATCCTTAACATCTTGCAGGTACTTTGGGCAGTTTCGCTTCTAGTGCGACTTTTCATGGCAATAGAAGCATTCAGCCTCTTTAGGGTTAGCAGAAGGAGTGACGAAACCTTTCTTTGTTCCACTTGAAGAGGAGCCATCAAGGGACTTTCCCTTGGTACCCTTCGAAGGGCTCTTCCTATTCTTTCCTTTGCCTTGCCCGATTGCCAAGACAGGGGCCGCGGTAGGAGTAGGAGTAGTAACAACCGACTTACCTTTAAGACCACTTTCTGCGGTCTTCAGAAGTCCTTGAAGTGTACTGAGTGTAACTTCCTCCTTGTTCATGTGGTATGTCATTTGGAATTGATCATAACACGAAGGTAAGGAGTGCAAAATGATATCAATTGCCAACTCCTCTGGGAAGTTCACATTCAGTTTCAGCAAACGGTCCACATACCTTTGCATTTTCTGCATGTGGCCCGTGATGGGTTCCCCATCCTTCATCCTGGTTGTTATCATGGAGGAGATGATTTCATACCGCTCTTGACAAGCACTCTGATGGTAGCGGTCCATCAAGTCTTGGTGCATCTCAAAAGGGTAGTAGTCCTCATAGGACTTTTGGAGCTCGGCTGTCATTGTCGCCAACATGATACATGCCACTTTGGTAGCATCTCTCTAATGTGCCTGGTATTCAGCGATCTCCTCAGGAGTAGCAGACGACTCAAGTTCCTTAAGCTCCTTGTCAAGGACATATTCCTTGTCCTCATACCGAGTGACCATCCTGATGTTCCTGATCCAATCCATAAAGTTGGATCCATCAAAGATGACTCTCCTACAAAGGTTCATGAGAAAGAAGGAGCCGGTAGGGTTTGAGCCAGAAGCAACATTTTTGGAAGACATCTGAAAAGAAAGAATGACAAGTTTAGATTAGATATAGAGATAGCCCCTAATAAGACACCCAAATGTAATATTAAGGCTAGGACCCAACACAATATTTTATAACTTAGAAGATGGATGCCGTAATCCAAGCTATAAAATATTTGAAGGTAGGTGAATGACGATTCACCAATTTCCACCATGAAAAACGAAATAAATTATTAGGTTTTAATTGGTTTTGAAACTCCTAGATTCTTTGAGATTCATTGAACTTTTCAGTGGCATGTTTCAATCTCGAGTGTACCCTTCAAGTTTTGTGACTGGGATGCCGAGGATCACAAAACAAGGTGTGAAGTAACCATGCAAATTACTTGGTACTCTTAATTTTTATCACTCAATCGATGTGCCGGTTAACCACACGCGCTCCACCGACCTATGATAAACCTTAAGCCACCCTTTGCCTACCTTGTTAAGTCCAGGTTAGTGTGCCGGTAACCACACACGCTCCACTAACGACTTAAGCAAAGTGCAAAGTGTAATTTCATGGGTTAGCACCTTATTCACATTTTCCTAAAGTAACTAAGATTGGGAATTTATAAAAACATTTAGTTACTTTACATTCATCATACTTTTAATGAGGATTAAAGTCATTGTCCTACCCGTTCGGCTAACGACCCTCCACCGATCAAGGAAGCGGTAGGTGAGAGTGGACACCCATTAAGCTTCCAATTTATAGGCAACAACCTTATACCCCCCTTATAGACCGGTTTCGTGAATGAGGTCTACTAACGGGAAAACGACTTGTTCTTATACACATATATATATATATATATATATATATATATATATATATATATATATATATATATATATATTATTAACTTATAATAGTATAAAGTATAAGGGTTGAATTTTAACTTTTAAAATTCTAGGGATTGGAACTAAAGTTTTTAAAGTGACTTTACATATTCCAAAACTTGAGGGCAAGTTTTGTAACTTTCAAAACTTTTCATCTTTCATAACTTATGAGTTAATGGTTTATTATAATGAGAGACTTTTCATTTTATGTAACCTAGGTGTTTCTTTAATGGACTTTAAAAGAGTGACTTTTGGTAATCCATAACTTGAGGACAAATTATGGATTCCATTAAAACACATAATGATCAAGAATTAAACTAACAAGCAAGTTACAAATAATTCCTATGATATTCTAAACTCATAAGTTCATGAACATGCATATCAACAATTTCAAGAATCATAAATAAACCATATAAAACTTGAAATTTTGATAATAGCCATTGAAAATGGATTAGCATAACCATTACACCATCTAAAACAAGTTTTATAAGACCAAAACAGTTTAGGGTAATGTTTCTAGTCCATTTCCAGCAGCACAACACGAAAAACTGCTCAATGGATGACAAACTCGTCGAGTTCTCAAAGGAACTCGTCGAGTTCATGTATTAACTCATGAACTCGACGATTTTTTGGCCAGAAATCGTCGAGTTTTCTTGTCTGGGCAGTTTTTGGCTTTTGAAAAACAAGTTTGCATCAAGTATCAAGTAAACAAGCCTAGGCTCTGATACCACTGAAGGGTTTTGAGCATTCTAACACTCCTAAGGTGTACATGCAACCCTAGAAACCTTGGATCTATGTTTTTCTAAGATACATGAAAATTTGATTTCCAAGGTTCTTAACCTATCTAGCATAGCATGGGGAACTTTTAAACATAAATGCTAGAAGAAGAACATACCTTTTGTTGGTTGGATTCCTTGAGAACCTTGTGAGCCTAGCACCTCAAGTGTGATGCCTCAAATGTCTCACACAACACCACACCACTTGGAATAACCTTGAGAGAAGTTCAATAACACCTCAAAATCAGCTAGCCCTCTTTACTTGGTTGTAGTAGTGCTAATTTTGCTAGACAAGGGGTCTTTATATAGTTATGACACAAGTAGGGTTACACCATGTAAACCTAAATTGTCATGGCTTTCCATATTCCATGATCCATGGGTTTGTAACCTCCATGGACTATCCATGGAGCACCTTATGGGTTTTAGCCCAATCTATACAAACCATGGATCATTAGCCCACTATACAAGAATAGATGATTTACACAATCAACCCCATATATTTAATTAGTCTCTTTTTGATCACTTAATTAATTCAAAAATAATTCTTTGATCAATACTAATTAAATAATATTATTAATATATTAGAACTTATAATATATTAATAATCTTTAAGTGTCCTTTCTCTCATTTAGTCTATCCAAGTGTTGCAATGCCATGCAACCCAAATGGACCATGCCAACCGGGTCAAGTACATACCAGAAATAGTTATGGACTTAGACACCTTATCCAACAATATCAACGCTGGTGTTCAAACTTACTCTGCTACCAACATCCAAAATGAGTGTCACTTATCCGCATTCATATCGATGGTTGAACCAAAATCCATCAAGGAAGCTTTAGAACATGCTGAGTGGATTATAGCCATGAAAGAAGAGTTGGCGGAATTTGACACAAATCAAGTGTGGACTCTTGTACCTCCTCCTCAGGATCACCCTATTGTTGGAACAAGATGGGTCTTCCGAAACAAGCTTGACGACGCCTGAGTTATAATCAGAAACAAAGCGAGATTGGTGGCCAAAGGATTTACTCAGATCGAAGTACTCGATTACGACAAGAATTTTGCTCCCGTTGCTCATCTTGAAGCCATCCGAATCTTTCTCGCTTATGCAGCTCACAAAGGATTTAAAGTTTACCAAATGGACGTTAACATTTCCTTTCTCAATGGTGAAATAGATACTGAAGTGTATCTTCAACAACCCCTGGTTTTGTAAATCTTTCATATCCAAACTAGTTACAAACTTCAAAAAGTTGTTTATGGCATCAAGCAAGATCCACGCGCCTGGTACGAGACTCTCACTGATTTTCTAAAGTGTTCCGATTTTCAATGAGGAATTCTTGATCCTACCCTATTTTGAAGATCGAATGGAAACCGTCTCATGTTAGTCCAAATATACGTTGACTACATCATCTTTGGATCCACAGATTCAACGATGGTTGCTGATTTCGTAAAGTTAATGGTTAGTCGATTCTAAATGAGCAAGAATCGTGAATTAAGTTTTTTACTCGGACTCCAAGTCAAGCAAAACAACAGAGGAATCTTTATTCATCAAGAGAAATACATTTCCGAACTTCTGAAAAAATATTCAATGGACACCTGTGCCTCTGCAAAGGTTCCAATGGGTTTCAGACACAAGATCTTCTCGGACGCATCAGGTGTTGCTGTTGATCAGAAGAAGTATTGGGGAATGATTGGATCGCTACTCTACCTTACCGCAAGTCATCTGGACATCATGTTCTCTACATGCATGTGTGCTAGATTTCAGGTTAATCCGAAAATGTCTCATCTTCTGGCTGTCAAGCAAATACTCTGATATCTCAAAGGAACTAAGAATCTCAGAATTTGGTATCCGGCAAATGAAAGTTTCATTCTTCAGGCATATTCCGACTCAAACTATGGAGGTCTTCAACTGGATAGAAAAAGAACTTCCGAAGATTGTCAATTTTTGGGTGGAAGATTGGTTAGCTGGTAATCCTAGAAACCGCACTGTATTACTCTCTCAACAGCCAAATCAGAATACATCGTTGTTACAAGCTGAACTTCACAAGTTCTTTGGATGAAATTTCATCTTCTAGACTATGGTTATTGATTTCAACAGATTCCAGTCTATTGTGACTCTCAAAGTGCAATTCCAATCTCTCACAATATAATTCAGCACTCCATGACGAAGGACATCGATATTCGGTACCATTTCATTAAAGACCATGTTTTAAAAGGAAACATTGAACTCATTTTTGTTCCATATGATGATGAAATTGTTGATGTATTTACTAAGGCATTACACGAAACCAAATTTAATGGGTTTATGAACAAAATAGGAATGATGATTCTGTTGGATTAGGTGTCTAAGCCTATAATTATAATTGGTATGTACTTGACCCGAGAGTAGCATGGTCCATTTAGGTTGCCTTCACCAGAACAATCTGATAGGATGGATATTTAAGAAAGAGGTTATTTATGATTTATTAATATATTACAAGTATAATATATTAATTGTGAAATCATATTATTTAATTAGTATTTATCAAGAATTAATTTGGAATTAATTTAGTGATCAAAAGAGACTAATCAAATTAACGGGGACTGATTATGTAAATCAGTGATATATATTGTGTTTGGGCTATTGATCCATGTTGGGCTAAGTTTTATGTAAGTATCCATGAAGAGTTAGCCCACATGAGATATGGATCATAACCTAAGTGTATGGATTAGGGTTTACGCATGACTCTTGGAATCCTACACTATATATGTGTTATCCCTTAGCCAAAATCGGTTACCCTAAGCATTCTAAAAGTTCTAAGAGAACCCTAGCCGATTTTGGTGGTGCTTAACCTCTTTCTCAAAGTCCTCCTTTCTTCAAGGTGTTTGTGAACCATTTGAGGCATCACACTTGAGGTGCTAAGCTCTTGAAAGGCCAAGAACTACAAACTACATCAAGAGGTATTCATCTAACTTGATTTTATAGGGTATATCCTCTTTTGTATGCAAGTTAGGATGTATGCTTTGGAAAAATTCAAATTGCATGTATAATTAGAGAAAACATAGATCCAAAGCATCTAGGGTTGCATGTGCACCATAGGAGTGTTATAGTGCTTATAACCCAACAGTGGTATCAGAGCCTAGGATTGTTTTCTGTTATATTTGATGCTTGGTTATTTTTCAAAGCTGAAAAATCGATTTTATGGCCTCTGACTGATGGACTCGCCGAGTCCAATTCCTGACTCGACGAGTTCACTCACTAAAAGGGCAACTCGACGAGTGCAGTTCATGTACTCGTCGAGTAAAGGCCTCTGGTTGAAAAATTTTGAGTTTTTGGCCAGAATTGGATTAGGATCATTACCACAAACTGTTTTGTAATCATAAAAGTCGTATTTTGTGATTTGGTGATGATGATCCTCACCCAATTAAAGGACAATTGTCAAATTTTAAGATAATAAGATAATTATTTGTATTATTTGATATGAATTGCCTTGCTATGAGTTAGATTAGATCAATAGTGAAATTATATGATAATGTTTTTAGTTAAAATTGATCTAAGTTGTTCTTGAAGTGAGTTTTGTAACTTGTCCTCAAGTTATATGAAGAGTCTCATTCATGAACATTAAAACCCATAAGTTTTCATAAGTTATGGAAATGAAAGGGTTTTCAAGAGTTACAAAACTTGCCCTCAAGTTTTGGTATTTGAAAAGTCTCAAATTATGAAAGCATTAACTCTAGTAATTGAAAGGTTTCAAAAGATTCAACTGTTGGGTTCATAACTTAAAAATTAATTAAATAGTTTTAATTTTGAATTTTTAATAACCTAGATGCTTTGAATAGTTCAATTACACCTTATGTACTTTATTAAATTAATTAAAGTAATATAATTAAAGATGAAGATTAATAAATCCATAACAACATGGTTTAAGTTTAATTAAATTAAGAGTATAATTTATTGAAAGATTAAACCACCCAGTATTTTAAATGTTTAAAATACACCCTTATACTATATAAAATTAAAAGTTTAATATATTATATATTTATAAGTAAAAGGTTAGTCTTACCGTTTGTAGGCCTCATTCACGAAGCCGGTCTATAAGGGGGTATAAGGTTACTGCCTATAAAATGGTGGTTTAATGGGTGTCCACTCTCACCCACCGCTTCCTTGACTGGTGGAGGGTTGTTAGCCGAACGGGTAGGATATGACATTAATTCACATTAAAAGTATAATGAAATACGAAGTAACTAAATACTTTTATAAATTCCCAATCTTAGTTACTTAGGAAAAATGTGAATTTGATGCTAACCCATGAAATAGCACATTACACCTTATTAGTCGTTAGTGGAGCGTGTGTGGTTAACCGACACACTAATATGGGACTAATGAAGGATGGCAATGGGTAGCTCGATGTTAATCATGGATCAATGGAGCGTGTGTGGTTAACCGACACATTGATTAGGTGATTTGTAACATTAAGTGTACCAAGCTAATTTGCATGGTTATTCACACCTTGTTTGTGATCCTCGGCATCCCAGTCACAAACTTGAAGGGAATAATCGAGATTTAAACATGCCATTGAAAATTTCAATGAATCTCAAAGAATCTAGGAATTTCTATTCATTTAAAACCTAAAATTTGTTTTCGTTTTTCATGGTGGAAATTGTTAAATCGTCATTTACCAACCTTCAAATATTTTACAATTGGATTACAACATCCCTCTTCCGAATTGTAGAATATTGTGTTGGGTCCTAGCCTTAATATTTCATTTTGGGTGTTATATTAAGGACTTAAATCAACTAACTTGAATTTATCCCATGTAGATGTCTAGTTCAGACAATTATGGTATTCCCGAATCTTTTGGAAAAAGCTTTCCACATGTAGATGATATTCCTCAATATCGTACTTTACTTCCTCCACCTCCTCCAATAATTCTCCCTAACCCACAAATTCAAAGACTTGAGGAGTTCAAGGTCACTCAAGCCCTATTGGCAAGCAAACACCAAGATGGAAGGTCTGTGTGTGCACATGTCTTGGAGATGAAGTCACACATCGACAGGCTGGGAATGTTAGGTGTCATTGTGTCAAGGAAGTTGGATGTTGACTTGGTTCTTCAGTCACTTCCTAAGTCATATGGTGAGTTCATTAAAGATTACTATATAACAGACCGTGACATGTCCCTTATCGATCTTACATATTTGCTAATTGTTGCTGAATCAGCAATGATTTGGCACACTGGTAATGCAAATTTGATTGGAAGATCTACTTTCCAAACTTCCATGGACATTGACAATGGAAACATTGGAAGTCCAGAAAAGATTTCTCTTTCCAAGAGAAAGGGAAATGCTAAGTCAGGGATTGTCCCGTGTACCATTCCAAAATAATCTGTTTGCTTCTATTGCCAAGAGAAGGGGCATTGGTTGCGAAGCTGCCGTATATACCTGAAGGACCACAAGAATGGTAAAGTCAAAAAGTTTGACTCTCCTTCAGGTAAGTCCACTATCTAACTTTATTAAGTTCATATTTATAGATTCTTAACACATGATGTGATAAGATTACATTTTGATGTTTTGTAGGATCAAAGGAAGCTTAAAGGAAAAGCATGATGAGTCTGATCGCGAAGAAATGGATTTCGATCGCATGGTTCGATGATCAGATTTTTGAGCTGATGCTAGGAGTTATGATAAATTGCTTAGGAATATGTAGTAACATAGTTTTCATTTGTAATTACATTGTAAGGTCAAATTTATCCGCATTTTATAAATAAAGATAAATTTTGATTTTTATCTTGTTTTATATTTCCTTGTAATGACATTTGTGAAAATTGGTGTTTATACATTGTTAGCAATATTGAAAATGGATTTGATTCTTTCGTTTGTGGTAGTGTGATAATTTACCAAATAAGGAAAGATTCTCATCACCCAAGTTTCAATTGAATAGAAACTTGGAATCATGCAACCTGTATTGTATGATGGATGAGAACCTTCGTCTTTGGGAAATTAAGACTAATTCCTTGTTCACATTTATATGCGAGTCAAGTGAAGGATTAGGGGATCGTGTACACTTGGTTGTGCATGTGTCAGGTCCACCACAAAGAACGATAAGACTATTCGTTTTGATTTACTAAAAGTTTAGTAAATATGATTATGCTTACAAGATTAAGTATAATTCTGAGTCATTGGAATAGTTTCAATGTATAGCAGAACGAATAAGAAGAATCAAATTAGGCAGAAAGATAAAAGTTTCTCCAATCTGAAAGGAAGGGAGAGTACTTGAGCATCATGTTTTATGATTATCTTAGTGATTATGAAACCATATCACAAATTGATCCTGTAAGGACATCTTAGTGCATTTGTATGACTAAGAAGAGGAATCGTGAATTGTTGAAATGGTTAAATCAAAAGGTGAATCATACTTCGTTCCAAAATCAAGTCTTAGAGTCATACTCCAAGATTGTGCCTTGAGTGACATAATCTTAAGAAAGGTTTATAACACTTATCAAATGTAGAGTAAAATGTTTTCTACTCTTGTACATTTAAAATTGGTAAGTTGTGATGTTTTGGATAAAACAAAGATCAACTAAGACTGATTGTCAGAAGTGTTTTCCTTGATAAGAAACCGCACTAACTCTTGAATATTTGTTTGTCAAGAGGTCAGTGGGAGTCCTAAAGATCTTGAAAAGTTTCAAGAACTAATCAAGAGTAAACACATTGTTAATCACTAGCGCACGAATTAAGGTTTGTAACCTATTGTGTTGACATATTCTTGTTTCTATGCCCATTCCAGTTAAGTTGACTACGCATGTGAGTTCTGTGAGTTCTCAATTGTTTGCATAACAACTTGGGAGCAATGGTAGGACCTTGAGCTGCCAGGTGGCAAGAAATTAAGATTGAACATGTTCAGTCCATATGAGTTTGGTTTTGTCACTAATCTTGTCTTGTGATTATGGCTATGAAAAATTCACATGGATAGGAATGCATACACCATAAAATCTAAGTGTCATAAGGTTTCTCTCAAATTCATGAAAATGATTGTGAGGAAACGCTTCACTAAGTAGATTTTAAGCAAATAGCATTTGTAATATTTGCATTCTCAAATTCGATTATGATTACGACATCCCTCTTCATAGTTCGAATTATGAGAAATGGCAAATAGTTTGAACATTCGGAACTTATTGCTGTAAGTTCTGAATAGTTTAGACACATATGAGCTTTCGAATAAAGGGTGTATGAGCTTAGATAAAGGCTTACCAAAGCATCTCGTGTCAGAAATCTGAACTTTGGTAAGCAAGTGAATAAGTATTGATTTCTAGAAGTCCAACTGATTTCTGGATACATGTCAAAGCTAGTGGGAGCATAAGTGTTATGCTAGTAAGATAATAATTATTATGCTAGTGAGAGCATAATTATTATGGTAAGTGCTGCGAGTTAGCAATGATAATTATAGAAAACAAAGGTTTCAATTCGCAAAGTTGTAGGGTTTGAAAAGTTGTTTTGATATAATTAAGGGAGAGGAACTTGTACTTCATTCCAATTCTAAAAGTTTAGATTGAGATTTTAATCAAATTTAGTCAAGGACATATATGAATGTTATGTTGAAAAGATTCGACATAAGGAAATTATATATATGGAAATGTTATAGCAAGAGACTGGTATAGTATTAGGTATTTATGTATGATATTATGAATCGTGTCCCATGTGCTTTAGATATAGAATCGATTGCATGTGCTATAATATTGTCCTGTTGTAATTTTCCAAATGCCTAGGGCATTAAGAGGGAAAAAGGACAAGAACCGGATATTACTAAAGTTATTAAACAACTGTCAAGGACGATTTGAGGTATTGATATAATTCTGAATAGATAGGATTCTATTAAGAATGAATAGTCATATGGAAATTATGGAAAAGTTTCCATAATGGGAGTTGGATATCAAAAATTTATGAGTAAGTTAGAAACTTTTATGCAAGAAGGATGTTCAAAGGAATGTGCTTTGAATATGAGACTTCGTATCTGTGGAATTGTCTTGTGACAATCTCCAATGGAAAGTTTTGTAATTGGCATAGTCTCTGTGACTTGTGTACATAGTCATTACAAAAGCATCACTGCATATAAGCTTAGAATCTAACATATTACAGTAAGTGGTAAGGACTTGGTATTCTCACACTTACGATAAGGATTTGGAATTGTGAAATGAGTGTCATTGGAAATGTTTACAATTGATCTATTTTACAAAGTAAGGACCATAGGTAAACATAGTGTGCATGCTTGGAGCATGGGATGACTATTGTTTCAATTCAAGTATTAAGTTGATTAATCGAAACATTATACAATGAATAATGTGTAATCAATATGGTGATTAAATAAAAGGTGTTTTATTTATATTCAAAAGTTTTGCGACCATATTGCATTTGATTATTCTTGTGTTTCACTTTGCATGTTCTGACTTCCCGAGTAACTAGGTTATTCAAACTATCCACAGTAGATCATACTTTGGAAGTAGGTATTGAAGCTAGACTGTCATGAATGGGTCTGTAGATTGTCTAAAGGCGTTTAGACATAACACAAGTTTGCTGCAGTGTTCATGAGTACTCCTATAATAAAATTTGAGTATTGGATTAAACCCACGCTCATCTGAATCACTTCATGGATTTTATCACGAGTGATTGTGAGACGATAATATCTTATATTCTTGAAACCAAGACATGTGAGTTGTAGTTTACAAGTCGGTTGCACATTGACATATGTAAACACACAAGTAACTTGGTGTTATAAAACATATTGTTGTGTGTGATTTGATGAGTAAGTACAAGCAAGCATTTGAGTCAAAGTTTATCCGTTCCTTTTACCCAATGTGGATAAAAGCGATGTCTGTGGGCCCCTCGATGATTTAGTGATGACAACCCTCAGTGCTTGGCCAAGCCTGGACTGATTTGATTTGTTCAATTAGTCGATCGTCATAAATCGGAAATCGTGAAACAACACATGAACACAGAGAATGATTATAATCCATGTCTCAGTTCATACGATATCTAGAATGGAGGAATATATGATCCCTTATCTAGTGGACGCGTCATTGACTAGGTCAGAGTTCGATAGCGACTTTTGAGAGCTACGATTGCTAGTCGGGTTCTGAAGTCGTACCTGCAATTATAGTTATTAGACTTATCCAAGTGGGAGACTGTTGGATTATGTGTCTAAGCCCATAACTATAATTGGTATGTACTTGACCCGAGAGTAGCATGGTCCATTTGGGTTGCCTTCACCAGCACAATATGATAGGATGGATATTTGAGAAAGAGGTTATTTATGATTTATTAAGATATTACAAGTATAATATATTAATTGTGAAATCATATTATTTAATTAGTATTGATCAAGAATTAATTTTGAATTAATTTAGTGATCAAAAGAGACTAATCAAATTAACGGGGACTGGTTATGTAAATCAGTGATATATATAGTGTTTGGGCTATTGATCCATGTTAGGCTAAGTTTTATGTAAGTATCCATGAAGAGTTAGCCCACATGAGATATGGATCATAACCTAAGTGTATGGATTACGGTTTACCCATGACTCTTGGAATCCTACACTATATATGTTTTATCCCATATCCAAAATCGGTTACCCTAAGCATTCTAAGAGTTCTAAGAGAACCCTAATCGATTTTGGTGGTGCTTAACCTCTATCTCAAAGTCCTCCTTTGTTCATGGTGTCTGTGAATCGTTTGAGGCATCACACTTGAGGTGCTAAGCTATTGAAAGGCCAAGAACTACAAACTACATCAAGAGGTATTCATCTAACTTGATTTTATATGGTATATCCTCTATTGTATGCTAGTTAGGATGTATGCTTTGTAAAAATTCAAATTGCATGTATAATTTGAGAAAACATAGATCCAAAGCATCTAGGGTTGCATGCGCACCATAGGAGTGTTATAGTGCTTAAAACCCAACAGATTCCTGATCCATAATTCTTCCAAGAGGCTTGTACACTGTGATGGAAACATTAGACGGTAAAATAATTCCGAAGTCAAAGTCATTTCTCCTCGGAATCATTTCCTCTCAGAAAATTTAGGATCATTATATATTTCTTTTTTGTCTAACCTCTTCTTCTAGTTTTTAAGTTGTTCAACTTTCCTCAAATCTTGAAGCTTCTGACCGATATAGTTACATCGGTGTACTTGCAATCATCTCATCTCGGAGTTTATGTGAAAATCAAGTGTGTTATGAAGTTCATCTTGGAATTCAAATATAAAACGATAATTTGAGTTCATCTCTTATCTTCTTCTAAGCTCTGTTCCTTCAATTATCAGAATCCCAATCTTTTGAAATTGGTCCTCTAAGATATTCATGCATTTTTACCTCTGATATTCAGTTTGAGACTGTACCATCTTGAACTCTATACTATGTACTAATGATGTATTCATATTCTTTCCGAAGTATCTTATGACATCTCATCTCGGAATCCAATTGTTCTGAGATCCTCACCTAAAATAATTTTAAGGTTTTCATTAAAGTTTTTAATCTGAAACGTTATTTTTCATTTATATATTAACGGTAATTTTTCTTGATGATTGTCCTTTAATTCTCAGTAAAAGTGCTTTGGCACACGTTCCAATAATGCACATTACAAATCAGATCTGAAACGATGATTTTCTCTTTTTGAACAAATGAATGTCCCTTGTTTTGTGTGCTACAATTCTTTAGGATGCCGTTTTTGGCAATGCATCAAATGCAACCCATTTCGGGTTCGGGTGCCATCATTACTTTCTTCGACCCGACTCGGAAATATCCAACCTATAAAAGGATTTTGAATCCTAACCGTTCCCAATTTTCACTTTTGCTATCGTCTTCCTAGAGCCTTTCTCTCTGTACTCTGTTCTTCGAGCTCTCAAACATTCATCAATGGCATCTTCCAAAACTATTCCTCAAGTTTGCAAACCTGCATCAAATAAGAAATTTTCAAACGGTTCCGCCTCATCTTCTGTAACGCCCGTGTTTACAGGATAGGCATTAATGATGATGAAATAGTCTAGGTCAACCTTTGTAACTCATTTTGAAGAAATGAGGAGGGATTATGTGATTATTATGTGAATTATGTGTTTTATGCTTAATTATTAGGATTTAATTAATTAAGAATAAACATGAGCGTCGAAAATAAATATTAGATAAAGCCGATATCTATTAAGAAATTTGTAGTGGTTGTGACAAGGATTCCGGATATATAAAGAATACCGAAATCCGAGTTATAACGAAGAAGTTATGACTTGTCGAAGTTTCGCGACAAAACCGGCACGGCGCCGAATGACGTAAAAAGTGAGTTTTTGATAAACTACTTTTTAGCCTTGGTGATCTAAATGAAAGTCGTAGTGTTCGTTAAACCGAGAATATGCATAAAAAGAACGTCCAAATCTAACTTCGTATGAGAAAGTTATAATTTTTCTAAGTTTCAGCTTAGCGGTAGACAGCTAAAAACTCGAATTTTAGATCGAGTGATTTTTAGCCGACACAACCTAAACAAGAATCGAAGGTCTCATAAATAGTAGTACAACGGTAAAAAGACAGACGAAAACGGACGTCCGATAAAGAAGTTATGAATTTTTAACGGATTTCCTGTCCCGGTCTGTTAAAAATAATAATATTAAAATTAAAATCAAAATTAGCCGACGAAGTCTAAACAATAGTTGTAGAGCGTAATTTTATCTACGTGTGCACATAAAGAACGTCAAAAATGGAGCTCGTATGCGAAAGTTATGGATTTTAGAAGTTTTGGCTCAAAATTGAGAATAACACGAAATCCGAGAAATTTCGCATGGTCCGGAATAGGCCACGACACCCTCGCTCGTAGCATGCCACGTGTCCGAATTGCTGAGTCATCTGAGGCCAGCTGGCGAGGCGTGTCGCACCATCCTCGCACCGAAGGCTCGGCCAATCAGAAGCTGTCCCGTGTCCGACCCGCGTGTCGCAACCCTCGCATACGAAGCGTAGGTCCAATTCGAAGCCAACGCGTGTCCTCGCGTGTCCGAGCCTCGTACCCGCCACCTGGAGCCTCGTATGCGAGCCATCTGGAGCCACCTGCCCTTTGCTGCTGCTGCCACCTGCCCCCCTCGGTCCGAAGCCTCCCCCTATAAATAGAAGGGTGCGAGACCCCCCGGTGGTAATTTGGAAAATTGCCACTTTTCACCCCTTAAACAATATTTCTTCCATTCCAACTTCCCCCAAAGCCCCGATATTATACCAAACACCCAAAATACGTCCCGAAGTGCCCGAAGACCCAGAAAAAAATTTATCTTTTCGATTTTGAAGCCCAACCATCGCAGAGCCCGATTTCTCAATAAAACTCTCGGTTTTAACAGAAATGATTGTTTTAGGAAACGAAGTGGTGCCCGATTATCGTTAAATCATGTGAGTGTATAGTCACTTTCATCTTACACATAGATATGAAGTATTTTATATAAAATACGTGCTATGTGAATGTATATTGTTTGTTTTTTTGAGATGGATGTTGAAAGAATGATTTATATAGGTTTTTAAATAATTTAAACTGTATATGTATTTTTTTTTATCTACAAAAATGTTGGGTAAAACATGGGTAAATGAAATAGTTGGTATGTGATGAAAGATGAGTTGGATAAATGATATGATCGGTGATATAGATCATGATATGAGGGTGAGTGGTGAAATATAAGAGAAGCACTTACCCAAACGTTCGCCCCCATCATTCAACAGAGTATGGATGACAACCATGGACTATTCTAGATGATCTGTGGAACACTAGCAGGCTCACAACCTGTAAGTGTGTGAACTATATGTTCATCAGTTGTACTCTAATAACCCATTGACATGTATTTCAGGGGGATTCCCGTGAATAATATCGTCGATAAATAAGAGCTATGGACTTAGCACATGTTGTATAAACCTTGGCCGCTATGGACTTAGTGCCTGTTGTATAAACCCTGACAACGATGTGACTTCGTGCCTTTTCCTTAGGATGAATCTTTAGGAATGAGTGATAGTTGATTCTTAGGGTAAATCCTTAAGAAATAAATAAGATAATGGGGTTGGGTAATTTGGTTGATTGTTTGATGTTTAAGCATAATAAATTTATTTATTGTGGGTTGAAAACCCTATATGCTCACTAGGCTCCCAAGCCTGACCCACTCAGTTTGTTTGTATCACAGGTATCGATACGAAGTTATTTTACACTGAGAGATTAAAAGAGATGTAGATCACTAGTGTAAGTGAATGTAAGTTCTGTTTATGCTTATGTTTCTGTATTGACGATGACATCCCAATGGTTTAAATGAATAAAATACATTTCTTCGGAAATGATTTAATAATATAATTATCATGTTTTTATGGGAACAAATTCCGCAACATCTTTTAAATGGATTACTCTGATTTTATTTTAAAAGCATAAATTAAACCAGTCTTTTCTGGCCGAGAAATTAGGGGATGTCACATCTTCTTCCATTGAGTTTATCCTCAGGGAAACCACTCAATTGTTCTCGCTAGATCCCATGGATTATGATGAATGCATCCGCATAATGATCGAGTTCATGTCCCATGTCCCATCATCATATAACAGTTCCTCTTACCAAAATCCCCAACCCTAAACTTCATCTTCACATTCTTCACAAAGACTTTAAACGGATACTTTTAATTGGCATTCGAGAAAACCCCAAGGGTTTTCATGTTCAAGAACCCACGACTGAAAAAATTGTTCCTCTCCACAAGAACACCTTCCTCAAGGCAAATGGCATTCGAGAAAACCCCAAGGGTTTTCATGTTCAAGAACCCACGACTGAAGAGTTTCAAACGCTTCTAAAACAAATCGGGTATAATGGAGAATTCAAGGCAAATGAGTTCAAGAAGTCTGTTGTTCCTGGCCTTTGGACCACTCTAATGCACCTAATCCTTCGAGGATTGCCCGACAAGCATGGTGGTACTAACACCATGAGAAAGGATTGGTTGTACATTGTGTATAGTATCTTTTCCGGAAGAAACAACGCTGTTGATCTGACCGAGGTGCTCTGGCAGGACTTTCGGAAGTTTGCCATCAAAAGGACGTCGAATGAAATCTCATGTCAGAGATTCTGGGCTCTGACGCTTCAACAACTGTACAATGAAAGATCAGAAGCCATTCCTCTCAATTCCGATCTCAAAGAGGTATAATGTTCCTTTAAGGCTAATAAAACATATAAGTTACCGAACCAATCTGCCTTCGGACCTATCTGTTATTTTCCAGAACATATGTTGGCTACAGTTCCATCCGATTCACTATATCTCAAACACCATCTTGAGACTTCGGTTGTGTATGAGCCTACACAATCTACTCCAGTCTCGAATGATCAGCCTTTGGATGGGAACAAACCAGTTTCTACTGGTGGCCGTAAGAAGAAAATGGCAAAATGAAAGGCCTCTGCCTCTAAAGTTAGAACCAAAAAGAGAACCAAAACCAGTGGATCCTCTTAACAGGATTCACAGATTGGCATTCCATCTAACTCTGGATCACTGCCTACCCCTCCCATCCACTCTTATGAAGTACCCTTCGGAGTTTCAATATCACATCCACACGCTCACGGGGAGTCATCACATAATCTACCCCCATCTTCCCAAAAAGATGGTGCTGGTATTGAAAATAGTCCCTTGAACCCCCTGAGACACACCCACGAGTCTTTTCGGAAATTCCATTTGATTCTACACATGCACAATCAGGGGGCCGTGCATCTGATTCTAATCTTTCCAAAGCTGGAGCAGTCCCTCCTACTTCGAAAACCTAACCGGTCTGATACCCGCTTCAGGTAAAGGACGATCGGGTATTTTTACCAAATACTGGTATAATTTTGTTGACATGGCTCACTCTAGACATTCAGAGCTAACAAGAGCACAAGTGGAGTATACACTTATTTAAGTGCGTCAAAGAGATCTTCAAAGTCGTCTTCCATTCACTTTTCTATCTGATGAAGAGACTGATAAAGTGTTCCATCCTTTCGAAGAAGCTCAGCAAACCTCTACAAGAGATGTTCCCGATCCCACAATTTTTTCGGATGATCCTCCTCCGACATTATCAAGCGAAGAAACTCCCAAGCCTCCCTCTGACGAAGAACATTCAAATGATGTAATGTTTGACGATGAGAAGACATCTGTTGGTGCCATTCTGATCCTCACATGTTTCAAAACATTACAGAAGCCTTCCTCCTCCAAACCATCCTAGGATTTCGGTCTTTTATCCTCCTTGGAAGAATCCAAAGGAGAAGAAGCAGTAGATATTGATGTCAACATGCAAGGTCATCAAGGCCACAAAGATCAAACCAATCCAGCTGATAATCCAAAGCCTTTTGAACCTCGAGATGATGCTAATGGTAATGACGATGATAAGAAGTCTGAGAGTTCTACCTTGGAAACAAGATCTTCGGATTAAAACATTGCAGATCCTTTTGCCTTGTTAGAACTCTAAGACAATGTTGCATCTGTTGTTTCCAAATTTGACTCTCTTGACAAGACCGTTGCACAACTTGATTCCAAGATTGGTCAGAAGGTTACAAATCTCGACTCCAAGCTTGAACTCATTCTCAAATCTCTCTCAGAGATCAAAGACGCTGCCCCCTCCAAACTTGATCGAGCAAATCAACTCGACCAACTTATTTCCCTTCGGTTCAAGCACACTCCTAATGAAGTTGAACAGAAGTATAACGACAGCCTCGACATCACATCTCCACCACCACCACTATGCTCAAGGTTCATGATGACATGATTAGTTCTACCAATGAACCCATCAATCAGACTCATGTTCGCCATGAGAAAAAAATTTAAAGGCTGGAAAAGGAGATTCGGAAAAAAAGGATGAAATTAATATGATTATGCAACAAGTTCTCATCAAGCTGATCCGATCCACCTGGAATATTGTTGATGTTCCAAATTATAAATTCAATAAGATGCTCTTCATTACTGATGAAAGATTTGCCCATCTTAAAGCTCAAGCTCCCACAATCGAAGCTTACGATGCTCTCTCTAAACAGATCAATATGAGCTTTCAAAGAGTGTTCGAACGATTGAGTGAAATTCAACGTCAAAACAGACTTCCATCCAATGCAGGCCCTTCTAATGCAAGAGGGGGAGAAGGAGCTAGTCTAAGAGAAAAATGTATTCAATGGAAACCTGTCTCGGAATTTGTGCTCAGAGATGAGTCGTCCGATGAAGAATTACTCGAGGTTGAAACTCTTGAACCTCTTGAGTCTTGTGATGAAGATGATGAAGACCTGGTTGAAAATGGAATTTTAGGATTTCAAGCTATCAGGGAACAACCTGTAAAGGTCCTTTCGGATGCTAGATAAACTGAAATGGTGCTTGTGTGGCCATCATCGTTAGCAGAAATGTTCAGAGGAAGCCGAGATATGGAAAAAATCAAGACAAAGCTAACCATCAACACATTCCGAGCAACTCAATCTATGATTTCGCCAATCCTTGCTCTGAGTAGCATTCAAATCGATAAAGGTTCTCCAACTCGGAAACCTGATGATCTCCCTAGAGAGCCTTTGTTTCCTCCTCCACCAGAATTCATCATCACCGAATCTGGTAAACAAATCATCTCTGACTTGAATGTACATCCACAAGAAAAAAGCAAGCAGATTGCTATTGAATCAGATCGCCTAGTGAAGACGTTGAAAAAGTCTGAGGGCTGGTCTCAAGAACAAATCGATCAAGCTTTGGAAGAAAGCATCAGGATTCAAGCGCTGAAAGACAATCTGAATCCGATTCTAGGCATATCTCCTCTTTTTCATGAAGGAGTTATTCACAATATACACTTTGTGCCCTTCATGTATTATGATCTTCCAACACAGGATACCAATCAACTTGATCTGCCAATCTATCCTCATGCTCAATTATACATCAAGTACGCAGTTCTTCCTCCGAATGATGATTCTCAAATAATCACCAAGACATAGCATGAGATATTGACAACCTTCTACTCCGTCAACGCACGACCCCAAAAGGAAGTGTGGTCTCGAAAGAGGATTACCAAGATCGTTGGATACGGTAACAAGGTTCAAAGGAAGTCTGATCTTAACTATATGATGTACATATATTATGTCTCTCGGAACAAAGAATCAACCATCACCATCACGGAGGTCGACTTTTCTTCAATCAAGCCAAATGACATTCTCACCATTGATGCTCACTTCCGAGATCGCCAATCTAGTCACTCAAGCATTGAAGAACCGGAACTCGGCTATGTCTATCTAAAAAAGAAGATTAACTGAAAAGAATTCTTTAGAGTTCTTGAAAAACATCTTGTTCTGACAAAGTGTAACGCCCCAGTTTTTCTCGGTATGTTTAGTTATTTTAATTTAATTATTCTTGTAACCTTGGGTTAATTTATTTAACCAAGGTCTGATTTTCTTATGTTATTGGACTCTTTTGATCATCTTGTAAACTCCTTTTATTGAAGTCCATGGGCTATGGGCCTATTTGCAAAATCCATCTAGTTAATAGTACTTAATGTGTTAATTGAGTCATTTGGCACACACAAGAAAAACACTCTAAACCCTATCCTCTCTCTCTCTCTCTCCCTCACGCCATCCTTCTCTCTCTCGTTGGGATCAAGAGCAGCCTAGGGGCTGTTGTTTGGAGCTTAATTCTTGTTCATTTCCAGCCTTGATTCGTATTGGTATGAACCTCCTTATCATTTCTTACAACTTGATTCATAACCTTGTTCTGGTTTTATGATTTCATCTTCACTTCTACTCCTTATTTGATTTGTATCTCTTTTGTTATTTGCAAAGAATTGTATGTTATACATCATCTCAAGATCCTATCTTCACCCCATACATGGTGGATGATGGATCTAGGTGATTACATGTTGCAAAAGATCATGGAAACCCTAAAAGGGAGAATGGTGATTTTATGTGCTTTATGTTTATTTTCATGTTGATTATTATTACATTCTTGTGGCTAAATGAAATCCTAATGATCCCTAACCCTTTTTAGTACCACCATGATCATGGGGACTGAATCGGGATGATGAACACATCCTAAAATGTGTTTCAAAGGGAGAAGGATGGATAAGCCAAAAAGGAATCACGAGTGGCTACAATTCTGTTTTCCATTAGATATGTAGTCATTTTGTAAAAATCATATCTGGAGCTCTAGAACTCAAACTGACCCCAAACCAGTGCCCAAAGTTCCTAAATTGAGTTGGCTAACTTTCTTAAGGAGGCCAACCTCACTGATAAGGACTTTATCTATGGGCACGAATGGCATCTTTTCTGTTAAGTCTGATCCGGGTCTGTTCTGATATGTCATTTTGTTTTCATCATTTCTAAGGCTTGGAAAAGGATCCAGAGTGATTCCAAGTTTCTATATGTGCCTTATATTATGAATTTAAGATCTGGAGCAGATGAGGTGTTGTTT
The DNA here is from genome assembly GCF_052849685.1 of Lactuca virosa. Classification (NCBI taxonomy): domain Eukaryota; kingdom Viridiplantae; phylum Streptophyta; class Magnoliopsida; order Asterales; family Asteraceae; genus Lactuca; species Lactuca virosa. Next base: position 64,478,887 of record NC_136433.1, read on the forward strand.
CCAATTATAAATTGGTTATAATGGATCCACACTCTAGATCAGTGGGCAGTCACCAGCTTTTACTAGTGCTGTGATTGTCCACAATGTGAATTTTATATCCGGATCTTGGGAAATGATTTTTATTCAATTCCAACTCTGAGACTTTCATATGTATGTCCTTTACTTCTCTGAATTTTGGTTTGGACGAATTTTACTCAAAAGTTAGGTAGAATTGGCCAACATCACTTGACTGTCCTGTTGGAGACAGCAATGATACACCTTTTTGTAAAATTCATATTTAATTCATCCTTTGGAGTTAGAAGGAGTTCTTTATAGTTTTCGAATCCTGAACAATCATAATTTCCTATAAAAAAATTTTAAAGCTATGTTTCTGTTTTATATTTTGGAGTAAATCCGTTTTGAACAGCAGGTCTGTTTTAGAGACCTTGCTGTGATTACTCTTTTCTCAACTCATAGCTTCATTACTTCTCCTTTCTAACCTTTAGTCCTTCTTAGGTGAGGTTTTGAAGTTTTCTCAAGCTTGGTAGCATTAGTTGATTGTTAGCTATCCTTACTACTCACTCAAGGTGAGTTCTCTCACACCGTTGTATTGATGATTGTGTTTGCTAGTTAGCTCGTGTGTGATTATTTGAATTCATTATAAGAGCATGCTATATAACTATTGTTTTAATTCGTACATGTGCACTGTATGTAACTAATTATGGATATGGGGACACCACCAAAGGATACGGATTTGCCGGTGCGGTGGGTAGGTAATATCACCAACGTAATACTCATCATGAGGTGCAGTGATTAGCGCCAAATGATACGGGATCTTCCCGGTGCGGTTCAAACCTACAAGTCCTTATCATATAATTATAATTGGAAAATGGATTAGGGTTAGTAAATATGAATGTTAGTACAATGTCTGTGTTTGAATTCACTAAGCTTTGTGCTTATGGTTTCCCTTATAACTTTTCAGGTGTTAAGATTAAAGAGGCTAAGGCTTGACATGGAGCACCGGGACATCGCTAATAGTTATTTTTGTTGGGACCTTATTATTATTATTATTACTTCCGCACTTATTTTATATGATTATTAAGTTGATGGATTATGTTATGACTATTTCAGTTGTTTTAATTTAGTTTAAGATGGGTTTTAAAAGTTTAAAATTTTTGTAAAAATTTGGGTGTCACACAAAGATCCTTCAGAAGTTCATTTCCAATGTTGCAAAAAGTGATTCTCCTGAGCATGTCAAGAAGAAGTTCATCGAACATCTCAAATGGTTTTTGGAAGTCCGAAGCTGGCTACACAGCGCCTATCTATTTGTGTTTGATGAAGCCAACTGAGGAGTTGATTGATTCCTTTGTTCACTTAGGGGAGATTATTGATACATTAAAGTGAACCTCTAGCAATCCGAAGCCAAACCGAAGCCGAAGTCCAGTGCACTCCGAGATGTGAAGAGTTCCGTAGTCAAGATTCTTCTAAGATGAAGACTTATCCGATACATTCCTAGTTTTTGATGTTATAGAGTCTATACAAGCATTTAATGCTCCTTATCGTTTTTATTGATTGTACAGTTCATGGGACAAAATCGAGTAAATCGTGTGTGTCAGCTTTTATGACTTATCAGATTTTCATTCTCCATGCAAGTCTTTTATTTTGTCTTATTGTCTCTCCTTTCCTATTTAAGGATATGATTTATCCATGCATTGTAACCTTGAAGAAGTAATATTCTCATCACATCAAATACTCAATATCTTGCATGTCAAATCTCTTTCTCCATCATTCTCTTTGTTCTTAAGTTATCTTTACTTTGTTCATACTCACTTTATTTTACTAAATTATTTTGTTGAATACTTTGTTAATTTTCATACTTCAAGACAAGACTGGTTTACCATACTTGACTGGACCAAAATATTAGCAGCATCCATTGATCTTAAGTTAATTCAAGGTTTGAGTTTTCAAACCTAGTCCGCACACTAAGTCTTGCACTTTCAGATTCTTTTGTCATTTTGCGACCACGACGTGGAGGCTTGCTAATGTAAGTTTTTAAGTTTAAATTGGAAGTTGTCCGTTGACTTTGACTTGGGTTGACTTTGGTCAAATTGCTAGTTTGGTAGGTGAACTAAGGTTTCATCTTGTACAGTTGATTAGTGATGTTTAACATTGTTCCTCGTCTGTGTGAGAGTTGTTGAATTTTAACTATGTTTACGAGGTGAGTCTTCTCACTATACCGTATATGATGCTCGCTGTCTTTGTGGTTCTTGCGTTGGTATGCTGTGTTGGGCCCGTTTGCATGTTGGGTTGGGCCCCATATGTATGTTGGGTCGGGCCCGTATGTATGTTGTGCTAGGCATGTATGTGTGTTGGGCTGGGCCTATTTTATATACTGGGATGGGCATGTTGTATGTTGGGCTAGGCTCGATATAAGGGTGGGGCCCAATATATATGGTATGTGGTATTTTTGGGGACTCACTAAGCTTTGTGCTTACGGTTTGTGGTCTAAATTTTTTTCAGGTACTTCCAATTCCAAAGGGAAGGCCCTAGCTTGACTGTACCACATCCCCTGATGATTCTTCCGCGCCAATGATTATTATCTTACTCTGATGATTATGATACATTTTTACTATGATTGGTTTTGAAACACTTGATGTATGGTTTTGTTGGCTTTAAAATGAAAAAAAAATATCAGTACTTTTGGGATGTTACAAGTTGGTATCAGAGCTTTGGTTTGAGGGTTTCAGACACACTCTCGGTTAGTGGTTGAAATATTTTTCAGTTACTTCAAGTAAGTGATTCCCAGAATACCCATACATGCTGATATGTTATATGTGTTTTAGAATGATTTGCATGCTAGGAGTTAACACGAGGATATGTTCAGGGTTGCATGATAGAATTCCTATTAGGAGAGATGCCTATTAGGAAGGATGTATATTGATGTTTTGTGGCCTCTAAAGTTTATTGCTCGAATGTTGCTAGCTTGGTTCTTTGTAATTCTTATATTGATGTGAGTTAACTATTAAATGAATATGTTAAGTTACATGTTGCAAAGGTTAAATACTCTGAGAGTGATAAATTCGTCCCTATTGTGTAGCTCTTGTTTGAGTCCAACCTTTGTAGAGTCGAGTCTTTTAGTCGAAAGATTATTTAAGTTTTATTGCATGTAATTGTATTCATGAAGCAGTTATCTGACATTAGTATGAGTTTTTCAGTAGCTGATAGCAGGGTGAGGTGGGAATACTAGGAGAGCGTAGGATGTGCTTTAGTGTTAATGGTGCGTTTTGGGGCAGATTTTCTAAGTATTATTTTAAGGAGGTGACTTAGAGGATTCGGGATGATTCTTGAGGAATGTATAGATAGATGTGGAAGGTAGTATTAGGCCTGTACTACTGAAAGCACGAGATCCGTACTGGAATCAAAGAAAGTCACGAGGATCCTAGGAAACCTATAGAATGAGGATTCTTTGGGTATGTTTTGATCATTTGTATGGTTTCTTTTTATTATGGTGATGAGCATACGTGGAGGGGGTTCTGGTTCTCGATCAGGTTCATGTTCTCGTGTTGAGCCGATTGATGAGAGGATACATGAGTTTGTTACGTCTGAGATCGTTCGTGGTATTTTGGATGCGACTCCTACGATGTTTGGTACCATCAAGGAGGGGATACTGGAGCTATTGAATGAGCGGATTGGGGCTTTCATGCAGAGATTATGGCTAGTCAGATGATGGAATGAACTCTCTCTTTCTGAGAGTTCAAGGCTTGCGGAGCCCCATAGTTCTTTGGGAAGAAGGACCCTATCGCTAGTAGACAGTGGATGATCATGCATGAGATGAAGCTCGTGTATCTGTTTCAAGTGGTAATGGGAGCATTTTTACTATATGTGCAAATCAAAATCGGGCGGATCTTTACCCTACGGACATGGAGAATTCTCAGCGTACGAGTTTATTCCCTAAGGGATCAAAGGTAGGATTTTCAGCTTGCCTTCTAAGGGATAGAGCCAACGACTGGTAGGAGGTGATGGATGTCACACCTTACCCGGTCGCTGGCGAAAATGCCGAGTAGTGATGATACATAGGTTTCCAAAATAACAGAGCGCCAATCATAACTATCTATTAAACGAAAACCTATATCTCTTCAAGATGGTAACCCTTTCTTGAATCGATCTTTACTCCATCCTAGGAACACATGCAATTTTTTTTGAAAACGTTAACTTGATGTTGGTGAGTTCAAAGGTTTTGAGGTAAAGGTATAATAAACACTTTTGAAAACTTTTAACAAATCTTTATGATTCTTAATTTCCTAGCTTCCTATGTTTTATTATATCAGCTCCTAGATTATTATCTTTTTAAGACATTCTGCTAATCCTCTCTTATTATCTTTTAGGATATTTTATTAATCCTAATTTACTATCTTTGCAGGATATCTAATGATCCTACCTTATTATCTTCTAGGATATCTAATGATCATATTCTATTATCGTTTAGGATATTTTATTAATCCTAATTTAATATCTTTTCAGGATATCTAACGATCCTACCTTATTATCTTTTCGGATATCTAACTATCCTATCTTATTTTCTTTTAGGATATCTAACGATCCTAACGTGTTTTATATACCACCCAAAGGCGTCCCTAATGGTAGTCGGATCTCTAAGGTGTTTGTAATGTATTACCATGAGCCCTCATAATCAATGCTGTTTGACTAATAATTGCCCCGTCATGACCCTTCATCGGACGTCGAATAGTGATTAATAAGAAAGTTATCCTTCCTGGATTGTAGCTAGCAATATCAGGTGAGGATGTCAATCCCCGTATAGATCTATACATAACTTCCTAGCTCTCGCAAGATTAACGATTATAGGTATCGGGGAAGCCGAATTTAATCAAGGCTATTGGATGAATATTAACAGCTCACTAACGCATTAACCTTATGTATTTTTTTTTTATCTTTTATCTATTATATTTTGTCTTTTATCTTTCCAATAATTATCCTAATATAAAGACCTTTAATTTTATATTTGATAATTATATCTTTTTATATCATATTTTTTGTTGTATATATATATATATATATATATATATATATATATATATATATATATATATATATATATATATATGTATATCATACATATATACCCTTATTATGGTTAATTTGATAACGAGATATTTGGGGAGAGTAATCAATGATGGCTTTTATTTTCTCTGTATTTGCTTCTATTCCTCTCTTAGTCACTATGCAATATTTAGTAACGTGGCCAAAGTCCTCGTGGTATACACACCATTTTGACTTATCTTTCCAGGTGGTGGACTTTTACCTTTTTCTTGGCCATCTTGCTTTGTCGCTAACATCCTGCATGGTAAATATCAAACCTGAAATATCCACATAAAAACAGTAGTTTGTGATCTTGGAAATTCTTCTTCCTCTCCTTCAACTTAAAGGGCATTAACCCTGTGATGATCGGGTCTGGAAAAAGGTTTAGATTTATAGGATCTCTAGGCCGAGGATCCGACCTTCTTATTGGGGTTATCATATGATTTTGGTGGGTTGCTGTTGGAACCTGAAAGTGAACCTCTAGCAATCCTAAGTCCCAGTGATTATTCCGAAGTCAGCATGAGTTCCGAAGTGAAGCGTAGTCCGGAATCTGTCCGGACTTGGAGAGAAGAAGATGAGAAGTTCAGGAGTGAAGACATTCCGGAATGGACATTATGTTCGAAATGTATGTTGATCCGGAGAAGCTGTTTTTGTCTCTTTATGTATTAATTACATTTGTCTTTGTATTGATCTGACACTTCATAGGACTTAGTGTTTTTGTGAAATTAGACAATCAGAGTGTCAGAGACTTCTCTATTGTCCGGTTCTATGTTAGTCTCTCAGTTTATTCATTGTATCCTATACTCCTATTTAAAGGAGCTTTCAATGCAAAGTCAATGACGGATCATTCACTTACTTTTAGCATTTACTAAGTTACTTCAATTCTCTTCCAAGCATTCTTCTTGTTCTTCATTTATTAACCTTACTTTGATCTTTCTTCTCATTCTTCATTTATGACTTAATCATTTGTTGAATATATTATATGAGACTTGACTAGTCTATCCAGGCTTGACTAGAACGTTTATTAGCAAGTAGACATTGATCTTAAGCATTCATTCAAGGTTTGAGTTTTCAAACCTTGTCCCTGCGCATCAGATCTATTTTGTTCTCACAATTGGTATCAGAGCTTGAGTGGTTGTCCTTTGAATCCATAAGATCAGATTATAGTTGGTTTGAAATTACCTTGGTACTTCAATCATTTCTGTGTTGAGGATAAAAGTTCTTCTATATACCACTTTTGCTTGAAGATATCTTGACTTTAATGGCTGCTTCTAATCCTCAACAAATGATTTCAATGCAAATCGCAAATAGTGTGGGTGGCCGTACACGTGCCCCATTGCTAGTTGTGGAAGAATATGATCACTGAAAAGTTAGAATGGAAAGATTTTTACTAGCTAAAGAGAAAGGTGAAGAGATTTGGAGATCCGTCAAAGAAGGTCCTCATGTTCCTGTAAGAACAGTTGTGAGAGATGCTGCTGCTCAGCTTATGCATGAAGATGAAACTCGCCCAGCTGCTCTGACTACAGATGATATTGAGAAGCTGCATGCTGATCAAGTTGCTTTCTCAGAAATGGTGTTTGGTGTTCCTCCTTTACTCTTTGAGCACATTAAATTGTGAAAATCAGCAAAAGAGATTTGGGACACTCTTCAGGACCTGATTGAAGGTTCTGACAATATGAAAGACAAGCATCTCACCTCAGTTGTCAATGATTTTGACACCTTCACTACCACTCCTGGTGAATCAGTGGCCTCGGCCTCCAACCATTACCGAATATTGGTCAACAACATGACTGCTTATGGGATTGTCCGAACTCCTTTGGAGTATAATCTCAAATTCATAAACAGTCTCGGCAAATGATGGGGAAATGTCAAATCTTGTCTCCAAAGTAATGGTTCATTGAAAAAGTTAAATCTCTATCAACTTTTTGATGAACTTCAAGGACACGAGTCTAATGTTGCTCAAACCATAAGGGAACTCTCCGGAGGCCCTCTTGCTCTTTTCAGTTCTTTCGAACCAACCATTCCGAACTTGCCTACTTCGGACCCTTTCAAATCCATTGTTCCATCTGCTCAACCTTCTACACCCATCTTACACACACATCCTGTTGATGAGTCCGAAGTCGTGGACTCTGAACTCCGTTTCCAACAGGAATTTTCTCTACTCTCCATGAAATACAAACGTCCTTTCAATCCCTCTTACAAACCATACCAAAACCATTTCCATGCTCCTCATCAAAACAATCCTCAAACATACTCAGCTCCGGAACCACAAACAACTTCGGAAAATCCTCCTTCTTACAAACCAAACATCACTAAGTCAAACTCTACTCCGGAACCTTCTCAGAATCCTAAGTCTATGATGAGAACTAATTTCTCTAAGATCATTTAGATTTGTAACAGATTTAGACAAACACAATAAAAGCAAAGAACACACGATGAATCAAACAAGAACTGAATGATTATTATGCTCTACCTCAGAAGAGCTTGATAAAGAACTTCGACTGTAGATGTGTGCTAGGGTTATAGTATAATGAAAGGAATAATAATTGTCAAGCATACAGAGAACGATGCATGCATGCATATTATATACTAAACCCTAATGACATAAACACGACTGGACAGGCTTAAACCGTGATAACAATGGACCGAGGTAACAGGCCCAATGACGCAACTCCTAGACTCAACAATCTCCCCCTTTGCGTCAATTGAGGGGAGAGATCATTTCGGTTGAGTGAGAGTGGATTTCTTCATAGTATTGAACAGCTTCGGTATGATGGCGAGAAGAGTTTGATGGAAGTCAATATACCACCGAAGCATATCCGAATTTTTTTTCTTATCAGCATCACTGTTTTGCTTACTGTTAGGGCGTGTCAGACCCAACAAATAAAAGGGTGCAATATACTCCAAAAGAATCCCACTATATTGCACTAAAAGGTAGTACAAGGCAAGCAGGGTCGGTCCACTGAGACACGGGATAATTAGTCTATACCTCTTTGCGCAAGGTACTATGGTCACCAACAGTAAAGAGGGGGGTTTTGAATGGAATAATTAAAACAAACAATTAAAAACACAAGTAATCAACTAAAAGAGTGAATTAAATTCAGAAATGGTAAGGACTCCAACCTCATGTATGACAATCCAGCAATGTGAATCAAAGATGACAAGACATTTATTTCATTCTATCTAAGTTGGTACTTGAAAGTGTTAACAAGCTCTAACACTTTCCATTCACCACATTAATCAATCAAAACAAGCTCTTTGATTAATCCTAACCTTATTAACCAAATCTAAACAAGCTCTTAGAAGTAGATTAAAAGATTGCATTAAGCTTATTGTGAATGTTCCCAACAACACCCAATACTCCTCATAAGCTCGGGAGCGTAAGAATGTGTGAAAAGATTTACACTAAATTCATTCATAAGAAATCAATTTAATGCTTGTTAGTTAGTTCAATTCACAAAACAATTACGAATTTTGCAAAATGAATAACTTGAATGACCTAACCCCAATTCAAGTGGCCAATAAGAATCATTATTACAATTAAACATTCGATTGAAGTAAAATGAATTTCACTAGATAGAAATTAAACACAAACATCAGGTCATATGATTTGATTCACAACCAAAAAGTCAAAACATGAAATTGGAGAAGTTAGGGTTCTTGCCACACATGGCTAGAACAAGATCACAAGTCTAAAAGATGAAATTAAGTGTAATTACAACTTACAAAAACGAGAATTAATGTTTCCAAATGATTAATGGACAAACCCTTGCGAAAACCTTCGAATTCTCCTCTCCAATGGTGCTCTGATATGTTGTGTCCCCCTAAAAAATGACCCAATTTTCCGTAATATGAAAAATAGAAAAACTGCCAAAAGTTAGTTTTCTTGGGCCGAACACGGCCCGTGTTCAGCATAAGGCAAAAAGGGCACAGCCCGTGTTCAGCTTGGTCAACAGCTTTCATTTTTGGTCAACACGGCCCGTGTTGAACATAGCGTAAATCTGACACGGCCCGTGTTCCCCTCTGACTCCGAATCCAAGCTTGATTTTTCCAACTTTTTCGTTTGTCGCCCGATCATCCCGAAATCTTCACCAATGCTTCCCGACACTTCCCAAAGCGCGTTCCAACCTATGGTTTACCTGAAAAAGACATGAAAATGTGCAAATAAGGTTGTTCTAGAGACTAACATGAAATATGATGAAATGCATGAAAAAGGAAAGAACAATTAAGCTAAAAACATACATACAAAGGGCTAAAGGTTGTGCAAAAAGGTGCACAAAATGCACCTAACAAATCTCCCCAAGCTCAGACCTTTCTTGTCCTCAAGAAAGAACAAGAAACAGACAAAACAAGACGATTTCTAGATGACAGAAAGAAACTTAGAACAAAAGGGGACGGGAAGGTTCTAAGGACTAGGGATGAATGCATGCAATGCAAACAATGAAAAAGGAAAAGAAAAATTATGTACAGAAGGACTAAAGAAACAAAATGTATCAAAAAGAAATTTAAGGCACAAGTAAATAATCTATATAAGTACAATCAGACTTTACATCAATATTGCTCCAATCATTAATACCTAGGCAACCATCCTGCTTCCTTCCACATATCACAGACTCCCAAAGTGAGGGAGACCCGAAACGGTGTAACCTAATAATCCAACCCTAGTTTTATTAAAACTTTATACCTTACTAAGCTTTATGGGCGAAAATAACATAGTCCGGATCTCATGTCCTTAAGACTAGATGGCCAAGAATCAGAATCGACGCATCCTTAAGAACCCGTCACGGCGAATCAGCTTTCGCTGAAACAGTGAGCCCACCCGAAGGGGCCCAGCTCCTATGCTTTCACTTTTTCGAGAGCCACAAGTATCATATCACACAGTTCTTCATTCTCCAGATTTGACTTTGAATTGGCTTTTGATTTGATTGAACTTTGATTTGTATTTCGTTTTGAATTTGGATTCTTCAATCTTCATTTTTGAAATTTCTTGAGATTTCTTCGTTTTGGCACTTGAAATTCTGATTTGGGTACTAGATATGACAGTTGTACCCTTCCTTCTTTCTTGACTGTGTGAATCTGATACTTAAGCTCTCTGTCACCGCGAGGGTGACGCGTGTCAACAAATAGGTCCGTGTTCTGTGGGTCCAGAGTTGCTGATAAAGATTCTTTTTAAACATTCAGAAGCAAATCATCCTAAAGCTGTTATTACCGCCCAAAAAACGTTTTTCAATATAATTTCTTTTTATTATCTAAGGCTAGGGTCTCGAATTACGGTGTTTGGGTCCCCTAGTTATGACAGCTGATTCTACACTTCCGGTAACTATCCGATTGCTTCGGTATTTTTTTCCATTGGGCTGCACACCTTTGTCTTTGGCCAGCATCATTACTACTTTTGTGAGCTCGGACAATTGAGCTTCAATCTGAGAAGTTTGAACTTCCTTTACACCTCGGGGTGCATCCGTGTACCATTCTTCATCATGGCTTGAATGTTTGGAATCTTCAGCCATGTTCTTGATTAGGTTGCGGATTTCGGTTGGAGTCTTATCGGGTAAAGATCCGCCACTAGAAGCATTGATAAGTCTTCTTTCCATTGGGGTCATGCCTTCAATGAAGTACTGTAGGAACTGATACTCGGTAATCCCGTGCTTTGGACAACGGGCACATAGCTTCTTAAATCTTTCCCAATATGTGTGGAAAGCTTCTCTTTTGTGTTGCTTGATCCCGATAATTTCCCTCCGTAGGGCTGAAGCTTTCATTTCGGGAAAATACTTATCCAAGAACAACCGTGCAAGGTCTACCCAAGTAGTCACCGTCCCTGGTGGGAGGTCATAAAGCCAGTCTTTGGCTGCATCTTGCACCGCAAAAGCGAATGCCCTAAGCTTAATTTGATCCTCCGTGACATTGTGTGGTTTCATACCTACACATACTACATGGAACTCGGTGAGGAACTTGTGAGGATCTTCGTTCTCCAATCCTCTAAAAGTTGGGAGTAAGTGGATAAGCCCAGATTTTAGTTCAAGGTTTGTGGCAGCTGGATATGTGATACAAAGAGGTTGTTGAGTAACCTCTTGTCTTGACCATTGGCGGAGGGTTTGTTCGGGTGGTGGGTGTGGAGGTGGATTTCCTCCGGGGATGTCTGCCATGGCTTGAGAAGTGGGTGATGTTTCTGTAGGTGAAGTGTTTAGGATATTATGAACAGGTGAAGAACGTGGAGTGGTATTTATGGGTGAGGATGGTTGTGGTGAGAGTGATGGGCTTTCTGTTTCTGAGGCTGATACACTTGAGAGGGGTATGTCCTCCCAAATGTTGATGACCGGAGGGGTAGATGACGAAGAAGTCCCGGAACCCGGTTTCTTCTTATGAAGCTTGGCTTGCTTCCTTAGCTTCTTTGCAGTCTTCTCTATCTCCGAGTCAATTGGCAATGGTGTACCTGTACGGAAAGATCTAGGCATAAACAATTAGTAACACCGTGTCCCCGACAACGACGCCAATTTGTTAGGGCGTGTCAGACCCAACAAATAAAGGGGTGCAATATTCTCCAAAAGAATCCCACTATATTGCACTAAAAGGTAGTACAAGGCAAGCAGGGTCAATCCACAGAGACACGAGATAATTAGTCTATACCTCTTTACGCAAGGTACTATGGTCACCAACAGTAAAGTGGGGGGTTTTGAATGCAATAATTAAAACAAACAATTAAAAACACAAGTAATCAACTAAAAGAGTGAATTAAATTCAGAAATGGTAAGGACTCCAACCTCATGTATGACAATCCAGCAATGTGAATCAAAGATGACAAGACATTTATTTCATTCTATCTAAGTTGGTACTTGAAAGTGTTAACAAGCTCTAACACTTTCCATTCACCACATTAATCAATCAAAACAAGCTCTTTGATTAATCCTAACCTTATTAACCTAATGTAAACAAGCTCTTAGAAGTAGATTAAAAGATTGCATTAAGCTTATTGTGAATGTTCCCAACAACACCCAATACTCCTCATAAGCTCGGGAGCGTAAGAATGTGTGAAAAGATTTACACTAAATTCATTCATAAGAAATCAATTTAATGCTTGTTACTTAGTTCAATTCACAAAACAATTACGGATTTTGCAAAATGAATAACTTGAATGACCTAACCCCAATTCAAGTGGCCAATAAGAATCATTATTAGAATTAAACATTCGATTGAAGTAAAATGAATTTCACTAGATAGAAATTAAACACAAACATCAGGTCATATGATTTGATTCACAACCAAAAAGTCAAAACATGAAATTGGAGAAGTTAGGGTTCTAGCTACACATGGCTAGAACAAGATCACAAGTCTAAAAGATGAAATTAAGTGTAATTACAACTTACGAAAACGAGAATTAATGTTTCCAAATGATTAACGGACAAACCCTTGCGAAAACCTTCGAATTCTCCTCTCCAATGGTGCTCTGATATGTTGTGTCCCCCTCAAAAATGACCCAATTTTCCGTAATATGAAAAATAGAAAAACTGCCAAAAGTTAGTTTTCTTGGGCCGAACACGGCCCGTGTTCAGCATAAGGCAAAAAGGGCACTGCCCGTGTTCAGCTTGGTCAACAGCTTTCATTTTTGGTCAACACGGCCCGTGTTGAACATAGAGTAAATCTGACACGACCCGTGTTCCCCTCTGACTCCGAATCCAAGATTGATTTTTCCAACTTTTTTGTTTATCGCCCGATCATCCCAAAATCTTCACCAATGCTTCCCGACACTTCCCAAAGCGCGTTCCAACCTCCGGTTTACCTGAAAAAGACATGAAAATGTGCAAATAAGGTTGTTCTAGAGACTAACATGAAATATGATGAAATGCAAGAAAAAGGAAAGAACAATTAAGCTAAAAACATACATACAAAGGGCTAAAGGTTGTGCAAAAAGGTGCACAAAATGCACCTAACACTTACACCTGTGAATGATGTCAAGAATGTGCTCCAGACAAGAAGTGGAGAACAGGTGTTTATCATCAAGAGCGAACAAGCACTTTTGGCCTTCGGCTCTGGTGAACATGACTGTGTGATACTTCGGGTCAATCCTACCCATCTGCATCTTGTTAACATCGCTTGCCTACCCAATTGGTTTGATTGTAGGCTTCTTCCTTAAGTCAGAGGCGATCTCTTGATCCATCTTGGCAACCTCATGAATGTATGAAACTAAAATTTGCTTGATGTGATCGATGATAGGCTCGTACTGCTGTTGATCAGTTAGCAAAATGTTGTTCAGGAGGATCCAGTCGTGTGGGTTTAAGTTCGACAGATCAGCAAGAGAGATCATATGAACCGAGTTGTTAGAGCCTCGGGTCACTTTGAACTTCACATTTATAAAATTACCCGCTAGAGTTGGTTTCAATACCTTGACAGTTGTGATCTTTTGTGCGCTCCAGGTCAAGTATTGTGGTTGAGAGAATGTGAGATAGTAGTCAATTACTTCTCGGTCAACCTTCGGGTCATGAGAAGGAACAGTGGCTATTGGTTCAAAGCAATGAAACACAAATGCATGTCGGGTGATAGGCATGTCGAACTGAGAGTCTCTTGAATTTTCACGATCAAACGAGATGACCGGTTCATGCCAATGAGTGCTAGGAGACTCGATTGCTGCTTTTAAGAGTTTCTCCAACGACCACAAAGGAAATAGTGTTTTTCTACTTTCTAATGCGTCGTGAGCTTCTTTTCCTTTTCTTTCACTCTCTTCTTCTTCTCTTGCGATGCGAAGATTTTCATCAAGCTCTCGGTCACGTTGCTTGCTTTTGAGAGCCTCTTCTTCGGTTTCTTCCTCATCACCATCATTGATTATCTTTTTGCTTTTGTCCTTCACACTAGAACCCGAAGCTTCATTAACCTTCGGTTCAGTGGTGACTTTCGGTTGTGAAGAGATTTGAATAGGTTTGCTTGTTGGAGGTTGTGGGGGTTGACCCTGACTTGCTTCTCCCCCTTGTTTCGGAGGGACAACAGTCTCCGGAACACCTTTTATACGGCTCAACATGTCAAGAGGAGGTCTCAGCTTCTCAGCTAAGTGCCGTTGAACGGTGAGAGTAAGAACCGAATCATGTGCCTCTAGGAGATTGGACAGAAGAGAGTGCACATCACCAACACAACTTTTGATAACTGCTCGCTCAGACTTGAGATCATCAATTTCCTTGGTCGCCAGAGTGAGCTTCAAGGTCTGAGTTTTGAGCTGAGCAGTGCGACGATCCAGTTCATCCATGATTTTGTTTTCCACAGTTAGCTCGGTCTGGAGTTGATCAAGACGGGCATTGACTGATGTGTGAAGCTCGGTGTTGTCAGACTCGATGCTTTGGCATACTTCTTCAAAATGCTTCTTCTCATCTTGAAGCGATTTGCTGAGATTCTCAACAGTGGCATTAACAGTTTCGACATTCTTTTGAGCAGCCGCCTGAAGAGAATCAAGAAAGATATTAGCATCAGAAATTAGTTTTTCGACGTTTTCGGTCGCTTTCTTGCATTCCTTTGTTGATTCTTCAACAGTGATGGTTGCTTTCTAGAAAGAGGAGGTGGAAGCTTCAATGGCTTTGGTAGCTTTAGAAATAGAGGAGTCATGCTCCTTGACAAAAGTTGCCAACAAAGCTTTGATAGCAGCCTCTGAGTAAGTCTCGCTTGGAGTGGAAGATGAAGAGGAAATCAACTTGTCAAGTTTCTCGTTAAGATCCTTTAGATGCCGTTTCGTTACAGGAGCATCATCATCATCATCATCGCTCTGAACTCTGTAGGGCTATAATAGAAGGAATCAAAGTCAACATCCTCCCCACCGAGAACGGTGTCAGATTCGTTTGAGACAGGTGGAGATAGAGGTTTAAAGGTAATTGGGGTTTCGGTCCCTGAAGTAGGTGCCCCCGTATCAGATACGTTGACACGAACTTAAGGTTCGGTTGTAGTAGTGGTGGTGGTGGTAATTTCGGTGAATAAGGGGGTTGGTACTGGTATGGAAGTTGCAGTTGAAGAAGAGATTGGAGGAGGGCATGGAGCAATTATGATTGGAACAGAGTTAGTAGGAGAGGAAGGAGGTGAGTTTCGGTTACCATGATGAGCCGGTGAAGTTGGAGGCGTATTTCCTCGGTGCGAATTCTCATCTTGAGAAAGTTCACTTTCGCTTGACTCTTATTCGGGTTGTTGGTCATAGGGAACATAGTCTGAATCACTGGAACATAGTCTAAACGTTCACTTTCCCCATAATCACACTTGTACATAGATTCAGGAACTGAACCGATGAACATAAATTTGGTTGGATCGGCGACAATAATCTTCGTCGTGTGAAAAGTGGCAATAGATGACATCAAAGAGTCTGCCATTGTTGGAATGTGGAATTTCTCCATTTCCCATTGAGTAACTAAGGTCCAAAACCTGCCACATGAGATTTCTGAATAACGAGAAGTTGAGTTTAGGCTTTGTACCAGTTGAGTCCAAAGAATAGATCGATAGTCCATGTTGATCCCATGGTAAAGATCGTAGAGGAGAGTCATAAATGCTTTGCTTGCCCCGTCAGACCCTGCGACCCTCTCCGATAAACCCTTGAAACGAAGAGTAAATAGACCATTCCATTGTGGAGGAAGGCATGACTTCTTGAATTTTGTTACTGTTGTAAGAACTTCAGTGTACCCCATATCGTAAAACATGGTGAAAAGCTGTGTCGTTCTGATCGAGTCTGGGTTGATCATGGAGTCGTTGATGATTAGCCTTAGCAACAAGCAAAACCTAACCTTTGAAATCGAAGTCTTCTGATCCAATACCTCAAAGAAAATCCTTTCCTTGGCTTTATCGTATGACGCCGTTGAATAAACTTGAGAAAGGAAAGACACCAGGACAGACTCCACCTTGGTTAGGGCAATCACAAGTGGTGGATATGTGAGGCATTCAACCACCTGAAGCATGTAAGGATCGTACTGAAAAGGAGAGAGTTTGATGATCAGGTTTTGATTCGGCTTGATGGTGAGAAGTAAGGACTTTGCACTTTGTTCTTGAACGGAGGATGAGTCAGCCATTGTTGAAGCTTGAAATGAAGAAGATGAACAGTAGAGAGAAATCGCCGTTTAATGCTCGAGAGGATTTTGTAAGTGGTAAAGAGGTAAAAGTGAGGTGAGAAAACCCTTTCTACGATCACCATGAGAGAGAAAAATCCGGAGTGATAATTGCACGATTTTCTGAAGCGACGCCTGAAAAAGCGTGATTTGACAACTGTTACCCTGAAAAGTGTGTCAATCGTGTCAGGCGGCATGAGAAAAGGAAACGATTCAAATTCATACGCCTTTTAAAGTCTTATCCATTCACTGCCTCTTTAATTTTAAAACTGTTCAAATTCCCTTTGAAATGTGGACTCACCCTTTCGCTTTCATTGGTATTGAATAGCCTTCGCTCCCAAACATAGTCTAACATTGTAACGTATTGAACCGAAACTACAGTCTGAGAAATAGCCAGTAGTACCACGATTAAGACTTTTGGAAAATTATAAAGATCTTTGTGCAAGAGAGTGCCAAAGAAAAAGAAATAAAACAAAGTATTTTTGGGATATAAGTGATGTCAATTAAGACACAAAATTGTGGATCCCAGGCACGAATCTCTTCCTCCAAAGTCAAGAGAGACTTAGAAGTGTCTGTGTGGTTTCTCGTTAAATACGATCAAATGCTTATTAAGAAGTATTGAAAGGCATCTTTTCAGTATAAGGTTATTAGGGTGGCTTTCGCTTCAATCAAACTACGGTACTTGATATAAGACCGAAAGTTGGATGAAGTACTTGTGAGACCGGTGTAGCCTATAAAACAAGTAGGTTTGATCAATTTTCAGTGACTAGGTGATATTGTAGAAATCTCAAAGACAAAAATAAACTGGATATTTTGGGCAGAAAAGTCTTGGTGTTAGACAATTTCATAAAGATCGCTCAAAAAATAAAAAGAGATTTCTTGGTACCTCCCACTAAAGTGGTTTCGTTAATACTTGGGTGAAAACTAGAACGTGTGATTGTTCACTGTCAATTCATTGCAGGTGTTGGATTTTGGGTTTCACTTAGATCGTGGTTGACGAAACTAAGATCATGAACACATATATTTTGTAACCATAAACCTCAGTGGTAAATTCTGAGAGTCTCAAGGGTTACGAGTATGAACCGAAATGTGATTGAGAAAAGTGTGAAGGTGGTTAAAGAACCAAAAGTACCTCTGCTATAAAGTAAGGACCGAACAGAAAACTCTTAACTCAATATGAGAAGAGTAAGGTAGCTCATGACTTGAGTGATTTTAGCAGCCTTATTGGGAAGAAACAATTTGTATATATTAAATCAATAAGGCTTCACTTATATTCGTCGAGGCGTAGGTCAACATGCATCAGCATGCTTCTAGGGACACTTAGCTAGTACAAAGATAAAGAGAGTTATACCTGTCTCAGCTCCATCAGTGGAAGTCTTCCAAGAGTCCTTTCAGTGTGATATTTTTGGTATTTTGATTTTATTTTGAAAAAGAAAATAAATAAAACTAAATACAAAATTAAATATTTTTGATAATTTTGATTTTTCTGAAAAATAACAATAAAAACTAAAAAGAAAATATTTTTGGATTTTATGATTATTCTGAAAAAAAAAACAAAAAAAAAATATTTTTGGATTTTATGAAAAGTAATGAAAAACATAAAATGAATTGAGAAAAAGTATACATAGTGTACAGAGTATACAACCGAAACTTCACCTTTGGAGTGATGAAGCGAAATAGACTGAGCGTTCGGTTCATTTCGGTTCCTGAAAAATCTGGAACCGAAATAGACCCAACGTTCGCTCTATTTCGCTTGTCCAATTTTAATGAGGCGAAAGTGGTTTCGGTACTGATTCAGCTTCCATCATCCCTAAGCCTTGGAGTATTTTATTAAAACTTGCTTCTGGTAAGGCCTTTGTGAAGATGTCAGCTAATTGATCAGTGTATCGAACAAAGTGGATTTCAAAGTTACCATCTTCTACGTGATCCTTGATGAAGTGGTATCTCAGTGCTATATGTTTCGTTTTTGAGTGGTGCATTGGGTTGTGACATATCCGAATAGCGCTTTTTGAGTCACAATAGAGGGGAATTTACTTCATGTTTAGGCCATAGTCTCTAAGTTGACTTTGTATCCATATGACCTGTGAAGTGCAAGACGTTGCCGCGATGTACTCAACTTCGGTCGTAGAAAGAGACACGCGTGTTTGTTTCTTGGATTGACAACTAACCAGTTTTCCATCAAGGAATTGACACGCGCCAGTAGTGCTCTTTCGGTCTAGACCACATCCTCCAAGATCGACATCGGAGAATGCTTGAACAAAGAAGCCTGATTGAGCTGGATACCAAAGACCGAGAGAAGAGGTTTGCTTCAAATATCTAAAGATGTTTTTCACAGCCACCATATGAGGTTCGTGTGGATTGGCTTGGAACCTGACACAATAGCAGACATAAAACATAATATCTGGTCTACTAGCTGTTAAATACATTAGAGACCCTATCACTTGACGATAGAGGGTCATATCAGCAGCCGGTTTCTCCAGAGATGGTGTTAGCTTCGTTCCGAATGTCATTGGAACCTTTACTTTAGAATCTCCCGTCATGCCGAACTTCGCCAGTAAGGTCTTCGTGTAAGCCTCCTGATTAATGAATATGCCTTCTGGTCCCTATCTTATGTTCAGTCCAAAGAAAAAGTTAATCAGACCCATTGAGCTCATCTCAAATTTAGTCTCCATCAACTTCCGGAATTCAGCCGTTAAGCTAGGATTCGTAGAACCGAAGATGATGTCATCGACATAGATTTGGACGATCATTAAAGGGTTACCCCCTTTCTTGTGAAAGAAGGTTGGGGCAACCGAACCTTGTTTGAATTTTGACGTTTTTAGAAAGCGAGTTAGTGTTTCATACCACGCTCTCGGGGCTTGCTTCAGACCGTAAACCGCCTTGTCCATAATATAGCAATGATCATGATACTTCTCGCTCACAAATCCAGGTAGTTGCTCCACATATACAGTCTCTTCTAGTTCTTCATTCAAGAATGCACACTTGACATCCATTTGAAAAACTTCGAAATTCTTGTGAGTAGCATATGCCATAAAGATCCGAACTGATTCCAACCTTGCTACAGGAGCGAAGGTTTCTTCATAAACTATACCTTCTTCCTGACAATAACCCTTAACCACTAGCCTTGCCTTGTTGCGTATCACGTTCGCTTCTTTGTCATCCTTGTTCCGGAATACCCATTTTAATCCAACACAAGATGCATCCTTTGGTGTAGGAATCAGTCTCCAGACTTGGTTTCACTCAAACTCATTGAGTTCGTCTTGCATAGCCTGTACACAATCAGAGTGATCAAGTGCAGTGCTAACTGTTTTCGGCTTAATCTTGGAGACAAATGAATTAAACATGCAGAATTCCACTTGAGAGAATAGAGCTGTTTGCTTCGCTTTCAGTTGAGAGCGTGTAAGAACTCCCTCAGATGGTTCAGCAATAACTTGAGTTTTCGGATGATCTTTTGTCTATTTAGTGAGAGGAGGGTAGTTAGGATCATAAGCAGGATCCAATTCGGCATTGACTTCTTCTTCAAATTTTGACTGAATGTCGTCATCATTCGTATTACCATTCTCCCCCTCGAATGACGAAACAATTTCAACATCAGGTTCAGAATTCTCCCCCTCGATCGGACTTTCATGGTTTATTGTTGGAGATAGGTTCTCCCCCTGGAAAGGCAAATTAGGTCGCTTTGATGTAGACAAACCCTCCCCCTGTAAAGTGGTGGGGTCATTTGTGGTTTCGCTTGGACCTTGAGGTTCGCTAGGATCTTGAGGTTCTCTAGGAGCTTGAGGTTCTCTTTCCATGGCTTTTGCAGCTTCGTTGATTATCTCCTTCAGGTTGTCAACCTTGTTATCAGCCGCTTTCGTTTAAGAGAGAATTGCATTCTCCGGTTCATCAAAGAGCAACATGTACTCTTCAAACAGAATGGATATATGAGCCGTGACTTGACCTGTTTGTGGAAAGATCTCCTCCATTGGACTTTCGCTGGATTTAAGTTTCTTCACGTAATTGTCATCAAATGTGACATAATAGGTTTCTTCTATCTTCTTTGATCTTTTATTCAGAACCCTATATGCCTTGGAGGTAAGAGAGTAGCCAAGAAAAATCCCTTCATCTGCCTTACCATCAAACTTGTTTTGGTTCTCTTTAGAGTTGAAGATGAAGCACCTAGAACCGAAGACATGGAAGAATTTAACATTAGGCTTGCGATTATTCAAAATTTCATACGGTGTGATAGAAAATCGCTTATTGAGGAAGGTTCGGTTCTGGGTATAGCAAGCAGCAGAAATCGCATCAGCCCAGAAGTACAGAGGTAGACAAGCGAAGCTAAGCATGGTTCGGGCGGCTTCACACAACGAACGGTTTCGCCTTTCAACTACACCATTTTGTTGTGGAGTATAGGGTGTGGAGAAGTTGTGAGTTACTCCCTTTTCGGCCAGAAATTCTTCAAAGTCGTTGTTTTTGAATTCTAACCCATTGTCACTTTGAACATTTCTCACTACCTTTCTCATCTTTACTTCCACCTGTTTTATGAAGTTTTTGAGTTGTGGAGTTGCCTCTGATTTCTGTTTAAGAAAGAAAACCCAAGTGAAACGTGAAAAATCATCGACAATAACAAGAATGTACTTATTACCACCAATACTTTCTATGGCTGATGGACCACATAGATCGATGTGTAGAAGCTCAAGAGGTTTGATGATCTTTGTGTTAACATGTGTGGGATGACTTTTCTGGCTTTTCTTTCCCATTTCGCATGCAGCACACAAATGTTCCTTATCAAACTTTAGAAGTGGCAATCCTTGCACATGATCACCAAGAACCAGCTTGTTGATGTCTTTAAAGTTAAGATGCGAGAGTCTTCGATGCCATAGCCAGCTTTCATTAGAATGTGCTTTCGTTAGAAGACATACAACAGGCTTCCCTCGTATCGGGTTTAGATTTAATGGATACATTTCACCTTTGCGCTGGGACTTCAACAGAACTGTCTTAGTTTTCTTTTCAATCATCTCGGATCCTTCATCATCAAATGAGACCTTCAGGCCAGTCCCTACTACCAATTGCTAGAGACTTATGATATTGTGTTGCAATCCTTCCACGTAGGCTACCTTTCGAATTGAAAAATCTCCGTTCGTTATCATTCCATAGCCTTTCATTGTGCCATATGAGTTGTTTACATACTTGACGCATCCACCATCTTTTAGAGCCCGAAACTCCCTCAGCTCTTCCTGTCTCCCTGTCATGTGACACGAGCAGCCACTATCAATATACCATTCGTCGTCGAACTGCTCGTCACTGATAAACTACAAAAATCAAGCAGATTTAGGAACCCAAAGTTGCTTGGGTCCACGTGAGCCTTTTACAAAACAAGGAATAGCAATAGAAAAATCAACCATATATGTTCGTTTTATTAAAGTGGTTTCGTCTTTCCTTTTGATGGTGAAAACTTTAATTTTGTTAGCTTTCGATTTGTTTGAATCAGATTGTGGAATTTTATTTTGATTCTAAACAAACTTGTTCTCTTGTTTCCTAGTGTTAGCTGTCGTCTTCTTTGTTTGCGTTTCGTATTATGAGACGAGCTTTCCTTTTCCCTTGACATCCTTGTTAGGATTTTGCTTTGGTTGAGAATGAGGAGGATGGGATTTAGGACCGAAACTGGTCTTTCGGTTCTTGTCACTGCTAGATTTGGGACCGAATCTGCTTCTTCGGTTCTTCTCACTGCTAGATTTGGGACCAAAACTGCTTCTTTGGTTCGTCTGACTGTAGGATTGGCAGTGAGTGCATGGATCAAAGTTAGCCTTTGATCTTTCTTTCGCCTTGTGATTGGACACCTTTTCTGTGCGAACATAATTAGAGTTTTGGGAGTGCCAAAACTGCTTCCTTTCATTGAGATTCTTTTGATATCTCTGTTTCGCTGGCGTTTTTGTTCAACAAGCTGCTTTTGAGACTTGTGAATGTTTACTCTCGGCTTCGGACTCTCAGCACGAGTTTCACTCTTTAATGAAGAGGTTTCGCTTGCTGCCTTCGTAGGTTCGCTTGGAATTTCTTTAGTACACTTGTGCTTGGTACATCAAAGCTTGTTGGCTTGTTGAGTGGTTCTGCAACGTATCTGCCTTTGACTCTCCATTATGTTCTTTCCGATAAACCGACAGTTTCGTCTGCATTGTCAATTGGAGCAGACCAAAAATAATTATCACACCCGCCTGCGTTGTCTTCGTTTACTATGGTTGTAAGTTCGGCTGTTTGTTTCTGAGTAACTCCTGCTGTGGTGTATACCTGATATGGTACGGTTTGTACCTTTTGATATACCACAGCCTTCTGTTTCAGAACTTTGGATTTAACTTGGGATATCCGAGCGAACTCAACTGAATTTTCAGATATAAGACCTTTGGTAGGTTCGGTTTCGCTTTTGACAAATTCTGAACAGACAACTACATCTTGTACATATATTTCACTCATATCACTGTCCTCGTCAAATTCAAAAGTGTTTTCCACATTTATCTTGTTTTCTGAATCAACTTGGTACTATATGAGTGAAATTTTTGTACAGTTTCGGTCTTGATTTTTAATTTATCATTTTCGTCCAATAGGTTTTTAAGCATGTCCTTATGGTCTTTGGACTTGATAAAGGACTCGATTTTGTCCAGACCGATTCTGTAGGCATCAGAAATCTCATCCGAAGAGATAATAGATTCACATTTATAGCAATCAGCATCTATTTCGTCTTCCTTTAATTCAAGGAAAGGCAAAATCATTTTGTGAATTTTATCTCCAATCTCACAATTTAAATACAACTGAGTAATATTGGAATAAAGACGTTTAGCAATTAAGCAAAAAATATTCCTTTGTTTCAAAAACATCAAATTATCGCGTTGCAAATAAATCAGTTCATCTCTTGCCCTAACTAACTCTAATTCCTTCTTCTCTATCCACATCCTTCGCTCCTCACTCTTGGAAGACACCCTGCTAAGTTGATCAGTTAGATTAGAATTCGTGAGGCGAGTTTGTTTTAGACTACCACTTAAACTAGAAAACTTGAATTTTAATTCGTTTAATTCCTTTTCATAGTTATTAACTGGTATTTTTAGTGATTCGAGGACAGATTGTACCTTCTTGATCAACTGATCACATTCGTTGATCTGCTCACCCATCGGTTTGGCAGCGAAGCATCTGTCTTCTCTTTCCTTCGCCTCATCACAACCTCCATCCGTTGTGTATCCTATCATTTGTGACACTCCAGGAGTCACCATTAAGCACCTTCCAGCAACCTCAACATCATCTTCCTTTGCCACAAAAGCCCTACCATGCGTAGGTTTGCGAACTTCTTCATCTTCAGAGTCGGTAGACCAGACCTTTACTCCTCCGAACTCATCATCAACTAAGTTCTCATGCACAATCAAAGCATTCATATAATTGTTAGAGGTCTTCTTCTTCTTTATTTCTTCCAGTTTGCGTAGGTGATACACTTCATCATCTTCTACATCCTTCTTCTCGGACAACTTTCTCAACATATAATCTTTGGCAAAGTGATTTTTGTCGTGGCAGAAATTGCAGTCATATCCAGAGTCACCTACAAGCTTGTTCTCCTTCTTCGCTTCTTCTTGCTGAGGAGCGTTTTTAACCTCCTCTTTCGCCTTTTCGGAACTGTAGCTCTCTTGCCAGGTTCGGTTCTTGGAGGTGGGAAACTTTTTGCGAGCAAACGTTTTGGGATTAGAGAACATTAATGCATATTCATCATTTGTCAGATCACATTCAGAGAGATCCAACTCTTCTTCTTCTTCAGCCATGTTCTTGCCCTTTGAGAGAAGAGCCAAAGATCCCATACTAGACACCACCTTCGTTTCCTTAGTCACTACATTTTCATGTGACTTGAGTATTCCAACAAGCTTCGCTAACGAATAGGTTTTGAACTGTTCATGAGCATTCACAGTCGAAACCATCGCCATCCATTCGGGTCTTAGGCCAATCATGAAAGTGACCTTCTGCTCGATTACTTCTCTTCCAATTCCATGATTGATCATCTTGCTGAGAAGATGATTGAAACGATCGAACGCCTAAATCAGTTTTTCTTCTGGATTTTGCTTGAAGTCACCGAACTCAGAGAGAAAAAGAGTTTGTATTGAATGCTCCAGATCCTCATCTGTGGAATACAACTCCTTAAGCCTATCCCATATTTGTTTGGTCGTCGTGCATGAACTGACCAGACAAAAAGTATCAGATTGCAAGGAAAATCTGATCATCCTCATAGCTTTAATGTTGCTCATCAGTTTGTCCTTCTCGTCTTAAGGAACATTCTCCACGTCGATCATCAGCTGATTGTACTCCTTTTGAGATGTGATGACTTTATTTGTTCTAGAGTGAGTAAACGGACCCAAGGTGATAACTTCCTAGATTAGATACCCATTATCCTCCGAACCAAGAACATAGTCTTCAAACTGATGCGTCCAGACTTCATAATCTTAGGTATATAAGATCGGGATTCTCGTAGTAGATCCGATGTTGTTGGAAATGTTGATGGGGTTTGTTTGTGAATCTTCGTGAGAAATGATGACTTGTTTTTAATATCTGTCAAGAACCAGACTTGTAAAGGTTGAATTAGGGTTTTATCAAAAACATGGAACAACGTTAATATGAGATTACGACTCCAACAATTTCAACAAAAGCGGAAACCCTAAAGAGATTCTTCTAACAGAAGAGATGCGTATGAATTACAAGTCTCCTGCTCTGATACCAATTGATGAGAATTAATTTCTCTAAGATTGTTTAGATTCGTAACAGATTTAGACAAACACAATAAAAGCAAAGAACACACGATGAATCAAACAAGAGTTGAATGATTAATATGCTCCACCTCAAAAGAGCTCGATAAAGAACTTCGACTGTAGAGGTGTGCTAGGGTTACAGTACAATGAAATGAATAATAATTGTCAAGCGTGCAGAGAACGATGCATGCATGCATCTTATATACTAAACCCTAATGACATAAACACGGCTGGACAGGCCCAAACTGTGATAACAATGGACCGAGGTAACAGGCACAATGAAGCAACTCCTAAACTTAACAGTCTGACAAACCGAAAATTATGTGTCACAAGTGTGGACATGCAAATCACTTTGCAAAAGATCCTTGGCTGAAGCTCCACAAAAACCAAAGATCAAGGACTCCGCATACTATGCCCGAAGAGGTCAAGAGATGGCTGAAAGTGAAAAAGCCTTTGTAACAACGGTATCAAGAGATGTTGAAGGATATTGGTCATCCGGAGATGATGATGACATGGTTACTGGAAGAAACATGTGCTTGATGGCAAGGCAATCCGTTGAATGTGAAGAAGGCTATTGGTCCTCCGGTTCTGAAGATGAAGATGATGTTGCTGAACCAAACTATTGTTATATGGCCACCAATGATCCACCCGGTCGAAGCATCGTTTAGCAGGTAAAATCTATGATTATTGATAATAATTTTGATCTTTCTCTTTGTGAACCTTATCTGACCCAAATCCAAACAGATATGAGCACCATTTATAAAGCCTATGAGTCTGCCATAAAAGCGAGTGAGAAGAAGGAATGTGAACTAAATCTTCTTAGGTTGCATTTTGAGGATAAAAATTTGAAAATCGAGTCTTTAGAGCATGAGCTTGTAATGTATAAAGATGAATGTATCATTTTGAAAGACAAATGTGAAATTACCTATTCTGAAGGAAATATCTTGATCACTGATAACAAACGTCTCAATGTTAAGATAGATGCTTTGCATAACTTAATTAACATACTTGAATCAAATCTTCAGATGACTCATAATTTTCGTCATCCATGGTCAAAAGAACCTGGTCTCGGAAGCGAGTATCCGAAACCAATTGCTCGTCCCTTGAAAGAATTGCAAAATTTGACATTCATGGGAGAGGTTCCGAACATCAAACATTCGGACACCCCCGTTTCTCCCTTGTCACCTCTTCATGAGACCAGATACCACTTTGTGTCCTTAATTCATGAGTTTCAACCAATTGTTGTCAAATGTCCCGATTCCATGCCTCTTCCACCTCTGATAAACCTGCACCTAAATTGGACCACATAATTTCATCACAGTGTTTCAAATTGCATAGATACGTCCCTAGGAGTAACCCTCCTAACAACTGTGTTGTTGAAGAAATCCCTCCTGTGACAACTGAAACTATTGCCTCTGAGTTTGTATGGGCATCCTTAGATGATAAAGTTGAAATCTCAAGCTGTGTCTCCTCTGATTCTTGTGAATCGGACTCTTTAGTAACTTCAAAAACAAGTTTGGTTCCCATTGATCCCAAGTTTAGCAATCCGTCTGCAGGGAAAACTTCAAAAACCTCATCTCACCCCAAGAGAAAACAAATGTTAAATAGGAAGGATATAGTAGATCCCAAAGTGGAGGCTCGAAATGCTCATAAAAAGGAAGTTAACACTAGACAAAATTCCAGGTTCCTTGACAACTCCAACAAGAGTGTATCTCCGAATCCTCGTTCATCAACCCACAATCAAAACTCCTTCACACCCACTAAGATCCTCAAGAGACCTTTTGATTCTCCTAGTCCTGTAGAACCCAAGAAAGTAGTCAGTACCACTCAGCATAGATCTCGTGTGAATACCATGACTGTCCAAAACACCTCTCCTCTGACTGTTTCATCTTATTTCATTGCTAAATCTAATGGCACCATTTTAAAACCCAGTCCTTCGGAAACAAATGTGTCATCAAGTAAATCAAAAATTGCTGAGAAAACAAATTTTTCAAAACCTTCAAAAAGGAATCTTGTGTGGAACGTCAAATCTCACATTGATGAATCAACTGTTCCGGAGGTTACATCTGTTTCCAACGCTCCAGAAGTCAAAGGTCCGAAGAGGATTGTTCGCAATCCCCAAGTCATTGAATATGACTACTGGAAAGATGAGAAGACATTAGCCATTTGTTTGTTTCCTAAAAACTCAAAGAGTACTCCTAAGAAACACAAGGTTGTTCCTAAGTCACAATCCAAGTCCAAAGCCCGTGCCTATGTCCCTAGATCTAACTCAGAGCCTAAAAACTCCATTGCTCACTAATTTTTGTAGGCACTTTGTGCTTCGGAGCAAGAAATAATATGGTATATTGATAGTGCTTGCTCCATGCACATGACGGGGCAGAAAGACATTCTGCGGGATTTCAAGCTTACTCCGAATGCTGATTACGTGACATATGGAAACAACTCCAACTCTCAAATT